>NC_092762.1:60921693-63321693 GCF_047496795.1 Chiloscyllium punctatum
CACAGCTCCCTGATTGGACAATTAGCAGTCCCATTTGGGGAACTCCTATTCTATGAGGTCGATCTGGCTGACCTCATTACAATCACTATATGAAATTTTCTTTTGAGGTGCTGGTGAAGTATCAGTGAATTGAATGTGGTGGCACAGTGGTTAGCACTGTCGCCTCACAGCGCCAAAGACCCATGTTCGATTCTGGCCTTGGGTGACTGTCTGTGTAGAGTTTGTACATTCTCCCCGTGTCTGCATGGGTTTCCTCCAGGTGCTCCGGTTTCCTCCCACATTTCAAAAAGATGTGCAGGTCAGGTGAATTGACCATGCTAAATTGCCCATAGTGTTAGGTGCATTAGTCAGGCGTAAATGTAGGGGAATGGGTCTGGCTAGGTTATTCTTTGGAGGGTCAGTGTGGACATGTTGGGCCAAAGGGCCTGTTTCCATACTGTAATAATTTTATGATTTGGTAACCTATTTGCAGTGTTTGGGGGACCCTGGTAGCTGTGTCAAATCAGCACTGGATAAATTTTAACATGTAAAGAAGCGTTCTGATCATGTTTAAAACCTTTTCTGCAGAACAAGTAAAAAAACTCGCAAGCACCTGATCTATGCAGTTGTCAACAGGCCTATTGAGTTCGACAGTCAGTCATGAAGTTGCACTGTATTCAACTTTCTTGCATCACCTCCATGTAACAGAGATCCTGTTTGAGTGCAAGTGAAAATCCCTTGTCTCCATTCTCTCATTCCCCATTGATCCATCAGTGGAAACAATCTTCCACTGAATACTCTTCATGGTATCTCAGGTTTCATCCACTCAGTTACTGACTGGTTGTCTCTCAGCACTGCTCCCATTCAGCACATTGATAGCTCTGCAAAACCCAGAACTGGCCATCACGCCATCTCTTTCTCTACCAATCTCCAGTTTCTCTTCTCCAAACTTTCAGCTCCACCCTTGTCCTAGCCTCAATTTAAAGTGTGCACAATGCAGAAGGCTAAGATTAGGATCAACTGTGATAGCCACTCACGTGAGTGGAAGAATTAGGGTGGAGTGGATTGAGCTGGGGTGGGAGTGTTTTAAACTGAACCCCATCAAGAGTCAGTGCCTTCTGGAAAGGAGGAGAAAGGAGGAATTGGAAATCAGACAAAATCGATCAAAGAATAAAGAGACTGCTGTCATTCTCGCTCAATTGCCCCTCATTCCTCGAAGTTTAAGTATAGAGGGAGAGTGCCTGACTACGAACACAATGACTGGCAGTCAACAAAGGGGGTGATGAACTTAGTGGTTACATGTTGCATTAAACCTCAAACTAATAGTGTTCCCCTATCTTGTAGAAGTTCCCTGTACAGCCTCTACTTACAAGTGTTCTACTGGCAGTTGCATCAATAAGCACAATGCAGAGTGTGATGGCGTCAAAGACTGTGTCACAGGATCTGATGAGGCGAACTGCAGTGAGTACAGTTACTTCCATCTCTGAGGAGAGGGAAAGTACTTATGATTTGGGGCCAGTGGTCTGTTTGTGATAACAAAGGCCCATCATTAAACCTGTTACACAATAGGTTTCCACGACTCTTGAGAAAGACTTATCAGGCTGCATTGACAACTGGTCACCCATGCACACCGTATTAACCACAACTGTGAAATTATTGGGAAACTCAAGTCAATAACTCAATAATAAAATAAGACACCTGGATATTTATAATATGTTTGTTAGCATCTGAAGCAGGAAAGTTTAATGTTTTTTAAAAATCATTATTTTAATAGGTGATTGAACATTTGTACAGAAATTGTGCCCTCATGCCTGCTCATTTGATAAGATCATGGCTGATCTGATTGTGGCCTTAAGACTACTTTCCCACTTGACCCAATAAACTTTGATTCCCTTTCTAGTCAAGAATCTATCTACGTCTGTCTTAAAAATATTCAATGACCCTGCACAATACTTTCTGGGGAGGATAATTCCATATACTCATGATCCTCTGAGAGGAAAAGTTTCTAATCTCTTTCTTAAATGGGGACATCCTTTATTTTTAAATTGTGTTGCCTAGTTCCAGTGCCTCCCAAAAGGGAAAACATCCTGGATGTAGGTTTTCTCACTGAGCTGGGAGGTTCATTTCCAAACGTTTCATCACCCTACTAGGTAACATCTTCGGTGGGCCTCAGGTGAAGCTGTGTACGTGATTCCTGCTTTCTATTTATATGTTTGGGTTTCTTTGGGTTGGTGATGTCATCTCCTGGGGTGATGTCATTTCCAGTTCTTTTTCTCAGGGCATGGTAGATGGGTTCTAACTCGATGTGTTTGTTGATAGAGTTCTGGTTGGAATACCACGCTTCTCGGAATTCTCGCGCATGTCTCTGTTTGGCTTATCTTAAGATGGATGTGTTGTATCCTAACCTTTTGTAATTCATTTAATAGGAATCTCAGGTTTCTCTGTACCTCTTAGAGCTACAATCTCACTCCACTTATTAAAAAATGCTGTTTTCTTTCTGCTAATTCTGCCAATGTGGCTAAGTTCACACTTCCCATATTCTACTATCAATTTCCAAGTTTGTGCCCACTTAATTACCATATCTATAGGCCTCCTCACAATGTACCTTTCTATTTATCTTTGTGAGATGAGCAACTATATTTCGTCCCTCCATCCAAGCCATCGTTGTAAATAAATGAAGCTTCAGCACTGATCCCTGTAGCACTCCATTCATGACAACTTTCCCTTAACCCATTTATGCCTATTCTCTGTTTCCTGTTAGCTACTCAATCTTCTCTTCATGCTCATATCTCCTCTACCATGAGCTTTTACTTTGTGCAGTAATCCTTGATATGGCACCTTGTCAAAAGCTTTTTGGAAATGTAATTACAAATGCCTCAAAGAATTCTAATAAATTAGTCAACATCTCTCTTTCACATAACCATGTTGATTCCACCTGATTGCATTGAGATTTTTTAAATACTCTACTGTAAACTCTTCATTGAGTCAAACATTTTCCTTATGGCATATTAAACTAACAAGTCTGAAGTGTCCTGCTTTCTGTCTTCATCTTCTTTTGAATAGAGGGGCTACCTTTGCTTGTGATATAATGATTGCCATGCTCTGCTTCACCACACCTGCTCCCATTTTACATAATATACTGTAATTTCCTGTCAGACGTGGCCGTCACTCAGTCTTTTACATAGTATAATGTTTGAAGCCTGAACCCAATTGGAACATGAAAGCCACCATGAAAAAAATGTCCATTTTGAACATAACCAACAATAGAGTGACAATTAACTATCACAAGGTGAATGCTACTGTGAATACCATTGCCATTAACACTACACCAAACAGCAGAATGAACACTGATAATAACACTGTACAGCTATACAGATTATCGACACACTAATATGTACATCTCAAAATAAATTAACATTCTCAAGTACACCACTGTGCCCATCAGTAGGCACACAACCAAGCGTAATGCCCACACATATCATTGGGTATATCAGCTGGCATGCCACAGCACTGTTCATGATATGTATTAGCAACAGAGATTCTCTCATGCAATTGCCTAAAAGCTTTAACAAACTCGTGAAATCAGTGGACCTTGTTTTGATATTTGATTCAACCTGACTGGTATTAAATGTTTCAGTTGAGTTTTATAGTTCATTGACCTCTGTAACTGAGCCCAGTTTTGTTTATAGATTGTGGAACTGCACCCCTGATGGTCGGAAGTAGGATTGTGGGAGGAGTGAACAGTGCCCCTGGAGAATTTCCTTGGCAGATCAGTTTGCAGATACTGCACAACGGACATGTGTGTGGTGGAACCCTAATATCACCCAATTGGGTGGTCACTGCTGCTCATTGCTTTTTATTGTACGTAAACAGCTTTCAGCCAGCAACAGGGGACTGTGTGTACTAATTGATTCAGACAGGATGATATCACTTTTTTGAGTGACTTGAATGCATGCAAACACATGATAATGGTCAACACATCCATAGCAGTGAGCACATTCATTCATAGCATGAGCAAATCCAATGATAGCCATGTGCACACACTCAGCTGTCTAACTCCATTATATTGGTATTTGCTTTACATGGTTTGTTTAAATTGTTAAAAATTGTCTCATTTCATAGATTGAATACTGGAAGCTCCAAGCAGCATTGTTAACACAACAAAGATGCAGACTGATAATAGATAAGTTGAGTGAGTGGGCAAAAATCTAGCAGATACAACATAATGTGGGAAAATGTGAGGTTTGGTAGGAACAATAAAAAAAGCAGAGTGTTATCTAAACTGTGAATAACTGCAGAATTATGAGATGCAGAAGGATCTAGGTTTTGTATGGTCACCAAACATTTGGTGTGTAGGTACAGCAAGTGATTAATAAGGCAAATGGAATGATAAACCTTAATACAAGGGCAATTGAACATAAAGGGATGATATGCTTCAGTTATACAGGGCATAGGTGAAACCACATCTTGAACAGTATGTAGTTTTGACTTATTTAAATATGTAAGGATGTAAATGCATTGGAAGCAGTCATAGGTTTATGAGGTTGATACTTAGAAAGATCACTTTGACTTTTGAAGAAAGATTCGACAGGCAGGGCTTGCTTACATGAGAGTTTAGAAGATCAAGGAGTGATTTGATTGAAGTTTAAAAGATCCAGAATACTTTTGACAAAGTGACTGTGGAAAGGATGTTTATTGTTGTGAGTGAGAACATCGTTTGTTGCTCAGTCTTTGATTATAGGAGTTGGGAAGTCATGTTAAGGTTGTACAGGACATTGGTAATACTTCTTCTGGGGTACTCTGTCAATTTCTGGTCACCTAGTTATAGGAATGATTTGGAGATGCCAGTGTTGGACTGGGGTCCACCTGATGAAGGAGTGTCGCTCCGAAAGCTAGTGTGCTTCCAATTAAACCTGTTGGACTATAACCTGGTGTTGTGTGATTTTTAACCTAGTTATAGGAAGGATATTATTAAGCTAGAAAGGGTTCAGAAGTGACTTACCACGATGTTGCCAGGTCAGGAAGGTTTGAGTTATAAAGAAAGGCTGGGACTTTTTTCACTGAAGCATGGAAGGTTGAGAGGTGACCTTATAGAAGTTTATAAAATAATTAGGAGTGTAGATAGGGTTAATGGTAGTTGTCTTTTCCTGAGGATGGGGGATTTCAAAAAATTTTTAAGGTGAGAGAAGAGATTTAAAAAAGATGTGAGGGAAATTTTTTTATACAGAGATTAGTTCGTATAAGGAATGAACCTCCTCAGGAAATGATGGATGTGGGCACAATTACAACTTTAAAAGACACTTGGATAAATACTTGAATATGAAAGGTTTGGAGGAATATGGGCCAGGAGCAGGCAGGTGGCACTAGTTTTGTTTGGGATTATGTTCGGCATGGACTGGTTGAACTGAAGGGTCTGTTTCCATGCTCTATGACTCTATGACAAGGAGACACAGTCACAGAATTAGGGGTTGCTCTTTTAGGAAAAAAATTAGGAATTTAGTTTCCTCTCAGTTTTATGACTGAAACTGCCTTAGAAAGCAATGGTGGTGGAATCGTTGAATTTTGTTAAAGTTGAAGCAGATAGATTCTTTTTAGGTCAGGACATTACAAGTTATTGTGTATTGATGGGAATCTGAAATTGGGAACACAAACAGATCAGCGGGAGTAGGCAATTCAGCCCTTTGAGCTTGCTTCATCATTGAAAAATATCATGACTCATCCTGGTTTTGACCATTTTTCTGTCTGCCACCCATTGACCTTAATACATTGTCCATCAAAAAATTAACTAGCTGAGCCTGAAATAAATTCAATAACCCAGCTTCCACTGTTTTCTGGGAAGGAGAATTCCATTGACTAATGATTCTGAGAGTGGAAAAATTCTACTAATCTCTGTCTTAAATGGGAGATATCTTATTTTTAAACCTGTGTCTCCTAATTCTGGTCTCTCCTATAAAGGGAAATATTCTCTCAGCATCCATTCTGTCAAGTCCCCTCAGGACATTATAGGCATGGTGGCTGAGTGATTAGCACCCTTGCCTTACAGTGCCAGGAATCAGGGTTTGATTCTAGCTTCGGGTGACTGTCTGTCTGTGTGGGTTTTCTCTGGGTGCTCTGGTTTCCTCCCACAATCCAAAGATGTGCAGGTTAGGTGAACTGGCCTTGCTAAATTGCCCATAGTATTCAGGGATGTGTAGGTTAGATGTATTAGTCAGGGATAAATGTAGAGTATTGGGTAGGGGAATGAGTCTGGGTGGGATACTCTTTGGAGATTCCGTGCGGACTTGTTGGGCCAATGGTCTGTTTCCACACTGTAGGGATTTTATATTTCAATAAGATTATCTCTCAATCTTCTAAACTCTAAAAGATAAAGACTCCTACCTATAAAAAGAGGTATAGAGAGGAACCAACGATACAATGGAAGTATGAAATATTTAAAATAAGTAGGTTTTCTATAAGGTGTGAATGTTTACTTAACCATAAACAAACGTTTGATTTAACTTTCCTTTCAAAGTCATAAGAATGTGCATCATTGGCTCGGTTACCTAGGAACACTCTATCGCATGGGATTTCGAGGCACTGAAGTGACCTTTAAACGCCTCATCACCCACCCCTCCTTCAATACTTACAGTCTGGATTATGATATTGCCCTACTGGAACTGTCTCAGCCTGTGGCCTTTACTGAAGTCATTCAGCCTGCCTGTGTACCAACACCTTCTCACAGATTCTCAGAGGGAATGAAATGTTATGTAACAGGCTGGGGCACCACAGCAGTAGGGGGTAAGTGGCAAAGGAAAATTACATCGAACTGTTTGCCTGAGCTTTATATTAAAGTGTATGCAATTATTGCTTGCAAATGGCTCATACATTCACAGTTTAAAACAGAGAAACAATGTGATTCAATTCTGAGACAAACAGAGAGGTGAGCGAGGAAAACAGAGGCACCAGAAACAAGAGTAGTGAGGCTTGGAAGGGAGCAAAACACATCATGAAACAGAACAAAAAAAAAGTTAATTTAAGAGAGGAATTTTGTTTTAAAACTTGTACATGAATAGAGAGAAAGTGAAAGTAGAAGAAATATGCACAAGAATAATAGGAATGAGAGTTAGGGATCAAGAGGAAAAGGGTAGATATGAGAGGGAAGCAGAGAGCAAGAGAAGGGGATAAGCCCGAGAGAGAGAGATAGAAAGGAAGATTAATGTAACAGGCTATGAGCAAAGGGAAAATACATCAGGGGAAGTAATTGCTAAAGCACACATACAGAATGGTGAACTCCGTGGGAGGAGGGATCAACAATGGGAGAAGGGAGCAGAGTGGGAAGAGGAGGAAGACAGTTTGATGATTCTGTAGCCTGGAGGAAGAGAAAGTTGATAGTGACAGAAGATTCAGATGATTGAGTGCAAGCCAAACATTACAGGATGTTGTAAAATCAACAGATATTTATATTTATACAGCACTCTTAAGGAATGAAATGTTCCAAAGCGCTTCATGGTAAAAGTATAAACCAAATGATGACTTGGAACCACACAAAGAGATATTAGGGCTGATAACCAAAAGCTTAGTTAAAGGATAGGTTTTAAGGAGAATATTAAAAGGATGTAAAAATAAAGAGGTGTAGGAAGAGTTTTCAAGAACTGGGAACCATGGAAATGAAAAGTACCACCACCAATTCGAATAATTAAAGGTAGGGATACATCAGAGGCCAGAGTTTGACTAGTGCTGATTATCTGGAGGTTATGGGACTGGAGGAGGTTAAAGAGATAGGGAGGGATGAGGCCATGGAGAGATTTGAACACTTGGACAAGAAGTTTAATATCAAGATGTTTCTTGACAAAAGCCAATATGGTCAGTGACTAAAGGATGAGAGTGAGACGGGAATAAGTAAATTCCAAAATGTATACTGCTTGCTGTTACAAATGAAACACCTAGTGAAATATTCATAAATGGCTACTTCCATTAAATGTTAAGATGGTTGTAATAAATCTGACATTTGCCCTTTTTACTGTAAAAATGTCACTGCATTTATGTTACAGAATTTTTTTGTTACAAATCACTGCATTCTCTGCTCCATACAGGCTTATTGTCTTATTTAATGCAGAAAGCTGAAGTAAATCTGTTCAGCGACAATTTATGTCTGGAACTGTATGGCAGACAGATCACTCCCAGAATGTTATGTGCTGGGAGACTGAATGGAGGAGTGGACACATGCCAGGTAAGCTGTCAAGGATCTAACAATTTGGAAAATGTAGCAGCTTAGGGTAATGATGGAATTCTCAGAGTTGGCAAAGATAACAAATGACCTGGACTGTGCAGGCTGCTCCACTTGCTTCACTAATTTTTGGTGCTGAATCTGATGCATTTTTTTACATTGTAGATTTTTGAACAGTGTAAATTTGCAGTCTGCAGATAATGCAGAAGGGCATTGGATGTCCATCCCTCTAGCTGTATGAGGAATTTAAGGAGATCAGTGACTGAATGTGCAACAAGAACAAAAATAAATAACATTATCAATCCTGGACATGCTTTACTTTTTTCTCATGGGTTAACAGTGTATCAATGGAGCATAATATCATGCGTAGAAAAAGGAGCCATGTTCATCCTGGGAACATTAGATTAATATTGAGACTCAAATAATATTTGGTAATCCAGAGATTTAAATTAAAAGTAAGGACGTTAGTCATAAGAAGGAACGGAAAGAAAGAATTAATTTATATTAATGTACTCCAGATTTCTTAACAGCAAATCACAGCCTTTGCTGAAAGGTCATTATCTGTTCCTTCAGGCTGTGTGTAGAAAGTAAAGAAAGGACAGTTAATAAATATTGTATGTTGTTACAAACAATGTTTGTGTACTGAGTTTAGGTCAGAGTGGTGCTTGAAAAGCACAGCAGGTCAGGCAGCATCTGAAGAGCAGGAAAATCGACATTATGGGCAAAAGCCCTTCATCAGGAATGGAGGCAGGGAGCCTTCACCCTGGAGGTTCCCTGCCTCTATTCCTGATGAAGGGCTTTTGCCCGAACGTCGATTTTCCTGCTCCTTGGATGCTGCCTGACCTGCTGTGCTTTTCCAGCACCACTCTGATTTAGACTCTGGTTTCCAGCATCTGCAGTTCTCACTTTTGCCTAGTGTTTGTGTACTGTCAGTGATATGCACATGATGAATCACATTTGCACAGAAATGATGTGTTTTAATTATACAAACACAAAATGCCAGCCTGTGCTTTATTGCCCTTGGTCACCTTTTGCCATAGGCCAATAACATCACACAAAGGGTCATGAATTATTTTGAAGTATCATTATTGTTGTTGCTGCATCTAACTACATAAGTTTTGCCCAGTCAAGATCCCTCAATTGACAAATGGATATTTAAACAGATGATCTGTTTTTAATTTTATTGGCGAAGTGATAATAGCTAACCTGGAAGAACAGAACTGTCTGTATCTCTTTCAATAAAGCCATGGGAATTTTACTTTTATGACATCCTGAACAGAACATCAGTTTCACATCTGAAAAGTCAGAGAAACATTTACACCTAGCACTGCTGCCTCACAGCACCAGTGTCCCAGGTCGATTTGAGCCTCAGGCGACTGTCTGTGTGGAGTTTGCACATTCTCCCTGTGTTTGGGTGGGTTTCCTCCAGGTGCCCTGGTTTCCTCTCACAGTCACAAAGATGTGCAGGTCAGGTGAATTGGCCATGCTAAATTGCCCATAGTGTTAGTTGCATTATTCAGAGGGAAATGGGTCCGGGTGGGTTACTCTTCGGAGGGTCGGTGTGGACTGGCTGGGCCAAAGGGCCTGTTTCCACACTGTAGGGAATCTAACCTAAATCTAAATCAGAGAATTACAATGAGACAAACCAATAGAAATGACTTCAAGAGACTAGGACTGTTTCCAGAGAGAGAGGAAAAGCAAGATATGGTAGTATGTGAATGATCTGAGGTTTATGGTGAAAAGATGGGAAGGTTAGGATGAGGAATTTGGTGAATGGACATGTCAATGGAACTGCGGGATTAAGTGCAAATGTCGGTATGTGGGCTATTAGATATACTGTTGTCTATTCATGACTGTCAACAGAGTTAGTGCTAACTTACCAGACTTCAGGCCTTATTTGAGTCCCTTTAAGTCAAACATAGAACTTTGATTGTGTGTATCTTCATAGTCACAATCAGATGACTCAGATAAGTGGCTAAATGGTTAGTTTAACATGATTAAAGTTGTGTATTTTAACAGCAACATAGAGGACTGGTTCAATTTTAACAGTATTGTATTCAGTGAATGATGCAAAGACAATATTCCATTGGCAGTTACTCTCCAAATCGATATCCAGTGCCCCTTAATGATTTGGTCACTTGTTAAAAAGCATCAAGATGTTGAAGCAGCTCCTAACCGTAGGTGTTAAAGTGAAGTAAAAACACAGCATGTGAGCAGTGATTGACATTTTCTCCTACATTTTGTGTAGTAATAATGGCTTTGTCTTTACAGGGTGATTCAGGTGGCTCACTGGTTTGCAAAGAATCCTCAGGGAAGTGGTTCCTTGTTGGAATTACAAGCTGGGGTATCGGCTGTGCAAAAGCGAATTCGCCTGGAGTCTACAGCAGAGTTACAACTCTTCAGAGTTTTATTGTACAATATGTTTTCTGAAAAATGAAAGGATCTGACATCATTCTTGATTTAATCAAACGCTGTAATACATGCATTGGGACTCAATCACAATGTGTGGGCCTCACTGGGACCATTAATTCTCTCCATTTCAAACACCATATAATGTGCTCTCAGCCTTCAATACAATTTCTACAATTGCTTTATTTGTGCAGTAATATATATTTTAATCAATTACAAATATGATTTATTGAGATTTTTAAAAAATGTCCTTACTTTGTGGTTCTTGATTCTGACAAACCAATTAAGATATTATGCTTTATGTTATCGTAATCTCAGTCCTACCTGATGTCAATATCTCACCTAAAATATCTGAAAGAAATTGAAGCTAAGCAGGGCCCAGTTTGTTGAAGGTATGACATTAGGGAACTTGTATTTAAGCTATTCTTTGCAGAGTAACAAAATTGCTTTGCCAAATCTCGGAATTCAATAACGTCAGAGTGGAATGATATAAAATCTGCTTAAATCAGCTCTTAAATACTGAAAAATGGATCCTATTTTTGCTGATTTTATTGGATGAAATTTTAATATGTTCATACAAGTTGTTAACCCATCAGAAACAGAAATGTGTGCATAATTTGCACTTGTATAACATCAAGGGCAGTAACTGCAGGCTTGTTAGAATTTCATTATTGCAAGGTACAATCGTACTGAGGGTTTTGTCATATAGAGTGTACATTATTGTTCAAGTGAGGGTACACATTGACAAATGGTAATTTACTGGTATATTAGATTAATCACTTTGATTTAATTAATCCTCTGAACTGAAACAATTTTTTTTCTGTAAGTTTCTAAATCATTAAGACAAGCTAGGTGTTTATATTTTCCACAATATTTAACATTGTATTGTATTAGTGCATTTTTTTTCAGCATTGCTTCTGTGCACGAAAGTATTGTTAACGGATCAGGAAATACTACTTCAGAGATGGTAACAATGCTGGTTTTCACACCAACAGGTGAATAGCTAAAATTTTAAAGTAGACAAGAATTCTTACAAATTATAGGGTTTAATCAGATAACGATTATGTTTTACTCCCTTCTTGAAAGCAGTAATATGTCAGCACAGTGTTTTTCTTCTTCCATGGTATGTAGGTGTTATTGCCAGGGCCAGTGGTTGTTGCCTATCCCTAAATGATCTGGAGAAGGTGGTGGTGAGCCACTTTCTTCAACGACCACAGTCCCTTTCGGATAAATGTGTACCAACAGTGCTGTTAGAAAGGGAGATCCAAGATTTTAATCCTGCAACAGCGAAGGGTTGTCACGTCCCTGAATTCCCCAAAATCCAGGTTAAAGTTCCAATTCTGGATGATGTGTGGCTTGGAGGGGGACTTGCAAGTACTGGGGTTCCATGCATTTGTTACCCTCGATCTTTTAGGTGATAGAAATCCCAGGTTTGGAGGATGCTGTCGAGCAAACTTTGGTGAGTTGCCACAGTCTGCCGTGATACTTGCTTCTGTCTCTGTGCATTGGTGGTTGAAGGCGTGAAGTTGGAAGATGAGATGCTGATCAAAGTGGGATGCTTTGTCATGGATATTTTATTAGAAACTTAAACAGTAGCCAAAAAAAAAACCACAGTTGTGTTTATTGAAAAAAAAACAACAGGCAAGATATTCCTGGTCAGCAGGTGATTGTAATAAAGTTGGAACCGTTACAATCACTATCAATGGGGGTCCCTTTCGTGGTGCATTAGTTGCGTCCCTACCCCTGGACCAAGAGGCCTGAGTTCAAGTTCCACCTGCTCTAGAGATGTATAACATCTCTGAACAGGTTGATTAAAAAAATACTATCACTATTCATAAAGCTCCAGATTATAACATGTATATAATGCTGCACTTTGATACAGCAACACAGACTCCCACAGAATTGGTAATGATGGGATATAGAAGGAAAGTGGGGAGCAGCACCTGCAAGAGCACTAGTATGATAGGAAGAATATCAAAATCCCTATAGTGTGGAAGCAGGCAATTTGGCCCATTGAGTCCACATTGACCCTCCAAACACCATCCCACCCAGATGCATCATGTCCCAGCAATCCTGTATTTCTCATGGCTAACCCACCTAGCCTGCACATCTCTGGACACTATGAGCAATTTCACCTAACCTGCACAGCTTTGGACTGTGGGAGGAAACCCAAGCAGATAGGGAGTGAGTGTATAAAGTCCATACAGACTGTCACCCAAGGTTGGAATCAAACCCAGGTCCCTGGCATTTTGAGAGAGCAGTGCAAACCACTGAGCCACCATGCCACTCCTTAAAAACAAGGAATAATTTGATGTATCTGTTTGCAGAATGAAACGCTTGTGTACTATCAGAACAAGTCAAGACTGATCTCATTCATTTCATCTTGTGTTTTCTTGTTGAAAATCAGTTTAAAAACACAACACTGCAGTGGCCAGAAATCAAATCCAGGTCAACTGCTTAGAAGCAGCTATGCTCACCACAATCTCTATGGCATAGGAAAGTGTCTTAACTGAGTAAGCACATTTAACTGCACGTGCAGATCACTGTGTATGTAGAAAATAATAAAGGGAGATTTACCAGCACAAGAATGGGAATTAATTTATCTAATATATGCAGGATCAAGTAATAATTTAGTGTATCATTAACAGAACATGTGAACCTTAATGCAGGTACAAGTAATGAATCAGGAATAAAGATTAGCTAATAAAACATTTCAGTAATTCTTACACATTTCAGTCTGGCGCAGATATTTCTTAGTATATTCTGCCAAGCAGTTTACATAAACTACCACCCATTATGTAGTTGTACAATTATCCAGAGGTGTGCCCCTTTTGATCTTTACAGGATGTTTCTGTCAATGCCACCACACTCCCATCTTCAGCTTGTTTGAAAAAGTTAAATATTCAGTGCAGAAATCGTTAAACTGCAGCATTTCACCATATGTGGATGTACAAGATAACAATTAAAGAAAACTCATCTACTTAAGTCAATCTTACTCCTTTCCTCACAAACATGAACTTTAATAACCAAGTACCACATCCAATTTGACTTACTTATTGCACCCAATTCAAGTTAAAGGATAACTCAAGTCATTTAAACTTTTAAAACAGGTTAGTGAGACTTGGAACAGGGACAGAGTCCAAGTTACACAAAAAAATTAGAAAAAACTGGAGGAAGTTAGCTGTGCTAGGCACAACATATTGGGCCAAAGGGCCTGTTCTGTGCTGTACTTTTCTATGCTTATCTGTGGAGAGAAAACCAGAATTATATTTCCAGTTTTCTTCAAAACTTAGGAAATACAGAAATGTGAGAGCAGAATAACCTAGCTAGACAAATGACACCAGGATAACACCACCAGTGAAACCCAATAAGGATAACGAGACCAGGGTGGTCCTAATGAATATCCTGATGAAGGGCTTATGCCCTACAGGTCGACTCTCCTGCTCCTTGGATGCTGCCTGCCAAGCTGTGCTGTGCTGTGCTTTTCTTGCACCACACTTTTTGACTCTGGTCACCAGCATCTGCAGTCCTCACTTTCTCCCTCATCCCTAACAAAACACAGGCAGTGAAATGAGAGTAATATATAGGTGACTGTTGAAGGGCTTTTGCCCGAAATGTCGATTTTCCTGCTCCTCGGATGCTGCCTGACCTGCTGTGCTTTTCCAGCACCACTCTAACCTAGGCTCTGGTTTCCAGCATCTGCAGCCCTCAGTTTTGCCGAATAGGTGACTGGGACCACGCGGATAGACAAGGTCATGTGACCGAACGGATGGAGCGGTGCAGTCTGGGAGTTGTAGTTCTCAAATCTCAGCCTGCACTCAGCGCGCACGCGCCGATCCGCCATTCTCGCGCTCCGTCCGTTGTTGCAGCAGGGTTCGCGAGGCCTCGCTAGAATGGACAGCTTCTCTTCGGATTTCTCTTCAGGAGGGCCTGGCGGAGGGAAGGTGGACTCCGGGATGATCATGGAGCAGGTGAAGCTACAAATCGCCGTCGCAAACGCCCAGGAGCTTTTACAGGTTGGTAGGCGCTCAATATTATCCAACAGCAGCACCCGGCTCCATGGAGCTCCACCCTCCAGTTACCCTCCTCTACACTACAGCATCCCGCGACATGATTGACAGGGGGCCTGACCAATGGGAATTCACGGCGTCGTGGGGCGGGTCTTGGAGTTGTGTATGTCGTAATACGCACGGTATCGTGAGGGCAGAGGTCATTCCTGGGTTATCGCACGTGGGGAACAAGGACATTAAAAATCCCAACAGAAGCTAAATCAAGATTAATGTGGTGCTGGAAAAGCAAGTCAGGCAGCATCCGGGGAGTAGGAAAATCGACGTCTCGGGCAAAAGCCCTTGTCATCAGGAACTTGACTCTAATCTGCAGTATCCACTTTCGCCTTCCAACAGAAGTTGGCAACCCGGAAGTGAGGGGAAAGGTTGCAGGCTTTTCTTTTATTTTGACGAGTGGAACTTTCAATTTCGTAACACTATGATGTCCCGAAAAATTCATCAGATTGTCCTTTATTGGGCCCTCTAATGGAGTAACAATTTTTAAAGAGCTTCACAGGTATAGCAATAAACGTGTGACGTTGAGTCAAGTAAAACATACGAAGGTCAATGAACTACAGCAAGGTCAAAAAAGGTAAAATATAAGGAGTGAAATAAAACAAGGAGCTGCAGATGCTGAAGATCTGAAACGAAAACATAAATTGCTTGAGAAACTCAGCAAATCTGACTGTCTGGGGAGAGAAAATAGTGTTAATGTTTTGAGACTAGTGACCCTTCTTCAGAAGGATATAAAGTGTGTCTGAAAGGAGGAAAGAGTGCCAATGAAGGAACTCCAGAGTATACAACCATAGCAGCAGAAGGCATGTCTAACATACTTGCATAATTAGCACCAGAACCAAATATTACTGGTTAATTTGGTTTCTTACACCAAAAAATTATAAGTGACGAGGTTGTCTTGTGTCCCTTTAAGAAAGGTTCAAACTTTGATTTGTGAATAGCATTACCAAAATTATTTTTTAATTGGCATGTGTATCTCACTGTCAAGTTCAGTATTGTTCCCTATCTTTAGTTGCTATGCCAATTAATCACAGCACTGCACAGTATTAATCACCAACCTGATGGTCTTTTACATGCCTATAAGCCTATGAATTAGAAGCCGAAGTAGTCAAATTGGCCCCTGCATACCTGTTCCAGCATTCTGTATTTATTTAGAATTCCATATTTGCATACACTCCAGATAGTATTTGAATCCCTTGCTTAACAAGAATCTGTCGGTAATTCTGCCTGAAAAATGTTTAATGATCCCGTCTCCACCACCTTCTGAGGCAGAAAGTTCCACAAGTCACAACCTCATGAGAGAAAAGTTTTCATCTTTTCTGAAAAACCATTCAGGGTCTTGGAGATCCTTTCTAATAACCTGGTCAGAGATGTTTTTAGATTAGATTAGAGCGGAAACAGGCCTTTTGGCCCAACAAGTCCACACCGACCCTCCGAAGAGTAACCCACCCAGACCCATTCCCCTGCTCCCTACTAATACACCTATCACTATGGGCATGGCCAATTCACCTGACCTGCACATCTTTGGACTGTGGGAGGAAACAGGAGCACCTGGAGGAAACCCACACAGACACTGGGAGAATGTGCAAACTCCACGCAGACAGTCACCCGAGGCTGGAATCGAATCAGGGTCCCTGGCGCTGCAAGGCAGCAGTGCTAACCACTGAGCCACCATGCCGTCCTGTTATTAAACACTTCTGAACTTGGGGCTAGTGGTCCAGAGGTAGGAACATCACCACCATCTCACAGAAGCCTCTATTCAGAGACTTTGACTTCAGAGAAGTGCTTCTCACTTTCTAAACTCCCACTGAATCAAGCCTAGGCTGTCTACCCTTTCCTCATGAGACAACCCTCAGTTGAGTAAACGTAAGAAGTGTCTTCCATGTGTTTACATCCTTAAGTAAGTAGTCCACACTTCACAGTATTTGAGGTGTCTCACCAATGCTGTATATAACTGAAGAATTCCTTTTGTAATAGCATTCCTTTAGCCTTAGTTACTTGTTGTACATGCATGCTAACATTTTGTGACTTACGTATTGGAACACCTAGATCTCCTTGCATCTCAGAATTGTGCAGTCTTTTACCATTCATCTAATTTTTTCTATTCTTCCTGCCAAAATGAATAACTTCAAATTTCCTCATATTCCATCTACCACATTTTTGCCCAATGACTCAATTGAACCATATTCATCTGCAATTTCAGTGTGTTCTGTTCACAACATACCTTCATATTTTTACAAACTTTTCATAACAATTGATTCGGGTTTCATTTTCAGGATTACTGAGACTAGCTTTTTAATTGCCAGATTTTATTAATTACGTTTATATTACATTTAAAGTTTGGGCCTCTGGACTCCTGGACCAGTGATATTACCACCATGCCACAGTCTCTGTTTTGAGTGGAAGGAGGTGGATGTTGTGGTTAATTAATGCAGAGAGTTAGAACCATGGGTATAAGTGAGGGTTAAGAAGTATAGATGTAATGAGGGCTTTGAGGATTTTAGCAGCATTTAAGCTGAGGCAGAGTGCAGTGTGGCATTGTGTAAGTAAACGATCTTAGAGGTGGCTGGATGTGTGACATCAGATATTATACCATGATTGCAAACAGCCATTTACTTTGCTGGGATAGAGTCGGTGATAGGCAGGGCCAGGGGCAAGTCACAGACCCAGTGCTGCTCCCAACCCAAGCTCAGATGGAATTCCAGTTCCTAGTTGGTGGGCACTGATGTTACCCTCTCCTAGTGGACAGTGAATATGCAGGGTGGGAAATGAAGATAACGTCTTTGTCTCTTTAACATATATTATGTCAAAACAATTTTGAATGTCAGGCATGCACTGTAAGAATTTAGAGACAATACTGGTGCTGAGGTACAGCATATATATCAGGATGGATGTTGTGTTGTTGGATAATGTTGCTGACAGCCAGCATGCAATAGAAATAGGCAGAGGCTAAGAGTAGGTCCAGACATAAAGTTCTGGAGCAGGAAGAGAACTACAGGCAATTCGCTCATGTGAATCGTAAGACAAGAATGGAACCAGATATGTGCAGTCCCACCATGCTGTGTAACACTAGAGGAAAGGCCATGGACGTGGATGTTGTGGCAAGCTATGTCAATGTCTGCAAAAGGATGAGGGGGAATGGTTTATCTTATTCACATAAGAGTCATAGCTAATTGATGACATCCTATACAGGCAAAAGGAACTCATTTGTACATGATATTGTTTTGCATTGGTAAAAGAGAGGTCATGGTGACTACCAGTCTTTTAATTTCCATGGAAACACCGTGACCAATCAAAGTTTATTTTCCTGTTTTGAGGACTAAGATTGACAGTTAACTAGTCTTGTTGCATTTCCATGCCATTGATGACCCAACCAGTTTGCATCCTTTCTCATGCTGCATAAATTTGTGATTCTTTTTTAAATTGTTTCTTGTGTCCTATTCCTAATGAGTACATGATGAAAAGCTTTGAGTTATTGATTCCTTTTAGCAAAGTTCAAATTAAATACTACCAAATAAGATTGAAGTTGAAATCTGTAGAAATCATACCAGTTTGGAAAGATTGTCGAGCCACCTGTATATTGTATAGACTCCTGGACTCTTAAATTCTTAAATCTCTCAGTTATTATTTCTACATAAATAATTTTGCAACTACACTAATGTGTATATATATTTTCACTCAATGTATGTAATTGTATCTTGGAAGTTGAGGGTGAAGGGGATGTAATCTTGTTGCTTTAGAAGTTCAATGCTGATAAACCAAGGATCAAGATGAAACCATGTGTGTAATTGCCATGTGCAGAAACATGCGAGCAGGAGATTACATACATAATTATTTGTAGTAGACTGAGCGATTTTCAAGAAAGCTAAATTTGTGTTACTTAATCTGCATTACTTGTCAATAATACAAGAAATGTCAACAGTGGTCTCTTTTGGACAAGATGAGTTTGGAAAGGGCATCAGAAAAAATAAAATAAAAACTAAGAAAAGGTGTGCGCTGTAAAATATTTTCATCCATGAATCATAGCCACACCAAAAGTCTATTATTATGTCTTTGAGGCACCAAATCTACACCAAAATAAGCTAGTATAACGAGTGTCTAGACAATGATTGTGGGAGACAATTCAATCCCAAACTGATACTGACTCACATGATCCACACCTACTTAACTTCCCGTGACAGTCAATGGATCAAGATTGAGAGCAGTAACCGCGGTGATTTACTGTTCCCTATTACAAAACTGTTGAGACAATTACAGCCCCGCAGTGGCCATCCTGGCTGAGATCAGACAATGGTTACTTATTGTATATGGCATCTTCAACAGAAATATTACCCCAGGCATTTCACTCATCTGGTTCAGTAATGTCCTTTAGGAAAAAGAATCTGCCCATTTTGACCTGGTCTGGTTTACGTGTGACTCCAGCTCCACAATTTGGTTGACTCCCAACCACCGTCCTGGGCAATAAGGGATAGGCAATAAATGCCCTAGCCAGTGATGCCCTCATCCCATACATGAATAAAACAAACCTAGTATAAGTATGATAGATGCTGAACTAGTGAACAAGAGATTTAAAGGATAGACCAAAAAGATGGGCTATAAGAAGCTTTTTTTTAAGGGAACAATGGAGTGGAGAGTCCTGGTACTTTTGGGCAGTCAAGCTTTTGATCTTACTTCCTCTGATCTTGAGCAATGTTTTCCTGCTCCTCGGATGCTGCCTGAACTGCTGTGCTTTTCCAGCACCACTCTAATCTAGAATCTGGTTTCCAGCATCTGCCATCCTTGTTTTTACTTTGAGCAATGTTATCAGGCTTCAGTTTCAGAATCGTACGTGGGGATATCTTTGTAAGCAAACTATTAATAGTACATAGACATTAGTGTCACTGTGGAATTGAAACACAGAGTAAGGATGTTTTGTTTTGTGTCATTTCAGCGAATGACTGATAAATGTTTCAGAAAGTGTATTGGCAAGCCAGGAAGTTCACTGGACAATTCTGAACAGGTAATACTATACAAAAAATAATAGAGAACATGAACAGGCCTTTCAGCCCACAAAGGCTGCACTGACAAATGAAGTCTTTCTAAACTAAAATTTTTGCCTTTACACAATCTGGAGCCTACTATTTCCTGACTATTCATAGTCAAAAATCCCACAACACCAGGTTATAGTCCAACAGGTTTATTTGGAAGCACTTGCTTTTGAAGCGTTGCTTCTTCATCAGGTGGTTGTGAAGCAGGTCCATAAGACACAGAATTGACAGCAAAAGATTACAGTGCCACTCAGCTGAAATGATAACTGGTGAAAATGTGTTGCTGGAAAAGCGCAGCAGGTCAGGCAGCATCCAAGGAGCAGGAGAATCGACGTTTCAGGCATGAGCCCTTCTTCAGGAATGCCCGAAACGTCGATTCTCCTGCTCCTTGGATGCTGCCTGACCTGCTGCGCTTTTCCAGCAACACATTTTCAGCTCTGATCTCCAGCATCTGCAGTCCTCACTTTCTCCTTGAAGCTGAAATGATAAACCTAGATTAAATCTTTCATCTTTTAGAATGGGTTTGCTTGTTTCGTATCTTTAATATGTAAATCCCAGAACTACTTTTAAGTCACATTCTCAAGATAACTTCAGGTTTTCTAACAGAAGGTGCCATCTCCGCTCAGACGATGCATTAAAGGTGTGAGATTAAAGTCTGTCTTTGTCCCAACTTTGAGTCAGATTGGTTCTATTTCTAAAGTGGGGTTTATAGAAAATTACATGGATTAACTGTAGGTTATGCAGTTTTTCTGAGCAAAATAGAATGAATCTGCAAATATAATTCTGCGGTTACAAATTCACCCCATAAACTTATCTGTGTATGCGTGCAGGAGAGACAAAGTGTGTGTGCATGTGGGTGTGAGTGCATGTGAGAGAGTAAGAGTTTGCATGTGTGTAAGCTTAGTAAAGTATGTGTGTGAGTGTGATGGGGTATAAGCCTGTGAGAGGATGCATGCGTGGGTGTGAATATAGGGGCGGTGGGTGTGTATGTGTTTGGGTAAGAAAGAGCTTGTGTTTGAGACTGTAGGTGTGTAGTGTGACATGAACCCAAAGTCCTCATTGAGGCCATTCTCATCGGTACTGAACTTGGCTATTAGCCTCTGGTCAGCCAGTTTGCGTTGCTGCCTGTCCCAAAGTCTGCCTTGGAGAATGGTCATCCGAAGATCCAAGGCTGAATGTCCCTGACCGGTGAAATGTTCCCCGATTGGGAGGGAACACCTCTGCCTGGTGATTGTTGTGTGGTGTCCATTCAACCGTTGTTGTAGCATCTGCTCGGTCTCGCCAATTTGCCATGCCTCAGGGCATACTTGTCTGCAGCATATGAGATAGACAGCGTTGGCCAAGTCACATGAGTACCTGTTGCCCACATGGTGTCCCCACATGTAAAGGTGGAATCCGTGTCGACATTCTGATTCATTTTGCAGCGATTGCCATGACAGGGTTGTACAGTATTGTGGTCGATGTCCTGAAGGCTGGTCACCTGTCAACTCATCGACTGCCAGTTCTGACTTGCCACAGCGAGAAATGGTAATGACCTCCACAGGAGTCAAATATGGGTTGCAACCCATAGGGTACCCTTCGATATCCAGGTTTTCCCGGGAGCCGAAAAGCTGTGCCATGTTATTCTCAGCCTGCAACACATTATCGATGAGGATGAGCACCTCGCTAAGACCTTCCCTACGCCTCCACTTCTCACCTTTAAACAACCACCAAACTTTAACCAGATCATAGTTTGCAGCAAAGTGCCCAGCCTTAAGGATAGCACATGCATGCACTCACTCTGTCTCTCCTGCAGGCGCAGCCGTATAAGTTTATGGGGTGAATTTGCACCTGCAGAATTATATTTGCAGATTTGTTCTATTTTGCTCAAAGAATGCATAACCTCCAGTCAATCCATGTAGTATTCTATAAACCCCACTTTAGAAATAGAACCAGTCTGACTCAAAGTTGGGACAAAGACAGACTTTAACCTCACACCTTTAATGCATCGTCTGAGCAGAGATGGCAACTTCTGTTAGAAAACCTGAAGTTATCTTGAGAATGTGACTTAAAAGTAGTTCTGGGATTTACATATTAAAGATACGAAACAAGCAAACCCATTCTAAAAGATGAAAGACTTAATCTAGGTTTATCATTTCACTGTAATCTTTTGCTATAAATTCTGTGTCTTATGGACCTACTTCACAACCACCTGATGAAGAAGCAGCACTTAATAAGCTAGTGCAACCAAAGAAACCTGTTGGACGAGAACCTGGTGTTGTGTGATTTTTAACTTTGTCCACCTCAGTCCAACACCGGCTACTCCAAATCGTGACTGTCTATTCATGTAACTGTCAATTTGCCTCTTAAATATCCTTGAACTTTTTCTATACTAGTCCTTGTTCTGTTCAGGTGCAATCCTGGTTTCTACCTGACCTGGAAGTATTCCTGGTGCCCCAGGAAGCTAAAGCCACTCTTGTTCACCATTTCTCCAGTCATATCCTCACCATATTATTTTCTTGTTTCTGTGCATTAACAGTACTGCAAAAATGAATACCTTTAATCTTGCTCTTATTCCTGAAAGTCTGCTTGTAAGACAAACCTTTTCCTTATCTATGTTAGTTCCAATTTGGACTGTAACTTCTGGCTGTGTCCTTACCTATTAGCAGAACAACCTGCACCTATTCAGTGATATCCCTTCCCTTGGCATCATTGAAATGGGAACTCATCCCTGTGGTTACTTCTGCGATTAAGTCACTTGTTACAATTGCAGATCTGTACTTCATTTTACTCCCCTGTGAAGCCAAGTCATCCAGAGGTCTATGAATTTGCTTCTGATTGCACCTCCATGCACCCTCGCTAATATTCAACACGTGAGGACAGATTTGTGTGTACCACATTCCCAGGGAACAGTCTGTCACGTGCTCCCTCACCTCTAGAATAGTTTTAATTTTAGTAACATCAAGCACCACTATTTGTAATTAGTGAGACAAAAGCTGTAAAAAAAATTTAAAGTATTTGGTGATATCAATCAGATTAAAACTCATGGCATTCACAAACCCATCCAAACGTGAGAGGATTGGTCATTTCTCTAACAACCTTGACCCTCTCTCTTATTTCCATGATTTCACTTCTGGGTTACTCATTACAGAGAAAACATACCTTTCTGCTATTTCTCAATGGGAGATTTTGAGCCTGTGGTGAGTTAGTTTGTTAAATCCGTGTAATGGAACTGAACCTTTCTCCCTTTTGAACTAACATTTGAAATTGGGAAGGAAATAAAAGTTATGAGGAAATGCCAGTAAATGTGGATTAAAGAGATTCACTTAATGAATATTAATTTTAAAAAATCAGGCTGACTGCTTTTGTCCTGTAAGGATAACATTTTTAATTGAATTATTCAGGAAGCTGTATTCTGGCGAATCTGATATTTTCTTACATTAGGATCATTCATGGAGACTCAATATTATGAAAATTCTTAGAAGATTTAACATGGTTTGACATCACTCAATCGCTCAAAATGTTTAAACCAAAAACTGAAGAACATTTTTCATGCCAGAATATGTGGAATATTACAACTAAACCGGTTTGGAATAGACAATAGACAATAGGTGCAGGAGTAGGCCATTCTGCCCTTCGAGCCTGCACCACCATTCAATATGATCATGGCTGATCATCCTTAATCAGTATCCTGTTCCTGCCTTATCTCCATAACCCTTGATTCCATTATCCTTGAGAGCCCTATCCAACTTTTTCTTAAATGAATCCAGAGACTGGGCCTCCACTGCCCTCTGGGGCAGAGCATTCCACACAGCCACCACTCTCTGGGTGAAGAAGTTTCTCTTCATATCTGTCCTAAATAGTCTACCCCGTATTTTTAAGCTGTGTCCTCTGGTTCGGCACTCACCCATCAGCGGAAACTTGTTTCCTGCCTCCAGAGTGTCTCAATCAGATCCCCTCTCAGTCTTCTAAACTCCAGGATATACAAGCCCAGTTGCTCCAGTCTTTCAGTGTAAGGAAATCCCTCCATTCCAGGAATTGACCTCGTAAACCTACGCTGCACTCCCTCAATAGCCAGAATGTCTTTCCTCAAATTTGGAGACCAGAACTGCACACACTACTCCAGGTTTGGTCTCACCAGGGCCCTGTACAGCTGCAGAAGAACCTCTTTGCTTCTATACTCAATCCCTCTTGTAATGAAGGCCAGCATGCTATTAGCCTTCTTCACTACCTGCTGTACCTGCATGCTTACCTTCATTGACTGGTGTACAAGAACACCAAGATCTCTCTGTACTGCCCCTTTACCTAAACTGATTCCATTTAGGGAGTAATCTGCCTTCCTGTTCTTGCCACCAAAATGGATAACCATACATTTATCCACATTAAACTGCATCTGCCATGTATCTGACCACTCGCCTAACTTGTCCAGGTCACCCTGTACTCTCTTAACATCCTCATCACATTTCACCCTGCCACCCAGCTTTGTATCATCAGCAAATTTGTTAATGTTATTACTAATACCATCTTCTATATCATTAACATATATTGTAAAAAGCTGCGGTCCCAGTACTGATCCCTGTGGTACCCCACTGGTCACTGCCTGCCATTCTGAAATGGAGGCGTTTATCACTACTCTTTGTTTCCTATCAGCCAACCCACTTTCAATCCAAGTTAGCACTTTGCCCCCAATACCATGCGCCCTAATTTTGCTCACTAACCTCCTATGTGGGACTTTATCAAAAGCTTTCTGAAAGTCCAGGTACATTACATCTTCTGGATCTCCCTCGTCCATCTTCAGAGTTACATCCTCAAAAAATTCCAGAAGATTAGTCAAGCATGATTTCCCCTTCATAAATCCATGCTGACTCTAACCTATCCTGTTACTACTATCCAGATATGTCGTAATTTCATCCTTTATAATAGACTCCAGCATCTTTCCCACCACTGAGGTCAGACTAACTGGTCTATAATTTCCTGCTTTCTCTCTCCCACTTTTCTTAAAACGTGGTACAACATTAGCCACCCTCCAATCCGCAGGAACTGATCCTAAATCTATCGAACTCTGGAAAATAGTCACCAATGCATCCACGATTTCTCGAGCCACCTCCTTCAGTACACTGGGATGTAGACCTTCAGGCCCCAGGGACTTATCAACCTTCAGACCTAACAGTCTCTCCAACACCAATTCCTGGCAAATATAAATTCCCTTCAGTTCAGGTCCTTCAGCCATTGTTACCTCAGGGAGATCGCTTGTGTCTTCCCCAGTGAACACAGATCTGAAGTACCAATTCAATTCTTCTGCCATTTCTTTGTTCCCCATAATATATTCCCCTGTTTCTGTCTTCAAGGGCCCAATTTTAGTCTTAACCATTTTTTTGCCTTTCACATACCTAAAAAAACTTTTACTATCCTTCGTTATATTATTGGCCAGTTTACCTTCGTACCTCATTTTTTCTCTGCGTATTTCCTCCTTAGTAATCCTCTGTTGTTCTTTAAAAGCTTCCCAGTCCTCCGTTTTCCCACTTATCTTTGCTATGTTTTACTTTTTCTCTTTTAACTTTATATATTTATTAACTTCCCTCGTCAGCCATGTCCACCCATGCCTCCTCCTAGGATCTTTCTTCCTTTTTGGAATGAACTGATCCTGCAACTTCTGCATTATACACAGAAATATCTGCCATTGTTCCTCCACTGTCATCCCAGCTAAGGTATTGCACCATTGAACTTTGGTCAGCTCCTCCCTCATAGCTCCATAGTTCCCTTTCTTCAACAGAAATATTGTCACTTCCGATTGTACCCACTCCCTCTCAAATTGCAGATTGAAGCTTATTGTATCATGGTCACTACTTCCCAATGGCTCTTTCACTTCGAGGTCCCTGACCAATTCTGGTTCGTTGCACAATACCAGATCCAGAATTGCCTTCTCCCTGGTCGGCTCCAGCACCAGCTGTTCTAAGAATCCATCTCTGAGGCATTCCACAAAGTCTGTTTCTTGAGGTCCAATATCATCCTGATTCTCCCAGTCTACCTGCGTGTTGAAATCCCATAACAACTGTAGTAGCATCTTTGCGACAGGCCAATTTTAACTCCTGATTTAACTTACATTTGACATCCAGACTACTGTTTGGGAGCCTGTAGATAACTCCTAAGAGGGTCTTTTTACCCTTCGTATTTCTCAGCTCTATCCACACTGACTCTACATCCCCTGATTCTAGGTCCCCCCGCGCAAGGGACTGAATATCATCCCTTACCAACATGGCCACTCCACCCCCTCTGCCCGTCAGTCTGCCCATCAGGAATCCTGAAAACAGTCAAATAATTAATGACGTAAAATGTCAGGCAATAAAACTTTCACTGTGATTTGTGTAACTACAGCAAGAATAATCAATTTTAATGCAACTGGTCTTGCATGCAACTGATGGCGTCAAAATAAGCATCATCAACTATAAATCTCTCTCAAAGAGATTTAATGAATATAACTTGTCAGTTTTTAAGAAAATATGTAGATGTCAGGGTTTTACATTTATATTGTTTTGATATGAATGGATTAAATCAGTAAATCTCTCAGGAGAGGGTTCAGAAGAGATGTTGCCAAGTATGGAAGGTTTGAGTTATAAAGAAAGGCTGGGATGTTTTTCACTGAAGCATGGGTGGTGGAGGTGACCGACTGAAGTTTATAAAATAATGCGAGATATAGATAGAATTAATGGTAGTTGTCTTTTCCGTAGGATGGGGGATTTCAAGACTGGGGACCCACTTTAAGGTGAGAGGAGAGACAGTTAAAAAAGACATCGGGGCAAATGGTTTACACAGAGGGTGGTTCACATGTGGAATGAACTTCCTGAGGAAGTGGTGGATGTGGGTACAAGTACAATGTTTAAAAGACATTTGGATAAGTACGTGAACAGGAAAGGTTTGGAGGGATATCAGCCAGGAGCAGACAAGTAGGAATAGTTTAATTTAGGATTATGTTCAGCATGGACTGGTTGGACCGATGGGTCTGTTTCCGTGCTAAATGACTGTATGACTCTAAATGTTGCTATTGTATCCCTCCCCAACACCACCTTCGGCAGCATATTCCAAGCACTTACCACCCTCTTTGTTTAAAAAAAATTGCCTCTTCTGACTCCTTTAAATTAACTCCTTTTTACCTTAAGCCTGTGTTCCCTGGTAATTGATATTTCTATCCTGGGAAAAAGACTCTGACTATCCATTCTATCCATGCCTGTCATGATATTGTAAGCTTCTATCAGGTCGCCCCCTCATCCTTTGATATTCAAGTGAAAACAAACCAAGACTGTCCAGTCTCTCCTCATAGCTAGTACCTTCCATGCCAGGCAGCATCCTAGTAAATCATTTTGACACCCTGTCCAAAGCTTCCACATCCTTCTGGTAATTTGGCAATCAGAACTATACACAATATTCCAAATATAGCCTAACTAAAGTTCTGTACAGCTGCAATATGGCCTGCCATTTTCTTTATGCCCTGACTGATGAAGGCAAGCATGCCACATGCCTTCTTGACCACCTTGTGTGGCATTTTAAGGAAACCAAGGACTTGTATGCCTTGACCCATCTACGTTGATGCTATTAAGTATCCTGCCAATTAGAGTATACTTCCCTCCTGCATTACATCTTCCAAAATGCATCAACTCACATTTGTCCAGGTGGAACTAAATCTGCCATTTATCTGCCCAAGTCTCCAGTCTGCCCATTTGGCTGCTGTATCCTGTGGCAATCATCCTCACTATCTGCAGCTCCACTACCTCTTTGTGTTGTTTGCAAACTTTATTAATCAGGCCACCTATGTTCTCCAAATCAATTGTATATTACAAACAACAGGAGTCCCAGCACTGATCCCTGCTGAATATCACTGGTCACAAATCTCCAGTCAGAAAATACCCTTCCACTGTACTCTTTGTCTTCTGTGAGTAAGCCTGTTCTGTATCCATCTTAGCAGATCCCATGTGATTTCACCTTTTGTATCAGCCTGCCATGAGGGACCTTGTCAATGGCTTTGCTAAAGTCCATATAGACATTACCACCCTGCCCTCATGAGTCATCTTTGTTTCTTCCTCAAAAAAATCCCATCAAGTTGGCAAGACACGACCTTCCCTGAACAAAGCCATGTTGCCTATCACTAATAAGTCCATATTTTCCAAATGTGAGTAAATCCTATCTCTTAGAATCTTCTCCAAAATTTTCCCTACTACTGACATAAGACCTTCTTATGTCAAGAAGTGTTCTACAACAGGCACTGTCTTGCATTTGAATTTGTTTACATGTAATTGTGAAATATGGAAAAGAAAGTAGGATCTGATTCTTTTCTGATAACCATGTCACGTTTCTCATTGTACATATAACATAAAAGATGTTTGTATTCATAACTTTCGTAAAAGCACAGAAATAGCTAAGTCTATTGACAGTGAAGAAGTTTAATTAATATTAGTTTTTTTTAAAAAGAGACGTTAACTGAACTGGAAACTGAGAATTCACTTGAACCAAGTGGTCAACATCCTAGAGCTCTAAAAGGGGCAACTGTAAAGATAGGAGATGGATTTGATATGATCTTCCAAAATTTGCCAAGTTCTGACTGCTTCAGTGGATAGGCAGGTAGTAAATGTAATGCCTCTTGAACAAAAGAGGGAGAGAGAAAATATGGCAGTACAAGTCATTCAGTCATTGAGATAATGCTGGAATTCAATACAAAGGAAGTGGTTACAGAGCACATTTAAAATCAAATGGTTGTGCAGAGTCAACGCAGATTTATGAAATGACTGACAATCTGACAGTTTGTTTTGAGGACAAAAATAGCAGGGTATATAATTGGGATCCAGTGGGTGATATAGTATGTTTGAATTTTCAGAGACTATCTGATAAGATCCATGAGAAGTTGTTGCACAAATAAGGATTCATGAGGTTACAGTAACATATCAGTAAGAAAGGAGGATTAATTAAAGGACAGAAAGAGGTTGGAATAGGCAGGTGATTTTTATGTTGGTATATTTGATACCAATAGATGCTGCACAGATTAGTGCTGACCTTGGCTATTTACAGTCTATAACATGATTTGAAGGGACTGCATGTAACACATCCATGTTTTCTGATGATTATTTAAAAAGTGGTGGAAAAGCCAATAAAACAGAAAATGCTCAGGTAAGGCAACACCTGTGGAGCGGTAAATAAAGTTAATGTTTCAGGGCTGAGACCTTGCATTAACACTAGGGAAAGCCAGAAATGCCGTAGGTTTTGAGCAAGTGAAAAGGAGAAGGAAGGGTTAAACCACAGGGAATATCTGTGATATGATGGGCATTAGGAGAGATTAAATGAGCAAAAATGTTCATGTGAAAGCCCAAGGGAGTCGCAAATTAGTTAACAAAGTAAACAAAAGATGTGTCAAGAGGAGCTGTAAATGGAAGGATAATGAATATTTGCTGTCCAGAAGGAACAAAAAGGGAAATAAAGATTATAAATGAAAAGACAAAGGTAGCAAAGATAAAAATTGCAACCTGTTTTAATGATAGAAAAGTAAACTGTGAGGAAATAGTCTGCAAAAGGATGTAGGTAGTTTAAGTGAGTGGGCACGAGGGTGGCAATTCAAACATAATGCAGGGAAACTCTGTGCTGTACATCTCTATGACTCCATAATAAGGTTATTCACTTTGATAGAAAGCCTTTTTTAAAAAGGTTGGAAACTATTGAATATTGGTGTTAAAAGGCGTTGGAGTATCAACAAAACACAAAGTTAACAGAAACAGAAATTGCTGGAGAAACTCAGCATCTGTGGAGAGAAAGCAGAGTTAACATTTTGGGTCCAGTGACCCTTCAGAACTAAAAGCTAATGTGCAGATACAACAAACTAACTAGGAAGTCAAAGGTATGTTGGCAATTATTGCAAGTGGTTTGGAACGCCAAGAGCTTTGTCGAAGAGTGTGGTGCTGGAAAAGCACACCCAGTCAGGTAGCATCCAAGGAGCAGGAGAATAAGCCCTTCATCAGGAATGAGGCTTGTGGCCCAAGGTGGCTAAGAGATAAATGGGTGGGAGTGGATCTTTATACAGAAGTTGGTACTAAAATTACAAAAACACCACATGTTCTTAGTCAGATTAGCAACAATAAAATGGCAGACGTTTATTGAGGAAAAGAAACTAATTGCCAAGTCTGAGTATACTTGATTAATTAAGCTACATGTACATCAAAGTGGGAAACCTTGAACAAGCCAGGCCAAATGGCCAATTGCCTTTAGCTTGATAAGCTTCCCTTTTAACAGTACATCATAACAAGAGACTAGTCAAAACTATGTGGAAAAGAGGTCATAAGGTATCCTCGCTCAGCTAACATGCCCAGTATCATTGTCCTACAAAATGGCTTTTTTCTTTTGACATCATCTTAGATTCCCAAAATGCAAATTAAATTCATAACATGCCCAGATCTCGAGCTCCAAGGAACGACACGCAAACATTCAATCCATTAGAAGCAAGTGTACACACAAATCAGACCACAGAGTTAATCTTTCCGTCAGCTTCCGTCCTGTCTCTCCCTCTCTCTCTGTGTCCCTTGAATCCTTCAGTCAGTGAATGTAATTTACTGAAGAGTGTTTTCTCTCTCTCACACACACACACGCGCGAATATCTTCCAACTTTCTTACTATGTCAGTTTCAGCCTTTGTGTTTTTCTAGCTTGTAAGGGTAATGAGACATTCACATTCCAGAACACTCAAGATTAGGGAACTGAGCTCCATAAGTTCAACTCTGCTCAGTGTGGTATACATGAAAATGTATCAGGATTGTTCTATTACATGCATATTCCACTCAGCTTATTAAATTACAAATTCTTTTCCTATTGAGTATTTGTTTTGTTAAGAGTCTTCAATATAAAGCAGAAGTTCAGTTATCCAACATCCAACTGTGAAATATGCGAAGCTTCCAGCCCTCGTGGTAAAAAGGAAATACTGCCACCCATTCCACAAGTGAACGAATGTTATAGAACATAGAAAAGTACAGCACAGAACAGGCCCTTCAACCCACGATCTTGTGCCGAGGATTAATCTTAAAGTAAAATAAAATAATATAAAATAACCTAACTGACGCACCCCTCAATTCACTGCTATCCATGCACATGTCCAGCAGTCGCTTAAATGTCCCCAATGACTCTGCTTCCACCACCACTGCTGGCAACTCATCCCATGCATTCACAACTCTCTGCGTAAAGAGCCTACCCCTGACATCTCCTCTATCCCTTCCTCCTAATATCTTAAAACTATGACCCCTCGTGCCAGTCAGTCCTGCCCTGGGGAAAGGTCTCTGGCTATTGACTCTAACCATGCCTCTCATTACCTTGCATACCTCGATCAGGTCACCTCTCTTCCTCCTTCTCTTTGGAGAGAAAAGACTGAATTTAGTCAATGTCTCTTCATAAGACAGGCCCTCTAGTCCAGGCAGCATCCTGGTACACCTTCTTTGCACCCTCTCCAAAGCCTCTGTATCTTTCCTATAGTAGGGCGACCAGAACTGGACACAAAATTCCAAGTGTGGTCTCACCAGGGACTTGTAGAACTGTAACAAAACCTTGCAGCTCGATCCCCCTGTTAATGAAAGCCAAAAAACCATATGCTTTCTGAACAACCTTTCCACTCGGGTGGCAACTTTGAGGGATCTATGTACTTGAACACTAAGATCCCTCTGCTCCTGCACATTGCCAAGAATCCTGTCTTTAATCCTATATTCAGCATTCAGGTTTGCCCTTCCAAAATGCATCACTTCACATTTATCCAGGTTGAACTCCATCTGCCATTTCTCAGCCCAGCTCTGCATCCTGTCTATGTCATGCTGCAGCCTGCAATAGCTCTCGATACTATCAACGGCCCCTCCAACCTTTGTGTCGTATGTAAATTTACTAACCTGCCCCTCCACCTCCCCATCCAAGTCATTTATAAAAACTACAAAGAGCAGAGGCACAAGAACAGAGCCCTACGGGACCCCACTCAACACTGACCTCCAGGCAGAATACCTTCCATCTACAACCGCTCTTTGTCTTCTATCAGCCAACCAATTCTGAACCCAGACAGCCACATCTCCCTGTGTCCCATACCTTCAGACTTTGTTAATGAGCTTGCCATGGGGAACCTTATCAAATGCCTTGCTGAAGTCCATATACACCACATCCATTGCTCAACCTTCGTCGACCTGTCTTGTCACCTCAAAGAACTCAATGAGATTTGAGAGACATGACCTGCCTCTTACAAAGCCTTGCTGACTGCCTTTCATCATGCTATGTTTTCCAAATAGTCATAAATCCTGTCTCTCAAAATTCTTTCCAAAACCTTGCTGACCACAGATATAAGACTGACTGGTCTGTAATTGCCCAGGATTTTCCTATTACCTCGCTTGAAAAGAGAAACAACATCCGCCTCCTTCTAATCCTCCGGCACGACTCCCGTGGAGAGTGAGGAAGCAAAGATCTTTGCCAGCGGCTTAGCAACCTCCTTTCTCGCTTCCTGGAGCAGCCTAGGATAAATCTGGTCTGGCCCTGGGGACTTATCAACCTTAATGTTTGCCAACACTTCCAGCAGATCAACTTCATCAATCTTGATCTGTTTAAGCCTGTTTCCCAGTTCCTCAAAGCTCTCATTCACAACAAGGTCCCTTTCCTTAATGAAAACCGAAGCAAAAACCTCATTTAGGGCTTCCCCTATCTGCTCAGACTCCACACACACGTTCCCTCCGCTATCCCTGATCGGTTCTACCTTCTCCCTGGTCATTCCCTTATTCCTCACATATGAGTAAGATACCTTTGGGTTCTCCCTAATCCTTCCTGACAAGCCTTTCTCGTGCCCCCTCTTGGCTCTCCTCAGACCATTTCTGAGCTCCTTTCTAGCAAATCTATAATTGTCTAAAGCTGTGCTAGACCCTTTTTCCCTCCACCTTACATGAGCTGCCTTCTTCCTTTCAATGAGAAACTCCTCTGTTCTTGTCATCCAAGGCTCCTTAATCTTACCCCTTCTTACCTGTCACAGAGGGACAAATTCATGCATCATTCACAACAATTGCTTCATAAACAGTCTCCACATGTCTGCTGTTTCCTTCCTGTGGAACAATTGCTCCCAAACTGTACTTCCCAACTCCTGTCTGATAGCATCATATTTTTCTTTTCCCCAATTAAATATCTTCCCTTGGTAACTGCTTCTTTTCCCCTCCAAGGCTGTGGTAAATGTGAGGCAGTTGTGGTCACTGTCACCAAAGTGTTTTCCCACTGCAAGATCTGACACCTGTCCTGGCTCATTGCCGAGCACCAAATCCAAAATGACCTCTCCCCTTCATTGGCCTGTCTATATACTAAGTAAAGAAACCCTCCTGAGCACACCTGACAAAAACCGCTCCATTCAAACCATCTGCACTAAGGAGGTTCCAGTCAATATTGGGAAAGTTGAAGTCACCCATAATAACAACCCTCTACATCTGCATTTTTCCAAAATCTGCCAGCCTATTAGTTCTTCAATCTCTCAACTGCTATTAGTGGGTCTGTAGAAAACTCCCATTGAGGAGGCTGCTCCCTTGCTGTTCCTAATTTCCACCCATATTGACTCAGTAGACAAACTTTCCTCAACAACCTTCGTTTCTGTAGCTGTGATGCACGCTCTGATTAGCAATGCTATACCCCCCTCCTCCCGTTCTTTTTAAACGTTTTAAACCCTGGAACATCTAGAACCATTCCTGCCCCTGTGAAACCCATGTCTCTGTTATGGCCACAACATCATAGCCCCAAGTACTGATCCATGCTGTAAATTCATCACTCTTATTTCTGACACTCCTTGCGTTAAAAATAGGCACACTTTAACCGATCCCTTTGTTTCATGACGTGAGAAACTTTCCCAATAGATTCACTACATCCTGTCACTGCCCCATCTACAACTATCCTCCCTCTCAGATGTGTAACTCTGATTCCTTGCCAAACTAATTTAAACCCTTCCGAACCACATGAGCAAATCTCCCACCCAGGACATTTGTGCCCCTCCAGTTCAGGTGCAACCTGTCCTTCATGTATAGGTCCCACCTTCCTCAGAAGGCATCCCAATGGTCTAGGTATTTGAAGCCTTCCCTCCTACACCAGCCTCACAGCCACGTGTTAGCTGCACTAGCTGAATGTTCCTCTCCTCACTATCTCGTGACATCAGTAGCAAACCTGAGATCACTACTCTACCCATCTTGTTCTTCAGCTTCCAACCTAGCTCTCTGTAGTCACTTTTCAGGTCCTCAGTCCCTTTTCTGGTTATATCGTTGGTGCCAATATGTACCCCAATTTTTGTCTGCTCACCCTCTCCTTTCAGGATCCTGTAAACCCGATCGGCGACATCCGGTTCCTGGCACTGGGGAGGCAACATAGCTTCCGGGAGTCCCGTTCCTGACTACAAAATGTCCTGTCAATCCATCTAACTACTGAGTCCCCTACCACTAGCGCTTTTCTATTCTCCCTTTTCCCTTCTGAACCACAGTGCCAGGCTCAGTGCCAGAGACCTGACAATGGTGGCTTTCCCCTGGTAGGCCGTCCTCACCAGCAGTATCCAAAACATTATACATATTGCTGAGGGGAATGGCCAAAGAAAGAGCTGCCATGCATTGGTCCGGAATGAGGTTATCACCTTATTGACACCGATCCATTGACACTAAGAACAGATGTTCTTAATTCTCCTGAACAAATGCCAAATTGGAAGTATTTACTGCGACCTGTTCACTTTGTATTTTCTACAGCAGCTAACTCCTGGAATTTTCAGCTTGTAATAATATCACACACATACTCTGCCTAGTGATGGTTATGAATTATTTAATTAAGTGATGGAAGTCTGGAGAAATAGTTTTTTATTCTGAGGTCTCTTGCTTTCATGGAAGAAATGATAAGCATTCATTAAATTCACATAACATTGTTCTTGAAAATATAATTTTCTTGCTTTGTACAGTATAGGATTGGGTGGCTGTCCAGTGACTTTTAGATTGTAATGGCATTGTTCCAGCACACACTATGGACCTGACATGATCTTACAGTCTTATGTCTTCTGGTGTAAATTGGTCTAATAGGAAATGGGATCTTGTGTGTCGATCTTGTCAGCCTCAGCATATAAAATTGGAGCCACTTGCTATCCCTGTGCATTGAATTAGATTTATACTTTTCTTTGAACCGTGTCTTTCAGAAATGTATAGCAATGTGTATGGATCGATACATGGATGCCTGGAACACAGTATCACGCACGTATAACTCCAGACTACAACGGGAACGAGCACAAATGTAGCTGCACAGCAAAAGAGGAAAGGGCAGCTTGGACTGTATTCATATGGGGAGAGAAGACCTCAAGTAAAGGAGGGATGTATAATGCAAAGTACCGTGTATGTCTGAGAAAAAGTGGCTAAACTGCCTAGGTTATGACACGATTGTGTCAGCCTGTATTCTGTGGACTTGATTATAATAAAAGTACATGATTGTGAACGTTAATTTTCTTTATGCTTCTATCATACCTGAGTAATGAGTTCATACTTAGACCGTGTTTCATCTCTTTGTGACAGCGTTCACTTATGCAGCACCATGGTATTGGAAAATATTCTCAGGATGATTTGCAACTATGTTCTTTCAGGATAAGTACTTAAGTAAAACATTGGGTTGTTACAATGCAAAGTGTTCCTATAAGGGATGCAGTATGAAAGATTCTATCAGTACTCTCTACATCGTGTACTCATACTTCGAGGAGTTGTTATAATTGGCCTTAGCCCATCTGCGTAAGGAAAAGCCAGTTGTACGCTTTATATTCTCTATTCAGTAACTTTTGTGGCTACCTTTTAGGGACAGGATGGGCTAAGTTGTCATTTCCCTGCATTCAGTTACTTTGCCACATAGTAAGTGAGTTATTGGGTGTATGCTGGAAACCTGTAATTAGTAAGTCAGCATTTTAAAAAATTATATGTTTACAAGAATGACTGAATTGCTTACTGTTGTCTGTGTTATAAATACATTATTATACTTGTAAAGATGATCAGGTTCTTTCTCTTAAATACCAGTTGTAAAGCGAAATCTTGAACTAGATGTTAGGATGTGAATATTGCTAGCTAGGCCAGAATGTATTATCCATCCCTAATCGCTCTTGAGTAGGTGGTGGTGAGCTGTCTTCTTTAACTGCTGCAGTCCAAATGGTGTGGGTACACCTACAATGCTATTTGGAAAAGAGTTCCAGAATTTTGATGCAGTGACTGAAGGAGTAACAAAAACCATTCCAACTAAGAATGGTGTGTGACTTGCACGGGAACTTGATAATGCGCAGTGTTCCCAAGGATCTGCTGTCCTCCTTCTGGGTGATCGAAGCCATGGGTTTGGAAGGTGCTGTCAGGGGACCCTTAATGAGCAGTGTGCCTTGCAGATGGTGCTCACTGGACCACTTTGCAGAGAAGGGAATGAATGCTGTAGGTGTTGGATGATGTGCTGATCAGTGGCTTTCTTTGTCTAGGATATTATAGCTCAACCAGGCAAGTGGAGAACATTCCATCACATTTCTTTTTGTGCAGTAACATCAAGAGTCTTATCAAACTGTACCCCATACCCTAAAAGGTTCTCCTCGAGAAGCACTTGTAACTACTGAAGGATGACTGGGCGTGGATCTTATTGCCTTCAATGGCTTTCTCATAGGTGCTGTGACCTTTCTACTGAGAATGTGCAGTTTCTGTGATATGACTGCTAAATTGTACATGTAATTTTACAAGTTCCTTGTGACAATTTGTTTTAAGAAAGCGTATTATATTCTCCCCGTGAGAAAGCTTTGCATTATGGTGTATAACCTGAGCAAAGTTTGGGAGAAGATTTGTAGCTCGGGTGCTCTTGTTGTGGTTCTGTTCGCCGAGCTGGGAATTTGTGTTGTAAACGTTTCGTCCCCTGTCTAGGTGACATCCTCAGTGCTTGGGAGACTCCTGTGAAGCGCTTCTGTGATCTTTCCTCCGGCATTTATAGTGGCTTGTCTCTGCCGCTTCCGGTTGTCAGTTCCAGCTGTCCGCTGCAGTGGTCGGTATATTGGGTCCAGGTCGATCTGTTTGTTGATAGAATCTGTGGATGAGTGCCATGCCTCTAGGAATCCCTGGCTGTTCTCTGTTTGGCTTGTCCTATAATAGTAGTGTTGTCCCAGTCGAATTCATGTTGCTTGTCATCTGCGTGTGTGGCTACTAAGGATAGCTGGTCGTGTCGTTTCGTGGCTAGTTGGTGTTCATGGATGCGGATCGTTAGCTGTCTTCCTGTTTGTCCTATGTAGTGTTTTGTGCAGTCCTTGCATGGGATTTTGTACACTACATTGGTTTTGCTTAGTAGCCACACACACAGATGACAAGCAACATAAATTCGAATGGGACAACACTACTATTATAGAACAAGCCAAACAGAGAACAGCCAGGGAATTCCTAGAGGCATGGCACTCATCCACAGATTCAATCAACAAACACATCGACCTGAACCCAATATACCGACCACTGCAGCGGACAGCTGGAACTGACAACCAGAAGCGGCAGATTCAAACCACTATAAATGCCGGAGGAAACATCACAGAAGCGCTTCATAGGAGGCTCCCAAGCACTGAGGATGTCACCTAGACAGGGGACGAAACATCTGCAACACAAATCCCCAGCTCGGCGAACAGAACCACAACAATAACCTGAGCAACGTTTATGCAGCAGGATTCTGTCAACTCTCACTTGACAGTGGAGCCCAAGCATCTAAGGTGAGTTTTAATTACTCAGGTTTTACATCGATTCATGAAGCAACATTGCAGTCATGGAGTAATATTGTAGGAATGGTGGAGCTGTGAAAATTGAATAACTTTATTTTCTAGAATGCTTTTTAAAAAAATCTGATCAGCATGCACTTGTGATAACATAGTGTGCCTGACGTAAAAATCTGGCTAAACCTGTACTGAGAGCGGTGAAACTCAAACAAAAAACAATGGATAATACAGTACAATGAAACACTTTCAAATATGGGACCTAAAATTTGCATAGAACTAAAAAGCTCCAAATGTACGGCTAAAATGGGCAATATCAGGCTAAATAATGCCTGTTGTGGAAAATGGAACAATATCACATCCGTGCAACGTGTAAGTGCTGGAACCGACGTTACTGAGGCAGAAAATTGACTTTTGTAACCCATGCTGTGCCTGACCTGGGAGGGTTGGAAGCTTTATTTTACACCGTGCTTGAAATGATTGGGTATCAAGTGACAGCACTCTCCTATGTCTGAAAAAGAAAGTGCCCTTCACCACCTTCCCCCCCCCCCCCACCTCAGGATATTGTATGCAATGCAAATCATTTTAATAATTATTGCGGCTGATTGGAAGAAAATTCCATTGACGTTTTAAGGCGCACGATGTTGTCGGTTCAATTCACAGTGATGAGAGTTGGTTAATACAGTATCATAGAATCCCTACAATGCGGGAAAGTTCTGAAGAGCATCCCACCCGGACCCAGACCCCCTACCCTATCCCTGTCACCCACCTAGCGTGCACATCTCTGGATACTGTGGACAATTTAGCATTGCCAATCCACCTAACGTGCACATGTTTGTGGGAGGAAACCGAGGAAACCCAGGCAAACATGGAGAGAACGTTCAAACTCCACACAGACAAGACAGTCATCCAAAAATGGAATCGAACCCAAGGCCCCTGGCTCTGCGAGGCAGCAGTGCTGACCACTGATTCAATTAATCTTCATTTTCAATTAAAGCTCACGCATCCAAAAATATTCACTGTTCCGTCGTTTGTATCTTTCTCGCCTTGGAGCAGCTGCTGATTTATCATTTGGGTTAGCAAGGAATGTGGCAAGACGACATAATTGACCACTCTTTCCCAGGTATGCTCACCAAGTGGTGGGAGGGAGGTGTGTTCTTAAAATACTTGCTGCAGCCTTTCTGGTTGGATTGGAACAGAGAGTTGCATCCTGGAATGTTCTGGATGAGAAAGGTAAGCGCTTGTCTAGGTGACCGGCGTGCTTAGATTGGAATAACAAAAAAAAACAAGCTGGAGAAACTCAACGGGTCTGGCAGCATCTGTGGACGGAGAAGTTCAGTGAAGAGCCAAAGGGGGCTGGGCACATTAATCTGTTCCTCTCGTCACAAATGTTGCCGAGTTTCTCCAGCATTCCCTGTTCCAGAATGACTTCTTGGGGAGACCTGCTGAGTTTGTCCAGCACTTTGTTTTTAGTTCAGAGTTCCAGCATCCTCCGCTTTTGTTTAGTTAGATCGGAGTTCATTTTGGTTAGGATTAGATTGGCTTTCAACTAAACTAAGGTTCTATTAGGCTAGTCTAGGACTTATGCCCTAGAGGTTGGATTTCCCCTGCTCTTTGGATGCTCCCTGACCTTCTGTGCTTTTCCAGCGCCACACTCTCGACTCTGATCTCCAGCATCTGCAGTTCCCCTAGTCTAAACTTCTGGCAAGAGTAGAGCAAAGTAAGTTGTACAAACTTTTTTTGGTCGCAAGTTTAGCTGGTGGGATTGCGAGTTGCTCGTGTTGCAGCTTTTAGATTGTGAGCAAGATCTGTGTGGTACATCAGCAATGGGAAATGAACGGTTAAAGGTCACACAACACCAGGGTATAGTCCAACAGGTCTAATTGGAAGCACTAGCTTTCGGAGAGCTGTTCCTTGAGGTGTATTTGGAGTATGGAGTACAGTCACCAACCACCTGATCAAGGAGTAGTGCTTCCAAATAAACCCGTTGAACTGTTACCTGGTGTTGTGTGATTTTTGTTTTGTCCACCCCAGTCCAACACCGGCATCTCCAAATCAGGAAATGAAAGGAATCTGGTTGTGCGTGTTTCGAACTGGTTGTTCTTGTTTCGATGACAGCTCTAGGTCTCCGCAGAGTCTTTCTAGCCAATTCTGTCAATCTACTCCCAAAACAGCCAAGAAATGAGGGGTTTGGCTCTGTCCCATTGGTGTCCGTTGCCCTCTAGTTGAATGCGCCTCTCCCTGCAGTGGCTCCTCCTACCCGGCACTCTGAGCAGGTTGTTGGGTCAGACCGGTGGAGCAGAGGAACTTGGTTCCGGACAACCTGAGGATTATGGCTTCCTTCACCTTCGGGGAAAGGCAACAGTATCTGCAGCTGGTGAGCAGGTGAGAGGGCAGTGCCCGTGAGCCGGGATTGAAGACTGGTGATGGGTAATTGCCCCGAGAGTGCAGTGGAGTTAGTGGTATTGAGCGCCCCCGAGTTCCAGCCAGGATTTGATTTTCATCCACCGCTCGCTGAGCTCAAAGCGGTCACCCTTTCTGATCCATGATTTTATTCGGTAGAGATCCCCTTTCACCGTTTTCAGCTGCGTTTGAAGAGAAAAAAAAGTTGGGGGACTGGGCTCCTTTCACAAACCCAGCAGGTGTCATTGGAACAGTTACAAACTTCCACAATTGGAGTTCCGCTTTAACCTGCCGTCTCCATATTTTAAAGCATGAAGCAATACTGGAAATTATCTTGGGAGACATGATACCTAAACCAGATAGCATTGAACATAGTTTAGTCAAGAGAAAGGAAAACAATATTTTAGGGTAAAACCTATGCAATTTAAAGATGCGCCCGAAATAACCCTGTACAATGTGTGTAAGTACTGTAGATTGACTAAAGGGACACGCTGCCACATCGTTTCTAGGTACGAGCCAGTCGCAGACCAACGATAATGCAATCATGTCCCAAATTTGGGACGAAAAGTCAACATGATGCAGGAACCTAGCAGTGCATTTGGAGAGGGAAATGACTGGTGACCTGATGTTGGGGCTGAGGTACATTATTGGAGCTCATTTACAAATAACTTTACAACTTGCATGAGAGTGTGATTATACACTGTAGAGAGAGGTTTACTCGGTATTACAACTAATACTGTACCACACCTTTAACGTATGGTGCAATGTGGACAGAGCTTTATTTTTGACTTGTAGTTAACCTGATTTGAGAAAATAGGATCCTTTAACTAGATCGAACTTATGCAGTGCCTAATCAGTAAGTACAAAATGCAGACATTTAATTGTCTTCCAATTTGGCCTCATACATATTTCTGTTCCCTTTACTCCAACATTGGTTGCTGTGCCTTCAGTTTTTAGAGAATTATTACAGTGCAGAAGGAGGCTATTCAACCCATGTGTGTGCATGCTCTTGGAATTAGAATTTCACTGTCATTCTTCTGTCGTCTCCGGAACCCTGTCCATTGTTCCCTTCAAACAATTATCCAATTCGCTTTTGAATGCCTTAATTGAATCCACCTCCTCCACACTCTCAGACAAAGTATTCCATACCCTAAGCATTTGTGTGTAAAAGCTTTTCCTCCTATCATTTTTGCTGCATTTACTAATTACTTTAAATCAGTGCCCTTGTGTCTTAGATTGTTGCATGAATGGGAGCACTTTCTTCCAATTTACTTTGTCCAGACCTATTATGATTTTGAAAATTTTGATTTATGTCTCATCTGAGCTTTCTCTTCATTCCTGATGAAGGGCTTTTGCCCGAAACATCGATTTTCCTGCTCCTCTGATACTACCTGACCTGCTGTGCTTTTCCAGCAACACTCTAATCTAGACTCTAATCTCCAGCATCTGCAGTACCCATTTTCACCTGAGCTTTCCCTTCATCAAGGGGAACAATCCCAGCTTCATTACTGAAATTCTTCAACCCCGAAAATACTCTCATAAACCTCTTTTGCACTCTGTCTAATGTTTTCACATCCCTCTGAAAGTGTGATACCTAGAATTGGATGCAATACTCCAGTTGATGCCAAACTTACATTAGCATCTTATATAAATTCAACTTAACTTCCTTGCTTTTTACTCTGTACCCTGAGTTTTATTAATAGGGGTACAATTTGTTCTGCCACCTTTATTTATGCTCTCATATCCAGATCACTCCACTCCTGTACAGTCTTTACAGTTATCCTATGTATTAAATCCTCTCCATGTTCTTCCCTCCAAATTGTATCACCACCCTTCTCTGCATTGGATTTCATCTGCCATCTAGCCACACTTTCCACCAACTTGTCCATGCCCTTTTGAATCTCTATTCTCTCCTCCTCTAAAGTTTACATGCTTCCAAATGTCATTATTATTTACAAATTTTTAAACTGTACCCTTTAAACCAAACTCTAGATCATTAATATATAACAGGAAAAGTAAACTGAAAATGCACTACAAGTCTTCTCCGTGTGGACATTACTTCTGTTTCTTGTCACTCAGTGAATTTTGTATCCATGTTGTTACTGTCCCTTTTGTTCTATGAACTCTAACTTTGTTCAAAAATCTTTCATGCAGCACTGTATCAAATGCCTTCTAGAAGACTGTGTGCACACCACATCCACAGCGCAGCTCCATGTTACCTCATTAAAACAATCCAACAAAATTAATTCATTTTGTCTTAAGAATTTCATAGTGGCTTTCCTTTAAATGAAACTCTATTTGACAATGATTCATTTAGTCGAGAAGTATTGTCCATGTCCTCAACTTTTGGGATTTCTTCCATAAAACTCCATCTCTCCATCTCCTCCTCCCTCTGATATGAACCACGTTACAAGCATCTCCCTGACTGAATCTTAGCTTAAATTTTCCTCTTACCCACTCTGGGTCCTACTCTGGCAGTTGAATCTGGATTTACCTTAACTGGAATTCTGGATTTAACTTTTGTATACTGTGTACTTCTATACGATCTTCCATTCTATATGATCTCCCTATTTAAGGAAGGCTGTAAATGCATTGGACACAGTTCAAAGTAGGTTTACTGGATCAATACTTGGAATGGATGGGAAGTTTGTTGAGAAAAGGCTGGACAGACTAGACCTATATCTGCTGAAGTTTAAATGCATAAAGGGTGATTTGATTGATTGAAGTATGAAAGATCCAGAGGGAACTTCACGAGTTGCATCTAGAAAGGCTGGTTTCTTTGTGGGAGGACTAGTTGTCATTGCTTTTTAAAATCAAAACAGGTTACTCATTTAAACAGAGATAAGGAGAATTTACTTATGTCTGGGTGTTGTGTTTCTTTGAAACTTGTTTCCTCAAAAGATGGTGAAGGCAGAATCTTTGAAGGTTTTTAAGGCTAAGTGAGGTAGGTAGATTTTTCATAAGCAAAAGGTTGAGATGTCATCATCGGTCACAGGACTGTAGAGTTGAGGTTAAAATTAAATGAGTCGAGGACTCGGCAAGATGGCGGCGATTCTGTAGGACTGCTGTGGACAAGCTCTGCCTAACAGACGAGGCATGCCAGTGTTTTTTTGCCATCCTTGGCCAACTTATGTGGTGGAAATATTAGTTTAAAACCTTACAGAACACATATTTGTTAATATTTGGGAGTGGGAAGGATGCCACAGGGAAAAGGAGCAAGCAAACAGCAGCAGGGAGGGCATTCCCCTGCAGCACCTACCACACCAGAGACTGCAGCAGCAGCAGCCTCTCCTGATCCCCCCAGGGACCTGACAGACTCACAGGGATTGGCTGCGGCGATGGAGAGACTTACCTTGAAAGTTGCGGCTGCGATTGAGGAGATCCGTGGGGAGATTCGTGCCCAGGTCCAACCTATCACATCCATGCTGCAGAAGCACGAGCAGGAGATCCAGGGCCTCGGGGAGAGGCCGGAGGTGGTGGAGTGTCGAACTAAGGCCTTGGAAGCTGCAATGGAGTCCTCATCCAGTCGGATCCAGGTGCTGGAGCGAGAGGTGCAGGCCTTGCGAAACCATATCGACGACCTCGAAAATCGAGGTCGGAGGATAAATCTCCGAATTGTCAGGCTCCCTGAAGATGAGGAAGGTGAGAAGCCAGTCAGCTTCTTTGAAAACTGGCTGTCAAACATTTTGGGCCTTCACATAGAGTCCAGCAGGCTGCAGATTGAGAGGACGTATCAGGTTACAGTGCACAGGTCAGGACTGGTGCAGCATCCCCGCTTGGTCCTAGTGCACTTCCACTCATATAAGGACAAGCAAAAGTCATAGAAACTTCCAGTCCCTGGGAAAAGAGCCACAGGTGCTGCTGTACAAGGGATCAAAAATCATGTTTTTCCAGGATTTTTCAGCAGCTGTGAGATACCCCACAGTACTTTGTTTCAGTCACGAGGACTCAGTTTACACATTTGACTCAGTGAATAAAGCTAAAAACTTTGTGGGCACTTTAAAATAGACGGATTGGCCTGAAGAATATGGTTAATGTTTGTTCTCTTTTCTATTTTTCCCCATGTTTTCCCTTCCTTTTTTTTATTCCTTTCTTTCTCCCTAATAATTTCCTTTTTTGAAAGGGGGGAAAAGACTTTGGAATAAATTGTTCCTATTTTTTAAATAACTGGATGTTCTGATGGGAAATTTTGTGGATGTTCTTTGTTGTCTCTCTCCTTTTTGTTTGTTTGTTCTGCTTCTCTTTTAGTCACAAGGAGGGATGTCATGAAGCCAGGGATGGTTGGAGTGCTCATCCTGACTTTGTCTTTTTTTTCTGTTGATTTAAGGATCATCTTGTTTTTTCTGGCCTAAGGCTGGGGCACAGTCCAGGTTTGAAGGAGCTGTGAAGCAGGGGATGGGTAGGGTGAGTGCCCCTATGGGCAGGGGGAAAGAGTCTTCCACTCAAGGTTCTATAGTTGGTTTACTTTGTAGTTTTTTGGTAGTAATAGTTGTTTATAGTTATGATAGAGTAGTTTTTGTATATATAGTTTTTCGATTCTATGAGTCTTTATTTACTTATGCTCGGCACTTTGTAAGCAGGGTTCTCCCTCTGATGGGTTCAAGGGTGTCTGAAAGGGGATATGGCTAAGTGTCTTAGTAAATGGTGCACCTGGAACATTAAGGGAAGTCATTCACCTGTTAAAAGGAAAAAGTGCTTTCTAGCCTTAAGAGGGAAAGGGTTGATATCGCTTTGTTGCAGGAAACCCATCTTGATGATGGGGAACACCTGAAATTACAACAGGGGGGTTATGACCGGGTATTATTTTTATCCTTTACTACTAAAAGTAGGGGAGTGGCGGTATTTATCCAGAAAAATCTTCCATTCACATTATTAGAGCAGGTGAAAGATGAGCAGGGATGGTTTGTGATACTTAAATCCCTGATACATGGAGAGGAATATGACATTTTAAATGTCTACTGTCCTCCGGCACATTCCCTCAAATATTTGATTAGTGCTTTCTCTAAGTTGAATGCTTTTGGAACACGGCACATTATTATAGGGGGGGGGAATTTTAATTGTCTTTTGGATCCGACAGTGGACAGGATGCTTTGTGGGCCCCCAACCATTTCTTCGCAGGCCAAACAGGTGGCTGACTTATGCAAGGAGTTGGGGCTGGTGGATATTTGGAGATGTCTTTACCCTACCGGCAGGGATTTCACCTTTTTTTCAAACCCACATAAATGTCACATGAGGATTGACCTCTTTCTGGCTCCCTCAGCCCTTCTGGATTCTATTATGTGTTGTAAAATTGGGAATATAGCTATCTCTGATCATGCAGTGGTATATTTGGAGGTTAAAGCCAAGCGTGAAAGGCTAGGTTTGCGGCACTGGCATTTGGACCCTTTTCTCTTTAAGGATTCCAAATACGTGGGATACTTTTTGAAGGGGTTTCAGGAATTCTTGACTATCCCCTCAGGCACGGCTAGTAGTCCGTCCATGCTGTGGGAGACTGCAAAAGCCTTTGCGTTAGGGGATTAGCTATTTCCTATTCAGCTAGCTGGAACTGACAGAAGGAGGAACAGCAGCGTCTACTTGAGACGTGGTTGAAAGTTGTGGAGGCAGCACATTTTACGCGGCCTTCGGTGACTAAGCTACAGTGGATCACGGCCCTCCGGGCTGCCTTGAATTCAATACTGACACAAAACGCAAAGAAAGAACTTGCTTTAGCTAGACAGAGGTTGTTTGAATATGGGGATAGGCCAGGGAAGTATTTAGCATATCTGACTAGGAAAAATCGTGCTCCCCAATCCATTACTGCAATCAGAGACAGCACCGGGGTCCTTACATATGATGCTAAAAAGATTAATGATGCTTTTCGGAGCTTTTACTCTGAATTGTATCAGTCTGAAGGTTGCAAAGACAGGAGGGCTAAAATGGAGACCTTTTTTAAGAGCCTGGACCTCCCAGGGGTAACCTTGGAACAGGCCTCTTTCCTTAATGTCCCCTTGACAGTTCAGGAAATACAGGAGGCAGCTAGGCAACTTCAGAGTGGGAAAGCGCCTGGCCCTGACGGTCTTCCAGGTGAGTTTTATAAGGAGTTTATAGGGATTCTGTCAGGGCTGATGTTGGAGATGTCCAATCACTCCTATATGCATGAATGCCTACCACCATCTTTGAGAGAAGCTAATATTTCCTTAATTCTTAAGAAGGGGAAGGTTCCTGAGGATTGTGCCTCATACAGGCCCATCCCTCTATTAAATTCAGATTTCAAGATTCTGTCCAAGATCCTGGGACTGAGATTGGAAAGGGTGTTGCCCCATATTATTAAAAAGGACCAGACAGGCTTTATAGGGGGCCATAGGTCCTCTAATAATATTAGAAGGTTGCTGAATGTGGTCTAAGTCTGTCAGCAACAATCAATTCAGGGGTTGGTGATTTCCTTAGATGCAGAGAAAGCATTTGACTGGGTGGGATGGCTGTATCTTTTTTATGTCTGAGAACAGTTTGGGTTCGGTGGAGCCTTTGCTAGGTGGGTGGAGGTTTTATATTGCCACCCTCTGGCCGCAGTCATCACCAACGGGGAGAAGTCAGAGAATTTTACAATTGGTAGGGGCAGTCGGCAAGGCTGCCCCCTCTCACCATTGTTGCATATGTTGGTGATAGAGCCGCTGGCAGAGGCCATTCGTTAGAACATCCACGTGACCGGAGGGCACACAAGATTACACTGTACGCGGATGATGTCCTTCTGTTTTTATCGAACCTGATGATCTCCGTACCCCATTTGATACAATGTATCAATTCATTTGGGGCTATTTCAGGATATAAGATGAACTTTGCAAAATAGGAGGCTATGCCTTTGGGGAACCTTAAGGATGTGCCAGAAGTTGAAGGTGGCCCTAAGTTCCCTTTTAAGTGGTCACGGGCAGGGTTCCGGTACCTAGGCATTTTTATTACCCCCAAGTTTGATCTGTTATTTCGGACTAACTTTACTCACTTGCTCGACAATATTAGGCGAGATCTCCAGAGATGAGAGGTTCTTCCAATTTCATGGCTGGGCCGAATATCTCTCATTAAGATGAATGTTCTTCCTCATTTGCTTTATCCCATGTGTATGCTCCCTATAATGTTTCCCAGGTTAATGCTGCAGAAGCTTATAGGCTGGTTTGGTTCCTTTGTCTGGCATCGTGGGCATCCCCTCATCAAACTTACTAAATTGCAGTTGCCTCAAGGAGAGGGAGGAGTTGATTTCCCAGACACCAGGAGGTACCAATTGGGTTCCCTGCTGTCCTTTGTCTGCGATTGGACAGGTAACAATCCAAACTCAATATGGCTGGATATTGAGGCTTCCCAAGCAAAGTGCCCTTTTATTAACCTATTGTTCATGGATAAGATGAGGACAGTTATGGACCACTGCCGGAACCCCATTGTCATTAGTACAGTCAAGGCATGAAGGACGATGCGTCAGAGTGATGGTTGTTTATCCAAGACTTCGCCACTTACACCTACAGTTGGCATGCCAGGATTCCAACCAGGGATGATAGACTCAGGGTTCAAACTATGGGTAGCGAGAGGAGTTTCTAATTTGGGAGACTTGTTTGAGGGGAAGGTTATGATGTCTTTTGAGCAACTGAGCTGCAAATACGGGTTGCCCAGCAGAGATCTTTTCTGTTTTTTTCAGGTTAGGGATTTCATCCAGAAGATCTCACGCTTCTGACTAAGCCCTATAAGCCCAATACAGAGAGGTTGTTGCTACGGTCCACAAGCACCCTTTCAGTTAGTGCCCTCTATCGCCTGCTGGGTGGCAGGACCTGGCAGGATATTAACCAGTTATGTGAGACCTGGGAGCAAGAGCTGGGAGTGGGGATCTCTTCTGAAACCTGGGAGAATACTCGAAAGATCTCAATCTGTAACAGGACATGCGCTATGCAGTTAAAAGTTCTGCACAGGGCTCATCTGGCACCAGACCGTCTGGCGAAGTTTAAAAAAAGGGGCATCTTCAGTGTGCCCCAAATGTATAATAAGTGTAGGTACTCTTACCCATTGCTTCTGGACATGCCACAGGCTCCATGTTTACTGGAGCGCTGTGGCAGGAGAGATAGGGAGGGTATTGAGGACTGAAGTCAAAGTATACCCGATATCTCTCCTCTTAGGTTTACCAAATTTACTATCTTTAGACGGGCATGGGAAGAAACTATTTAATATTTTTGCATAATGTGCACGGAAGAATATTCTGATGAATTGGGTGTCTGAGAACCTGCCGAGCTTGCTGGGATGGCAGAAATTAATTATGGAGCACATTCCCTTGGACTTTTTCACAAACGTGGTGCACCACACAACAGGCAATTTTTATAAGACATGGCAGCCCTACTTGAGTTATTTGGATATAGATTTATCAGTTATCTTAACTAGGGCATTTGTTTAACCAGGATGGTTAGATTTGTCAAGCCCTGGGCCCTGGAAGGGGTCTCCCAAGTTAATACGGGTACGTATACAATGCCCCCATTCCTTTGTTTGGGAGCCTTGCGCTGAGCATAGCTGTTCTGTATTTTGTGGGGTTTTTTTGGGGTTTTTTTGCTTTTTTTTGGTGTTGCTTTGCACAGTGTTAGGGTTTGCTTTGTATTATAGAGTAGGTTAATAGTTGGTAGATAGTAGTTGTATTGTAATTTGTGTTTTTTTTTCTTTTTATTATACTGATATTTTGATTGATTTTTTTCAATAATTTTATATGTTTGTAAAGTTAAACAAAATTGCTAATAAATATATTTACAAAAAAAAATCAAATGAGCCATGATCTAATTGAATGGAAGAGAAGGCTTGTAGGACCAATGGCCTACTCCCACTCCTAAATTGTAGGTATGTACATTCATATATTGCTTCTCATGCACTTTGTTTAAAGGCATAAAGCCCTCTTTTGTTGCTGAAACCTGTGAGGTGAAGTCTCATCTCATAGCTCCTCTATATCGTCTCAATACTGGAATGTTTCCCTTATGTCTCAGTGACTGGAAATGGCCAGAGCTTTCAAGCAGTAACTTGTTTTATAAATTATGCATTCCATTGGCTTCGTTAATTGCTGCTCTACCATTAGCTGAAGAATTTGGCTGAGGAATGTGGAGACTATATCATTAGATATTGCAACACTATTTGTGGAGATGTCTATTTTTGCTTCATTTGTGCAGTATTCGTATTGCATTTCATTTGCTGTTGTAATACTCATGTAAATAGCAAACATTTGTACAGTGCCTTTTAGTTCAGATAAATGTCTCAATATGCTTTTCAGAAGGGTCGTCTTTTGCCCAGTTCATTTCTGAGTTTCCTCCCTTGGTGCTGCTTCAGTATCTTCTGAAAAGATAACTAATTTTCTTTTCTTTTATTGGTTGTGAGTATCTAGTTCCATAGTTCATATGTTTTAATATATATTTTTAGTTTTGGGAATTCAATTTCAATAGTATCACACTTAACACGGTGGGGGTCTGTTGCTTTAACAGTTTACAAGATAGATTCAAAGAGATTACTGGTTACAGACAGGTAAGATTGTGAAACAGCAGGTGGATTTGCTGAGGTGAAAAGCTGGTGTCCTGTTGTCTACAATGTTTACAAAGGAGTGCAGTTCAGAGGGATGTTTGATTGTTAGAGCTAAAACGTATTAAAAAAACATTCAGTAAATGCTGAAAGACTGTAAACCCATTTATCAGGGATCATGCCACTGCTAAATCCAAGTCATTGATATAAATCTATAGATAACTGAGCTCCCCAACTACTCGCCTTACCCACCCTGACATAATTCCTCTAACAACCTCCCTTTGTGTTCTACATCACCACCAATTTCTTATCCAGGCTCTCAACTTAACTTCAATTTTCACAGCTTTGAGGGTAAGAATCATTTTTCATATGGAACTTTAACTGTGTTTTAGGAGTCTTGGTACAACATGCTATTGGGCTTTGTACAGATCCTATGGGATGTCATTTCCTAGTGAAATCAAGAAGATGGTTCAGGCAGGATCTTCCTCTTCTGAATTTCTCCCAGTTTACCTGATTATATTTGGCACATACTTAAGTTTACACCTGCTAATTTCACAGTGGTGAACAAAATTGTCATTGCCACTGGTGGACCATGGGAGATGCGTCGTTTGTTTTCCCTCCACTTTTGAATGTGGACATATGTGCCTTTTTCCAATCCATGCCCATGTTATTCTCTCCCTCATAACAACAACTATTAATCACTTGCAAATCTCCTCCATTAGTCTTTCTCAGCTTCTGGAACAAATACCATTTTACCCACCAAGGGTTTGTTTGTTTTGAACCCCTTTAGTCTGTCTAGTATTTAAATTGATGCCTTTGTTGTTTGACTTGCTTCTTCTTTGTGGAGATGATGTCTGTCCTACGCATGCTTTTGGATGGAGTAATCATTGAGAATTGTTCAGCTAATTTGTACACCTCCTCAGTTTAAAGCATCTTTAAGCTTTCTTTTGACTGCCCTCTTAGGATTAAAACAGGAAGCAGCTTCTTACTATTGTATTTTGTGGAATTGCTTTTATACAGATCCCCTGTGCTATCATTACATTCATTTAACTCACCTCTGCATCTTTTGGTATTTATTCTCATTAACGTTTCTCTCATCCTATTATTCCTTTCCACTTGCAGGATTTTTGGTGGTCATTTTTCCCTCTTCACTTTGGATTTAAGGTCAAACTGGTTTGGCATGATTTTGCTGGTTTCTGTTTTGTATTTATCCTGCTGTTTCAATATTATTTCTACATGTCCTCTTAAATGTTATTGAACAGCTATCTATAATCAGTAAGTTGTTTGCAGGCTGGTTTGAGCTGAGAATGTTTTAAAGTTAGATACATGAAGATCAATATCTCTCCCTTCACACAGTCCTACCACCTCCCCTCACGGTACTGCAAAAAAATAAGCTGGGGTATGTTTGAAGTGAAAGTCTTTTAATAGGTAGGAAAGCGTTGAATATCACTGTGTGCAGCATGGTATTTTATTCAAAATAATGCAAATTCTGAGTCAATTTGAATGAGTTTGGCTGATACTGTCATGCTATTTACTTGCCGGTGCCTCTCTACTTGCCTGTTCCTGCTGATGCTTTCAGAATTCCCAGGGTAGGTATGCAGAGGTGGGAAAAAATCCAGACCTGTAAAAGTGGCTGTCAAGCTTCCTTTCAATCTGTGGGTGAATAGGGAAGGTGGTGCTGAGACATGTAACCCTGGAAGGAGCACCGGGAATAAAGAGTTCCAGGCTAATGGTAAGATGTTTGGCAGTGTAGATGAGCAGTGAGACCTCTGTGTCCATATATGTAGATCCCTGAAAGTTGCCAGCCAGGTTGATAGGGTTGTTGATAAGGCATTCGGTGTGTTAGCTTTTAGAAGGTAGAGGGATTGAGTTTGGAACCAAGAGGTCATGTTGCAGCTGTACAAAATTCTGGTCGGCTGCGCTTGGAGTATTGCCGACAGTTCGGGTCACTGCATTATAGGAAGAATGTGGAAGCTTTGGAAAGGGTTCAGAAGCGATTTACTAGGATGTTGCCTGGTATGGAGGGAAGGTCTTATGAGTAAAGGTTGAGGAAATTGAGGCTGTTTTCATTAGAGAGAAGAAGGTTGAGAGGTGACTTAATTGAGACATATAAGATAATGAGAGGGTTAGATAGGGTGGACAGTGAGAGCCTTTTTCCTCGGATGGTGATGGCTAGCATGAGGGGGCTTAGCTTTAAACTGAGGGGTGATAGATATAGGACAGATGTCAGAGGTAGTTTCTTTACTTAGAGAGTAGTAGGGGCATGGAATGCCCTGCCAACAACAGTAGTAGACTCGCCAATTTAAGGGCATTTAAATGGTCATTGGATAAACATATGAATGAAAATGGAATAATGTAGGATAGATAGACTTCAGATTGGTTCCACAGATCTGCGCAACATCGAGGGCCAAAGGACCTGTACAATGATGTAATATTCTATATTCTGTTTGGTAGAAAGCTTTCCTGGGGGCTCTGGCATTGTGTTCAACATTCAAAGCTAAATTTTAGAAATAATGCTTCTGTTCTCTTCCTCTCACTCCTCTCATTCTCCATTCCCATGCATGCCTATCAATGCTCCTGTCTCCACCTCATGATCCATCATGACTCCTGTGCCAACCTATGTCCTTTATCACAATCCTTATGAACTGCCACACTCCGATATCACCCTATGCCTATCTATCCATTCCGTGACCCCCCTGATACTTCTGCATCAAACTACACATCTCTCATGATCCAACATACACCATATGCATCCAACCATGGCCCTTTATAATTCCTGTACCACTTCAGTGCCAATTCGTACCTTCCATGACACTTTGCCCTTCCTCTCCTTGCCAATGTGCCCATGTCAGCATGGAGCAGACTTGTGGACACAGTTATTAGTCTACTGATGATGTAACTTTTGAAAAAAGGTTTCTAATTGATGCAAAAAAGATTCACTACATTTGTCCTTTATCTAACCCATCTGTAAACAGGAATTTCATTTAAGTGCTTAATGCCTCAGGTAAACAAACATTTACATTCAAATATTAGTTAAAACTATCTAGCAAAATGTACACTTGATAAGACACTCCCATTATAAAAATTATAGCTTGGGCAATCGGCCTTATTTCACAAACCCAATAATAAACAGGTACATTGAAATATATAGTGCTGTTTTTTAAACTCGACTTTTTCTTGTAAGCTTCCTTGACATCTCTGGCTGATTCAATGAGTTTATGCACTTTTTATACACTAACATTCCTCCCCACAATCCAAAAGAATACTTTATTCCTCCAAAGGTGACCGAGGACAAAATCCAAACATACCTCTTCAAAACAGGAGAAATATAAACACTCCCTTTCATCCCTCAGACTCTCCATGCCTCATCCATTCAGCCTAATGTCCTCAATACATCAGCGGCCATCTCCTCATGACCCTGTAACACTCTAACATCTGCATGGCCCTCTCATACACCTATGTCAATGTAGTGCCTCTTTCCACCACACCCTTCTTCTGCATTTACCTGCCATACCATGTTGAATATCATCAATGTATTTAGGAGCAAAATTGTATTACTATTACTTAACATTCAGTATTGCAGGCTGCATTGTAATGCGAAAAGTGCTCTTGTTCATAAAGAATACAGATGGATGCTTCTTGCCAGTTTGCCTTTTCTTGACAGATCCTGACAGTTCCAAGCAGTTTATGCACTGTTTTTTCCACTGTTAACAGTCCCAAAGGGCACTAAACTGCAACCCAGCCAATGGATACTTGAGTTTCCTCCCTCTCCGTCCCCTACCCACAAAGAATGCCTAATCCCAACTCAAAATTCCCATGGCATGATAACTGCCCCACATGTGTGGGGCTACTTCAGCTCTCAAAAAGAGTACGCTGATTATTAAAAAGAAATGCACTGAGAATGGACCTCCCTGACCTAGTCTAAGCTCCACACTCTGGGTTCCAAATGCCAGGGATTTCAAACTTCGATGTCAGTGAGGGGGGCTGGTCATTGGAATAGTGTCCATGAACCAAGCATTACAAACTGCTCCGCTAAAGTGGGAGATACTGGGTTTAGGTGGGATTCCCATCCTCTGGAATTTCTGTTGCTATGGAGATGCATTGCGTTATGACAAAAGAGTGCTTTCCACTGGGTCTGGCATAAACCCAGGCCAGGGAATCTAACTAAAACAAACCTGAAAGACTGGGAGATGCTGAAGATCAGAAACAAAAACAGAAATCGTTGGGAAAATCTCAGCAGATGTGGCAGCATCTGTGGAAAGAAATCAGAATTAATGTTTCGGTCGAGTGACCCTTCCTCAGAACTGAGGAACTGAGAAAGGGTCACTCAACCCAACACATTAACTCTGATTTCTCTCTACAGATGCTGCTACACCTGCTGAGATTTTCCAGCAATTTCTGTGTTTGTTTCAGAGAATCTAACTGCTTTCATTTTTTTGATTCCTGAAACACGTACAGAATTCATGAGAAAGCAACTGTCATGTGAGCAATACAATTCATGTTAATTGAATGTAACATTGACGTTAGTAAGGAGGAGGTGTTATCAATTCTAGAAGGTGTGAAAGTATCTGGGTCGGGTGGGATTTATCCAAGGATTCTCTGGGAAGCGAAGGAGGAGATGGCAGAGCCTTTGGCCTTGATCTTTGGGTGGTCATTGCCTACAGGTTTAGTACCAGAGTACTGGAGGATTGCAAATGTTGTGCCCTTGTTCAAGAAGGACAGTAGAGATGACCCAGGTAATTATAGACCCATGAGCCTTACAGCTGTTGTAGGAAAAGTCTTGGAAAAGATTATAATTATAATCATTTAGCAAGCAAGAATTTGATTGGAGATAGTCAACATGGTTTCGACAAGGGCAGGTCGTGTCTCACAAACCTCATTGAGTTTTTTGAGAAGGTGACCAAGCATGTGAATGAGGGTAGGGCAGTTGACATGGTGTATGTGGACTTCAGTAAAGCCTTTGATAAGGTTCCAAATGGTAGGCTTTTGGAGAAAATGTGGAGGCATGGGATTGGAGGTGATTTACCAGTTTGGATTAGAAACTGGCTTTCTGAAAGAAGGCAGCGAGTGGTGTTTGATGGAAAATATTCAGCCTGGAGTCCGGTTACTAGTGGTGTGGCACAAGGACCTGTTTTGGAAACACTGCTGTTTGTTGTTTTTATAAGTGACATGGATGCAGGCATAGGTGAATGGGTTAGTAAGTTTGCAGATGACATTAAAGTTGGTGGAGTGGTGGACAGTGTGGAAGATTGTTGCAGGGGGACTTGGATAAACTGCAGAATTGGGCTGAGAGATGGCAAACAGACTAAATGTGAGGTGATTCACTTTTGGAAGAATAACAGGAAGGCAGAATACTGGGTCAATGGAAAGATTCTTGGTAGTGTGAATGTGCAGAAGGATCTTGGTGTCCATGTACGTAGATCCCTGAAAGTTGCCACCCAGGTTGAGAGTGCTGTTAAGAAGGCACACGATGTGTTAGGATTTATTGGTAGGGGGCTTGAGTTCTGGAGCCGTAATGTCATGCTGCAACTGTCCAAAATGCTAGTACGGCCTCACTTGGAGTATTGTGTACATTTCTGGTCGTCCCATTACAGGAAGGATGTGGAAGCATTGGAAAAGGTGCAGAGGAGATTTACCAGGATGTTGCCTGGTCTGGAGGGAAGGTCTTATGAGGAAAGGCTGAGGGACTTGGGGTCTGTTCTCATTGGAGAGACGAAGGCTAAGAGGGGATTTAATAGAGACATACAAGATGATCAGAGGATTAGATAGGATGGACAGTGAGAGTCTTTTTCCTAGGATGATGACGTCAGCTTGTACGAGCAGGCATAGATAGATTTAAGACAGATGTCAGAGGCGAGTTTTTGCTCAGAGAGTGGTAAGGGTGTGGAATGCCCTGCCTGCCAATGTAGTTAACTCAGCCACATTAGGGGCATTTAAATGGTATTTGGATAAGCACATGGATGATGACGGGATAATGTAGGGATGGGCTTAGATTAGTTCACAGGTCGGTGCAACTTCAAGGGTGAAAGGGCCTGTTCTGTGCTGTATTGTTCTGTGTTCATTGATAAGTATTTTTTTACAAAAGCTTGTAGTTATATAGTGCCTTCAACCTGATGGCAATTCTAGGTGCTTCATAGGAGCAAGAATCCAATGAAATTTAATGGCAAGGCATGTAATAAGGTTTTATGACAGTTGATCAAAGCCTTGCTCAAATTGATAGGCTTTCAGGAAAGTTTTAAGAGCGAGAGAAAGAGAAAGAGAGAGAGATTGAGAGGAGTATGGAGGGATTTATAGAGCTTGGTCCCCAAGCAGGAGAAGATGTAGCCTCCATAACTGGTGATGTGGAAGAGGTTAGAATTCTTAGCATGTGGAGCAGAGACACAGGTTGTGTGTAGGGCTGGAGAGATGGGGGTTGAGAGGGTGACACATGTTTCTCCCACAGTGGGTTCAGTTCAGTACTTTCCCCTCTGTAGCTTACCCTGACTCATTCCTGAAATCAGGTAGAGGTGCATTGATCAAGACAACTAATCTTGGGACCCAGCTGCTCAATTTGGATTTGGTTGCTTGGACACCAGTGAACTTGAGGCTCAGAATCAAACTTTTGAGTTTGTTTCTCAATAACCATTTGACCTGCCGATATCTATTATGTGACATTCCTATTTGAGTGTAACAAGTAAGATGCCCTGACCCAACCCCAAGTGTAAGGTCGCAGTCCTGTGTTCATTTCCATCCCGATATTCTTTAAAAAACACTATTGTTTTGCTGTCATCCTTTTCAGTAAATGGTTTATATATTTGTCTGTAATGCTTAGAATTTTCTTCTTTGTTTTTTCACGATGGCTCTAGCTGATGTATGCAATCCATGGCTCCTAGCTGCCTTCTGATAGCTCTTTTGGATAGTTAATCATATTCGACAGTGGTTACCAGAGTTATTAAGAGAGGCAACAAATTTCTGTCGATACAGCTTCCCTTTCCAACAGCTGTCATTCGCCTTGGCTGAATTGTAGCACCTTTACTGTTCCCCTGAGTTAGGTTGCTTACCTTAGCACAGGTCAACAATCAAACTTGAATTAAATGTTTTTACAGATTAAGTCAGTGAATAAATTTGAAGTATGTACTTGCCCAGAATTCCTAGTTACTTAGTATGTGGTAATTATTAGGGTTGAACATTTGCTGTTGTTGCATGCAATGTCCAATTTGCTGGGACTGTTCGCATAAACTCTTTCCCTGTCTGTCCTTCTGACTCTGTAGCTCTTTCCCCTTCTCTGTGACTCTGTTACTTTCTCTATGTTTGTTTGTCTTGCTCCTTGTCTCACTGTCTCGAAGTCTGGCTTTATATGTGTCTATTTTGTTTTTAGGAGTGAGCGCTTGCTGGTCAGTGATGAGTGAATTTTAATGACCATTTACACCATATGTAATTCTGATGCATGGAGATTTTTGGTTCACTCTGAACCTGGCTTCAGGGAGTGTGTTACTTCCCTTCTCTTTTGGTCTTTGTGGTTCAATGTGTTTAGAGTCTGTTGCAGGTTCCCTTAGAGTAACTGATAATTTTAGACTATGTAAATCAACTTTTTGTATGTTTCCTTATTATGTAGGGGTGAATTTCACTTTTATTTGGTTAAGACAAAGTTGTATTAAGTTTTGTTGGAGGATTTTTTTGCCACGAGGCCTAGTGAGTTCTCTCCCATAACTTACTAAATTCATTTCATTAATTACCTACCCCACATCTATACCATCTCTCACATCTGATTCTAGCTCCATCTTACCATTTGTCATTCTCAGGACATCTAGCCACTCAGTAGATATTCCAAGTGCACCAACATTCACCCGTGCTAGCTTTGAGTGCCCATTGTGCACCTGGACAAGCACAGTCAGTCCAGAGCTGCCCTGCATGGTTCCTGACCTCTGCCCTAAACATGACAGATGGGGGTTAGGTGTGGGGTCTGGAATTATCCCTCTGCTTTGTGGGCAGGATCCTGGAGATCCTGCTGAATGAAGTGGTGCTCAGGTCTCTTGCTCTTCCATCAGGATGAGCAGAGAAGTTCACAACAGCAGACCATGGTTCAAGGTTCCTGATGAAGGGCTTTTGCCCGAAACGTCGATTTCGCTGCTCGTTGGATGCTGCCTGAACTGCTGTGCTCTTCCAGCACCACTAATCCAGTATTTAGTTTTCAGCATCTGCAGTCATTGTTTTTACCATGGTTCAAAGTTGCCATCTGGATTAAAGCAGACTTCGCCATCTGGAGGAATGTGCAGCATCGTGGGAAGATGGTCAATGACCTTCTCCATTCCATCAGCATAAGTACCTCTTTTCTCTCTGAACATGTCACACTCACTTTTTCTCACCTACCATACAGACTTCCCACCAAAGCTTCTCCTTTACCCTTCTCGCTAATCACTCGTCTGTCTCCAACCCACCCAACACCACTAATCCTGTTAGCTCTCTTTGCTATCTATTCACTCACTCAAGTCAGCCTCCTACCTGCACCAAAAGTAACAGCTATGCCACCCACTTTTGTGTCCCTTCATACGCGCTTCTCTTTCATTCCATGAGTGAAACAGACCACAATAGGGCAAAAAGATGGGTGGTGGATTGTCTGATGTTCACTTCCTCACTTCTTATGTCGAGAAAATCTTGACTTTTGGTGCCTTGAGTGGCCCTGGACTGGTTTCAGAGACTGCCCTTGGCTTGCTGGACGTCTTGAGCAAAGGCTATCCCTCTTGACTCAACTTGAGACCATGACCAGTTTCCTGGTTTTGTGCCTGTGTTGGGTAAGACACAAGTAATACAAACCTGATATCTCTGGCTGAGGGGTTTAAAGCATGAAAAATCAGGGCAAAGGCAAAGATGGTGTGAGTATCCAGATAGGCTCAAAGTGAGTGTGTGCTATGGCAGCATCTGGAGATGCAGCCTGGCCCAGTCCCTGAGCTGGGTATGTGTCCCTGTACACAGAGTGCCCTTGCTGCAGCTGAGTTTCTGGAAGAGCCTAAGATGCAGTATTAGAATGCAGAAACATACTGCACATGGAGATGTGCCACAAAGGTTCTTAAGATGCTGATACATATTAATGCCAGTGTCCATGGAGTGTATCCTGAAATATTATTATTGCTGAGTGTCCACAAGGTGAATGCTTTGAATTCCAAGTCAGAATTTTCCCAACATCTGACTTGTTTGGTGAGTCTTATAAGGTAGGAAGCTGCATACTAATGAGGTATGTTGGGCCATCAATGAGGTATTTAACATGCATTAATCCCTCAAATGAGCAACATATTATGCATAGCAAGAAACTCACCTCATTGCTTGTGAAATGCACGAAAGATGGAGTGAGATTTCATGATTGGCCTTGGTGGACTGCCCATCTGATTCTGCCTCCCATCTCACTGTAGCCCACATCACTTTACACCCTATGGGATTCATTGCTTTAAGGATATGTACGCTTCAAAAGGTAGTTATGGAATATTTAAATTGCATTCCTACATCAATGAAACTTGAAGATTTCTTTTGGGAGAATAAACAACATAGAGGAACTAAGGAAAGAACAGAAATACCAAAATATAAAAACCAATCATAGGGACCATCTTTAGGAGCTAAAAGATGTGACATAAATGCTACTTTATACCTTAAAGTTACTCGGAATTTAAACCGAATGGGTTTTCCTCTAGCCATTGAATTTAAGTCTCTTTCATTAAAAAAAACTCATGTTCTAATTGCCATGTCATTTCTCCTACAGTTTTTATATTCTCCCTGGCATCTCACTCATGTGTCATCACCATTTTTTAGCCTGTGGGCAGCAATTATGTTTAGTACAAGATGGATGATTACGCACGTTGGAATGCATAGGGATGAAGATACAATTAAGATTTTTCTGATTAGTCACAATGGTAAAGAATACAGTGCCTTTTTCGTGCCCTTGCTTACAACCTTCACCAGATAGCTATCTTAAAGTGCTGCCTCATTTGTCAACTCTTGTAGGACTGTAGCTCATACCTGATGCAATGGAGTCAAACTGGTGAAAAGGGGATTGTGCAGTCCATACAAGAAACCAGACTCTTTGGGTCAGATGGATGATTGTTACATAATGTTAAACTGAATTACAAGCATAAATCTAAACTATAGAGTTTTGGCTGCCCAGCCCTTTGGCATAATTGACACTAAGCTCTGCGCCATATATGTACCCACCCAGTTGTACAGTCATTTCCAGGGGATGGTTGTGACAGGTTAGTGTGGAGTCCTGGGCTTTCCTGGATGGCACTGCACATTTTAAATGTGGAAACCAAGAAGTAAAACCATCAGGCCAGGTGGGGTAGAGGGGTTGTGGTGAGCTTGTATGGCGAAGGGAATAGTTATAGTACAGGGAAATGGATACTGGTGTAAGTGCACATGCCATCTCACTTTGCTTTTTCAGTGTGACCAAATGAAACTCAAGATGCGCTGATTTAAATCTAATTTTACCCTTTCTTATTATGACACCAAGCCTTTTAGTGTAAGCCCTACACTGTAGATACTTGGCGTTAGCCTCTGGACTGTAACTGTTTGTCTGTCCCGTGTTTGCCATATCAAACACTGGTGATCATGGATTGACTGTCCAGGCTTGTGCAATTCCTTCACACCAACCTGAGGCATTTGATCAGGAATAATTTACACTCGGCATTTGGGAGTTACAGGTTGGCACATGCCGCTTACTGCTCGCAGACTGGGATGTGCCAACCAACCGGTGGGTGACACTTGCCATCTGGTGGTCATGGGCTGTCCTCAGTGATGGTCACCGGTGTGTATTTGGGCTGGCTATTCACATTTGGACTAGATGCAGAAAATGGTGGAGAAACTAAACACATCTGGCATCATCTGTGGACAGAGAAACAGTTAATATTTTGAATCTCGTTTGACACAAAGTCAGAATTTTGCTTTTATCATTTAACACTTGGCCTTGGTCATCTGTCGCTCATTGGCTGGTACATAGGAACAGGAATAGGCTATTCAGCCCCTTGAATAGGTTCTATCATTCAGTGAGATCATGGCTGATCTGTGGCCTAATCTAACTTTGGCCTATATCTCTTAATGCCTTTGTTTAACAAAATATGATCTCTCTCAGATTTCCCAGTCACCATCAGCTTCAACGTTGACAGTATGTAACTTTTCCCATAAACTATATGTTGTGTTGATGTTTACAGAGCTGGAACATCAGCCTGAGTTATCTGACATGTTCCATTGATGTAGCAATTTTCTTAAATTTAGCTTGTTGGTGTTACTTTGTTGAAACATTTGGATCATATTCCAGTTATAGCAGCTTTGTCCCAAGACACTGGGATCAGAAGAAAATATCCAACTGCAGCTTTTAATCCTCTCATTATAAAGGCTAACATTCTCATTTGCTGTTCTTGATTATTTTTAATCATATAACCTAGTGGACGCCAGAGGGTTTGATTTCTGGACTATTATCTTTTACTGAGATATGGAACTATTCCAATTCATTGAGGAAATAAGATGGCCTAAAGCGGTCATTGTCAATGAACCCAAACAAATGTTAACTCCAGGCCTATGGTTAACTGCAGGACTATGATTACCCTGTTATCTTTTCACTTGTGCTTGATCTACTCTGGACTCAGTGACAGTATGGGATGGTGTGGGATGAGGGGGTGGTGGGGAAGGATGAATGTTCCCTTTGAAAGTGGCAGCTCGGTGATTAAATATGTTTGGATCGTTCTGGATCCCATTCACCTGGGAAGACACAAAACTTGTTGCTGTACTCTTGCTGGCAAGTTTCTGAGGGAGGAAATGAGGGTTTTGGAAAATGTGTAGTTTTTCCTGTACTTAGAAGTATACAAATTCTGAGCATTGGAGAGATCTGGAATCTCTGTAATATTATGTCTCACGGTTATTATGATTAGATTAGATTAGATTGCCTACAGTGTGGAAACAGGCCCTTCGGCCCAACAAGTCCACACTGACCCTCCGAAGAGTAACCCACCCAGACTCATTTCCCTCTGACTAATGCACCTAACACTACGGGCAATTTAACATGGCCAATTCACCTGACCTGCACATCTTTGACTGTGGGAGGAAACCGGAGCACCAGGAGGAAACCCACACAGACACAGGGAGAATGTGCAAACTCCACACAGGCAGTGTATATATGTTTAAAAAAAATCTGCTTGTGACATCATCACTGTATCGTACTTTGCGACCCGAGGGTAATAAATCTCAAGGTCCGTGTTTCCTCAGATCATTTGATGCATGACACTCCACTGGAAGTATAGTCCTCTTTTGTAACCAAACCACTTAATGTTAGCCCAGTCATTCAAATGTGCCTAAGGAATGTAATTATGGTATATAATAGGTAGCTTTAAGAAAGATCTGTTGGATTCTTCAATACCACAATATCTGTGCCTGTTTCTAACATTGCAGAAGATCAAATGTATGCTATATCAGGTAAAACACCCTGCTGGAGGTAAATGTTCTTACCATTGGTAATACTTGTGTTATATCTCGCAACAGATAAGCAACATATCTTTAAGGGACATGTTCATTATGAAATCACTGTATCATGCCATGTGACCTAATTGTACAATGCTGTCAGTCTCCATCTTACAGAGTTCTGTCTTCGTGCAACGTGACATGCTGAAGGAACTGTGCTACAGTGCATCTAAATTACTTGCACTCAGACACACGAGTACCTGTGATTGTAGTGTACAATGTAAATACCAAGAACTGTTATAAAAATTCATTAAATTCTGCAGGTACGATGTGATCTATTTATGATCATCAGCTTACTCTCACATCAACATCTTGATCAGAAAGATAACACATCCTATTTCATGTCCTGAGGTTCCACACACCACGTGACATTAGCTTTCTGCCTGAATATGAGATCTAAAGGAATAGCTAGCTATGGCTGTCTGATGACATCGATATGGACTTCAGCAAGGCTTTCAACAAGGTTCTGTAGGGTAGACTGGTTAGCAAGGTTAAATCACATGGAATCTAAGGGGAGCTAGCCAACTGAACACAAAATTGGCTTGAAGGCAGGAGACAAAGTGGTGGTGGAGGGTTGTTTTTCAGACTGGAGAACTGTGACCAGTGGTGTGCCATAAGAATCAGTACTGAGTTGCCACGGTGTGGGGTAAGTCAGGGATTTGGATACAGTTATTAACAGATATTAATGACTGTTATGAACATTGAGCAGTTGCTTCCTCACTTTGTGTCAGACTTGTAATTGGATTTTGGGGTTATTTCCTTTTAAGATTTAACAAAACTTTTGCGACTAATGGTTAGTGTTTGCGATGATGGGAAACAAGATTATTGGCAAAATGTAACTACTTCCCTGTGATATTTTTCATTTCCCAATTTTGCAAACCACTGTAAAGTAATTTGGCTGTGAGTAGTAAAACGTTGTGTTCAGAGTTTAACTGTGGAGAGCTTCCTACATTTCTTGTTTATCAAACTCTCCAGTTTTCACCAATATATTGGTTTCTTTCGGCAATTCAACTTTGTTATGACAACTGGTTATATGTCTCCACCTCCACCTTTTGAAGTTTTACCCTTACTCACTGAATCAAATGATATTCATTCAATCTCAAAAACCCCTTGCGTTTCTCCAGCTTTGAGTTCTGCAGCTTGTTCTCTGAGCTCATATTATGTCTTTTAACCTTATTGGTTATAGATTTGAATCTCTTTATCTGGTTTCTTGTATCCTCTCATGGGATGTGTGTGTCACTGTCAAGGCCAGCATTTATTGTCCATCCTTAATTGCCATTGCGAAGGTGGTAGTGAGCTGCCTTCTTGAACTGCTGCAGACCATCTGGTGAAAATACATCCCGGTGCTTTTAAAAAGGGGGGTTCCAGGATTTTTGATTCATTGACAATAACGGAACAATGATGCATTTCCAACTCAGGATGGTGAGTGGTTTGTAGGGGTAACTTGCCCACTGGGCCTGCCTGGTGGTGCTCCCATCTATCTGCTGCCTCTTTGATGGTGGATATCGTGGGATTAGAAGGTGTTGTTGAAGAAACCTCAGTAAGCTGCTGTAGTGCATCTTGCGGATAGTACACATGTGCGATTGTGTGTTGGTGATGGAGAGAGTAAATGTGTAGGCTGGTGAATGGGATACAGATCGAGTAGGTTATTTTGTCACGGATGGTGTTGAACCTGCTGAGTGTTGCTGGAGCTGCACTGGTCCAGGTAAGTGGAGGGTATTCCATCTTATCCCTGACTTGTGCCTGATGGATGGTAACCTTGGGTGTCAGGAAACAAGTTACTTGCGACAGGATTCCTAGCCTCTGACCTGCCCTTGTAGCTGCAGTATTTAAATACTGTCTTTGTGCTGCCTGTTATTGACATCTTCTGAAGACAATTATGCACCTTCCCCATGTACACTGGTAGCACAAAGATTCACTTTGCCATCACTTCTCCTCACCACCCTGCTGTGATGTTGAATTGGTTTCTTGGTGTCTATTATTGGGTAAGTTGCCATTTCCTGCAGCTAATCATTGAGATGGTTAGAACCAGTCTTTAGCATTAGCCACAACTGCTTACCCTCAGCTGCGATTTCATTCTTCTGGCAGGTTGAATTGGTTTGTTAGTTAAATGGCATCCATTTGGGCCGAGTAGATTTTCTTATGTTGTAGCTTCTCCATCATCATTCACCTCTGTATCATTGCCCTCCTTATTTCCTGTTTCAACGCAGCTTCAGTTGAAATCCTCGCCCATACCGTTAACACTATCAGATTTGACCATTGAACACCTTGCTTTACCCTCTAAAAATTTTAGTCGGAAAGGGTGGGACTGGAAAAACACAGCGGGTTAGGTAGTGTCAAAGGAGCAGGAGAGTCGACGTTTCGGGCATAAGTCCTTTATCAGGAATGTGGAGGATGAAGAGGGATAAGAGATAAATAGGGAGATGGAGATGGGGCTGCAGGAAGATAGGTGGGACGGCGATGGGTGGATGCAGATGGGAGGTACATGTGACAAGTCAGTGAGGAAGGTGGCACGGACAGGTGGAAACAAAGATGGACAGGTCAAGAGGGCGGTGCAAAGTTGGAGGTTGGATCTGGGATGAGATGGGAAGGGAGATTTGGAAACTAGTGAAGTCAGTGTTGGTGCCGTGTGGTTGATGGCTCCTAAGGTGGAAGCTGAATCATTCAAAGATGACTCTCCTGCTCCTCGGATGCTACCTGACCTGCTGTACTTTTCCAGCGCTACTCTTTTTGACTCTGCAGTCTTCACTTTCTCCTATAAAAATTTTAGTTCATTCAAGAATCTTCTGTCCATTATTAAAATTCCAGACCAGACTCTCTTATTTTGTGGATATAACCCTCATATTCTAAGATTCAATTCAGGGCCAAGTAATTATGTTTTAAAGTATATGACATTAGAAATTCTAATTACTCACTAAGAGATTAAAATTAAGAGGTTTTACTATTTTAAATAAACAGAAGAATTGTCGCTATTCAAGTGTCAACAGTGCACGGTTAACAGCCAATGCTCTTCATTTTATACTCTAACAAAAGCATTAACATGAGGCAAAAATGAATTACAGCCAAACAATGATTGAAATGCCACAAACTGCACATTAAATATCGGACAACCAAAATGACTACCCCCAAATTTCTCAGTAACCCAAAGAGAGACCACCGAAAAAGTGAAAAAATCTTTAAACTTGGTCTTTCGTAAAAAGAGATTTCAGCTTCCTGCTTTTGAAGACGGAGCCTCTGATATCTTTCAATATCTGCTTGTAGTCAGCCTGGAGACTACCCTGTTCTTTTCTCTGCAAATAGTTGTCAGGCAATAGGACTCAAAATTAGATGGCCTCAAACACTGATCACCACCCAACTGCTCAGACTCCTCTTTTCACACTGTAACTCACTAAATTCACAAGGTTGCACCCCACCATTTAGTTACCAACACTATTTCTAGCTGCCCTCTGCTCACTGGCTTTCCATTGTCCTAGTTGCCTGTATCTGGAACAGTGCTTCACATGGATTTCTTTGAGCCTCAATCTCCCCTAACAGAACAAAGCTAACAATCTTCTGATGTCTCCTTCTCTCCAAATTAAACTAATCTAGTGTCCTGTTAAATCTAACAATAGAGTCAACCCTCTTCTGACATAAGGTCTGATGTATCTGCTTCAATAAATTCTGTACCTTAAAAGTTCCAAAATCCAGTCAACCAAAGGTCACTGCTCTAGGTGCCAATCCACAAGAGTTCCACACCAAAAAACGACAAAGGTGTAGACTTGCTCACATCATACCCTCACGGTGATGCTGTAATGTATCATCCCCACGATCCCTTATCTCCATTCAGTGCAGCCCTCCTGGCGTCTCAGATTTAAAAAATTGTATCCTGGTATATTGTGTTCATTTGTAGGCACCTTACTTTTAGGAAAGATAGCATGACTTTATAAAGAAAGCAGAAGAGATTTACTAGAATCATCCCAGTAGTGAGGAGTTTCAGTTATGCTGACATTAGAGATGTTAGGATTGTTGTCTGTTTGGAACAGAGAAGGTTAAAAGGAAATTTGCTAAATCTGTTTGAAATCGTGTAGGATTTTATATTGATTAAGTGTCAGAGCAGCTGGTAATCAGAGGGCACACAAGTGGCATACGAACATCACAAATGATGTGAAATATTTAGTTACACAACCAGTTAGAGTCAGTTCAATAGTAACATTCAAGAAGGAATTGGATAAGTCTACAAACTGAAACAAAAATGCATGATTATGGGAGGGAACCAGAGAATGGCACCAGCTGGGCAGTTCTTTCAAAGAGCCAGCACCAATATGAGGGGCCAAGTGGCCTCTTTCTGTGCTGTAGATATTTTTAAACACTTGTTCAGATGGCTTATGACTGGAGCAGGTAGGACCTGAACCCAGGCCTCCAGTGTCAGAGGCAGGTACACTACCACTGCACCACAAGAGTTTTTTTTTCTGCGTTGTATCATTCTGTGATTCTGTTGTCGAATCCCTTCCTTGTCTCGCCATTTGCGATAATCTCCTCCAACTATACAACTCCATGTCTCATTCATTCTGGTTTCACATCCTTCTGATTCTGATCTCCTGTATGGCGTACTCACTGCTTCCACTATTAGCTTTTGGCTGTGAAAAATATATCCCCAGGCATCATTGTTTTCTCCCTCACTTTTCTCCTTTAAGATCCTCCTTAAAAACTTATGTAACACACCCAACAGTTCTGTTTTTTACTCTGCATTCATTTTTTTTGACTAAGCTTCTGTAAAGAAACCTGCATAATTTTCCAACATGATATAAATGCAAATTGGTGCTGCTGAAATCCGCCAGCTGGCTCATTGACGAATACGCAGTAGTCCCCCCCCGTACCCACGGGGGGATATGTTCCAAGACCTACCGTGGACCCCGAAACCAGGCACAAGTGTGAATCCAATCATTTAAATGGGAAATTTACCTTCCCAGCAGCCCCCTGGAACCTGGTTCTGGAACGTTCCCTGTAATATGTTTGGGCCGTGGTAAACTGTGGGTAGCTGAAACCGCAGAATCCGACTCAGCGGTCGTCCTGTACCTTGCTGGAGATACACACAGAAAAGTAACCTGTAAAAGTTGGAACTTTTGGGGGAGAGAAGAAAAGAAACCAGAGGATGGGGTAGGATAATGAACTCCAATCTGTCTCACCTTTGGCTCAATTGGTCAGAGCGTGATGGATTTAAGACCTATCCAGGACCTGAGCATGTATTCCATTGAAACCTCAGTGCAGTGTGAGAGATTGTTGTGTCCTGTGCACAACTGAGATCTGTTTGCTCCTTTGGTTGGACATACCATGATTCTATTGGTGGTAAGCAGGGAATATCCCCTGAGTCTTGGCCAACATTGTTCCTCATCAGACACTACCTTCTTCATTAATCATCTCGTGCTGTTGTGCAATCTTGCTGTACCTGTGCTTCAAAGCAAACTAAAGGCTGTGGGACTTCACGAAGGCCTGAAAGATGCTATCTAACTGCACGTTCTTGCTTGAAGAGCTGTTTGTTTGTCTGTTTTACAGCGAAGCTGCCACTGGCGAGTTGAAGCCATTTGTACCACACTTCAGAAGGACTTCATTGACAGATGTACAAGAATTCAGCCCATCCGCAGTACCATCCTGTGACATTGTGAGTATCTCCAATGGTTGATAAGTGGAGTGTTTGACATCTGATAAAGATTTCTGGAGTTCATGAATAAATGGCAGTAATTTGGTTGCCATGTTTTCCCCATATTACAATAATATCCAAATTTAGAGACACAAGCTGCCAGTGTTTGTGTCAAATGGGGAAAGTGAAAACTGTGGCTTGTTGGTTTCCACTTAGCTATTAGCAGGGTTTCCAAAGCTGTGTGTCAAGTGCTGAGCACTTTGGAAGACCCTGTGGTATTGTTTAAATTCTTTCTTCCCAACTTCTGTCATTTATCTCTGTTCTTTAAGCCTTTCAGTCCTGATCCTGTGGACCCCTTAGATTTTGAGGTGCATATAGCCAATCAGATGGAGAATTCTGAGCTAGGATCACTAGCGAATCTCGTGGATTTCCCCAAAGATGATATTGAGGTCACGTTATCACCTCGAGCATACCGGACTGTTAACCCTGCTGTGCCAGACGATTGGTAAGAAGAATGATCTGGAATAAGATACTATGTGGAGTTACATTAATACTTTAATTTTTATGATTTGTAATTGTTTATTTAAAAACAAATTAAGGAAGGGTTAGGATGAGTACAAATGTTTGTTTATTGTGTGCTGGTTGCAGGCTGGTATGTACACATCAATGTCTTGGCGTTGTAATGCATTGCTGTATGTATCAGCATTTTGCTATTGTAGCACGTGAATAATTTTACTATGTAATCCGCAGCTGTATTTTGCTTTGTGTTGTTACTGTATGTGGCTGTCACTCACTCCTGTACATGGCTGCACCTCTCCATTTTACACTTTGTACCATAGAGTATAGGCAGTAACCATCTCCAACAGTGGCCTAACCAATGTCCTGTACAGCCGCAACATGACCTCCCAACTCCTGTACTCAATACTCTGACCAATAAAGGAAAGCATACCAAATCCCTTCCTCACTATCTATCTACCTGTGAATCCACTTTCAAGGAGCTAGGAACCTACACTGCAAGGTCTCTTTGTTCAGCAACACTCCCTAGGACCTTACCATTAAGTGTATAAGTCCTACAGACCGACCGACTCCCACAGCTACCTAGATTTCACCTCTTCCCACCCTGCCCCCTGTAAAAACGCCATCCCATATTCCCAATTCCTCCACCTCCGCCGCATCTGCTCCCAGGAGGACCAATTCTAATACCAAACAACTCAAATGGCCTCCTTCTTCAAAGACCGCAATTTCCCCTCTGCCGTGGTCGATGATGCTCTCCACCGCATCGCCTCCACTTTCCACTCCTCCGCACCTTAAACCCCGCTCCTCCAATCGCCACCAGGACAGAACCCCACTGGTCCTCACCTTCCACCCCACCAACCTCCAGATACATTGTATCATCCTCCGTCATTTCCACCACCTCCAGACAGACCCCACCACCAGGGATATATTTCCCCCTTCACACCTATCAGCATTCAGGAGACACCACTCCCTCCGTGACTCCCTTGTCAGGTCCACACCCCCCACCAACCCAACCTCCACTCCCGGCACCTTCCCCTGTAACTGCAAGAAATGCAAAACTTGCGCCCACGCCTCCCCCCTCACCTCCCTCCAAGGCCCCAATGGATCCTTCTATATCCGTTGCAAATTCACCTGCACCTCCACACACATCATTTACTGTATCCGCTGCACCCGATGTGGCCTCCTCTACATTGGGGAGACAGGCCGCCTACTTGCGGAACATTTCAGAGAACACCTCTGGGACACCAGCACCAACCAACCCAACCACCCCGTGGCTGAACACTTTAACTCCCCCTCCCACTCCGCCAAGGGCATGCAGGTCCTTGGCCTCCTCTATTGCCAGACCCTGGCCACACGATGCCTGGAGGAAGAGCGCCTCATCTTCCACCTAGGAACCCTCCAACCACACAGGATGAATGTAGATTCCTCATTTCCCCTCCCCCCACCTTATCTCAGTCCCAACCCTTGGATTCAGCACCGCCTTCTTGACCTGCAATCTTCTTCCCGACCTCTCTGCCCCCACCTCCTCCCCAGCCTATCACCCTCATCCTCACCTCCTTCCACCTATCGTATTCCCAGTGCCCCTCCCCCAAATTCCCTGCCCACTACCTTTTATCTCAGCCAGCTTGGCACACCAGCCTCATTCCCGAAGAAGGGCTTATGCCCAAAACGTCGATTCTCCTGCTCCTCGGATGCTGCCTGGCCTGCTGTGTTTTTCCAGCACCACATTTTTCAACTCTGGTACTCCAGCATCTGCAGTCCTCACTTTCTCCTAGTGTATAAGTCCTGCTAAGATTTGCTTTCACAAAATGCAGCACCTCGCATTTATCTGAATTAAACTCTATCTGCCACTTCTCAGCCCATTGGCCCATCTGGTCCAGATCCTGTTGTAATCGGAGGTAACCCTCTTTGCTGTCCACTACATCTCCAATTTTGGTGTCATCTGCAAACTTACTAACTGTACCTCTTGCTATATATTTCCTGTGTCAGCCTTCTCTCAGTGGTAGCAGGTTGGTAAAGGGTTCTAAATAGCTTCTAGAAGGGTGATGCGCTCTTCATGTCAGATGTTGGAGATCAGGGGGACTTTGAATGTTCCTGGAGACTATTGTCTGCAGGAAATGTGTTTGGTTGCAAATCCAATCAGACCACATGGATTAGTTGAAATGGCAGTTAGAGGCATTAAGGAGTTTACAAGAGCAAGGGGGGGGTGTGAGGAAGGTGGAGACACTGCAGATATGGTCGGATCGATGATTGACTGCTGGGAGAGATACCCAGGCTATCCCATCTCAAACAGGTAAGCTGTTTTGGATGCTGTAGGGGAGACGGACTCTTGGGAGAGTATAGCACTGACAGCCATGTTTCTGGTACCATGACTGGCTCTATCGTAATGAGGAATATATCAGATTCCAAGTAAGTGATTGTAATAGGGGACTCCCTCGTCTGGAACGCAGGCAGACATTTCTGTGGTCATCAGCGAGACAGCAGAATAGTGTGTTGCTTCCCTGATGCCAGATCAAGGATGTCTCGGAGAGGGTGCAGAACTTTTGAAAAGGGGAGAGTGACCATCAGGAGATCATAGTGCATATTGATACCAATTACATAAGTAAGGAAAGGGATGAGGTTCTGCAGAGAGAATAAAGGAACTTAAGAAGGTCATTAAAAAGTAGGTTCTCGAGAGTAATAACACCTGGATTATTATCAGTGCCATTTTATACTGAGAGGAGGAATAGGAGTTTAGAGCTAATGAATATGTTGCTGAGGAGCTGATGCAGGGGATAAGTATTCACATTTGTGGATCATTAAGAGCTCTTCAGGGGTAGGAATGACCTGTTTGAGAGGGATGGATCCCATCTGAATTGGACGGGGAACAATTTCCTTGCGACTCGGGAGGCTTTAAACTAGTAAGGTGGGTGGGGGGCGGGTGGGGTGGAGGGGAGAGGGATGGTGGGAACCAAAGAGATAGTGAGAAAAGGCTGAGGCTGGTACACTAGTTGATGGAAGCAAGTCAAATGGTCAGAGCAGAAAAGAGCATTGCAGAAAACATAGTAGGACTGATAAAGTATCCTGCATTTCTTCAATGCAAGGGGTCTGACAGGTAAGGCAGATGAACTTAGAGCATGGTTGGGAATGTGGGATTGGGATATTATAGTGAGTACAAAAATGTGGTTCAACTGTGGACCGGACTGGCAGTGTAATGTTCAGGGGTGCAGATGCTACAGGAAGCTGTGAAAGGGAGGAAAAAGAGGGAGTGGCACTTTTGGTTAAGGATAACATTACACCTGTATTTACGGAGGTTATTCCTGGGAGGTTGTACAGTGAAATTAATGGGTGTACCTGAGAAATAAGAAAGGGATGATCACCTTATTGAGATTGTACTATACCCTTCCCCCCCCATTAGTTAGGAGAAAATTGAGAAGCAAATATATCAGGAGATTTCAGATATTTGTAAGAATGTTAGGGTTGTAATAGTAGGGGATTTTAACTTTCCAAACATAGTCTGGGACTATCGTAGTGTTAAGAACTTGGATGGAGAGGAATTTGTTAAGTGTATGCAAGAAAACGTTCTTATTCAATATGTGGATGTACCTAATAGAGAAGGAGCAATATCTGACCTTCTGTTAGGAACTAAGGCAGGGCAAGTGACTGAGGTGTCAGTGGGGGGGCGCTTTGGGGGCAGTGATCATAATTCTATTAGTTTTAAAATAGTTATGGAAAAGGATAGAACTGATCAAAAAGATAAAGTTCTAAATTGGAGGAAGGCCAATTTTGATGGTATGAGATAGGATCTTTCAAAAGTTGATTGGGGGAGGCTATTTGCAGGCAAAAGGGACAGTTGGTAAGTGGGAGCCCTTTAAGAATCAGATAATGAGAGCTCAGAGACAGTATGTTCCTGTTGAGGTGAAAGGCAAGGCTGGTAGGTGTAGGAAATGCTGAATGAGTAGAGGAATTTGGGCTCTGGTCAAGAACAGGAAGGAGGCATATATCAGGTAGAGACAATTGGGATTGAATGAATCCCTGGAGGAGTATAAGGGCAGTAGGAGTTCACTTATAAGGGATATCAGGAGGGCAAAAAGGGACATGAGATAGATTTGGCAAACAGGGTTAAGGAGTTTTCAAAGAATTTCTTTAAGTACATTAAGGCCAAAAGAGTGACTAGGGAGAGAATAGGGCCCCTTAAAGATCAGCAAGGTCACCTATGTGGAACCACAGGAACTGGGTGAGATACTAAACAAATATTTTGCATTAGTATTTACTGTGGAGAAGTTCATGGAAGCTAGATAACTTGGGAAAGTAAATAGTGATGTCTTCAAAAATATCCACATTACATAAGAGGAGGAGCTGGAGATCTTAAATGCATATAGTTAGATAAATCCCTGGTACCTAATCAGATATATCCCAGAACTTTGTGGGAAGCTGGGGAAGAGATTGCTGGGCCCCTTTGAGATATTTGTGTTATGGACAGCCACAGGTGAATTGCTGGAAGACTGGAGTTTAGCTAATATGGTGTTATTATTTAAGAAAGGCTGTAAGGAAAAGGCGGTGACCCTTATGTCAGTGGTGGGTAGGTTGTTGGAGAGGAACAGGATTCACAAGCCTTTGGAAAGGCAATGACTGATGAGGGAGAGTCCACATGGCTTTGTGCGTACAAAATCACGATTCGCTAACTTGATTGAGTTTTTCAAGAGGTAAAAAAAAAGTTTGATGAAAGCAGAGCAGTCGACGTTGTCTATGTGGACTTCAGCAAAGCATTTGACAAGGTTCTGCAAAGTGGACTGGTTAGGAAGGTTAGATCACATGGGGTCCATGAGGAGCTAGCCGATTCGATACAAAATTGGCTTGAAGGTAGGAGACAGAGCATGGTAGTGGAGGGTCACTTTTCGGATCAGAGGTATGTGATCAGTCGTGTGCCACAAGGATCGGTGCTGGGTCCCCTGCTTTTCATCGTTTATATAAATGATTTGAATGTGAATACAGGAGATATGGTTAGTAAGTTTGCAGATGACACTAAAATAGGTGGTGTAGTGGACAGCGAAGAAGATTACTTCAGAGTACAATGGGACCTTGATCAAATGGGCAAATGGGCTGAGGAGTAGTAGATGGAGTTTAAGTTAGATAAATGTGAGGTGTTGCATTTTGGTAAGGCAAACCAGGGCAGGATTTAAACAGTTAATGGTAAGGTCCTGGGAGTGTTGCCAAACAAAGTGTACAGGTGTACAGGTGCATAGTTCCTTGAAAATGGGGTTGTAGGTAGACAGGGTGATGAAGAAGGCATTTCACATGCTTGCTTTCATTGATCAGAACTTAGATCAGAGTGGTGCTGGAAAAGCACAGCAGGTCAGGCAGCATCCAAGGAGCAGGAAAATCGACGTTTCGGGCAAAAGCCCTTTATCAGGAATAGAGGCAGGAAGCCTCCAGGGTGGAGAGATAAATGGGGAGGGAATGGGAGTTGGGCTGGGGAGAAGGTAGCAAAGAGTACAATAGGTGAATGGGGGTGGACAGTTTTATGGACAGAATTCTTTCTTCACTTATTAACCCCAAAATCAGAATAATTGGTCATTAATCTGTAAGAACTTGCTGTGGACAAAGTAGCTGCCATATTTGCCTTCAACAAATGTGTACAGTATTTCTTTAAATGTTGAAACATTTTGGTTGCCCTAAGGATATGACGGCAATAAATAGTTCTCTTCATGTTTTGCCTTAATAGGAATAACCTGAGCCCACAGGTGAGATCATGTGTCAAGACTTACACCAAGAATTGGCTGACAATTACCAGGCGGTAAGTTAAATATCATCACCTCAACTAGTGCAGTAAAGTCAGATGCTGCGGTACACAATCCATACATCATTACAAAGGAACCCCGATTATCTGAAGGACACGGCCGGGAAGTATTTCGTTTGGTTAATCGAATTCTGGATGATCAAATGCCGGATAACATAGCTTGGCCAAGCATTGAGACCTTGCCGGATAATCCAAAATTCGGATAATCAAATGCTGGGTAATCTATATATTTCTGTCTTCTGTATTAAATCTCTTTTGCCAATGTGTCCATTCTATCCATCAGCCTCTGTTCTCTTGAATTCTGCAACCATGTTACTCATTGATTGCAACACTTATCGCTGTTATGTCTTATTTGGATTTTAACATTGTGCCCTGTGCATTGAGTCCAGGTCATTAGCATACATCATATCACCATCATCCAGGCATTCACCACAGCTCTCTGTTTCCTATCCCATAGCCAACATTGTATACAGTCATTTCTTCCACAATGTGATAGTTCCATTCCTGTGCGACTCCGTGCTATGTGAAAATCATGCAATTTAAATAACACTTAAAATTTTGCCGATCTAATCGCGTTATAGCCAATACACGTTTTACAAGTTTTTGTTTTAGAAGCAGCGTTCCCAATTCACCAACTGTGTTACAGCCAATTCACATTAACGAAAGACCCGTTATACTGTACATGCTGTGACCGCTGCATTTATGTTACTTTGATTAACAAGACAAACATGTTCCTGCCAGCGGGGATTTGACAGCGGGGACTTTTGTCTTTCTAAACAAGTCACCAATGAACAAACTGAGCTCTAAATTAGTTTTCTGTGAAGCACCACACTCTCAAACATCACACAAGAAGTTAGCAAGTTGGTGAAAGAGGCAGATTTTAAGGGGCAGCTTAAAGAAGGAGAAAAGGAGGTGGAGAGATTTAAGGAGAGAATTTAACAGCTGAGAGTCAATGATGGATTGATTTAAATCAGGCAGGCATGAGAGGTCAGGTGACATTCAACTATCTCAGATTTGGAGGTTGTAGAGGTGAGGAGATATGAATTTGATCATATATCGTGGTTAATATTTTATTAAAATACTACGTAGAAACTTATGAACAGCAAGGGAAAGGATTATATGGTGATGTGATAGGAACTAGGGATAATAAAATAACCTGTTTGTTTCAGGAATGTCCACTGTACATTTATCATTTATTCCACATGAAAATTAAATTTTTGGCTTCGTATTTGTTATTATTGATTCACAGGATGAGGGCAAGGCTGGCATTTGTTGCTTTTTCCTTCTTGCCCTTGAGAAGCTGGTGGTCAGGTAACTCAATGACCATCTGCAGTCCCTCATTTACAATGACTGGATTTCTTCTACAGTGCTGTTAACTGGGTGTCAGTGAAGGGGCAGTGTGGGAATGAAAGTTGGAAGTGAGGTTTGGGTACTGATCTTGCAGGCAGTTAAATTCAGTATAATCCGTGTCCTTGATTTCTCTTTCTCTCTCCCAGGTATCAGAAGTGCAGCATTGGGAGTCGGAGGAAAGGACTGAACCTTCCTCATCAGGTGTTTGAATGTGATGAAAGCTTCAATATGGAAAAGCAAAATTTCCTGGTATGCTGGCATATGAGTGCCCTCCTTGTGTTGCAAGAAACCCAAATACAGTACCAAGAAATATCACACAGTAAAATACCCCCCAAAAAATACACCCAATGTGTACAACCCGAAAGCAACAAAAAACAGCTACATTTCATTTGGAGGGTGGTGTCATGTGAAGGATAGCAGGATTTATGAAAATGATGGCAGGGTGGGAAGGACAGGCTTTAATATAATTAGCAGACTGGGGCAATGGTGTGCATTTATACACGTGGTACAATGTAATATATTCACAGAATTCTCTGTGCAGTGAGAATGGATTTTGTGGTGGAAACTGTCGCACACTTTGATATAATTTGCTTTTTGACTGAAGTTTTGTTCTGAGAACAAGGAGGTCAACAATCAGTCTCACTTCTGACAACTGAGACACAGATGTTTCTTATTACTTCTGTTGCTTTTTGGTGACTCGTACTTCGCTGGTTTGTTTCTAAAGCATCTTTCAGCTTTGCAATTAATTCTAAGAATGCACAGAGCTCTGAAGGGTTACTGTTCTGCCCCTTCACTGTTCTTCTCCCTATCTCTGAGCCAGGAGACATGAAGTCAAGTCCCATCTGTTCCAGAGGTCATAGAATCCCTATGGTGTGGAAGCAGACCATTTGGCCCATTGAATCCACACAAACTGTCCCAATAGCATCCCAGCCAGACACACCTCTCTACCCTATTCCTGTAATCCTCCATTTCTCATGGATAATCCACCCAGCCTTCACACTCCTGGCCAATGTGGTGGGCAATTAAGCATGGTCTATCCATCTAACCTGTACATCCTTGGACTGAGAGAGGAAATCGGAACACCGAGAGAAAACCTGTGCAGACATGGAGGGAATATGCAAACTCCACTTAGACAGTCACCCGAGGGTGGAATTGAACCTAGCTCCCTGGCGCTGTGAGGCAGCAGTGTGAACCACTGAGCCACCATGCTGCCCTGAACTATAAACAATCAGGGATTTGACCCTGGGACCTCTTGCACAGTCACTTATGTGCAATCCCCTAATTGAGAATCATACCGCTAGACCAACAAGGATTGTGTAATAACATCCTGAATCTGTTGAATAGAAAATATCTGCACAGAGCTGTGCTGCTGCCCAGGCAACTGGTCTTCAGAATGAGGCTTTAGAACTCTTAGTTCAGTGATTGCGAGGGAACTCTGAACAATGATTTAGGCTAACACAATTCCTGATGAAGGGCTTTTGCCCGAAATGTCGATTTCGCTGCTCGTTGGATGCTGCCTGAACTGCTGTGCTCTTCCAGCACTACTAATCCAGTAACTGTACAAGAAATGTTTGACTTGAGGGAAAGGGATGAGGTGTAAAATTGAGGAATTACCTGTCTACTCCAGGTGTAAATAGTTCCACCTTTTGAAAGAGTAAGGAGATGTAGAGTGAATGAAATCAAAAAGCATATAACCAGCAGCATCTGTCACACAGACAGCAGCTTCAAAAACAGATGAATTGCTCAGCTCCTTTCTTAGTGTTGTGGGATTGACCACACGAAAAATAATTGTTGATTATGCATCTAAGGCAGTCAATGTGTTTCAAGGTAATTCATTGTATGTGGAGCACTTCAAAATGTTTGAGTAATGGGATAGAGTAGCTTATACTAGAATTTGAGACAACCAAAAACTATGTTTATTTGAGGAGATTAGTTCCTGCTGCAGAGCAGGAGAGGGAACAAAAGCAGGTTATTGATTAAATGATGAATTTATTTTATGCCCGATGGGCCGTATCAGCTCCTTTTAAGGTTCTTGACACTGCTTTTGATCTCTTTTCATGGCCTCAGATTTGAACAGAACCCAAGGCACAGGTGGGAAATCAGCACAATATTGCTAAATTATGGGCGGCACGGTGGCACAGTGGTTAGCACTGCTGCCTTACAGCGCCAGAGACCCGGGTTCAATTCCCGCCTCAGGCGACTGACTGTGTAGAGTTTGCACATTCTCCCAGTGTCTGCGTGGGTTTCCTCCGGGTGCTCCGGTTTCCTCCCACAGTCCAAAGATGTGCAGGTCAGGTGAATTGGCCATGCTAAATTGCCCGTAGTGTTAGGTAAGGGGTAGATGTAGGGGTATAGGTGGGTTGCGCTTCGGCGGGGCGGTGTGGACTTGTTGGGCCAAAGGGCCTGTTTCCACACTGTAAGTAATCTAATAAGATCTAATAAACTAGCAAAGAATGGAGGGAAGTATTGGAGTGGAACCACTGGGCTGTTGATGCCTGAATCTTCCATTTCAGATGTGACATTAAACTGAGGTGAAGTATAAAATAAAATCCCAGGATGTTCTTTTGAAGAAGAACAGAGTAGTTCTCCCCAGTGTCTCAACCATCATTCCTGAAACAGATATCTGGCCATTATCACATTATTACGAGGGGAAACCTTGCTTTCTGCTATTTTAACTGAAGTGTTTCAGACATCAGAACAGTGACCGCACTTCAAGAGCAACTTTTTGAGTGTGATATGCTCTTGTAAAAGGTGCCAAATAAATTCATACACTTTCTTTTCGCAGAATGCTGTTGCAGCCCAGGCAGATGAGCTAGAGACTGAGGCTCCAGACATTTTCATTCAAAACCTGCTGCAGCCCACTGATCAGGAGGAGGTCGACCGGAAGAATGAGATCATGCGTAAATCTGGACGGCTGCTGGATCTGTTTACACTATTTCCCCCATCTGATGAAGTGAGTCCACTTGGAATCATAGAGTCATAAAGAGGTACAGCACAGAAACAGACTCTTTGGTCCAACTCGTCCACACTGACCAAATATCCTAAATTAATCTTGTCCCATTTTCCAGCATTTGGCCCATATCCCTCTAACCCCTTCCTATTCATTTACCCATCCAGATGCTTTTAAATGCTGTAATTGTACCAGCCTCTTCCACCCTCTCTGACAGTTCATTCCATATGCACACCACCCTCTGTGTGAAAATGTTGCCCTTGTGTCCCTTTTAAATTTTTCCCCTCTCACCGTAAGCCTATGCTGTCTACTTTTGGATTCCCTCACCCTGGGGAAAAGACTTTGGCTGTTCAGCCTATCCATGTCCCTCATAATTTTGTAAACCTCTATAAAGTCATCCCTCAGCCTCTGCCGCTCCAGGGAAAACAGTCCCAGCCTATTCAGCCTCTCCCCATAGCTCAAACCCTCCAACTTGCAACACTCTTACAATTGTTTTCTGCATCTTTTCAAGTTGCACAACATCTTTCCTACGGCTTGGAAACCAGATTTGAATGCAGTGGGTGGTGTATGCTGAGATAAACCATACCATGCCCAGGATCCATTTCAGCAGTGATTTGGAAATCAAACAGCACTAATTCATTAGTATAGATGCATGTGGAAGGAGGGACGGGGTCATGAGTAAGGACAAGCGTGTGGAGGCTTCATTTCCAAGACACAGCACAAGAATCAGGAACAGGAATTAACCTATTTCACCCTTGAACCTGGACGTTTGCATGGCTGATCTGACTATGGCATCAACTGTCTGTCCTCCCGCCATAATTCCCCTCGACTTCCTTTGTGGTCAAAATTCTATCCATCTCAGCCCTCAATATATTCAAAGACACTGCAGTGCTCTCTTGCCAAGAGTATTCCACAAATTACGAACCCTCTAAATAAGCTCACTATCTCTGTATATGTAGGTTGCTCCTAATTATTAAATTGTGTTCCCGTAGTTTTGGTCTCTCCTTTAAGGAGAGACAGCTCTGAACATCTGTCTTATCAAGTCCTCTCAGGATCCTATATGTGTCAATATGATCACCTCTCAATCTTCTAAACCCTAGTGGGCTCAAACCACCCAACCTTCGCATTCTGAGAACATGCTGTTTATGGGGTGCACAGTTAGCACCTGAGAAGACAAAACTCTGAACTGTATTCATCAGAGCCCCATATTACCTTTTCAGTTACTGACCCAACCAGATTCCTGCTTAGATTTCCTCTCAGTCTTCCTCTTCTCCTATTGTAGTGATTGTTCAAGATCAGTCAGGTGGATCTCAGAATATGAGTTTCCTGACTGGGGTTATTAACCCAATCCAATCAGGGAGCCCCAGCTGATAGATATAAAAGGGAGTATCAGGGGAGCCAGCTTTGAGCTAGCTGGGTCAGTGTCATGTACTGTGCACATGTAAATAAAGGGTGGCTTGGTGAGGTGATACCGACCTTCATGGAGTTATTTCAGGTACCTTCTGTTTTGTAAGTTTAATTTATTTTGTGTGGTTACTTTTGCCTCCTCATAGGATGAAGCTATGCACCATCGAACCATTCCACCATTACCATGTGAACAATTTGAACAGAGATTGCAAATTAATTTTCTGGAATTCAAGTAAGTCACCTTTACTCAAACTTTCAAAGTTAACTCAGCAAAAACAAGGGAGGAGTTCCCTCTAACCCAACCCTCACCTATAGGGACTGCCCTCTAACCCAATCCTCACCTATAGGGACTGCCCTCTAACCCCAACTCTCATCAAAGGAACTGCCCTCCAACCCAACACTGATCTATAGGGACTGTACTCTAACCCAACCCTGACCTCTTAGGACTGCCCTCTAACCCAACCCTCACCTATAGGGACTGCTCTCTAATCCAATCCTTACCTATAGTGACTGGCCTCTAATCACAACACTCACCAAAGGAACTGCTCTCTAACCTAACTCTGACCTATAGGTACTGTACTCTAACCCAACCCTGACCTATAGGGACTGCCATTTACCCAACCCTCACTTAGTGGGACTGCCCTCTAACGCAACCTTCACCTATAGGGACTGCCCTCTAACCTAACCCTGACCTAAAGGGACTGCCCTCTAACCCAACCCTCACCGATAGGACCTGCCTTCTAACCCAACTCTCACTGACAGGGACTGCTGTCTAACTCAACCCGAGGCTGGACCAGCCGCTATCTCTGGATGAGCTCACCAAGGCCCTTGAGTCCTTCTAAAAGAATAAAACTCCCGGAGGCGACGGCTTATCAGTTGAGATCTATTCTGCTCTGTGGGACTTGATCGGCCAGGACCTGCTGGAGGTGTATGTCAGTATGCTTCTGGCAGGTACCATGAGTGAATCCATGAGGAAAGGCATCATCACACTTCTCTACAAGCAGAAGGGGGAGAGGGAGGAAATTAGAAATTGGAGACCAATCTCACTGTTAAACATACTACAAAATCTTGTCAAAGGTCATCACCAACCGGGTCAGGTCTGCTCTGGGATTGGTGATCCACCCTGACCAAACCTGTGCTGTACCGGGCAGGAAGATCACTGAGAGTCTCGCACTCCTCAGAGATACGATTGCCTACATGCAGGACAGGGGGGTGGACACCTGCCTCATCAGCCTGGACCAGGAGAAAGCCTTTGACAGGATTTTGCATACAAATGAGGGATGTCCTCTCCAAAATGGGCTTTGGAAAGGGAATTGGCAATTGGATCAGACTGCTCTACACCAACATTATCAGTGCAGTCTCAATCAGTGGGTGGGAATCAGATAGCTTCCCTGTAAGATCTGGAGTCAGGCAGGGATGCCCTCTCTCTTCTGCCTTGTATGTGTGTTGCATAGAGCCATTTGCCGAATCCATCAGGAAGGATGTAAGCCTGAGAAGGGTGACTATTCCTGGCAGTAGGGGCCTGCAGGTTAAGGCCCCCTGTACATGGGTGACATTGCTGTTTTCTGCTCGGATCCGCTGTCCATGCACATACTCATGTGCATCTGTGACCAGTTCGAGCTGGCCTCGGGGGCCAAGGTAAACCGAGGCAAGAGCGAGGCCATGCTCTTCGGGAACTGGGCCGACCAATCCTCTATCCCCTTCACCATCAGGTCCGACCACCTGAAGGTGCTGGGTATTTGGTTCGGGGGGGGCTGGGGCGTGCACCAAGACCTGGTAGGAACAGGTCAGGAAGATGAGACAGAAACTAGGCAGATGGGGGCAACGGTCACTCTACATCGCGGGAAAAAACCTGGTCATCAGGTGTGAGGTACTCTCAGTGTTGTTATATGTGGCACAGGTCTGGCCTATCCCCAGGACCTGTGCCACCGCAGTCACCCAGGCCATCTTCCACTTCATGTGGAGATCAAAGATGGACCGCTCCAAAGAAACACAATGTACAAAGACCTGGGCAACGGGGGAAAAAACACGTCCAATGCCACCCTCACCCTGATGCCCACCTTTGTGTGTCACTGCATCAAGCTGTGCGTGGATCCCCGGTACGCAAACACCAAGTGTCACTACGTACTGAGGTTCTACCTGTCCCCAGTGTTGCGAAGGATGGGCCTGGCCTCGCTGCCGCGGAATGCTCCGAGTAGTTGGACCATTCCGTATCACTTGTCCTTCGTGAGAAATTTATGAGGAAAAACACCTTTGACCACAAGTCCATCAGGAAGTGGTCAGCACGTAGTGTCCTTGAGACCCTTCGGGAAAAGGAGGGGGCGGATCCTATCGAGCGGTTCCCTGAGCAGACTGTCAAAGCCATTTGGCAGAATGCCTCATCGCCAGAACTTTCCAACAAGCACCAAGACATGGCTTGGCTGGTGGTGAGAAGGGCTCTGCCTGTGAGATCCCTCATGAACGTCTGGACTCTCAGCTGCACCGCACGCTGCCCTCGAAGCAGCTGCGGGGGGGACGAGACTGTCACACACCTCCTTCTGGAATGTGCCTATGCAGAGGAAGTCTGGAGAGGAATGCAGTGGTGTTTGTCGAGGTTTGTCCCGAGCAGCACCGTGACGCAGGACTCCGTGCTGTACGGCCTGTTCCCCATGACGCACACAGAGACGAACATCAACTGCGCCTGGAGGATCATCAACGCGGTGAAGGACGCTCTCTGGGCGGTCCGGAACCTGTTGATCTTCCAGCTGAAGGAGTTGACCCCGACTGAGTGTTGCAGACTGGCACATTCTAAGGTCCAGGACTATGTGTTGAGGGACGCGCTGAAGCTTGGGGCAGCTGCCGCCAAGGCGCGGTGGGGAAAGACCACTGTGTAACATCTGCCTGCCTTAGAAGAACAGGGGGCCTACCCAGTCATTTGGGGTCCGCTGACGCCTCAGCTAAAAATGTAATCGTACAGACCTGTATATAGGAATGATTACTCTGTTTCGGTATGCAAAGAAATGGAATGTTTACATATGTTTTGCATGTCCAATTGTACAGATCATCAAAGTATTTTATGAATAAAGTATATTTTTGAAATTAAAAAAATCCTCACCGATAGGGACTGCCCTCTAACTCAACCCTCACCAATAAGGACTACCCTCGAACCCAACCCTGACCTATAGGAATTGCCCTCAAACCCAACCCTGACCTATAGGAATTGCCCTCAAACCCAACCCTGACCTATAGGGACTGCCCTCTAACCCAACCCTGACCTATAGGGACTGCCCTCTAACCCAACTATCTATCAACGGGCTGCCATGTAACCTAACCCACAATCAAGGGGCTGTCCTCCTGTCCAGTCCAAAGTATGTTAGAAACACTGAGACATTCTCTTTGATTTGTTAGCACAACTGGTTTCAGTAAGCCATCCTCCTATCCAATATGATCAGGAGGTGACCATTCACTGTTGAAGATAACATGAGCTGGGAGTCTGAACAATGAAGCTTGTGGTGGTATCTGGATACTGTGCTCTCTCTGCTCTTTCTGCAGCCCTCTGGATAGTAGCCTGACATATGTGAGGCAGGGCCAATTGCAAACCATAAAGCTGATTTATGTAGAATAAATGAGAGACATTTTTTTAATGAGGTATATTTCGGTTTATTTGTAAAACTGCAGCAGATTAACCCTCTTCCATACAATTCATATTTTACCATTCAAAGAAAATAATTACACTGCGGTACCTGATTGAGCTGGTTCATTTTAAATTGTTACATTTGTGATTATGCAAATGTTTTGGTGGAAATTTTAACTGTAACACCCCACTTGAGAGATCACCAAATCTATTGGCCCTTACCATTATCATGGCTGCAGTTTCTCTCTCGCCAATGTATTTGATGCCATCACTCTATAATCCTGCTCAAAATATAGCTCTGAGCTTCCTTCTTTTAAAAGGATAATTAATAAAAATGAAACAAATAAAGTAACATTTCAGAGAAGGATTTTAGATTAATTTATAGCAGGATTGCGCTGTTAAGTTAAATTTGTTTTGTAAGAGGTTGAAAAGTGCAAGTTGTGTGAAATAGGAATGAGATTCTGTGGTGTTTGGTTCAGACAACATCAGTTTAAGACAAGCCAGAGTAAGAGATTGGCAGTTAATATATTGCAGAATGTCTGAGGTCACATCTTTGATTCCTTCCAGCTGAGCAACCAGTCTGAAAGATGTTGGAGTGAAAGACTGAACGAGGATACAAACCCCTTTACTTTAGTGAGAAATATTTTCAGAAATATACTAATTAAGAGCATGAATTCAGCTCTCAAAAGGGACATTGTAGCACACCTCCGTTTCCTATGTTATAAAAATTATTAGAAAATAAGGTGGAATTCTCTCTATTTTATGTTTAACATTTGACTATGTATTTAAAAATAGACGCAGAACCATTTATTAGTTTCATTGATGTACATTAGTCAGTTTTTCTTTCGTAATACATTAAAAACATTTGAAACATTCCTACCTTGACCAGCGCATTAAACATATTCTCAAATCACTGCAATTGGCAGAAATTATTATTTTGAGCTGGGACTTGATGGTGGGGGGAGGGGGGGGGGTGCATTCGCAGATTACATTGTTTTTAATCCACATTATAAATTTATGCAAACTTGATTCAGATGTCAATGTAATTCACATTAAAAATGTCATGATCATATGCTCTGGCCAAATTCCCCTGGATTACACTGCTGGTGAAGCAAGTGGAAATGAGCACAGACAGTACTGTTGGCACTCCAGGTTCTAAAATCTAACAGTTGAGTGGACCAACCCTCCCTGCACTGATGTTCCTTTTTTCGATCCAGTTTTAAAAGCATTGCTCAGGAGCTTCCCATATGTGCTCCCTCCATGAATTGTCAATTCGCAGCAAGCAATAAGAAATGTTCCCAGAACATCTCACCATAATAACATTTGATTTCTTTTCTTGACAGGTTTGAAATTGAAATCGAACCGATGTTTTTGATTTTGGCTTTGTATGATTTAAAGGAGAGGAGAAAGGTGATTATCAGTGACACTTGGTGAGCGTAGAGCTGCTGGAAGGTTGTAAGTTATTCCCATAGTTTTCCAGCATTAGGCTTGTAAACCAGGAATCCTGACACATCTGCTGCATTGGTTTATACTCCAACATGTTTGATGTGAAATGCTATGAAGATGGAAACTGAGAAAATATTTATTATGATGGATTATTTTCTACTGTTAACAGCGCACAGTGAACTAAAGTTATTTACTGCCGATAGGCTCTGCATGCGATATCATTTCTGTCTCATATAATGTAATATTATGTAGTGGGTAATAAAGAAATATTAGCGAGTTTTGAGAAGATTTGTAGCTCAGGGTGAGGTTCTGGATGTAGGTTTGCTCCCTGAGCTGAAAGGTTCATTTTCAGACGTTTCGTCACCCTTCCAGGTAACATCTTCAGTGGGCCTCAGGGCGAAGCACTGATGATAATTCCTGCTTTCTATTTATATGTTTGGGTTTCTTTGGGTTGGTGATGTCATTTCCTGTGGTGACATTATTTCCTGTGGGGATGCCATTTCTTGTTCTTTTTTCTCAGGGGGTGGTAGATGGGGTCTAACTCGATCTGTTTGTTGATAGAGTTCCGGTAGGAATGCCAAGCTTCAAGGAATTCTCGTGTATGTCTCTGTTTGGCTTGTCCTCGGATGGATGTGTTTTCCCAAAATGCAGCACCTCGCATTTATCTGAATTAAACTCCATCTGTCACTTCTCAGCCCATTGGCCCATCTGGTCAAGATCCTGTTGTAATCTGAGGTAACCCTCTTTGCTGTCCACTACACCTCCAATTTTGGTGTCATCTGCAAACTTACTAACTTTACTTCTTATTCTCGCATCCAAATCATTATGTAAATGACAAAAAGTAGAGGACCCAGTACCGATCCTTGTGGCACTCCACTGGTCACAGGCCTCCAGCCTCCAGTCTGAAAAACAATCCTCCACCACCACCCTCTGTCTTCTACCTTTGAGCCAGTTCTGTATCCAAATGGCTAGTTCTCCCTGTACTCCGTGAGATCTAACCATGCTAACCAGTCGCCCATGGGGAACCTTGTCAAATGCCTTACTAAAGTCCATATAGACCACATGTATCGCTCTGCCCTCATCAATCCATTTTGTTACTTCCTCAAAAAACTCAATCAAGTTTGTCAAGCATGATTTCCCACGCACAAAGCCATGTTGACTATCCCTAATCAGTCCTTGTCTTTCCAAATACATGTACATCCTGTCCCTCAGGATTCCTTCCAACAACTTTCCCACCACAGAGGTCAGGCTCACTGGTCTATAGTTCCCTGGCTTGTCCTTACCACTCTTCTCAAACAGTGGCACCACGTTTACCAACCTCCAGTCTTCTGGCACCTCAACTGTGACTATCGATGATACAAATATCTCAGCAAGAGGCCCAGCAATCACTTCTCTAGCTTCCCACAGAGTTCTCAGGTACACCTGATCACGTCCTGGGGATTTATCCACCTTTACCCATTTCAAGACATCCAGCACTTCCTCTTCTGTAATCTGGACATTTTGCAAGGTGTCATCATCTATTTCCCTACAGTCTATATCTTCCATATCCTTTTCCACAGTAAATACTGATGCAAAATACTCATTTAGTATCTCCCCCATTTTTTGTGGCTCCACACAAAGGCCACCTTGCTGATCTTTGAGGGGCCCTATTCTCTCCCTAGTTACCCTTTTGTCCTTAATGTATTTGTAAAAACTCTTTGGATTCTCCTTAATTCTACTTGCCAAAGCTATCTCATGTCCCCTTTTCACCCTTCTGATTTCCCTCTTAAGTATACTCCTACTTCCTTTATACTCTTTTAAGGATTCACTCGATCTATCCTGTCTATACCTTACATTTGCTTCCGTCTTTTTCTCAACCAAACCCTCAATTTCTTTAGTCATCCAGCATTCCCTATACCTACCAGCCTTTCCTTTCACCCTGACAGGAATATACTTTCTCTGGATTCTTGTTATCTTATTTCTGAAGGCTTCCCATTTCCCAGCCGTCTCTTTACCTGTGAACATCTACCCCCAATCAGCTTTTGAAAGTTCTTGCCTAATACCATCAAAATTGGCCTTTCTCCAATTTAGAACTTCAACTTTTAGATCTGGTCTATCCTTTTCTGTCATTCACCACAGGAAATGACATCACCACACAAAATGACATCACCAACCCAAAGAAACCCAAACATATAAATGGAAAGCAGGAGTTATCAACAGTGCTTCACCCTGAGGCCCACTGAAGATGTTACCTTGTAGGGTGACAAAATGTTTGGAAATGAAACTTCCAACTCAGTGAGCAAACCTACATTCATAATCAAGAAATATATGTGGTGTTTCTATGGGGGAGGGAGGAATGTGTGATTGGTCAGTTTATTGTGGAGAGTTTGCTCAGCAGTCTTTGTTATTTTGGGGATTTCAAAGAGATTAGTTGACTTCCTTATTGCTATATATATTTATTTATTGTACATGTTAAGTACTACTTCATTAGAACAACAATTCACATGCATTTGGTATCTTCTTCCATGTAATCAAACAAAGACAGACATTGAGCTATAGAAAGTGATATTATGAGACGGTTGGAATGGGTGGAAGGAGAGAAGCATAAAGATGTATTTCTAGTTTTTAGGGAATGAACTTGTCTGATGGTTGTTTTCTGCTTGAGTAAATTTTCTTCCACCAACCAAAGATGGGGAATCATGTGTCAACAACATTGGATATAGCTGGTAAACTGGTATACAATGACAATGAGTTCTCTGTTCAATCCCTGGAGCTCAGTAGATTTACCTGTTGGTATTGGGAAGGTAACAGGACACTGTCGATCACAGAGCAACTGAATCTGCTAATGAAATTACCTGGTAATACTGAAAATAAGTTAACAACAAGAGTATAAGTAAAAGAACAAGTAAGTAGGTATGTTTGAGAGTATTAAGCTTGTTTTGATTTGGAAATGTAGGCCAAATTCAAGTTGAGAAATATAGTTATTTCTCTGCTGGTAACTTAATGCTACTGTTTGTGGTTAATGTGTCTGTTACAGAGTCCTTGTGTTTCATTTGCTGCTGTCCAGTTAGAGTTGTCCTGGGGAAGATATTTCTTGTGAGAGCTGGGATAAGTGTTAGTGTGCCTTGATTATCCAAACTGCCTGTTTATATCCAAAGACATGGCATCATTTGATGGATAAAAACAATTAAAGAACCTAGTGTCCACTTGTGTCTACATGATTTTAAGTTCCATGCCATTAAGTATTCTATTCCTTTTTCACAGATTTCAGAAAATTTCTACTTGGATATGAACTCGGAAGAATTTCGAGACATTTCTCAGTCACAAGCACAGTCCCTGTGCTATTTCAGAAAAGCCATCTTCTCAATCACCCAGCCTTCTTCCGAAATTTACTTGGTCATTAAGGTATGGGCTGCCCTAGAATGCTGCTAGATTCCATGGCAACAACACAGCCATAAAACTTTTAATTGCAACTTTGGTGTAAATACATAATGTTATTGTCTATCACAAGAAAAAGGAAGAATGTGAAGTTCATTTGGATCATTGTAATTAATCTTAAAGAAGATCCAATCATTATTGTCTCATCTGCTATCAGGGAGTCTGTCCCATATGCTGACTGCTGTATGTGTGAAGAATGTGCATCCTCATATCAGTCCTACAATTGTATTTTACCAGTTTGATCTTGCATTCCTTGTCCTACTTCAGACTTGCAAATGGGATATGGAAGTGTTCAAGAAAGACAGAAGAGGGAAGTTGCATTTATTAAGTCCCTTTCATGACTTCAGGAAAACCCAATTCCTTTATAACCAATAAAACATTCTTAAATTGTATTCATTTTTATCATGTAGCATATGAGTAGCCAATTTGTTGACAGTGAATTTCTGTGAACACATAATGTGATAAGTAGCCAGTTGATTCTCTTCAGTGATGGTCAACTTTGAACAGTGCAATAGGATCTTTGCTCAGAGGGCTGGTGGCATCAGTGTCTCATCTGAAGAATGGATCTTTACAGTCATGTATTTCTCAATATGATTGTGCAACTTTCTGAAAAGTGTAATTTCTTTCTCCCCAGTTTCTTTTTCCCAGACCACAAAAAGCTAGGAAACAGCTTCTGTACACTTCCGATCAGAAGAATGCACAATTTGACCAAGATTTCCTCTGACTCATGTTTGACACCACAGTTCAACATCTGTCTGACACTGATTGCTGAACTGTAATTCTACTCAGGAATCTTAGATATCTTTAATTTTCTTTTTTTTTATAGATATTTTTATCAGAAGTTTAACATTTTTACAAGTTTACAAAAATAAACAAAACTCTCATATACAAACATTGATATACAATTAAATCAAATATACAATAGCCAAAATTTAACAAAAGAAAAAAATACCGAAAAAGAAAAAAAAACAAAACTCAACTGTCTACTAATCTAACCTACAACTAACCAGAGTGTATATTTAAATCTCTTACATGCTCGGAATGTGTTAACATCAGATGTAATAAAACCCGTATTCGTGCGGAATTCCTCTCCTAAGAGGCCCCGGACCAGCCAGGTTTATAATCTCAATTAAATAAAAGCCCTTGTTAGGATAGCCGAAATATCTGTATTTATGTAATTCAAGAAGGGCTGCCATATTTTATAAAATAATTCGGTCTTTCGGTGCACCATATTGGTAAGGAAGTCAAGGGGAATACATTCCATAATTAATCTGTGCCAATTTGAAAGTCCAAGGGGGCCCTCAGCCACCCAGTTTACCAAAATATTTTTCCTTGCACAGAAAGAGAGAATAGAAAATAATCTCTTCCCATACATGTCCAGGGAGGGTAAGTTCGAAAAGCCCAAAAGGAGAGATACAGGGTCCACTTTAATTTCTGTTCCTAAAATTTCTGTCAGGGTACTTGCTACTTTAGTTCAGTATCTACGGATCTTATGATAGGTCCATAAGCAATGTAAAAGAGTGCCCACCTCTATTTTACATTTGGGACACATTGGAGATGCTCCTGCCTTAAATTTTACCAATCAAACCGGGGCAGATATCTTTAAATTTCTATTGCTTCAGCACCAACACCATTCAATAAGTGTGTCTTTTGCTAACTTTCTTTTCTTTCCTGTGTCTGGCAATAGTCAGTGGGAAATTGAGAAGCAAATTTGTAAGGGGATTTCAGTTATCTGTAAGAATTATAGAGTGGTAATGGTAGAGGATTTTAACTTTCCAAACATAGACTGGGACTGCCATAGTGTTAAGGACTTGAATGGAAACTAATTTGTTAAGTGTGTAACATAAAATTTTCTGTTTCAGTATATGGATGTAACAGCTACAGAAGGTGCAAAACTTGACCTACTCTTGGGAAATAAGGCAGGGCAGGTAACTGAGGTGTCAGTGGGGGAGCATTTTGGGGCCAGTGACCATAATTCTATTAGTTTTAAGATAGTGATGGAAAAGGATAGACCAGATCAAAAAGTTAAAGTTCTAAATTGGAAGAAGGCCAATTTTAATCGTATTAAGTGAGAACTTTCAAAAGTTGATAGGGGGCAGATGTTCTTTGATAAAGGGTTGGCTGGAAAATGGAATGCCTTCAAAAATGAGATAATGAGATCCAGAGACAGTATGTTCCTGTTAGGGTGAAGGGCAAGGCTGATAGGTGTAGGAAATGCTGGATGACTAAAGAAATTGAGGTTTTGGTCAAGAATAAGAAAGAAGCATCTATCAGGCATTGACAGTAGAAATTGCGTGATTTCCTAAAAGAGTATAAAGGCAGTAGGAGTATACATAAGAGGGAAATGAAGAAGGCAAAAAGGGAACATGGGATAGCTTTGGCAAATAAGGTTAAGGAGAATCCACAGGGATTCTACAAAAATGTTAAGAAAAAAAGGGTAACTAGGGAGAGAATAGGGCCCCTCAAAGATCAACAAGGTCACCTATGTGTGGAACTGTAGAAGATGGGGGAGATACTAAATGAGTGTTTTGCATCAGAGTGGAGAAGGATATGGAAGATGGTGAATGTGGGGAAATAAATAGCTATATCTTGAAAAATGTCCATATTATGGAGGATGAGGTACTGGATGTCTTAAAACACGTAAAGGTGGATAAATCCCCAGGTGTACCCTAGAAATCTGTGGGAATCTAGAGAAGAGATTGCTGGGCCACTTGCGGAGGTATTTGTATCATTGATTGCCACGTGCGAAGTGCTGGAAGACTGGAGGTTGACTCATATGCCACTATTTAGGAAAGATTGCAAGGAAAAGCCAGGAAACTATAGACAGGTGAGCCTGACATTGGTGGTGGGCAAGTTGTTGGAGGGAATCCTGAGGGACAGGATTTACAGAAAAGGCAAGGACTGATTAGGGATAGTCAACATAGCTTTGTGCATGGGAAGTCATGTCTCACTAACTTGATTGAAAGATCGTGAGAAGTAACAAGGAGGTTTGACGAGGACAGAACAGTGGTCATGATCTATATGGCCTTCAGTAAGATGTTTGACAAGGTTCCTCATGGTTGACTGGTTAGTAAGGTTTGACCACACAGAATAGAGGGAGAACTAGCTATCTGCCGACAGAACTGGATCAAAAATAGAAGACGGAGGATGGTTGTTGAGGGTTGCTTTTCAGACTGGAAGCCTGTGATCAGTGATGTGCCACAAGGATCGAGGCTGGGTCCACTGCTTTTCTTAATTTATATAAATGATTTGGATGTGAACGTAGGAGGTATAGTTAGTAAGTTTACAGATGACATCAAAATTGGAGGTGTAGTGGACAGTGAAGAAGGTGACCTTGGAGTACAAAGGGACCTTGATCAGATCAGCTAATGTCCCGACGAGTGGGAGATGGAGATTAATTTAGACAAATGTGAGGTACTGCATTTTGGAATGGCAAATCAGGACAGGACTGATACACTCAATGGTAAGGTAAGGGAGTGTTGCTGAACAAAGAGACCTTGGAGTGCAGGTTCTTAGCTCCTTGAAAGTGGAGTCACAGCTAGATAGGATAGTGAGGAAGGCATTTGGTATGCTTGCCTCTATTGGTCTTTGTGTTGAGTATGGATTTACGTGGTCATTGTGCAGCTGTACAAAGGCCAGTTTTGGAGTACTGCGTGCAATTCTCATTATCAGATGTAAACATTGTCCTCTGTGTAATGATAATATAGTGAACAGTTGACAATGCAGTTTCAAAGAGGGACAATCCAGCCTGACTAACCTCTGGAGGAGTATGACAAGTGGACCATATTACATTTACATGTTGTACCTAAACAAAAACTATTTGACAAAGCTCTACACTAAAGGTTACTGCGCAGTGATCTGCAAAGTGCATGTTTTCTGCTCATTTCTTTACACATTGTTATTGATTTAATCTCAAAGCTGTGGATATTCAAAGTAAATCTTTGGAATAGATAAAATATCTGAACTATAGATAACAGTGGGTATTTGTTGGAGAAGTTAAGTCAGCATTGGCAGGGTGTAGTAGAAAGCAATTAATGAGTCTCAGAAACAGTACTAACTCTTAATTTACATCAGTAACATATTCAGAAATGCAATGCAAATTTGTCTATTATATCAAACAGGAGGAGGCAGCATCAGACAAGATAGATCAGAAAATGTGCAAGTGACAAAATGAGAAATGTAATTTAAAACCAACAAATATAATCATAGAGTCATAGAGATAACGGACCCTTCATTTCAACTTGCCATGCTGAACACATATCCTAAATTAATCTAGTTCTATTTGCCAGCATTTGGCCCATATCCATCTAAACCTTTCCTATTCATATACCCTTCTGGATGCCTTTTAAACGCCTCCACCACTTCCGCTGGCAGCTGACTCCATAACTCACCACCCTCTGTGTGAAAAATATTGCCCCTTATGTCCCTTTTAAATCTTTCCCCTATCACATTAAATCTATGCCCTCTAGTTTTGGACTCCCCAACCCAGGAAAAAGACGTTGTCTATTTACCCTATCCATGCCCCTCATGATTTTATAAACCTCTATAAGGTCACCTCTCAGCCTCTGATGCTCCAGGGAAAATAGCCCAGCCCACTCAGCGTCTCCCTGTAGCTCAAACCCTGCAAACCTGGCAATCTTTCCTGAACCATTTCAAGTTTCACAACATTTTTCCAATAGCAACGAGATCAGAATTGCACAAACTATTCCAACAGTAGCTGAACCAATGTCCTGTACTGCTGCAATGTGACCCCTCAACTCCTATGCTCAATGCATTGACCAATAAAGGAAAGCATACCAAACGCCTTCTTCACTACCCTATCTATCTGTGACTCTACTTTCAAGGAGCTATGAACCTGCACTCTAAGGTCTCTTTGTTCAGCAACACTCCTCAGGACCTTACCATTAAGTGTATAAGTCCTGCCCTGATTTGCCTTTCCAACAGGCACACCTCTCATTTACCTAAATTAAACTCCATCTGACACTCATCGGGCCATTGCCTGATCTGATCAAGATCCTGTTGTGCTCTGAGGTAATCTTCTTCACTGTCCACTACACCTCCAAAATTGGTGGCAGTTTTAATAACCATACCTCACGTATTCACATCCAAATCATTTCTATAAATGACAAACAGCAGTGGGACCCAGCAGCGATCCTTGTGGCACACCACTGGTCACAGGCCTCCAGTCTGAAAAACAACCCTCCACCATAACCCTCTGCCTTTTACCTTCAAGCCAGTTCTGTATCTAAATGGCCATTTATCCCTGTATTCCATGTGATCTAACCTTGCTAGCCAGTCTACCATGAGGAACCTTGTCAAACGCCTTACTGAAGACCATATAGTTTGTCTTTGAACTGTAACTGAACTTACATTTTTGAACATACCAGTTTTTCTCCTTTTACCCCATGTACCTAATTTCTGAATGGCAAGGCTGTCAAAAGAGCTGAATGCTCAACTGTTGTTTGTCCTTATGGAATTTCAGGTGAATTTGCGGGTTTAGGTTCATAGGATCTCAGGTGAAGAAGACCATAAAAAGTAAATGATTATCTAGGTTGTAAAAACAATGTAAAAACAATGACTGCAGATGCTGAAAACCAAATACTGGATTAGTGGTGCTGGAAGAGCACAGCAGTTCAGGCAGCATCCAACGAGCAGCGAAATCGACGTTTCGGGCAAAAGCCCTTCAGGGCTTTTGCCCGAAACGTCGATTTTGCTGCTCGTTGGATGCTGCCTGAACTGCTGTGCTCTTCCAGCACCAGTAATCCTGTATCCAACAATGTATAGTATAAAAGACAAAAGGAAATGATGAACCTAAATAAAGGTTAATGAAAACCCCTGATAGAGCACTGGAGGATGCCCACAATCAGAAGAATATTGCGGAATTAGACCAGATGGAAGATTGCTTAAAATGTTGCCTGAACTGAGGAAATACAAATATGAGGAAAGGTACAAAAAACCTAGATGTAAATTGTAGGGTGATTTGATGGTAATGTTTCAAGTTGAGAAGATGGGCAAGACACTTCTGGGTGTTCTCCAGTACTCCTGCAATCCTCATTTATTAGACTTCTTTAGAAACTAATTTTTTTTATGCACTTGGTAACAGCAATAATTTGGACTGCAAATAAGGCCTCAGTTTAAACTCTCATGCAAATAACGACAGCTCTACCCCTACAAGAGACCTTAATTATTGCGTTTATTAGTAACTGACATCGAATATTCAGGTCTTGACTGAGGCACCAATCCACCAATTTCCAATCCTGGTGAGGGGCATAATAATTGGATCGAGCCAACACTTTGAGCAATGAATTAAAGTTTTGCCTTGTGATCTTTCACTGGACATTCTTTCAACACCCTTTAAAATGTAAAATTGTATAATATTTTGTAAATTGAGTTTCTTTGTGTTTCAGGTGGAGAAGGTGCTACAGCAGGGCAGTATCACTGACTGTGCTGAGCCATACATGACCATTAAAGAGAATGAGACAGCCAAGGTATGTAGATAGAACACCCCAGAAACACTCCAACCCCATTCCCCAAGATGGGAAGCCATTTTCTGTCAGTTCATCTCCCAGAAGCTCCAACCCTGGGCAAATATGAAAGCACAAGAATAGTAAATAATTAATTTAAATTCTTGTAAACCAGTATCTCCTGTTTACAGAGATCTCCAGTATCCATTACCTGTCATGAATTCCATATCAAAACCTGTCTTAGACTAATTTATAGAGTCATAGAGATGTACAGCATGGAAACAGACCTTTCAGTCCAACCCATCCATGCCGACCAGATATCTGAACCCAATCTAGTCCCATCTGCCAGCACCCAGCCAAAATCCCTCCAAACCCTTCCTATTCATATACCCATCCAGATGCCTTTTAAATGTTGCAATTGTACCAGCCTCCACCACTTCCTCTGGCACATCATACCATACACATACCACCCTCTACGTGAAACAGTTGCCCCTTATGTCCCTTTTATATCTTTCCCCTCTCACCATAAATATTTGCCCTCTAGTTCTGGACTCCCCCACCCTCGGGAAAATACCTTGTCTATTTATCCTATCCATGCCCCTCGTCATTTTGTAAACCTCAATGAGATCACCTCTCAGCCTCCAACACTACCACCCCTCAGCCTCCAACACTCCAGGGAAAACAGCCCCAGCCTGTTCAAATATAGCTCAAATCCTCCAAGCCTGGCAACATCCTTGTAAATCATTTCCGAACCCTTTATTTTATGAAATTGGTCTGGCTGGTGAGAGCTTTAATGTTTCTTTCGAAAAGCAATGCCTCTGACAGGTGTCAATTCAGATTTTAGATTTTACACTAAAGATTCCCGAGTGGAACCCACAGCTATGATTTATTCTCCTGCCAAGCCCCAGCTGACCTGACTTCTCTGCTCAGGTGTGTGGTCTCTCTCATCTTGTTCAGCTCCTTTAGATTTTGCTTTTGCCTTGAAATTATCAAAATGCCTTCCAGACGAAAGAAAAGGTCGGGAAGCTTCGGTTCCAGGCAAATTCTTTTTGCCAGCGCCTGAGTTTGTATCGAATGCCGTTCGCCTGGGCTGCAGTTGACCTCATGAGTCTCACATTCAATCGCAGTTCCCAGAATTCGCTGAACAGAGAGTCCTTCAATGGAGGTAATTCAATTGGAAAGAAAGCACCACATCATTGCTGTGTGATTCATATTGCTCTGTTGGTTTCAGCCTGTTGCTGTTTCGTCCCATAGAAGGCTCTGGTCTCCATTCCCAACTAAATAATCATTTAGCTAAACCTCAGTCAGAGATCAATCAGGGAAGGGAAGAATCAACCTGCATTCCTGATCGTTATTACCAATCACCCCAGTTTTGTGTATTTCATTTCCTCTGGGTATTTATGTGTGCGTGCTTATCTGAGCTGATTAGCCTTCCAATGATCACAGTTCAATCAATCCATGTTAAATAAGCACTGGGTTGAAATAGCTGGGAAGAAGGAGTTAAAAATCACACAACACCAGGTTATAGTCCAAGAGGTTTAATTGGAAGCACACTAGCTTTCGGAGCGATGTTCCTTCATCAGGTGATTGTCCGAAAGCTAATGTGCTTCCAATTAAACCTGTTGGACTATAACCTGGTGTTGTGTGATTTTTAACTTTGTACACCCCAGTCCAACACCGGCATCTCCAAATCATGGGAAGAAGGAGGGTTGCCTGTAGAAAGAAGGGAGATCAGTGGGAAGCAGAATAATCAGATCCAAAATTGATGCATTATTTATTCAAGATTAGAGTGGTGCTGGAAAAGCATAGCAGGTCAGGCAGCATCTGAGGAGGAGGAAAAACGATGTTTCGGGCAAAAGCCCTTCATCAGGAAAGGCATAACTTATTCACCCAGTCACAGCTGCTTTGGTGAAGTTGTTACTCAGTGATAGTCCCAAATAAGCTACAAACATCTGCCAGGTCTGGCAGGACTTAAAACTGGCAGCTGACTGCTGTGGGCCTTGAAGTCATATGGATTCTAAGCTGCTGGAGTGAACCTACTCTGGCATGGATCGGTGTATTTTTATCATCAGCTCGTTTGGACTGACATTTTTCCAGGTTGCTGCCAGTATCTCATTCTCAGGATGTTCAGTGATTTGAGAACAACTTTAACCAATTGGGAAAATTTGGTCAGACTGGGCGCAAAACTGGATTTACATCAACCAGGGTTCACTCAGAGAATATCATTGGATATTGTGTAAAACCAGAAATCAGCTTAACCCCATGGCCTTCACTCGCAGGGAGTGAGTTACATGTTGAGCCAGCTAAGAATCTTTCAGCATGGAAAGAGGCTATTTGGCCTATCATTCCTGTACTGGTTCTTTGGGCAGTTCCACCCAATGCATCCGTCTCTGTTGCTCTTTCCCCTGCAAACAATAGAAGAACAAAAACAGCTGCTGATCTTTGAGAAAGTGGAACTAATTGCATTTAGTTCCTATAACTGTTCCTTTGTGTGTTACATGTAGGCAGTGGGAGTGAGATGCGTTCACGATCATTGGACAACAGGAATCACATCCCCCAGTTTGGACCTGTACAGCACAGCCTCAACATGTTTAATAAACAGGTATGGTGAGCATGCACTGCAAGAACAGCAATATCCAAAGTTCATCTTTCCCCAAACACTGCTGATTGTTCTTCTCCCAGCCGGGCTTGATCACTGCCAACAGCAGCCTTTGCAATTTTCAGACAGATTATTATCAATATCTCGTAGCCCTCTTGTTGATTTCTGTTTCTGCTTTTGCTGCAAACTTCCTCTTTAGTAGGTTTCTGTACCTGAATGTACCTTTACTTTATATGTGTGTTAATTACCTCATAGTAATGGTGCCTCTTGGTAGTGGTGACTAAGATTGAATTTTGCTTTCAGTTTGACAGAGAGAGGAGCGGGTATGAGTCTATCTTGTGAAATTTAAATAAAGATAATTATGAGGGCATGAAAGCAGAGCTGGCTAAAGTAAATTGGCAAAGTTGGCTAAAGGATAGGCCAATAGAGTTGGCATGGCTGACATTTGAGGGGATATTTCAGGACACACAGTATATATTTTAACATGTAAGAAAAATTTCAAGGTATGAACTCGCCACTAGATTCTTTATTCTCTGGGTTGCCTTTCTGACATTGCTAATTCTCCTTGAAGTATAGGCTAGCAGACTAGGGGAGGCAATGCCCTGCTGGTATTATTGCTGAATTGTTAACCCCGAGACCCAGGTAAACTTCTGGGGATACAGATTCGAATCTCATCATGACAGATGGTATGATTGAAATCGATTTTTAAAAAAAGTCTGGAATTAAGAGTCTAGTGACGACCATGAATCCATTGTCATTCGTCGGGAAAACGCATCTGGTTCACTAATGTTTTCAGGGAAGGAGACTGTCATTCTTACCTGGTCTGGCCTGGTAGTGGGCGGCACGGTGGGTGGGCGGCACGGTGGTTAGCACTGCTGCCTCACAGCGCCAGAGACCCGGGTTCAATTCCCGCCTCAGGCAACTGACTGTGTGGAGTTTGCACGTTCTCCCTGTGTCTGCGTGGGTTTCCTCTGGGTATTCCGGTTTCCTCCCACAGTCCAAAGATGTGCAGGTCAGGTAAATTGGCCACACTAAATTGCCCGTAGTGCTAGGCAAGGGGTAAATGTAAGGGTATGGGTGGGTTGCGCTTCGGCAGGTCGGTGTGGACTTGTTGGGCCGAAGGGCCTGTTTCCACACTGTAGTGTAATCTAATCTAATCTAATCTAATCTATAACAATGTTAACTGCCCTTTGGCCTATAACAACTCTGAACTGCCCTCTGGGCAATTAGGGATGGGCAATAAATGCTGATCTAGACAATGGTGCCATTCATCCTATGAATGAATTAGAAAAGACATGGCAATCATGTGGGATGTTGCCCAAGTGACTCTTCTCTGTCTAAGCAGAGAGGTAATGGCCTAGTAGTATTATCACCAGACTGTTAGTCAGAACCCAGATAATATTCTGGGGACCTGGGTTTGAATCCCACCATGGCACAAGGAATTTGAATTCAATTTTTAAAAATCTGGAATTAAGAGTCTGATAATGACCATGAATCGATTGTTGAGAAATACCCATCTGGTGCACTATTGTTCTTTAGGGAAGGAAACTGCCATCCTTACCTGGTCTGGCTTATATGTGACTCCAAAACCACGGCAATGTGGTTGACTCTCAACTGCCCTCTGAACAATTAGGGATGGGCAATAAATGCTAGCCTGGCCAGTGTTGATGTCATCCTGTGAATGAATTTTTAAAAACGCAGATAACGGTGGACTGAGAGCTCAATGTCAGATTGTACACTGTGTCCAGCTAATGTAATAAACTAACTGCATTGAAGATTCTGATCTCAGATGTGTCACCATTTGTAGATTAAGCTACAGAGGCAGCAAAGCTCCTGATTTAGGCCTTGCCTCCACAAGAAGGAGGGACCTTGGGTTATTGACCCCAGATTTTGCTAATTTGAAAGCTTTATCTTTCTCTTTTTGTATCTCCTATATTTTGGGATCTGTCCAAACCTTAAACTCATCCAAATGATTTTTGCATTCCGGTTTGCGTAGAGTTTTTTCTTTTTACTTCTTAATACTCTGATCTTCCTTTTTTCATTCTTTGTCTGAAACCTGACTCTTCAATGAAGTTTTTTGGTCACAAAGCCAAATTGATTCTTTTTTTGTTCACCATTTGTTTTTCTGAGGCTTCTGAAGCTCTTGGGGACTGTTTTCTACAGTAAGTGTGCTACATCAATGAAGTACACAACATCAGTGACAGCACAAAAAGTAATCTGTTGTCCTTTTAAAATATTTGGATAAATGTGCATATAATTTAGTGAATTACAACAGATAAACAGTGTCAGTATTCAATGGACTCATTGGATGCAGAGGACATTTATCTGTGAGCCAGAAGAACATGGTGATATCGAAGAACATGGGTTCAAGTCCTAGCCAAGAAATTTGTCTGCAAAATCCAAATTGACACTCTGGTGCACAGTTGAGAGTCTGTTCTACTGAGTAATGGATGACACCTCTCCTCAATGTAACCTATCACAGAAACTAGGAGCAGCAGTAGGTACTTGGGCCCTTTGGATCTGCTGCATTATTCGATATGATCACGGCTGATACTCTGTCTCAATGCCATTATTCCCGCTTTCTCCACAGACCCCTTAATGCCTTTAAAATCAAAAAATGTATCTTTCCTTGATAGATTCAATGACTTGGGCTCCATGAACTTCTGAGAATTCCACATGTTCAATACATTTTGAGTGAAGATGTTTTTCTTCATCTTAGTTCTGATTGGTCAACCTGTATCCTTAGAATATGACCCAGGTTCTAAGGAAAAACAACCTCCAGTCCTGTTAGGATTTTATATGTTTGAATTAGATCCCCCTTATCTTTCTAAATGCTAGTGAATATGAGCCCAGTCAAACCAATCTATTCTCCTTGGACAGTTCTGCCACATCCGCTGTTAGTCTAGTGAACCTCCCCTTGCAATCCTACTGTGGCAAATATGTTCTTTCTCAGGTACAGAAAGGAAGACTGTAAACAATACTCCAGGTATGATATCACTAAGGCATGGTTTAACTGCAGTAAGACATTCCTACTTCTGAACGCAAATCCTCTTGCAATGAAGGCCAGTATACCTTTTACCAAAATACTATTTGCCTTCCTAATTGCTTGTTTGTCCTGCCTGTCAATTTTAATTGACTGATGCTCAAGAACACCCATATCCCTTTGTACATCCACATTTCTCCCTATCTATCACCAATTAAATAATACTCTGCCTTTCTGTTTTCACACCAAAGTGCATTGGTTCATGTTCAGCCACTTTGTGCTGCGTCCGTGATCACACACTCACGCAACTTGTCCAAATCACTTTGAAGCCTCCTTGCATCCTCACAACTCAAAATCCCGCTCACCTTTGTGTTGTCGGCAAACTTGGAAGCATTGCATTTGGTCCCTCATCCAAGACCTTTTATAGATATCATGAAGAGCTGGTGCCTAAGCAAATATCCCATGACTCAGTTGTCCTGGCCATTATTTATCTCTGATCCAAAATGATTAAAACAAATGATGTGGTCAGTATTACATTGCTGTTTGCGGGAGTTTGCACTGGGCAAGTAGTCTGTAGTCTTTCCTACAACAGCAAACATGTTTCACCTAATAGGCATTCAAGTACTTCTACTTTGGCCGCCCTGAGAGCGTGAAAGATTCTACATAAATGCAAGTTACTTCTTCCTTTTTCAACCGTAAAAATGTATGGATGGTTAGATGACCTGTTAATGCAGCTCACTTGCTCCTTTACACGAGAGCAGAGTTAATGTCTCGAATCAGAACTGAGGAAGGGTCACTGGACTTGAAACATTAACTCTGCTTTCTGTTCACAGATGCTGCCAGACCTGCTGAGTTTCTCCAGCAATTTTTAGGCTTTTTTTCTGATTTCTAGCATGCTGTTCTTTGATTTTGTTTTTGTTCAGATGTTCTCTTGATGACCACAGACAGTACTCTGACGTAATCTTTTTACTACACAATTGAAGCCAAGAGGATTTCTAATGTGTGAGCCCCATGAAGGAGAGTTGGTTTCTATGAATGTTTTATCTTTATGCTAACAGAGGTCAGTAAGACCATTCCAGATATGACCAACTTGTGGCAGATTTTCCATCCAACCTCAGAAACTGCCACCAAAGTATGATTCACTCATATCACATGCCTTATCACACACCGAATGTATTCATTCTCCCAGGGTGAAAGGCACTCAAATTCTTTATGACCCATCCCAAGATAACCTGAGTCCAGCAGTTCCGAACCCATAATCAGATTATTTGGTGGTCTAGCCTGGCACACATGATCCAGTTATACCTCCTGTCCCCATTGTCAAATTACTCAAGGATTGGATTGTTTGGATTATGAATGTTTTTCTCCCTGATCAGGAGGAAGATAAGCTCAGTGATGAAGACCTGATGAAGTTCATCACCGATGAGAAAAAGCCATCACCTTTACTGAGGAGACTGCGCAAGATCCCAGGTAATCTTTAACATGATGAGTCGAATGTCCTGGCAACTCTCTTCTCTATAATACACCCATCACCCACAGGAATCCTGCTCTCTGTCATACACCTACCCCCCGGGGAATCCTCCTGTCATACACCTACCCCCTGGGGAATCCTCCTCTCTGTAAAACACCTATTGCCCAGGGAATCCCTCTCTGTGTAACACACCCATTGCCCCCAGGGAATCCCCCTCTCTATTGTAGACCACACTATAATACACACTCCCAATCCCTGGCAACCCCACAATATATACCCACCTCCACCCAGTCCCTGGAAATCCTGCACTGTGTAATATATATCCCACACTCTTTATAAGACATCTTTTTTATATCCTTGCATTTATATACTTTTTAATATACTGCAATCCCTTCCAACCACTGTGAATTCCACACCATATAATCTGTTCCCCCAGTTGGCACGGTGGCTCAGTGGTTAGCACTGCTGCCTCACACTGCCAGGGACCCAGATTTGATTCCAGCAACACTCTGTATGGAGTTTGCACCTTCTCCCTATGTCTCTGGTTTCCTCCCACAGTCCAAAGATGTGGTGGTTAGACAGATTGGCTATGGGAAATGCAGGGTTACAGTGATTGGGTAGGGGACTCGGTCTGGGTGGGATGCTCTTTGGAGGGTCTGTGTGAACCTAATGGTGGAACATCCTGCTTCCACACCGTAGGAAATCCTTGATTCAATCCCTAGGAATTTTGCACTATGTAAAACTACCCCAATCACTGGGGAATTTATAATGTGAAATCCATTCCCCCAGTCCCTGGAAATTCTACAGTCAATAATACATTATCCCAGACCCTGAGGAATAGTACGCTATATGTATGGGTTGAGTATGTTTGCTATATGGATTAGACTTATTCTCAAGTGAGATATGTTAACATTATCATATGTTTTTGATTGAAGGTATTTTCCGATTTGAATTGAGCACTGTTAAAGACACTCCATCCTTTTGTTTCACCCCGGACTTCTTGGAATTAAAGTCATCAAATAGTGGGGATACAGAGTTGGCTTTAGAAGTTTTAGAATTCCCTCTGCCAGGAGTTTTGACTCCATACACAATCTACAGGTAAGTGGGAGATTGCAGCTTTCATTCTCAAGGTGGTTCTTTTTCCTGCAACACCCCTTCCCCCGCCACCATTTTCAACCCCTCATCCCCATTCAATTCCTTGACTTCGCCTCCAGTGGGATCTCACTGATGTTAAACTCTGTGTATATGCCTTAAACCTCAGGCATTACCTGACAGTGGAATGTTCAGGGCATCAGGACACTGTCACCCTGCTTTGGTCTGCCTTTAACTGTCATTGTCCAGTCTGGACCCACATGGCCAAAATATGCTCTGCTCTCACAGAACAATTTTACCATTGGTTAGCTGCTTGCACACGTTTTACTCAGTCTGTTTTTGCCACCTAGTGGTTATAATCTGCATACTTGAGCTGTAGTAATCTGAGTCTCGACTCTGGTCTCTAGCATCTGCAGTCCTCACTTTCTCCTTGTAGTAATCAGAGCAAATTTCTGTTTGAAGCTGATTGATTGTTGTTACATGTACTGAGATACAGTGAAAAGTATTGTTTTGTGTGCTATCTGATCTGAAATATCCTTTTTTATCTGTTGGATTTGTAATCTCCCAGCATTGACTGATCTGACAGCTCAACGCAACATCCTTTCATAAATATTTCTGAGGTGGATAGATGTTGGATTGATATAAAATCTAACTGGTCCACTAATGTCCATTGAACAAGGTAACTGCCATATTTAGTCAAACTCCAATCTTGCCAATGTGGTTGACCAACTTTAAAGTTGGTCTACCCAGCCACTCAATCTAACAGACTGGTTCAAGGGTGTCCATCACCACCTACTCAGGGCAACTTAGATTGAGCAGTGAACCCTATAGTTACTGGTGTTCTAATCATGGCCAGACATGTAGAGACATACGTGAGTCAAGAGTGTGGTGCTGGAAAGGCAGCATCTGAGGAGCAGGAGAATCGATGTTTCAAGCATAAACTGTTCATCAGGAATGAGGCATGTGGGCCAAGGGGGCTGAGAGATAAATGGGAGTGGGGTGGGGCAGGGGGAAGGTAGCTGAGAATGTGATAGATAGATAACATGGGGGGGTGGGGAATGCAGATAAGTCAGAGAGGAAGGTGGACTGGATAGGTGGGAAGAAAGACGGACAGGTAGGACAGGTCAAGAGGGCGGTGCCAAGTTGGAAGGTTGGATCTGGTATAAGGTCAGCAGAGAGGAAATGAGGAAACTGGTGAAATCCACATTGATCCCACATGGTTGTAGGGTCCCAAAGTGGAAGATGTGTTCTTCCTCCACGCATTGGGTGGGAAGGGTTTGGTGATGGAGGAGGCCTAGGACCTGAATGTCCTTGGGGGAGTGGGAGGGGGAGTTAAAGTGTTCAGCCACGGGGTGGTGGGATTGTTTTGTGCGCATCCCAGAGATATTCTCTGAAGCATTCCTAAATAGGTGTCCTATCTCCCCACTGTAGAGGAGATCAGTTGGGAGCAACGAATAGAGTAAAGGACATGTGGAAATGCAGGTAAATCTCTGATGAATGTGGAATTGAGACGTACATCTGATGAATATGTCAGTGTACAATACAAATGTGAAATGCACAAGACTATTACTGTGTCTGTTCTCATTTGACCTCTTCAAATGTGAAGGATATTTAAAACACAAATAATCTTTGGTTTCCTCAGATGTTGTTTGCTGCACTTGTGGTTCTGGGGATTGGTGAAATGAAAGTTTGGAATGAAGATGATTTGAGTAGTAATTCTATCATTTTGAATGTATTCTTTATCACTTTTCCCAGGATCCTGGTTGAAGTCTTTATGTCCTGCTCAGTGTCATTTGAGTGGTGAGGTCAGTCTGTTAATATGGAGGTGTTCTGTATATGAGTTTGGTCTTTGAGTCTGGAATTGGCTTACTTTCAGAAGAGAATATGGTAAATGTGTTTGTCACAGGGGACTGTGAATCTAAAAAAGCTTTCACTGCTAGCATTTTCATCACTTCATGTCTTGGGGCAGTTGTAGACATTTTTGGATAAAGACTAATGACTACAATGAGAAAACAACTCCATTATCGTTATGCTGTACAACTATCAGGATGGTGGAAGGTAAAGTAAACGTACTTTGATCTTTTCTCTTTAGCAATTCTCTGTACCTATGGTGTATGGAGAATGATGTCATGCTAAGACAGTCACATCAGACGTTAATTGTAAATCCAACTCCCAACTCCCCACAGTAATAGGCAAATAGACCAGACAAATATTTAAACCAAAAGGATAGTTTTTTTTAGACAAAATATGATTAAAGAAATCATTTGATATTAAAATAACAGGCTTTAAAGGTTCTGTACAGCAGATGATAGAGGGTGACTCATTCCTCTCTGGGAGAGGCTCAGCCATTTTTATAAATTACAAAAGGCAAATTTGGAATATTAACTGTTTAAATACATAAAGGCAAACAAAAGAAACAATTAATAGTCTCAATTCTGAAGCTATTCATAGCCATGGTGATAAAGTCAATATGACTTGGACACATTCCTTTAAGTAGGAATCAAGCTACAAGTGTAACAGAGAAACTAGTTTAAACAGTGACTAGTGCACTCAGGATGTGATATTGTAGGCACCTGAATCCAGGCCTGTCACTCTGGGTTTATGCCAGTGCCAAGATTGCACCCACATTTACCGTATAGGTTCACCAGAAACAATATATCTGTTTAACTTTATTTCAGAGTAAAAGCACAGCAATTTTATGGAAGTACAAAGAAAGGGTTCCTTTCAGAGCCACTGACATTTAAGAAGCTACAGTGTGCTGTTGCTTTGCTTCTGACAGTCTTGGCCTGGCCCTTCAGTGATAGAATGGTGCACTTTGACAAACTTTTTACCAATATAATGTCCAGGGACTTAGTAATTCTCTAGTATTCTGACACTAGTGTCAGCTCACTGTATGCCCAGTGGCAGTGATGTGTACACTGTTTTTTGAAGTACAGATTACTCCTAATGCAGCTGAAATGAGAATTAGCCCTGGGACACTTGGATTTGAGTGATGTAGTAAATTGCTGAATGATCAGTGAGCAAAGGGTGAAATTGCATATTGGGAAAGCTCACAAACTTTTTTTTTTACAGAAGTTAGCTGCATTTATATGTTATTAACTTAAAAATTGAAAAAAAAACACTCAAGTAAAACTAATAGCTGCTTAGTGGCTTGTGGGCTTTGGATATGCTTGCATAGCTCAGCTGTTAATCCTGTGATACTTACTGCATTGTTTTGTTGCATAAACAAATACAAATTATACATGTTTGGAGACTCTAGTCAGTGCATCCGTTTTCCTCTAAAATATTGCATTGTATTCTCATCCCAGATGTAAACAGTGACTGCTTTTCTGTATTCTATCTCTGTCTCACTCTATCACTCTCACCCACACACAGTCTCTGCCAGAATCTGAGTTGTTATCGTTTATGCCTCTAGTTCCATAGGGCGAATCATCATTGTTGTGGTTTTCAGTGGGTAATTTCTGCCTTTCCAGGGCTTCCAGAATATTCCCTGTTTCCTCTCATGTCTCTGTCGGGGCTTGCTGGCAAAATACTTGCCATTCAGGTTGGCCTGTCCACACGTAGTGAACCACCATCCACCTAGAATAGACAGAAAGATGCCATTAAAGCTGTGGAAAACAAGCCAGCTCACAGCTCCAGTAAAATGTCGAGTCTGCCATGTATTTAATGCATGTAGAAAGGCGGAATGCTCGTGACTACCTGTGGGAGACACTGGACAGGAACTCACTCCCAGTTCTCCCAATCTCAAAAACAGAACAGCTGCTTTTCAGCAAAACAAAAGCAAAATGTTGCAGATGCTGGAAATCTGTAACAAACAATTCTGGAGAAACTCAGCAGGTCTGGCAGCATCTTCTCATGAAGAAATCAAGCCAGAGTCAAAACATAATTCTGGTTTTTCACACTCCACAGATGCTAACTAGCTTCATGAGTTTCTTCAGCATTCTCGGTTAGCAACACTTCTTTCCAATGTTGGATCAAGGTTCCAACTGGTTTGACATTGAATCTATCCTTTGGGAAACACCCATTCTGTTGAAATAAAGGCCTTGCTAGCTCCCAGTGTGCAGGGACTACTGCCCTGAAGTCACTGACACACAGGTAGATCTACGCCCAGCCTCTCGACTGCTCTGCAGTTCGAAGCATGTGATATCCCAGGACATTTCTGTCCATTCAGTCCATCTGCTGCTGATGACCCCTAAGGAGACTGCAGAAGTAGCATCTCCCTAAAGCACAGTGCAAAGATCTGCCTTGAAATCAGTGTGTGGATGGCTCGCATACGTTTCCCTCCTCCCTGTTCCCTTCCTCAATCTCTTATACTGTGGTGCCTGGGTATAGCATCCTACAGTGCAGCTATTCAGCCCATCATGTGGGTTGTAGCTCTTTGAAATATCTGTCCAGTTAGACCCACACCCTAGCTTCTCCCCAGACCCTGAAAGCTTTTCTTTTCTAAGAACGTGTCCAATCACTGCTTAGAAGTTCCACTGGAATTTGCTTCTGTCATCCTTTCCAGATCAGAACACTATTCTTCGTGAAAATAGTCTTCAAGTTCTATTGACAAGTAGTTTGAACCTGGGGCCTTTGGTTACCAACTCACTTGCCTGAAGAAATAGTTTCTCCATTTTATACTCCTCAATTTCACCCATTAGGTTTTTTTTAATGTTTGCCATCTAAAGGAGCCAAGTGTGTTGCTAGCTCAAACTCCTGCAAGTCCCTCCATGACAGCATTAAGTGTCTACCTATAACAAATGGATTGAGATGGTTCAAGGTGGCAATTCACCATCACCTTCTCAAGGGCACTGGGGACGGGCAATAAATGCTGGCCAGCCAGTGACGCCCATATCCCATGAATGCTCAATTTTTGATCCAATCCCAGCTTCTCTAATTTTTACAAATAGCTCATATTTGCAGAGATGCTGGTGAGCCTGAACATTCAATTGTTCTCGAGGGAAACCAAGGAGGAACATGATATTGTTTTAAAATTCAAGCATTTTTGGGGTTTGCCTGAGGACTGACCTGTGAGGTGTTTTGCACAGCTCATGTTGAACTTCAGGTCATGGTCCTGGTCCCGAGTTGAAAAGCCCAGTCCACTCGACTCCCGGATGGCATTCTTGAGGTTTCCAGAAGTGGGGCTCTTTAGCGTCATGGTGTAGTCAGTGGCCTCGCTGCCCAGGCTGAATGGATATTCAGTGTACTCAGTGTGATTCTCCCAGTCCTCCAGCTCGATACGCAACAGATATCCACCCTGGCGCACAATGGTATAAAGTTTCTCCAGACCCAGCCAGAATTCACCTGAAATCAAGAGCATCTGATCAGAACGGAACAGAGAATTCCATTTATTTAAATGAGGATTTGCTGAATTGCTCTTGGAGACCCTCTCTGTGGTAGATTAGCTCAGTTGGCTGGATGGATGGATTGTGATGTAGGGATGCCAAACTGCAATGGTTGAGTTCCCACACTGGCCAAGGTGGTCAAGCCGGCCTTTAATCTCACGTTTCACCTGAAGCCTGGTGAGCGTCAGTTTAACACTCGCCACCAGTCATCTCTCTCTAATGACAGCACACCCTGTGATCATCTGGTGACTCTCACTAATGTTTCAGTGTGTTCTGTCCAATATTCTGCGGTTTGTTGACATCAGCAAAAAAGATTACCTGCTTATTATGATGGCCTTGCTGTGTGCAATTTGTTTGTTAATTTGATTCATGGGTCATGAGTGAAGCCAATTCTGTACGACAGAGTGGTTTGTGAGGTCATTCCAGAGCAGAATGAAGACTCACTTGTGTTATAGAGTCATAGAGATGTACAGCACGGAACAGACCCTGTGGACCTGTGAGTTTGGAGTCAGAAATAGACCAGATAAAGCAAGGGAACATTTAGATACTAAAGCCCATCTCGTTCACTGATGTCCTATTAGTGTCCAAACATTGTTCATATTGTGCATCTGACAAGTGAAATATTTATCTTCGTACAGTTTCCTGTTTACTCCCTACCTCTTCCGAAGGCATTGGATTCAAAATGTGCTTCAGTATTCCACTAAAAGAATGGTACATTCCTACCCTCATCTCTCACTCACTTTATTGCCTGGCCATCAGGTTCTGGAGCCAGGGCTGAATTGACCCTATCTAACCCAGAGGAACCAACCCATTGGTAGCTTGGCTTCTTTTGAAGTGAGCAAATATCCATGGAGAGTAGGCCTGCTGAGTCCTGCTTACCAGTCAGGTTGCCAAATCCATCCTTGTAAGCTTGCCAGAGGCGGTCAAAGTCCACTGACCCATCCCTCCTTCTCTGGATCACAGTCCAGCCACCTTCTGTTGGAAGACAAATATTTTATGAACTCATGTAGATTTGCCCAGATGGATGAGGTGTAAAATTAGATCTGACAAAATCAAAAGCAGTTCTGTGTTTCCTGTGGTCATTCTTACCCCCTCTCCTTTTCTAGCCCCTCCCGAGTAGCCCCAGCTTTGTTGCCAGGAACAAAGAGGTTAGTCGCATCCTCATTCCTGAGTAACAACAGCTCCCTCGCCCTGTATCCATAAGCAGGTTCTCATCCTCTTTAAATAAGATCTTTGGCCCTGGACCCCTTTTCAACAAAAGGAAGTAAACCTTTGACCTCATTTTTGGGAACAGTTCTGGCCCCATTTTCTGGAGAGTTCCAGACTCAGTCTCCAGTGATGTTAAAATTCTTACCTTCTGTCATTTGACAAAATGCTTCAAAGGGCTTTGAGCCTATTGGCTGGATTTTGTACACACTGGTGGTTCGCTGTCCTTCCAAGTATAATTGGTGACAATCAGATGGCAGTTCTACAAGAAAGGAAGAGTGTGCACTTGTTAGGTATCAGGCATTTCTTCGCTCTTACTTGTCCGCATTTCAGTCTATTCCTGCAGATATTCTCACATCAAAAGTCATACAGCACGGAAACAAAGTTTTCTCCAGGTGTTAAATGTGAAGCTATTAAATTGGAGGCAGGGCAAAGAAACTAAAAGATTCTTGTTTCTTGCCATGCTTTCTTCTTAATTCTCATTTGCAGAAGACACAAAGGTAACATTACCAAAACTTTTGCTTTAATAAATTTATACCCCTTAAGGGATGTTTATAGTAAGTTTATGTTCAATAAAAGTTTTACTCTCTCCAAAGACAGTGGTTCAACTCGGAATTCAGAAGTTTCAGAATCTTGAGAAATACAATTTCTCTTTAAGGGCTGTTTGCCTGAACTTCAAACTATGGCGACACAGCACTGCCGACTCAGTACAAGCTATTGTTAAAAGTTCAGCTTCTGTGCTGCAATAAATATGTCCTTTACCCCACAGTTGAACATCTGAAGTGGGTGGAGGCCATGTGTATCTGTGGGAGTGGCTAAATTACAGCAGAGATTGCACAACCAATAGGAGGAGTTTATCCCCCCACCAACCCTACTCTTAGCTCTATTATTTTAACCAGAGACTAAACAGGGAGTATTTTTTCCCTCTTCACTCCAGCTGAAATAATGACGCGGAAGTGCCTGTGTTGGACTGGAGTGGACAAAGTCAGAAATCACATGATGCCACCTTATTTTTACTTTGTTATAATTATCTCTGCCTTATTTAGTTGGATTATGGGTCAACCCTTCGCTTGCTATTCAGCCACTGACACTTTGCTAACACTGTCTGACACCCTTGGTCACTTGCAGAGACTTATTCGACACTCCACTCACACAGTTTGTATGATCTTTTGATCTCTCTTCCCATAAATTGTGTGTTCTGTGTGCTTCCCTCTCACTAGATCTGATGAAGGGGCTAAGCTCCAAAAGCTTGAGATTTCAAACAAACCTGTTGGACTATAACCTGGTGTTGAGTGATTTCTGACTTAGTCAACTGAAATAAATGAGTGAAGAAAGTATTAAGTATTTCCAAGTTTTGAGTTAAACAGGATGGAATTCATTCAAAATTTTAGATTAATTAACCATTTCCATTCAGTTTATCTCTAGATTCACTTTTAGTTTATATTTTTCACTCGGACAATGATAAACCCCACTTTTAAATCTCTCCTACATGAAAGTGGGGATATGTAAATGAGAATCCCTGGGGTATTTTAGTGACAGTGTTGAACACCTCTTTAAAAGTCCACACAGTTTCTATGCTTTAGTTAACTTTTGAGGTGTAGGCTACAGAGCCAAGTTTGAATCTGGTTGATTGGTACGTTCAGTTCTGCTTTGGAGCTGCAGGTCACTCTGTGCTGCTTTATTTTGTAACAGAAGCAGCTCAGTGCTGTTCAGGGTGAAAGGATTAGGAGGCTTTGCTGGGGCTTTTCTGAAGGCTGACGTCAATGTGAACTTTTACCCAGTTGTCTCAGGATCCTGCTGTGCCCCTCCACGCAGATACAGTCAGGCATTCCTTACGGCTTAATCAGAGAACACTAGGTCACTTGAGGCAATTAACACTTGCTGAACTGTGTGGGTTTGTTTGCTCTAGTTTTAATGCCCAGTTCTGTTGCTAGTTTCCCCACTCAGTCTCAGACTTCCTGCTGAGTGCTTGTCAGTGATGCAGGGTCTGTTGGCTCAGTATTTCATCTCACAATGGAATTAATTGATTCAAATTTTGAAGTGCCAAAATTTTTAATTAGTTAATGTTAAATTATAAACCAGGTATGTATATTAGAGGGGGTTAGATGTATATTTGGCACCTTTGGCAAATGTGTGGCACAGGATGTTTGTGTACGCTTACTGCCTAGAGTTATTGTATACCAGCCTCGTCATAATTTCATCCTATTTAACACATTTACCAATTGTATATTCTCTGTATTGTAAAAATCCATTTACAGCAAAACTCTCAGGGTCCAATGCTCCCCAATTCTATACTCTAAAGGTCAGCTCAACCCTAACTCCATGGTTCAGCTTGCTCATAATTCTAAATATCAGAGCTGCACTAACATTCAAGCGCTTACCCCAATGGAGTTTATCTTAAATCCACCACAGTTTTATTCCTCTACACCTCTGGAAAGTACTCTAGCCTCCCTGAAAACACAGCTCTCAGGCTCTGACCATCTCACCCACCCTTTAACCAACCATTAGCAAAAAGGTTCCTTCAGTCCAGTAAGCCCTACACTCTGAAATTCACCTTGCTATCTCGTTACCTCTCTCACCCCCTTCCTTTTCAGAGGCTCACTGAAACCACCTCTTTCACCAAAGCAATCCCATCTAATCACTTTTCCTTCTTTCTATTTTTCCAAGCACCTTCAGATAATTTTCCATGTTGAAGGTGCTATGAAAATGCAGGTTATTTTTGAGGTATGACTCTGTATAGAGTGGCTACATAACAGAGGATTTATGTTTACTTTATATTTTAAAGTCATGAACAGAGTGCAGACAGTCTCAGCCCTATCCAGACAGCTACTTTGACACCACACTCAAAATACTGTTTAAAAACTAGTCACATCTATTTTGGAGATGCTTTCAGAGTCATGTACTGTTTAAAATACTCAATTTGTTTAAAAGGAGCTTAGTGTGATGGAGCCTTTGCTAATCAATGAGGTTTCTGTTTATGTCTGTGATTGCATTTAAAACTGATGGGAAGCAAAGATTTAAACTTTAGTAAACAAATGACAATGAATAATACGATTACAAGGGTATTTAATTAGCTTGAATTAAATATCTTGTATTATGGTGGTGAGTATTGCTTGCATTTCTAAACAAGGTACTGAACTTGAAGCTTCAATAGGATTTTTGTGGGGGTGTTGGGGACGGTAGATCAAATAATGCCCTAGTTCAACTCAGATTAATGACATATAAAACAAGATCAATACAGTAAATAGATGCAAGTTACAAAACAAAAAGTGATCCAACTGAATGGAGGAAAAGACTGAAGGCTGAATGGTCCACCCGTGTTCCAAGAAATTGCATTCCATAGATATTTAAGCTCAAATTTCCAATATTGGTAATTAAGCACATTAGACATATTACCTATTGGCTTTGTTGCTGTAGGTCACATACTATAGATAAAATATTTATTGTTACTGACTGAAGTGGGGAAAGGAGGTGATCATGATATATTTGGTAAATTATGAAATGTAGTGACAGCAGCTCAGTAGTTGACTCAGGGTCTGAGGTTTACCCATATAAATAAAACCCTCTGGGTCACTGGGTTGGGACATACTCTGGCAATGGCTTAAATGGAAGCAAGTGGCCCAAAGCTGAAGCCCTCTGCAAGTATAGTCTCGATCTTTGCTTTTGACACACTGCCTCGTTTGGAAGTGGAGTAAAGGTCAGCGTGTTATGGGAAGAACTGAAGAAGGAAAAAAAAATCTGCTTGAGGGAAGTGCTCATCCAGAGAAAATAACAACTCGCAGAAGTTCAAGACTGGAGTGGGAAGCTGTTATGAATCAGGCTCTTCAACTTTCACTCACTTGGCTTTGAGCCACATTATTCACACATCAGCTTTATTTTAAAACAAAAAAACAGTTTAAGCTTCTCTCCTACTTTGCAGATAAAAGTCTTTAATGTTTCCTCCCAGCTTGTGGCCAGCTCACAGCAGATTCAACTTTCACCTAGTTGGCTAGCAGCCACAGCTACTATATTTCATTCGTAAGAAATTCCTGAACAGCTCATTTTCTGGGAGAGTCCTCCTCCTTCTTGGCTCCTGGCGGATCGGAGTAGGGCTCAACAACCATTCAGTGGGACAGCCTCATGCAGTGAGCAGCCTTTGAGCACAAGGCTTGCCTGGAACTGGGAGCATGGCTGGAATAAACATACGCCATGCACAGCACTGAGTTTTTAAAAAGGTAGATAAAATTGGGAAAAGGCTACAGATTTGACATTTAAAAATAGTAAATAAACAGCAAGGCACATCCATAAAAGGCAAACTGGAGGCTGGAATTTTACACTGTGAATGTCAACCTCATGCTTCTGTACAGATCTTAATAATCCTGCAGTATTTGATACAGATTCTTGCTAATATTTAATTCTCAGCCCTCCTTTTAAAAATATATGTATGGGGAGTAATTTTATTATGTATTTGATCCAAACCAGGTCATGATCTTGTACACCTCTTAAATATTTTTATATTTGAACAGTTATCGAAAGGGAAAAAGAAAAGGCCTGACCCATATCAGAAATCTATTTCCACAATATCTCAACCCTGAAGATGCCAACACTTGGAGTGTTTTCTAACGGCATAAAACAGGCTATTGCACACATCATATTTGAATTATGCTAGAGAAAGCTAGCACAGTCAGTCCCATCATTTCCCCAATTTGCACTTTGGGTTTTTCCTCAAGTCCTTATCCAATTTCCTTTTAAAGCAATTGACTGGTTCCACGTCTCACCAACTCTGAAGCCAGAGAGCAGCATGGTGGCTCAGTTGTCAGCACTGCTGCCTCACAGTGCCAGGGACCTGGGTTCATTTCCACCCTTGAGTGACTGTCGATTTGGAGTTTGCATGGTGTCAGTGTCTGCGTAGGTTTCGTCCCACAGTCCTCCCAGTGGATTAGCCATTCTAAACTGTCTGTAGTAATGAGGGATGTGCAGACTAGGTGGGTTAGCAATGTAAATGCAGGGTTTTGGGAATAGGGTTGGGGGTGAGTGCTCTATGAGCGGAATAGGCTCTTCCAGACTGTAGAGATTTTAGGATTCTAGATCATTACCACTCCTTGTTTATATAAAAAAGGAAAAACCTTCCTCACATCTGACCTTGCATTTCTTGGTCAAAACCAGTGTGTCCCTTATTTCTTGTACTACTGGAAAATGGAAATAGCTTTTCTTTATCCATCCCTGATCCAAACCAGTCTGATCTTGTACCCCTATCAATTCTCTCCTTCATTCCCTTCCTCCTTAGAAGGAAGGAGGCTTTGCACAGCACTACTCAGTGGGAGACAAAGGAGAAATCTCTTCACCTAGAAAAAAGAGTGGTGTGCCTGGGGAATTCTCTGGCACTGGAAACAAAGAAGGCTAAAATATTGAAGACTTTCAGAACAGTGTAGGTATAGTTCTTAAGACTAAAGGGATCAAAAGGATTTGGGGAGAGTAGAACAGGGTATTCAGTTGGAATGACAGAACAAGTTTGAATGCTTCTGCTCCTATATTCTGTGTTTTTATGTTGAACAGGGTGGGGGGGTTAAAAGAGGAGGAATACCACAGCCAAGTCTGGTCCTGCTTTACGTACTCATTCCAGTCAGGACCAGTGACCAGGAGCAGGAACAGGAGCCTTGGCTGATTTACTAGACTCCAACATTCTGGCTTTGTGGACTTTAAAACAAAAAAAAACTTGTTTCTCTTTGTCACTAACTTATTTTTAAAAAACATTTGACAAATGTACAGCAAGTTTAAAAAAAAACAAATCTGTTTATAGGCAAAAGGGTCTCCCAGGAATTTGCCTGCCTTGCTCTCTTGCCTGTAATGCTTTGAGTGCCCTTTCCCCCAGTTGGCCAGCAGCCATAAAAACATTCCATTTGCTGTTGTGTTCTGCACAGAATGTTCAAAGTCCAGCTGGCCCTCTCTTTTTACGTTAACGCAAGTATACCAGACATCTGTCGACTTGAAACCCCAGGTTGAGGAAGCATGAACACATTCTTGCAGCCCCAAATATACAACTCCTGATTACCTGTACATAGTCAGTGACATGAGACTGTATCGATTCCTGTGTATTGCATGTGTTTGTCCACATTTGTTCTCACATGGTGTGTTGGTCTGTCTATGCATGGATCAGTGATTTCTCAGACCTTAGAATAATAAAGTGGAATTTTCCTTATTATGAACTTCCACTTTAATAACAGCAACAGTAGCCTGTGGAATAAATCAGTAAACTGAAGGGTTGTGGTTTAATTTTATTTCAAACCCCTTTACCTCAAAGATAGATCTAGCTTAGAGTAATGACACGAGAGAAAAAGAGGAAAGTGTGTATTTATTCAGATTCCATTGTCTTCCCACCTGCAGTTAGGTCTGGGAATGGGTGTTTTACTGGAATTTTTCTAAGAGTCTACTTACTGTCATCTGGCTTTGGCTCCACGCTGCTGTGTGTATGAGGAAATATCTCCATTCTTTGTTTGAAAATTGACCTCCAGTATGGACTGTCTTTAAGCTGTAATTTGTTTTCTGGCAGCTGTAGTGGAGAGGAGACTGGATTAAATTCCCCTTCTGTTACAATTCAGAATTACACACACACACAAGACAACATCAGTCTAGATACAGAAGCAAGTTAATATAAAGCAGTGTTTGGATGTATAACAAATCAGGAGCACAGATTAAGATTAAGAGTTTCAACAGTTTAGTATGTTTGCAATTGTGTTTCAGCTTTCTCAACAGTTATGTTGTGTACAGTTCTAACTGACACGATGCTACCCTTCCCAAGTCAGTTTAGTTCATTAAGCCTAGACTGTGAATGCTGGCAGAGTATTCAACATTATGGGAGGGTACTGGAACACATTCTCTCTTGTCTATACCTGAAACCTCAACACTTTGAATGAATACTGGAGCTATTGGAAAGTAATGAGGAACCTTGGCTGACTTGACTGTTCTTCTCTGCCACTCCAGGGGCATCTTCCAAAGTAGGCTCTGTCTAATATTTTGGAAAAGATCAATTAATTCGTGCTTTCCAGTGTGCCCATGCATATGGTATTGCCTTGTTTTGGTAGCAGTATTAAATTTGTTGTTCTAGTTACATAACATGCTTGTGTGTGTTTAGTAGAGATACTCCTTGCCTGTGTATATTTAATATTCTTATCACATACATTGTTTCATCTGTACTTATTTACTATTTGTTATTGTAGTCACACACCTGGTTTTGCAGAATCTGGATTTGAACTCTCTGCTTTTCAAGCTGCAACTGCTGGTCTTCAATTTTTGTCAACAGTTCATTAATGTTTCTGCTTTGAGTTACCACCATGGACTGCAAAAAGTAAAACGAGTATTTTAAAAGTTCAGTAAATTTTAAAAAAGATTCATGTTTTCTAAAATTTGTAATCTGAGCATTAATTTTATATAAGGCAATATCTGGTGGACTACTAGTTGATCAATAGTATCTAAGAATGCATTCCTCGAATCTCAAAATCAGAAGGAAACCAATGATTGAACGGTCAGACTCAGTTGAGTTGAAGGATCTCCTACCTAAACATGGTCAGTTCAAATCACACCAAGATTTCAGCCTATAAACTAAGCTAATACTTATAAAGTGCAATGCTGTGTGAGTGGTATGGATATTAAGCTGCCCATTTATGTGGATATAGAGAAAAAAAAATCCCTTTGCACGATTTAAAGAGATTCTCTTCATTGACCTGGATATCACTTTTCCCTCAACTGACCACTAAACACACAGATTGCCTGCTCTTTATGAATTTGCTGTTTGTGGGATCTTGCAGTGCACAAATTGGCTGATGGCAACCCTTAAAAATTATTGGGCTGGAACATTAGAAAGTTACATAACTTGTTAGAATAGTTCTGAGGAAGGGTCCCTCCACCCGAAACATTAATTGATTTCTCTCCACAGATGCTGCCAGATCTGTTGAGCTTTTTGTGAAATTTCAGGGTTTTTTTTCTGATTTACAGCAGCCAGAGTCCTTTCTTTTTTTTAAAAAAAGGCCAGTTCTTTTTATTCTCCTCCTATTCTTAGGTTTTATTATACCACCTCCTTTTTCAGCAAACTCAGTAATATTTAGTGACTGAATTGCTGCTGTACAATGCTGATTGTACTAAGTGGTGTGAATTACAGTGAATTACAGTCCATCCCTTACCCCAGGCAGCAGTGTGGCTCACATCACGATCCACACGCACTACACGATTGTCTAATATGCTGCTGACTGGGACGTATTACGTTAATCATAACCCATTTTGTGAGCATTGAGGTGTTCCTTGGACATGTCCCTGTCTTCCTTTATTGCGAACGTGCAGCATTTCTGACTGCCCGGTTTATATTGGAGTGTACTGGTCTTGTATGTGCACCTTGTAAACTCATGGGGGGGGGGGGGGGGGGTGTCAGAATGCCACTTCCCTTTTCTAAACTTCAAAAACACCCCCGAATTTCGAATCAAAATCGTTTTAATATCGCAGTGTTAAATGGAGAACAATAAAGAGGTAGCGAATAGTTCTGTTTAAACTGCTGGCTGATTGTTACAGATACCAGTGTCACTTATTCGGAACACCTACACACTAAGAGATCAGTTCCAATTCATTTTTCACTCCAAAAGATCCAAAGAAAAAACCTCCTGCATTCTTATTTACACTACATGATTAAATGATTGGCCAATCAAATTGTTTTGCAATACCCTTCGTAAAAAGTTCACATACAAATGAAGTTAATGCACTTTTAACTGCTTTAAGGAAGGTGTCAAGTTCTCTATTAGACTGAAAAGCTACAGTAAAATATCAACAGGTGTCACTTTGTGACTTACTCGGATACTGTTAAAACTGCTTCCAGCTCTGTCCCTGCTCACCAGGCTCTCCACCTTCTCCTCCACGCTCCGCAGCGCCCTGTCCATCCTCAGCCTGTCCTGCTCCATCTCCTCCACCTTGGCCCGCAGGCTGGCGGAGACCTGCGGCAGGTGAGCCCCGGGCAGGTTCGGCGGCTCCAGCCCGGAGCGCTGCTGATCGAGGCGGCCGGCCAGCTCGGCCAGGCTGCGGTTGTGGGAGCCCAGCTGCTCCAGGACCTGGCGGAGCTGCTCCTTGCTCCGGTCCACATGCTGCTTGAGGCCGTGACCGAGCTGCAGGAGCCCGTGGGCGATGAGGTTCACCTCGTCCCAGGAGGCGAACTGCATGTGCCTGTCCTTGCCCTTCTTAGCTGCAGCTCCCTCGGTGAAACTGGCCGCATAAATAACAATGCACAGCGGGCCGGCGAAAGGCAGCTTCATCTCTTGTATTATTTTTCTTCCAAAAAAAAATTCGTGGTTTCTCTCTACGTCTCTCCTTGTCTTCTGTGCTGCCCCGCCGCTGTCTGCCCCTTTAAATAGCGGGAGTGACTGGGAGCCGCCCCCAGCTAAACAGCATGAAGTTGGCAACACAGGGAGTGGAGAGTCTCAGTGTCATCACTGGCTGACAGAACGGAAAACGGGCTGCATTGAATTATAGAATCATAAAATCCCCACAGTGCAGGCACAGACCATTTGGCCCATCGAGCACACACCGACCCTACAAAGTACATTCCAGCCAGACCCCACCCACACCCCTCTCATCTCACAGTTCCCTTGGCTAATTCACCTAGCCTGCACATCCCTGGACACTTTGGGCAATTTAGCTTGACCAATCCACCTAGTCCACGCATCCCAGGACACTATGGGGCAATTTAGCTTGGCTAATCCACCTAGTCCACACATCTCTGGACACTATGGGGCAATTTAGCTTGGTTAATCCACCTAGCCAGCTCATCCCTGGACACTACATGGCAATTTAGCTTGGCTAATCCACCTAGCCTGAGCATCCCTGGATATATGGGGCAATTAGCAAGGCCCACACCAATCAACCCCACCACCCCATGGCTGGACATTTCAACTCTTTCCCCCCAACCAACTCTGCCGAGGAGATGCAGGTCTTAGGCCTCACCCGACGCCTGGAGGAAGAACGCCTCATCTTCTGCCTTGGGACCCTTCAACCCCATGGCATCAATGTGGACTTCACCAGTTTCCTCACTTCCACTTACCCCAATTCCAACCTTCCAGCTCAGCACCTTCTTCATGACCTGTCAATCTTCCTTCCCACCTATCCACTCCACTCTCCTCTCTAACCTATCACCTTTATCCCCACCTCCATCCACCTATTGCACTTTCAGCTACCTTCCCCCCCAGCCTCAACCCCTCCCATTTATCTCTCCACCCTCCCTCCCACCCCCCACCCCCACATCAAGGCTCCCAGTCTCATTCCTAATTAAGGGCTTTTGCCTGAAACGTCAATTTTCCTGCTCCTCTGATGCTACCTGACCTGCTGTGCTTTTCCAGCACCACACTCTTGACTCTAATCTCCAGCATCTGCAGTACTCACTTTCGCCCAATTAGCATGACTAACCCACTTAGCCTGCACATCCCTGGACACTATGGGGCAATTTAGTTTGGCCATCCACATAGCCTGCACATCCCTTGACACTATGGGGCAATTGAGCATGGCTAATCCACTTAGCCTGCACGTTTTTGGACTCAGTGGAAACCCACAGGGAGAAGGTGCCAACTCTACACAGTTGCCTGAGTTTAGAATTGAACCTGGGTTCCTGGCGTTGTAAGGCAGTAGTGCTAACTGCTCTTGGATAAACATCTCATGTTTGATGGGTTAAGATAAGTCATCAGTATTTCTCTTTGCCCTACCTTCAAACAGTGCCTTTGAATTTTGACTTTAAATACTTGGGGAGTCTGGCTGCCATTTTATATTTTTACATATTTTGATTTCAAATGACCTTTGGGCTCAGGGCAGTTCTGTGTCAGAAGCTTCCAGGAGTAAACCCGATAAACAGTCCATGCATTTTTTTTTAAAATTGTGACTTTAGAATAGATGAGTCTGGAAGTGGTAGAAAGAGCTGTTGAATAAGGCTGCGGTTCCTTTGAAGAAAGCTCAGGTTGTGCTTCAGCTAAATTAGCCACATCCGGCAGAATGGGTCGATCCTGTAGTTTAGCCCATATTGCATAGCAGTGGCTTAGTGCCCAGTACTATGATTCACCATCTCCAATTCAACACACTGTTGCACGAAGGCATTTGGAAAAGGAAAAAAAGAGAGAGAGAGTGGCAGGGAGAGAGGGGGGAGGGAGAGACGGTGGGGAAAGAGGGAGAGAGAGAGACAGAGAGACATATGGAGAGATTGATTGCAGGAAAGAGGCTAATAGGAGTTCCCTGGTTTTTGGTTCTTGATTTTACCCGTTAACAGTTGGTACCAGTCATGTTCTGCCGCTGACCCCCCAGTAAGCGTTCTCCCAAATTCTGAATGCATTTTAGGCAGTGCAGCAGCACAATACTGTCATTCGTGAGTAGGGACCAAAGGGGTTGCACGTTCGCTGCGATTTTCCACAAGATAAATTTGGAGTCTTTATTGGGATAACAGAGAACAATTTCCTCACCCATCACCAACCCATCAGGGGGTTGAATTTAAAACCTGCAATTGATGAGGATACATGTTTACCACAAATTCTTGATTATTTTTCATGGGGTGGATTGTCTAAAATATGTTTGTCTTTCTGAATTCAAAGAGAAAAAAAAAGCATTCTTAATCAAAGTTACAGTTCAGCAATATGCAGATACCCCATTTCCTGCATGGTCCTATGCATTGCTTGCTTTACTTTCTGAATTGTGGTATTGACTAATTATTTGCACTGCAGTGCAATGTAGAATTTAATACCATGCTAACAAGAATAATGTACCAGAATGGTGGTCTTCTTGATGACTTTCACCTCTGAGCAGTTAGCATATAAGCTTCCGTTCCTCTCTAGAATTTAAGGTGACACTTCAATGCAGGACTGACGGAGTGCTACACTGATGAGTTTTGTCTTTCCTCAGAGGGATGTAAAGATCTGATGGCTCTATGTGATAAATTGTCAAGACTGTTACCTTGCCCAACATTTAACTAACATCAACTAAAGCAGATTTTCTGGTCAATTATCTCACCACTGTCTGTGGTACTTGCCTGTGTGTACAAAGTTAAAAATCACACAACACCAGGTTATAGTCCAACAGGTTTATTTGGAAGCACTAGCTTTGGAAGTGCTGCTCCTTCATCAGGTTGTAACAATTCAACACCAGCATCCCCAAATTATGACAGCCTGTGTGTAGATCAACTGCTGCTTTTCCCTACATTACAACAGTGACTACATGAAAAGTACTTTAATAATTGTGAAATGATCTTATACACCCTGAAGGCTTCATATACAATCAAATTTCTATTTGGTGGGAGAGCTAATAACTGCAGCAATGTTTTAGAGTGAGAGCATCAGTGGAGGAGTTTGAGTACAATAAGGGTAAATAGAAATTTTTTTGTTGTACATTAAATAGCCTTGATTTAAGGGAGAATTTGCATTTCAGAAAATATAGAACATTTCCAAAAATATAAATCGAAAGAGTTGTGGATCTGGAAATCAACAACAAAAGTTGCTGGAAAATCCTAGCAGGTCTGGCAGTATCTGAGGACAGAAATTAGAGTTAACATTTTTTTAAAATGACAAAAACATTTCATTCATTAAAAAACATCTATGTTTATATGTATGTATATAATATAAAGTCACAAATGCAATTTGTTTCTGTGCAGTAATATATCAAGTAAGCAAGCAAACAAACATTTGAGTTTGACTCTATCCCAATGAACTAAAGGCATCTTTTACATGTACGAGACTTTATTTACATGTAGTGAGGCAGTAAGAGAGTCCAATAACTGAATGGACCCCCAATTAATTTCAGCAGGAAGATCTCAGAGAGTGGTCTTTCCCCACTGTGCCTTGGCAGCAGCTGCCCCATGCTTTACTGCATCCCTCAGCACATAGTCCTGTACATTGGAAAAAGCAGAGTTAATGTTTCAGGCCCAGTGGCCCTTCCTCAGGCCCAGTGACCCTTCCTCAGAACTGTTGGTAGCCTGCGAAAAGAAAAGTTATGCAGAAGATCGGGTAGGGCAAGGAGGTAAGGGGTAAATGATAGGTGGAGTTAGAGCCCAGAGAGAGAGAGAACAAATTGGACAGACAAAGAAATGGATACCGACCAGTATGGGAGAATGAATACTTATTAATAGGGACAATTAGTGGTTAACAATGGGTTGTGTGTAGTAGCAGACCATGTGATAACAGAAGCGGAGAGCACTGAGACCATCCTGATGGGGGAATGGACGCGTAAAGAGATTGCACGTCCATGGACAAGTGAAGGTGGCTGGAGCTCACAAACTGGAAATTCTGAAACTGACGTAAAGCATAATAAAATATATTGTGTTTTCTGAAGTTACTATCATGAGTGATTAGTAATGGATTTGACTTAGACCATGTGTTCACTATTAATTTCCTGAACAACACATTTTATGAATCCTGGCCCAACCACATTATATGTGGAAAGAAAAGGACGGAATGTTGGAATGTCCATTGGCTGCTGGTTGTTTTTCAGACCTAACTTGCTGTGAATTGTATTAAATAAATTTGCATAATGGCTGGTAGGTGGTGGTTCAGGTAAGAACATGAGAGAAGATGCCAAAAGCCCTAAAATTGGTGATCTCGATATTGAATCCTGAAAGCTGTAGAGTCCCCAAGCAGAAAATGCAGTTCTGTTCTTCCAGCTTGCACAGAGCTTCACTGAAACACTGCAGCAAACCTGAGACCGAGATGTTGGCCAGGGAACAAGGTGGTGTGGTGCAGTGGCAGGCAACTGACAGCTCAGAACTTTTTTGTGGGCAAAACGTAGGTGTTCTGCAAAGTGGTCACCCTGTCTATGTTTCATTTCCCCCATTGTAGAAGAGACCATACTTTGAGCAGCAAATGCAGTAGACAAGATTGAGTGATGTGCTGCTTCACCTGGAAGGTGGGTTTGAGCCCATGGATACTGAGGATGGAGGAATTGAATGGGCAGGTGTTATGGCTTCTGTGGTTGCAGGAGAAGGTACTGTAGGGAATGGGGTATTGGGAGTGAAGGAGGAGTGGATCAGGATGTCCCAAACAGAACAGTCCCTGCAGAAGACAGACAAGGGGTGGGGGGGGGGGGGGGGGGGGGAGGGAATATGGGGGAAGGGAATATGCGTTTGGTGATGGCATCCCACTGGAGGTGGCGGAAATGGCAGCTAATGATTCTCTGGGTGTGGATGCTGGTGGGATGATAAGTGAGAAAAAAGGGGACCCTACTGCTGTTGTGGGAGGGAAGGGAGGTGGTGGGAGCTGAAGTGTGGGAGGTGGATTGGACCCAGCTGAGGGCCCTATCAGCTGTGGTGCTGGGGAATCCTCAGTTGAGGAAGAAGGTGGACATCAAAGCTGATATCATCAGAACCGATGAGACAGAAGATCTGAGAGAATGAAAATAAATTATTTAGAGGAAGTAGGGTGTGAGGATGTATAGGCAAGGTAACCGTGGATTTGTAGTGGACATCGGTGGTCAGTCTATCCTCCAGAAATACAAACAGATATTCAGGAAGGGAAGGGTGTGGGGTGGACTCAGAGATGGACCAGGTGAAGGTGAGAGTGGGGTGGAAATTGGAAACAAAATTAATAAACGTTTCCGATTCTGGACGAGGTAGCAGCACCGATAATATCATCAATAGACCAGAGAAAGAGTTGCAGTCAGAGGCTGGAAAAGGACTGGAACAAGGAACATTGCATGTAGTCCACAAAGAGGCAAGCATAACCGAGGCCCACGCAAATACCATGGCACTTCCTCTGACCTGAAGAAAGTGGAAGGAGCAGGAAGAGAAGTTGTTCAGGGGAAGGATGCGCTTGGCCAGGCAGATGAGGCTGGTAGTGGATGGGAACAGTTCAGGTCTTTTTTTCCCAGGAAGAAGTGGAGAGCCCTGAGACCATTCTGATAAGGAGGAGTGGGGGGTGGACATGTAAGGGGATTGCACATCCATGGTAAAGAGGCTGGAGCCTGCAAACTGAAAATTCTGAAACTGATGTAAAGTGTCAGTGGGATCGCGGATGTACTATAATATATTGTATTTTCTGAATAGTTAATATCATGAGTGATGGTGATGAATTTGATTTAAACCATGTGTTTACTGTTAGCTTCTTGAACAGTATGTTTTACTACTCCTAGCCCAACCACATATGTGGAAAGGAAAGGATGGGATGTTGGAATTTCCACTGGCTGCTGGTTACTTTCAGACCCAACTTGCTATGAATTGAACTAAATAAATTTGCACAGTGGGAGTCGACCATTATGAGATTTAAGGATTTCCAGAGATGATAATTGGGAATTAAACAGCTAGCATCCTTTTGGGTGGTGCCAGGCTTGGTACTTGCCTATATTTTGTTTACCTTCAGATGTTGTACTCTGATCCTTTCTCACTCGCTCACTTTCCTTGGCACAGGAACAGCTGACATTGATGTAGGCAGCTTGGTTTGTTGTCGTTCCTGTTTTACTTCCAAGAAAACGCTGAGGGTGGATTCTTCTGGTAAAATGAAACTCTGTGATGGCCTCTTTTCTTAAATGATCTTAGCTGGGTGGGGTGCAATGGAGGATGTGGGTAGCACTATAGTCTCTGTGCCGGGGAGGGAAAAGTCAACTTGGATTCTGGGTCACGTCAACATTTAGTCAGTACTATTGGACAATATCTGAGGACAGGACCAATCTTGTCCATGTTGCCTTCTTTCCTCTGTCAAATATTTGCCTATGTGCTCCTGCATAAAAATAATCACTTGGCTACTCATGTGATGTAGTATTGGAGATAGTTCCACTGGGACCAAATGGCAGTGCAAGTTGGATCTTGTAGGAGGTCAAAGCATCTTTTTTTTCTGAGCTGGGGTAATTGTGGGGAGAATAGTGTTGATGCATTTAAAGGTAGACTGGATAAGCATATTGAGAAAAAAGAACAGAAGGATATAGTAGTGAGGTGAAATGAAAAAGGGTGAGAGAAGGCCTAAATAGAACATAATCACTGGCATAGACCAACTGGATTGAATGGCTTGTTCTTGTGCAACATATCGCTATATAACAATTCACTCAGTTAATCAGAAGTTAAAAAGAGTCACATCATTCTTCATTTCTATATTCCTGTAATCCTGGCATTAGAATATCATCTGTTTTCCATAGTTTATAAAAATGTTCAAAATCAAATCGAAATCTTTCTTAACTTTTTTAGCATCAGTCAAATAGATCTCTTTTATTCTGCCTCTCTTGTTGATTGATGAAATTTTTTCTGTTAGGAGGAACAGCTAATTTCCTTCTCACTAGCTCCTTAAATGGCTGTGTATGATCTCTCTTTTAAATCCCACGTCACTAAGTGTTTCAGCATTAGAAGTGCAGTGCCCTTTACTCTAGTTTTGTCCACCCATAGTTACTGGCAGTTTCTCCCAGTCCCAGAGGCTGCAATTTTAGTGAAAGACACGTTCGTTATATAATATATCAAAACTTAGACAAAATATTGGATCAATTTATGCTTGATTACAAGGTACTGTGCAAAACTCTGTGAGCTTACTTGAGCCGCCAGATCAAATTTGAAGAACAAAACTATTTATTCTGTCTTATTTGTTCCTTAAATCTGGAATGTATGCAGTCTGTTTGATAAATCACCCAATAGATCATAAATCACAAAAAAAGCCCATCACTTGTGTAGCTGTAAGGTTGGCCTTTATTTGAAACATGTGCCATGACATTTTCCCAAGCGCTACACTGTCAGGCATGCCATCTCCTGATCCTCGGATGCTGCCTGACCTGCTGTGCTTTTCCAGCACCACTCTAATCTAGACTCTGGTTTCCAGCATCTGCAGTCCTTGTTTTTACCACGTTGTGATGTTGATGTTTGGTATCTGTGTTACACTGAAGTTAATCCAACGTGCCATGCCTGATGGTGTGATCCCAATTTTAGCTCCAATACCCGATGCTATATAGGCAGATTGAATTGTTGGTAGAAGAGCAGTGACTTACCCCTCTTTGATCCCATTGCCTTTGTGCCATATTCAATGCTAATTTGATCCTGACAGTTAGTGTTGGCTACTTAGATATGGTTTGTTTGGGCTGCTGGTGTGATCCGGAAGAGCTTTCAATAAACAGATTGGCTGATCATGTCCATGTGACATCAACAACTCCGGTCGTACCACCCAATCATTTACCTAGAGCTAGAAATGTTATGATGTTTTGGAAGTTTCTTGATTGAGTTGCCCCACTGATACAAGACAATTCAATGCAAGACAATAGATACTTCAGTCACTGATTTTTCTTGATAATTAACTAGCTTTACTCTAACCTACAAAGTGAGTAAGTTAATAATTTAATGTAAATATGCAAGAGTGAGACTTTCTTGTGTTTTCATTAGATGTCCCTGGTACTGGACTTTAGGTTTTGTCACAAAAATCTGCTGTCCTTTTGATTGCTCTGGTTTCACTGTGGGCATTTATCACAGGGAATGGCTGCACATTCCTTTGCTGTGATTTTGGATAAAGGCCTTCATGACTATCCTTTAGGACAGGATTTGAATTTTTGGAAATCTCATAGACGGGAATTAGAAGATGAAGCTGAGAAGTGTTCCATTCGGAAATAGTGAACTCCCTCACTATGGCTAGCAAAATCATTCATTATATGTAGCTATGTGTTAACAGCCATTTGTCTGGCAGGTGCTGACACAAACTCTCGAACACTTATGGCTCATCATTAATCATGGCAAATTTATTCTGCACAGTAAAGACATTCTTGAAACATGATTGACTCCAAGGCCTGGTTCTCCTTGTCCTTATGCCCATTTACTCCAGGTCCGCTGTAGAGGTTGCACAGAAGTAAGTTAAAACACGTGCAGGAAATATTAATAGTGCTAAAAAGTAGGAATAGTGCTAAAATTGTAGGTAGGTGATGTACCATCTTTTACATCTTGCAAGTTCTCCTTGTTATTACCGTAAAACCCTATGTTTTCACTCCACATATGCAGGTTTGTTTTAGGGGTTTCATCTGCATCCAAACATCTAACCGTATGTTTTTGGAATTCACGGGAATTCACATTAAGACACCAGCCAGCACTCAAAATAGCTTGTTGTTCCTGCTGTTGTATGAGTGTATCTTGTGGTTTAGCATGAGTAATGCTTCTGGGGGTCCGCTAAGGGGAATTTTCAATGGGCTGTATCTGTAACTTGAACAAGCTATGTCCACTGTTTACCACTTTGCAAAATCGGAGCATCCTTTCTGGTTTTCCTGTTCATTACTTAAGAATTTATGCAGTGAAGTTGATTTGAAATTCTGGTATAGTTGGGTGAACGAGGGAGAGGAGAGAGCAACTAACTGCTTATAATTGGACATGGAGTTAGTGATCATGGGTGAGCTGATCGGATGCCAATCAGATACCACAGGAGCCCTTTTTGATTCTTTGATGGCAGTTTGAGTGAGAGATTAAAATTGCAGATATTAGAATAGGGAAGCAGGGAGGGATGCCTTTTCAGGATGGGCTCTTGGCATCCTTCAAGCAAGGTAGCTCAGGGTGTGATTTTGATTGCAAGTGTTAATTCTTAAAGAGTTAACTACTTACTGATGTTAAACTTGTAGGGTATTGAGAAGTTAGGTTGCGTTCTGATCTAATTTCGAGTGTGTCTCAGTGTAGAGTGTGGCCTCACAGCCTAACATGTAGGGCTTGCAAAATGCTTGCCTTTTTGGACTCTTACAGATCAAAATGACATTGATTTAACCAGACCTCCCCCCCTGCTGCTGTGTAAACAGGCTTCTTGCATTATGCAGACAGCTCTGACCCTCTGTGGATCCAGGCATTTAAAGAACCCAGTCTTAAACAGGGCCTTTAGGCAGGAGCCAGCCGATATAAACAGCATTCTGTCTGTCTGGAATCCAGACAACAGGGTGATACTGCAATCTCAGGCTATTGCAGTGTAAATTCATCTTAATTAGCTTCAAACTGAATATCATAAATAGAACCAGGTACATGTCTGGAATCTTCTCATTCTCTCGATAGTGCCTATAGTGCCTACCCCATTAATTCTTTTGTATCGAATCTGCAGTTTAACGAGAAATCTGAATTTTACCCGAGTCCCTTGAGCTATTGCAGCAATAAGAGAAAGGTCAGGGTCATGTACCTGAGTGAGAGTCGAGGAGCACGTAAATCTTGTGTTCCAACTGTTGGAGTTTGATGAGTTACTGGCTGTATGTGTTGACAGTTCAGCTGAAAACTAACAAGGCAGACTGCTGTCAGAAACAACTTTTAAAAGTAGCTTAGCTTAGTACAGTGTGCAATAAGCCAAAGAGATCAAGAGGGCACCTTTGTGTTCAGTTTACCACTGAGGCACAGCATGCATTGTTAAATGCCGTTCAAATATATTGTTGTTTGAGGCTTAGGGAAATCCAATAGTCGCTACTTCAGTTAGTAAGATATGTACTGAAAAAGTGCAGCAAGATAAGGGAGAGGTCCCTATTTGTGGGCCCAAATTCTATTCTGCTCCATTTACCATGTGGCTTGCTGATGGCATATGTGGAATTTTTTATAGACAACTCTTTTGTAATGAGAATGGCTATGGGGATATCACTCACCATTTAGCCAAAAAGGGAGGCCATTCAACCTATCTAATACTTGCAAAGTAACCAGGATTTGCCCCATTGACTGCACCTTCAAATGGTTCCAGCCCTGCCTGGAGAAGATTAATCACGTTCTGAGAAGAAGTGTTTTTAGAACGTGTCTTTTGCTAGTTTGTGTCATGACCTTTAGTGCTGTTGTAGTTGTTTAGGCTGAAATGGTGCTCTATTATAATTCTATCTTGGATCTTTTGTACCTTCCATAATGTCCTCTATTTTGTTCCCCTCTGAAGTTGAAAAAAACTAAGCATTTCATACCTTGGTTGTGTAGGGATCTGTCTTAATACTACAGGGGAGAGGGGTGATTCTCAAACAACCAAGTTAACCTTGGCTTCCACAACTGTGGCATCCCCTCAATTGGTACACTGACCACTACACTGGCAGACTTTTATCTTTGTTGGATTTGTACCATGTTCTATGCTATCACAATGTGTGAGGTTTTTGTGTTCATGTTGGGAGAAGATCACTGTTTTTAAGGGGACAACATGAGAGGAATATTGGAATGAATTTGCCTGACAGGAATGGAGTTCTGGCTGCTGCTTGTTTTTGAAATGGTGAGTCTTGTTGCCCTGGCAGCATCGATGTAAACACTGACACAAAATCAAAAGTGAACGAGGAACTCAAGGGAGGATTTCCCTGCTCACGATTACTGTTAAATCAGCAAATGTGTGAACTTCAGTGAAATCATATCCGTTATTATTTGTAAAACTAAAGCTGACATTACAGGGCTTTGTAAATCTGTTGCAGAAAATGTCGTGTGGTAGAAATGGTTCACAATGTGCTGAATGGCAGGTCAGAGGCTAACTTTTCCGCAGAGAGGAAGAAGGAAGAATGGGAGGACAAATGTCTTGGATTGCATCAACATATATCCTAAATAGCTGATGTGTCAGGAAATGGTTTCAAGGGAAAAATAGTCCTATTCTGGATTTTATTGGTTGTTCCTTCTGTTTCGGACCAGTATTGTATCGATATTGGAGATCTACGCTAGTCATTGTGGTGAACCTCGGAATATCAACAACAGCAGGAAACCAGTCCTTCTGTTCAATGCCAGTTCTTTGACAGAACTATATCAGTCTCATTCCCACATACGTTCTGTGATCTTTCTAATTATTTTCTTTCTCAAGTGCCTAACTACTTCTCTCCTAAAAGCGAAAGTTGTAGATTTTACTTTTTGTCAAATGTATTCAGGTGCTGTGTGCTTTTCTGGCCAGGCAAGCATTTATTGCCCATGTCTAAGCTGGTGAGTCAGGGCCTGAAAATATGGCAAACTATTTGGGATAGATCCACGTTAAAGTCAGGGAGGGGGTCCAGGATTTTGATCCCGTGACACTGAAGGAATGGTGATATGGTCCCAAGTCAGGAAGGTGTATGGCTTGAAGAGGAGCTTGTAGGTGAAGGGAGTGAATGTTGAAGTTTAGGTGAGATGCTGATTAAGCTTTGTCTTGGATGGTGTCAAACTTCTTCTGTTATTTGAGCTATATTCATCCAAGCAAGCAGAGAGCATTCCATCACACTCCTAACTTGCAAGTGGTGGGCTTGCATATGGTGGCAGCATTTGAGGGGTTAAGAAGTGAGTTACTAGCCATAGAATTCCCAGTCTCTGACCTGCTATTTTAGCCACAATATTTATTTGGCTTCTCTAGTTCAGTTTCTGGTCGATGGTAACCTCCAGGATGTCGGGGGTCAGCAATGGTAATACAATTGAATGTCATGTGATGGTTAGATTCTTCCTTGATGGAAATTGTCATTGTCATAGTCATTGTCTGGTCCATGTGTAGTCTCAATATTACTTGCCACTTGTCAGCCCAAGCTTGAACACTGTCCAGGTCTTGCTGCATTTTGACATGTACTGCTTCAGTATATGAGGAATCACAAATATTGTTGAACTTTATGCAATAATCAGTGAATATTCCCACCTCTGACCTTACAATGGAAGGGAGGCAATTGATGGTTGAGCTAAACATGATTAGGATTCCTGTAGTGATGTCTTGGGACTGAGATCTTCAGCCTCCAACAACCTCAACCACCTTGTTTTGTACCAGGTATGATTGCAACCTCTGAATAGTTTTGCCTGCAATTGACTCCATATTTATACAGGTTCCTTGATGTGACACTTGACTAGATGTTGCCTTGATGTTACTTTTGTCAACTTTATTCCCTTTTTGGAATTCAGCTCTTTCATCCATGTTTGGACTAAGGCTGTAGTGAGGCCGGAAGATGAGTGGCCCAGGTGAAACTCAAACTGAGCATCAAGTAACAAGTTTTTCTGTCTAAATGCATGATAGTACTTCAATGATCCCTTCCATCACTTTGCTGTTGATTAAGAGAAGTCAGGTAGAGCAGTAATTGCTTTTTTTTTGTGGACAGGACATGCCTGATCAATTTTCCACATTGTTAGGAAGGTGCAAGGTTTGTTGTTGTTTTGGAAATAGCTGGACTAGGGGCAAGATCAGGAAAAGATGAATCCAATAATGATTATCACCTGTATGTCCCTTTCAACTTTTGTCAATAGTTAACAGTTGCTATCAAAGGTGAGTTTTGCACTTCCTCCACTGGCATTCAGTTTCTTGCCCCTTCAGATATCAGTAACAATGAGGCCTAGTGAAAATTCAGATTCTCGGGCACTTTGACAGCTACCATCTTCATATAAGTGTCATTGCCCTCCAGCTGCACTGAGTATCTTCCTGGGTTTGCACACATGTGCACGCCAGTGTAGAGCTGATGGTTTCTTTGATTGGTGGGGTGGCCGGGGGAGAATTGGCTGAGATATGAAATGTAGAGGGAATGCAGCAGCAAGGAATTCAAAAGTGAAAGCATGTGTGTGCAAATAATCTCTGGCCCACTGCAAAACAGGATACAATCATTGATATCTGTCTGCATAGGCAGAGCAGCTGCCTGGCTGAGCCTGTCTCCACTTGTGTTCCACTTTGGGAGTAGCTTACACATGTACCTCCTTCATTACTGTCCAAACCCAAAATGTAGGTTCCTACGTATTGAGACATTGAGCTCATTTATTGTCAGTGCCAATGGTGGTTTTCTGTTCACAGATACCAATATTTCCTATTCCAATCTAGACCTTGCCTTTTGGTAACACATAATGGAGGCTTGGTTGGAGGAAATTAGGAGAAACTATTTCAACTGTTTTGACAAGACGGTAACACAAGAATCCAAATTACTGAAAGAACAAAGTAGATATCAGAATTTTTTTAAAATACAGAAGTTCATTAGGATACCCCACCATAAAACTGATGGAACTCAACAATAATCTACTTACTGATGCTCAGTTAGAGCTCTCCTCAGGAATACTCAGCTCCTTCTCTCATTCCTGTTTTTGTCCAAACGTTGTCTGGAGAAAAAAAGCATGTTTGGACCAAAGTGCTGAACTCCAAAAGGGAAGTGAGGATGACTACACTGATATCAAGGCAGCATTTGACCATGTATCTCCTAAACAGCAGGCTAGAGGCTGGGAATTCTGCAGCTAGTAACTGACTTCCTGACTCTTCAAAGCCTATTCATCAGTGACACAACACAAGTCAGGAGCACGATGAAAGACTCCCCACTTGCCTGGATGGGTGTAGTTCCAACAACCCTCAAGAAACTTGACACCACCAGGAAAAGCAGCCTACTTGGTTGATACTCCATCTAACACCTTGAACTCCCTCCAGCACTGACACATAGTGACAGCACTGTGTATCATCTGCAAGATGCACTACTCACTAAGGAGCTCTAGATAGCACCTCCTTGTGACTTCTATCACCTGGAAGTAGAAGGGATATAGCAGATACATGGGAACATGTTTCCATCCAATTCACACACCATCCTAACTAATATATTGCAGTTCCTTAGTGTCATAGGGCAAAAAGCCTAGAATTCCCTCCCTGACAGCACTGTGGGTCTACAAAGCAGTTCAAGGCAGTGGCTCAGCAATAATGTCACTCAACTAGCAATCCAGAGCCCCAAGCCAATATTCTGAGGACATGAGTTCAAATCCCATCATGGCAGATGGTGAAACTTGAATTCAATAAGTTTGGAGTTCAAAATTATGTCTAATGGTGATCATGTAACCACCATCAATTGTCATCAAAACCCATCTGGTTCTTTAATGCCATTCAGGGAAAGAAACCTGCCATCCTCACCTGGTCTGGTCGACATATGACTCCAGGCTCACAGCAATGTGATTGACTCTTCAACTCCTCTAGGCATTAATTAGGCACTAGTTGTGGCTTAGCTAGCTATGTCGTCATTCCATGGATGAATTTTAAAAAAAAAAGCAGCTTGCTAGCTTCTCCAGGGAGACTATGGATGGATACCAAATGCTGGTCTAGCCAGTGACACCCATATCCATGCACAGGTTTTAAAAAAAAACTCCTTGCTGGGACATCCATTCTTCTTGAACTACAACTCAGTGTGGATGTTGGGCAGGACACTCACCCAGGCCTGTGGTGACTACTGGGAGAATCTTGTTCAGCTCCTCATTCCTTTGGATGATGAGCTGGTGGGCATGGTACAGATCATCTGCTGTGTCAGGCTATGTGGCCTGTCAGCTCCAGTTACTCAGGAAAGCAACCAAGATAAACAGAGTTAAAAGTCACCCAACACCAGGTTATAGTCCAACAGATTTATTTGGAAGCACTAACTTTCGGAGCGCTGCTCCTTCATGGGGTGGTTGTGGAGGTTAAGGTCATGCTCACATTTAATCTTTTATTATGGGATATGCTGGTTTCTGTTCTCTGATGTAAATCCCAGAACTTCTTTTAAATTACATTCTCAAGTTAGCTCAGCTTATTAAAAAAAAGGTGTGAAATCTGTGGGTGTGATGGGGTATGTGTGAGAGGGTGCGTGTGTCAGTGTGAGTATTGGGAGTGTGTGTGTATGCATATGAGAGGGAGGGACTGCATGGGTACGTTGGTGTGTGCGTGTGAGAGAGAAAGAGAGTGTATCATGCAGTGGGGTCACCTGTAGAGTGACATGAACCCAAGGTCCCGGTTGAGGCCATTCCCAGGGGTATCGAACCTTGCTATCAGCTTTCTGCTCAGCTGCTCTGCATTGTTGCTTGTCCCGAAGTCTGCCTTGGAGGATGGTCACCTGAAGGTCTGAGGCCAAATGTCCTAGACTGCTGAAGTATTCCCCAACTGGGAGGGAACACCCCTACCTGGTGATTGTTGTGTGGTGTCCAATCATCTGTTGTCGTAGCGTCTGCTCGGTCTCACCAATGTACCATGCCTCAGGGGTATCCTTGCCTGCAGTGAATGAGACAGACCACGTTGGTCGAGTCACATGAGTATACCCTCTCCTTCCCTTTCCCCTCCCCGCAATTTCCGCCCTCCTCCTGTGTATTTGCACCCAGCCTATCTCTCAGAGATCAGCCATTCCCCATTGCTGCAGCCAGTTAGGTGAGTGGTGAGTATTCTAACAGACTGTTAACTTGAGTTTTGAACACGACAAGGAGTTTTGGAGGAGGCAGTATGTAGAATATGGACCAAATCTTTGTCCTGCTCTTGTAGCCAGAAGGAGTTGGTATGAAGCTCAGGTGAACAATGATCCTGAAGTTTATTTATGGTGGAGGAGCTCAATAATGATGGCATCTTGCAGGTCATGGAGAAGCTTTCTGGGCCTTCTCTTCATGCCAAATACTTTATTTGGACAAACATAATCTGTTAGTTTTATCATCCTAAATGAATTAATTAGATCCTCCTGCAGGATGGCATGGGCTACTTCATGATCAAGTACATTATAAAGTGGAGCACTATGAGTAACCTGACCTTATGACAGGCAGAAGCAGTGAAGTAGGTATGAGCAAGGACATGTCCCTGAAGATATAGCAATGTCCTGGGGCTGTGTTGACAGGTCTCCCTAACTAGAATTATTTTATGTTTCCTCGCATGTGATTCCAGCTACTGGAGTGTTTGTCCCATCAACCTTTAGTTTTATTACCGTGTTTAGGCGTCATATTTGTTCAAATGCTGCATTGATGTCAAAAGCAGCTATTTTCACCTCTCATCTGGCTTCCAAGGCAGGCTGTGAGGAGGTCTGGCACTGAATGCATCTGCAGAATCCAAGCAGAGAATTTGCGTGTTTTGCGTTTCTGGTTTGCAAGTCGCCCACTTCAGATTTCTGAATATGTTAATGATTCTCTACACCAGCAGATATCTGACAACAATCTGAAGCAGGAAAGCAGCCCACACAGAGGATGTTGACAGAGTTTGGATAGTCTCACAGGCTGTTCTGTTCTGTTACTGCCTGTTACAAAATATTCTGAAATGGATAAACGATTGCTGAATAAATAAAGAGATATCAGGTACTGCAGCAATCTGCAATGTGAGGCAGGTTTCCCAGTCCTGGCAGAATGGAACAGTAGATTCTTAGTCACAGTGGTAGTGTTGGCACAGAATCATATCTCTAACAATTTTAACTGTGATGCTTCACCTCGTTGGATGTCCTGATGACATTTCCAACCCAGCCTCTTGCATGAGCAATGGTCACTAGGTTGATTTTCTGGCCAAGAGGGAACAGGCATGAACTGAACAAAACTACAACACATTGAAGCAGAACCAAAATCATTTCGGCAAAACTTTTTGGCTTCAGGGTAGTGACTCAGAACAGATCAGGCTGACACCTCAAACAAGTTATGATTCTGATCTTAGCACCAACTGGCGTCTTTGCATGTTGCACAATTAACCTTTCCAATGGGAAAAGATATTAAAATCTGCAGTGAAATTAAAATAGAATATTAAAATAACATGCTAGGCTACAGGCTTCATTGCTCAGCATCTGAACAGGAAACAATTGTGTGACCGGATCTGAAATGTTAACTTTGATTTCTCTTCACAGATGCTGCCAGACCTGCTGAATTTTTCCAGAAACTTCTGCTTTGTTTCTAATTTACAGCAGTTCTTTAAGTTTTCATCTGTATTTAGTGGCTGTTTCTCTAGACCAGTACTCAGTTGCTTAATTAGCACAGAGTTAATTACCTAGAGCCACCTCCACAAACTGCTAAGTTAGTTCAAAAGCTCACAAAAGGAAAATAACATCTGTTTCATTAGTGTCACCCATCACTCACAACATTCACGGAGACTAAAGAGACCCAGCCCAACACAATGTTGCTTCAGAGCCTGTAGGCAACGTCAATGAAGAGAGAAGGGAATATCTTTCCAGTACATTGGGAAAGGACAGAGAGAAAGTTAGGCCATTGATGGATGAATGAAAAAGTGCTGAAGTGGAAGAGAATTACTCTGGGAACAGTATCATGACCATTGAGTGAATGGACAGACTGAGTAATGATTGTTTACAGGGTCAGTGGATAATTAAGAGCAGGAGCAGCACAAAGTGAAATATAGCCTCTTCCACAACTGGCCTAGATCAAACAGTATTCCGAGCTATGAATATTTGAAAGTATGGCAAGAACAAAAATTATTGGTCCATCAGCCCTATTCCGTTCTACCATGGCCTTTGGCCAAGCATTATAATCAGCTAATAGTCACTGCCTCTGATTCTTGATTGCTTATTCAACTTTCAAACTGGTTTAGCATACCACATCCAGTGCTCATATGGCATCCAGTGCTCAACCATTGGATAGAAGCAGCAGGATCTGTGGTGTAAATGGAGTCAATTGTTCTTGTAATTGAATCAACATGTTTAGCTATTGACCAAAAGGATTAATGTTTTGAACCTTATCCTGAGAAGGAGTGTTATGCATCTCTCCTGCTCTGGTTGGTTGGTTGGAGTGGAGAAATTTGGGCAAGTCAGAGTACCTCCTCTTGTCTCTGCTCCTAGGCCTGCCCGTGTTGGTTATTAATAGGTTGACGTGGTGGGCTGTGGAGGTGGTCATTTCTGCTGACTGTTGCTCTTCCATGGCTTATGTTCATGCGCATGTGGCCTTGGGGAGGGAGCATGTGGTGTACAACAATACTTTCAATGCCATTATAATGGGGAGTGGGCAGGGGGTAGAGTGCTTTATGTCCCTTCCAACTCCATTTTAATTTAGCCCCTTCCTGCCTTCCCTCCTCTCCCTCAACTTTGATGATTTCATTCCCTAATGGCCTTTGCACATAAATTATTCAATTGGATACATGAATAATTTACTGGTGATGGTTAATGGTTGAAAAAAATAGCACGGTGATTTTGTGATGGGTGTGAAAACATTCAGTTGTGTGTAAAAGTACTTCTGGATATAGATAAAAAAGAAAAAAATGATTGATTGGAAAGGCTGTCGTGCTGTAGTGGTAGTGTTCCTACGTTTGAGCTTGGAGGCCTGGGTTCAAGTCCCACCTGCTCCAACACTGGAGTAACATCATTGAACAGATCAATTAGAAAATATCTTCTAGCTGGTGTTTAAGGGGATCGGTATTTGTAACCTAAATATAAAAGTCACAGAAGAGCATTCTCAGCCATTGCTTGGTTGAATGAGGCAATGATATGATGGTAAACTCATTTGTCCAGTAATCCAGAGTGTTCTAGGAACCCATGGAAGATGATGAAATGAAAACATAAGGAAATTTGCCTGATTGGAGAAAGGCTGTTGTGTTACAGCGATAGTGTCCATACCTCTGTGCTAGGAGGTCTGGATTTGAGTCCTGCCTGCTCCAGCAGTGCATTGTACCAACTCCGAACAGGTGGATTAGAAAATATCTACAACAGCTGCAGACTGCATAGCTTACAGGATGTACTGCAGAAACTCACCACAAATATTTCCATTGTGCAAGTGGCCTTTTTAAAATCTGTGTGGCTACTGGCTTGGGTTTATATGGTAGCTGTGAACTAGGCTGAGAGAGAGAAAAACAAGTTTGCACACTATCATTGAGTTATTTTCATGGCCAGACAGATAACCTTTTGATTGTGTCCACAATCTTGACTAAATCTGTCTCATTAAAATCAATAGAAAGGCAGCCAAGCTGTCAGTTCATTAGGTCTGTTTATTTTTGTTCTATTTATGATTAACCAGTTAGTTAGAACCTTGGGATTAGTCTGTGGGAGAAGGAAGTGTATGTTATTGAAATGCACAACCCTGCAGGGGATTGCTTCTAATATGTCAGTCGCTGTTGTGGAACGTGCATTAGATGAATTGATATCTTACAGAAATTAATCTTATTTATTGCTTGGAGAACAAGATTGGAATTTAGATTTGTGGTTAAATTAATCTCATAATGCCCAGTGCCCCACCCATTCCCAGTTGCTATTTATTGAGGCTGTGGAGTATCCATTGTTGATACTGCAATCCAGCACAATGTAAGCAAGCCTTGCTATTAATGCTGACAAAGTGTGGAGCTGGAAAAAAGCACAACAGGCCAAGCAGCGTCAGAGGAGCAGGAGAGTCGATGTTTTAAGTCGGATGTTACATCATGAGTCCTGGTGAAGGGTCCCGAACTGAAACTGGAGCTTTTTCCCAGCTCCACATGTTGTTGACTCTAACTTGCCTGACCTGCAGTCCTCACTTTCTCCAATTTGGGATTAATACTGATTGTTAAACTGACAATGGGTTTGCTCCTTCAAATTTCACTGTCTCCATTTGCCTCTCTTCACTGCTATATCCCATCCTTGTACTTAGTACTTCCTCTTGCTTCACTAATCCCCCAGATCTCTCATATTCTTGAATTAGCAAACAGTAAACAAAATGTGAGTATGGGATGCTGAAAAGCTGTAAAGGATTCTGAATGGTATTTGAAATGAGATTGAAGAGTGAGTGAGATTCATGCACTGAACATGCATTCTCCTTTTTTATTTATTTCAAAAATATACTTTATTCATAAAATGATTTGATGGTCTGTACATTTGGTCATGCCATACATATGTCAACATTTACATACACAGATCAGAATTTATCATTGCTACATACAGGTCTGTACATTTCTCAACCTTATGCACATATATTTGGCTGAGGCATCAGCAGAGCCCAAAAAACGTCCGCATGGGCCCCCTGTTCTTCTTTAGGCAGGCCGATGTTACACGGTGGTCTTTCCCCACCACGCCTTGGCGGCAGCTGTCCCAAGCTTCAGCGCGTCCCTCAACACGTAGTCTTGGACCTTGGAATGTGCCAGTCTGCAACACTCAGTCGGGGTCAACTCCTTCAGCTGGAAGATCAACAGGTTTCGGACCGCCCAGAGAGCGTCCTTCACCGAGTTGATGATCCTCCAGGCACAGTTAATGTTCATTTCGGTGTGAGTCCCGGAGAACAGGCCATAGAGCACGGAGTCCCGCGTCACGGCGCTGCTCGGGACGAACCTCGACAAGCACCACTGCATTCCTCTCCAGACTTCCTCTGCATATGCACGTTCCAGAAGGAGGTGTGTGACAGTCTCATCCCCACCCAGCCGCTTCGAGGGCAGCGTGCGGTGCGGCAGAGAGTCCGGGCGTGCATGAAGGATCTCACAGGCAGAGCCCTTCTCACCACCAGCCAAGCCACGTCTTGGTGCTTGTTGGAAAGTTCTGGCGATGAGGTATTCTGCCAAATGGCTTTGACAGTCTGCTCAGGAAACCGCTCGACAGGATCCGCCCTCTTCCCGAAGGGTCTCAAGAACACTACGTGCTGACCACTTCCTGATGGACTTGTGGTCAAAGGTGTTTTTCCTCATAAATTTCTCCACGAAGGACAGGTGATACGGAACGGTCCAACTACTCAGAGCGTTCCGCGGCAGCGAGGCCAGTCCCATCCTTCGCAACACCGGGGACAGGTAGAACCTCAGTACGTAGTGACACTTGGTGTTTGCGTACCGGGGATCCATGCACAGCTTGATGCAGCTGCACACAAAGGTGGCCATCAGGGTGAGGGTGGCATTGGGCGTGTTTTTTCCCCCATTGCACCGGTCTTTGTACATTGTGTCTCTTCGGACCCGGTCCATCTTTGATCTCCAAATGAATTGGAAGATGACCCGGGTGACTGTGGCGGCACAGGTCCTGGGGATAGGCCAGACCTGTGCCACATATAGCAATACTGAGAGTACCTCACACCTGATGACCAGGTTTTTTCCCCGCGATGGAGAGCGACCTTTGCCCCCATCTGCCTAGTTTCTGTCTCATCTTCCTGATCCGCTCCGCCCAGGTCTTGGCGCATGCCCAGCCCCCCCCGAACCAAATACCCAGCACCTTCAGGTGGTCAGTCCTGACGATGAAGGGGATAGAGGATTGGTCGTCCAGTTCCCGAAGAGCATGGCCTCACTCTTGCCTCGGTTTACCTTGGCCCCCGAGGCCCGTTCGAACTGGTCACAGATGCACATGAGTCTGTGCACGGACAGCGGATCCGAGCAGAAAACAGCGACGTCATCCATGTACAGGGAGGCCTTAACCTGTAGGCCCCCGCTGCCAGGAATAGTCACCACTCTCAGGCTCGCATCCTTCCTGATGGATTCGGCAAATGGCTCTATGCAACACGCAAACAAGGCGGGTGAGAGGGGGCATCCCTGCCTGACTCCAGATCTTACGGGGAAGCTATGATGCATTCTCCTTCTTTTTTTTAATTTCAAAATATACTTTATTCATGTAAATAAATCTCTGGTACTTGTACAATTTTCCATGTTGTTCATAGTTATATACATTGCATGTCTTAACATTACAAAGAACAAATTGAATTAATCAAATTCACAGTTACCCTATTAACAGTTACCTTTATTAACTATCCAGTCTCTTGGTATTTGGCTGTGGCTTCAGCGGAACCCACCTCCTGAGTGGGTGCCCTGTTATATGAAAGCAAATGAAACTTCTTTAACCCCCAGTTTATGGGGTTACCATTGTCCATTTGACTGTCCTGTCTCTGGGGTAGCTGGTCTACATCCCCATGGTTAGCACGAACTGCTGGACCTTCGCTGGGCTGAGGTAGCTATCCAGCTCCTCACTGGGGTCATTTACCCACTCTGGTGTCATTGAGCCAAGGCAAGGGTCCTCACTGTCCAGTTCTGTGTCTGACAATGGGACTGTCAGAGGATCACAGCTCTCGGTTGCCTGTAGTTGTGGGGCAGTGGGTACCTCCTGGTTCTCACTGGGTGGAGGGTGGACTTTGGGGGGTCCGTTGTTTCCTGGTTGGGAGGAAATGCCCTCCTCTTTACCGACGGCGCTCTGTCTCTTCTTCTGGTGGTGATGCATTCTCCTTCACACATCCAGCTAGCATCATCAGCTGGGAGCTTAAAGTCAGTGTCACTGAGAGTGAGTGAGTTAATACAGAAAGTGAAGCTCCCTTTGATTGCATGTGATGGGAGTATGTGATCAAGTCAAATCAGCAAAGCCCCAGCATCTATCCTTCATCTTTGTGAGGTTCAGGCACCGTGAACCACTCTATGTTTAACCTCATATCCACCTCTCAAATAAATGCCACGCTCCATCTAGATTATAGTCATTGAATGATTCAATGGAAAATGGACTCATTGACCAATCAGCGTCAGAGGAGAGTCGATGTTTTAAGTCGGATGTTACATCATGTTACATCGATCTTTATTGACCAGTCATCTGGAGCTTGACATGAGGTGAGGAAAGGCCCTTGATGGAAAGTTTTGGGAACTGTAGTGTCAGTGCATTGCCCTTGCACATTATGTCTCATATTACTCAACTCTTCAGCTCCATGCCTCAGTTGTATGCTATACCCTGTTGCTGCTTCTTGTATAATAAATATTGAATATATCACTGACTGAAAGTTTTTTCCTGTATGGCATTTGCCTTTGGCTGGCTCCTCTGTTCTGTTCCAGTGTCCCTCTGCTGGGACTGGAATGCAGGATTCTGAGAATGTCTACATCTCTTGGATTTCAACTGCTCTCTTTATTGCAAATCATGCAGTCTGTAAATAATCTCTGGCAGGGGAAAGGCAGAGATGAACGTAAGTGGGCCTATATATATGCTGAATGATACATCACAGTACCTAGAAGTTTAACAACTGAATTATTTCACTGTAAACAGCGATTGTGATTTCGCCCCCAACACTTACTGACATCTTCCGATCTAATAGCTCCTCATTCAGCTTCCCTGCCCCTCTAAACTACCTTAAAGTCCTGTTGGGATTTGCAGGTTGGAGTTCAAACTGGAAACTGAAAAAGGTGTTTAAGGTGAAGATATTCCCTGTATGGTAGTTTTTACAGCAATTAGATGACACTCTGTAATTGGCCAATTTTAAACCCGAGGTGCCACAGTGCAAGAGATGTAGCTCCTATCACTGACAGGATTTTGGACAAACAATTTAAGTTCAATATTTGCTTACCTGAAGTATTTTTGATGCTGACACATGTTGATCTGACTGTGTGCTGTGCGGTATTATCATCTTGGAAATGCCACAGGCATTGATCCAGTACAGTGAGAAGTGCACAATGACACAGGTGTGTTTGTTAGTTACTGATCTGTGGATCAATGCCAACTCTGAGCAACACAGCTTTGGGAAAGTGGCGAAAGACGACCTGCAGCGTTTGACTTAATGCTGACTGTTCACATTGTCGATCGTGACCTCAGACTCTCAATGCTGTTTCCTTTTACTAATGTCAACAGCACAGCAATACTGTTTTTTTCAGTATCAATGCGTATGCATAAAATAAATTTAGTGGTTCTACTGTGTACAGCAGACATCCATTGAATATGTACACACAGTTACCCCCTGTACAGTCTCTTCAATAATATACCTCAATTGCTGTCTGTCAAGTTGTGTTACTCCTGGGTATGGTTCAATTACTCCTGTATTTTGTTGTCACTTCTGTGTCTGGCTTACTCTCCAACCGGATCCTCAACTTACTTATATTGAAAACAGGATTTTTAAAATGCTTTCTTCGACAGTGAGCCTTGCTGGCAGGGGCAGTCTATTTTTCATCCTTTTTTGCCCTTGAGATGGTTTGGAGAATGAACTGCAATTCAGGTGCCAGTCACAGAGTCATGGAATCAAACAGCCTGGAAACATACCCTTCAGTCCAACTCGTCAGTGTTGAGCAGATATCCCAATCTGACCTCGTCCCATTTGCCAGCATTTGGCCCATATCCCTCTGATCACTTCCTATTCATATACCCATTCAGATGCCTTTTAAATGTTGTAATTGTACCAGCTTCCACCACTTCCTCTGGCAGCTCATTCCTACGTGCATTACCTCCTGCACTTTAAAATTACGCATCAGGATCTTTTCAACATTTTTCCATCTCACCTTAAACCTATTCCTCTATCCATGCCCCTCATGATTTTATAAACCTCTATAAACCCCTCAACCTCCGACGCTCCAGGGAATATAGCCCCAGCCTATTCAGCCTCTCCCTATATCTCAAAACCTCCAACCCTGGCAACATCCTTGTAAGTCTTTTCTGATCCCTCTAAAATTTAACAACATCTTTCCTATGGCTGGGCAACCAGAATTGTACACAGTATTCTAAAAGTGGTCTCACCAATGCCCTGTATGGCTGCAACATCACATACCAACTCCTATAATCAGTGAAGGCAAGCATACCAAACGCCTTCTTCACTACCCTGTCTACCTGCGACTCCAATTCCAAGGGATTCTTTAATCAGTGACAGTCCCTAGGGCCCTGCGTTAATTGTATAAGTCCTGGCCTGGTTTGCTTTCGTCGTCACTGTGAATCCTGTTCTACACACACCCGTCCTGTTTGTAACTGGAGATGACCCAACAGGAGGTGGGTGCTACAACAGCCAGGGCTTTTCTACTGAAATCACTGCATTCTAAGCCTTGGGAACATGGTTTTAGTTGTGAGGTCCTTAGGAAAGAAGAGAAGGAATCCATGAGGATTTTACGTCAGGCACAATGAGAAGAAATCCAAATGTGGCTCTTCCATCCCTTCACTGTCCCTGTGTCCCTGTCTGATGGCAGACAGGCCCATGGTAACTTGCTGGACTAAAGTGTCTTCCTTAAATACCATATGACCCTGTGAGAGAAAGAAAGACTTATATTTATATAGTTAAAAATCACACAACACCAGGTTATAAGCCAACAGATTTATTTGGAAGTACAAGCTCTCAAAACACTGCTCCTTCATCAGGTAGCTACTTGCACATGCACACCAAGAACACGAAACTGGAGAAACTTAGCATAACCACCAGCAGAGGCCAAGCCTCCCTAGCACCACAGTTGAAAACAGTACCACCATGGGGAAATCAATGGTCAACTTATTGGACCACACCTTTCGACTGGGAGAGATTGAAGTTCTCAGCCGGTGACCTAATTTCTGCTTCATCACCAAAATGGACCCCGTTGGTCTTACAGCAGACACGGAGGAATTCATCAGACGCACAAGACGTCTGGAACCCTACCAAGATATCAGCAGCAAACCTAATGAGACAACCGGCAAACCAGAACAGTCGTCAGAGAGATCCATAGTCGATCGACCAAAGGAGGAGTTGATTTGGACCCCTCCAGAGAGCCACTGCCCTGAGCTTGACATGTATACTCAAACTGTGCGGGAATGTGTAAATGCCAGATTCATCAGCTGCAGTCACAAGGTAGAACAAAACATCAGCCAATCACAACGTAACGCCATCCATGTACTCAATACCAATCACAACATTGTCATCAAACCAGCAGAGAAATAAGGAGCCATCGTCATTCAGAATAGAAAGGACTACTGCAAGGAAGTGTACCTGAAAAAGGAGCAGCGCTCCAAAAGCTTGTACTTCCAAATAAACCTGTTGGACTATAATCTGGTGTTGTGTGACTTTTTAAACTTTGTCCACCCCAGTCCAACACCAGCACCTGCACCTCATGGCTATATTTATATATTGAAAATTCTGACCTCTGGACATGCTAAAAGTACTTTACATTGATGAAGTACTTGTGAACATGTAGATGTTGTTGTAATGCAGGAGACGCAGTGGTCCCTGAGAGCGTGCAGCAAGATCCCACCTGCAGCAATGTCATAATTAATAACCAAGGTAATCTGTTTCAGTGATGTTGCTTGAATAATAAGTACCATCCAGTCCACCAGGGAGAACTGTTGGGATACTGTTGTGGGATCTTTTAAAGGACATTTGGGAGGGAAGAGGGGAGCTCCATTATATGTCTCATCCTGGAAGGTGCCCCACAATCTTGGTGCTTCACTGAAACTCTCAGGCTACTGCTGTGATCGAGTGGAAATGGAGCCCAGAATCTACCGACAAACATTGGGTTAACTGTAGTGTTGGCCCTGTACGTATTTTAAACTGGTGACATCAGCAACCAGTAATGAGATTTTGTAGCTTGTGAGCACATTGTTCGCTGACTCACAAGGGCTGTGTGGTTTAACAACAATCACACCTGGTTCTCTGCAACTTCAGCCAATTTCTGAACCTGTCAATTAGTGAATTCTACGGTAAAAATAACTCTTGACTTCCATCGAATTCAAACCTTTTTCTAATCTCTAATTAAACTCCTCACATTGACATGTTCGGTTATTTTGTAGAAAATCCCGTTGTGAATTGACACTAGCTGGACAACTTCAGAATGGGCAGGGCTGTATGAGGCCCAGTTCAAAAAGCTGCTTATTTCTGTATAATTGCATAATTTAATTTTAAGGTCCACGTTTAACTGAGGAGCGCTGAAAACAGTAACTGTAATCATGGTGGATGCTGGAAACACTCTGATTAGCTTTACACACAGTCACAAGTATGAACTATTTAACTTAAATAAGGAAAACCAATTGTCAATCTAAGGAGCGTCAGTAAACAGACAAGACAGAATTAATAAAATTGGCAAAAATTGAAGTTAAAAATCACACAACACCAGATTATAGTCCAACAGGTTTATTTAGAAGTACTAGCTTTCAGAGCGCTGCTCCTTCATCAGGTGATTGTGCAGTAGGTTGTGCTCTCCAACCCCTGATGAAGGAGCAGCGCTCTGAAAGCTAGTGTGCTTCCAAATAAACCTGTTGGATTATAACCTGGTGTTGTATGATTTTTAACTTTGTCCAACACATTCCAACACCGGCAGCTCCAAGTCATGGCAAAATATGAGATGAGACTTTTTTTTGAGTGACCTCTAATGACCTGGCAAGGTAATGAAAACAGATTGAATAGCAATGTTCAAAAGCATTAAAAAAAATTTATTTCATAGGATGGGGGTGGAGTTGCCTATTCTTGATTGCTCTGCAAATGAGTGGCTTACTGGACCATTTCAGAGGGCAGTTGTGAGTTAACTATATTGTTGTGATGTCTGGAATTACGCAGAGGCATGTACAAATGATAGGTTTTTAAACAGCGATTGATGATGGTTTCATGGTTTCAACACTCGAATTATTAACTGAATTTAAATTCCATTATCTACCCTTGGTGGGATTTGAACTGATGCCCTGGAGCCTGAGTCTTTAGATTACTAGTCCAGTGATATTAACATGATGCCACCATTTCCCCCTTCAGAACTGAGGAGCATCTTAAACACTGTTTGAATCTAGGAAAGAAAGCTGAAACGTTTAGAATGAAATTGTGACAGGAGCCCCAAACATTTGGTTCAGTTTTAGTTTTTATGAAGTTTCAAGACTGTAGTGTCAAAATGTGTTGACTTGATCATTTGTCATCTTCCAATCATAGAATCCCTACAGTGTGGGAGTAGGCCATTCAGCCCATCAAGTCCACACTGACCCTCTGAAGGAGCATTCTACCCAGACCCATTCCATCCCTGTTATCCTGCATTCCCCATGGCCAGTGCACCTAGCCTACATATCCCTGGACACTATGGGCAATTTAGCATGGCCTATCCACCTAATCTGCACATTTTTGTACTGTGGGAGGAAACCCACACAGACACAGGGAGAAGATGTAAACTTCACACCAACAGTTGCCTGAGGTGGAGTTGAACCAGGGACCTTAGTGCTGTGAGGTAACAGTGCCAACCACTGAGCCACCATGCTGCTCCAATGGAGCTGTATTTTTGAGCTCAGTAAGCAAATAATATGTGGACAAAGCCTTGATCCTGAAGTGGTTTATCGGACTTCTTAAGACTGGAACTAAAACCATTTGTGATCAATTAAGGAACCAGGAACAGACGTTATGTCTGCACTATTAGGACAGCAAGAGTAAAGGTCATGTTTGCACTTTCAGAGACCGAGTTAAAGGTCATATCTGCATTCCAGGGAGTTCAGAAACAGAATAATGGAGCTTGGCTTCCATGTATAGTTTCAAGGGAATGAGAATCTTTCCCGCAAATACACTGTACTGAAGAATTGACGATGGTTGATTACTGAGGCATTATGAAAGGATCCAGAGCAGAACTCTCGCAGCACAGGGGTCTAGGATAGAGGTTACACATCTAATGCACAACAGATTGGAGCAAAGATCACACAAATACAGATATGCCAGTGGCTGACATGGTGACTGATGTTTTTAAAGGACTTTGCAATACAGGAGCAACTCTATTGTGAACATCTTGCTGACCAATCTGATTGGTATTATTAATACAGAAATCCAGGAAAGTTGGTGTTTCTAGATATACATGGGTGTAAGTGTCTCCTTGGAGACATGAGTGATTGGAAGGGCTTCCTCAAAAGGCACAAACTGCATTTCATAAACTGATATTTTTCAAGTGTGGTCCCTCAATCCTGTGCTATTTCATGATGTCATGTTGGTGATTTTAAAAATTAATTAATTTATGGGATGTAGGCACCGTTGGCTAGGTTAGCATTTATTGTCCACCCCTAACAGTCAACCACATTGTTGTTGGTCTGAAGACACACCTAGGAGAAAGTGAGGACTGCAGATGCTGGAGATCAGAGTTAAGGGTGTGGTGCTGGAAAAGTGCAGCAGGTCAGGCAGCATCTGAGGAGCTGGGGAATCGATGTTTTGGGCATAAGTCTGCCCGAAACATTGAATCTCCTGCTCCTTGAATGCTGCCTGACCTGCTGTGCTTTTCTGGCACTACACTCTCGACTCTGAAGTCACATGTAGGCCAGAGCAGGTCAAGATGGCAGTTTCCCTCCCTAAACAGTAGATGGTATTTCCAACAATTGATTCATGCTTGTCATTAGACTCATAATTCCAGATTTTTAAATATTGAATTCAAATTCTATTTTCCATGGCGGGATTTGAACCCAAGGTCTCTGGATTAACGGTTCAGAAACAATGCCACCATTGCTGACGCTTCCCCACCAATGCTGAATTTCTCGCGTCATTAAATGATGTTTTGTGTTTTATTTTCAGAAACCTACTCTATGTCTACCCTCAATTCTTCAACTTCACGAACCGACAGGGATCAGCACGGAACATCACAGTGAAAATCCAGTTGATGGGCAGTGAAAAAGTCAACGATGCCCTACCGGTGAGTCTCAACTTGCTGGAGCTTGGCATTAAACCACTGCCAGTGACTAATGAGAAGCAATAGCAAGGTGTTGGGGAGTTGGGGCACATTGTTGGTGACAAGCACAGGAGTGTTTCAATTCCCAGTGCAACATCCTTCGTTGCACCCCAAAGATGTGCAACTGTTTGCTGTAGGCACAATCACTCCTTAATGTGGGAGTCCATCTCCCCAGCTGGAGCCCCGGCCACTACATTATAAACACTGTTTCCAGTTTCTCACAGTGGAGCTGGTGGAATTGCAGAGGGAGGGATGGTTGGTGAATTGCTATAGCCTCTGGTCCCAAATCATTCAGTGAGGTCTGTGCCCTGCACACCACACTGGCCCTCTGCTTTGTGCCATCCCATTCTCTGCTCTGTGAAGGTGAAAGTCAGCTTGGTTGTTTTCCATACACATCTATTGTGTGACTGAGAGTTGTTAATAATTACCTTGCAGGTCATCTTTGGAAAATCTGGACATCCTGAATATGTAAATGAATTATATACACCCGTGGCCTATCACAGCAGGTACACACAGGCTGGGAGCATTGGGCAAGAGCATTGGATGGGAGCAGGGGATGTTATAACTGGCTGGGAGCACTGGGTAGGAACGGGAGTTGGGCACTGGGTGGGGGCAGGGGGTGGGGGAACTGAATAGGAGCATTAGGTGGGAGCACTGCCTAGGAACACTGAGCAGGAGCACTGTCTGTGAGCACATGTTACCACAGTGGGTAAGAGTCCTTCTGTGACTAGCCGGAATTCTCTGCCCTGTAAAGTAAGCATATGGGTTCAGCTGTGAAAGCTGCAGCTGGTGACTTTGGGCCCACTGTTCAGAGTTGGCCAGAGTTCAGTAATGGCTGGTTTTCCACTGGCAATGTGCTGGCGAAGTCACCGATTCATGATCAGTCTCCGTAGGTAAGGAACTGATTGAATCCAGATTCTCTCGGTGACTAGAAATGCGACATTCCATAAGGGAGACTTGGAAAACCACACCCTAAGCTAGTTCTTCCCCCTTGTATGTGCATGTTATAGATGTTCCTGGTGACCCAGTGGAACTGGTGGCTGAAGAGAAGCAGTGATATGTCCTGACTTGGGTGGAGGGGGGTGGGGGGAGGTGGGAGGCAGATTATTTATGGTACACTTAAAGGGTACCAGGTACACAAAGTAACATTTTAATAAATGGGAGGACCATTCTCCATTCAGAAATGATTTTGCAACATGAATTATGGTTAGATTTGTCATGTCTGTACCCTCCCTGTACCTGGACCTGCCGCATGCCTGTACCCACCGCGTGCCTGTACCCTCCCTGTGCCTGGACCTGCTGCGTGCCTGTACCCGCCATGTGCCTGTACCCTCCACGTGCCTGTACCCTCCACGTGCCTGTACCCTTGCTTTGCCTGTGCCCACTCTGTGTACTTGCTTTTCTAGTTAAAAGAGGGGAACCATGGAGAAACTTGTCCTCACCCGACCTCCAAACACAGACGTTTCCAGCTGTGTTGTTGGATCCTGTTCAGAAACAAGAATCCTTTATATGTTTACTCTGGAATTCAGCTGTGCTGAGATCACACTGGGCACCTCCTTAGTTCAGTCATAATGGTGTGGGAATGGGACTGCTATTCCCAACAGAGTTATCAAGAAGCCTTTGTCTCCCTGTGTAATTGGTTCTCTGAACCTCAGTAAACACATCACTACGTTTTGTTCCACCATGATTGGTCAGATCCTCAATATGCCATCATAACAGCGGTTACATTATGGCCTGTTCCCTGATATTGGTGGATATAAAATCATAAAATCCTTCAACACAGCAGGACGGTGTTCAGCCCATCCCCACCGTGCTGGCTCTTGGAAAACTATCCAGTGAGTCCTAATGTCCCACTCTCTTCCCAGAGCCCTGTGTCCTTCTCCTTTTTGGAGATAAGTAACTTTAGATTTTGTTGCTGGTTTATTTGATAACATCAGCTTCTCCTCCTTCCTCGGCAGGTCTCCTTTCTTCTATGAGGAAGTGAAGATAAAGTTGCCATCTAGTCTCACTGAAGGCCATCACCTGCTCTTCACCTTTTACCACATTAACTGTCAGCCCAAACAGAGCCAGGACAGCCCTGAAGTTCCACTGGGCTACAGCGTGAGTTTCTGAACTGCCACTGGCTGCTTATTAAACCATTTTTCCCTAATACACGGTGGGTAAACTACCATCTAATGCAGTAGGTCAATACAAGACCAGAGTCGATACCAGGCCGGGATCAGTACCAGACTGGGGTCGGTATCAGGCCGGGTCGGTACAAAGCCAGGGTCAGTAACAAGCTGGGGTCGGTACCAGACTGGGTTCAGTACCAGGCCGGGGTCGGTACAAAGCCGTGGTCAGTACCAGGCCGGGGTCAGTACGAGGCCAGGGTCGATATGAGGCCGGGGTAAGTACCAAGCTGGGGTCAATACCGGGCCAGATAAGGTCTACAACTTTCTTCCTTTGACCTTGTCAAATGGAACAGGTTTGAAGCTGGGACGAGTTGTATTTTTGTGACAAACTAACTTGATTCCATTGTGAGCTGAGGGTTCATTGTTGGAAAGCTACATCGGCTGTGTTGTTATGAAAACCAGAATGTACAGAAACCACTGGTCAAAATCAGGGGAGCAAACGTTATGGAGCATATACAAAGTGTGTATGGACTTTAAAGTTTTTCGATTAGATTAGATTACTTACAGTGTGGAAACAGGCCCTTCGGCCCAACAAGTCCACACCGCCCCGCCGAAGCGTAACCCACCCATACCCCTACATCTACATCTACCCCTTACCTAACACTACGGGCAATTTAGCCTGGCCAATTCACCTGACCTGCACATCTTTGGACTGTGGGAGGAAACCGGAGCACCCGGAGGAAACCCACGCAGACACGGGGAGAACGTGCAAACTCCACACAGTCAGTCGCCTGAGGCGGGAATTGAACCCGGGTCTCCGGCGCTGCAAGGCAGCAGTGCTAACCACTGTGCCACCGTGCCGCCCGTTCTTGTAAATATACCTGTACTGTTGCTCTACACAATTCAACCTCAGTTCAGAAATAGATTCAGGGCTGTTTTGTGAGAATCAAAATATTTGTCCAGATTGTATGGTCATTTAACATGGTCTGAGTGGATCTCAGATCATTGATCACAGAAAGGAGAATCTAGTGGCAATATCACATGCAGGGATTAGAAATTCCCAGCTGGTTTTCAGTCCATTTAATTCAACAGACAGAATTTGGAAGCATTTTGTAATCCTCTCTCCCTCTCCCTCTCAGTGTACCTGCCTCTCCCTCTCAGTGTTGCTCGCTGTGAGATCCTGCCTCAGTTTCAGTCAACATAAGCTGGTTTAGTGTTTGTGTGAAGGGTCTGGATTCAGTGTGCTCCAGGAACCCGCTGTGACTTTATGGCTGACTGCAGAGTTGTCACTGTTGAACCTTCAAGGAATATTAGTCCAATTGAGGAACTGCTGAGAGGAAGAATGTTACACAGTAAACAGTGAGCTGAATGCAGTAATTCCCCATTATGTTGTCCTTTTACAGTATAGATCTACCCAAATACTTTCAGTGGATTAAACTAATCACAAGCAGAGCTGGCTCTAGGGCATTGGCCACAGCTCCAGGCAGCTTGAGTGGCCTCAGACTGAAGCTGCTTTAAGAATTAGCTCACTGCCCAGGATAGAAGACCCTCTACCCACTGTGCCCAGGGTGGGAGACCCTCTACTCACTGTCCCCAGGGTGGAAGACTCTCTACTCACTGTCCCCAGGGTGGGAGACTCTCTACCTACTGTGCCCAGGGTGGGAGACCCTCTACCCACTGACCCAAGATTGGGAGAACCTCTACCCACTGTGCCCAGGGTGCGAGACCCTCTACACTCTGTGCCCAGGGGGGGAGACCCTCTACACATTGTGCCCGGTGGGGGGAGACCCTCTACACTCTGTGCCCAGTGTCCACATAAACAAGCAGACCTCCAGGATTTGAGTCAGATTGAAGGGTGCGAACCTGGACAGGTGAACAGGGAGGATGTATCTTAACAGGCTGCATAGTGAATAGAAAAAGTAAATGGACCAAATACATTTACACACTTGCCAACTCAAACCATATCAACACTGGAAATGTGAGTTGTTTGAGTAATTGATTTTGTTTCTGACAATGATCAATGATGGTGGTTGTTGATTTCCGGAAGTTTGATTACTGGCTGAACAAACTTCTCTGTATGGAACAACATTCTGTCATATATTATCCCATTTTTTAGAAGGATAATAGATGCTCTAGGTATGCTGCTTATATTCCTAGGGCATTAAATGTGTTAATTGTCTATATTTTTAATTTGCAACAGTGGTTGTCAATCTTGGACAATGGACATCTGTGCTGTGGAACCTTTGAACTCCCTGTTAATTTGGACAAACCTCCTTTCCCTTATTCAGTATCATCTGTAAGTACAGAATGACTAAATGTTTACTTATATGCATATAACAATGAGTGATTTAGTGTACGTCTGTCTTCATCACATTTTGGCTGCCACACTTCACAAGTAGTGCTTGCAGATCTCCACTTGAAACTTTAAAATAATCCAGCTGAAAAGCCATTCATTTGGAATGTCCACAGAGATTCCCTCATCAGCTGAAAACATGTTAAGGATCCTTGGATTCTGACCTCGGCCGATGTTTACGTCACAGCATTTTAATCTCATGACCTTAGATGAACACAACTTCACCTGAGCAGCAGAACGATACGATGGAATGATACTCATGTCTTTCTAAATAATTGAATTTAGCAGGGTTATTGTCAAAAGAGATCCACCAGCGCTATGTGTTACACTCAAATTGTTGTGATTGTGAACCCTTCATTTTCTCACATTTCTAATCTAAGCAACATTTCTAATTGTTTACAATTAAAAGTAAACTAGATTATACACATTTACCATCGAACTTTACAGACCTCCAGTCACAAAGTAGACTGAGATCTTCGAATCTCAGTCTCCCATTTCCCATCAGTACAGGCTCATAACCGTTTTGGTACAGTGTAAAATTGGATTATTTGATTTGACTTTTGTAACATTTTCTCGTGTGTAAGATCTTTTCCAGTTTGTGTTATTTTTCTTACAATTTGCATTCCAAGAAGACCAGCGTATCTCTGTTTGAAGTGTATTTGTAAAGTTGGTTTTGCCCTTTGTCATTTCCCAGGGGCTCTGTGATCCTACATGGGTTTGTGACATTCTGTTTAACATAACGTTCCAGGCCTGTGGTGTCATTTATACTTGGGTGTAACCCCCACCATACTGCAATTGCTGAAAGTCATGAAATTTATGACGTTATTTAAGTTTAAAATTCAAGCCTGACTCTCAAATCTACTTATTGCTTCAATGCTTGGATTACAAAGCTCCCCCGCACTCCACCCCCAATCTTCCCACAATGCTTCTGTCTTAACTATCACTGCCATTCAATGGTTAATCCATGAACAACCTGTTCCTTGTTCAACCAGGCCACCTGCCTGGTTCCTGCATCCTCCTTCTGTAGTTCAATATTGTCACAATGGTTAGGCCTTGAACCTTCTGCCTCGGTACAGCACCTATTACTCCAAGGTTACTGTACAACTTGGTGCATTCTCCACTAAGTAGTTTGGACTAGGTTGCCCAGGACCTGTCTGATCTCTTAACTTCCCCATTCTCCCTTCACATTGAGGTCATTACAGTGTTGGTCTGTATCTTCTAATTGAAAGAAGCTGTGATTGTGATGGCTTTGTGACCTTTTCTTAAACATAATGTTTGCTCTGTAATGACTTGTCTCCATCCAGCTCCATCATTATTCCATTGAGCACAGAGGCACAGCTCCTAGTGTCTTGCTCCAATCACCATTTGGCATCAAAGATGCCCACAACGAATTAATAAGGCCCATAGAATATATCTCCTCTCCTTTAGCCAAAGCTGATAATCATTTGGCATCCAGGACCCAATCAATCTTTTCACCCCATGCTGAACTGCCATACTCTCATCACAACAAATGATTTGAAAATTGAGGATTGCCACTGGCATCACTTTATCCCTCACTTTATTCATCGTTCAACCTCCATCAGAAGAAATATCCCAAATTCGCACTAGTCATCACTGACAACTGCTGTGCCTGGGATTGGTTCTCCCTTCCCAATAGCATTCCTCCCAGCATCTCAGCAGTACGCTGGGAATGTCAGGAATTCACAACAGAAGACACTTTTTGCTTGTTCAATGAAGCACACTCAGAGGTGCTGCTGATTCCTTGCTGTCCCTGTGTATTGGCGGTGAGCCAGCAGCTATTGTTTGCTTCTCCACAGCGTGTGCATGGAGAAAGATTCTGAGTAATACAAATGATCGGAAGCTCACCTTCACACCGGTGTTCCGACTTATAGTTGAGGCCTTATGGTGGTGGGGGTCATGAACCCACAGACAAACTGTTCAACAAATATCTATCAATCCATGTCAAGCCTCCTTTGGAGTGCTTGGCACACAATTAAATTTATTGTCTCATTTTTAGATATTAAGGTGATAGCCCCTCTTCAGCTCTGTGCAACAATTACTGTTTTGGAATAGATGGTGATTCTGGAGTACTGTGAAAGGTCAAAGGGCATAATGTTTACTTGAATATTTTCCTTTACAGTTGATACTGGCCACACTTGAGAACACATGACTGCAGATCATAGTTACAATTGGCAAAAGTAGGGCTTTCTTCCTGCCTGGGTGTGATGGACAGAATAGCCTTGTTCACCACAATGGTTTTGTCGATGTTTTATACATTCTGTTCCTTTCTTTCGGAAGTGCATTATCTCACGGCCTTTCCGTGGACAGGTAGTACTCAGATCTCCTGGTCTTAACAATGGAAGGAATTTTCTTCCACAATTAATTTCCTCCCACATTGAACATTGTGCAAACTCTCAGCTGAACAACAGAATGGGGATGGAAAGTTGGACAGTGTCTTGTTATGTCCTGCTGTTCTGTGTAGAGTTCCTTCACGAATCAGACAATATGATTCTGAACAACGTGATGCAGCCCTGGAATAGGCCGTCTTGGTCAGGCATCACGTTCAAGATTTGGAGAAGGGAGCCCTAGAGGAACTGTTTGAATAACTTTCCCTGGTCTTTATTTCAGAGCTCACTGCCTGGCTTGAAGAGGTTGGACAATCGGAAAGCGGTCTTTAAAGTGGAGTTACGCCCAGTTTCGACAGTGCACACACAGGTGAAAGTGTTTGCAACTATCAAGGCTGTCCAGCCTTGACTATAATTATGGGATGGCAGAGCAATGAATGTCAATGCTGGCTGACTGCCTGTTCTCATCCCAATGAGACACTGGCTTTGATTCATCTGTTATATTTCATCATGTTTCTACTTTATATCTAAGATTTTGTACTTAGATACTTTTGGACGCTGAGAATGGTGACTTTGTACACTTTTTACTGTACTCCTGTATCCTTGAATACACATGACAATAAAATTTAATGCTAATTACTAAATAGTTGATCAGGCACAAGGGGCTATTTTCCTTCTGTGTTCCAAACAAACATTGGACATAGCATTGACATTTCTCTTTGTGTTTTTCTTAATTTTTTTTGAAGTTATTTAGAAGAAAGGTCAGAGAGGGTAAAGTCTCTTGGTTTCTTGGTTGCCAGTGTTACATTGTTCTCTGTTTATTGCTGCAGGAAAGGACACTGGAGCGATTCTTCTCACTGTGTGAAGCTGTTGGTGAACACTACTCTTTAGCCCATCAGACTGAGGCAGTGAACCAGGCTGTCTCTATGCTCAGGCAGGTTTGCTTGGAGGAATTGGTCAAGTTCCTGAACGTGGTGTTCGATAAACTGCTGCCACTGTTACACTTGAGCTCCAGGATGGGAGCAGAAGGAGGTACAGGAAACCCAAATATATACTATCTATTTGCACACTATGTTAATACCTTTAGTTAAAGGCCATTCTGCACAGTTTTTCTCTGCTTTATAGCCCAGTAACATGACTCAGTGAGGCAGGTAGTTGAACTGTTGGAAAATTCTGAATACTGTATACAGGTCGACATACCTTCAGATCCTGCCTCCTATCGTTTCAGGATATATTTAGCTTCTGTTTTCTTTCCATTTCCTTTCCTCTCCCATTACCTCCTGTTTTATAATTCTATTCTTCCTCCTCCTGTTGTCCTCTACCCCCATCCTTCCCACTCTCTTCAATTTTACTCCATCACTTTTCCTCTCTCCCTCCCTCCTGCTTCTTTTCGTTCATCTCTTTGTTCACTTTCCCTCTCTGGGGAATGTTGACTGGAGTGAGTGTTGGGAGAGATCGGTGTAAATGGGGATGGGCCTGGAGTAGCCAGGCTGTGACTCTTGTTTGAGCAGCTGTTCCCTATTAATACATACACAGATCTAGCGAAGAGCAAGGAGCAACCCTTGGGAGGTGGGTAACAAGTTGGTTATCTCATTGTTTATTCAATTTGCCCACTAAACTAACCAATGGTCCGGATAACAATCCTCTGCAGCAGTCCATGTTTTACAAGGGAAAGGGCTGTCCACAACACAAACAGCAATCTGTATTATTGAAGGGAAAAGGAGGTGAACGATTGAATAAAAGTGTTACAATGCTGGGTGGCGTTAGTGATTTTAATATGTTCCTTCAATGAAGAGTCTGAAAGCTGTGACCTAGGTTGCTTACTGGGTCTGGTGTTAAATTGGAGCCAGAGTTTAGGACCAGGGTGTTTTGACGCTGGTGAGGTGAATACTCAGTATCCTTGCCTAAAAGATCAGTCAGAGCTTGAGGGAACTGGAGTGAGGACTATCAGAGGGAACTTGAAAGCACATTTGTATGTGACTTGTGGGGGAGTATTTTTTTCATCTGTGCGCAGACACAGAAGTTGGACTGGGAAGAGATGTGGAATGGAAAGTGAAGGAAGTGATCAGAGATAAGGTTATCTGCAATTGACACAATGAGAGTAGGCCGTGGTTGAGGATATGACTGTAAATATGTAGAGAGAAGTTTATATAAAACATGAGAATAATAGGACAATAAACCCGAGAGAGAAAGAGAGTATGATAGCATTGAGATAGCAGTTAAGGATAAGAATGAAGGAGTCTGTTGTGTCTGTGTTTGCTTTCAAAGAGCAGTTGTATTCAGTCCTCCACTTCTATATTTTGCCTGTAAATCTATAAATTTCACATCCTCAAGTACAGTCAACATAAACATGATGTTGGAGTCAGTTTCACTACACATTCAGCAGCATGTTCCAACTCCTGATAGGTTTGTACCTATAAATATTTGTGCTTGTCTCTCTTCTGGATCCTTAGCCAGTCATTCGCCAGAGGGAATCTTTCCTCTCTTTACTCCATCAAAACCTCTAGTAGGTCCGATCTTAGCCTTCTTGCTTCCAAGGAGACCAATCCATATTTTTCTAGTTTCACCTCATAACTGAAGTCCATGTTCCCAATACTTTCCTCAGTATTGTAGGTGCCCAGGTTGGGTAAAGGGGTTAGTGAAGTTGTGTGTTGAGGTTCAGTGAGATAAGTGTTGTGCTCGATGAGTTAGGTGTTTGATATACTTGATGATTCAATATTGCAGAAATAATCTAACCATCACTAACTGTCCACATTCTGTTGTTTTTGTTTTGATTCTGTTACTCACAGCTCTTGTCAGCAAGGAAATTTTTGATGTGCTGGTTGCAATTGTGGATCGTCTGCAAAATAGTGAAGAGGTGAAGAAAGACTCGTTGGGCCGAAGCCATTATCTAGCTTCCTATGTTCACTACATGTTCAATGTGCCAGGTACTGATTGAGCTATCCACAATTCTCATGTGTTTTTTTGAAGGAAATGTTTGCTGAAAACGTGTTTCCCTTCATGGAAGAGACTAGACTAAGGAACACAGCTTTAAAGTAAGAGGTCACTTATTTAAGGTTGAAGACCCTTCTTCTCGAAGGGTCACAGTCTGTGGAACTCTTCTCTAGAGAGCATTGGAGACTAGATCATTGAATATTTGAGGGAAAGATTCCTGACTAACAAGGAAGTCACAGGTTGTTGGTAGCAGTAGAGTGGAGTTGAGGCCATCATCATCATTTTGAATGGTTAAGCAAGCTCAAGGGACCAAATGACCTCCTCCTGCTCCTAATTTGCATGTACATCTGTAAGACTTGTGTCCTACTCTTGTGTCCTTTCCCCCACTTTTCATCAATGTGCTGTCCTTTAGGTGGTCCTTTTGATCCATGACCTGGATTTGTCACAAGGAAAACTGGAACAGGAGAACATAAGAAATAAGAGGAGGAGTAGGCCATCGAATCCTCAAGACTGCCACACTATTCAACAAGATCATGACTGCTCTGCCCCCGGCTCAACCTCTCTCTCTTGTCAGCGCATCATAATACTTAACTCACAAATGTCAAAAATCTGTCTACCTCCTCTTTAAATACTTTCAGTGATCTGCACAATAGGACTTTAGGAGCTTGGAAAGTAAGGTAGACCTTACTGGAATGTCACATTGTCTCTCTGCACTCACTGTAAACAAGGTTTTGGGATTTGCATTTTAATCATCTTCAAAGAGCTGTCTCCATTTCCTATCTCTGCTAGCATCAATGAATGAAAATGGCTTTTGACACATTGCCCCCTCTCCCTTGCTGAAGGTATTCCTGACACAAATCAGTCAGGCAGACATCTTAGATTTGTCCACAGCCACCATTTTATATCAGCACAGCAATGACATTGCGTTTATAAATAAGGAAAAGCAAGAGAGACTGGCAACGTCAATACAGTTTGAAAATATTTGATATTGAACACGCACACAGGATCACACATGAACAGACATACACAAACACACAGAGTCACACACACAGAGATACAAACACCTTCAAAGAGCTGTCTCCATTTCCTATCTTGCAAGGGAATTCATGTTTTGATGATGCATTCATGCAGGACAGTAAACAGCTTTTGAGACTTTCCCCATTGTGACAGAAATTCAGCCCCAATCTGAAACTTGGAGATATGTAACAGAACAGAAATGAACCAGCAGCTTTCTATGTTCCTGCTCCCAGTGTAACATTTGACCATTTAGTTTATCTTGTCTTCAGTCTAACATCCAACAAGGATCACTTCACAGATCCAATAACAGATCCCCAGGAGTGAGTTACAGACTGGAATCTAATCGAGGGGTTTATGGTTTATATACAGAATAACAGATCCCTAGGAGTGAGGGACAGACTGGAATCTAATCGAGGGGTTTAGGGTTTATATACAGCATATCAGATACCCGGGCGGCACGGTGGCACAGTGGTTAGCACTGCTGCCTCACAGTGCCAGAGACCTGGGTTCAAGTCCTGCCTCGGGCAACTGTCTATGTGAGTTTTCTTCGGGTGCTCCGGTTTTCTCCTACAGTTAAAGATGTGCACGTTAGGTGAATTGGCCATGCTAAATTGCCCGTAGTGTTAGGTGAAGGGGTAAATGTAGGAGAATGGGTCTGGGTGGGTTGCTGTTCGGAGGGTCGGTGTCAACTTGTTGGGCCGAAGGGCCTGTTTCCACAATATAAGTAACCTAATCTAAAACTCTCTAGGTAGAGAATTCCAGACATTCACTACCCTCTGGGAGAAGAATTATTGAATCTGTTCAATGTGGAAGCAAGCCATTTGGCCCATTGAGTCTGCACTGCCCCTCCACATAGCATCTCCCCCAGAATCACTCCCACTACCCTGTCCCTGTAACCCTGCATTTCCCATAGCCCCTGTAACCCTGCATTTCCCATAGCCAATCCACCTAACCTACACATATTTGGACTGTGGAAAGAAGCCAGAACAACTGGAGAAAATCCATGCTGACACATGTTCCTTCACATCTCAGTTTTAAAAGAGAGTCCTCTTATTCTGTAATTATGTCCCTTACTTTAAGATCCTCCAACTAGAGGAAACTTCCTGTCAACATCTTCCCTGTTAATCCTGCTCAGAATCATGTATGTCTTAATAAGATCACCCATCATTATTCTAAACTCTGATAAATAAGGGCCTAATCTGTTCAGCCATTTTTGAGAGATCAACAGGTCCATCCCGCAGAACAATCTCATGAATCTCTTTCGAACTGCCTCCATGGCCAATACATCATTTTTAAAATATGGGGACCAAAACTGTACATGGTACTCCAGGTGCAGCCTCTCCAACACTCTGTATATTTGCAACATGACTTCCCTATTTTTAAACTCCAACCTGTTAACAATAAAGACCAAAATTCCTTTTGCTGCTTTAATTACTAGCTGCACCTGCTTGCTAATGTTTTACATTTCATGCACAAGAACACCTAAATTCATCTCTATTTCACTTTTTAAAAAATCTCTTCCACATTTAAATAATTGCTCACCTTTTGAATCTTCCTATGAAAGTGCATGACCCGACTTGCCCCACATTAAGATTTTGCCTCCTCATTCAGGTTATCTATCCCCTGCAGATTCCTTATGTCCTCATCATAACATGTTCTCTCACCTATTTTTATATTGTCAATAATTTTGGATACTTTACACTCTGCTCCCACCTCCAAATCATTAATGTGGATCGTAAATAATTGCGGCCCAAGGACTGATCTTTGTGACAATTCACTGTCTTTCCAAGCTGAAAATGACCCAGTAATCCTGACTCTCTGATGGACAAGCATTAACTAAGGCTCAATCCACGTCAATACGTTATCCTTAATACAGTGAGTTCCTGTCTTGGCAATAACTTTTTATGTGGCAATTTATCACCTAGGCCATTCACAGGCCCTTTTGCTATTCAATCAGAATCTGGCTGATATTAGCTCCATTTAAACTGCCTTGGTTCTGCAACAATAATATCTTCGCTAACAAAAATCTGTCACCTCAGCTTTGTCATGTTTTAACTGGCCTAACCTCTGTGATGTTCTGGAGGAGTTGAGGGGGGGTGGGGGGTGGGGGGAAGGCAGGAGCTGGAATGGTGGTGGAGACAAGGTGGCAATGCTAGAATTTCTCTCTTCTTGGTAAGGAAGTTTTTCTTGACTTGATAACGTGGTGATCCCTTTAAATGATCCCAGGCTGACACAAGGTGCTGCTCAGAAATGGAATAGAAATGATGGCTTACTTTTAGTTACTTAAGTATTCAAGGAATCAGATGTGAAGGTCAGTTATTGGAGAAGTGACAAGTGACCACTTTGAAACTGATGCTAGTTATTTCCTTTTGTTGAAATGGCCACCACTTCAATCCACTCTGTCTTTTCTATCATTTATTTTTAGTTCTCCATGAGATCAGATCCTCAGAATCTGAGAAATATGCCACACTCAAGCCAGAGGCTGCTACTGCATTACGTAGGATACGACTGCGCAGCACCAGTGACCCTGCGATCCAACCATCCTCACTCATGCTGCCAAAAGACAGAGGAGGCAGTCAGAAACACGCACAGGTCAGGCCAATACTCCTACATTTAGCAGATGGATTCTAAATGCATCAAGTAGGGTGTGAATGCAGCTTTTATCTTGAAATATGCATTTATTCCTCGTTGACATTTAGATGGATTAAGTCCTAAAGTAGCTCAGACACTGAGATCATTTTGGAGACACAACACAATACTGTACGCAACAAAGCATAGTTACAGGATGATGTTGTAATCCCTGAATTTCCTTAGTTGCCCTAGATGGCCAGAGATGTGGAAAATGTGAGGTTAGCCATTTTGGCAGGAAGTATAGAGGAGCATAATATTATTTAAAAGGAGAAAGCTATGGAACAGAGGGGTTTGGAAGTCCTCATCTGTGCATCACAAGCTTGCAGCTCAACAGAGAGTTGAGATAATGATGAAATTTTCAGGATGGCAATCAGTAACTAATGGAGTGCCTCAGGGATCAATACTGGAGCCACAATTAATGACTTGGGTGAGGAAAGTGAATGTACTAACACTACATTTGTGGATGACACAAAAATAGGTAGGAAAACAAGTGGTGACAATGACACAAAGTCTTCAAATGAATATAGACAGGTTTATCAAATGGACAACAATTTGCAGATGTAACATAATATGGGGAAATGTTATCCACTTTGGCAGGGAAATTGAGGAGTTGGATATTATTTAAATGAAGTGAGACTGCAGAAAGCCATGGAATAGAGGGATTTGGGAATCCTCATCCATGAATCACGGAAAGCTAGCATCCAAGTTCTGTGGGTATTAGGGAAGGCAAATGGAATTGTTGCCCTTTATTTCAAAGAGCATAGAGTATAAAAGTGGTAGCATTCCACCGCTGGAATGCTATGAACAGTTTCACGCCTCTTAGTTAAGGAAAGATATATTGGTATTGGAAGCAGTCCAGAAAGATTCACTGGGCTGATCCCAGGTATGGAGGAACTATCTTACGAGAAGTGGTTGAATAGTTTGGCCTAAACATTTGGACTTAGAAGAATGAGAGGTGATCTTATTGAAACCTACAACATACTTTGTAGTGGACTTGACAGAGTAGGTGTGAAAAGGTTGTAGGGGACTGTAGGACCAGAGGCTTTATTCTCAGAATAATTTAACATTTAAGAGGCAGAGGAATTTGGAGGAATTCATTCTCTCAGAGAGTGGTGAATCTGTGGAATTTGTTTACCACACAGGGTTTTGACATTTGGTCATTAAATGTATTCATGGTTGAAATAGACAGATGTTTTGATCTGTCAGAATTTCAGGGCTAATGGAGAAAATTAGATCAGCCATGATTGTATTGAATGGTACAGCAGACTTGATGGGTTGATTTGGCCTACGTCAGTTCCTATGTCTTATAGTCTGATGGTAAACATCTACCAGTGCAGGCCAACGGTGCATGGGTTTCCATGGCATTTGATTCTCAGTGCCCCAACTTCCATAGCTTTTTTAAAATTGCAGCCAAAATGTGGGAGCTTTCTTTGCCAGGGTTTAGTTGGTAACATTTTGACAAAACATCTGGGCTTTAGCAGAAAGGAAGTCACTGATCTCACATGAAGCTGCATCGTTAAAGTTACAAAATGTTGTGTTGACCCAATCAATGAGAATGAAAGAACTGTGAAGGATCTCGAACCAGTGAGAGTGATAGTCAGATGGTTTCTAATATCGTCACACTTCTATGGCATATCATTTATTTAGCACGTGGGAGCTTAGTTTAACAGACAGTTGAGGAGACAGGAGCACAGATGCTTGGCAATGTCTCTAGCCTGAGGATGTAACTCATGCCTCTGTGTTGTGGCCTTAATTCTTCACGGTTTATTAATAACTTAGAAGACTGCTTGAAAAGCCCCAGTTCCAAGTTTGTCAATGCCACTCTTAACCGGTGATCGGAGTTTTCTTATGCCAACTACAGAAAATATTGTGCTGTGTATTAAATTTAAACCTGCAGCTGATAGATCTTTGTTGACTAAAGGTATTAATGATATAGGGCAGTGGCAGCTACTTCCAGCTCTAGCTGGAACACTTGGAGAAATCTGTGTCTCCTAATATTCTTTGTCTGAGACTCTCTTTCATTTTCAACACTGTGTTTCTCAAGCTCTCCCACACACATGCATGCACTCTCTCTGCTTCTTGCTTTCCAAAAAATTAACTATTTTATTGTCTAATTGTTTCCAACATTTGATTTTTCTGCAGTTATTCCATGAAGAGTTGGCCTACTGCATTGTGTTAACCAATGGACAAGTGAGAGATCAAGTTTATAGGCATCTGTGGTTCTTCTTTGAACTGTTGGTGAGTTGGTACAATTGATACCTCCTTGATAAGAGTCTGTCAGACCAAGAAGAGTATTTCACTTCTGTATGGTAAGCTGCAAACCATACTGCGAAGCCTCTTCCAAGGATGCCCACCTTGAAGACGTTTTCCTCCTCCCTCTATAATGGACCCCCCCCCCCCACCCACCCCCAATTTATCTCTCAGCCCTCTTCCCCTCCCCAGTCCTGAAGAAGGGTTATGCCTGAAAAGTCGACTGTCTTATTCCTTGGATGCTGCCTGACTTGCAGCACGCTTTATCACTTCTGTGTGATGCCCATCTAACATGCTTTACTTCAGAAGATTGATTTGAAACTGTTTCTGTCCATGTACACTTGGGTGTGAGCAGTCATTTTTTTCAAAGCATGGAATTATAAAATCACACAGCCATATACTGTAAAAGGTGCCTGTTCACTCCATCATGCTTATGTGAGTTCTTTAAACTACTCAATAAGCCCCACACCCTCTCTCAATGACTTTCTTCCAGCATTTTGTTTTTGCCTTTTTAAATATATTCCATTTTGAAAATCACTATGGAGTCACTCGTGCAGGTGGAGCCTGGATCAGTACGTCTCACTGAGTTAGAGAAAAATTCTCCGTCTTTCCCTGACTCAGCTTTATGTTCTTATCATCTGTTAGTATGTAAGTTTCTTCTAACCCTTCAGAGTTTTGAAATCCTTTATTCCTTTAACTTGATGTTCTTAGGAATGTTCCATGGTATTCAAAGACACATTTTACACGTGGCACTGGAAATGTTTTTGGGTATCAGTGACATTTAATGCTCAAGAGTGATGCTGTTTCATAGGTACCTTGGGTTCCTCACATGGGTCAAGCCAGCTATCAGCAGTAATTTAGGTTTGATGGTTTTATTTCCATGGATGTGGATATCAAGGGAAGATATCCCTGATGATGTTTTGTTGGTCTGATTTTTCTTGGTATCCATAGCATGCTCCAAGTGATTTATTTTCCCCTGGCACGAACATTTACATCTGAGGAAAGAAATTCTTGCTCCTATGGGCAATTTAAAGCTCAAAAGGCCTGAAACTTAGATGTGAGACCTGAAGGCTGTAGAGAAGTGTATCACAAACAGGAATATTTTCTGCAGGGGGGAGAGGTTAGGAACTGTGGAAGTACAAAGTTATTTGGATATCTATGTCACTAAGAATTGGGGCACAGATATATTCAAAAAAAATCAAAAGCTAAGATGTTTTAGCTTTAAATTGTAGGAATTTAGAACATAAAATTAAGACTGTGATACTTGAATTGAATTGAACTTTGATCAGGCCACATCTACATTTAGAAACCAGAACTCCCACTGAATGTATGACTTCATTAGGATTTTAAAAATCTACAAGCTGACCAGTTACTTGGAAAAGACAGCTGTAGTAAAACACAACCAGAGATTGCTAGGCAGAGACTCTATTGATCCAAAGAAATCAAGGAATGACATAGGGATTGGGGGAGCGGCAGTGAGGAAGGAGGAAATGATCGTAGGGAGGGAGGAATCATGTTGAAGGAGGGTTCCTGTAGTTGCCGGACTTTCCAATCCCTGGGAAAGCCAGCTCACAGTCATTGGATTTAAATGACTCTCAAAATCTGAGGAACAGGGCGTCATTTAAATATCATAGATATGGAGCTGCCAGTACATTATGAGTCCCTCTGAGATCTGCCAGTGTTAAGACAGAAACATGAGCATTCATGGCTGGTTGATGCTGGACTAAAAGTACGTGGTGAAAAGTGGAATATTTCTCCCAAACCACTGGAGGGCCTAAGTTAATTGAAAGTGATGGAATGTTACTGTGTTCTGACAGGAATATTGGACTTACCTGTGCAAATAACACATACAGATCACTGTCCCTCCCTTTTTGTGATTTTGTAACCTTGAAGAGGTCAAGATGCTCTGTGCAAAGGTTGGTGCCATAAATTCAAATAGCATTTGCCAAATTCTGGAATTGAATTCTTAAATAAACATGGTATTGTTCATGGGCATCAGACACTCTCTCATTACTGTTTGTAAGCTGCAGTGTACTAACATCTGCAGTGAGACATGACATCTGCAGTGAGAAATAGTTGCTTTTTCCCCAGTCATACAGATGTATGACAGATGTTTACTTCTGAGAAATAGTAGACCATCTCCATCACCATCTTCAGATAAATAATATTTTTTAGTTAAGAATCGCAAGATTTCAGAATGCAGGTACAGCAAGTGATTAGGAAGGCAAAGGTATGTTGGTATTTATTGCAAGGGTTGAAAAATGTGTTGCTGGAAAAGCGCAGCAGGTCAGGCAGCTTTCCAGGAGCAGGACAATCGACGTTTCGGGCATAAGCCCTTCTTCAGGAATGAGGAGGGTGTGCCAAGCAGGCTAAGATAAAAGGAAGGGAAGAGGGACTTGGGGGAGGGGCGTTGGGAATGCGATAGGTGGAAGGAGATTGAGGTGAGGTGATAGGTCGGAGAGGGGGTGGGGACAGAGAGGTCGGGAAGAAGATTGCAGGTCAAGAAGGCGGTGCTGAGGCCAAGGGTTGAGACTGAGATAAGGTGCAAGGGAAATAGGAGGATTAAACTGGCAAAGTCTTGCTCCAACAATACAGGGTTTTAGTCAGGCAGCAAAAATGTATTGCGTACAGTTTTGATCTCCTTGCTTGAGAATGGACATACTTGCAGTGGATAACATTCAGAGAAGGTTCGCTAGGCTGATGCCTGGAATGAACAGAAGCAGGTGGTAGAATTAAACTCACTGAGCTGTAGGTTTGATATCCAGATGTTTCATTACCTGGCTAGGTAACATCATCAGTGGCGGCCTCCAAGTGAAGCAAAGCTGTTGTCTCCCTCTTTTTATTTATATGGTTGTCCTGGATGGGGTTCCTGGGGTTTGTGGTGACATCATTTCCTGTTTGTTTTCTGAGGGGTTGATAGATGGTATCTAGATCTATGTGTTTGTTTATGGCGTTGTGGTTGGAGTGCCAGGCCTCTAGGAATTCTCTGGCATGTCTTTGCTTAGCCTGTCCCAGGATAGATGTGTTGTCCCCGTCGAAATGGTGGGTTTTTTCATCTGTGTGTAGGGCTACGAGGGAAGGAGGGTCATATCTTTTTGTGGTTAGCTGGTGTTCATGTATCCTGGTGGCTAACTTTCTTCCTGTTAAAAAAAATACAGTCCACAGATTCCTCAAGAACAAACCACAGCAAGCAGACCAAACACAGCCAGAAACCCTAACCACCTTACCATACATCAAAGAATTTTCAGAAATGACAGCCAGACTACTAAGACCCCTTGGAATCCTAGTAGCACACAAACCCACCAACAGTCTCAAACAAAAACTAACAAACTTAAAAGACCCAGTACAACCCATGGACAAAACCAACGTCATCTGCAAAATTCCATGCAAGGACTGCCACAAAAACTACGTAGGACAAACAGGAAGAAAGTTAGCCACCAGGATACACGAACACCAGCTAGCCACAAAAAGACACGACCCTCCTTCCCTCGTAGCCCTACACACAGATGAAAGAAACCACCAATTCGACTGGGACAACACATCTATCCTGGGACAGGCTAAGCAAAACATGCCAGAGAATTCCTAGAGGCCTGGCACTCCAACCACAACGCCATAAACAAACACATAGATCTAGATACCATCTATCAACCCCTCAGAAAACAAACAGGAAATGATGTCACCACAAACCCCAGGAACCCCATCCAGGACAAACATATAAATAGAAAGCAGGAGCTGGATTCACCATATAAACTCAGTGCCGACAAGAACAGGTCAGAGGTTAGGAATACTGTGGTGAGTAACCTGCCTCCTGACTCCCCAAAGTTTGTCCATTATCTACAAGGCACAAATCAGAGTGGGATGGAATACTCCCCACTTGCCTGGATGGGTGCAACTCCAATATCAGCTTGACACCATCCTGGACAAAGCACCCCAGCTTCACTTCACTTGGAGGTCGCCACTGATGATGTTACCTAGCCAGGTAATGAAATGTCTGGATATCAAACCTACAGCTCAGCGAGCAAACCTACACCCTAAACCTCAACGTGAGCTACAAACCTTGCAATTAAACTCACGCTTAGAACATCTGTATGACTGGGGAAAATGGCAGAGTAGGTGCGATGGGCTGAATGGCCTATTCCTGCTCTCAGTTCTTACAGTTTCATGTTTCAGTGAAATTCTTTAACCAGATCGTGAGCACCCAAATGATTAAAGTGTCTGTTTTCTTCTAGTGTAAAGGTGCTGCTGTGTATTTTGAACATTTTATTTCAGATTAACTGCACTGCCAATGGGAAATTAGTCTCCTTCCCTGTCTCTTGTCTTTCAGATTAAAAGTATGAGCCAGTACCTCTCTGATATGGACCGCTGGAACTATCCTGTGAAAATACGGTTCTCAGAGAATTTCCAAGGCATTGTCAACACAATGGTCAACATTGGTACAGAGTATGTGAAAAATCAGGTAGGTGGGAGCTGATAGACTGAGCTCGGACAGAAGAAGTCTACCTGTCTGAAATTCTGCAGTTTATAATGGTATACATATTGGGCCACAGTCCAATTTATTCTAATTTCATCTAGTGATGAAATCTGTTCCCAACATTCTGTGAGAATGCGCCCTTCATGGTACAGGGGGTCTCCAATTTGCAAACGTTGGCCTTAACACTTATACTTACAAACACAATCACACACAATGGTGTAATTTTAAAGAGTCAACATATGAACGGGTTTCCTGTACTTTCCTGTGCTTATGAACAGACTCCTTTATCTTGTCCTGCATTGTGTTCTGACTTGTGTAAAAATCTACTGACGTATAAATCAACCTAGCGACACTGAAGGAACGGCGATATATTTCCAAGTCAGGATGACAGTGGCTTGGAGAAGACCCTGCAGGTGGTGGTATTCCTATGTATCTGCTGCCCTTGTCCTTCCAGATGGAAATGGTCAAGGGTTTGGAAGGTGCTGTCTTTGGATTTTTTTCTGCAGTGCATCTTGTAGCCAGTACATCCTACTGCTACTGAGTGTTGATAGTGGAAAGAGTAGATGCAAATGAATGTGGATCCAGTCAAATGGGTTGCTTTGTCCAGGATGGTGTCAAGCTGATATTGGAGTTGCACCCATCCAGGCAATGGGGAGTATTCCATCCCACTCTGATTTGTGCCTTGTAGATAATGGACAAACTTTGGGGAGTCAGGAGGCGGGTTACTCACCACAGTATTCCTAACCTCTGACCTGTTCTTGTCGGCACTGAGTTTATATGGTGAATCCAGTTGAGTTTCTGGTCAATGGTAACCTCCAGAATATTGATAGTGGGGGATTCAGTAATGGTAACATGATTGAATGTCAAGGAGTGGCGGTCAGATTGTCTCTTATTGGAGATGGTCATAGCCTGGCATTTGTGTGACACGAATATTACTTGCCAGTTGTCAGCCTGGATATTGTCCAGATCTTCTTGCATTTGCACATGGACTGCTTGAGTGTGTGAGGAGTTGTGAATAGTGCTGAACATTGTGCAATCATTGGTGAACATCCCCACTTTTGACCTTATGATGGAGGGAAGGTCTGTGATGAATCAACTGAAGATGGCTGGGCCTAGCATACTACCCTGAGGAACTCTTGCTAAGATATCCTGGAGCTGAGATGACTGATCTCCAACAACCATAACCATCTTCCTCTTTGCCAGGTATGACACCAACCAGTGAAGAAGCATTTGGCTCTTGATATCCACTGATTTCCATTTTGCTGGAGCTCCTTGATACTCCACTCAGTCAAACGCAGTCAAGGGCTGTCACTCTAACCTCACCTAATGTAATAATGGAATGGCTTGTGAGAGGAAGTTTCAAGAACTAATTGACAAAAATGAAGAAATATGATCCCTTGTGAAGTTCAATGAGAATTGAAGACCTACCGTGCCATTCATATCTTGGGAGAATTGATGAGAAATCTGTGGAATCGTCTGATAACATTAGCAATTTGATGTGTGTTGTGGAGTGTTCAATCCTACTTTATTACCCAAATTTATCATTCGTTAAACTCTGGAAGTTAGAAATAAAATGTATGTGTACTGCAGATTGTCCTACTGTTCTAGTATTGTATAGTAAAGTTTATTATTTGTTCAAAATGGTGGAAGTCTATGACCTTACTTCATAAGTCCACTAGTTCTCACTCTTTGCTTACTTTAAAAATCACAGTTACTGGTCTCTAGCCAGATTTGACAGTCAGGTTCAGGATCACAACAATCCCAGTGAGGAAGCAGTAACCTTCTATACACTTGTCCCTGCATATTACATACTGCTGTAGTTCACTGCATCCTACAGAGCTGTATTGTTTGACTGAATTAAGAAAGTTTATGATTCAATGTAGTTATTCCAGGGACTCTTCGCTTCCCTGGCTCTTTATTGTTCAGTTTGTGGGAATGTTGAATCAGTTTGAATGGAGCTCGTTGTCAGCACTGTAAATGCAAAAGTACAAACCTCCAGGAGTATCGAATTTTCCATACTTATTAAGGCAGGAAGTGGGGGCATGCTCGTGCTGTAGTGCTAGTGTACCTACCCCTAGACCAGGATGCCCAGGTTCAAATCCAGCCTCCTCAAAAGGTGTGTAATAATATCTCCAAATAGGTTGATTAGAAAAACAGGTATGGGGATCCAAGATGGCGGCGAACCAGCAAGTCTGAGTCTACAGTGCTCCTCCCAAGACTTGGGCAAAGTGGGTCACCCACCCCCACCACACTCATCAAATCATTTAAAATAGCTGTTTGATTTAATTAGTTGCTTAGTATTAAATTTAAACAATCTAATCTTCAGTAAAAATGACTAAAGGGAAGGGAGCCCGCAGTTCTCAGCAAGCAGGAACCCCTCCCCCACCCTCTCCAGCTGCAGCAGAGGTGTCCGCAGCCGCCCCGGGGGACTTGCCTACAGTGGCGAGCCTCGTGGAAATCATCTCCAAACTGGATGCGAAGATCGACGCTTTTATTGAAGAGTCCCGAAGCTGATGGGACTCACTCTCGGCCGTGCTGCAAAAGCACGACCGAGACATTAAGGAAATTGAGCGCCGAGTCGGAGGGGCGGAGCTAAAGGCCGTGACCTTCGAAACTACAGCACAATCGGCTGTAGATCGGGTCCGGACCTTAGAGAACCACATTGACGACCTCGATAATCGAGGTCATCGAAAAAATATTAGTTTGCTGGGCCTTCCCGACCTGGAAGAGGAAGGCCAGCTTACAGCGTTCCTCGAATGGTGGCTTCCACAACTTTTAAATCTGGAGGCTGGATCAGGCCAGGTAAGGGTAGAATGGGCCTACCGGGTTGCAATACGCAGGCCCGGCTTGAACCAGCGCCCCCGCCCGGTCCTGTTCCAACTGCAGAGCTATAAGGAGAGGCAGATACTCCTAGAAGCCTCTAGAAATCTTGGAAAAGATCCCCAAGCCATGAACTATAAAGGATCCAAGATCATGTTATTCCAGGACTTTTCCCCAGCTCTGGTCCGAAAGAGGAAGGTATTCGATGAGGCGAAGAAGTGTTTAAGGGACTTAAATATTCAGTACTCCTTACGCTACCCAGCGATGCTACGCTTTAACCATGAAGGATCCGTGTATAACTTCGGATCGCCGGAAAAGGCTAAGGAATTTTTGGACTCTCTTAGATAAATTGTAAGAGATAATGGATGTTGGTTTGTCTTCCCCCCCCCACTCCGGTTTACACGCCCCCTTTTCTTTCTTTGTACCTTACTGTTTAATATTACCTTGAGGGGTGGGGAGAGGGATTTATTTATTTGTTCTCAACTTAACGATTTTCTCCCCCTCCCCTTGGTTTTTTTAAATTATTCTCTCTCTCTCTATATATATATATATATATATATACATAAGCCGGGGGGGTCTAGTTAATGTTGGTGGGGGGAGGTGGTTACCTTATTCTATTTTACCTCTGTCTCTAGGAGCGGAGTTGTTTTCCCTTGTTATTTTGTATTATTATATTTAATTATTACTTGTTGAGGTTATAATTTTATGGTTATATATGTTTATACATGGTATTAACATTACCAAATATATCCAGGTGTTGGTGTGGGTGGGGGCGTGGGGATAGGGTGCTCACTGTTAACTCTAGCTCTGTAGTATATTTGAATTCTCCTCATCCTATTGAGGAGCGCCTGGGTCAAGGGTGGGGCACTGGTTGGGAGAGGATATGATGGACCTTTGGAAAGGAAGTGATACCCCCTGGGAACAAGGGGGAAAATCTCCATTTAAATACGTTTTTAAAAATTATTTAGAAATAGTTTTTTATTATACTGTTGTGAGTGTATTAGAGAGCCTTTATTTTTGTGAATTTTATATGCTCTATGCTCGGGATGTTCTGGATAGGGTTTCCCCTACCGAGGGTCTCGGATTTACCCAGATGATTATGGTTGATCAGTCAGTTAAGTGGTGCACCTGGAATGTCAAGGGGAGTAATTCGCCAGTCAAAAGGAAGAAAATATTATCAAGTCTCAAGAAAGAAAGGGTTGATATAGCTCTCCTACAGGAGACACACCTGTTGGATAAAGAACACTTGAAATTACGACAGGGTGGATTTGATCAGGCCTTTTTTTCTTCTTTTAGCTCAAAAAGCAGGGGAGTTGCTATTCTTATTCGGAAGAATTTCCCTTTTAAAATCCTAAATCAGATAAAAGACGAATCTGGACGATATATTCTGATTAAAGCCCTTATAAATGAAGAGGAATATGAGATTTTAAATTTGTACTGCCCCCTGGCACACCCCTTTAAATTTATAACGGAAGCCTTCTCAAAATTGATGCTCTTGGTGCCTGTCATACAATTATAGGGGGAGACTTTAATTGTATTATGGATCCAGAAGTAGATAGGATTCCCAAGAGTACTGCAGGAGTATCTCCCAGATCTAGACAATTGGTGGATTTGAACAAAGAATTAGGATTAGTAGATGTATGGAGATGCCTTCATCCACAGGGCAGAGATTTTTCTTTTTACTCCAATCCATATAAATGTCATCCCAGAATTGATATGTTTTTTGCCCCCTCGATTTTTTAAAATCCCATATCAACCTGTAAAATAGGTAGTATAGCAATTTCTGATCACGCTGCTGTATATATGGAAATCAAGGCGAGGAACAACGGGACATCCCCTCGGCATTGGCGTATGGACCCCTTCCTGATGAAAGATAGTAAATTTGTAAAGTACTTCTCTCAAGAATTTAAAACTTTTTTAGAAATTAATTTATGTTCGGCTAGCAACCCATCAATGATGTGGGAGACCATCAAAGCTTACGCGCGAGGTTTGATCATCTCCTACTCAGCGACCCAGAAAAAGTTAAAGGGAGAAAAACAGCGTCTGCTCGAAGCTCGCTTAAAAGCAGCTGAAACAACATACGCTGATAGACCCTCTATTATCAAATTGCAAAGGATTACGGCACTTAGGACAGCTCTAAACACCACGCTTACCCAAACAGCTAAGAGGGAAATATTATTTGCAAAACAAAGGTTATATGAATTTGGCGACAAACCGGGTAGATACTTAGCATTTCTTGCAAAGAGAAAAAGGCCCCTCAAACTATCACGTCTATCAAGGAAAGTGCAGGTACTCTGACTCATGATCATAAAAGGATTAACGCAATCTTTAGAAAATTTTATTCTGATTTATATAAATCGCAGGATTGTGAAGACAGGACTAGGAGGATGCAATCATTTTTTAAAAATTTGACCTTTTCGGACCTAACTCCGGAACAGGTATCGGTCTTAAATGCTCCCCTAACAGTCCAAGAAATACTTGACACAATCAGGCAACTTCAGAGCGGTAAGGCACCGGGCCAAGATGGTATTCAAGCTGAATTCTATAAAGAATTTACAGAAATACTGGCTGGCCCACTTATGGACATGTATAACTACGCATACAGTCAGGGCTGTCTCCTGCCTTTGTTGAAAGAGGCAAATATCTCGCTTATCCTTAAAAAAGGACAGGATCCAGAAGATTGTACGTCATATAGACCAATATCCTTGCTAAATGTAGATTTTAAAATCCTTTCTCAAACGTTAGCATTGAGACTAGAAAGGGTACTGCCATATTTCATAAAGGAGGATCAGATGGGGTTTATTAAGGGCCGTAGATCATCCAATAATATTAGAAGGGTTTTGAATATGATTCAAGCCTGCCATCAGGGAAAGATACCAGGAGTAGTAGTCTCATTAGACGCAAAAAAGGCATTCGACAGGGTTGAATGGTCATATTTGTTTTACACATTGGAAAGGTTTGGCGTTGGAAAGGTGTTTACCAAATGGGTCTCAACACTGTATAATGATCCCAAAGCAGTTGTGGTTACCAATGGATTAGGTTCGGGTAGCTTCAGTGTGGGTAGGGGCTGCCGTCAGGGATGTCCTCTCTCACCATTGTTATTTACGCTAATAATTGAACTACTAGCAGAAGCTATACGGGCTGATCCTAATATAACGGCCCCAAGGATTGGTACAGGTAAACATAAAATTGCCCTTTATGCAGATGATGTTCTTCTATTCCTCTGAGGTCCGTACCTCGCTTAATCCAAGTTATTAATATATCTAGCGCATTCTCAGGCTATAAAATTAATTTCTCAAAATTGGAGGCTATGCCAATGGGTGGCCTTGCTATGATACCCCACTTAGTGGACGGATCCCACTTTCCCTTTCGGTGGTCCCTGGAGGATTTCTTATATTTAGGCATTTTTATTACCCCAGTATTTGGTCAGTTATACAAGGCTAACTTTATGTATTTACTGGAAGGGATAAGGCAGGACCTCCAGCAATGGGGAGACCTTCCAATTTTCTGGCTAGGTAGAATAGTACTAATTAAAATGAATGTCCTGCCCCGTCTCCTATACCCTATGAGAATGCTTCCGGTGATGCTGCCGAGGCTGGTAATACGTAAATTATATGGCTGGTTGGGTTCCTTTATCTGGAATCATAGACGGCCCTTCATTAAGCTGAAGAAGCTACAGCTTCCACAGGCAAGAGGAGGATTGGACTTCCCAGATTTTAGGAAATATCAGTTAAGTTCTCTATTAAGTTACATAGCTGATTGGATCTTGTCTGATCAACAATCAATCTGGCTGGACATCGAGGCTTCTCAAGTAAAATGCCCACTTATTAATCTTTTATTTTCAAACAAGAAGAAAATCATTACGGATCACTGTAAAAACCTTATAATACTAAACACAATTAAAACTTGGAATATAATGCGGCAAAATGAGGGCAACTCACATAAAACATCCCCCTATGCACCGATAGTGGGAGCATGGGGATTTCAACCGGGGTTTACAGATGCCATTTTTAAACTCTGGAGATCCAGGGATATCTCATGTCTAGGGGACCTGTTTAAGGAAGGGGTCCTGATGTCTTTTGAACAGCTGCGTCAGAAATTCGGATGACCTAATGGAGACCTCTTTCGATACTTACAAATTCGAGATTATATACAGAAGAAGACTACGTTATTAGATAGTCTTTATACATCATATAGAGAATGTAGAGTGCTACGACCAATGGGGGTATCTTCTGTAAGTACTATTTATCATTTACTACATGATGAAGTATCGGGAGATATGGACAATTTGCTTAAAACATGGGATCAGGATTTGGGACTAGAAATCTCTATAGAAACGTGGAATGAGATTTGGGAAAACGCCAGAAGAATCACCATCTGCAACAGAACGCAGGCTATCCAGCTGAAGATACTTCATAGGGCCCATATAGCACCAGATCGATTGGCAAAATTTAAGGCAGGAGCCTCTCCAATGTGTCCCAAATGTAAAATAGAGATGGGCACTCTTTTACATTGCCTATGGACCTGTCATAAGATCCGTAGATACTGGACTAAAGTAGCAAGTACCCTGACAGAAATTTAGGAACAGAAATTAAAGTGGACCCTGTATCTCTCCTTTTGGGCTTTTCGAACTTACCCTCCCTTGATATGTACGGGAAGAGATTATTCTCTATTCTCTCTTTCTGTGCAAGGAAAAATATTTTGGTAAACTGGGTGGCTGAGGGCCCTCCTGGACTTTCAAATTGGCACAGATTAATTATGGAATGTTGACTTCCTTACAAATATGGTGCATCGAAAGTCCGAATTATTTCATAAAATATGGCAGCCCCTTCTTGAATTATATGAATACAGATATTTCGGCTACCCTAACAAGGGCTTTTATTTAATTGAGATTACGAACCTGGCTGGTCCGGGGCCCCTTGGGAGAGGAATCCCGCACTAATACGGGTTTTGTTACATTTGATGTTAACACATTCCGAGCATGTATCTCACTACCCAATTTCTGTGTTATCCATTGTTTTTTTTCTTTCTCTTATTTGAATAATGTAAGAGACTTAATTATACACTCTGGTTAGTTGTAGGTTAGATTAGTAGTTGAGTTTCGTTTTTTTTTCTCGGTATTTTTCTTTTTGTTACATTTTGGTTATTATTTATTTAAGATTTAATTGTATATCAATGTTTGTACTTGAGAGTCTTGTTTATTTTTGTAATTTTGTAAAAATGTTAAATTTCTAATAAAAATATCTATATAAAAAAAAAGAAAAACAGGTATGAAATATAAAGCAGGTGATGTGGTACCTCAACGATACTGGTAACAATCCTTTCGTCACTTAGGAATCATCTCCTCCAGGGTTCAGGAGACAGGTTGCACAGCAATAAAGACCATCATAGCAGGTATTGAGGCACCCTAACAAGGGACTTAGTTAGGAAAATAAAAGGTTTGAATGTGGCTGTTCATTTGTAGTATCTTGAAAGGTTGACAAACTGGATACTCATGTAAAATTGGCTCGTTATAGGTGTATAACTGTTGTTCATTCTTGTTTCTCCCATGATGTTATAATTCCATTTGCATTGACATTTTACTCCCCTCAGTTTCTGCTGATATTCAGGATAGAACTGGTAATGGTTGCATTTAGTGGGTATTACGTTTGTGACTTATTTATTTCGAGTTTTCATTCTCTGAGAGTCCGAGTGTAGAGGAAGTAATGATTGCGATGAAATGATGAATGTCCCAGTTGGGTGTGTGAAGAATTGGATTGGTGAGAGAAGGAAGAGACATTATTCTGTAGCGTTGCCCTTTCTTAGTGACTGTTACAGCACAGGGAGAAACATGTTTGAAGACAACTGTTGTGACTTTATATTTCTCCAGGATGCTGAAATCACTGAAATGACAAACCTGAGCCTTGGGTTCTTCCTGAATGACTTGCTATCCCTCATGGACCGAGGCTTTGTTCTTCGTCTGGTTGGTCACCACCACAGAGAGGTAACAACGTGGAGGCTAAGTTAAGCCATTCTTTAATCAGAACTATCTCCAGAATCAACAGAACTGTGCAGGAATTAAGGGCTCAATTTGATCTGACCCAACAGTCATTAAAATTTAAGGAGAAAGTGACTACAAGTAAAATTGTTGGTGTGCAGTGAATCAAAGATATATTTGATTCTCTTCCACTTTGTTTTCAGTAAGGCATGTTAACCAGTATAAACAATACTTCCACAGGCTCATACCCGGGATGAAACAACTTCACATGTGCAATCAGGTCACATATTGGTTTTGGTGAAGAAAAGGAAGGAAACATGTCCGGTACAGACAACGGAGATCGAGTGAATTCTTAGAGGAGTATAAATGCAGTAGGAGTATACTTAAGAGGGAAACCAGGAGGGCAAAAAGGGGACATGAAATAGCTTTGGTAAATAGGATGAAGGAGAATCCAAAGAGATTTATAAATACATTAAGGACAAAAGAGTAACTAGGTATAGAATAGGGCCCCTCAAAGATCAGAAAGGCAACCTATGTATGAAGCCACAGGAGATGAGTATTTTGCATCAGTGTTTACTGTGGAGAGGGACATGGATGACATAGAATGTGGGGGAATAGATGGTGACATCTTGAAAAATGTCTATGTTACAGAGAAGGAGGTGCTGGATGTCTTGAAATGCATAAAAGTGGATAAATCCCCAGGACCTGATCAGGTGTACCCTAGAACTCTGTGAGAAGCTAGGGAAGTGATTGTGATGCCTCTAACTGAGATATTTGTATCATCGATAGTCACAAGTGAGGTGCCGGAAGACTGAAGGTTGGCTAACATAGTGCCACTGTTTAAGAAAGGTGGTAAGGAAAAGTCAGGGAACTATAGACCAGTGAGCCTGATGTCAGTGGTGGGCAAGTTGTTGGAGGGAATCCTGAGGGACAGGATTTACATGTGTTTGGAAAGACAAGGACTGATTAGGGATAGTCAGCATGGCTTTGTGTGTGGGAAATCATGTCTTATGAACTTGATTGAGGTTTTTGAAGAAGTAACGAAGAGGATTGATGAGGGCAGAGCAGTGGGCGTGATGTTTATGGACTTCAGCAAGGCATTCGACAAGGTACCCCATGGGAAACTCATTAGCAAGGTTAGATCTCATGGAATACAGGGAGTACTAGCCATTTGGATACAGAACTGGCTCGAAAGTGGTGGTGAAGGTTTGCTTTTCAGACTGGAGTCCTGTGACCAGTGGTGTGCCACAAGATCAGTGCTGGGTCCACTGCTTTTCGTCATTTATATAAATGATTTGGATGTGAACATAGAAGGTTTAGTTAGTAAGTCTGCAGATGACACCAAAATTGGAGGTATAATGGACAGTGAAAAAGGTGACCTCAGAGCACAATGGGATCCTCATCAGATGGGTCAATGGGCTGAGGATTGGCAGATTGAGTTTAAGTTAGATAAATGCAAGATGCTGCATTTTGGAAAAGCAAATCAGAGCAGGACTTATACACTTAATGATAAGGTCCTGGGGAGTGTCACTGAACAAAGAGACCTTGGAGTGCTGGTTCATTGTTCTTTGAAAGTAGAATCACAGGTAGATAGGATAGTGAAGAAGGCGTTTGGTATGCTTTCATTTATTGGTCAGAGTAAGGAGTACAGGAGTTCAGAGGTCATGTTGCAGCTGTACAAGACATTGATTGGGTCACTTTTGGAATATTGTGTGCAATTCTGGTCTCCTTCCTATCGCAAGGATGTTGTGAAACTTGAAAGAGTTCAGAAAAGATTTACAAAGTTGTTGCCAGGGTTGTAGGGTTTGACCTATAGGGAGAAGCTGAATAGGCTGGGGCTATTTTCCCCGGAGTGTTGGAGGCTGAGAGGTCACCTTAGAGGTTTATAAAATCATGAGGGTCATGGATAAGATAAATAGACAAGGTTCTTTCCCTGAGGTGGGGGAGACCAGAACTAGAGGGCATATGTTTAGGGTGAGAGGGGAAAGATATAAAAGGGACCTAAGGGGCAACTTCTTTACACCAAGGGTGGTGCATGTATGGAATGAGCTGCCAGAGAAAGTGGTGGAGGCTGGTACAATTACAGCATTTAAAAGGCATCTGGATGGGTGTATGAATAGGAAAGGCTTAGAGGAATATGGGCCAAGTGCTGGCAGGTGGGACTAGATTGGGTTTAGATATCTGGTCGAGTTGGACCGAAGGGTCTGTTTCCGTGCTGTACATCTCTATGATTCTATGTCAATGTGCAGTGCTCAGAATGTGTCAGGCTTTGTCTCTCACATGTACCTAGACTCTCTACAGTGTGAAAGCAGGCCATTCAGCCCATCAGGTCTCCAAACAGCATCCCACCAGGCCTGTACCCCTGTATTTCCCACGGAGAATCCTCCCAGACTGCACAATGGGCAATTTAGCATGGCCAAGCCATCTAACCTACTTGTCTTTGGACTGTGGGAGGAAACCCATGCATATACAAGAACGTGCAAACTCTACCCAGTCAGTCATCCAAGACTGGGATTGAACCCAGGTCCCTGGCACTGTAAGGCAGCAGAGCTAACCACTGAACTACCACACTGCCCATAAATACATGTACTGATCAAACAAGTCAAGTAATCAACACCATGAAGTAAGAAATCAGAATTCCCAGTGTTTGAAAGTAGTTTAGTTTATTATAAATGCTGATTCCATTGGGTGAGTTTAAATCAGGGTTAAGTATACAAACTCAAGAATTCAGCCTTCACTTGTGGGATTGGAGTTAGAGGGAAACGTGTCTAGTGTATTTTCTGGCCAGAATACCTGACCACATTTAACCACACCCAGACATGCTCAGAATTTCATGTTCATTTGTACATGTCACGTCAACACTGAGACTTTTATTCTTAGCTTCTAGAGAAAGCTGCAGCCCGGCCTCATCTCCATGACAGACGCATCAACTTCCTGAGGGTTGTCTGTAGCCACGAGCACTTTGTTACACTGAATCTACCGCTTGCATCACACTCCAAGCTTCAGGATGACAACAGGCTCTTAGAGGTAGAGCTTCCACAACCTGAAACCCTTATCACCCTCTGCATCCCAACCTCAATATAACCTGTACCCTTCTGGCCCCAGTGTAACCTGTACCCTCCTAACCCTTGTAAATCCTGTACCCTCCTGACCCGTGTAAAACCTGTACCCTCCTGGCCCCATATAACCTGTACCTTCCTGACCCCTGTAAATCCTATACACCACCTGACCCCAGTATAACCTATACACCACCTGACCCCTGTAAAACCTGTACCCTCCTGACCCCAGTATAACCTATACACCACCTGACCCCAGTATAACCTGTACCCTGCTGACCCCTGTAAAACCTGTACCCTCCTGACCCCAGTATAACCTGCACCCTGCTGACCCCTGTAAAACCTGTACCCTCCTGACCCCAGTATAACCTGCACCCTGCTGACCCCTGTAAAACCTGTACCCTCCTGACCCCAGTATAACCTGTACCCTGCTGACCCCTGTAAAACTTGTACCCTCCTGACACCTGTAAAACCTGTACCCTCCTGACCCCAGTATAACCTATACACCACCTGACCCCAGTATAACCTATACTCTCCTGACCCCAGTATAGCCTTTACACCCTCCTGACCCCAATATAACACCCTCCTGACACCAGAAAAACCTACACCCTCTTGACTACAGTATTACCTATACACCCTCCTGATCCCAGTAAAATCTATACCATCCTGACCCCTGTATATCCTGTACCCTCCTAACCCCAATATAACCTGCACCCTCTCACACCCCAGTATAACCCACACCCTGTCACACCCCAGTATAATACCCACCCTGTCACACCCAGTATAACCCACACCCTGTCACACCCCAGTATAACCCATACCCTGTCACACCCCAGTATAATGGGCATCCTGTCACACCCCAGTATAATAACTACCCTGTCACACCCCAGTATAATCCACACCCTGTCACACCCCAGTATAACCCACACCCTATCACACCCCAGTATAACCCACACCCTATCATACCCCAGTATAACACGCACCCTGTCACATCCTAGTATAACCCGCATCCTCTCTCAGACCCCAGTATAATCCTCGCCTTCTCAGAGCCCTGTACAACCCGCGCCGTCTTGTACCCCAGCATAGCCCTCACCTTCTCACACTCCATTATAAACTGCACCCTCTCAGACCTGATTATAACTGGCACTCTCTCAGACACCAGTACAATCCACTCTCTCTCAGACCCCAGTATAACCCTCACCCTCTCATACCCCAGTATAACTGTCACCCTCTCACACTCCAGTATAACCCATGCCGTCTTGTACCCCTTTCTTACACTTCAGTATAACCTGCACCCACTCAGACCTGATTATAACCAGCACCCTATCAGACTCCACTCTCTCTCAAACCCCAGTATAACCCTCACCCTCTCACACTCCAGAAGAACTCGCACCCTCTCAGACCCGATTATAACTGGCACTCTCTCAGACACCGGTACAATCTATACTCTCTCAGACCCCAGTATAACTCTCACCCTCTCACACTCCAGTTTAACCCGTGCCCTCTCATACCCTAGTCTAACCCTTATCATCTCACACTCCAGTATAACCTGCACCCTCTCAGACCTGATTATAACCAGCACCCTATCAGACTCCAGTAAGTGCACTCACTCTCAGACCCCAGTATGACCTTCACACTCCAGTATAACTCACGCCCGCTCACGTCTGATTATAACCAGCACCCCCTCAGACTCCAGTACAATCCAGTCTCTCTCAGACCAGAGTATAACCCACACCCTCTCTTACCCCAGTATAACCCTCACCCTCTCACACTCTAGTATAACCTGCATTCTGTCACACCCCAGTATAACCCATACCTGATTATAACCAGCACCCTCCCAGATCTCAGTCGAACCCGCACCCTCTCAGAGTTTAGTAGAACTCATACCCCAATATAATTCACATGCTCTCACACCCCAGTGTCACCCGCATCCTCTCAGACCCCAGTATCATCCGCACCCTCTCTGACCCCAATATAACCCACAACCTCTTAGACCCCAGTATAACCCACGCGTTCTCACATCCCAGTATAACCTACACTATCTCAGACCCGAGTATAACCTACACCCTCTCAGACCCCAGTATAACTCACACCCTCTCGACCCCAGTATGATCTGTTTTTATTGTCTTCAATTGGTCCTTTGGGTCTGCTCTGGATCATCGGTGTTCCTGCAACTGATTGAGCAGCTATTCCTGATCCTGAACCAGGCCCAGCCTCCTTCACTCACTTTGTTATGTGCAGTGTAACTCCCTGTCATACAGTTGCACTCAGATCGCACAACAAGCTTCCTCTAAAGTTCCAAAATATACTTTTAAACTAAAAGTGGAACAACATTTCTTTTTGCAGGATGCCACTGTTCATGACTGTGTTGCTGGAATGTTTAGACTTTCCAGGAAATTCCGTCAGCAGCACTTCCTGGTGGGACTGCTCTTAAAGGAGATAGCTGACGTACTGAAGCCGGATTCAGGAAGGTGAGCAAAGCAGATGTACTGAGACTGAGGCTGCATCCCATTGTAATCAAGAGGATGAATGTTCTATCCCACGCCTCTCCTCATCTGGCTCCATTTTCAGTTTAAAATGATGGAAGTGAAGAAAATAATCCTATAAAACTAACAGTAAATTGAATGTAAAGCATGGCAACCTGATCTTCACCAAGGTGATTGTAAGCATTACTCCACTTGACACCAGGGAGAAAAAGTAGCCAGTGTCTGGTCCATCATTAAATGAGATCATGGCTAATTTGATAACCCTTAACTCCACATTCCTGCCTTTTCCCCACTAACCATCGATTCCATTACTGATTAAAAATCTGTTTGTCTCAGCCATAAATACATTCAATGACTTAGCTTCAACAATCCTCTGTTGTAAATACTTCCACAGCTTCACTACTCTCCAAGAGAAAAATATATCTCTCTTTTAAATGTTAAATTACTCTAAGGTGCCCTTTGGTCCTAGGCTATCCCAAACCCTTTCCACATCTACCCTGTTAAGTCCATTAAAAATCATGCATGCTTCAATAGTGTTGCCTCTCATTCTTCTAATTCCAACAAATACAGGCCCAAATGACTCAACCTATCGTCATAAGGTAATTCCTCTATACCTGATATTAATGTAGTGAACCTTCTCTGGATTGCCTGCAATGACAATGCATGTTTCCTCAGGTTAGTGGCCAAGAACTGTTCACAGCTGTGGCCCGACTGATGCTTTGCATAGTTTTCAGAAACCCACCCTAGTTTGATATTTCATTCCCTTTGAAATAAAGGCCATTTGCCTTCCCTATTACCCAATGAACTTGGGATGCGTTTTGTGATTCATGTACAAGGGCTTCCAAATCCCTCTGTAGTTTTCTGCAGTCGTTCTCCATTTAACTAATATTCAACTCCTGTATTCTTCCTGCCAAAGTGCCTAACCTCACATTTTCAAACATTACATTCCACCTATTAAGTCTCTGCACACTAGTTTAATCTGTCTATGTCCCTCTGCAGACTATGCGTTATCCTTACCATTTGCCTTCCCAAGTATTTGTGTGTCATCCACAGACTTGGTGATAGTACATTCACTTTCCTCACCCAAGTCATTAATATATATTGTAAATAAATGTGGGCCCAGCCCTGATTTGTGGCACACCACTGCCATCTTGAAAATACCCTCTTATTCCAACTCTGTCTTATCTTAGTTAGTCAATCCTCTATCCATGCTAATATACTACCTCCAACACCATGGGATCCTATCTTATTAAGTAGCTGAATGTGTGTTACCTTATCACACATTTTCTGAAAGTCCAAATATCTTACATCCACTAGTTCCCCTTTATATATCCTGCTTGTTAACTCAAATAATTCTAAGTTTGTCAGACATGATTTCCCATTCATAAAGTCATCACGTCTGGACTTGCACCATTTCCAATTCTCCTCTTATTTGTGTGCTCGCTTTTGTTTAAGCCATACCTTAATTATAAAATCCTCACTCTTGTTTTCAAATCTCCCACCTGGCGAAGCATCTCTGTGACCACCTCCAGGCTGGTGATGCTCCAAGGTATCTGGCCTTCCTCTCATACTGACCTCTTGAGCTACTCCAGTTTTACCTGTTTCTCCAGAAGTGGCTGCTTAGCTCCAAATCTTTCCAACTGCCCTTTGCCTGTCTATCTCTTTGTCTCTCTGCTTCTTTTAAGGTATTCCTTAAAACTGACCAGTCTTTTGGTTGCAAACTAAACTAGTTGTATATCTCTGATGTGGTTGGTGTCAGACATTGTTGATAATCACACCCACAAAGAGCCCTGGAATATTTTCTTACGTTAATGAGCTTATACACATTTAATTTGTGGTTGATGTTCTACAGCTAACACTCATCCAGCAATATAAGCATGTAGCAAAACACCCTCACAACACTGTTGCACCAACAAAGGACTAAAATAAAAGCAAAAATATTACAGATGCTAGCGATCTGAAATAAAAACAGAAAACGATCGAGAAACTCAACAGGTTTTGCAGCATCTGTGAAACAAAAACCAATGTTACTCTTGACAAGAAGCTTCATGAATAAGAGTCATAATGGACTAAACAGTAACTGTTTCTCTCTCTCCACAAATGCTGCAAAACCGACTGAGTTCAGCATTTTCTGTTTTTAATTTCCTCTCACAATAATTTTGCAACAGATTCTCCCATACAGTAACTGAGCAACATACAGGAACCTAGCAATAAATACATTCACACATTTCCTAGTAACAGGCATACATTGTCTTAGCAACACACAAAGCTCATACACAACATGAAAGCATCTATATATGTTATAATGTTTAGAAAGGTGTGCAAACACACATACGTACATCTGCTAACAAATACATTTGTTTGCACACACCACCTTTGGAGAACATATATACTGTACATGTACATTCAGACAACTATTATTAGATGTGTAGATATGAAATTAATACTACACACGCACTTACACAGATTATACATCGTAACACACATACACAAGCTAATTTTTTCATTCTGTCATGCCACCATGCACTTTGACAATGTAAGTTGCTGTTTGATGTGTTTAAGTGCTATTGCTTCATGCAGATTGATCAGAAGAGAAGCAGTGAACTTGCTTCATAGCCTCCTGGCTTCCCATGATAAAGACCCAAGACTGTGGAACCGTGAGCTGAAGGCGAAAGTGGCAGCATTGTACTTGCCACTTCTGGGCATCATTCTGACCGCTCTCCCTCAACTGCAGAACCTGTCAGGTAAATGAAATGCAGGAATTGGCAAAGGCTGTGGGGAAGGCACAAGAAGTGTGATGGATAATAACAGAAGTAGAACACATTCTGATTCACAAGAAATGGTGAGTAATACAGCTCTGAATCTGGGTTAGATTTCCTCCTAGTTCCTCCTTTAGCTCTCTCTCTCTCTCTCAGGCCTGTGTTTAAATTGAGATTTGCCAGGGGTTCATCAAGAGACTGAGCTGTGTGCCAACAGCAGATTCAGGCCAACAGCGAAGCTCTGAAACATGGCTGCCATCTTGGGGTGCCAGTGTGTGCAGCGGAGGTGCACTCTAGTGTTTAACAGGAAATGATCTGGTGATACAGAAACAGACTGATTGCAACAGAGAGGGAGGCTTTTCTCTATAACTCTATCATGTCTGCACTGGCTCTTAAAATGGCATCATTACCTTGTGCCAATCTCCTGCTATCTCCTCATACCCTTGCAGACTATTTCCTCCAAATTTGCCTCCAGTGCCCCTTGCTTCCCACTGTGGGAATGTTTAGGACCATGCAGCAACATTATTTCAGAATAAGGGGTTTCCCATGTAAGACCAAGATGAGGAGGATTTTCTTCTGTCAGAGCAGAATGAATCTGTGGAATTCTTTGCCACAGAGAATTAGTATATACAAGGCTGAGAGACAGATTTCTGATCAGGAATGGGATCAAGGAAGATAGGGAAAAGGTAGGAAAGTGGAGTTAAGGTTTATCAGATCAAGCATGATTGCATTGAATAGTGGAGAAGATATGATGGGCTGAATGGCCTACTTCTTATGGTCTTATGGCCAGAATGCCTTGGAATCACCGTCTGGACTCGACAGTGACCTCCTAACAATATGTTCGGCGCACTGGAGCCAAGATCAAAAAGAGAGTATCCCTATACATAAAGTTTAAAGGAGGGTAAATCCCCCTACAGAAAGTTTAAAGGAGAAATAATCTCTGTACAGAAAGCTTAAACGACCAACTAGGGCAGCAAGATCAACACATCACAGACAGCTTAACTCATCTTGGGATACTCTAACATGGCAGAATTTTACTAAAACACAGTTCTTGCTCCCAGATCTGGAAACAGAAAAGAATCCCAAGCTTACGTTTTACTGAGCAGAGCCTCCTATTAAAGAAACAATCTGGGCAAATAACATAGAGGCACCTAAGAGGAGAAAAGAGCTGCACTTACATAGCACCATTCACATGCTTAGATAATCACAATGTGTTTCCCAAACAACTAAGTTCTTCTGAAGTGTTCTCCCTGTTATTGAATACAATATTAGTACATGAAAGAGAAAGGGATAGAAGCTTTCGCCAATAGGTTTAAGGAACAAGGATTTTAAAAGGGTTAAGGAAGGAGTTTTTACGGAGAATGAACATGAACATAGATCAGTTAAGCTGAATGGCTTGTTCTTGTGCTGTACATTCTATTTATGGTAACTTGATCTAAATTTGTTCAAGTCTGTTCATGGCACTGGGATTTGTTGATTCATTATCCAGGTAATAAATTTGACTTGTGTGGTTGGCCAGATGCTAACATGTAGGGCAGTAGTGAGGGAGCACTGCTTCACTGTTTATAATCTGTCTCTCAGGTGAAACATTAAACCAACACTCCATGTGCCCTCTAATGGTGGATAGAAGAGATCACATGCTATTCCTGATGTGGAGGAGCTGGTGTTGGACTGGGGTGGACAAAGTTAAAAATCACACAACACCAGGCTATAGTTCAATAGGTTTATTTGGAAGGATTAGCTTTCGAAGTGCCGCTCCTTCATCAGGTGGTTGTCACCTGATGAAGGAGCAGCACTCTGAAAGCTAGTGCTTCCAAATAAACCTGTTGGACTACAACCTGGTGTTGTGTGATTTTTATCACTATTCTTGATGTCCTGGCTGATACTGATCTCTTAAGTAATGTCACAGAAGCAGGTTACCCAAATATTGTCAGAATGTTCCTTGTGGGGAGTTTGCTATGTGTAAATTGGCTGTCGTGTTTTCTCTCCATTAAAAGTGACTATACTTTGGAATGGACCTCATTGGCTTTAGAGTGTTTTGGAGCATGCTGAGGATTGTGTAAGTTGCTATATAAATGCAGCTTTCTTTCGCTGCATAAAACAGACGTAAATAACTTGATAACTGGTGTATAATTATATCGATATTTGCAACTTGGAAAAGGTCCTAGTGCAGACAGTAAAATTTGCAAGATTTTCACTCAAGCATTTGCTATCGGTCTTTACGCTGCGTGTTTGGGATGAAGCGCGGTTTCAGATTCTGTGGTCTTTGCTGAGCTATTCCAAATAAAACTCTGTCCTGTTGAATTAACCAGGGTACTTTGGAGTTGACTTCACTAACTGAAGAATGAATCATCATGGTGCCTTTGCAGAAGGGTGGAAGTTGATTTTCCCAGGTTTACTGATGCTGCCTAAACTTATTCCTTTTCCTATTGAACTTTTGTTTTTAGATTCAGAAGGCTCAAAGAGCAAATTGACGGCACGCTATTCCAATCCCAGAAATGCCTCCAGCCTCATATTCACATCACCAGTGCTGTTGACCCCACACACTGCTTCAACAAACAGATACTCAACTCCCATCGCGGGGGTAAGCTCTTTCCACTCCAGGGTACTTACCTTCAGAGTTGCTTCTCAGTGCTGAATCCAGCAGCTCAGACTAGTCTTGGCTCTTTAACTGACCCTGAGATCCTGAAGAATCTAGGTTGTCACACAATTATCACACAGAAAGAGACAACTCAGCCTACTGTGTGTGTATGTGTGTGTGTGTGTGCGAGTGTCTGTACCTGTGTGTTTGTGAGAAAGAGAGAGAGTCTGTGTGTCTTTATGTACGACAGAAAGAGAGGTGTGTGTCTGTGTGCTCTTTAGATGGTGACATACTTAGGTCACCCATGTTCTACTTTCCCCTATTTTGCCAAAATTTAAACTAAGTTCTATCAAGACAAATAATGATTTGGATAAGTTGCCGTAAGCAACAGCTCCCTTCTGGAAGCAGCAGGGAGCCAGGGCTATCAGAGGAAACTGCTGAGAAAGAGAGCAACTGGCTCTTTGTGCAGTCTTTTCTTAATCCCCAATTCAGAGGAGGCAGTTTCTGAATCAATGGAATCACCCTTAGCACATGGGGAGATCTGGTCTTTGTGAGGGGCAGCAAGAGGACAGTAGAAACTTGACATTGTCCATTTCCCATTGCCATCTGAACATTGGGCATTAATGTTCCTATTCCCATCTGAACAGCGAGCATTATTGCTCCCAATTCCACATGAACAGTGAGGATTAATGCTCCCATTGCTATCTGAACAGTGAGCATTACACTCCCAATTCCACATGAACAGTGAGGATTAATGCTCCCATTACCACCTGAACAGTGAGCATGAATGTTCCTATTGCCACCTGAACAGTGAGCATTAATGCTCCAATTGCCACCTGAACAGCTGGCATCATTGTTCCCACCCTCCCACATTGATCCTGCCCTGTAAGCTTGCTGCAGTCTCATCAACCACAGTCTGTCACATGGATGATCCAATGTACCATTCTCTATCTTGCAGTTCTCAAGTCCAAATGCTACCATAACAGCAGAAGTGACCCAGACACTCTTGTTCTGTTTACTGTGGATTCTGAAGAATGCTGATGAAGCGACCATTAAAGGATGGATGCAGAGCCTTCTGACCCCACAGATGCTCAGCTTTCTGGAGCTTCTTGACCTCTGTGTGTCCAACTTTGAGTATGAGGTCAGAGCACCATAACTTCACACGTTAATGAAGGATCATTTAGAGTATCAGTAAATCCAGTGGATTCACTTTCCAAAGCAATGTATGAGTGATTCTTCTGGGGAAAGATCTGTTCCCGATCAGTGTGCCCTGCAATTCCAAGTGGAATACTGGAGATCCAGACTTCTAGCTCTTTGATGGAGTCACATGCTGTGGATAAGGGGGAGCTTGTAGACAGACTACATTTGCATGTCTAGAAGGCATTTGATAAGATGCCACATCAATGATTCTTTTGAAAATAAAAGCTCATGGTACAGGGTGTAGCATATTAGCACAGATCAAAGACTGGCTGGCTGACAGAAAACAGAGATAAATGCTTCCTTGTCTGATGGCAAGTTGTGGTGAGTCTAATCTCACAGTGCTCTGAGTTAGGCCCTCAACCTTTTACAATGTCCATCAATGACTTGGATAAGGGGACTGAAGGCATAGGAAGTTTTAGACGGTGAGAAATAGGTTGAGTAAGTGGGAAAAAATCTGGCAGATGGATTATAATGTGGAAAATTATGAACTGTTCAACTTAGCAGGAAAAATAAGAAAGAAAACAGAAAATGATTGCAGAATTCTGAGGTGCAGAGGGATTTAGATTCTAATGTATGAGCTGCAACAAGTTTGTATTCAAGTATAGTGCATAATCAGAAAGGCTAATGGGATGCTATCCTTTGTGACATGAGGAAATGAACATAATAATAAAGATGCTATGTTTTAGTTACTCAAGGCTTTGTAGAGATCACATTTTGAATACCATGTGCAACTTTGGCCTCCTGCTTTGAGGAAGGATGTAAATGCATTTGGAGGCTGTTCAGAGAGGGTTTACTGGATTGATACCTGGAATAGGTACAGACATAGAGTCTTAGGGATGTACAACACGGAAACAGATCCTTCAGTCCAACTTGTCCATGCCGACCAGGTATCCTAACCTAATCTAGTCCCATTTGCCAGTACTTGGCCCATATCCCTCTGAACCCTTCTGATTCATATACCCATCCAAATGCCTTTTAAATGCTGCAATTGTACCAGCCTCCAACACATCCTCTGGCAGCTCATTCCATACACACTCAACCTTCTGTGTGAAGAAGTTGTCCCTTAGGTCCCTTTTATATCTTTCCCTTCTCACCCTAAACCTGTGCCCTCTAGTTCTGGACTCCCGCACCCCAGGGAAAAGACTTACTCTATTTGTTCTATCCATTCCCCTCATGATTTTATAAACCTCTGTGAGGTCATCCCTCAGGTTGACACTCCAAGGAAAACAGCCCTGGCCTATTCAGCCTAACCCAACAGCTCAAACCTCCAACCCTGGCAGCATCCTTGTAAATCTTTTCTGAACCCTTTCAAGTTTCACACCATCTTTCCGATAAGAAGGAGTCCAGAATTGCAGCAATATTCCAAACGTGGCCTAACCAATGTCCTGTACAGCCGCAACATGACATCTCAACTCCCATTCTCAATACGCTGACCAATAAAAGCAAGCATACCAAATGCTGCCTTCACTATCCTATCTCCCTGCGATTCTACTTTCAAGGAGCTATGGAAACTGCACCCCAAAGTCTCTTTGTTCAGCAACACTCCCTAGGACCTTACCATTACTTTATAAGTCCTGCTAATATTTGCTTTTCCGAAATGCAGCTCTTGACATTTATTTAAATTAAACTCCATTTGCCACTCCTCAGCCCATTGGCCCATTTGATCAAGATCCCATTGTACTCTGAGGTAACCTTCTTCACTGACCATTATACCTCCAATTTTGGTGTAATCTGCAAACTTACTAACTAAACCTCCTATGTTCATATCCAAATCATTTATATAAATGACGAAATGTAGTGGAGCCAACACTGGTCCTTGTGACACTCCACTGGTCACAGGCCTCCAGTCTGAAAAGCAACGCTCCACCACCACCTTCTGTCTTCTACCTTTTTTGAGCCAGTTCTGTATCCAAATGGCTCGTTCTCCCTGTATTCTGTGAGATCTAACCTTGCTAACCAGTGTCCTATGGGGAACCTTGTCGAATGCCTTACCGAAGTCCATGTAGATCACATGCACCGCTCTGCCCTCATCAATCCTCTTTGTTACTTCTTCAAAAAAACTCAATCAAGTTTGTGAGACATGATTTCCCACACACAAAGCCATGCTGATGATCCCTAATCAGTCCTTGCCTTTCTAAATATATGTAAACCCCATCCATCAGGATCCTCTCCAACAACTTGCCCACCACTGACATCCAACTCACTGGTCTATAGTTCCCTGGTTTTTCCTTACCACCCTTATTAAATAGTGATTCCACATTAGCCAACCTCTAATCTTCTGGCACCTCACCTGTGGCTATCGATGATACAAATATCTCAGCAAAGGGCTCAGCAATCACTTGCCTAGCTTCCCACAGGGTTCTAGGGTACACACCTGAGGGGCCCCATTCTCTCCCTACTTACCCTTTTGTCCTTAATATATTTATAAAAACCTTTGGATTCTCCTTAACCCTATTTGCCAAAGCCATTTCATGTCATCTTTTTGCCCTCCTGATTTCCCTTTTAAGTATACTCCTACTGCCTATGTACTCTAAGGATTCACTCGATCTCTTTTGTCTATACCTGACATATGCTTCCTTCTTTTTCTTAATCAAAACCTCAATTTCTATAGTTATCCAGCATTCCCTATACCTACCAGCCTTTCCTTTCACCCTGTACTGTCTGAATTCTTGTTACCCATTTCTGAAGGCTTCCTATTTTCCAGCTATCCCTTTACCTGTGAACATCTGCCCCTAGTCAGCTTTTGAAAGTTCTTTTTGAAAGCCTAATACCATCAAAATTAGCCTTCCTCCAATTTAGAACTTCAACTTTTAGATCTGATCTGTCCAAACCCATCACTATTTTAAACTAATTGAATTATGGTCACTGGCTTCTTCCACTGACATCTCAGTCACCTGCCCTGCCTTATTTCCCAAGAGTAGGTCAAGTTTTGCACCTTCTCTAGTAGATACACCCACATACTGACTCAGAAAACTTTCTTGTCTACACTTAACAAATTTCTCTCCATCTAAACCCTTAACATTATGGCAGTCCCAGACTATGTTTGGAAAGTTAAAATCCCCTACCATAACCACCCTATTATTCTTACAGATAACTGAAATCTCCTAACAAATTTGTTTATCAATTTCCTGCTGACTGTTAGGGGGTCTATAATACAATCCCAATAAGGTGATCATTCCTTTCTTATTTCTTAGCTTCACCCAAATAACTTCCCTGGATGTAATCCCAGGAATATCCTCCCCTAAGTGCAGCTCTAATGCTATACCTCATCAAAAACACAACTCCCCCTCCTCTCTTGCCCTCCTTTCTATCTTTCCTATAGCATTAGCATTTGTATCCTGGAACATTAAGCTGCCAGTCCTGTCCCTCCCTGAGCCACATTTCTGTATTTGCTTTGATATCCCAGTCCCATGTTCCTAACCATACCCTGAGTTCATCTGCCTTCCCTGTTAGCCCTCTTGAAGGAAATGCCATTTATCCTTCATTGTTCTCTGCTTTGTTCTTTCTTGCCCTGACTGTTTGACTGGCTTCTTTTCTCAACTGTACTGGTTTCAGATTGATCTTTTTCCTCACTATTTCCCTTGGTCCCAACCCCCACCTTACTAGTGTAAATTCTCCCGAGCAGCTGTAGCAAATCTCCATGCCAGTATATTAGACCCCTTCCAATTCAGGTGCAATCTATTCTTCTTGTACAGGTCACATCTACCACAGAAAAGATTCTAATAATCTAAAAATGTGAATCCTTCTCCCATGCACCAGCTCCTCAGCCACACATTCATCTGCTCTATCTTCCTATTCCTACCCTTACTAGCTCTTAGCACCAGGAGTAATCTAGATATTACTACCCTCGAGGAGCTCCTTTTTAATTTCCTGCCTAACTTTCTATATTCTCCCTTCAGAATCTCATCCTTTTCCCTCCCTATATCTTTGGTTCCAATGTGTACAATGATCTCCTGCTGGTCCGTCTCCCCTTTGAGAACATAGTACGCCCTCTCTGAGATATCCTTCCTCATGGCACCAGGGAGGCAACATACCATTCAGAGTTTTTGCTGCTGGCCACAGAAATGTCTGAGCCTCTGACCAGAGAGTCTCCCAACACAATTGATCACTTGGAACCTGACGTACCCCTCATTACATTAAAGCTTGTCTAGATACCAGAAACTTGGCTGTTTGTGCTACATTCCCCTGAGAGTCCATCACCCCCTATATTTTCCAAAACAGCATACTTTTTGAAATGGGGATAGCCAAAGAAGACTCCTGCACTACCTGTCTACCTCTCCTCCCTTTCCTGGAGTTAACACATCTATCTGACTGTATTTGCAGTTTTCCCCCTTCCTCTAACTGCCATCTATCACACCCCCTTGCTCTTGTAAATTCCTCATTGCTTTTAACTGTCGCTCCAACCGATCCATTTGATCTGATAGGATTTGCAACCAAAGACATTTCCTGCAGACATAATCCTCAGTAATATGTAACTTCTCCCTGAACTCCCACATCTGACAAGATGAGCATATGGCTCTACTAAAAGCCAGCTTTGTTCCTGCACAAACTGCAGACCCAGAAAATAGCACTATCTTATTGCTCTAAAAAAAAGGCTCCAGGCTAATTTAATAGTTATGGCTCATATTTTTAAAGTTTACTCAAGAGACAGATCTCAATAAAACATACAATCAAGCAAGAACTCACTATCATTGATTTACAGTAAGGCTACACTTAAAAACTATTTACTTATCTATTGCTGTGCTGTGAGCTCTCTCACACAGGATCCTCCAAGTTGTGAATTTCACTGTTTTTTAAGTTTTCCTAGATGCAATCCAATGTCCAGAGAGACATGAATTCTAACAGCAAGGCAGTAACTGCGCACATTCACTGCTGTGTCAGTTAGCTTGTGGGAGGGCGGGCGGGTAGGTGGGTGGGATTGTTTGTTTCTTTCTTTTTCTTTCTCTCTCTCTCTCCTTCACTGCCCATGTGCTGCCTATTGTCTATCCTTCTCTCTTTTTAAAGTGCCATGTTCTAAATTTCTTTTCTCCAAACCTCCAAAACAATGCAACAGCCTATAAAACAGTAATTACTGCTCCTGGAATTCAAGAAAATCGCCTCCAACACCTTAAATACCTTAAAAAAGGAGCAACTCCTACAGCCAGAATTTTTTTCCATCCTCCATCTTGGATGGGCCTTGTTCCCATTGGAGATTAGATGAGTGAGGTGTGACTTTACTGAAGGTTGTAAGACTTTTTATGGGCCAGTCCAAAACTAGGGGCACTGGTTTAAAACTGGAGGGGGGGCTGTCATCCTTTCAAGCTAGAGATGAGAATTTTCTATTCTCTCAGAAGTGGTCGAGGTGGGATTTTTAAGTGAAAGGTGAATAAATTCTTATTGGGCGAGGGAATTGAGGGTTTTCAGGGGTTGATGGAAATGTGGAATTTGAAAGACAAGAAGATTGGCTATGATTTTATTGCTGCCTCGAGGGGCTAAATGGTCTATTTCTGCTCCTATTTCGTGTATTTGTTTCCCAGCATTTATTGCCCATTCCTGATTACCATTGAGAAGGTGTCCTGAGTCAATTTCTTAAACTGCTACTGTACATATGGTGTAGATACATCCATAGTGCTTTGAGGGAGCAAGTTCCAAGATTTTGACTCCACGATAGTGAAGGAACAGTAACCCCAAGTGTGAAGTTATTTATGTTATTTAAGAAGAAAAAAACTGCAGAAAGCTGCAACGTAAAGGGACTTGGAGGTACTTGCGCTTGAAACATAGAAAGCTAGCACACAGGTGCATTAGGTAATTAGGAAGGCTAATGGAATGTTGAAATTCACACAACGCCAGGCTATAGTGCAACAGGTTTAATTGGAATCACTAGCTTTTGGAGCGCTGCTCCTTCATCAGGTGGCTGTGGAGTACACATCTGATGTAGGAGCGGCGCTCCAAAAGCTAGTGATTCCAATTAAACCTGTTGGACTATAACCTGGTGTGGTGTGATTTTTAACGTTGTACACCCAAGTCCAACACCAGAACCTCCAAATAATGGAATGTTGGCTGTAATTTCAATGGGGTTGGAGTATAAGAATAGGGAAGTCTTACTGCTAGTGTAAAAGGTACTGGTGAGATGATATCTAGAGTACCGTGAGCAGTTTAATACCCTTATTTAAGGAAATATATTATTTCATGGAGGCAGTTCAGAGAGGGTTAACTAGGATAATCTCTGGTATGGAGGGATTGTCTTATGAGTAAAGGTTAGACATTTTGGAACTCTACTCAGCAGAGTTTAGAACTATGAGCGCTGATCCCATTGAAGCATATAGGACTCTTAAGGGGCTTGACAGAGTAAATTCTGAGAGGATGTTTAGTCTCATGGGCCACATGGCATAGTCTCAGAATTAAAGGGCACCAATTTTAGACTGGTATGAGGAGAAATTTCTTCTCTCAGAGATTGAGAGTCTTTGGAACTCCATGCCATTGAGAGCTGTGGAGGCAGAGCCCTTATGTAAATATAAGGCTGAGAGAGACAGATTCTTGATCAATAGGGGAATCAAGGGTTATGGAGACAAGGCAAGAAAGTAGGAATGTTGGATCGGCCATGATCCTATTGAATGGTGGAGCAGGCTTGAGAGGTCAATGGCCTACTCCAGTTCCTGTTTCTTATGGTGTTTTGATGCAGCTAACTGCAGGAGAAGCAGATGCAGGGACCTCATCAGCCTGTAATCCTTTTGTTTGCCTTCACATTTCTGTGTGAGAAGGGAATTACCTTCATGACTGGAGCAAGGACAGAATGACATAACATTGTATCTGTCGGCAGGGCCAACCATCCACAGAACAGGTCGGCAGCCATGTTTATAGGAAGTCAAGAGACATGAAGGCACGGCTGGAGGATGCTATCTTTGGAACCACGGGAGCCCGCAGTGAGATGATGAAACGCAGGGAATATCCAGGTGAGCTGGAGGGGCATTCCCTACATTGTGCAAACCCCAACACCCTGGATAAGGTGACACTGCCATTGCCTAAATCATCGAGCTGTCTCCAATTATTGGTTTGGCACTTTGTAGCTTGAACTGCGTCATGACTATTTCAGTATCTGAGGAGTTGTGAGTGGTGCTGAATGTTGTTAAATTGTTGAACATCTGAGCTCCAACAACACTCCAGCTTCACACTACCCAGGGCAAAGTAGCACATTTGAATGATACCATGTCTGGCACCTCAACATTCCCTCCTGCACACACACAAAAGAAAATCATCCTTTAATGGACCGGTGAGGATGAGGTCGGAACTAAATGCATCACTATCATATATGCTTAATACTGAAAAAAATGTAACCTAGCACTTACTGTCATCTCTGCTGCATATCAGAGCTAAATCTCAGGTTTAAATTCAATCATTCACTGTTCATGCCAATAATATTGACTACAATATTTTTCCCCATACTGTAGTTAATGTATTCAGTCTTAAAATAGCGATTCCACATTGATGTGCAAAAAATTCATTCACCGAACATTTCTTTGGCAGGTTTAAAGCTGTTCTCTTTCTTGTAGCATACCTTTCTTCTCTCCTCTCCCTTCACATGTCCCAAAACTTCAGTTTTTCCCACTCCTTGATCCTGAGTCTGAGAATGAAGTTTGCCTCTTAAAGCCAGAACTTTGCACTGCACTCTAGGTTTGGTCATGCCAATGTCTCTACAGCTTTACCAAGTGTTCCATGTTTTTGTACTCTACCTCCCTTTCAAGAAATACCAATATTCCATTTGCTTTCCTAATCACTTGTCAGACCTGCATACTATAGCTTTTAGCACCTAACTAAGTCAGGACTCTTTGCAGCATTCTGCGGTCTCTCTTTAGTTAAATATTAGTCAGTGTTCGTATTCTCCCCACGAATGTGTACCATCAATAGTCCCAGGTGAGGTGCCAGAAGACTGGAGGTTGGCTAACGTGGTGCCACTATTTAAGAAAGGTGGTAAGAAAAAACTATAGACCATTGAGCCTGACAATGGCGGTGGACACATTGTTGGAGGGAATCCTGAGGGACAAGATTTGCATGTATTTGGAAAGGCAAGGACTGATTAGGGATAATCAGCATGGCTTTGTGCGTGGAAAATTATGTCTCACTAACTTGATTGAGTTTTTTGAAGAAGTAACAAAGAGGATCAATGAGGGCAGAATGGTGGATGTGATCTATTTGGACATCACTAAGGCATTCGACAAGGTTCCTGAAGGTAGACTGGTTGGCAAAGTTAGATCTCATGGAGTACAGGGGGAACTCGCCATTTGGTAGAGAACTGGCTCGAAGATAGAAGACAGAAGGTGGTGGTGAAAGATAGCTTTTCAGACTGGAGACCTGTGAGCAGCGTTGTGCACAAGGATTGGTGCTGGGTCCACTACTTTTTGTCTTTAACATAAATGATTGGGATATGAACATAGGAGGTATAGCGAGTCATGAAAGTGAATCTTCCAGCTCAGTGAGCAAACTTACATCCATAGGAGGTATAGTTAATAAGTTTGCAGACAACACCAAAATTGCAGGTGTAGAGGACAGCAAAGAAGGTTACCTCAGAGTTCGATGGGTTCTTGATCAGATGGGCCAATGGGCTGAGGATTGGCAGATGGAGTTTAATTTAGATAAATGCAAGCTGTTGCATTTCGGAAAAGCAAATCTTAACAGGACTTATACACTAAATGGTAAGATCCTAGGGAGTATTGCTGAACAAGGAGACCTTGGAGTTCAGGTTCATAGTTCCTTGGAAGTGTAGTCACAGGTTGATAGGATAGTGAAGAAGGCATTTGGTATGCTTGCCTGTATTGGTCAGAGCATTGCGTATCGGAGTTGGGAGATCATTGGTAAGGTCACTTTTGGAATAGTGTGTGCAATTCTGGTTTCCCTGCTATAGGAAGGATGTTGTTAAACTTGATTCAGAAAAGATTTACAGGAATGTTGGAATTTACAGGGTTGGAGGGTTTGAGCTATAGGGAGAGGCTGAATAGGCTGGAGCTGTTTTCTCTGGAATGTTGGAGGCTGAGGAGTGACCTTTATAGAGGTTTATAAAGTCATGAGAGACATGGATAAGATAACTGGACAAGATCCTTTCCCTGGGGTGAGTGAGTCCAGAACTAGAGGGCATAGGTTTAGGGTGAGAGGGGAAAGATTTAAAAGGGACCTAAAGGGGCAACTTTATCAGGCAGGGGGTGATGTGTGTGTGGCATGGGCTGCCAGAGGAAGTGTTGGAGGCTGGTACAATAACAACATTTAAAAGGCATCTTGTAGTGTTTATGAATAGGAAGGATTTAGAGGGATATGGGCCAAATGGGACTAGATTAGATTGGGATATCTGGTCAGCGTGGATGATTTGGACTGAAGGGTCTGTTTCCGTGCTGTACATCTCTATGACTCTAAGTGAATACTGTCACATTTTCTCATATATCAAGTGCCAAATTTTTCATTTAATCTATCTGTAGCCCTTCACATGATTTGTTTCTCTACCTATCTCTCTATCTTAAGTAAGCTTACCTACAATAGATTTGGTCCATTCATCCAAGTCGTTAATAATTGAATAAATAGTTGAGACCTCAGCACTCATCCCTAAGGCACTTCACTGCTCTCAATTTGTCAACTTGAAAATGACCCATTTACTATGGCTCTTTGTTTATTGTTCGTTTATATCCTGCATTAGCAGCTTCACTCAGGAAACCTGCTGTCATTCTTCATGACAGTAATCTCTCTAGCATCAGTCTCTCACATCCACTGTACTTTATCTGAAACTATGCTGTGACATCCATCATTCAACTGTGTTTATGTCAGCCCCTATGTCATCCACTTTGCACTAGAGGTGATGTCTTCAGCTTTTCAGCTCAAATTAAATGGCTGAAATGCTTGCATTTCCTTTTCTGGGTTTCAACTTTTACATTTCTTTCAGCTCTTTTCAATTTCAAATGCTCCTTCATTGGTCTTATGGTCCATACATGGAACATTTTCTTATCATCCGCATTGTAAAGACCTCTGTTTTCTTCAACAGATTGTTACTTATTGTACAGATTTCTAAGGCGTTCAACAAAGTGGATAGAATATAGCATCTTATGAGTTCCTTCCAACTACAAGCTTGAGCTTTCTTGTTGGTAAAACAACTTCCATCTTCTCAAAATACTGTCTCCTGACATCACTCTACCATCTTCTGTTGGGTTGGGGGGTTTAAGCTATAGGGAGAGGTTGATTAGGCTGGGGATGTTTTCCCTGCAACATCGGAGGCTGAGGGGTGACCTTACAGAGGTTTGTAAAATCATGAGGGGCATGGATAGAGTAAATAAACAAGGTCTCTTCCCAGGGGTGGGGGAGTCCAGAACTAGAGGGCATAGGTTTAGGGTGAGAGGGGAAAGATATAAAAGAGACCTAAGGGGCGACTTTTTCACTCAGAGGGTGTTACGTGTATGGAATGAGCTGCCAGAGGAAGTGGTGGAGGCTGGTACAATCCCAACATTTAAAAGACATCTGGATGGGTATATGAATAGGAAAGGTTTGGAGGGATATGGGCCAGGTGCTGGCAGGTGGGACTAGATTGAGTTGGGATATCTGGTCGGCAATGACAAGTTGAACCGAAAGATCTGTTTCCGTGCTGTATATCTCTATGACTGTATTTAAATGAGGCCTATAGTCCTCAACATGATGGGAGCATCTTGTTGTGATGGTAGCTGACCAGCTAACTGAAAGGTAAAAACCCTACACCAGGTATCTAATGTTGCAAATGTTGCTCTAAATGTCACCCTGAAAACTCCATCCCTGGCTAAAGTTGGTATTCCTTCCTCAAAGTATCCCCTGTGTTTCTTTGTGTTTTCAGGAATTGACAGGCTATTCTCTCGGGTGAGTGTGGGCCTACAGGAGAAGTTGCGCTGGCGAAAGGACCTGACACAGTGGCGTCAAGCTGTTGATAAAGACAAGTAAGAGAGTACTGTTTCCTCCCTTAGAGCATAATGTAATAGTTATTTGACTGAGTGTGTGAAGGACTACTTCCTGCGAGTATGAGCGTAACCAGCTATTACTGATTTGGCAGTGCCCTCTATCCCAGGGTGTCAGGGCAAGTCATTCCTAAAGTTGTCATTTATACAGGTTCTGTGCTCAATTTCAGGATCAATAGCCTCGTCCACCCTCTGTGCCCCAATGTGAAGGAGATGGGTTCGTAGGACTGATCAGCACTTTCGCTGCCAGGACATCGTTTTCTCTTTCACTTGCTCCAGTTTCTTTCATTGATCGGACATTAAGTCCCCTTGAAGAAAGAATCTGTGAGAAACCACTGTCAGTCAGATAAGGGTTTGCCTGACAACCTTCTGGAGGCATGAGAAACCCATGTGAATTCAGGAGAATCACTGAGTTACCTCAATATCCTAGCAGACTCAGGGACACAGACCTTTACCTGTTTCAGTAATGAACCTGATTAGTCAGGGTTTCCAATGTTAGCACCTTCCAGCCACTCAGTTCAACACTGTCAACTTCCTGTTGGCTTCGCCCACGGTTATTCATGCCCAACCACCCTCTGGGCACCTAGCCTACCCAGCCCAGCTTCACTAAATCCAGCTCCTGATTCCGCAAAACACCATGATCACAAACCTAAAGGACAGAGGCTGTGAAAGAATTGATTGCAACTATATTATGCAGAGGGTAATGGCAGTGTGGAATGAAGTGCGTAGAGGAGGCAGTGAGCGCTAATTGTGTCAGCAAATTCCAGGCAGAGTTGGGAAAATGCCTGTGGAGACTGTGTGAAATGTGATATTTCCTGGACACTTGATGTAGGACCCAGAGGCCTATTTCTGTAACTTTCTAAATTCCTGGCTCGAGTTGACACCATGTGTTTCCAGCTCTGATACTAACCCTGATGTTACCTCTGTCTTCTCAGGTTGAAGGCGGAACTTCAACAGGAAGCCCTGATCAGTGGGAACTTGACCGTGGAGACAAACCTGATTGTGCTCGACACTCTGGAACTGGTGATCCAGGTACGAGGTGCAAAGATCCTCTTGTCCACTCCCCATTACTCCTCCCACCTCAGCCTCTCTTAACCCCTACTTTCAGATACCATTGTTAATGATTGGCATATAAAGGTCAATAAAATGAGCCCTGTGAAACCAGCATGTGCACTGTCTCAAGGATTCAGATGTCTTAAGGGGGTTGTCCTTCAGCATCAGTGATCAACTGACACACAATCAATGAACAAGGTCTTTTCATTCACAGGGCACAAAGTTCAAGGTGAGTGGAGGGAGGTTTAGAGGAGACATATGGGTAAATCTTCTCACCCAGAGGGTGATGGGTGCCTGGAATGCATTGCCAGTGGAGGTGGTGGAAGTAGGCATGATAGCAATGTTTTGATACAGGATCATGAGGCGAACAAAAGGATAGAAACCGCACGTGGACAATAAGTAGCGAGTCTAAATAATGACTAGAATCGGTGCAGACTTGGTGTGCCAAACAGCCTGTTCCTGTGCTGTATTGAATTTAATTGATTAGAATTAAAACTTGAATTGAATTCTTCAGAGATGCAAAACCAAAACTTCCAAGACAGTAGTATAAACTTTTATTAGAAGACCTTTGATGATGTTTTTAATATAAATACATTTGTTTGGATTCCCTGGTGGCTGGCATCTCTGACTTGATGTGGTAACTTTTGCGTCACTAATTACCTGGTCTCTCACCCTAATAGAGGCTTGATATCGACCATCCTCCAATCTATTGCTAATATTAACTCACAAGTACATATATTAGCCAGTACAGTCTACTACCATTGTAACATAACTGATAAAGATATCACTCATGCGGCTTCACACCTTGTTTTGCAAATTGCCTGTCTGCTGTAATTATGAAACACTATTCTTGGAAATGATTACTCTTTATGGAGTCAAACACTAATTCCTCTCATTTCTGGGTTATGAGAGAAAGGAGTCAGAGGAATATGCCACTACCTGCCAGTTAACCAGCCAAAGATTTTACAGCATTTCTATCTTTCAGCAGTTAAGCTCGATGCCGGACTTTAAACCAGTAGTCACAAGGGTCCTGAAGGTCCTGATTCACAGCCTGTGTTGTAACCAAAGTACCCTGTACCTGCAGAACTGCTTCAACACACAGAGAGCCCTCATTGCTAAGGTAAGGAGATGGTTCATGAATGGGGTTGTAGCTTGGGGAATACGAATGTGAGATTTAAGTGAATAGCGTTTAACAAGGCTGATGGAGGAGACACAATTGAGAGTTCCTGGATGGTAAGGTATTGGGAAGAACTCAAAGGAGGGACAGTGCTGAAGCTGTTTTCTTTGAGGATGATGAGGGGTGCATTGCCATGTGATCCAAGAAAACAGCAAGTGAGACTCAAATTCAAACAAAACTGAAGACTCTCAGGCTCCACACAGCTTTACTTATTCAAGTTCCATTGCTCTATCAATAGGAAGTAATCCCAATGGACTGACACTGTCTGGTAAGTGTATGGAGCAGCACTTTTTATTTAAGGGATAGAAATGTGCATACTGTACTTCAGAGAAACCAAAATAATGGATAAAAAGACCAATGAGGAAGCATTTTTTCCAGAAATAACATGGAGACACATTGTTCTGTTGTTCTTATGAGAGACCATTATAGTAAAAAAATTGTTTACATGGCTATTCTCCTTCCCTAAGCAAAGAGAAAACATTTTGGACAGAGTTTTGCGCAAAGTTGTGACTTTCATTATAATACATTTTCTATAAGCCCAAAAAAGCTGCAAGTGATAGGTATCAACATGTTGTCTCTACAGAATCTTTCAGTCCTTAGTGATTCTGATGCTCCAACCCCAATCTCTTTTAGTCTACGTTTCTGTCCGTCCTACAGTTTCTGTCTCTCTATCAGTTCTTGTCTGTCTCTCTCACACTCTAAAAGTTTCAAGATGGATATCTTGTGACTTAAGTGCAAACTTAGTTGATTTAATATTGAAGATTTAGACACGGAATCGCAGACAATGTTGATGCTTGTTGATTTATTGCTAATCCCCTGAATATTTAAGCAGTTTCTCCTACAGCATTAACTAGTTGTTTCTGTGCCCCAATTGCAGTTTCCAGAAGTGCTTTTTGATGAAGATTCGGAGCACTGCATGGACCTGTGCTTGCTGCTACTCCAGAGGTGTATGAGTCACTTTGAGAGCACCAGGGCCCAGGCCTCAGCTTCCCTCTACCTCGTCCTGCGGCAGAGCTACAAAGTGGTGAGCAAGAGATCATTTGGAGGATTCAGGTGTTGTTTTAGCTTTGATATTTAATTTCCATAGAAATTAGGGATGCGATCTGTTAAACCTGTCGCAGCCAATAATCTTTACTTACTTTTAGGTATATTTACAAAACGTGCATTACAGAAGTATAGCTCCTAACTCTGGAATCCCATCAGTGACACTTCATATTATTTGAGTGCCAGTAAACCAAACGACCAATAAACAACCTTTTTTAAACAAGTGCTTTCAGGTTATTATAACAAATTTGTTACAGGAAAGGTATGAAGTGAAAATATTCTCAGTATCGATGGTACACGCTAGCCCCTGTTGAGTCCATGTGTTTTTGGAAGGCCTTAAACCTGTTGGTGAACATCATGTGCTCCCTCTCTAGGGACAACTGGGCATGGAGGTAGTGTCTCATCATACTCTTTCGAGGTACAATAAACAAAATTAATTAACAAGCCATTGAAAAGGAAGTGTTTCTATTGAGTAATCAAATCATCTAACAAACTAATATGAGCCCAAGTAATTAACTAATGTTTGCCCTCCTCCTGTTTTGACTTAATCTTAATTTATGCAATTAAAACTTCCTGTCTTCTTTGTCAATGTCTGGGGGTTCAGGTTGCACTGCAGTAACTTGAGTAGAAGATCCCAGCACATTGTCCAGCATGGCACTTTGCAATGCTGTTGTGAAAGGTGTTAAATAAATGAAAATCTTTCTGTTCTCTCCATGCCCATGTTTGAGGACCCTTGAGGAGAAAGTTGGAGAGTGACTGCATCATCTAGGCTAGAGCAGTCGACATCCATGAGGAATGGTGCAAATAACACCGATAACTTCTGATGAAGAGTCACTGGACCTTAAATGTTAACTCTGTTTCTCTCTCCACAGGTGCTGCCAGACCCTGCTGAGTTTTTCCAGCATTTTCTGTTTTTGTTACTGATAACCAGTCAGTTTAATTGATTGCAAACTCTGGGCTGGAAACATTCAAAGACACACATTCCATAGACCTTTTCCACAATTTCCTGCTTTTGTCTTAGTGATATTGGAATTTAGTAATTTTAATGATGAAGGGAAATATATTGACATGGCCGGGTTCACTGGCCCATGTCACATCCGTGGTTGAGAGCTATGACAAAAATAAAGTCATGTTTGCAGCTCACAACCTTTGGCAGAGGGAGGGAACATCCAACAACCAGGAAGAGGCAAGCCAACTATAAAGAGATCTAGATCTTTTTATTCAAGATACTAAAGCGATACTTCACACCCCATTTCTCTGAGAAGGTAGTGGACCCACCTGAGAGGGCATTAAGGTTAAATCTCATAAATCTGGAGTCACATGTAGGCCAGATTGGATTAGGAATGGTCGATTCCCTTCCCTGAAAGATATAATGAACTAATTGTGTTTTCTTCTGGCTCAGAAGTTTACATGTACATTAATTATCAAATCCATTCAAGTGTCACAATGTATTGCAGCAGGATTGAACTCACGCCAGCTGGATTGACACTTCAGTAGGTTAGGGGCTGATGAGTGACAAATTACATTGATGTGGATTCAAACATTTCCCAAACACTTTGAACGTTACATGTTTACTAACCTGTCATTTCTCATACTCAGCATTTTTCAAGAATGAAAATGTATATCACCCTATCCCTGGCTTCCTTAGCGGAGAAAATATCGAAGCAGGATGAGCACTGTCTCCAGAAATCTCTTGGGATAATGCTAACCTATCTGGAGACAGACAAAGCCATGGAAGGTACCAGTTTCTCCATGCAGGTAAGAAAGCCCCAACCCTTAATGGGAATTATGCATCAGTCATAGGGCAAGTAATGAAAAATGTAAATGGTACATTTGTTGAGTAAAATTGTTGAGACTGATGCTGTGTTGTACAACTGTATTTTAAGTTGAGAATGTGGTCGTAACGAATTACTGCTCTGAGTTCACCCAGGCAGTGGAGAGGGGCTGTGTGACCAATATGTGTTTTACCTATCCAGGGTCAGGGATGCAACCACTTCCTGGCTCAGGCCATGAACACCTTTGGCATTCCAGACACATACTAGACTGTGCTTTATTTGGCAGGGACGGAGACCAGCACATTGGTAGGCTTAAGAGACATGTCCATTCATTTCTGGGAACCAGTCTTTTTGGCCTTTTGCCTCCAACTGGAGACCAACACCTGGAAAGGACTAGTAATCCTGGTCAAGGTGTGTGGGAGACATTGTATATCTCAATGAGAACTGACTTTGACTTTGTTTTTTCTCTTCGAGCGGCCCTTGGTCTTCTCTATTTTTCTGGCCTTTGAGAGTCCTCTATTTAACTGCCCATCATGCTGATAGCCCAGTGGGTCAACATAAAGGATAGCGAGACAGCAAGAAAGCACTCCACTCCAGCTCCTCCATGTATAATCTCCAACATGGGCTCTAGATTCCTGAAGCACTGTAACGGAGTCAAAGAGCCAAGAGAAACACATCTACCTTTCCACCACAACCCCTTCCCTTGTATCTAAGAAAGGGTGCTCCTCTGGGATTAGGATTTCCTGAAGGAACTGATTGGAAAAATAGATTCTGTTGATCCTCTAATAATGATACTTCTCTTGATCACTCTACTTAGAATGTAAAGAACTGACATCTGAGATTGACAAATTGTCTCTCACATTGAATACAACTGTCTCATAATGTGATACTTTGATGCAGGACAGTGAATCAGCTACTTCCTGACACCATGAGCTATTGGTATCATTTCCCTTTCAAACGAGATCTTCAATTGAGCTCAGCCTGACAGTTGAAATGAAAGCAAAATACTACCAGGCAATGGTCAAAGAAGAGCAAGAGATATTCTCTCACTATTCAAACTCAACAGTTAAGCAACACCACTAAAAATAGATGAACTGATTACTGGAAACTGATTTGTACATGGGACTGTGAGAAAATTGGATAGAATGTTTCCCTACAAAATAATCCTTCACTTTACAACCAATGGATTAGTTTGTGATATCCTGAGGAAGTAAAAGTGGCTTTAAAATTATTTGTTGGCATGGCAACATGGTAAATACTAGGTTACTATTTTGGGATTTAATGTGCACATATTTAGACACCAATTCATCAGTCATTACTTTCTAATTGACACAATTTCAAGCTTGCAGTAATCGGCTGGAACACTGAGTGGTTTCATCATGAGACCCTTCCCTTCCTGCAGCCCAACCCAGTGAATCAGACTTTTATCCCCCCCCCCCTTTTCCAATATTCAATAGCTCATAATGAAATAGTTCCAAGAAAGTGAAAAAGCATAGTTTTCTTGTAAGTCCCTTAATTTTCTCTCCTTGGGTTTCTTTCCTGCACCATCCAACTTTAATTCCTGGAGATCCACCACCATCTTGGAAGCTTAGCAATTCCAGCATACTAGTGGCACTACAATATTTTGTTACAAGTTTTGATAAAGGGAAGCTTATGAATGAACTATTCTTAGATTTCCAGAGGCATTTGATAAGGTGCCACATCAAAGGTTATGATGAAAATAATAGCTCATGGTGTCAGGGGGTAGCACATTGGTGGATAGAAGATTAGATAGCAAATAAGAAGTGTAGAGTAAACCTAAATGAATCTTTTTTCTCTTTGCAAGATTTAGAGTAGTGTGCCACAGGGATCAGTGCTGGGACTTGAACTGTTTACAGTTTATACAAATGAATTTAATGAAGAGACAGAAAATTTGATTACCAAATTTGTTGATGACACAAAGATATGTCGGAAAGTAAGTTATGAAGCAGACATAAGGAGGCTACAAAAAGATATATCTAGCTTAAGTAATTAGGCAAAAATCTGGTAAATGAAATTTAATGTGGAAAAATGTGAAACTGTCCATTTTGGCAGGAAAACTAAAGAAGAATATTATCTTGATTCTTTTTCACTCCTGACGTATGTTAATAATAATCAGTGCCCATGTCTCACTAGCTTTCCAAACATATTGAGGGTTCGTCTTTCTGCTTTTTTTTATTTGCAGTAGTCTGTAACTCAATTCAGGATTAATGCGGCAGATTTAATTTTCCTGAAACTAAACCGGCAAAGAGCTCAAATGGTCTGCGTAATATTAACGTTACATGCTGCAGAAACATAGGGAAAGCATCCAGTGGAACAGTCTTGGGAAATGTTTGTGGATCGGTTCCAACAATCCTTTTGCAAGGCTTTTGCACCTGTGCTTGAAACTCAAAATGGACTTGAAGTGTTGGGCAGTCTCTGGCAGAGCACTGAGAGCAGCTGCTTCCTGTTTCAGGGATGCCAGCAATGTCTCAGTCGCAACACTCCTGACTCTGAGTCATAATAAGCCATGCTGACACCTCAGTGCAATACTGAGGGGCTGAGAAGTTGAATTAACAGCTTGTCTCCCTGCCCACATGAACTTTAAAGGTCATTTGAAGAAGAATGGCGGAGTTCTTCTGGTGTCTTGCCAGCATTTATTCATGCAAACATGAATCATTTACAAGGTAGCAGGAAGCCATTTGGCCCATTGTGTCTACTATCTGTTAAAGAATGATCCAGTCTGATCTCATTCTTCAGTTCTGGATACATAGCCGTTATTTTCAGCACTTCATGTGTATTTACCAATATTCTCTAAATAAAATGAGAGTTTCTGACTCTACCAACCTGTCGGGTAGTAACTTTTAGGTACTTGCCTGCCTCTGGGTAAAAAGAAGTTTTCCTCCACAAGGAAAAACATCACACATAAAAATTACCCTTTCATCTATTTCTGTACTGTTCACTGTGCACAGATTGAGTGCCAATTTCCCCACATTACTGTGGTGACTACACTTCAGAAAGACATTGTGTTGACTGCAGAGTTCTTTGGCCCCATCTTCTCAGGGAAACAAGAGATGGGCAATAAATGTTAGCCACAGAATCTTGGATATAAGGTCCTATTTAAAATGAGTTCTTTTCTGTCATTATAATTTCCAGCTCCACTTCAACTCATGGGAAGGGCTTTGTTGTTAGGAAGGCAGCTAATCCCCACAGCCATTTCTATTCTAACATTCCTGACTTGGGCAGGGTGTTCAGAAATCACAATCAGCCATTGTACACAATCTCTGCAGTTTGAATTTAGACTGCCCTGAGCAAGAGACCATTGGACTCTGACCCCTCTCTGCTTTAACACTGCGACCTTTCTTCAGCTCCCAGTGCACTGCTCCTTTGCATTGTTGAGCTCTGCCTCTTTACTTGGTGTTGGTATACTCTAGAAAGCCAGTTAATACGTGATCAAACTAGACTTAATATTTACACAATTTACAATTTATTTACCAATTTACACAACACAAACATACACAAGACAATTTATTGGGAGTTAAGTGAATCACCACATAATGGCCACCACCAGAATGCAAGTAAACACACTTAATATAATTAACACATGGCACAATGGTAATCTCTGTACCACTGGGACTGGAGGCCCTGGGTTTAAGTCCTACCACTCCAGAGGTGTGTCATAACATCTCCAAACAGATTGATTAAAAAAAATTAATACATGGGACACTGACCCGTCACTCTGAAGAGTCTACTTTTATCCCCTCCCTTATATGTTATCCTCACTATTCCCACTCTCTATTTCTCTTCTCCCATGTTATGGAAGTATAACTCAGTTTGCCCTTTCCACTGACTCCTCTGTAAGCCTTCATGTGTTGCTCAGTGATTAGACAGCTGGTCCCTCCATGACTGATTAAGATAACCAGTAGTTAACTAGTGCTGATCTTTCAGGTGGAAGAGCTCCTAAGGAACCTGAAGGCAGTATTGTGCGACACCGTGAAACTGCAGGCGTTCCTGATGGATGTGGACATGCAAATTGACCTGATGTTCAGGTAATGTCCCCGAGGGCTGTGAAGAACAAACTGCTGCTCCATAATACATCAGCAAGGAAGATGCCAGAGGTGACCCAGTGAGCAAAAACATTCTCACCATTTGCATCCGTTAAGATTGGTCTTCTTGAGGCCGAGTGGTTAAATGTTGAAGTGAAGCCTAATGTGAAACAACCATTTAACTTTCACCTCTAATGGGGGGGCGGTCAAAGTTCAGCTTTTGTTTGAGAAGATCTCTGGGCTCTTAGGTGAATGAGGAATGTGTAGTTATGAAACTACTATTGGTAGAGTTGACAGCACCTTGAAGCCTCTTAGCTCAAGCACAACATGATGAAGATATCACAAGGGAAACAAGGATTTTCCAGACTGCAGGGAGTTGTTTGCTTTCCTGTTGTAGTGATGGACAATTTCTAGCCTGTGACTCAATCAATGGAAGAAAATGTTGACAGAGAGACCCCATCTTACCAAAGTACTCTAAAATACAGGCTTTGGTTGTACCTTAAGCAACATGTGAACAGATCAGTAATGCATCAACCCTGCCTCAGACACATCTTGATTCCTAGATTCACTCTAATCATTTTCGGGTTTCTATCCTAAGTGCTGTTGCTGAGAACCTGGAATGTTGTAGGGAACTATGCTTTTGACCTGTTCTGTCATATTCAATTCCTGGCCACACAGAAACTCTTTGAGATCAGCCACAATTACTTTTTTCCGGTCTCGCATATTGCTTTGTTTGGTTGAATGTGATGGATGGTTGCAGGTTCCTGGCAGAGACTGGGAAAGCCCTAGGAAAATGGTCACCTTTCACAGCTTCAAGGAACTGTTCAATTTGAAATCCTTTTGACATTTATTAGTCAGGCATGTGTTCATGCCTAATTAGATGCAATTATCAAGACTGGATGATGTTTACAAATGAATGTATCCTTTGTGACTTTGAAAATACTCCTGATGATTTGAATGGGTCACTGGCAGATTGTAAACAGGGAGTAGATTCAATGGCTAGGATGTTTGTCTGAACCAAGTACTTTCTGCTTTCCTTTAGAATTGCAAAGGGTTTACAGAATTACTTGGATCTCCGCCTAATGTGGCTGCGGAACATCGCAATAAAGCACATTGAACGGAAAAAGTTTGCTGAGGCAGCACATTGCATGGTACACAGCGCCGCCCTGGTGGCAGAATACCTGAACCGTGTGGAAGGAGCTGTCCATCTGCCCATGGGTAGCGTGAATTTCCAGGTCAGCTTCTGGCAATGTGTGACAACAGCAACAACAACTTATATCTATGAACATACAAAGTAGGAGAGGTAGACCTTTGGCCCCTTAATACCTGCTCCGCCATTCAATATAATCAAGGCTGATCTGTCTGTTTTCCGAATTCCACATTCCCATCTACTCTCCATAATCCTTGATTCTCCTTCCTGACAAGAATTGACCTATCTCTACCTTAAAAATAATCATTTAGACCACTTCCACCATCTTCTGAGGCAGACAGCTCCAAAGTTTCACGTCCCTCTATGAGAAAAAATTCCACATATCTCTGAAAGGGCGAACGCTAATTTTAAAATAGTGCCCTAGTTCTGGACTAACCCATAAGAGAAACCATCTTTTCCATACCCAACCTGTCAAGGCCATTCAGGATCTTATAAACTTCTTATCTTACAAACATCAATTAAGTCACCCCCATCTTACTCTTCTAAACTCCAGTTTGTTGAATTTATCCTCAGTCCACTCATTCCAGGGTTCAATCCAGGAAACCACCTTGAACTGCCTCCAGCTCCTTTACATCTTTCTTAAATATGGAGATGGAAACTGCACTCAGCATTTGAGATTTCCACAGCATCTTTCATGCATGAAGCATCCCAAGTCACTTAATTAGAATGTTATCAGACAAAATGTGTCATAATTGGGGCGGATTTTCCTGTGGGCTTGGGAAAACCTAACTTTTGAATGTTTACACCTTCCAAAAAGCACACTAACCCATGTATGACTTGGCTAGAGATTTTTTTTAAAAATTTGGCTACCTAGTCTATTTTCTGAACTGCAATTAAATGCATGACAAGCATAGGAGCAGAGCTAGGCCAGTATGAAGGTCCACCTCAGTTATCCAACAAGCTCGCCCTACTATAGGAAAGATACAGAGGCTTTGGAGAGGGTGCAAAGAAGGTTTACCAGGATGCTGCCTGGACTGGAGGGCTTGTCTTATGAAGAAAGGTTGAATAAGCTTGGACTTTTCTCTCTGGAGAGAAGGAGTAAGAGAGGAGACCTGATCAAGGTGTACAAAATAATAAGAGGAATAGATAGAATCAATAGCCAGAGACTTTTCCCCCAGGGCAGGATTGACTGGTACGAGAAGTCATAGTTTGAAGATATTAGGAGGAAGGTATAAAGTGGATGTCAGAGGTAGGTTCTTTACACAGAGAGTTGTGAATGCATGGAATGCGTTGCCAGCGGTGGTGGCGGAAGCAGAGTCATTGGGGAATTTAAGCGACTGCTGGACATGCACATGGATAGCAGTGAGTTGAGAGGTGCGTAGGATAAGTTACTATATTTTACATTAGGCCAACATTTACATCTCGGCACAACATTGTGGGCCAAAGGGCCTGTTCTGTGCTGTACTTTTCTGTGTTCTATGTAACCCAACTCCCAACATTGTTTAAAGGTCTCCTAAATTTCATCCTTCACTCCCTGCAGATGCCCAGTGATACGGTGTAGACCTTCAGATCACTCAATTTCTCTTATCCCACCCACCCCATGCCTACTCAGATGCCATGTCACTCTTCAGCCCCTCAGATCACTCATTTCATTTCCAGACCCTCACAATCTACCTTCCATATTCTCTCACCCAATATGTGCGGTACTTGGGGTCATTCGCTGGGAATTAATTTAAAATAATTCGGGGGAAGAAAATAGTAATCATCTTGTAAAATGCTGAATTCTGCTCCACCACTATTGGTACTACAAAATACAAAATACTGACTCCAGTAATTTTTTTCTAGGGCTTCGGGAATCCTCCCCAGCATCCTGAAATTGTGGGTGTGGGGTAGGAAATGAAATTCTCTGTGGTCCTCTGAGGATTTAGACGAGGTGTGCTTTCCACCCAACGGCTCTCTGACCTGTGAAAAGGTCATGTGAAAAAAATGTGGGTTGAGAAGCAGAGGAAAATGGTTCTCCCAAAAAGATAACTGAGGTTCAACATTTCGCTTCCTGACCTGCACCAGCAGTTGAAAGACACCAATTCAGTGCTATGTCTGATTAGAACTAATGATCAAATACATTGTCTAAGAGTTGGATTTCAAGGAACATTGGAGAGGGAAGGTGAGGAAGGATTTGTAAAAGCTCAGAAGCAGCTAGGAAGGAAACCTTCTTTGAGTCAAAGGTGAGCTCAGAGTTTCACATCCCATTAGGTCACCCCTTTGGGGACTCACATGGATGAGGGGCAATGCATCAGGATGAGCAGCCAAGGCTAGATCAAACAGCCTACACTAGAGCCTGTACATCTAGAACCAGCTTTGACTGGTGAGCGCAATTTCTTTATTACTTCCATCAGGTCCTCATGACCAAGGTTGAGCTTATTCCTCACCTCAAAACTCGATGAATAAGAGATAATTGAGCATCCTGTCTTTAATTTGTTAATTCATTTGTAATTCCACAGATTCTTGCATTTTGAATATTTGACATTATTTAAAGAATAATTTGTGAACACATTTTTCACTGTAAGATGCTGAGACTAGAAAAATCTCCAGCATCTGAACTCTGGCTGCTTGTTAGTCCCTGACTGGCTGCTGGTCATCAATTGTCTCAGATTGGCTACTGCCAATTGATTTCCAATCTTCTTTCTTCACCAGAAAATTTCCATCAATATCTTGGAGGAATCTTTGGTGTGTGATGAGGTCTTTTCCATGGAAAAGGAGGGCATTTGCTCTGGAAACTCCTTCAGTGAAGAGGGTCTCCTGGAGTTACTGAATGAAGCAGTTGAGCTCTTCAACAAAGTATGTGTTCAACCTTTGTCCAATTATGTGACAGTAGGGCTGAGCGATCTAACGAGGGTTACGTTTTGTGATTCTCTATTCCCACACCAGCTCTTACTTGAAAGAGGTGCCCAGATTGGAGATATTTTTAATTAATTCAGGAGTTGTGGAATTCTCTGATTAGATCATCATTTATTGTCCATCCCTAATTGACCCTGAGAAGGTGGTGATGAGCTGCCTTTTTGGGATCAGTTTGGAAGACAGATTACCTGGTTGAGAGCACTTTCAGCTTTTCTGGCATTTATTACTGTCTCTGGCAGTACAGCTTGCAAAAAATGGCCTTGAATCTCTACCCTACACTCATTGTTGAATAAGAACAGGAGAAATGGATTATGAAAGATATTTTGGCCAGCAAATGGAGGTGATTACTAAAACTTGGAATGTGTATACGAGCTCCCAAAGTCAGCAATGCAGCTCATCAACTTAGAGAGCAGCAGTGGAGGCTCCTCTAATGGGATCATTGAGGGGCTCGTCCTGTTATTTCAGACTGAGTGAAGGTGAAAGGGATGTGAAACAGACCATAACTCATCACTCTGTTTTTACAAAGTTAAAAATCACACAGCACCAGGTTATACTCCAATAGGTATATTTGGAAGCACTAGCTTTCGAAGCGCTGCTTCTTCATCAGGTGTTTGATAACCACCTTCGAAAGCGAGTGCTTCCAAATAAACCTGTTGGACTATAACCTGTTGTGTAATTTTTAACTTTGTTCACCCCAGTCCAACACTGGCACCTCCACATCATCTGTTTATAGACTATGTCCATTATTAAGCCCCACTGACTTCAATTCTGCTGAATATCTAGTGGCAAATGTAATTCCATCTGCATAATACTCTCACCCATTGTCTCTTTCCACTTGGGTACCTAGCTTGTACTGTCGCTGACCATTTGGTGGTCAGTGTAGAAGGAATTTTACACTGTACTAACCAATGCCTGTGATTACTTGATGAGGCAGTGACAAGGAAGTTTTATTCCATACATAAATTGTGATGTGGAGGTGATGGCCTAGAAGTAGGGGTCTTTAATGGTGCAGTTGTAGTATCCCTACCTTTGGGCCAGAAGGCCCACATTCACCTCCCACCTGTTCAAAAGCACCTGAACAGGCTTATCAAAAATATGTATAATCCTTGATGCAGGGATCTAGAAGAGTTTGATATCATATCGAAGAGGTTTTGTAGTATATCTAGTCTGTGCTGTACCTATCGTGTGATTGATTGACACTCGAGCAAAAACCAACCCGGGCAAGAATAGCCACTGTCTCTGTTACAAACTCTGATGATCTGTCAATGGCTCATTGGGTGGACAGACTTTTATTTTATGTCTGTACATATTTATTTGAGAATATCTCATTTTTGATTTCTCACATTGTAAGCTGTGAAACATTAGATTCACGTTTTAAATATAAGACTGTTGCTAGGATATGTTGTATTCATATCTTCGATGTGTTGCATCTGTTTTATTCGTTAAAAACTTCCTTTTGAATTTAAGGCAGAATATTATGAAGCTGTTTATGAAATTTACAAGATCATAGTTCCGATTGCTGAATTTTATCGGAACATTAAGAAATTATCAGCTATCCATGGGAATCTCAAGGAGACATTTGATCTGATCCTGAATAAGGTAAATTCTTCTCTTGTGCCAGTCTGTGAGTATCACACCTATTCAATGTAAGGGGCCAGGTAGATACATGTCCAGATGCACTGCTGTTATTGTTGTATGCCAGCTATTTAGCTCATGCTATAAGCAGACCATTCTTTACCCGCTGACCCTGACTGACTGGTGGTCACTGAGAAATTTGACTATTTCTCTATAACTTCTTTGGTAAACATATTGCGCGATTTGTGGAAAATCAGCGCAAGCTCCTCAGTGAGGTCCCTCGGAATCCCTAAGAGCGAATAAGCAGGCTTTGGGATGGAATGATTAGCAGTTCTGGTCAGGCCACTATCCTTCAGCCTATCCGGATGGGATAGAGAAAATCAGGCAAGCTTTCTGTTTTAGATCCCAATTCAAGACAAGGTTTGTATTTTGGGTTGGGTCAGTAATGATGCGTTCCGAAGATGGATGCTCTGCCAATATTCACTAGGAAGAATGTTATTTGACTGACATTGGAAGATGACCACCTTTTTGTGACCACTGTAGGGCTTAAACCTGAGCATTATAGAAAAAGTGATTTGCACCATTGCTGGAAGTGGAACAATGCGTGGAAAAAGTGGTGGTGGGGAGGGTGGGTGGGTGTTTTGGCACAAAATGAATTGCTTTTACACAGGGCCCGGTTGACATGGGGGTTGGGGGGGCGGGGGGTGGTGGGAGGCGGGCAGAAAAACTTCCCTCTACTGGAATCATTCTGCGAGTCTGTTTGGTGAATGGAACCCTGGAACATGGTTCCACCAGTCTCTAGAGGTGTGTTGAACTTAGTGCAAGAGCTGAATGGATAGAGAGAATAGACAGTGTAGAGGGAAGTGAAACAAAAACAGAAATTACTGGCAAAATTGCAGGTGAAATGGGAAAATGATGTTGGGCTATAGTTAAAGTGGAACTCAATGCTGCACTCCATCCTGCAAAAACTGGTATGTTGGCTTCATTAAACTTTTCACACCGAGATCTGTGATAGTCTTTTAACAAACAGCTGGAGACAAATCTGTTCTTTGCAATAACAAATTCTTGCCTTTTTATGAAAAACTTCCCCCTCTTTTTAATGATTTGTTTTTAGGATAGTAAGAGATTGTTTGGAACATTTTTCCGCGTGGGATTCTATGGGTCGCTGTTTGGAGAGTTGGATGGGCAGGAATATATCTACAAGGAGCCAGGGATCACGAATCTCGTGGAAATCTCTGCCAGGTTACAGGTAATGGATCTTTCAGTCACAGATCATAGTGCAGCAACTCAAGAACATGGTAACAATCTCCCAGAGAAATGAAATGCACATTGTTATGAAGGTGTAAGAGATACTGTATCTTTAAGAGAGTTAAAAGCTAGCAGAACTACCTGACACAGCACCAAGTGTTCTAAACAAGGTAACAATGTAACATTTGGTTGAACAGCTAGATTAGCTGGGTTGCCTGGAGGCGACAAAACAAATTCAAATTCGGACAATCAGTTTAAATTATACCCCAAAAATACCAAGTTCCAATCAAGTTTGAATTCATTATATTCACAATCTTAAAAGTCAATGACACATTCTGATGCTTTGGGGGTATAAGTCTGAGAAAACCTGAGGGAGAACTGCCAAGCCACCAGCATGTACAGACTGCCTGAGAAATAGCTCTCTTAAAGGTACCTTTAGCGATCAGTGACCTATGAAACAGAAATCCCTCAGAAGAAGAAAATCTACAGAGGAAGATGCCAAGAGAAGATTCGACAGCTGACTGGTTTTGAAATTTCAACTTTGGTAAATCTTAATCGGGGGTTTTATCAGACTAGTATTTATAAAAGGGAAAATAAACGATAGGTTAGAGGAAGGAGTTGTAAGTAGTTGTTAGTTGATCATTCACTATTATACTTTTAAAAAATAAAATTGTTACTTTTTACTTTAACTAGTTCTTGGTCTGTCAAATTTTCACAGATTACCGCACGTGATAAATCTTTTCAGTGTTGCTGGTTTAAGTTAGCAGGGGGTTTACCCCGTGTCATAACGGTATCCAAACTGTTCCTGCTCTCTGTGGCAGAGACACTTTTGTAGCACTGAGTCGCTGCGTCTCTATAGAAAGTTTGTGCAAAATACCCCCTATTTTAATATTGCAGTGCTCGTCATTTCTAAATAATACAAACTTTCTGGCTGGGATTTGGAAGGTATCTGGTGTGGTTGTGAGTCTCACAGACCAGGGAGGCCCCTTGGGACCCATCACATGTCCGTGCAAAGTCAGTCATAGAGCCACAGAGGTGTACAGTATGGAAACAGAATCTTTGGACCAACTCGTCCATGACCATCAAATATCCTAAATTAATCTAGTCCTATTTGCCAGCACTTGGCTCATTATCTCTCTAAACACTTCCTATTTGTATATCCATCCAGATGCCTTTTAAATGTTGTAATTGTACCAGCCACCACCACTTCCTCTGGCAGCACATTCCATGCATGCACCACCCCCTGTGAAAAAGTTGCTCCTTAGGTCCCTTTTAAGTTTTTATCCTCTCACCCTAAACCAATACCGTCTAGTTCTGGACCCCCCCCCACCACCCCCCCCCCCCCCACCCCAGCAAAAAGACCGTGTTTGTTTACCCTAACCATGGCCCTTATGATTTTTCAACTTCTATAGGTCACTCCTCAGCCTCTGACGCTCCAGGGAAAACAGCCTTAGCCTATTCAGCCTCTCTCTGTAGCTCAAACCCTCCAACCCTGGCAACATCCTTGTAAATCTTTTCTGAACCCTTTCAAGTTTCACAATGCCCTTCGTACAGCAAGGTGACCAGAATTACACACAATATTCCAAAAGTGGCCTAACCAACGTCCTGTACAGCCGCAATATGACCTCCTACAACTTCTATACTCAATGCTCTGACCAATAAAGGAAAGCACACCAAACGCTTTCCTCACTATCCTATCTACCTGCGACTCTACTTTTAAGGGACTATGAACGTGCACTCCAAGGTCGCTTTGTTCAGCAACACTCCCCAGGACCTATGGGCATGGCAGCCAAGGGGTGGTCCCTTGATTCTTTGATGGGATGCGGATGCATACAGGTAATGTGGCCCACTCAATGTCACCGACTGTAACCAGTTCCTCAATGCTGGAAAGGTGGGCCTGACAGACTACACTGTTATTGAAATATCTATCCTGTCAGGGGATTTTCAGGATTTTAAAACAATGCTGATGGTCTCTTTTCAAGGGATTTGAGGTGTCTGCCACACATTGCCCATATGTCCAATGGTTACAAGAGGACAGGAATTTACTGCTGCCCTGTAGATCATAAAGCCGGTGCCAGGTTTGAAGTCCTTGCCATCAAATATTCTGTTCCTCAGAGAGCACTAGCCACTGGAAGTAATGTTAAATCTCATTGAGTTCTGAACAAGAGTTGTATTGGATTCAGATTCGAAAGATTAACTCTGTTTCTGACTCCAAGGATTGCTGCTAGACCTGCTGAGTTTCTCCAGGACTTTCTGTGGTTATTACATTGTTGATATCTGACTTCATTGAGGGGAGACTTCCAAATTTAGAGACATCATCCACATGGACCAGTGACTTGCCTTGGATCTTAAATGTTGAAGGGGCAGTGTTATGATGGGAGCAGACTGGTAGAGGGCCTTTGTCTCTGAATGTTTAGCCTATGGCCTATTCTCTCAGATACTATTGTCAATTCACTAATGGAGCTCAACGTCTGAATATGTACATGCATGGGAGGGTCATGTTGGAGCTATGCTAAGATGGTGCTAAACAGGTCTGGTTGGGGACACTGCATCAAGGGTAAATCATTGATGAGAACTACCCCATTGTTTGAAACTTTGGGGTCAGTGCTTGGGGCAGCTGGTCTGACCTATGCTGAAGAATCCACATGATTAGGCTGTAGATACATGGCTGCATTTCCTGCACTCTTTATACCTATTATCTGTTGTTTAGGTCATACCTTTTATTGGACCTAAACCTTCATTTACCAGTAAGTCTTTTTTTTTGGTGGGGTTTCCAGTTCGGAAATGCCTTGTGCTTATAATTTAGTAGCTCCTGGCTTTCCTTCATTCTCACCAAACTGGTTGTGATGTTTCCTGGTGGAGTAATTTAGAGTCTCCTTGTAATTGCTGTTTATGATGGATTTAAGGTGTTGTGGGCAATGTGTGGTTCTATTTATTGAATGTCACCAGGTTGGCTGTGAGGTGCTGACTGAATAGGTCTTTCTTCACAAAGTCCTCGAGTCCATTGACATTGAATTTGCTGCCATTGTTAGGCCAGGCTGATGGAGATAGTGGATCACATCAGGCAACGATCAATCCAACTATCGTCAATTTCTGGCATGGCGTGGGTGATGTGAATATCTTTGTGATCCCTTGCTTGGATGATAATGTAGTCAATGTCTGGAGCGAGGTTGTTGCTATGGAGTCTTCTATTTGTTTTGTAAATGAAGAAGAGTATTTGTTATGACCTGACTGTGATCTAGGCATTTTGTCAGGAGGACAATTCCAGTGGTGTTCACCTTCCTTGTCAATCCTGCCTTTCCCAGAGGTTTTTGTCCCTCTCAGTATTGAAATTGCCAAAAGGAATCAGCATGTCTTCCTTGGGACGCAGGACAATGATCCAAGCTGGTTGAGAGTTCCTCTTCGGTTTCATCTGTTGCTTCTCGGTTTGGGAGTGTACGCTGTGATGATTGTAGGTTTGGTGAGAAAGGGGTCTTGAGGGATTCATTTATCCCATAGGCAGGCTCGCTGAGACTGTCCAATCAGAAAAATCAACCCCATGGTATTGGCATTCTTCCTCAAATTCACCTGTCCAGGAAAAGATGTTATCTGCCATCTTGTTCTCTGAGTGAACATTGCGCCCTCGCTGGAGTCCCTGGGCTATGATTATGGTACAATGTTCAGGTCTCTCACTGCTAGAGGTTGACAAAGTCAAAAATCATACAACACCAGGTTATAGTTCAACAGGTTTACTTGGAAGCTTTTGGAGTGCTGTTCCTTCCTCATGTAACTAGTAGGGCAGGATCATAGGACACAGAATTAATAGTAAAAGATCAGAGTGTCATACATCTGATGCAATGTATTGAACAAACCTAGATCGCTATCAAGTCTTTAATCACTCAAAATGGGGTGGAGGTTTTGATTGATTAATATGTCTATTGTCTGGGCTGAGATGTCATTTCTGTATAAAACCTTCAGTTATCTCAGGACTGTGACTTGAAAGAAGTTCTGGGATTTACATATTAATCAATTCATTCATTTTTTTTAAGCCTCCTTTGTCGTTAGGTCTTAAATTAATCCGAATATTTGTTGCAGGAATTTTACAAGAAGCAGTTTGGAAAAGATCGAGTAGAAGTTATCAAAGAATCATCACTTGTGAAGAAAGGAAATCTGGATCCCAGCAAGGTGAGTTTGTAGCTGTCAGAAATTTAATTCTGATGGCTGAGCCATAAAATCACAGATCCTGAGGACATCTTGAGGCATGTGGAGGGGATACAGAAGAGGCAATGTAACAGTGTGAGGGATGGTATGGGGATGGAGCAGTGGCACTGTGAGGATGGGTTATGTATAGTCAAAGCTGGGTAATACATTATGATGAATGTATGGAATGGAGTGACTAAGATTTCAAGATCCATTAGGAGCTTTGTGTTTGGGAAGTCAAGGACAGAGTCACTTAACACCAGGTTATAGCCCGACAGGTTTACTTGAAATAACAAGCTTTCAGAGCGCTGAGGAACGGGCAGTGTATGATATCAGATAAATCTGTTGGACTATAACCTGGTGTCATGTGACCTCTGACTTTGTCCACCCAGTCCAGCACATCATGTACGGAAGTGTTTAATTTCTATTCCTCTGGTTTCATTGGTCAGGACAAGGGTAAACTTAGCCATACAGAGCCGAATGTCACAGCTTCTCTGTGTAGGGTGGGAATGATGGGTCCCAATGGGCAAGGTGGTCAGGCAGAAAAGATTAAAATCAGCCAAGTATTCTGCTCCTGCTCCATATTCAGTAGCTCTGTCAGGAAGGAATTTCTAAGAGATGATTAAACTGTTGTCATTATGTCTCCTTTGAAGGCCTACCTTCAGATAACTTACGTTGAGCCTTACTTTGAGGAATACGAACTGAAAAACCGAGTAAGCCACTATGAGAGGAATTCGAACTTGCGGAGGTTCATCTACAGCACACCGTATACGTTGAATGGCCGGGCACATGGAGAGCTCAGCCAGCAGTATAAACGTAAAACCATTCTGACAACCCTGCATGCTTTCCCATACATCAAGACGAGGATCAGTGTCATAGAGAGGCAGGAGGTGAGGTGATCAGTCTCAAGGCTTCCAATGTTATCAACCAATATTGTCTATAGGAATGCCTGAGACCCAATGGAAAAAAGGGATGGATACTTTAATTAACGGTTAATTGAACTGGTTGGATAAATAATGGGAGCTGGTAATCAGTGGGCTATGAATTTGATGGAGAGCAATTAACTGGAATAAAGCTCTCACCAAAAGCGTGGACTTGGACTCTGTTTAAATACAGCAATTTTCAGTGTATAACATGCAACACAGAAGTATCAGATTGGCTCAGTTTGTTATCAGTTGCAAATTACCACCTTATCTCTAACCTCACTTAACCCTCCTTAATAGTGTTGTCACCATTCAAATTCATGGCCACCTTCCCTGGAACTCCCTCTTCGAATTCCTCTGGTCAAATTTCTACTCAGCCAATGTATTAACGTCCCAATGTTAATAGGCCATAGAGAAGTGTTCTCTCCTTGACTTGTCTGCGATCTTTGACATGGTTCATTCACTCCATCCTCCTCCGTAGCCTGTCTGCTGCTGTTCAGCTGGCTGTAACTGCTCTCACCTCTTTCTGTCCCAATCTATCAAATTGTAGCAAGATATCAGTTCCAATGGCTTTCTTTCCTCTCCTGCACTGTTACTTTTGGAGCTCCCCCCGGTTCTACGCTTGCTCCCCACCATTCTTATTTTTCATCCACATACTGCAACTTGACAACATTATCTGAAAGTCCAGTGTTAGTTTACACATGCTAGTTTTCTCAGCTCTTCCTCGTCACCACCTTCCTCAACTCCTCCACTGTCACCAATAATCGGACTGCTTATCTGATCCAGTGCAAGTTGAGCAGAAGTTTTTTCCAAGTAAATACTGGATAGACTGAAACTACAATTTTGAATCCCTTCTCCAGACTCCATTCCCCAGCTGCAGACTCCATCCCTCTACACGGCAGCAGTCTGAGGCTAAACCAGGTTGTTCATAACTTTGGTGTCATATCCAACACCATGATGAGCTTCCAAGCACGGGTGTACCTACAGTTAATCAACTACAGCAGTGCCAGAAGCAGCTCACTACCATCCTCTCAAGAGCAACTAGGGATGGGCCAGAAATGCTGGCCCAGGTAGCAAGGCCCACATGCCATGAATGAATCTGCACCATCACTGATTACACCTCGGAATGTTGCTTAACTTCACTCCTGTCTCAGTCTTTGCTACCTCTAGATGTGACTATTCAAATGTGCTCCTGGAAAGTTTCACAAATTCTGTTTTCCATAATCTTAAGGCCTTTCAAAATTTTGCTGCCTTTGTCTTTATTTGCACTAAGTCTCATTCACTAATTACCCTTGTGTTTGTTGACCTACATCAGCTCAGGCAATGTCTTGATTTTAAAATTTTCATCCTGTTGTCAAGTCCCTTCTTGCCTTCACCTCTCTTTAATATCCCCCAATATAACCCAACCCTGAACTGATCTAAGATTCCAATTGCTTGCTGGGCCCATGGTTCTGGAATTTTTCTCCCGAATCTCTCCATCTCCCTATCTCACTTTCCTTCTTTCAGATGTCCCTGAAAACCTGCCTGGCTTTTGGCCATTTGATTGAACATTGTTTCTGTGTCTCCATGACTAATGTTGCTTTGTACTGCTGTTGTAAAGTGTCTTGGCATGGTTTATGATGTAAAAGATATTAATAAAAGTTATTATTGTTGTTAATGCTCTCTGCATTTAAGTCAGATAGCATGTGAATTTGAGTTCTACTCATAGGGACAGTCGTAGATCATTCAGCCCCTCAAGCCTGTTCTACCATTCAGTTACAGAGTTACAGAACTGCTTCATTTACCTTGATACCCTTCCCTTGCAAAAATCTAGCAATCTGAGACTTACAAGATACGGTTGACCCAATAGCCAGCATTTTGGGAGAATTCTAGATATTTACTACACTTGAAGTGATGAAGTAATCTCTGATTTTCCCAAAATTCCCTGTTCTAATTTTGTGTGACCCCCTTTGTTCTGGATTCTCACACCAAAGGAAACAATCTATAGCTACCCAATCAACCCTTTTAAACCTTTAAATACTCAGTTTGCTTTACCCAAAGGAATACAAGCCAAGTTTATGCAACTTGCACTGATAATTCAACCTTTTAAACTCTGGTAACATTCTGTTTGGTCACTCTATCTGTCCTCCAAGGCCGTTGTGTCCTGTGTCCTTACCTCCCTTTGCCTGTGTCCTTACCTCCCTTTGTATCCTGTCCTCCTTTCATAAAAGCCAACTTTCCATTGGACTGTTTGATTGTATTTTATACGTACACACCCGCTTTATGTACAGGAACACATAAATTATTTTGCCCCTGCGGAGTTTCCCACTGTTTAGAAAATACTCTAACTTGTTATTATTGGATCCAAAGTGAATTATCTCATATCTTTCCACACTAAATGCCATTTCTAAATTTGTTCACTCATTGAATCTGTATATGTTCGTCTGTAACATTTTACTGCCATCTATATTTCAACATAGTGCCTTCTGCAACTGTGGAACTATAACTCTAACCCATTCACCAAATCTTTGATAAATTTGATAAAAATCTGAGAATCCAGTGTAAAACCATATGGAACATCACTAGTCACTCTTAGCAATAAAAGACTATACCCTTTGTCCCAAATCTCTGAAATGAATTCCCAATCATGCCAGGACTTGAGGTAATAATAAGATTGGCATTCCAGTTGGAGTGCTACATTGTTCAGATGGCAACTTTACCATGAGACATTAAAGCTTCTATCTATGATCCAAGTAGATTCTGAAGAACCCATGGCAGGATTGGAGGAGGAACCTAAACCCAATCCCGTCAAATTCTATTGCTATATATTGGATCTTACTTTGTAAAGGTGAAGTCACCCAGAAGGCTGCTCTCTCATTAGAGAGAGACAACTAGTGATGATTTGACATGAGGTTTACCACACCTCAGGTGAAGGGAGAGATTGAGAAGAAGAGTCCTTCATGGTAACTTCAGCTGGTGCACAAATTGAACCCACATTGATGGTGTCACTTTACATCAGCAAACCAGCCACCCAGGCAACTGAGCTAACCAATATTGCTTGAAGTGTTTACCACAATGCCAGTCAAGACAACTCAATCCAAAAAATTGCTTGTGAGGTGCATCTTGATCTTTAAATGTGACACTGTGCAATATAAATTCACATACAATTTATTGAAGCATTAATCAGGCCATGCAACAAGGTATCAGATAGATAGTAAAAGTGATATTTTAATGAAGGGACTTTAAGTTTTTCTGTAAAATATTACTATATGGACCTTGACTGGTAGATTGCACCAGATATAGCAGCAAACCAGTTCCTGGAGTAAAGATTGCGCAAAATGTAAAACAGTAATTGCAGGAATATTATTGGGTGGATATAAATACTCTGTAACTAAGAAACTGAATATGAAGTTAATATTAGGGAATTATACATTTCAAACCAGAAACAAAATAATTGTGTGTTCATGTGTCTTTTTTTTGTATATTTGTGGATATGTGATTATGTGAATGTGTTTAAATAGGTGTTTGTGTTTATTTGTACTATTTATTTGTGTCCTCATCTGTATGTTAGTACCTGTAGTACTTGGAACACAGTTTATGTGTATGTACGTGTGTGTATTTATTTGAACATGGTAAAATGCCCCAAAGTACTTTACAGGAGCACAGTGAAAGAAAAATTGACACTGAGCCAAAGAAAGAGACATTGAGATAGGGGAACAAAAATTTGGCTTGAGGTAAGTTTAAAGAGATTCTTAAAGGAGGAAAGAGAGTTGGTTCAAACAGAAATCCTAAAAGTTCAGCATAGAAATATGGTGCAGCTACTCAGAAAATGTTCACTTGTATCTAGTATCTCTGCCTGTGTTGGATAGAATGTTAACTGTTTCTCTTTCCACAGGTGTTGCCAGATCTGCTGAGTTTCTTCAGCATTCTCTGTGTTTGTTTCAATGTTTGACTTTATTTGTAACCACCTCAAAATGGGGTCAGTGGATTTTCCATGTCATGAACACCAACAAACAGTGCATTCTCAAACAGACCAGAAGGATCAAGCACCTGCCTCTTACAAGCAATGCACCCCTTTAAAAATGCAAATCAGGATCGTATGCCCATCAGAAGGACCTGATTTTCATATCAGGATAGAACTGGTCAGAATGTGCAAGCTGCAGTCTGCAACCACCTTCATTGTGAGACAAGCTGGGAGGCCCAAGGAAGCGTTAAGTTATTGTTTCAGGAGCAGAGCAAGAATGGGGCAGAAACTGTACTCCTTTCAGAGTAGCTGCTAGTTCCTTCAGCCATATTGCTTGCAGAATCTGGTCCCAACATTTTTCAGTCACAGAGATAACTGAAGTACTTCTCTGTTGAACTTGACTTCTTCCAGACTCTGCACTTATCACTGCTAATCCAGTTAGCATAGTCTGTTGCTCTGAGCAACAAAGCTGCTCTGGTAGACAGTGATTTAAAATTAATATGTTGGTCATGATAGAAGATGATTATCGTCACTAAAGAGAATTCATCTCCCTCCATGTCAACTTGCCAGCAGGACCAATTAAATAGCACAAGCTTCAATTGTCTTTTTTGAGAGAGGTATTATGTGTAGGCAGAATATTGATCCATGGTTTGCAACAAATTTGGGCACATTATCAACATTGAGCTAGTGAAGTTCAGGTTGACATCTGCATTGACGGTGCAACTGTTGCCAAACAGCAAACAGGCACTTTCTAGATGCCTGAATTATTGGACTCCTTGCCAACTAGTTTTTTAAATGCACCTGTGGGGGCCTGAGATCTAATGGATAAGGCTAGTGTGTACTTGCTGTTCAGGCTCTCTTCACATCACCCCTCCCAAAAAAAAGTGGGGAGTGTTTTGCAAGGTTCATTTCTGTGAAGTCCAGAGTAGCAAGAAACATTATATTGCGTCTGTCTAGTCTTTACACTCCCACTTGCCCCCTTTCCACTTGACCAACTGCAATTTGATAACCAGATAATCTGGTTTGGTTGAGCCATAAATATCAGCCCAAAATTAGGCAGAATCCATGGATCAATACTGTACTACCCTGACATGTGATACCTCTTTAAAAGACACAATTAAAGTTGAATGTATGTGGGTAGAAGATTTTAATACATTCAAAGGTTACAAAACAATTCCTTTTCCAACCAAAGTTAGCAACAGCCAAAAAAGGTGTCTTTAGAAATCCTGCTGGAGCTTAACTAATTAAAACTAACTAGCTTGTAAGTAAAATAATCATAACTGGTGAGCTTTACCCTATACTGCCCAGAATATCCTGTTTATTCGGATGGTGTTTGACAGGATTTGTGTTCATTGAAAGAATGGGCTCATACGTTTCCACTGTTATGTAGAACCAGCAGTACTTTTATGGGCGGCACGGTGGCTCAGTGGTTAGCACTATTGCCTCACAGCGCCAGAGACCCGGGTTCAATTCCTGCCTCGGGCAACTGACTGTGTGGAGTTTGCACATTCTCTCCGTGTCTGCGTGGGTTTACTCCAGGTGCTCCAGTTTCCTCCCACAGTCCATAGATGTGCAGGTCAGGTGAATTGACGTGCTAAATTGCCCGTAGTGTTAGGTGAAGGGGTAAATGTAGGGGAATGGGTCTGGGTGGGGTGCTCTTCGGAAGGTCGGTGTGGACTTGTTGGGGTTACACAGTGGGAATGACGATGTCAGATGAGGGGTATAAATACAAAGCACTGGTTGGGGTCATTCGGCTGAATTTTCTGCCAGTTTGCCAGAACTCAAACTCTCTCTGACTCTCTTTCTCTATGCCACTGCTCTATTCAATTCCACTTAATAATCTGTGTTTTGCAGATTAGCCTGAGACCGATCGAAGCCGTGATCGAGGACATGCAAAAGAAGACACATGAGCTGGCAAAGGCAACAAGTGTAAACCCACCCAACATGAAGCTGTTACAGATGGTGCTGCAGGGCTCTGTGGGCACCACTGTCAACCAGGTTTGTGCATTGGTCCGGGCAGGGGTGACAAGTTTTGAGAAGATTTGTAGCTCAGGTTGAGGTTCTGGATGTAGGTTTGCTCACAGAGCTGGAAGGTTCATTTCCAGACGTTTCGTCTCCCTACTAGGTAACATCTTCAGTGGCCGCCAGACGAAGCACTGTTGATAATTCCTGCTTTCTATTTATATGTTTGGGTTCCTTTGGGTTGGTGATGTCATTTCCTCTGGTGGTGTCATTTCCTGTTCCTTTTATCAGGGGGTGGTAGATGGGGTCTAACTTGATGTGTTTGTTGATAGAGTTCCGGTTGGAATGCCATGCTTCTAGGAATTCTCGTGCATGTCTCTGTTTGGCTTGTCCTAGGATGAATGTGTTGTCCCAGTCGAAGTGGTGTCCTTCTTTATCTGTATGTAAGGATACTAGTGAGAGAGGGTCATGTTGTTTTGTGGCTAGTTGATGTTCATGTATCCTGGTGGCTAGTTTTCTGCCTGTTGGTCCAATGTAGTGTTTGTTACAGTTCTTGCAAGGTATTTTGCAAATGACAAAAGACCCTACACAGACAACAAGCAAAACTAATGTCATTTACAAAATACCATGCAAGAACTGTAACAAACACTACATTGGACCAACAGGCAGAAAACTAGCCACCAGGATACATGAACATCAACTAGCCAGCCACAAAACAACATGACCCTCTCTCACTAGTATCCTCACATACAGATAAGGAAGGACACCACTTCGACTGGGACAACATATCCATCCTAGGACAAGCCAAACAGAAACACGCACGAGAATTCCTAGAAGTATGGCATTCCAACCAGAACTCTATCAACAAACACATTGAGTTAGACCCCATCTACCACCCCCTGAGAAAAAGAACAGGAAATGACATCACCAACCCAAAGAAACCCAAACATATAAATAGAAAGCAGGAATTATCAACAGTGCTTCACCCAGAGACCCACTGAATATGTTACCTTCTGGAAATGAACCTTCCAGCTCAGCGAGCAAACCTACATCCATAGAAGAAATCCCTTATCATAATCCATATCATCTTACAATCTTTATGTAAAGGTGTCCACAGGCATGTCTCTCGTAATGACAAGTTTGTGGGAAAGTGGGATTAAGATATTCTTTAAGATGGAACATAGTTTGGGTCCACTGTAGTTCTCAGCACCCCCACTGTGATGCCAAGCTTGTGTTTCTATTTATATTACTAACGGTGGTATGGCTTAGCATTTCTCAGTCCTCTGGTGTAAATGGTCCAATTTTTTTAGATTAGATTAGATTACTTCGGCCCAACAAGTCCACACCGACCCGCCAAAGCGCACCCACCCAGACCTATTCCCCTACGTTTACCCCTGCACTACAGGAAATTTAGCATGGCCAATTCACCTGACCTGCACATTTTTGGACTGTGGGAGGAAACCGGAGCACCCGGAGGAAACCCACACAGACACGGGGAGAATGTGCAAACTCCACACAGTCAGTTGCCTGAGGCAGAAATTGAACCCGGGTCTCTGGTGCTGTGAGGCAGCAGTGCTAACCACTGTGCCACCCACTATAACTTATAACCAGCAAATCAAAGGTGCATTAAAGGGCAGAGCCAGACTGGAACAAGCTGAACAGTACAAGGAGAGACTATCTAAGACAGTGTGATCCACTGGATGTACCAAGACATAACACACAGAAGATACTAAATGCTAATGTTTTGTGGGCTTTTGTTGCAGGGTCCCTTGGAAGTGGCTCAAGTATTTTTGTCTGAAATTCCTGATGATCCAAAACTGTTCAGACACCACAACAAACTCCGAATCTGTTTCAAGGAGTTTCTGAAACGGTAAGAATTTGTTTCTAGTTTAACAGCATTAACTTTACGCTCAGTGTATTGCACTTCTTGCTTTATATAGAATATGACTCAGATGTTCCTGGAACACTATGAGTTCATCATAGATTTGGGTAACTCTTCTTGCCCATTCCAAATTTCTTTAGCGAAGATGATGATGAACTGCCCTCTTGAACATTGTAGTCTGTGCAGACGAGATACTTTCACACTGCTGATTTTAACCCCGTGACTGTGAAGGAACGACAATATAGTTACATGTCAGGAAGGAGAGGCTTGGAGAGAAACCTGGAGGTGGTGTAGCATCAGCTACGCACGACCTTCAAGGTGATAGAGGTTGTTGGTTTGGAAGGTGCTGTACTTTTCACTTACTCTATAATTATTTAAATCTGCTCCCTAGGTTTTCCACTGCTTCCAGTTTGTTCAGCTTCCCTCTCCTACACTTCATTGCTGTAAACATCTTTCATTGTTAGCCTTGGTCCAGTTGGCAGTGCCCTCACCTTTGAGTCAGAGGGGTTGTAGGTTCAAGGGCCACTGTGGATCCTTGATCATGTAAACTAGGCTGAAGGGATGCTGTACATTTGGAGGTGACATGGGATTAGAGTAGATAGGAGCTTGATGACCAATGGGCCAAAGAGCCTCTTTCCAAGGTCTACACTCCAGGAACTTCTCAGCAGTCATATACAGAGACATTACAACAAGTGACTTGGTCACGAAGCTTGGTCAACAAAGTAGGGTTTCAAGCTTAAAGGAGAAAAGTAGAGAGGTTTCAGAGGGGATATCCATAGCTTAGGCCCATTGTGTTGAAAGCATGAGTAGTAAAGGTTGGGGCTGGAAATTAGGATGGGCATGCCAAACAGCGCAATAAAGAAGGCCAAACAATCTCACAACCACTGGGTCATAACTAAGCTCAGCAGTGCTGCCACATTCAGGCATAGAATCATAGAATTGTTACAGCCCACGAGAAGCCAGTCAGCCCGTCATGTAGCACTGCTTATTACTGACTCATTACCATGGTGGGTGGTAGACAATTAAACAGAAGGTGGAGTTTGCACAGGCATCCCCCTCAACGACGGGGGAGCCCAGCACATCAGTGCAAATGATAAGGTGGAAGCATTTGTAACAATCTTCAGCTCCTCCATTAAGGCTCCTGCATCACAGATGCCAGGCTTCAACCAATTTGATTCACGCCATGTGATGTTAAAAAAGGTCAAAGGCATTGCATTCTGCAAAGGCAATGAGCCCTGACAACATTCCAGCAGCAGTACTGAAGACTTGTGTTCCAGAACTAGCCGCAGCCCCTAGCTGAGCTGTTCCAGTGCAGCTGCAACATTGGCATCTATCCAACAATGTGCAAGATTGCTCAGGTATGTCCTTTGTACAAAAAGCAGGATCAATCCAATCCAGACAATTATTGTACTATCAATCTGTTCTCAATTACCAGCAAAGTAATGGAATGGTTCATTGACAGTGCACTTACTCACTGACACTCAGTTTGGGTTCTGCCCAGGCTACTCGGATCCTGACCTCTATGCAGCCTTGGTCAAAGCAAAGACAAAAGAGCTAAACTCCAGAGGTCAGGTAAGCGTGACTGCCTTTGACAACAGGCCAGCATTTGACTACATATGGCGTTAAGGAACTGTAGAAAAACTGGACTCAGTGGGAATTAGAGGAAGCTGTTGGAGTCACACTTAACACAAAGGAAGATGTTTGCAGTTGTTGGAGGTCAATCATCACAGCCCTGGGACATCACTGCAGGAGTTCATCAGCATAGTGTCCCAGGCCCAACCATCTTCAGCTGTTTTATCAACTACCTTCCCTCCATCAAAATGTCAAAAGTGGTGATGTTTGTACAATGTTCAGCACCATTTGTGACTGTCCAGATACTGAAGCAATCCATGTCCAAATACAGCAAGACGTGGACAACATCCAGGCTTGGTCTGAAAAATAACCAGTAACATTCATGCCACACACATTCCAGGGAATGACCATCTCCAATAAGAGAGAATCAAACCATTCAAGGGAATTACCATTGCTGAATCCTCCACTATTAACATTCTGGGACTTACCATGGACCAGAAACTGAACTGGATCAACCATATAAATGTTGTGGCTACAGGAGAAGATCAGAGGCTAGAAACTCTGTGGAATGTGTTATGGACCAAAACAACTCCCTCAAAACATTAAGAAGATAGTCTGGACCCTAATGTTTTATTATTTTAAATGTAAGTGTAAGGCAAATTCAGTAAAATAGATTGTCTCACATGTAATTCCAGTAGCAGGAAGAGAACCCCAGCTTTTAGCTGTAACAGAAAGGGGAATATGAGCTTCCACATCCAGCTTCAAGACCTGAGTAACTGTTACCGAAAGCTAAAACTAAAAGAAATCCTAGTTCTGTGGGAGCTTGACCCCACCCATTCAGGCTGCTTTTATTGTTCCGACTTTAAAAATCACCCAAAGCCTCACAAACTGGTTTATTTTTATTGTCTTTGGAGCTGATTGTTGGGGGTCACTGTATCAATCTTCATTCATTAAAAAAGCCGGACAGAATGCACCTCTTAAAGCCATAGTTACGTCACACATGTAACTCTCACTTCTTGTCTCCTGTCACCGTCGATGAGGCACAAGTCACCAGCGAGAAGTAATACTGTCCACTTACCTAAACAAGGACAGCTTCACCAGCATTCAAGAAGCTTGACACCATCTAAGACAAAGCAGCTACTTAACTGGTACCACATCCACCACTTTTAATATCTATCCCCTTAATCAGTGTCACACAGTAGTGATACTGTGCACCATCAAGCCAGTTTTGTACTGGTAATGTCAGTGAGCCAGCAAGCTACCAATAGTCTAACTCACAATTAATGTTTTGTGTTTGAATCCTACGATGGCAGATGCTGAAATTTGAATTCAATAAAAGCCTAGCCTAATGGTGACTATACAACCACTCTCAAATATTGTAAAATCCTATCAGGTTTGTTAATATCCTCGAGGGAAGGAAATCTGCCATCCTCATCTGGTTTGGCCTATATGTGACTCCAGACCCACAGCAATGTGGTTGACTCTTAACTGCCTCTGGGCAATTAGTGATGGGCAATAAATGCTGGCCTGGCCAGTGAGGCCTATATCTTTGGATGAATAATAATAAAATCCATGTACCCTCTCAAATGGGCCAACAAAATCCCATTTGAAAGAAGCAGAGGAGCTTTCTTTGTGTCCCTCAAACAACATCAGAGAAGCGACATATTATCTGGATATTTCCTTCATCGTTGTGTACAAATTAGCAACTGCATTTCCCAACAGAGAACATTGGCTTCAAAAGATGGACGAGAATGTTGGCAGAAATAGGGAATCTTCGCAATGAGGAGAAACTGGATATGTTGGAGTTGTTTTATTTACAGCTCATGAGGCTAACGGGAAGTTTAATAGAGATGTATGATACAGTGGCTAGGAATGATCTGTTTCCCTTGTCAGTGAAGTCAGTAATTGGGGTCATAGATTTAAAATAGTTGGCATTGGCAGCAGGATTAGAGGAGACCTCAGGAGTAATTTCCCCCAAAATCTGGTGGGGGTCTGGAATTCACTGTTTCAAAGGCTGGTAGAGGCAGACACCCTCATGGTACGGAAATAATGAGGTGTTGAAAGCTGTGGTACTATATTGAGTAGGAATTTGAACATTGGATCAGGTATTAGGATTTAGGATCTGTAATAAGCCATTCAAGCAGCTCAACTATTTGGTAAGATCTTAGCTGGTCTGGTTATGGTCTCAATTCAAAGTTCCTTTCTCCAACTCCCCACCCCCTCACTTACCCTCCACTCCCCACCCCCTCACTTACCCTCAACTCCCCACCCCCTCACTTACCCCCAGCTCCCCACCCCCTCACTTACCCTCAACTCCCCACCCCCTCACTTACCCTCAACTCCCCACCTCCTCACTTAACCCTCAACTCCCCACCCTTCACTTACCCTCAACTCCCCGCCCTTCACTTAACCCTCAACTCCCCACCCCCTCACTTACCCTCAACTCCCCACCCCCTAACTTACCCTCAACTCCCCACCCCCTAACTTACCCTCAACTCCCCACCCCTCACTTACCATCAACTCCACACACCCTCCCCTTAGCCTCAAATCCTTCATTGGTTGAAAATCTAACTCAGCTTTGATTAAATTCATGCCCCATCATTCATGAGGGAAGAAAACAGCACAAACAGGTCTCTGAGAATCAAAAGTTCTCTAAATCTCCATTCTAAATGTCAGACCTTTAATTCTTGAACGGGGTGTCCCTTGTTCTAGTTTCCCCCCACAGTGGGAAGCATTCGATTGGATACAAAAAGTGAAATTGCTGGAAAAGCTCAGCAGGTCTGGCAGCATCTGTGGAGAGAAATAGAGTTAATGTTTCAGGTCATCTTCAGAATAGTGACCCTTCCTTAGATTGGATATCTCCCTATAATTTGTCTATGGCCACCTTTTATTCTATAAATTTATCACGTTACTATTGAACATACTTTACAATTTGTGAGTCCTTTGGAATGTTCTAAAGTCATGAGAGGTGATATAGAAATTCAGCTTCCACTGATAGTACTCAATGACAGGATCTGTTTGTTTATGCAACAAATACTGTAGTTAATCTTCCTCTCGTGTTGTTGTGGATAGTCAACTTATCTGCCCATTATCTGACCTTGTATCCCATCAAATTATCTCTCAGTTCTGAAGGAGGTTGTGAAGATGATCTCCAATAAACTTTCCCTCCTCAATCACATGTGCACCACCCCATGCCCTCTCATCTCCCATCCTATACACCCACCATCACCGAGATGGTGTTGCTGACCTGCTGTGCACTTCCAGGTCTTATCGGTTTATGTTAGTTCTCCAGCAACAGCAGTGTTTTGCTCTTTATCTGTATTTCCAGAATGAGAATCTATTTCACCCTGAACCCTAACTAACTAATCATTTATCCCCTGCTGTTTGTAAGAAGGTATTGTACACACCTTGACTGTAATGTTGCAGATGTCTGTGAATAACCTCTCTCTCTGATCTATTGTAAATTTCTGTGAGTAACCTCTCTCTGGTCTGTTGTAGGTGTCTGTGTAACCTGTCTGTCTGGTCTGTTGTAGATGTCTGTGTGTAACCTGTCTGTCTGGTCTGTTGTAGGTGTCTGTGTAACCTGTCTGTCTGGTCTGTTGTAGATGTCTGTGTGTAACCTGTCTGTCTGGTCTGTTGTAGATGTCTGTGTGTAACCTCTCTCTCTGGTCTGTTGTAGATGTCTGTGTGTAACCTCTCTCTCTGGTCTGTTGTAGGTGTCTGTGTGTAACCTCTCTCTCTGGTCTGTTGTAGATGTCTGTGAGTAACCTCTCTCTCTGGTCTGTTGTAGGTGTCTGTGTGTAACCTCTCTCTCTGGTCTGTTGTAGGTGTCTGTGAGTAACCTCTCTCTCTGGTCTGTTGTAGGTGTCTGTGAGTAACCTCTCTCTCTGGTCTGTTGTAGGTGTCTGTGTGTAACCTCTCTCTCTGGTCTGTTGTAGGTGTCTGTGAGTAACCTCTCTCTCTGGTCTGTTGTAGATGTCTGTGTGTAACCTCTCTCTCTGGTCTGTTGTAGGTGTCTGTGAGTAACCTCTCTGCCTGGTCTGATGTAGGTGTCTGTGTGTAACCTCTCTCTCTGGTCTGTTGTAGGTGTCTGTGTGTAACCTCTCTCTCTGGTCTGTTGTAGGTGTCTGTGTGTAACCTCTATGTCTGGTCTGTTGTAGGTGTCTGTGTGTAACCTCTCTCTCTGGTCTGTTGTAGATGTCTGTGAGTAACCTGTCTCTCTGGTCTGTTGTAGATGTCTGTGTGCAACCTGTCTCTCTGGTCTGTTGTAGATGTCTGTGAGTAAGCTCTCTCTCTGGTCTGTTGTAGATGTCTATGAGTAACCTCTCTCTCTGGTCTGTTGTAGATGTCTGTGTGTAACCTGTCTGTCTGGTCTGTTGTAGGTGTCTGTGTGTAACCTCTCTCTCTGGTCTGTTGTAGGTGTCTGTGTGTAACCTCTCTCTCTGGTCTGTTGTAGGTGTCTGTGAGTAACCTCTCTCTCTGGTCTGTTGTAGGTGTCTGTGAGTAACCTCTCTCTCTGGTCTGTTGTAGATGTGACGATGCCTTGAAGAAAAACAAGTGCTTGATCACACATGACCAGCTCGAGTATCAGCGGGAACTCGAGCGGAACTATGAAGCTCTTGAGCACAACTTACAACCATTTATTAACCGCAAGATCCCACACCTTTACGTTATGACTCGTTTATAAACACCCCAGGGGATGAGAAATATACTTTGGAAGCAGGCCAAGAATCCTGTACCTGAATGGAGTGGCAGTCCTCGGGAACAACATTACTAACTGTTTATAGTTCATTTGTGAATAGCTATCTCGTGTAAGAATAGAAAATGTATTTATATACTTGGTGGAATGTGTTAAAACTCACCTCACTTGTACTTGACATGTGAGCCTTGCCATTACACTCTGCTAGAATATCTGGAAGGATTTAGTTTTATTTCCTGAAGTTCTTTGCTATTTATCCATCTCTCTGGGCTGACAAACTCTCCCATTGCTTTAACGATGGGTGTTCAGCAAAAATGCAAAAAGAAGAGTTTACAAACTGGGCTGATGCGGTCTCATGTGTGACGATAGGTCAGTTCTCGATTTGCGTGAACTTTTGTAAGTAGAAGTCAGATCTGGAGTAACTATGGAGGCTTCATGCTGAATGCACTTAACTCTTGTTCTCCCAAAGGTCAATATTGCTTAATGATAAAGACATCTACATCTGAGTCTGTCCAATATTGTTTCTCCAGGTAGCCAGTCTGCAAGCTTTAAGACCTGCTGAGATTTTCCAGCAATTTCTGTTTTTGTTTCTCATTTCCAGCAACTACAGTTCCTTTGGTTTTTAATGCAAGCTCCGAGATTGTTTACAGATCGTCATCTTATCGAAGTTTTGATCTCCTAAAATGCATGTTGCCTTACCCAGCTGGATGTAGAGTACTGTGTTTGGTATTTTGTATTTATGTGTTTTTCAGCTCGTTGACATGCCTGTACAGCTGACTGTGAAACCTTTAACATCTGACAATTGTCCCCACACCTTCACATAGACAGATGGAAGGCTGGCACTGAATGAGAACATAGAACACAGAACTCAGAAAGAGAGGCTTAGCACATCAAAATTGGAAGGAGGTTTTGACAAGATTTTTAAAAGCAAGTGAGAGAAGGGATTTGGCAAAAATCATTCTACAAAACAGTGTGCAGCCCCTCTGGAGGTTCAAATAATTTTCAATGACACATGAAAAGAAACAAAATGGGACTTTCCAAAAAAAATGTGACATTTATGTTTCAAAAGTATGGGTCATGAGCAGTGGAATAGTTTATCTGTTCAGTTGGTGCAGAAAGAGTACCTTGGCTTCTCTCTCTCTCTCTCTCACACACAGGCATACAAATGAAAAATACTCAATATAAACGTTCCTTGCCAGTATTTGCTGCTTACGTTTTCTGCAACACATTTTAAAAGATAAACTAAGCTGGAGTGTGAGGAGAAATATTTAAGTAATTCGTGACCATGTGTAACTGAACGCTGGGAATTTCTGTAGACAGTACACACAGATTCCTACAGCTGACCTTCACTGTGAGGAAGGACTTGCAAGTGAAACTGCTCTGAGAGAAGGTACTCTCAAACCAAACAGATTCTCTGCAGCTGGTTATTCATTCACACTTTCTCTTTCAGCTCTGCAAAAACCCCATTTAGCTGCAGGAACTGATTACTTTAACCCATTGAACGGATGCATTGGTGTGTACCAGCACGTTAGGCAGAAGTGGGTACTGCAAATGCTAGAGATCAGTGTGGTGCTGGAAAAGCACAGCAGGTCAGGCAGAATCCGAGGAGCAGGAAAATCGATGTTTCGGGCAAAAGCCCTTCCTGATGAAGGAATGTTGCTCAGATGCTGCCTGACCTGCTGTGCATTTCCAACACCACCATTTAGTACATAATTACACTAAAGATGCAATCAGTATGTGTGTTTGGACAGTATTATTAACTAATACAAACTGATCCAGGAAACTGTAAGTTTGGCCTGTTCTCTATTGGTTAACAGCCTATAGCCAATACCTCACTGAACGTGAAATAACTGGTGACTGGGGTGACTTGTCCCAATGCTGTTACCACCAGAGGCCTCCTCCTTCACTCACCACACTCCAGGCTTTAAAGGAAAGAAAACAAAGAAAAAAGAAAGAAAAAGACCAAAAATAAAAATAAGGAAAGAAAGAAAGCTGGAGTGGACCAGCCCTGGGCTCAGCTCTGTTACTCTGCCACCATTTTGATTGCTTTCATTTGAGAAGCAGGGCACATGGGTGTTTCTTTAACCAATGAGTGAAGACATTCTTCCTCAGGGAAGACTTCCCTTCAGCAGCGATGATATTCCTTCATTCTCGATTCCGCAGCCTGGGGAGGTATCCTATTGTATTCACCCTGTCACCCTCCCCACTATGAATTAGAGCAAACACTTCCTTTTCTTTATTCATTGGATATGGACATTGCTGGCTAGGCAGCATTTATTGGCCATCCCCAATTGTCCAGAGAGCAGTCAACCACATTACTGTGGATCTGGAGATATTTGTAGGCCAGATCACAAAAGGACAGCAGTTTCCTTCCCTAAATGACATTAGTGAACCAGATGTTTGTTTCCCCCGACAATTGATTCAAGGTCATCACAAGACACTTAATTTTCGATTTGTATTACATTCAAATTCCACTGTCTGCCATAGCAGGATTTCAACCTAGTTCACCAGAACGTTACCTGGGTCGCTGGATTAAAGTCCAGCAACAACTCCCCAAGGCCATCACCTCACCCCCTGAGACAGGAGAATAGTATACAAAGTCTGAGCAATTCGGAGAGAGTGTGAGACAGGAAAACTTCATGCAGAGAGAGTGAATGACACAGAAAACTGGACAGAGTGAGAGATTGGGGAACTGTTTCCCTGGGATAATCAAAATCCATGACCATCAGGTGCAAAATGTTGTCCAAACTTTCAATCTCTGTAACATTTCAGTTTTACAGAACAGACAAATTATAGCAAAGCTCTAGATAACTGCAAACACCCAGTTATTGTTCAGTCTTTGTCCTCGAACTCTAAGGCTCCCCCGTTCCCCAATCACTGGCTGCCATTCTTTGTTTAATACTGAAACTTGAAATATTTCTAAGCCAAGTTTCAGCTAAAAGCTGGTGATCCACCGTTGTAGTAACAGTGGTCACTGGGGGTAGATAATTCTGCGGTCACTATGCATCACCATCCAATTAAAAGCTGGAAAACCTTTCTACCTTTTACTTAAATTACTATATTTTAGGAATGGAAACAATTATTAGCGAATATCATTTTACCTCATTCATATGAATGAATCTGCATTTTTAAACTAGAAGTGTAAAAGTGAGGCATGCATTGAGCCCACATACTATATAACACTTCTCTGGCCTGTCAAAAAATCCAGGCGAGGTGCTCCCATGCCTGGCAACGTTTTTTGCTGTAATTCTGCCACCTTGTGGAGAAGATGAGAAGCGCAGCGAATAGTGATTTTTTTTATTGCTGTTGAAATAACCAGATTTCATTTATTAAAACAATTCAGTCCTTCAATGAAATTTGCTTGGTGCTTCTTTGCATCGGTTCCCTTGCCTAGAATGCGCTGGCCTTGGAGTGGCGGAAGTAAATTCAATTGTAACTTTTAAAAAGTGATTCGGATAAATACATTTAAAAAAGGGAAAAGATTGTGGGGTATTGGGGAATTGGAGAGTGACAGCTCTTTCAGAAAGCAGGCAGGCATAATGGGCTGAATGGCCATTTGTGCTTTGTGATTCTGATTAAAAATTGAGTTTGAAACAGGGGGAAAAGTTCAAGAAGGAATTTTTTTATACATAAGTGAGTCTACAATAAGCATATTACAGTAATCAAAATTGCATGAGGAAAGTTATCTTTCTGGCGCCGTGCATTAGCGCTGCTTTCCGCCACACCATTACAGCAGAAAACATATCTGTGCTTCAATGTCATTGCTGCTTTTCCACAATCAACCAGCAGGAGGCGAAGCTAAACCTGGAAACTTTCTACAGGATTAAACCTTGTGGACAGATCTTCTATGCTATGTTCAGATTTTGAAACACTGCAGACTTTAAGGTTGTGTTCAGTTGGGGCTAATTTGCAGAAACTTTAAGACTTTGAAATTGTGGCATGGTAACTGACTAAATTAAGATCTGAGGTGCTCGGTATTTTGACCCCTTTCTCCCCTGCAGTTCTTAGTGAGAGAAGGGAAAACTTTCAGATGCTCCAATTATTAACCATCATTGTTCTGTCCACTGCAAGCGTTCAGTTTCAATTGTAGTTTAGCAGCAAGTTCCAGCAGGTTTATTTGGAATCTGGTTCCCAAATGATTCTTATTTCCTGTGAGAACAGCGAAGAATGATCAATCACCAAGAACTTTGAAATTGGTTAAAAATCACACACCAGGTTATAGTCCAACAGGTTTAATTGGAAGCACACTAGCTTTTGGAGTGTCGCTCCTTCATCAGGTGATATTAAAATTGGTGCCATTGATGGAAAAATATCAGGATGGCAGCTCTCCACAGCACTGGCTGGCCTGACTAGATAATTTCAGGTCCTTGTGTTCACAGTAAGATGAATGATATTAGGTTGCATAGAGGTTAGGTGAAAAAAATGTAGTAGTCTTTCAAGGGAAGGAGCAAGTTAGGCCTACTGTGTTCAATTCTGTTTTCCCTCCTATAGGAAAGATGTTGTGAAACTTGAAATGGTTCAGAAAAGATTTACAAGGATGTTGCTAGAGTTGGAGGGTTTGGGCAAGAGGGAGATGCTGAACAGGCTGGGGCTGTTTGCGCTGGAGCGTCAGAGGCTGAGGATTGATTAAAATCATGAGGGGCATGGACAGGGTGAATAGACAAGGTCTTTTCCCTGGGGTGGGGAGTCCAGAACTAGAGGGCATAGGTTTAGGGTGAGAGGGTAAAGACATAAAAGGGACCTAAGGGGCAACCTTTTCACGCAGAAGGTGGTGTGTGTATGGAAGGAGCTGCCAGAGGATGTGGTGGAGGCTGGTACAATTGCAACATTTAAAAAGAATCTGGATGGGCATATGAATAGGAAGGGGTTAGAGGGATATGGGCTAAATGATAGCAAATGGGATTAGATTAATTTAGGATATTTGGACAGCATGGACGAGTTGTATTGAAGGGTCTGTTTCCATATTGTACAACTCTTTGACTCTATAACAGTGTCAAAGGATCATTATTCATTTCCATATAAAAAAAATCAATTTGCATTTACATAGCAACATAGCAATTGTCCCAAGGTGCTTCATGGGAGTATGGTCATACAGAATTTGACACTGAGTCACATGAGGCAGTATTACAATAAGTGGACAAAGACCTGGTCAAAGAGGCATATTTTATAGATGACAAAGAGATAGAGAAGATTTGTGAGGGGATTCCAACTTTCAGAGAGTAGTGAATCTGTGAAATTCTTTATCACAGAGGGATGTCAAGGCTGCTGGGTTGTTAATTACATTCAGTTTTAAGACAGATATATAATTTTACTAAAGGTACCAAGGATTATGGGGGAAAATCGAGTGGAGGAAAGTAGAGTTGAGGATTACCAGATCAACCATGATCTCACTGAATATGGGCCAAATGGCCTCCCTGTACTCCTTTGTCTTATGGTCTCTCAGCAGCTATAGGCTCGAATGGAGCGATGACAAAGGGTAAATGCAAAGAGCCCAGAACTGTGGGAGTGTAAACATATTGGGAGTTTGTAGATATTCAGAATTTTACAGTGATAAAAATTGAGGGGTTAGTTAAAACATAAAGAGAAAACTACCAAATACCTCAAATAAGTGGCAGGCAACAGGCTGACTCTATTCCTCCGAGGTCAAGGGTCATAGGTCACATCTAGTTCTGAATTCATCGCCTCCCTTACTGTGAGTCATTCTAAGCAAGCTGTAATAATAAAAAGATTCCATGTGATGCCAGGACCCTGTCTGCAGGTCATCATAAATCCAATCAATTGGCAATGAGTTGTCCATTGTGCAAAGGAAAAAAAACTTAAAGAGGAAAGTCTTGCTGACAATGTCCCTGTTTACAACTTAAAACATTCAGAACCAGTGAACCAGTGAGAGTAGGAAATGCTGGAAATGGATTAGTGAGCACCTGCTGAGAGAGGGAGAGGAGCCAGGTTACAAATTCAGCCTGGTGACCTTTCATCACTTCTTCTGAATATTTCCAGCAATTTCTGTTGGATTCATTTCAATAATCCTTCAGAAAATGTTTATTATTGAGAAAACCCAGGTGAAAGGCTGAGAATTAGGAGGAAAGATGCTCAAAGTGATAACTAGATGGACTTTCAGTGTGGACTTTTAAAACCATGTTTTAAATGTCATGGTTTGGAAGAAATTAGTTGGAAAGGGCCTTGTTTGTGATTGGGTGTAAGTGAGTGGTGGCTGGAGGCTTAGATGACATACATTTAAATAACATGGGCGACTCCGATTATACAAATGGAACAGAGAGGGCTGTTTAGCTAAAGATGTCTGGAGATTGTTTATGCTGCTACTGTCTACTTCAGAATTTAAACTCCTGGCTATGTAAAATTGTAAATTGGCATGTGGGTGGCGGAGTTTAGAATCTTTGGAGATCGTCCACTGCTGAATTAAACCCTGCATTTTCAGTCATAGCAGCCAACTTGTTTTTGTAACTATTTGCTTAAAGAATCGGTTCAGTGCTAAAGGTATAACAACACAGGAGCAGGCCTTTCAGCCCTTTCACTCCATTCTGACTCTCTGTCAAATCATCAGTTCCATATCCTAACTGTGTCCAAGCTGCCACTGTAAATTTATTTCCATCAACTGCCTACCCAATTTCCTTTTGTAATCATTTTTCACCTTCACTTTCACTATAATCATGGGCAGCAAGATTCTGGGATATTGTCACTCACTGTGCAAAAAAAACTCTTAATCTCATGCTGTCAAAAACTTTCAACCTGTGTCCCCTAGCCCTTCCCATTAGCTAGTGGGAGCAGCTTGACTTTATCTGTCTTATCGAAACATGTTGTATTCTTGCATACCTCTATCAAATCTCCCCTCAATCTCCTTTGCTCCAGAATAGGCCCAACTACTCCAAGCTAACACTGTAGTTAAAATCCTTGAGTGACTTGCTAGGCAATTTCAGAGGGCAATTGAAAGTCAGCCACACATTGTCGTGAGTCTGAAGTTACATGTCAGCCAAACTAGGTGAGGATGGCAGATTTCCTTCCCTGAAGGGCATTTGTGAACATAGTGGGCTTTTCTGACAGTGGTTTCATGGTCATTAGTAGATTTTTAATTCCAGATTATTATTGAATTCAAATTCCCACCGTTTTCTGGGGTAGGATTTGAACCCTGGTCCCCAGAACATCACCTGAGTTCTGGATTAATAGTCTAGTGATAGGTCACTAGGCCATCGCCTTCCTTAGTTTGCCTAGTGTCTCACCCACAAGAGTCCCATTCTTCATTCTCTGCGCCTTGCTGTCCCTTGTGTTAGGAGGTACAGTACTGAAACAGTTTCAAAACAGTACAAATGGAGACAGTGTAGGTTTTTTTTAATGGAATAGAAATGCAAGATTATGGTGGATCAATGTCAATGCAAGATGATGGAGGTTGATAGTGTTATAGTGGGATCCAATGGTCAATGTATCAGGGAGTGATGATCTTTTGAGGTTTACATTTCTGCTAGCGACAGCAACATTCAGAGAGATCATCACCCAACTAAGAGGCAGAGCAATAGATGAAACAATAGGATTAATTTTAAAATGCCTACATTTGATCTGCAGAAAAATAAATAGCGGTGAGTGTTAGATATACAGAGCTGGTCAGCTCTGAGCAGTAAATAGAGCAATCAAACCATGATGCTTTGGGGCAGTACTTTCATTAGAACTCAACCCACCCTCCCCAGCCCCCTTTGATCAGCAGTCTGATGAAGATTTACATAATTCAAATGTCATAAACTATCCCACTTCCTTCCAGCACTGTCTAAACTGTTGTGTGTCTTCAGCATTTTCTGATTTCTATCTTCAGGTTTCTTTCCAGTAATTATCAGCTCGAAATCCAGATTGTCTCCCAAAACCAAGAAAGATGAGGAACCCAACATGAGAAAGCAGTGAAGGCAGATAAATAAGCAGCCTATCCATTACAGCCATTGATTCATTAGTTGCTAATCATTTCTCGCTCTGATCACACACTTCTCTAAGCTGAGGATACAGGTTACCTGCTCAGTCACTTTTCGATTTGTTATTTGTTGCCTGGGCACTACTGTGCATCCAAATAATGTGGAAGTGCTCAGTGTGTGTTAATGGTAGTTATTATAAACTATCTAAAATATCCATTGTGCCAATTACATTCCCGTACAGTTCAATCAGTTATCCTCAAATGGTTGCATTTATGGATCAATGTGTGGAGTTAAGGACATTCCAGACCATCTGCTGGTCCTGCCCCACTGCCACTGCAAAGAAAACTTGACAAAATTAACAGGAAGAGTAATGTTGTGGTTGATGAGACCCCATGTGGACATATCTGGTAGCAAGCTGGAGGGCCTCAGTCTTATTTCAGGCTCTACATGTAGCTGACTCCTCATCGCTCACAGCCCTGTAAATGTTGAAAATCCAGTCCATGACTGAAGGTTGTAAAGTAACATAAATTGTATCTATAAAACTACTACACTCTTTCTCATCCATAAGATGACTGAGTCCATTCACTGAGGGCTTAGTCTAGTTGTATGACTGTGATGTAAGGTCTTTGTATTACATAAAGATGTACAGCATGGAAACAAACCCTTCGGTCCAACCCGTCCATGCTGACCAGATATCCCAACCCAATCTAGTCCCACCTGCCAGCACCCGGCCCATATCCCTCCAAACCCTTCCTATTCATATACCCATCCAAATGCCTCTTAAATATTGCAATTGTACCAGCCTCCACCACTTCCTCTGGCAGCACATTCCATACACACACCACCCTCTGTGTGAAAAAGTTGCCACTTAGGTCTCTTTTATATCTTTCCTCTCCCACCCTAAACCTACGCCCTCGAGTTCTGGACTCCCCGACCCAAAACAGCCCCAGCCTGTTCAGCCTCTGCCCATAGCTCAAATCCTCCAACCCTGGCAACATCCTTGTAAATCTTTTCTGAACCCTTTCAAGTTTCACAACAATTTTCCAATAGGAAGGAGACCAGAATTGCATGCAATATTCCAACAGTGGCCTAACCAATGTCTTGTACAGCCACAACATGCCTTCCCAAAGAAATTGAGGGTTTGGTTAAGAAAAAGAAGGAAGCATATGTCAGGTGTAGACAGGATAGATCGAGTGAATCTTTAGAAGAGTATAAAGGCAGTAGGAGTATACTTAAGAGGGAAATCAGGAGGGCAAAAAGGGGACATGAGATAGCTTTGGCAAATAGAATTAAGGAGAATCCAGAGGGTTTTTACAAATATATTAAGGACAAAAGGGTAACTAGGGAGAGAATAGGGCCCCTCAAATATCAGCAAGGCGGCCTTTGTGTGGAGCCACAAAAAATGGGGGAGAAACTAAATGAATATTTTGCATCAGTATTTACTGTGGAAAAGGATATGGAAGATATAGACTGTAGGGAAATAGATGGTGACATCTTGCAAAATGTCCAGATTACAGAGGAGGAAGTGCTGGATGTCTTGAAATGGTTAAACGTGGATAAATCCCCAGGACCTGATCAGGTGTACCCGAGAACTCTGTGGGAAGCTAGAGAAGTGATTGCTGGGCCTCTCACTGAGATATTTGTATCATCGATAGTCACAGGTGAGGTGCTGGAAGATTGGAGGTTGGCAAATGTGGTGCCACTGTTTAAGAAGGGCGGTAAAGACAAGCCAGGGAACTATAGACCGGTGAGCGTGACCTCGGTGATGGGCAAGTTGTTGGAGGGAATCCTGAGGGACAGGATGTACATGTATTTGGAAAGGCAAGGACTGATTAGGGCTAGTCAACATGGCTTTGTGCGTGGGAAATCATGTCTCACAAACTTGATTGAGTTTTTTGAAGTAACAAAGAAGATTGATGAGGGCAGAGCAGTAGATGTGATCTATATGGACTTCAGTAAGGCGTTCGACAAGGTTCCCCATGGGAGACTGATAAGCAAGGTTAGATCTCACGGAATACAGGGAGAACTGGCTCAAAGGTAGAAGACAGAGAGTGGTAGTGGAGGGTTGTTTTTCAGACTGGAGGCCTGTGACCAGTGGAGTGCCACAAGGATTGGTGCTGGGTCCTCTACGTTTTGTCATTTACATAAATGATTTGGATGTGAGCATAAGAGGTACAGTTAATAAGTTTGCAGATGACAACAAAATTGGAGGTGTAGTGGACAGCGAAGCGGGTTACCTCAGATTACAACAGGATCTGGACCAGATGGGCCAATGGGCTGAGAAGTGACAGATGGAGTTTAATTCAGATAAATGCGAGGTGCTACATTTTGGGAAAGCAAATCTTAGCAGGACTTATACACTTAATGGTAAGATCCTAGGGAGTGTTGCTGAACAAAGAGACCTTGGAGTGCAGGTTCATAGCTCCTTGAAAGTGGACTCACAGGTAGATAGGATAGTGAAGAAGGTGTTTGGTATGCTTTCCTTTAATGGTCAGAGTAATGAATACAGGAGTTGGGAGGTCATGTTGCGGCTATATGGGACATTGGTTAGGCCATTGTTAGAATATTGCGTGCAATTCTGGTCTCCTTCCTGTTGGTAAGATATTGTGAAACATGAAAGGGTTCAGAAAAGATTTACAAGGATATTGCCAGGGTTGGAGGATCTGAGCTACAGGGAGAAGCTGAACAGGCTGGGGCTGTTTTCCCTGGAGCATCGGAGGCTGAGGTTTACAACCTTATAGAAGTTTACAAAATTATGAGGGGCATGGATAGGATAAATAGACAAAGTCTTTTCCCTGGAGTCGGGGAGTCCAGAACTTAAGGGCATAGGTTTAGGGTGAGAGGGGAAAGATATAAAAGAGATCTAAGGGGCAACGTTTTCACGCAGAGGGTGGTATGTGTATGGAATGAGCTGCCAGAGGATGTGGTGGAGGCTGGTACAATTGCAATATTTAAGAGGCATTTGGATGGGTATATGAATAGGAAGGGTTTGGAGGGATATGGGCTGGGTGCTGATAGGTGGGACTAGTTTATCTGGTCGGCATGGACGGGTTGGACCGAAGGGTCTGCTTCCATGCTGTACATCTCTATGACTCTAACTCCTGTACTCAGTACTCTGACCAATAAAGGAAAGCATTCCAAACGCCTTCTTCACTATCCTATCTACCTGTGACTCCATGTTCAAGGAGTAATGAACCTGCACTCCAAGGTCTCTTTGTTCAGCAACACTCTCTAGGACCTTACCATTAAGTGTATAAGTCCTGCTAAGATTTGCTTTACCAAAATGCAGCACCTCGCATTTATCTGAATTAAACTCCATCTGCCTCTTCTCAGCCCATTGGCCCATCTGGTCAAGATCGTGTTGTAATCTGATAAATAACATTTATTTTAAAGTTTGGATTTTGAGCTAGTGGTATGTGGAATTTCGTCTGTGTGCATGAGTGTGTGTGTGTTGGGGGGGAGTGGTTTAATTATTGGCTTGTAAGCATTTTGACAGCCATGGTTATTTATTTTAACAGAGAAAAAGACTCCTGGAGATTAATGCTTTCTTCATTGGGTGAGTTTTGCATGCAGAGTAAACTGTGGCACATTCGTTTTCAGGCAGAAGGTTCCTGGTTTCTTTTTGCTTAGGGGAAACATTCATAGCTCAAAGAAGGTTTCTGATTTTAGTTCAGTTTGCAGAAGTCTTGGCTGAAGGTAGAGGTTTAAGATCGTTGCTCTTGAAGAAGGGAAATAGTTTAGACCTGTTAAGAAATAAGTTATAATAGTGTAATGAATTTAGTTTAAACCTTCCATGCTGGAAGTGTTTGGTTGAAACCCTGAAGGGGTTACGGTAAGCTGAGAAAGTCTAAGCTCAATTGTACGAAAGCACTGGGAGGAGCTACTTGATTCTCAAGACTGAGAATTGAAACCACAGTTGAATTAAACCCTATAGATATGATAAAGAAGGGAATTCTTTCAGGAGTGAGTACTGTAATAGGGTGCTTTTGAGATAAATGGGATTGTATTTTACCATGTATTTTAAAATCTTTATTCTGTGTTATAGGTAAATTGGTTCATTCTATTTTATCTTCATGTGTTTTGTGTACTGAACTTCTGTTTTATTGTTAAAACCAAATGTGCAGCAACATGTGCTTCTGATTCAGTGACAGACCACCTCACTAAAACCAAACCATAAAGCAAAATGTAATCTGACGAGTCTAGTAATAACATTAGCTTTATTAAAACAATGATCTCATGTGAGTGGTGAGGAGAAGGGTTCTGGCCTCTTCTTTCCTATAGCCTTGGTCACAGTGTTGCAGTTCAGTGACATGCATTTCAGGGCAATCCATGGGCCACTCAAAGGAATCCTCAGCCCACTGTCCCTACCGTCACAGAACATACATTGATAATCAGTGAGTTAAAACAAACTTTCAAACTTCATCACCACAACCATGTTGCCATCTTCACCAGTACCTGCTGCAATTGTGCATATTAACTCCATAAGGGGGGAATGATTGGAAATTTTTGAGCTCAGATGGACTTAAGTTAAAACTGACCCCCACCTCTTTGTTGAGATGGTGTACACTCTCATCTGGCAATTATTATTACCAGTCAGCAAAGCAACTAGATCAGTTATCTCCTCAACATTGGCTAACCCATGGTTAACCAACACACCTTCAAACAGCCCAAATTACCCAATCAGCAGCCTTTATAAAGATGATGGTGGAGCTAACTAATAGTCCAAGATGATACTGCTGACTCACAGATTGACACCCTGATGGGGTAACTAGATAGGGGTTTACATTGGGTGTAAAACACAGAAACAGGCCATTGGGCCCAAACAGATTTTGCTGGTGCTTATGCTCCACTTGAGCCTTGATTTCTTTATCCTTTCATGGGAAGTGGGTGTCACTAGCAAGGCCAGCATTTATTGTCCATCCTTGACTGTCCATGAACGTCATGCTTGTCCAATGCTGTGGGTCTGGAGTTACATGTCGACCAGATCAGGCAATGAAGGCAGAGTTCCTTCCTTAAAAGACATTAATGATCTAAATGCATTTTGAATAACAATTAATGGTCATTGTCATGGTAACCATTAGCTTTCAATTCCAAATGTATTAATTGAATGTAATTTCAACTTGCTGCTGTAGTTACCTTAACTGAATCCATCACTAATTCCTGATGGTGGCTGTCTCTGCCAATGGGTCATTGCAATGAATGGATTAAACTCAGAATCGCCGATGGAGCAGCCCAACACTCCAAATGGGCATTTCACCCAGCGTCACCCTCCTGCTTTCTCCCCTTAATCCTGCACATTTCACCTTTTCGAATAAAATCCCATTTTGAATGTTTCTCCTGGACCTATCTCCATGCATGCTGGCTTTATATCCCTAACCCACCCACTCTGTGATAAAGCTTTTCCTGAAATGGCTTTTCTTTATGTCATTGACTTTAAATCTGTGCCCTCTCACATTCTGTCCTTTCCTGAGTAGAAACAGTTTCTCCCCATTTACCCTGTCAAAGTTACATCTCACGGTTTTGAGCAGCCCTATCAGATCTCTCTCCTCCAAGAAAAACAAACCCATCCTCTTCAGTCTCTCTTCATATCTGAAATTCCTCGTCCCTGGGAACCATTCTGGTGAATCGTTTCTAATGCCTTAACTCAAGTACTTTCTTCAGAACTGGACCCAGTACTCCAGCTGAGGCTGAGTTAAAAATGTGAGGGAGTTCTGAAATAACATTTGCTAATAATGAAGATGAGTTAAGTCAGTGCAATAAAATCTCACTCTCTTCCTGCAGGGATCAGCAAACACCCACATCTGGGCGTTCCCTGTACTCTCCCTCCCTCTCTGGGAGCTCTACGCCGAAACGGCCAGTTTTCTTCCGTCAGTCAGACCGAATGCAGCGGCAAGTTTAGAACAGGACATGACTCAAAGTAAACTGAACACTGGCTGTCCTTTCAATACGAGAAGCAGCTCCGGGATTTGAACTGACCGATCTCTCTCAGTATATGCAAGCCTGGGGAAAGGGCTCTGGTGGAGCTGTTCCTGGGTCACTGGGACCTGTCTGCCGAGGTATGGAATATATCCTTCAAAGACCCGTCAGTGATCAGAGGGGGCGAAGGGTCAATGCACACGGTTGGGAGCCTGGCTCCAGAGGAATCTGGGTGATTGAGCTTATCCTGAGACCCAGGCAGGGAGACGAGAGATGGAAAGGTCGAATGTATGGGGTACAGTTCACTATAAAGCGTAAAATTCCTAATTAAACTGTTAGAAACGTCAGATGGGAAAAACTCTGGTCATGATAAAATACCAAAATACAAAATAAAAGTGAAGTTCTGGTGTGACTGTTAGAAGAAATTGTTGTGTTACTCCTCGAGTGTTTCTGGTGTGCATATTATAGATTGTAATCCTGGTGTGTTTCTGGTGTGCATATTATAGATTGTAATCCTGGTGTGTTCCTGGTGTGCATATTATAGATTGTAGTGTGTTTCTGGTCTAGATATTGTAAATGGGGTCTCTGGAATGTTTCTTGTAAGGGTTCACAAACTTTATCCTTGATTTGCCCCCACTTTGGATAAGGATTTGTAAAACCTCTTTAGAAACACGCCAGGCTCCCAATTACAAGAAACATGTCAGGATTCATTTTACAATACCTTACACAATATAGTATGTGTGTACGTGTGTACTATATTGCACACTTACAGGAAAAGGAGTAAGCTCTGTTCTCAGTATATAGGAATTGCAAATTAAGCCTCAATTGTTACAGTGACATTGGCTTTACTTTGGCTCAATGAATAATTCGCATTTAATAACATGTAGGATTCCTCATGCACTGACCACACCCAACACAATTGTCCTTCATCATCCCTCAATGAGTTGAAATCATGATTTGGATGAGCTGGTGTTGAACTGGGGTGTACAAAGTTACAAATTACATAGCACCAGGTTTTAGTCCAACAGGTTTATTTGGAAGCCCTAGCTTTTGGAGCGCTGCTCCTTTATCAGGTGAGTTGAAATCATGATACATCACACCTTTAGGTGCAGTTTAATTTGTTTCCTGAGCGGTAACATTATGCCTATCTGCTTTCTCTCCTGCTACAATCTTCAAGTTTGGAACCAGTTAACGTAACAGGTGCCCTCATTGAGTCAGTACTTTTTCTGGTGTCCCTGACTGGTTTGACTTGGGTATAGTGTCACTGATATTGTATGTGGCAGGACAGAGGACAGCATGGGACAAGAAGAAATAACAGATAGTGAGCTCTCACCTTTGCACTGAGGTCTGTGAGTAACAAAAAGCAGTGAGTAGTGAATTCGGAGGGGAAGGACAATGAGGCCACACATTCAACTTTGGGGCTGGCCGGTGCATTATGCAGGAGCACCCAGCAGGCTTTTGTGGAATGAATAGAGCAATTTATTAAAAACTACAGAGAACTGGAAGTGGGGGTTGGGGGGGGTGGGGGGGTGGGGGGGAAGTGTGGTGGAGAGACAATGTGCAGTGGGAGCTCACCAAAGGGCACATTTCTCCTGTGGTGAATCGCTTTTTGAGCGATACTCCAGATGAACAGTTTCTGTTCCTCTACTGTGCAGCATCGATCTTTCACTGCCCATTCAGGGTCAGAGGTAACTTCTGGCCTCTGTATCTGCATTATACAAAAGAGTTGAAGTCACCAATTTGCCCAATAATGTGGCTAAATTGACTTCTCAGTCTGGGTTTAAATGGAACAAAAACAGAAATTACTGGAAAATCTCATTCAGTCTGGCAGTATCTGTGGAGAGAAATCAGAAGGGTTTTTTTCTGATAAACGTTTCCAGTGCCAGAGGAGAGAGGGAAGCAGCACCAATGATGCCATCGATATATCAGCAAAAGAGTTGTGGGTGGAGGCCAGAGTAGGTTTGGAACAAGAAAGGTTCCACATACCCCACAAAGGGACAGACATAACTGGGATCCATGTGGGTGCCCATGTCCACCCCTCTGACCTGAAGAAAGTGAGAGGAGTTAAAAGAGAAGTTGTTCAAAGTGGATTTTGTTTCCAGTTTCTACCCCGCTGTCACCCTCACCTGGTCCATCTCTGACTCCTTCCCCCCTTCCTTCACATCTCTGTTTCCATCTCTGAGGATGGACTGGCCACCAATACCCACTGCAAACCACTGACTCCCACATTTACCTTGACTATACGTCCTCAAACCCTGTTTCCTGTAAAGACTGTATTCTGTTCTCCTAGCAGCTCCATCTCCATTGCATCTGTTCTGAAAATGCCAACGTTAACAAGGGGGCCTCCGAAATGCCCATCTTCTTCCCAAGTAAGGATTCCCCAGCACCGTAGTTGACAGGGCCCTCAGCTGGGTCCAACCTATCTCCTGGTCTTTGGCCCTCACCCATTCTCTTCCCTCCCACAACAGCAATAGGGTCCCCCTTGTCCTTACCTAACATCCCACCAGCATCCACATCCAGAGGATCATTAGCGCCATTCCCATCACCTCCAGTGGGATGCCACCACCAGGCACACACTCCCTTCCCCTCCCTTGTCAGCCTTCCTCAGGGACCGTTCCATCTGGGACAGCCTGGTTCACTCTTCTTTCACTCCCAACCCTCTCCCCACAGCTGCACCCCACCTTTCCCTGCAACTGCAGAAGGTGTAACACCCACCCTTTTATTTCCTCCCTCTTTAGGTTCCAAGGCCCCAAAGACATTCCAGGTGCAGCTGCGATTTACCTGCACTTCTCACAATCTAGTTGGCTACATTCACTGCTCACAATGTGGTCTCCTCTGCTCTGGGGAAACGAAGCGGAGACTGGGTGACTACTTTGCAGAACATCTACATTCTGTCTGCAAAGAACAGACCCTGAGCTTCCAGTTGCCTCCGACACCCCACCTTGTTCCCTGGCCAACACCTCGGGGTCAGGCTTGCTGTCGTGCTCCACCAAAGCTCAGTGCAAGCTGGAAGAACGGCACCTCAGTTTCCATTTGGGAACTCTACAGCCTTCTCGAGTCCAGCAATTTTGGGTCTTGAGGCACTTTCTCCCATGTCCTTACCCCAACCCCTATACGGCAAACCTTGTTGTCACATGGTCAGCTATTACACACAACCCAGTGTTAGCCACTCATTGTCCCCCATTAGTCATTCTCCTAAACTGACCATTACCCACTCTTTTATCCGTCCAACTGTTCTTCTCTCTCTCTCTCTGGGCTCCATCATTACCTATCATTTACTCCTTAGTTCCTATAAGCTGCATAAAAACCAACTTTTCCCTAGTCACCATCAGTTCTGAAGAACGGTCAATGGACCCGAAACATTAACTCTGATTTCTCTCCACAGATGCTGTCAGACCTGCTGTTACCTTCCAGCCATTTCTGTTCTTGTTTCTGATTTCCAGCATCTGCTGTTCTTTTGTTTTTTTTATTATTTTGGGCTTAAATGGAGTTGGTTGAAATATTCATAAAGATTTGTTTAGATATTAAAAGTTCTACATTTAGCATTTGACCTCTCAGTCTAAACCAAGCCAGAGATAAGCATCATAGAATGAAATGGGGCAGCAGGAAGCCGTTCGGTCTATTGTGCCAATACATCTTGACTCTGTGAAAGAATTGGCTAATGAATCCCAACAACATCCCTCCTGTGCATTTTCCCCATAGTCCTGCAATTTGCTCCCTTATCCAAATTCCTTTCTGTATGCTAATGAAACTGGTTTGAGACAAAAAAAATGCAGATGCTGGAATCCAAAGTAGACAGGCAGGAAGCTGGAAGAAGGGCTTCTGGCCAAAACATCGATTCTCCTGCTCCTCGGATGCTGCCTGACCTGCTGTGCTTTTCCAGCACCACACTCTCGACTCTGATCTCCCGCATCTGCAGTCCTCACTTTCTCCTGGAACAACACAGCAAGCCAGGCAGCATCAGGAGGTGGAGAAGTCGATGTTTCGGGTGTAACCTTCTTTATGAACTGGTTCACCATCCTTTTAAGCTGTGCATTCTAGAACATTAAGACTGACTGTGTAAACCCTGGCTGTGATACTCAGTCCTGGCCTCAGTCTGATCCACTTGCTAGTGGAGACAAAGTAAACCAGTTGAAAAAAATCAAAGCAACCCATAAGTTTGAATACTTATATTAAATCGCCCTTCTCCACTGCAAGGAGCACAATACCAGCTTCTCTTGTCTATTTAGAGTGTTCTGAAATCCTATATCTTTGTTATCAATGAAGGACTCTCCTTCATTTCTCCTCTTGCCCGAGGCATGGTGACCCTCAGATTAAACCAGCACCACTTGTCTCTCTCTAATGAAAGAAGAGCCCTATGGTCTGGAAGGACTTTGACAACATTAATGTCACTTTTAATCTTTGCTGTTATCCAGACTTCTCTGAGAACACTTACGTCTATTGTAACCATGTTGCTCATAGCCCCAGTATTGTTCTCGCTTCTTCTGCTAAAACCAAGCAGCATTTCTGTTTGATTTCCAAACATTCTTCAGCAGTTTCCTCCTTTCTGAAAGTCCCATTTTAGCCAGGACTCCAGTGCCCAGAGACACCCAGTGCTGTCCTGTCTGATATCTGTTAGACCCCCATTATGCATAGATTCCTTTCGTTGTCTCGCCCACCCCCCTCTCCTTCAAACGTTTCCACCTGTTGATCCAGCAGTCAATCTCTGGCCCCACAGCCATCAGCCAACAGATGATGATGGGCCCTTCAGCTATGTTCTCTAGGATGTGGGCATTGCTGGCAAGGATGAGGACCATCCTTCGTTAGTTTACTAGGCTATTTCATAGAGCAGTGAAGAGTTTACTACATTGCTGTGAATATGAAAGCACAAGTAAGAAGGCAGATCTCCTTCGTTAACGGGCATTAGTGAACCAGATGGCTTGTTATGACAGTCAGTGATAGTCTCAGAAATGGTGACCGTGAAACTATCTTCCAGTTCCAAATGTTATGATGTGAGTCTAAATCCCACCAGCTGCCATGGGGTGACTTCATGCAGAACATTAATTACGTCCTCTGGAATACCAATTCTGTGATTTTACTGCTATTTCACTCTCCAGAACTTGCCAGGATTTCCCACTTGCCGCTTGTCCACATGGTCTGCTTGTTGAGGCATTACATTCATTTTTCTCTTGGGGGGATTTTCTGTGAAAGGTACTATATAAATGTCAGTTTCATAGAACATCTTCAAATGTTCTTGTTAAACTGTTTGGGTGTAACTTAAATTTCAGCTGGAATGAATTATTTTGTTTGTTAAACACATTATCGTACGGGAAGCACAGTGCCACTTTAAATGAGTGTCTTGCCCCCTTAAGTGAGCACAGTATCTCTTTAAAGAGAGTGTAGTGCCACTTTAAGAATTACGAGATATGGCAATGTCTCCTCCAGTCTGCAGGGAATGAAGAAATGTTCATTCAAATGCCAATAGAAAGACAAGGGAGTCCTGCCTGAGGATATAAAGGAGTGGTTGATATCACAGCAATGCACTTTCACCCACTCCAGCCTCGCTCACAGTGAACAGATGAAGAAGTATCTGACATTTTCCAGTACAGCCAGATATAAGATTTAATGTTGAATGAATTGCTGAGAGTTTGCTTTATCCTATTGTTTCCATCTATTTCTTTTCCTCCCAGTCAACTTGCAGTGGGAGGTCTTGTGTGCAGCATCTCTGCCTCTGAGCCAGAAATTCCAGGAAGGAGTTCTACTCGAGGATTTGATGGCTATGCAACTTGAGCAGTAGACATGGGAATCTCCAGGTTAACCATACTTGATGCAGAGTGTTGTCCTACAAGCTATAACCTCTGGTGATTGGTTAGCCACCTGAGAAAACCTGTAACTCCGGAAAAGGCAAAAGCATGTGCTTTGTCTGCCTTCTGGACCACTAAAGGGGCAAGGAGTCGCCCAACTGCTGGGCATGGACTGGGAGGAGGGGGGTGAGTGTGGATGGCATAATGTGCCTGACCTGTGCCCATTCCACAAAGTGGGCTTGCAGGGGGATGGCAGAGTAATGGGAGATGGTGTGATTGGCAGTCTCCACGCCAAAAGATGCCCCTATAGCTTCACTCAGTGCTGCAGGAGAGGCTGAGACTGGCTGTTGCTGGAACTGAACGTCCAGGTCTCTGGCCTGTTAGATGATGCGCACTCACACAACACACTGAAAGAATGCACACAGGCCTCCTGCTTCAGTAATGCCCGGGGTAACAGTGAGTCTTTCTGGGCTCAGTTGAGACATGCACAACAACATGGCAGCATTAATGTACATGCAAAGAACAGATCTCCTTCCTGCTTCTGTCAAGGGAGAGGCTGTCAGACACCGCACCCTTTGGCTACAGGCTCACAGACCTCTTGGCAGGACAATATGTTCATAAACACTGCGTCTCTGCCAGTATTTTACTTTATTAAGCCATCTTGGCTTTCAGAATGAAAAACAGTGACCTGCACAACTGGGATTAGTCTAGGGGAGCTACTGACTTTCATAAACCATGGCTGCTCTTATGGACTTCTGTCAGTCCCTGCATATAGAACTTTGTTTTGGTCAGCGCTGCACAATTTAGGAAGAAAACTATTCCAGTTACGGAGTTATGTAACTTAACAGAGCCAGGTTTACACTAAGCCAGACGTCATTACCCTCTGACACCAGTTGAGTTTATGCTAATTTACTTATTGTTGAGAGAAGAGATGGTGACATGATCTTGTCCCACACAAGCAGGGCGGCACGGTGGCACAGTGGTTAGCACTGCTGCCTCACAGCGCCAGAGACCTGGGTTCACTTCCCACCTCAGGCGACTGACTGTGTGGAGTTTGCACGTTCTCCCCGTGTCTGCGTGGGTTTCCTCCGGGTGCTCCGGTTTCCTCCCACAGTCCAAAGATGTGCAGGTCAGGTGAATTGGCCATGCTAAATTGCCCGTAGTGTTAGGTAAGGGGTAAATGTAGGGGTATGGATGGGTTGTGCTTCGGCGGGGCGGTGTGGACTTGTTGGGCCGAAGGGGCTGTTTCCACACTGTAATGTAATCTAATCTAATCAATTGAATATAATAAATGCCTCATGTCATTAATAAAGAAATGCTTTGCTGAGCATTTTAACTGTGGTTAGTGCCTCTTTAATGGATGAGTCCCATGGCAGGGCCTTATTCTGTATTCATGCCATGTCTTGGTTTCTTCCAAGGTATCCTGAGAGAGTGGGACTGATGATATCCCCCTGCTGCAGAATAACTGATGCATCAGCCGTTTAACTGAGCTGAATCCTCTTCCCAAAGGAAAAATCTACAGTAGGTCTGTGAGTAAAAGAGGTGTTAAAAGGTTATGAGGGGGCAGTGCTGGCACTCTGGAGTCCTACACATTTGGTTCATTTGAAGGATTCCTTTTGCATGATGGAACCCATGGTGGTTGGCCTCACTCTGCATTTGAATCCTTTCCTGAGAAATTTGGTTTTCTGATGTGGTTTTCTGCTGTTGGGAATGTTGTGGGCGACATACTGCAGCTGTTACAAGATGTAAAATTTGCGAATGTGAATTTTAATCAGAGACTAACAAGACAGCAACAATGGGACAATTAGAATGGATGCCAGATTTTTAACAGTGAATGTTCCCAAAGTGGCAGAGAATCAATAGGCTCCTTCATCCAGCCCAGTGTGCAGGCAACACGAGAGAGTGACCCCAACGAAGAGCTCTGTGTAGTCTGCCAGGGCTGACCAGAGACAGCACATCAGCTCGGAGAATGGAGCAGTTGTAATCCATTGTGAGCTGACTGCTGTATCGACTGTTGGAGAAAATAGCTTTCAGTCTGTGGGATCTCTAATTGATGCACTTTTCATTTATTTTCCTGCTTTTGCAATGAAGTGATCACAATACTGATTCAAACTTTCTGACTGCAATCAGGCTTTGTACCAGAAATAGAAATATGCTCCTTTTAAAAACCTATTACAGAGAATTAGAGAAAAGGTAACAAGTAATTCAGAGCAAGTAAAACTCAGAGGTAAGACAGGCACTGTGGCATTGTTGGTCCGAGCTGCCTCTTTTCAGGAAGCCCAACAAATCGCATATCAATCAGTGTCAGGTCTTACCCCGAGAATCAAAACCTCAAAGGTAAAAGTCTGGCCTATACAGAGCTGCCAGCCAATTAGAGGTCATCAGCTCTTGAGCTCAGTGGAGCCACTGAGGAGGCTGCTAGAAGGATACATCCTGTTATTCGGAGGATCCAGGCCACAGGGTGAGGAAGGAGTTGCACAGTGTGGGGGTCAGGGGAGACGGTGGGACATTGGAGGCAGGGGTAGGGTTGTTACTTATCAGCACCCGTTCCTTCCAGTGCTTTGATCAGGTGCAAAATGTCTTTGATCAAAGAGCGTGTGCAGTCCCAAAGAGACAAGTAGCCCACCCAAGTTGACCGGTTCGGCAAGCTGCTTGGTAACCAACCCAATTACAGCTGGGTTCATGCAGGCAGTGGCAGGCTGGAACTCTTACATTCTCTTTAACTGGCCACTCAGGGGACTCAGTTGGTTTTGGGATGGGGAAAGGTTGACCTTTCTGAACTTTGTTTTGGCAGAGTTGGTGGATTTGTCTACATTTGCACCTCACTGACTGAATGCAATTCCTGCATAATAATTCACCATGAGTGACAGCAGTAAGTTTTGCCCTGGGTGTTTATTTAAACCTCCTAGGTTTGGAGTTCACAGTCAACCCATTCCCATTTTTTTACTTTTCTGAATTTTCTGTTGGTTTCAAAACCACAGTGCACACACTGGTGAGGATTCTATGGCAGGATCTTTTAGTGGAATATTTCCTAATTCCCTGGGAAAACAGGAGTATCCCTGAGAAAAGAGATAGCAATTGTTGGAACCAGAGGTAAGTTGCCGATTGGTGATCCCTGTAAAATGTGACTGGGAAGACCAGAGTGACAAAATGAGGGGAACAATGCATATCAGTTCTCTCGTAAAGTAAAATCATGAGGGTCTACCAATGAGAGCATCAAGGGTTTAATGGGGGCAGTTGGGTATCTGTTGGGTACCTGGCACTTACTGTGGCCAAAATCTACAAGATTATCAGAGGTGAGGATTGAACAAAAAGGAGAGATTCTTGCTTCTGAGTCTTGTCACCCCAATAGAAGGAATCAGTCACATTGCGTACCCTGAATGTTAGTTGCTCATGAATCAAAAGATTTAACAGTGAAGACATCCAATCAGCTCTTCTTCCTTACTCCAAAATGCTGAGCTCTTGCTTGTATTGGAAGGTGAACCTTAAACGGTGGAATGTTATTGGGTTAAAACGTGATGTTTCCCTGATGGGGTTGGAGATCCGGAGCAGTTGATTCTCAATTTTAATAATGCCTCTTGAACAACCCTAAGAGGCATTTTCAGCATTTATCTTCCAAATTATTCCAATCATTGGGATATCCTCTTGAACATTTTCATTTTATTCTTGTCTAGAGTGTAGAATTCCTGCATTCTGTTCAGTCACATTGTGCATACACTATTCCACAGCTTGCTACTCACAATCTGAGATACAGTACTCAGTTGGGATGTTTTTGACTGTAGGACCAATCTTGAACTTTGTACTTGCAAATGGAGGCACGAGGGCAGTGTGTGGTTAACACCAACCTGTTTTGATAGTTGCTGTCAGTGGCTTGCTTAAGTTAAGATTCTGCAATTTTACACTTTCCAGTATCAATATCCTTAATAATCCTTGAAGGGTCAATGGTCTACTCCTGCTTCAAAGTCCTTGATTTAGGTAATGTCCCTGATACTTTTTTTCATTCATTCATGTGATGGGTGCACAGCTGAGAAAAATAGCATTTTTTAACTTCATTTTTGTGTATGTGAGCATTGCTAGCTGGCCAGCATTTATTGCCTGTCCCTAGTTGCCCTTGAGAAGACAGTGATGAGCTGCCTTTTTGAACTGGAATCCATCTGCTTGGGATTGAACTACAATACCATTAGGAAGGGAACTCCAGAATTTTGACCCAGCAAGAGTAAAATATTTCCAAGTCAGTATAGTGAGTGGCTTGGAGGACAACTTGAAGATGGTGGCATTCCCTTGTATCTGCTGCCCTTGTCCTTCTAGATGGAAATGGTCTTGGGTTTGGAAGGTGCTGCCTGAGGATCTTTAGTGAATTTTTGCAGTGCATCTTGTAGATAGTACACATTGCTGCTACTGAGAGTTGGTGGTGGAAGGAATGAATGCTTGTAGATGTGGTGCCAATCTAGTCGGCTGCTTTGTCCCGAATGGTGTCAAGCTTCTTGAGTGTTGTTGGAGCTGCTCTCATCTAGGCAAGTGGGGAGTATTCCATCACACTCTTAACTTGTGCCTTGTAGATAGTGGACACGTCTTTGGGGAGTCAGGAGGTGAGTTACTTGCCACAGTATTCCTAACCTCTCACCTGCTGTTGTAGCCAATGTGTTTATGTGGTCAGTCCAGTTGAGTTTCTGGACAGGGGTAACCCCCAGAACATTGATAGCGGGGGATTCAGTGATGGTAACAGCATTGAATGTCAAGGGGTGATGTTTACATTGTCTCTTATTGGAGACGTTCATTATCTGCTATTTGTGTGGTGCAAATGTTACTTGCCTCTTGTCAGCCAAAGCCTGAATATTTTCCCAGATGTTATGCATTTGAACATGGACTGCATCAGTATCTGAGGAGTTGTGAATTGTGCTAAACACTGTGCAATCAGCACTGTGCAATCATCAGCAAATGTCCCCATTTCTGATCTTTCAATGGGGGAAGGCCATTGATGAAGCATCTGAAGATGGTTAGGTCTAGTACACTAGGAACTCCTCCAGAGATGTCCTGGAGCTGAAATAACAGTTTTCCAACAACCATCTGCCTATGTGCCACATATGACTTGAACCAGTGGAGAGTTCGCTCCCTGAAAGCTACTGATTCCAATTCCACTAGGACTCCTTGCTGCCACACCTAGTTGAATGCAGCCTTGATGTCACTCTCACCTCACTCTGGAATTAAGCTCTTTTGTCCATGTTTGAACCAAAGACCGTAATGAGGTCAGGAGCTGAGTGGCCCTGGCAGAACCCAAACTCTGCGTCACCGAGCAGGTTATGGCTGAACAGGTACTGTTTGATCGCAATGTTGATGACATCTTCCACCATTTTACTGATGATTGAGAATCAAGTGACGGGGCAGTAATTGGCCTGGTTGGATTTGTCTTGCTTTTTATGTACAGGATATACTTGGGCAATTTTCAACATTGTCAGGTAGATGCCAGTATTGTAACTGTACTGGAACAACTTGGCTAGGGGTACAGCAAGTTCGGGAGCACAAGTCTTCAGCACTATTGCCAGAATATTGTCAGGGTCCATAGCCTTTGCAGTATCCAGTGCCTCCAACCATTTCCTGATATCACATGGAGTGAATCGAATTGGCAGATGAGTTGTATCTGTAAAGCTAGGGGACCACTGGAGGAGGCCGAGATGGATCATCCACTTGGCACTTCTGACTGAAGATCCTGAGTTGGGGAAATGCTGGGCCATGAGGTTACAGATTGTGCTGGAGTCCAATTCTGCTACTGTTGATGGCCCACAGCACCTCATGGATGCTCAGTCTTGAGTTGCTAGATCTATTACAAGATCTGTCCCATTTAACACAATGGTAGTGCCGCACAATATGATGGAGGTTACTTTCATTGAGAAAGCAGGACTTTGCCTCCACAGGGACTGTGCAGTGGTCACTCTTACTGATACTGTTATGGTCAGATGCATCTGCAGTGAACAGCTTAGTAAGGATAACTTCAAGTATGTTTTTCCCCTCTCTATGTCTTCACTCCCTGCTGCAGATCCGATCTAGCAGCTATGTCCTTTAGGACTTGACCAGCTCAATATGTAGTGCTACTGCCAAACCACTCTTGGTGGTAGACATTTGAAATCCCCCACCCAGAGTATATCTTATGCCCTTGCCACCCTCAGTACTTCCTCCAAGTGTTGCTCAACATGGAAGAGAATTGATTCATCAGCTGAGGGAGGATGGTACATGGTAATCAACAGGAGGTTTTCTTGCCCATGTTTAACTTGAAGCCATGAGACTTCACGGGGTCTTGAGTCAATGTTGAGGACTCCCAGGGCACCTTCCTCCCGACTGTATACCACTGTGCTGCCAGGTCTGCCCTGCCAATGGGACAGGACATATGCAGGGATGGTGATGGTGGTGTCTGGGACATTGTAAGGTATGATTCAGGCTGTTGCTTGACTAGTCTGTGAGACAGCTCTCCCAATTTTGGCACTAACGCCCAGATGTAAGTAAGAATGACTTTGCAGGGTCAACAGGGCTGTTTCTGCCGTTGTCCTTTCTGATGCCTAGGTTGAGATCTGTTGATCCATCTGGTTTTATTTCTGTGAGACTGTAGCGATTGATACAACAGAATAGCTTTCTAGGTTATTTCAGAGGGCAACTGACAGTAAACCAAATTGCTGTAGGTCTGGAGTCACATGTAGGCCAGACCAGGTAAGGATGGCGGATGAGAGAACCAGATGGGATTTTCCAACAATCTACAATGGTTTCATAGTCATTAGTAGATTATTAATTCCAGATTTTTAAAAAACTGAATTCAGTATTAAATTCGTTTGCCGTGGCAGGTTTTGAACCCAGGTCCATAGAACATTACCTGAGTTTCTGGATTAATAACCTAGTGATAATACCAATAGGCCAATGCCTCCCTCTATTTATTGCCAGCTGCTAATTACTGTTGTGAAAGTGGAGCTGTGCTGCTGTTTTCTTGAACTGTATGGGTTAGCTATATAAACACACAGTGCTAGGAGAGTTTTGACATTGTGTAAAAATACTTTGACAGTATTTTGTTGATGGTCTCTCCATGACTGTTTGGTGTTGAGCAGTGATATGAATTACATCATTAATAGTGTTTTTTATTCTGACTGAAGCACTCGTTGTTTGAAACATTGGATGTAAAAACATCAAGACATTATTTAAGTGAAAAAATTATACATTTGGTGCATACAGGAAAGATGTACCACATACAAGTATTAAAGTGGGCAGTGTTGAAAGATAAAAATCACACAACACCAGGTTATAGTCCAGCAGGTTTCATTGGAAGCACACTAGCTTTCGGAGCGACGCTCCTTCATCAGGTGATTGAAGGAGCGCCGCTCCGAAGGCTAGTGTGCTTCCAATTAAACCTGTTGGACTATAACCTGGTGTTGTGTGATTTTTAACTTTGTACACCCCAGTCCAACACCGGCATCTCCGAGTGTTGAAAGAGTGGAGTTTAACAAGGTGGTTTCAGGACTGTTAATAGACTTCCTTCCTCACAAGACATGGCCAAAGTAATGGACTACAGTAAGAGGAAGTGGTTATTGAACTATATAGCTCTCTGGTCAGACCACACTTTGAGAAATTTTCTAATCATGGTGATACAGAAGTGACACTTGTGCTTGAAGGTAATGTGGAGAAGACTCAAAATTGATCATATTGTGGATAACTGAGTTATGAAGGAAGACTTAAGAGACAAAAAGACATGCTATGCTTGAAAGGAGATGGTTAAAAAAAATCCTTTGTTGTGGTATAAAAGGTGGGGTAGAGTTGAGGAACTGTGAAGAAACAAGGCCGTGATGGGAGTTGTGTACAGGCCTCCTGGCAGTAGTCAGGATATGGAGAAGAAAATAAGGAGACTTCAATATGCAGGTGGACTGGGAAAATCAGATTGGTGGCAGGTTTCAAGAAAATCAATTTATGCAATTCCTGTGAGATGGGTTTTTGAAGTAGTTTGTGGTAGAGCACAGGCAATTCTGAATTTGGTGATGTGTAATGAGGCAGACTTGATTAGAGCGTAAGTTGAAGGAACCCCTCGGGGCCAGTGATGGTGATATGATAGAATTCACCCTGTAATTTGAGAAGGAGAAACTTGAATCAGACGTAACAATATTACAATTGAGTAAAGGTAACTACAAAGACATAAGGTAAGAGCTGGCCAGAGTTGATTAGAAAGGGAACCTAGCGGGGAAGACAGTGGAGCAGCAATGGCATGGGTTCCTGTGGATAATTCCGGAGGTGCAGCAGAAATTCATCCCAAGGAAGTACAAACATATTAAGGGGAGGATAACGACAACCGTAGCTAACCAGGGAAGACAAGCAAAAGCAAAAGGATACAATTTGGTGAAGTTCAGTAAGAAACGAGAGTCATAGTGTTATAGAGATGTGTAGCATAGAAACAGACCCTTCGGTCCAACTTGTCCATGCTAACCAGAAATCATAAATTAATCTAGTCCCATTTGCCAGCACTTAGTCCATATCCCTCTAAACCCTTCCTATTCATATACCCATCCACATGCCTTTTAAATGTTGTAATTGTACCCGCCTTTACCACTTCCTCTGCCAGCTCATTCCATAAACGCACCACCCTCTGTATGAAAAACTTACCCCTTTGGTCCCTTTTAAATCTTTCCCCTCTCACCCTAAACCTCTAGTTCTGGAGTACCCCATCTCAAGGAGAAAACCTTGGCTATTTACCCATCCATGCCTGTCATGATATTATAAACCTCTAAAAGGATTAGGAAACATTTAAAAACCAGCAAAGGATAACTAAAAAAGCAAAAAATGGGGGAGAAGATGGAACATGAGGGTAAGCTAGCTAGTATTATAAAAGAAGAATGCAAGAGTTTTTTTTAGATATCTGAAAGGTAAGAGAGAGCCAGAGTGGTCATTACACCACTGGAAAATGATGCTGAAGAGATATTAATGGGGAATGGAGAAATGGTGGAGGAACTTAACTCGTTCTTTGCATCAGTCTTCAGAGTGGAAGACATCAGCAGCATATCAGAACTTCAAGCGAGTCAGTATAGTGGCCGTCACGAGGGAGAAGGTGCTGGGGAAGCTGAAAGGTCTGAAGTTCAATAAATCACCTGGATCAGATGGATTACATCCCAGAGCTGTGAAGAAGATAACTGAGGAGATTGGAAAGGTATTGGTGGTGATCTTTCAGGAATCAATGGAGTCAGGGAAGGTCCCAGAGGACTGGAAAATGGCTAATGTAACACCCCTGTTTAAGAAGGGTGTAATGAGCAAGTTAGGCAAAGGAGAGCCAGTGGATATGAACTCTTTGGATTTCTAGGCCCTTGTCAAGGTGCCACACAGGAGGCTGATAAACAAGATAAGAGCCCATGGTGTTAGGGGCAAGGTACTGGCATGGATAGAGGATTAGCTGACTGACAGATGGCAGAGAACAGGAATAAAGGAGTCTTTTCAGAATAGCAACTGGTAACTCATGAGGTTCATGTTGGGATCACAACTATTCACATTATAAATTAATGATCTTGGTGAAGGAACTGAAGGCAATGTTGCTAAGTTCACAGATGACATAAAGATGTGGCGAGAGAAGTAGGGTTGAGGATGCAGGGAGGCTGCAGAAGGACTTAGGCAAGGAGAAGCGTCAAAGAAGTGGCAGATGGAATACAATGTGGGAAAGTGTGAGGTTATGAACTTTGATAGAAAGAATAGAAGCATAGATTATTTCCTAAACGGGCAAAGGCTTTGGAAATCTGGAACAAAAAGGAACTTGGGAGTCCTAGTTCAGCATTCTTTTAAGGTTAACATGTAGGTTTAGTTCAGTAAAAACAATGACTGCAGATGCTGGAAACCAGATTCTGGATTAATGGTGCTGGAAGAGCACAGCAGTTCAGGCAGCATCCAAGTAGCTCCGAAATCGACGTTTCGGGCAAAAGCCCTTCATCAGGAATAATGGTTTAGTTGTAGGTTGTAGTTTAGTTGGCAGTCAGGAATGTAATGTTAGCATTCATTTGAAGAGGGCTAGAATTCAAAAGCAGAGATGTACTGCTGAGGCTGTAGAAGGCTTTGGTCAGACCACATTTGGAATATTGTGAACAATTTTGGGTCTGTACCTAAGGAAGGATGTGCTGGCATTGGACAGTCCATAGGAGGTTTACAAAAATGATCCCAGGGATGAGGGGTTTGTCATACGAGGAGCAGTTAAGGACTCTGGGCCCTGTACTCGATGGAGTTTAGAAGATGGAGGGGGGGAGGGATCTGATTGAAATTTACAGAATAGTAAAAGGTTTGGATAAAGTGAACGTGGAGTGGACATGGGTTGACTTATGCGGAGAGGTACAGCAGTTTGTACTTGTACCTATTGGAGATAAGAAGAATGAGAAATGGTTTTATGAAAACATGTAACATTCTGCAGGGCTTTGATAGGATCGGTGCTGAGAGAATCTAGAACTAGGAGGTACAGCTTTAGGACAAGGGACCAACCATTTAAGAAGGAATGATGAGAAATTTCTTCTCTCAAAGGGTCATGAGTTGTTGGAATTCTCCTCGATAGGCAGGGGAAGTTGAGTCATTGAAACCATTCAAAGTAGAAATAGACGGTTTCTTGATCTATGCAGGAGTTAAGGAACAAGCAGGAAAATAGAATCAAGACCAATATCACAACAATATCACAATCTTGCTGAAATTGCAACAGGATTGAGGGGCTTGTTGACCTACTCCTGCTACTACTTCTTAAATTCTTAAGTTCTTATGATTTAAGAACTCAATTGAATAGAGTTTGGAGGATATAGGATGTTTAATATGAATGTGTAAAAATGAGCCAGTAGTTTTTCCCCATCTGTATTGACTTGTCATTGTAGATCCATATATCCCCTTTCTGCCAGTCATTGAATGGAATGATGGATAGAGTGCTTTCATATTGCTGTTAATTAAGATAAGATAGGACTGCCACTTACACATGCTCCCCCCTCCCCCCACCCGATATGGGGCATCTTGCCTCAGGAAACCCAAGGAACTGGCATTGGCAGAAGCAGGACCTGAGAGTATGGTGCTGGAAAAGCACAGCAGATCAGGCAGCATCCAAGGGGCAGGAGAATCAATGTTTCAGACATAAGCCCTAATGAAGGGCTTATGTCCAAAATGTCAATTCTGCTGCTTCTCAAATGTTGTCTGACCTGCTGTGCTTTTCCAGCACCACACTCTCGAATCTGATCTCCACCATCTGCAGTCTTCACTTTCTACTCGGAGTAGGCCCTTAACTGGATCTGATGCCAACTGATGGTTACACTGGACAAATCAGACCTTGAGTGAAACCTGACTTGATAGAAACATACTGTACATAAGTTTAACTTTCTCGGTTTTGGCTAACCTGGTGTATAGTCACTGAAGCAAGACAGATGTTCTTTAACTATAGAATATAAGTTTGTTACTCAAAAGAAAGAAAAAAAATAGTTATATGTTCGGAAGTTAGAAAGATCTTAACACAAATATCAAAACAAACTTCAACCTGGTGCCTAACACTATCTATGACAGATGCTCAATTCTAAAGAAATCTCACTCCTATCACAACTTTTAAATCTTTACTGAACCCTTGGGTGGCTGAGACCAGTTTTTATTTTGTGATTCTTTTCCCAGTTAGATGGCATGAAAGTTTCACAATTCTGACTGGCATAAGTCTTTTCAGTTCGAACAGCTTGAAGACTTTTACATAAGCTCTTCCAGTTTTGGAAGTTGCATAGACTAGAAATCACTTCTGTAGAGGTGAATGAGTGAATCCCTAACTTGATTCTCCTGCTGGGAGAAGCTATTTTACCTTCTGAACTGAACTCTAGGTTCTTCTATCCAGATACCTTTTATTCTGAATAAAAAATGAAACTATGCTTTAACACGTTTACCCTGTCTGTCTTAAATCCAACATTCTAAACATTTTATCCATTAACAGCACAGGGATTCTCTCAAGTTCTTTTATGACAATCGCATTCATTCTGGGAAACAGAAGCACGGAGATCATTCAAGTCCAATGACTTTCTGACCTGGTAAAAAAAACTACCATCACAAACTGACCCACATCCATCAGTCTCTATTTTGAAATCTAAATCCAAAACGTATATATGCTAAATAGCTTTCATCACAACTGGCATTAATTGCCCACTTAAGGACTTAAATCGGTGAAACTGTAAAATGCAGGAAGTCACTAACAAGGGTGGTCTTTGTAAACAAGGCCAAGCTATCGTCGCTGTGTTGCCAATGTTCACTGCTGGAATCTCAGTTCAATGCACTTGTGGGGAGACACAATGCTGTATATCACAGAGGAGTGCCCCTTTCCAGACTAAGTGATGGCTTAATCACCTTAAACTCAGCAAAAGAGGAGGCGATTGCTTGGCCCCCAGCATTTCCATTTACACAATATTTTTCTTTTAAAGTTTGACTGCCTAATTCCCATCTCCACAGCATGGGCAGATAGATAGTGGGCTTGGCACCTGTTGGATTTAAAGTGTCTTCTGCCTTCTCCTGTCTGTTGGTGAGGGTTAAATTTAACCTCATGTGAGAAGGCGAGATTACAAAGAAATTCCAGGCTTTAAATAAATTCCATTTGGCATCAGAAAGCTTTGTCCTTCAAAAAGTGGCTGAAAAAATTGAAGGTTAGTTTGGCATATCATTTCCACCCCTTTGTCCGTGGGAACGTTGCAAAGTGACTGACAGAAGGATGTGTGCAAGCTGCCGCATTGTTTTAATCCCAGATGTTTCCTTTAGAGGGTGGAACTCAAAACAATTGGGATCTGTGACCCCTGTGCTCATTATTGGGCAAAACTGCAGCTCATTAATAAAGGCACTTATCTGTATCTGAGCATGTGGTTTCAAAATGTAGAGAGTGAAGATTAACATGTATCCTTCTTGTGGGCACTTCAGTCCAACCACCAGTATTGATTTAGCTGGAATTCTTAAATCGTGACTTTTATTGTTGGAGCAACTTTGCAGAAATATCAGGAAGAAGATTTGCTGTTAAACTGATTTTGGTGGCATGGTTTTTTTCAATCCCTACTCTCAAACTTCAGGAAATGGTAAGTTGTTCTTTGTCAGAGGTTTCTGGTTTCTAAGCCATGTTCCACCATCTTCTGGTCTCTGTGAATGGTAGGTACACTTAAAGATCATTTTCAGGCACTTTTAAATGCAATGAGGGTTTTTGCTTCTACCCTCTGCAAGGCAGTACAATCTAGAACCCACCATTCTCTGTAAGGAAAAGACTATGTTTTCAACTCCCCTTTAGTTTTTTTGCCAATTACTTTAAATCTATGTCCCCTGGTTATTGATCTCTGCAGAAAGGGAAATCAATCATAATTTATTCACTCCTCTAGTCCGATCTTTTCTCATGCTAAAATTCTCCATTCCTAGCAACTCCTTCATATATCTCCTCCATGTCCCCTGTAATTTAATGATCAGAACTGTAGACAGCACCTGTATGTAGCTGTGGCCCACCTGATGCATTGTACAATTGTAGCATCAACCTCTTGGCTCTGATTTTCTGTGTCTCAGATAATAAAGGGCAAGTATTCTATGTACCTTTGTAACTACTTTACCTACCTGTCCTGTAAACTTCAGTGATCTATGGGACATGCATTTACTCCATGTCCATTGTTCATCATGGTTCCTTAGATCACATCTCCCAAATCCATGATCAGTACATCCTAGGAGGACAAGGGCAGAAGGTAAATGGGAACACCATCACTTCCAAGTTCCTCTTAAAGCCACTCACCATCGTAACTTGGAAATATGTCCCTGTTGTTTAGCATCATTGGGTCAGAAGTGTAGAGATCCCACCCATAGAGCATTGTGGATGTACTGAGACCAAGTAGACTACAGCAGCTCAAGATGACAGCATCATCTCAAACCATAAGGGATGGGGAATACTCAACCAGTGGTGAATACCTCCCATTAAATGAATTTTAAAAAAATGTCCCACTGTTCCTCCGCGCTTCTCAGAAGCCTTTCGGTCACAGAAATACCTCTCAACATTCACTATTTTCTTTCTGGCACTCATCAATTTGTATCTAACATGCCACTTGGATTCCATAGCATTCTACTTTTCAGACCAGTCAGTCTGGCTAAAATCCATGTGGAAAAGGATAGACCAGATCTAAAAGAAGAAGTTCTAAATTGGAGAAAGGCCAATTTTGACGGTGTTAGGCAAGAACTTTTAAAAGCTGATCGGGGACAGATGTTTGTGGGTAAAGGTACGGCTGGAAAATGGGAAGCCTTCAGAAATGAGATAACAAGAGTCCAGAGAAAGTATATTCCTGTTAGGGTGAAAGGGAAGGCTGGTAGGTATAGGGAATGCTGGGTGACTAAAGAAATTGAGGGTTTGGTTAAGAAAAAGGAAGCATATGTCAGTTATGGACAGGATGGATCGAGTGAATCCTTAGAAGATTTTAAAGAAAGTAGGAGTATACTTAAGAGGGAAATCAGGATGGCAAAACAGGGATATGAGATAGCTTTGGCAAATAGAATTAAAGAGAATCCAAAGGTTTTTACAAATATATTAAGGACAAAAGGGCAACTAGGGAGAGAATAGGGCCCCTCAAAGATCAGCAAGGCGGCCTTTGTGTGGAGCCACAAAAAATGGGGGCGTTACTAAATGAATATTTTGCATCAGTATTTACTGTGGAAAAGGATATAGAAGATATAGAATGCAGGTAAATAGATGGTGACATCTTGCAAAATGTCCAGATTACTGAGGAGGAAATACTGGATGTCTTGAAACAGTTAGAGGTGGATAAATCCCCAGGACCTGATCAGGTGTATCCTAGAACTCTGTGGGAAGCTAGAGAAGTGATTGCTGGACCTCTTGCTGAGATATTTGTATCATCGATAGTCACAGGTGAGGTGCCGGAAGACTGGAGGTTGGCTAACGTGCTGCCACTGTTTAAGAAAGGCGGTAAAGACAAGCCAGGGAACTATAGACCAGTGAGACTGACCTCAGTGATGGCAAGTTATTGGAGGGAATCCTGAGGGACAGGATGTACATGTATTTGGAAAGGCAAGGACTGATTAGGGATGGTCAACATGGCTTTGTGCGTGGGAAATCATGTCTCACAAACTTGATTGAGTTTTTTGAAGAAGTACCAAAGAAGATTGATGAGGGCAGAGCAGTAGATGTGATCTATATGGACTTCAGTAAGGCGTTCGACAAGGTTCCCCATGGGAGACTGATAAGCAAGGTTAGATCTCACGGAATACAGGGAAAACTAGTCACTTGGATACAGAACTGGCTCAAAGGTAGAAGACAGAGGGTGGTGGTGGAGGGTTGTTTTTCAGATTGGAGGCCTGTGACCAGTGGAGTGCCACAAGGATCGATGCTGGGCCCTCTACTTTTTGTCATTTACATAAATGATTTGGATGCGAGCATAAGAGGTACAGTTAGTAAGTTTGCAAATGACACCAAAATTGGAGGTGTAGTGGACAGTGAAGAGGGTTACCTCAGATTACAACAGGATCTGGACCAGATGGGCCAATGGGCTGAGAAGTGGCAGATGGAGTTTAATTCAGATAAATGCGAGGTGCTGCATTTTGGGAAAGCAAATCTTAGCAGGATTTATACACATAATGGTAAGGTCCTAGGGAGTGTTGCTGAACAAAGAGACCTTGGAGTGCAGGTTCATAGCTCCTTGAAAGTCGAGTCACAGGTAGATAGGATAGTGAAGAAGGCGTTTAGTATGCTTTTCTTTATTGGTCAGAGTATTGAGTACAGGAGTAGGGAGGTCATTTTGCGACTGTACAGGACATTGGATAGGCCACTGTTGGAATATTGCGTGCAATTCTGGTCTCCTTCCGATTGGAAAGATGGTGAAACTTGATAGAGTTCTGAAAAGATTTACAAGGACGTTGCCAGGGTTGGAGGATCTGAGATACAGGGAGAGGCTGAACAGGTTGGGGCTGTTTTCCCTGGAATGTTGGAGGCTGAGGGGTGACCTTATAAAGGTTTACAAAATTATGAGGGGCATGGATAGGGTAAATAGACAAAGTCTTTTCCCTGGGGTCGGGGAGTCCAGAACTAGAGGGTATAGGTTTAGGGTGAGAGGGGAAAGATATAAAAGAGACTTAAGGGGCAACGTTTTCACGCAGAGGGTCGTACGTGTATGGAATGAGCTGCCAGAGGATGTGGTGGAGGCTGGTACAATTGCAACATTTAAGAGGCATTTGGATGGGTATATGAATAGGAAGGGTTTGGAGGGATATGGGCTGGGTGCTGGCAGGTGGGACTAGATTGGGTTGGGATATCTGGTCGACATGGACGGGTTGGACCGAAGGGTCTGTTTCCATGCTATACATCTCTATGACTCTAAACACGCTGACTTCATTCAGTTGACTTGGTACCTTGTTAAATAATTCAATCAAGTCCTATAGGTATTTTTTCACTGATTCACTATCACTAAGCTTATACTGGTTGTAATTACCCAGTCACCCTCTTTCCCCCTTTTCAAGTAATGTTACAATGTTGGCTGTCCTCCAGCACCATACCTGTCATCAGAGAGGCTTCTGTATGCTAGTCAGAGCTTATGTTATTTACTGTTCATGTGAGGTGCACTATTTACTGAAGATCTAGCTTACGGAGAAAATTAGTGATCAGCATCAGAGAGCTTTATCTAGCACAGCTGAGTGTATTTTCAGAAATGTTACAATGCAATAGACAGGGCAGAAATTACCTTGGTTCAACTTCCCTGAGGAAGTGAAGTAGTTATTTCTGAGTATCCTACACCTGGTCTGGTCCATTGCAGTAGCCCCCACTGTATTATTGAATAAATACAGTATTGAATTAAAAAGAGCTAATGTTTATTTATATTGTTCTGAATATTGAACATTTGACCCTTAGAGCAAAATGTCCCTGATGTTACTGAATAAAGGACATCCAGATTTCTGATAGGGAATAGGATGGAGGGAGGAGAATGAAGCGTTTTAATAATCTGTACTATTTAACAGGTCCTTTAACATATCTGCTGAGAGAGGAATCCTGTCAGCTTTTTAAAAATATAACCAGTTAGCTAAATATACCAAATTAGAGTTGTCAGTTCCACAGGGAGGCTGTAACAAAAATTTAAATTTCAAAGGAAACTTATCAAATTGAAACTAAAGTTTCATTTTTGGAAACCTACACCTGCAGTGCCCATTGGTTATGGATGGCCTGAAACCCACTAGGAATCACTGTGTGCTCTCTCTCCAAGGACACTTGAGCATAACCATGGAAGAGCAGCAGACGATCGGGTGTAATGACCTCTCACCAGCCCCATGACAGGACCTAGTAGAAAGTGAGGACCGCAAATGCTGGAGATCAGAGTCGAGAGTGTGGTACTGGAAAAGCACAGCAGGTCAGGCAGCATCTGAGGAGCAGGACAGTCGACATTTTGGGCATAAACCCTTCATCAGGAATGAAGGGCTTATGCCCTGATGAAGGGCTTATACCCGAACGGCGATTCTCCAGCTCTTTTGAAGGCTGCCTGACCTGCTGTGCTTTTAGCACTACACTCTCGACCATGATAGGACCTACCTGGATTTGTTAATGGCAATCTCGGCAAGACCCAGAAGCAGACCCATGAGGAGATCCTCCAATCTGCTCACCCCTCTAAGCAGCAGGTGCACAATGATTAGGAGGATGGCGTAGATGTGCAACAAAAATTTGAATTGTACAGTTTGTATATACATTGACCATGGACTCCTTGGGACTGCAAAATTGCAGTGGTCCTGGGGGTCTGTGAACCTACTTAATCTCCATTTTATACAGGACTGCTGCATGCAACATCCTCTCCTCTGAAATAACTCTTAAGAGGCAGGTATCCCATCACCGAGTCACCTTTTATTTAGATGTGCACAGTACAAAGACTCTGACTGGCTTGCTTTGTCCCCAGAATGAATAGAATCTCTGAGACTTCAGTTTTTTTTGGTTTTTTTTCTTTTTTTTTGCAAATAGTGAGCAAACAATCATGTCTTAACCCTTTAAAACAAATGCAGACCTTGATCAACAGTGAGCAACATCCTTCAAACGTCACCAACTACAATTAGTTCCCCTAATTTGAAGAAAAATAGTACTTTTATCCTTCCATTCTTCCTGCCTGATCCAGTCACTCCAATCCTACAGTGGCTAGCTCATGTCCTGACTCCCCAAAGTCTGTCCACCATCTACAAGTTAGGAGTGTGATAGAACACTCCCCACTTGCCTGGATGGGTGCATAAAATAACTCCACAGAGGCTGGTTTTCCGTCACTAAGCCACCCTTTACTTACGCGTGGAGAGCCCTTGACAGTGATCCAGCTCCCTCAGAGCCAGCTCTAAGAATGAACAGAACCTCTGACAGTCCTGTTTATTTTTCTTTTTTTTCCCTTTTTTTTGTTTTTTTTTGTGAGACGCAGTGAGAGACTCCAGTTTATATTTGTCAGCCAGGGCTGCCTGATTGTCCCAGGTTAACTGTTCCAATGTGGGATCTCATTCTCTCTTTGAGATCCACCTGATCCTCATTCCAATCACCACACCCTCCAAATCCCCATTGGAAATGGGAAGGTCATTGACTTGGAGTGCCCTCTACTGGCCACTCTGGCAGTAAAATGGAATTCTAGGTTGATCTCGCCAGTGGAAGAAAGTGAGGAAGTGAAGGGACTGCAGCTGTGACAGTTCAGGAAATCCCTCTGTGCTGAATGGAGGAAACAGCTCCTCGAGATGGCTCAAAACGTGGGTCCCTGAGAACGGTTTCTGGGTCTGAGGCCAATGTGAAATTCTATCTGAATGGGGTCAATTTGGTTTGAAGCCCATCACAAACTTGAGCCTCCTCTACACCACAAGGGCCTGGATTTGTGCACCACTGTTTTAAGGCATTGGATGCTTTGCCTGCCAACCGGCCATTAATGGGCACACACCTAGGAATTCTACAAGAGGTCCATTGGGAAAGGTTTCAGGTGCTGATACTTCTACTAGTTCATCACCAAGTCACTCATGGTCAGGTATTTTATTACAAGTAGCCAGTCTAACTGTTCTACTGTTGGCTCCACACTGGTGGTCTTTCCACACAGCTACCTGAAACAAGTTTCACTTTTTTTGTGAAATCTGTTCACGTGAAGCCTGTTCCAAATGTACCAGTCAAATGCAGGAATCGAGCACCAAACTCAGCAGCGGCAGCACTCTGATCAGTTTTGCTGCTGGAAGCAGAGGTGACCTGGTTCTGACATGGGATCGGCAGCTTCTCAAGACGAAAAGTTTTAATTTTAAAAGAGAATGGAGCAAGTTAGAATTCTGTCAAAGTCTGTGTCAGTTTCTACTCTGAATTCAAATCATCAGGAGCAAATTATTCATTGTTGCATTCTCTGAGTCATAGCTGTAAAGCAGAAAAATGTGGGCAGAATATATGCACATTGGCATTCTGAGGGAACTTTCTGCCTCGTTGGAATTAGTGAGTGAAATACGTGCAACTGAATAGGCTATGTGGATTGTGAGGCCTTGTTTGAAGTTGAAGGGTTAATTCAATTGCAGTGATAAATTCCTCTGCATGCATTTTCACACCAGATTGTGTTTCATTCAGTGACAGCAAGCAGCAAGTCTAAAGCACCACAACTAATTATGAAGGTACAGGGCAGTACATCAGACTTTGAAGATGTCTGCTGTGCCTCTATTCCCTTTCTGGCAATCCAACACTGGAAATATTTCTTTCTTTCCACTGAGCACAAGAAAGGTCAGATGATTAGTTGCTTCAAGTTGAAGAAATAACATTGAAGACCGAGTGCAGGAAATGAACTGTAGAGGCACAGGAAAGGAATAGGGCTCCTGGAGACAGAGGTCTCACTCAGAATCCCTCTGTTCCTGTTCTATTTTTAATTATAAAATTTTGGACCTGTTTTTAATTGTGATTTGGATTCTAATTATGGTGTGGCTTCAGCAGCTAACCAATGGACAGCTTTGAGCCACTGGAACTTTGTCACTGTGCAAGATTCTTGGACATGGGGATTGTTTGTGGGGTTTGATTTTTCAACCATGCCCCATAAGTGTACAGTATGTGGTTTCTCTGGAGGCAGCCAATTAGTTAGCTGCATGGAGGAGCCTCATCCGATCAGGGATGGCAGGCAGGAGAGCCAGTCAAATTGCTGAGGTCTGTGGGTGGTTGGCAGCCCTGCAGATTGGAGCTACGTCCAGCTGTAAAGCAGAAAAATGTGAGCAGAATAGGTGCACCCTGGCATTCCAAGGAAAGTTTCTGCCTTGCTGGAAGTGGAAGCTCCATTTTCAAGGAATTAGTGAGTGAAATTTTCCAATCCGGGACGAGCTGACATGTAACTTTTACCATGACCCCTCCCTCCCAGCTCCACTGATAAAACTCTGCCCATTATTTCCCATTCGGAATGTTTGTGTGTGGTTTTTAGAGGAGAGATCAGCGATACTGCAACTTTTAGTAGTGAAAAATCTTCAGCAATGTGTCATTCTATCAACTCCATGCTTATATCTACACTGTATGAAGGAGACAGACAGACTGACCGAGATTTATCATCTGCTGCTTTGTTTGAAATCTATCAAAACATGAGGTACAAGAGTTATATTGGGAGAACATGATATATGCAATGAAGTTCCAAATGAGCGATTACAATAACCCAGTGTTTGTATTATAGCTGTAGTGTGTATTGGAGAAGGAGAATAACCTGCAAGTACCTGGATGTTGGATGAGGACAGGATCAGGCTTGATGTTGTACTCCCTTTATTATCGAAATGCAGCCTCATGTACGAGGAATAGCCACTTGGACAAACGCCGAGGACTGATAATCCAAGAACCCATGGTTACCCCTCACTCCCACATTTCCCCTTCACCCCTCATAGGACCCCTCACCTCCTCAGGATCCCCTTACGCTCATGGGACCCCTCACCCTTCAAGATGCTTGTGGAACTCCTTACCTCCATCCTGGTGAGGCCAGCTGGACACCATGAAGTGCACAGAATCTCCAGCCCCTGCTGTCACACCCACCGTCCCAAATACCAGAAAGAACTAGCAACTGAGATGGAGCAAACTGGTGGAAAAATAAAGTCCAAATGCGAGATTGCCAGCAAACCTCGGCCTTACAATCTTATTGCTCTGTGTGGTTTAATCAAAGGCAACGCAACTCTAGCTGTACCTCAGACCATGAAACCGAGTAATCTACGAAGCAGCACAAAAAAGAACAGGGAATTGCCACAGTCCAGTTACTGAGCTGTCAATAGAAGAAACAATTCTCAGCTAGGATTGAGCGAGTTTTCTATTTTAGTCTGGCTGAATAACATGAATAGTCCACATCTGACAGAGGAGGGATGAGTGCATTGAGTGGATGGTCAAGTGTCTGACTTCACCTCCTTTGATGTTCTTTCTTTTGAAGGGTGATTAGAATTTAGACAGATATAGGATTATAGACAATCCATTCCAGTCAACCAGTTCCCAGCTCTGAGAAGTTTTTAACCTTTTCTGTGCCAAATGGATGGGATTGTCTGAGAATACTGTTGCATTCTAACTCTTCTCACTCTTTGGTGAATGAATAAGCACATACATAGAGGCTCAGTTGCTGATCCCTTGCACAGACATGGGGACTGATGCCTGGAGCGAACTAGATCAGGCTGTGCTGTGAAGACTTCACAGTTAAATTTCCAGCCAACATCAAACGTTTCGATGTATTAGGAAGGATAGCTGACGTAATGATGGCCACTGAAAGCATGCAGGCAATGCATTTCAGGGGACCAAATGCAGAAAAACGCTTCTTCAAAGGAACATTATTTGGTGCTTTACCTTTAGTGACAAGTTGTCACTTGCTTGAACAGCAGCATTACTCAGATTGGAATTTCTGATTGTGTCAGATCCATGTCAGTAGCCAGCAACCCACTTGAGGTGCATTCCATTGAGTGGGTCTGCTGCTCTGTGTGATTTCCAATCACAGTTTGTTGTTGAATGAGAGATTAGCCTGCTTCAACAGCACTTGTCTGTGCAAGTTGTCTCGTCCTGTTTGTGGAGGGTTGAACTGGATTAAGTGGGCAAGATATTTTAAAATTTGTCTTCCATTTCACTCAAGTACCAATTTATTTGAAGCTCAGACTGTTCTGGGAGTCAGTGTCCCGAACTGTAAGGTACTGCAGTTTGTTACATGTCTTATGTGGTTTTGTTGTCTGTAGTTTTCAGGAGGCTGGGATGGTATCTCAGGTGGGTTCATAGGGAATATGACTCCTTATAAACATGTAAACCATCTATGATATACAAATCAAAGATAACAACACTATAAGCCCATTATGAAACAGCTTAAACCTTTACTTAAAACTGGCATTTATAACGTAGTATAATGCAGAGTAAATCTCCCTTTGTATACACTGACATGAACGGACCAGCTTAGTTTGGATTTGTTGGACATGATATACTTCATTTAATCTAGCAATCTAACTCTGTTGGATCTGAATTGAAATAGTTTGTTTGTAGAAAATGCATTGTTTGCATTGTGTGGTTTGGAAGACCAGTGTAATGAGATTAAAGTGCAAAGTTTGTTCACCTCTACAGCAAAGGAAACTTCACCTCAGAATCACTAACTGTTGGGATCTCTCAGTTATAATGCTGCTGAGTAAAGCTGCTGAAGTCATGGCTGAGGCAGTCCTGAGACGTCACTACATAATTATAGCAAAGGTAAAGAAAGAATGGGCGATTATATATAATCTGAGCATCCTAAGGTGATCTGCATTTTTTTGTTATGATTGTTCATGGATGTGGGCATTGCTGTCTATACCAACATTTATTTCCCATTCATAATTGAGAGCAGTTAAAAGTCAACCACATTGCTGTGGGTTTGGAATCACATGGAGGTTAGACCAGGTGAGGCTGGTGGATTTCTTTCCCTAAAGTACACCAGATAGATTTTTACGAAACCGACAGTGGTTATGTGGTCACCATGAGGCTAGCTTTTTCTTTCAGATTTTTATTGAATTCAAACTTCACCAGCTTTCTTAGATAGATTCCAGCAGGTTTGCAATGCAGACTGATACCAACAGCTCAATTCCCACATGGGGTGGGGTCACCATGCAGGTCTTGGCCATCGTCTGAAGCCTGGTCACTTTCTAGTTAAGCTCTCTACCAATCACCTCTCTGTTGAGAGGGTAGCCACTATGGATACTTTCATCTTCACTTTACCGTACATGCGGTGTAGATACATCTTCAGCACTTTTAAGGAGAGAGTTCCAGATTGTGACCCAGCGACAATGAAGGAACGGCGATATATTTCCAAGTCAGGATGGTGTAAGATTTGGAGGGGAACTTGCTGGTGGTGGTGTTCCCATGTATCTGGTCCCCTTGTCTTCCAGCTGGCAGAGATTGTGGGCATGAATGGTGCTGAGCCTTGAGAGAAATGACCAGTTAATCTACATTGCTCAGGGGATAATAGTGGCCTGGAAAGTTCTATTCGGAGAAGTCTCCCAGGATAAGATGAGGGCCTCCATTTAATGGTTCATTTAACTGATGAATGGGGGCAAGAGGTTTGATTCTAATCTATTTCCCCTATATTTCTAGACCTCACCATGACAAGAACAGTGAGTACAGAATGGACAGCATGTTTAACAGGCCAACAGCTGTTCAAATGAATTGAGAGAAAGAGGGTGTTTGCTGTAATTCTCATGTGCTCCCATACACTTGTGGGACCAGTTGCCAGCATTTAATACTATATAACATTGGAGCCTTTTTAAACAGAGGTGCCCTTCACTTATTCCGGAATTTGCACAGCAGATTAGTGAAATTTGTTTCATCCAGTCTTCCCAAACAGTTCTCGGATGGACAGTAAGGTGAGGAATTGCCATGAGAATGAGTGGAAGGGAGCAAAGCTGCTTGAACACAATAGCTTCCTGAGACTGGGGTTATCCTGGAGCAGGCGGCCTTGGCGTCAGGAAATATACTTTGGAACTGACTTGATGTTTACTTGTGGTATTTCACGCTTGCAGAAACAGTCAATACTATTGCTGGCAAGGTTATAGGAAGCACCTCCCTGATCAGTATCTGATCATGCAGCTGGAGTCAGTTCGGATTCAACTTGCCATTAACCATTTGATAAACCGGTCGGACTTTCAGGACTAAAAAGGAGGATCAGAGGGACAGTTTGTGGAAAACCTTTTGAAAGGGAGAGGTCCGGTGGGAAGAGGGAATTTATCTTCTTGCCCTGTGTGGCTACAGTTCCATGGTTTTTCACTTCATAGTCCAAACAGACAGCAGAATGAAATCACAATGTTTTGTGTTTGATTAAGAGAATATCAGTGCTCGTTAATGTGCCCGCTTCCCTGCCCTGTCAAAAGGGGATTTATTTCAGCCCCGTTTGTGCTGTTCGATGGTACAACAGCAGCGCTGCACACTCAGCTGTGTTCTATTACTTTCACTCAGCAGTACGACTCACAGCTGGTTCAGTTCATTCGCTTGGGAGGGTGAACAATGTGGAATGTCTTGCTCCAGCTGGGAAATTAATTCTGTGCTCTTTCTGGGTGAGGAATGATGGCATTTCCATCATGAAATAGACACGGGAGAAACATGTGTATGAATTACACGTCGAGAAACAATGTGGCAGAGGGTACATGTATGATTTCCCAGGGCTAGCAATCCCACTGGGTACAGTTCACTGCTTATGATAGTTATGTTGTGGGGATTGGAGTACATTTTTAATCGAAGTTTCCTAGAAATCTTGCTTGCTTTAGACCTCGGTTAGTTATTCTGAAGAGTAACTGGTGTGGAGAGGTTCTTGTTTTAATCAACTCAGTTGGAAGTAAATCTTCTAAGAACAAGATGAGTTGCAGGAAAGCTTGATACAACAAGCTGTCAGACTGATTTCTCCAATTCTGTAAAGAAATATCTCTTGTTGAGTTCAGTGAAACTTATTTGTTCTTTTGAAAGATCATCTCAAGATTGTATTTCCTGACTAAGCTGTCACTGAGAGAAAATTGCACTTTAAGGCTGTAAATTGGTGCCGTTTTGGATACTTGTGGGGGGGACGACTTACCAGGGGTAAGTAACGGGGCTCAGGCCTCTGGCACGGAGCCTGTCCCCGCTACTCAGAAGGGAAGGGTGGAGAAGAGCAGAGCAATAATAATTGGGGACTCGATAGTTCGGGGCACAGATAGGCGGTTTTGTGGGAACGAGAGAGACTCACGTTTGGTATGTTGCCTCCCAGGTGCAAGGGTACGTGATGTCTCTGATCGTGTTTTCCGGGTCCTTAAGGGGGAGGGGGAGCAGCCTGAAGTCGTGGTCCATATTGGCACCAATGACATAGGTAGGAGGAGTGCTGAGGATGTTAGACAGGCTTTTAGGGAGCTAGGTTGGAAGCTCAGAGTTAGAACGAACAGAGTTGTTGTCTCTGGTTTGTTACCCGTGCCACGTGATAGAGAGTCGAGGAATAGGGAGAGAGAAGAGTTAAATGCGTGGCTACAGGGATGGTGCAGGAGGGAGGGATTTCGGTACTTGGATAACTGGGGTTCTTTCTGGGGAAGGTGGGACCTCTATAAACAGGATGGTCTGCACCTGAACCTGAGGGGCACCAGTATCCTTGGGGGGAGGTTTGCTAGTGCTCTCGGGGGGGGTTTAAACTAACTCTGCAGGGGCATGGGAACCCAGACTGTAGCTTTAGGGTGCAGGACCTGGAGTGTAGGGAGGTTAGGAATATGGCATCAATCTTAAAGGAGGGTGCCTGTAAACAGAAGAGTGGCTTGAAGTGTGTATACTTTAATGCCAGAAGTATACGAAATAAGGTAGGTGAACTCGCAGCGTGGGTTGGTACCTGGGACTTCGATGTTGTGGCTATTACGGAGACATGGCTAGATCAGGGACAGGATTGGCTGTTGCAGGTTCCAGGGTTTAAATGTTTTAGTAGGGTCAGAGGTGGGGGCAAAAGAGGGGGGGGTGTGGCTTTGCTTGTCAAAGATAGTATTACAGCGGTGGAAAGGAAGATGGACGAAGATTTGCCATCTGAGGTAGTTTGGGTTGAGGTTAGGAATAGGAGAGGTGAGGTCACCCTGTTAGGAGTCTTTTACAGGCCTCCTAATAGTCCTAGAATCGTTGAAGAAAGGATTGCGAAGATGATTCAGGAGAAGAGTGACAGTAATAGGGTGATTGTTATGGGAGACTTTAACTTTCCTGATATTGATTGGGAAAGCTATAGCTCAAGTTCGTTAGATGGGTCAGTGTTTGTGCAATGTGTGCAGGAGAGTTTCCTGACACAATATGTAGATAAGCCAACAAGAGGTGAGGCCATACTGGATTTGGTTCTGGGTAACGAACCAGGCCAGGTATTAGAACTAGAGGTAGGTGAGCACTTTGGGGACAGTGACCACAATTCGGTGATTTTTACTCTAGTGATGGAGAGGGATAAGTGTGTACTACAGGGCAAGAGTTATAGCTGGGGGCAGGGAAATTATGATGCGTTGAGGCATGACTTAGGATGTGTGGATTGGAAAAGTAGATTCCAAGGCAAGAGCGTAATTGATATGTGGAACTTGTTCAAGGAGCAACTATTGAGTGTCCTTGATAAGTACGTACCTATCAGGCAGGGAGGAAAGGGTCGTGTGAGGGAGCCGTGGTTTAATAAGGAGTTGGAATCCCTTGTTAAATGGAAGAGGGCGGCCTTTGTAAAGATGAGGTGTGAAGGTTCAATAGGGGCAATTGAGAGTTATAAGGTAGCCCGGAAGGACCTGAAGAGAGAGCAAAGAGCAGCAAGGAGGGGACATGAAAGGTCCTTAGTTGGTAGGATTAGGGAAAACCCTAAGGCTTTCTATAGGTATGTTAGGAATAAAAGAATGACTAGGGAAGGAATAGGTCCAATCAAGGATAGTAATGGGAAGTTGCGTGTGGAGGCTGAAGAGATTGGGGAGGCGCCGAATGAATACTTTTCGTCAGTATTCACTCAGGAACAGGACATTGTTGTCGATATGAATACTGAGGCACGAATAAGTAGAATGGATGGCTTTGAGATATGTAGAGAAGAGGTGTTGGAAATTCTGGCAAGGGTGAAAATAGATAAGTCCCCTGGGCCTGATGGCATTTATCCTAGGATTCTCTGGGAAGCAAGGGAGGAGATTGCAGAGCCATTGGCCTTGATTTTTGTGTCCTCTTTGTCGACAGGAGTAGTGCCAGAGGACTGGAGGCTAGCAAACGTGGTTCCCTTGTTCAAGAAGGGGAGCAGGGATAATCCTAGTAACTATAGGCCAGTGAGTCTCACTTCTGTTGTGGGCAAAGTCTTAGAGAGAATTGTAAGGGATAGGATTTATGCACATCTGGATAAGAATGATGTGATCAAGGATAGTCAGCATGGTTTTGTGAAGGGCAGGTCGTGCCTCACAAACCTTATTGAATTCTTTGAGAAGGTGACTAAGGAGGTAGATGAGGGGAAAGCGGTAGATGTGGTATATATGGATTTTAGTAAGGCGTTTGATAAGGTCCCCCATGGTAGGCTACTGCAGAAAATACAGAGATATGGCATTGAGGGTGAGTTGGAGGTTTGGATTAGGAATTGGCTCTCTGGAAGAAGACAGAGGGTAGTAGTTGATGGCAAAGGTTCATCTTGGAGTGCCGTCACTAGCGGTGTTCCGCAAGGATCTGTTTTGGGACCATTGCTGTTTGTCATTTTTATAAATGACCTGGAGGAAGGGTTAGAAGGTTGGGTGAGCAAGTTTGCGGATGATACGAAAGTCGGAGGAGTTGTAGACAGTGAGGAAGGATATGGCAGGTTACAGCGGGATATAAAGAAGCTGCAGAGCTGGGCAGAAAGGTGGCAAATGGAGGTCAATGTAGCTAAGTGTGAAGTGATTCACTTTGGTAAGAGTAATAAAAAGATGGATTACTGGGCTAATGGTAGACTACTTGGTAGTGTGGAAGAGCAGAGGGATCTTGGTGTCCATGTACACAGATCTCTGAAAGTTGCCACCCAGGTAAATAGTGCAGTGAAGAAGGCATATGGCGTACTGGCTTTTATTGGTAGAGGAATTGAGTTCCGGAGTCCTGAGGTCATGCTGCAGTTGTATAAGACTCTGGTGTGGCCGCATCTGGAATATTGTGTGCAGTTTTGGTCGCCATACTATAGGAAGGATGTGGAGGCACTGGAACGGGTGCAGAGGAAGTTTACCAGGATGTTGCCTGGTATGGGAGGAAAATCCTATGAGGAAAGGCTGAGGCACTTGGGGTTGTTTTCATTGGAGAAAAGAAGGTTTAGGGGTGATTTGATAGAGGCGTACAAGATGATTAGGGGGTTAGATAGGGTTGTCAGTGAGAACCTTTTTCCACGTATGGAGTCAGCTATTACAAGGGGGCATAGCTTTAAATTAAGGGGGGGTAGATATAGGACTGATGTTAGGGGTAGGTTCTTCACTCAGCGAGTCGTAAGTTCATGGAATGCCCTGCCAGTAGCAGTAGTGGACTCTCCCTCTTTATGGGTATTTAAGCGGGCATTGGATAGGTATATGGAGGATAGTGGGTTAGTGTAGGTTAGGTGGGCTTTGATCGGCGCAACATCGAGGGCTGAAGGGCCTGTACTGCGCTGTATTCTTCTATGTTCTATGTTCTATGTTCTAAAGGCAACGTCTTATCAGCATCACTTATTTCCCAGCTGTCTTACTTACATGTAGTCATTACTAACATTTCTGGAGATTAATCAGTGTGTTAAATTTTTTCCACAATGCTCACTGACACATTTTTCTGATACAAGCCAGAAATTTGTTATAAAATTCCATAGAGTGAGAACTAATATGTTTGTAATTAAATAAATTTATGGTGTGAAATGGATAAAGCAGCCACCTGTTATTATGAACCCTTCACACGGAGACCAGATGAACCAAAAGAAACTACAGGGTTACAGAGTATCAATGCAACACCAAAATCAAAAATCTGAATTATTTTATTAAAGAAGTCCATGAATTCTGTTTGTTCATTGGATACTGTCTGACTATACTGATCCTCCATGTCTATCTGTCTGTCTCTCTCTGTCTGACTGATGTTTTCTCTGTCAGTGACCTCTAGATTCTAGAATGTATTCATTCCCTCCAGCATTCTCTCCCAATTGTACATTCAGCATCTATTCAATACTCTTGATTTCCAGGCCCCTGAACAATTGTTTTATGCAATAGAAAGTTATCAAGTTTTCAATGCACTGATTGCCTTACTTTGAGCACTCAAAGCAGAGCTAAAGGGATATTTTTGTCCTCGATGTTATGAGAGTAATTAGGGAATGGTGGTACATTGGAGGGACTGTGTGATGATGTGTCCCATTGCAGTCATTGGGAATTGGACCATGGGACTGTCAGTTACATGGTTAGAGTAAACCATCCTGGTCAATGATGAAACTGCAATAAATGGCCCTTGCATGACTGCATCATCAGATATAGCAAGCCAGTTAAAAATGAGCAGAATATTGTGTGGGGATTGTTGGAAATTGAAACAAGCACTTATGAAATACAGGGTGGCCAGGCTGTCTTCTTGATAAGTTGTTTTTAAGTTATTCAGTCTATCTGTGTGAAGCTGCTAATCTACGAGGTTATTTACAGAATAATTTCCTAAGGGACTCAGCACGTGTATTTCATAGAATGTTCTTCCCTCCCTCTGATTTCTTTATTCGAAACTACTTTTGCAGGAATTCTAGAGTATTGTCATTCTTAATCATTGATTGTTGGGAGTGAATTTGTTTTCCTTCTATTTAATAATTATTCCTGTCCTTCCCTACCTACACTCCACCCTGACATGCATTGCTTCTGCACCTTCTAATGATATGCTCCTGGTCTCTGTCAGGTCAGATTCCAATATCCACTCTCAGTCTATTTCCAGTCATACTGGCTCTGGATCTAATTCCCATTCCTTCATGTTCACCTGCCATCTGCACTTCCCTCTGTGAGAGGCCCTTGCAATGGTTGTTGTTTCTGCAAAAATCATAAGGCTGAGTCATGGGGGGTGGTGGGGGGGGGGAGGAATATGTTAAGATAGATATACTTGCAAGCAGTTACAAGTAACCGTATCTTGCTTCTGCAAAAATCACAAGGCGGAATCATGAGAGTATATGCAAGAAATAACTAACCGAAAAGGGAGGTGATCGACTGGGTAGAAACAGGTGTATTGACATGACCGTTGCAATTGTCATGCACATAGGGAGTTAGTATGAATAAGATAACCTAATAAGACCCAGTGTTGTGTCAGCAAAGGTAATAAGACCCAGCTATCAAGGGGGGGTGGGGGGGGCGGTTTGCACATCAACAACAGGCCACAGACAGATGTGATTAGCAACTGCGCAGAGCAATACAACTATCAGATATGAAGTAAAAAGAGGAGTACCAAGGGACTCAATTGAACTGTTTAAGTTGTAATGTAACCTGATCGGTGTGCCTTCTCTATTGGTCACCCGGCTTGCAAGACCATATGAATAAAAACTGCTTCAGAATTTGACTCGGACTAAAGTTATTGAACAGTGAGCTTCGTTTCTCACACCTATCTGTGAATATCTTCAGCAGGAATGCTGGGTGAGGTGGAGGCTCCAATCCCTCTGGCACTGTATTAGCGACTACAAATGCTGTCTCTAAAACCTAATAAACACTTATCCCATTATGTATTATTCCCTTTTTGTATTGGTGGCTTATGATTTACAGTTTGTGAACAAACGAATAGTATCAACAGGATTTGATTCCTCTAGAGTAGAAAGAAGTTACAATGTAATACAACAGAATTTATATGTTCAGCTTTAGAGGCTAATTTGAACCTAGGCAGGAGGTACCATACAGGAATCCTTGCAATGCCAGTTTTAACCTCAGCCCATTATTCCATTCACTTCAGTGGTGAGTAAAATCAGGCTGAGCGCTAAATGTGTTATTCCGGGTCCTGGTGGGAAGGTTGGCTTAAAACCATTGGCCCTCCTTATTCTGTGTGTTGGTCTGCTCCCAAAGCCTGGATCAAGCCAACAGGCAGGATTCTCCCTCCAGTTCATAATCTGTTTGGAAAGTACAACTTTCAGTTGGCAGCTCTCAGGTCAAGAACTGAGTGAAAGGGGAGTCTCAAGCCAGAATCCATTTCTATGGAACTCTGAGCTTCGGTGTATCTAGCTGCCAACGTGATACAAGGAAGTGGCGCTATATTTCCAGTGTTTTGTATTTGCAGGTTGCCTGTTTAGCTGGAAGCACAATTGCCTGTTGATTCCATGGGCACTCTGAACATTTGAGGAGAGATGTCACAGCCGGCACAAATGAACCTGAGCATTCCAGGTAAGTATCTCATCATTCACTGCTGTAGCCAATCACCTGGCTTCCTCTCATCAATACTGCAGGTATTTTGTCATCTCAGGTTGGAGCTGAAAGGTGATACATCCATCATCCCTTTACAAGACCATTTTAGTTCTAGTCAACCAGCTACCTGTAAAAATCCAACTGACGTGTAGCACTGTTCATTACTTGCAGTATATCCAATGTGAATTCTCAAACTCCCTGATGTTCCCATCATTTTAAGCTCTCATTTATCCAAATCATTGGATGCAGCATGTAACTCAATGTACTGAAGTGTGTGGATGTCATTATACAGATTCTCCACTGCCTGTTTGAATCAGTGCACAAATAGCACCACTAATCCTGCGGGTTATTGGAATTCCTCCAATTGATAATCTTAGAGCAGAAGTGGCTGGGTTATGGTTCTGATATAACTTTGCTTTTTTTTCCCTATGATGGCATCACCACACCACAAAATAACAACAGATGCGGAAAGCCTTTTGATGTATCCTAATTCCCGCCCTAAGGACATTGTGGGTCAACCTACAGCAGATGGATTGCAGCAGTTCAAGAAGGCAGCTCTCCACCAACTTCTGAAGGGCAACTAGGGACAGCCAAAAAAAGCTGGCCCAGCCAGCAACACCCACATCCCACAAAAATGAATAAATAAGTAAATCCAATAAATGATCCTACCCTTATGTCCAATAGTTTCTTACACGATTCCAGGAGTTTTGTCTCTAGTGTTCTGTCTGGAATTTGATTACTTTTGTGCATTAACTTTTTTACACAGAGAAGTATTTCCTGACAACTATCCTAAAATGATCTTTATACTCATTTGACTTTTTGTCCCCTGGGCAGTCCTTTTACAGCTTAAATTAAAGCATAATCCTGGATTAAATTCTTGGATGATATAACTGTCCAAATATCAAAACTATCAGCAGATTAAAGGCATCAAGTAATCTTTGAGAGTGACCAAATCAACATTTATTTCAGTGTGAAAGTTTCTAGTTATGTTCAGTGAATATTGTTAGTGGCAAACTTAGTGACAATGTCCTCTCCTTCCTTAGATCTGGGAAGTCATGCTCTGTACAACGAGTTGGATGACAGTGAGAAGAGTCCCTATGCTGTGGAAACACCATATGGTTTTCAGTTAGACTTGGATTTCCTCAAATATGTCGATGACATTCAAAGTGGAAACACCTTAAAGAAACTGACCATTCATCGCAAACCACGAACAAAACCATCAACAAACACCAGTGGATGGACCTCCACAGAGTCATTGTCCTCCTCAACCAGTGAGGACATTAAGATATTGCCCATGACCCCAAAGTTTAGAACTCACGCTGTTAGTTATGATGTAAAGGATCCTGTTTGTGCTCAGCACTTTAGTGTTGCATCACCACCACCAACCAACAGTCTTCTTCCACCACCTTCCCCAAGATCTTCCCTGAGGAACCTTCATGTGGAAAAGACTTTGTTGGAGACCAGTCGGAGGTTGCAGCAGGAACAGTTAACGACTGATGATGTATCAAGACCCAGATTATCGAACATTGGTTCGTGCGGTCAAAGCCAGATATCTCCATCTACCCAACAAACCTCTATTGGAAATGGCGATGTTAACCCAGTCAACAATCCGCCATCCACTGGCTTCTTCAGCTTTAGTCCCATGAATTCGGGACGAAATTCTCCGGTCCCTAGTATCACACCGGCACACCTTCAGCACATCCGGGAGCAGATGGCTGCTGGCCTGAAGAGGCTGAAGGAGCTGGAAGAACAAGTGAAAACGATTCCGTACCTGGAGAGGAAACTCTGCGCGGTCGATGAGGAGAAGAGGCAGCTCATAGCCGAGCTGAAAAAACGAACAGTTTCTAGTCCGACTGAGCCCTCCCTCCTCAGGCAGCGGTCATACAGCACTGGGAATGTGGCCCAGTACCAACCAGAAGCCAGGAAGGTGGTTGAGCTTCATATTGATTTAGCTGGTGACAACGGAGAGAAGAGATCAAGTAAAATTAAAGAACTTCGGCGGCTAACTGAGAAGTTGACAGTTGCTGAAAAGAGCAGAGCCTTTACGTCTCAACAAGGCCCATCGCCAGGCGGACCTCCAACCAGTCCTAGCAAAAAGGCACTGCTAAAGTCAGTGGGTGTAGGAGAAAAGAAGGACATGAATAAGGTTGTCTTTTACTATAAATCCGAGAGACCCACTCGAGAGGTAGCAGTTGGAACAGAATCGGACACCAGGCATATCGGTGTTGGAGTTGTTGAATCAATGTTGGGGCTCACCACTATGGCGCAGGAGGAAATTGAATTTCTACAAGAAATTATCGACAGTCAGAAAGCAAATATCTCTATGATTGCAGCCGAACTGGAGGATGCAAATAATGAACTGAACAACTTAAAACTAAGTGTGGCCCCCGTCACGTCTACGACAATGGTTGATGTCAGTGTCATGGCCAAACCGCTTATGGTCCATGCAAGTCAGGAAGCCAGAATTCCAGTCATGAGTCGAGCAGTGGGTGATCACTTGGAGATTACAGATGAGTCTGTGGATTGCACACCTCAGATGTCTAGTGTAGGAGTTAACTGCAGTTTACGAGTACAGGAGACCTCTGTTGGTCCAGATTCTCCAGTCACAGAAGAAGACATTGATGATGCACGTTTGGATATTTACAGTCAGAGTCAGAGTGGGTGCAGACTAGAGAGGGCCCAAGGAATACAGAAAGGGGACATGAAGGTTGAAACTATTGAGTATGAAGCAAATGCTTCTGATCAGATGTTAGAGGAAAGTCAGGACGTAGGAGCTAAAGATTGTGAGACCAAACATAAGATTAAAGACGAGGTGACAACAGTGGTGAACTTATCAAAAGATCGTGTCGCAGTCAAGCTCTACAGCACATCTTTTCAAGTCATGCGTGAGGAAGATACAAGTCCTGAGGTAAATGTGCAAATGCCCCTGGGACAGAACTACGCGGTCAGTCCTACCAAAGGTGAGTCTGAGTTTTTATGTTTTAAGGTGATGCAACATCCCATGGGTAAAAGTCCAAACAGAAATAATTGGTGAAGCATTTTGCATTTTGAAGGTGGAAATGAGAAATAAATAGTTTACTTAAATCATCTTTTTGACTTAATGCCAGTTCCAAGTGTTTATGGGCCACACAGTTCACTATTTCAGTGAAGTACATGGATGTAATATTCAAAATGTTGGAGGAAAGGGACTTAGAATGAGCATTAAAGCATTAGTTGCCACAATTTTAATTTCAAAGGTGTCAGCCTCAACTTTCAAACCTCAATCAAAAATGTGAAATGACTAGGTTGTATGTTGTTAGTTAACTAAGCGTAGTTAACAGAAGCAGATTCATGGAGTGAAGATGAACCTGCATTTAGCAGTGCTGCTATGCACAACTCAAATGAAGATAAGAAATAGGAACAAAAGTGGACCTTTTGGCCACTCCAGCTAGCTTCATTATTCAGTTAGTTCATGGCTGGACTGCTTGTGTTTCAAGTTCCACATTCACATTCTACCTAAGTTTCTGTGCTGACGTTAGTGAAACCCAATCAGGTTCCAATGTTTCAAAGCCAAATAGTCGTTACAGAGATGTTTTAGACACAGCCTTTCTGTGCAGTGTGGCTGTCCTGGATTAGATAGTCCTGAATGATTGTAACTAACGTCATGATACCAGTCTGTTTCTAACAGGAGTGTTGAAGTCAATCATGAAAAAGAAGGATGGGTCAAACAAAACAGAAGCAAACGTCAGCAAAAAAAATCTACAGTTTGTTGGTCTTTTGAATGGCGAGTAAGTAGTTACAATTATTTGTCCAAAATGTTGCTGTTTGATGTGGATAACTTGTATATGTAACAATGCTTCCTATTAATAGAATCATAGAATCCCTACAGTGTGGAAACAGGCCTTTTGGCCCAACAAATTCACACTGACCCTTCGAAGAGTAACCCACCCAGACCCATTCCCTATCCTATACTTACCCCTGTATTGGGAAGACTAAAATCCTTGTCTTCAGTTCCTGGCAAAGTCTCCATTCCCCAGCCACTTACTCCATCAGTTTCCCTAGCAATACCTGAGGCAGTTTTGGTGTTACATTTGATATATGTTTATGGTCACACAAATGTGTTACCACTAAAACTGCCTGCTTCCATCTCTATACTGCCACATCTCAGCTCAGCTGCTGCTTAAATCTTCACTCAGGCCTTGATGATCTTTTAACCAATTATTCCAACAACTCCTGACCACCTTCCACATTCTACCTCCTGGAAACTTGAAATCATCCAAAATTCTGCCTCCCATGTTTTAACTTGTACAGAGTCACCTTCACTCCTCAGCCCTGTTCTCTCTGACCCACGTTAATTTTCAATTTCGCAACACTTTAATTTTAAAATCCTCACCCTTGTTTTCCATATCTCCTCCAGTCCCACAATTCTCTGAGATATCTGCATTCCTCTAACCTCTTGCGCATCTTTGAATTTAGTTTCTTGTTCCTGCCTTAAGCTGCCAAAGCCCCAAGCTTTGAAATCCTTCCTACATCTCTCTACTTCCTACTTTAAGATCCTCCTTAAAACCATGGCTTTTGCTCTCATAAATAATTGTCTCTTTTAAATGAATCAATGCCGAATCATAGAATAAAATTTGACAAAGTGTTAAGAACATTTTTTTAAATAAAGCCCTTGTAGAAATGCATGTTATTTAGGACTCTTGTGATACAGTGGCAATGTCCTTACCCCTGAGCTCGGAGACTTGCATTCAAATCCCACCGGCTTTGGATGTGTGCGATAACACACTTAAATACATTGATTTAAAAATGTCTATAAATACATTTTGCTATATGTACAATAATGGAATATACAATGTGATTAACTGCACTCCACCATTCAAGCACTTAGTGAGATGGAGATACAGTTTTCTATTCTGAAACGAAAACAGAAATTACTAGAGAAACTTAACAGGTTGAAAATGTGTCAGGAATGAAGTAGGGCTCATGCCCGAAATGTCGATTCTCCTGCTCCTTGGATGCTGCCTGACCTGCTGTGCTTTTCCAGCAACACATTTTCAGCTCTGATCTCCAGCATCTGCAGTCCTCACTTTCTCCTCGAAAACTTAACAGGTTCTCTTGTCAGTGGAGAGAAAAGAGAATTAATATTTTGAGTCCAGCAACCCTTCTTCATAACTGATAGTAACTAGGAAAAAGTGATATATATTCTGAAAACAAGGGTGGGGTGGAAAAAGGAGTGAGCGGGTAGGTAGAGATGGAGGCCAAACAGAGAAAGAGAAAGCACCAGCAGACAAAGGGATGGATGATAATATGCCAGGGAGGAAGAGAAGCTGATAATGTGGACCGTAAGCTAGTGAAAATGGATTGGCTATGTTGAAAGCAGCCCATCTCATGTCAGGGCCTAGGGTGTGGTGGTAGCTAAAGGGCATAGATGAAGGTGTTCAGGTTCTAATATTATTGAACTCGATATTGAATCCTGAAGGCTTCTATTCTGTTCAGTTTTCTATTTTAAAAGGTTGAAATTAAAAAAGCGGAAATAAATGTAAATTTGTTTAGATGGAGGGTGACATAGTTGATTCTGAGGCTAGGATCATGAAACTATGACAGTATGAGGTGTAACCTGGCTATGATAAATTGGGGATCATTATTTAAAAGGATAACAGTGGATAGACAATGGCAAACGTTTAAAGAGTACATGGGGGAACTGCAACAATTGCTCAATCCTGTCCAGCACAAAAATAAAATGGGAAAGATGGTCTTTACCATGGTTAACAAGGGAAATTTAGAATTGTATTAGATCCGAGGAAGAAGCATACAAATTGGCCAAAAGGAGCAGCAGTCCTGTGAACTGGGAGCAGTTTAGGTGTCAGCAAAGGAAGACATGGGGTTGGTTGAGAGGCATGAGAGTAATGAGTAAGTTTGTGGGGAATATGCAAACTGACTGTATAAGCTTCTATCGGTACCTAAAGAGAAAAGGAAAAATGAAGACAAATGTCTGTCATTTACATTCAGAAATAGGGGAAGTTTTATGGAGAACAAAGAGTTGACAAGCCAGTTAAAGACATTTTGATTTTGTCTAAACAAAGGAAGACAAAAATAACATCCCAAAAATGTTGAAAGGACAGTCTAGTGAGAAAGCGGAAAATCAATATTGGTAGGAAAATGGTGTTGGGGAATTTATTGGAATTAAAGTTTGATAAACCTCTAAAGCTTGATAAGTAATCCCTGAGTACTTAAGGAAGTGCTCAGCAAAATAGTGAATGCATTGGTGGCAATCTTTCAAGATTCTATACCCTCTGGAACTTGTCTAATGTAACCCCACTATTTGGAAAAGAAGAGGTAGAAGGAAAACAGGGAATTATTGACTGGTAGCCTGACATCAGTATTTGGGAAAATGCTAGAGTCCATTATAAAAGAGCTAATAGCAGAATACTTGGAAGACAGTGAAAGGATTGGACAGAGTCAGCATGGATTTATGGAAAGGAAATCATAGTTGGCAAATACTTGATAAGTGGAATCCAGTGACTGCGGTTCACTTGAACTTTCCGAAGGCTTTTGATAAGGTCCAAGTTAAGAGATTAAATATAAAATTAAAGCACATACAATTTGGGTAGTGTACTGACCTGGAAAGAGAATTGCTTAGCGGGTGGGGTGAACAAAAGACTAGGAATGAACAGTTCTTTTACTGAGTAGCAGCCAATGACCATTGAGGTACTGAAGAGATCAGAGCTTGGGTTCCAGCTATCCACAATCTACATTAAAGACATAGATGCGGAACCTGGATGTAATATCTCCAAGTTTGCAGACAACACAAAGCTGGGTGGCACGATGGATTGGGAGGAGGACACAGAGATGCATCGGTATGATTTGGACAAGTTGAGTGAGTGGGCAAATTATTCATTTTGGTGCCAAAAACAGGAAGGCAGACTATTATCTGAAAAGCAATAGATTAGGAAAGATGGGGGTGTGCACCAGTCACTGAAAGTCAGCATGCAAGTGCAGCAGGTGGTGAGGAAGGGAAATGATATGTTGGCCTTCATAGTGAGAGGATTTGAGTAAAGAGAATTTGAATGCAGGAGCAGGGATGCCTTACTGCAGTTGTACAGGGCTTTGGTAAGACCATACCAGGAATATTGTGTGCAGTTTTGGTCTCCTTAACTGATGAATGATGTTCTGGCAATGGAGGGAGTGCAGTGAAGGTTTACTAGACTGATTCCTGGGATGAGATGATTGATATATGAAGAGATATTAGATCAGACTATAGGTCCCACAGCAATCCCATGCCTTGGGTGAGAGCATTGTCAGCAGGCAGTAGGCACCGCCTTGTCAGTAATGGTGCCAAGTGATGAAGAATTACTGGCCTCTGTTCTCAGAGTGGTGACGGTGGTGGGGTAGGAGGGGAGGTGTGGGGGAGGAGTTAAACTGTATGTCTCCAGTGTCCTTGAAGAGTATCCATATCAACATGGTAAATTATTGATCGCCATGACTGATGATAACTAATTCACTTAGATAATTGAATTGGAACTCCCCAGTTACTCTGGTGGGATTTAAACTCAAGCTTCCAGATCATCAGTTGAAGAATCTGAATTACTAGTCCAGCAACATCATCAATCTCCTACTGTTTTGGGCAAGAACTGCAATGAAAATTCTGTTGCATTTGTAATTACAGATATGAGACAACTTCGAGTGAGGAATCGAGTGGTGAGGAGAACTTTGAGAAAGTGATTGGAGACAGTTCGGAAAGTGAGTTGGGAAATTGCTGTGATAGTTCTGATGATGATGGCGTTACAAACCTGAATGGCAGTGACAGCGATGACTGCGAGCATCCTGCAGAATGGAGGGATAAAGAGAAAGAGAAAATGCTTGAGCAGAGTAAACAGAACAATGAAGAGAACAGAACTGAAGAAGAGGAAGTGAAGGAAAAGTGAGAACAAAGTCTTTCCATTTGCTCTAATTATTCATCATTGAAATAATTGAAACAAAAGAAAACGAGAAATGTATACTCTACCCTCTCTTGTGGCTTGAGGAGAGAGGAATCTTCATTAAATTTCCATTTGTATAGATTACAGTTTAAATGCATAGCATCTGGAACCTGGTTCCTAATACTTAGCTGTTTAAAGCAGTGATAGCCAAGAAGTTCCAATCTCAAACACCTATGATTCAATTTGACTTGAGCTAGTCTGACTGATCTCAGTAATGATACACAATTGAAACTTGCAACTGACAAGATCAGAGAACAAAAAATAGTGCTCCTGTAATCCATTCTTAGTAAGTTCAATATCTGTCATTCAGGTGGCAATTGCACCAAATGCAAACATGCATGCTACATACATTTTTGGATGATACATATCATGCTATAAAAATCTGCCCATTCTGTCAAACTCTTTAATGTGGCTCTGATGTTTGCAGTGCAGAGATTTCCAGCAGTCGTTTCTTCTTTGTAATGTGGATGTTAGCAGTGTGACACAGGACAATTGGCCCTGACTGTCCTGTCTGCAAAAGGAGTAGTTTTTGCTATCACTTACCTACACATTGCTGTCGTGATTGCATTATTTCAAGTGGCAACTCTAACTCCAACACTGAAGGGATGTGAAGAAACTGCTAAAACTAGATTGTCATGAGACTGGAATTAGGAGTGTGCAACTAAACAGAAACGTAACAAATCAAATAAAGGTGGATGAAATGTAACTGCTGCCAGAGAATAGGAAGAAAGGCAGGAAATGCTGGAACTATAGAGCAGACCTGTTAATGTGGTCCATGGGCCAGCTTAAAACATTGCAAGTGAGTTAATTAGAACCTCACCAGTGAGGGAACAAATCTCCTGGTAGTACATATTTTAAAACTGAAAACCAAATCCCTTGGGTAATTAGGAATTGTATCTGTGCCAACAGGATAATGGGGCACATGGCACCTGGTGGCAGGGTGTAGGTGGAATATTGCAGAGAATTAGCTGGAAACTAATTGTTTCTGTGGGTGATGAGCAATTCACAATGGACATGGAGATAGATAGACTGAGAATAGAGGTCAAAACCAAGTTAGCAACAGCTCAGTTATTATGGTCTCTGGATCACCTAGTTCTGGGTTCAAGTTCCACTTTGGGGCTTGATCGCAAACAACAGGGTTGACATTTTGCACTGAGGAATGGTGCTGTGTTGGAGGGGCCATCTTCTGAATGAGATGTCAAATTGAAATAGAGCCATTTTGGGGAAGAGCAAGCGAATGAACCATTCTGTCCAGAGCAATATTTGTTCCTCAATCAACACCTTAAACACAGAATATCAAGCTTGCTGTGTACAGATCAGTGACCATATTTCTTACATTACAACAGTGATTACAATTAATGAAATATTTGAGGTGTGAGGAAGCTTTGTGATATTTGCAACTGTGAAAAATGCTCTCTTAATTAAAAAAGGATCATAAGCAGACCATTCAGCCTTTTCAGCCTGCTCTGCCATTGACCAGCTCATGGCTAGTCCTTTTCATTATCAATTTCCTCCATTACCCCTTATTCCTGAATGCTTTTGATATCTAGAACTCTATTGTATTGAACATAGTCAATAGCTGAGCCTTCACCGTCCTCTGGGTTAGGAAGTTCTCACTCTCAGAGTGAAGTAACCCCTCTTCATCCCATTATTAAATAGGCTACCTCTTGTTCTGGTACTGTAACCCTGATTCTAGAGCTCCCCAGCAAGGAGAAACATTATTCATCCTTATCAAACTCTGTTGAGAAATTTGTGTGTTCCGATTACATCATGTTTCATTCTTCTAAACAATATGGAACATGGTCCCCATGTCCACAATATCTCCTCACAGAATAATCCTGCCATCCCCCTTGAACATGTGTTACACACCCTCTCTATGATAGGCACATCCTTCCTTAGGTACAGGTATAAGACTTCTTTAAATATCGCCCTACCAACACCTATACTTTAACATCAGCCAATCAATGCCATGGTTGTATCGTTCAGTAAACATATACACTAATACAGTCAAGATTAGAGTGGTGCTGGAAATGCATAGCAGATCAGGCAGCATCCGAGGAGCAGGAAAATCGATGTTTCAGCAGGAGCCCTTCATCAGGAATTAAAGGTTTCCTGATGAAGGGCTCCTGCCGAAACGTCAATTTTCCTGCTCCTCAGTTGCTGCCTGACCTGCTGTGCATTTCCAGCACCACTCTAATTTCCAGCATCTCAGTCCTCACTTTCGCCTATATACATTAATACACCCAATAAGCACACTCAGGAACTCTGATTACTCATGTCTGCAAAGACTCTTACCAATTTTTATGGATGCACAATAGAAAGCATTCTGTCTGGATGCATCATGATTTGCTCTTCCCAGGACTGTTGAAACTGCAGAGAAATGTAAACACAGCCTGGTCCTCATGCAAGCCAACCTTCCATCCATTGACTCCATCTACACTTCTTGCTACCCCAGAAAGGCAACCAACATCATCAAAGATCGCTCCCACCTCGGTTGTAATCTCTTCCAACCTCTTCCATCAGGCAGAAAACAGAAAAGCTTAAACATAGCACAACATCGTGGGCCGAAGGGCCTGTTCTGTGCTATACTTTTCTAAGTTCTATGTTCTATGTATAATATGTACCAACAGATTCAAGAATAGCTTCTTCTCCGCTGTTATTAGATTTTTGAATGGACCTCTCAAATTTTAAATTTAATGTTGACCTCATTCTTTGTGCACCTTCTCTGCAGCTGTAACACTGTACTTCTCGCTTTGTTCTATTTCCCTAATGACCTGCCTGTAATGCAGCCAAAACAAAATTTTTCACTGTACCTAGGCACATGTGACAGTAATAAGTCAAAGCAAATCAAATTATTCATCAAGCAGTGTGAAACCATATCAGGACATTCATGATGATGGAAACCATTAAACCATTAATTGTACAACATATTTATCACTGGTGGAGCCTATCTCCAATGAGCCAGTGAGGCTTATTGTCTGAAATGAGCATGATGCCATGCAGAATGCTGGAATAGGTGAATCAGTGAATACAATTCTACCTGAAGCTCTTGTAGTGCCCCTGTCTCTGAGCCAGAAAGCCTGAACTCAAATCCCACCTGGCCTAGAGATGTATGATCAAATCTCTGATCAGGTTGATTAGGAAAATAATATTCTTGGACTTGGGTTCAACTCTCACCTGTCCCAGAGGTGAGTTGAGCATATTAGAGGAAATTGATTAAAATACACAACTCAGCATGGTTCGCAGGTAGTACCCCTACCTCTGGGCCTGGGTTCAAGTCCCACCCTGCTTTGAAGATGTGTAATAACAGGGTAATTATCCATAATTCAACCTTAAATTTATTAAGTTCGGCTAAATGCTTATAAGATCATTAAGATGGTAATTTTAGCTTTCACTGAAAAGTGGCAAGTCTAGGATAGAAATAAGGTAGAGCTCATGAATTCTTTGTAAACCCATGGCAGTCACTCAGTCCCATGCTGGACACAGTCCAGCTGCACAGTGTATAACTGTGGACTTAGTTGGATCTTTGCTGCAGGTTATTGTGTGGCCTATTTTTATTTTTAGAAATGAGTTCATAAACTGAGCATAGTTGGCATTGCAGTTTGCTAAAGACTTTGATAACTGTGCTGCTTTGTTTTTGGATACCAGATTCCTGGAATATAATTTTTTTTTTAAATTTTGCATTGATTGTTTTTTCACATGTTGCAGTAGTGCAATTGGTTGCATCAGAACATTCCTGGCATTGTGTCCAGTTACATTGGTAATTTTTTAACTGACGCATACCTCATTTGTGGGGCTGACTTCTCCTTATCTCCCCATTCTCCTGTTTCCTGATTTGGAGAGTTTGTTTCTTTAGGTTGTCTCTGACACACTATTTCCTTCCGGAGATCAGTGATTTGCTCCTGTTGGCTGGTGCGAATCTTCCAAGTCTATTGTTAGGTTCAAGCTGAAACCACAGTGTCACTTACAGCACATGAGCAAGCCATTCAGTCCATCGAATTCAGTGCAACTCTCTATAGAGCTTTTAAGCCTGATCTCACTGAAATCCACTCCCGTGGTTTGGATTTGCTTCCGTCAGTTCCTGATGGACAGAGCTTAGATATTCTTTAATCACAAATCAAGTCCTGACTTTGAGGACCCAAAGTTCTACTTAGGTCTTGTGCAATTAAGTAAATACCCTATCTTTTTATTTCCCTTCCCATTTTAAGTTAACATTATCAATTTCTAAATATCCTAATTTTACCTTGATGCTAAGCACTCAAGAGTGAGTTAAATCCATAATCCAACTGATTTTTCCAGACACAGTTAATACTCCATTTGCAGTCATTTAGCCAGAGCCTACAAAACTGGCTAACAACAGTGTGTTTAAAATCTTCAAACCGAGCTCAGGCCCTTTCCACACTGAAGGCTTTTGTTTCGCACAGTGTATAGTGCACAATCCTGACCTGTATGGACCAACCCTATCCCAATCACCTTTATTCCTTTCCAAGTGTGGTTCCCAGAATTAGCCACCAAACCCCAGCTGGTACCTCACCAGTGTTTATACATTGTTTGCAAATGCCCGTTGTCTTTGCTCTCTCTGCCTCTAGTTATAAAACCCAGGATTTTAAGAAATGATTCAGTTGCAGTTCATAGGTTTAAGATATCCTCTGCAGTATTAAAATTTCTCCCCTCAGCATATTGGGTGTTTCAAGAGTTTGCTGTCTGTCCTGACTCTCTTGTGATTGGTTTTCCTACAGATTTGAGTTGAGTCTGAAGATGCGGGAAGTCTGTCTAATCCTGAAGAATCATTTCAATGACCCAAATCCAGTGAAGAGTAAGGAGGTGGTGAGCATCTTTGTTTGCCATTACTGTGGAGTTAATTGTGATGTCCATAGTGAGGTCAGGTTAAAAGTCTGTGCCGAGGTTAGTGTGTCTATCACGAGCCAGAAAGATGAGGGCACATGTTCTACTTCAGACAATTAAAAAAAAAAGTCCAGGGTGATAACTCCAGGAGAGATCACATGAGCTAGAGAAGCTGATGACATGATGGTAATGTCACTGGACTAGTAAGGCAGAAATCCAGGATAATATGGTGGTTTGAGTCCCACTATAGTAACGGATGGAATTTAAAAATATTTTTTTCTTTTAATTCTAGAATTGAGAGCTAGTCTTAGTAATGTTGACTGTAAACTTATCACTAATTCTTGTCTCAAATATGTCCTTTAGGGAAGGAAATCTGTCATCCTTCCAGGTTACATGAGACTTCAAACTTAGAGCAATGAAGTTGACTCTTAACTGTTCTCTACAGTGGTTGAGTAAGCCGTTCAGTTGAAGAGCAATTATGGATGGGCAATGCCCACATTCACGCAAGAATAAACAAAGAAACCTGAGGGGATGTTGTCCTCTCAGCCATTGCATATCAGATAAGACATTAAACATTAAGGTGGACAGACAAAAATGCATGGCACTACGTTTAAGCTCAGGAGAGCTCTCCCTGGAGCCTTGCTGTTTATTTATCCCTCCACCTGTATTGCTGAAACAGATTATCTGACCATTATCTCACTTGACCACTGTGGGATCTTGCTGTGTGAAAATGGCTTGCATGTTTCTAATTTTCAACATTTCTGAGATAGCATCCCGATGGTGCTATGGAAATATAAGTACTTCTCTCTCTCTCTCTCTCTCTCGGTAGTGCAGTTTCTTGTCCTTTTCCTGGAACTTGTTCCAGCCACAGCCTTTTTTTTCCTACACGTTATCGGAAAGCTCAACTCCAGAGACTGAAGTCCAGCTCAGTCTCCATCACGAGCTGCTCTTTGTTGTGTTCCCAGGGGTTCTATTACTGATGATAACCCAGAGACAAGATCTGAATAGGGCTGTGGGCGAATGTTGGAATGTGTGATTTCAACATGTAGCTTGTGCCCAATTTAAGGCAGCTATGCAGTGGGAGGTAAGGGAGTGACTGAGAGGACCAAGTGCCCCCATCCGTAGGCCTCTGCTTTCATGACTACCTTGAGTTGTGGTTCACTCTTTGCCCTGTTTCAATAGCAACGTTCAGGAATTCTGGGAAACCGTGTATGTTTATGTTAAATTGATGTTCCAATGAAAAACTCATTAAAATTGCCTCATTTAAATGTGATCAGCAGTTTGTGAGGGAGTTGCACAAACATCGAGCCGTAGTGCATTGATAATGGCTTCCAGACACCGAGCACTTCTGTCAATTTTAACGACTCCCGAAGCCAAACCTACATCCTCCTGCTGTTTATGCTCCTCTTCTGTTTTCGGGCTGCTAAAATATCAAGTGAAGATTAATCCAAGATGTTTATTTTCCGGTTGTTAGCTGCTCTGGCCTGACACAGACCCGATCTGATAGCAGTCAATATTCAGGGTGGGTTTATTTGGGAATGATGTGGCAATGTGTGGCCAGCTTGGTCCAGCTCCCAGCTATGGGCCCTCGGCTCTGGGTGGGAGGAGCAGTTAACAGTACAATGGGCTGAAAGTCAAAATCTGCAGTCCTGGATGCTCTTGTGTGTTTGCAGATGTCCAGTTTGAATGCAATCCAGCAGGAGTGGTTCAGAGTCTCCAGTCAGAAGTCAGCCTCGCCCCAGGCCGTAGCTGACTATCTCATGGCCTTTGCGGAGATGTCACCAGCCATCCTGAAACATGTTGTCAACCTGTCTGATGGGAATGGCAACACAGCCCTGCACTACTGTGTCTCTCACTCCAACTTCCAGATTGTCAAGCTGTTGCTGGACACAGGTGAGCTCAGACTCTGGTGTTCACTAACTGGATAAAAGCATGAGGTAGAAGCACAGAGGCATGGTGTGGGTGAGGGCAAGTGGATGGATGTAATATGGGTGAGAACAGGTGAGAGGAGATGTGGATGTGGATAGGTGAATCCAGGGTTTTGGGTGGGGGCAGGTGGATAGGGTGTACTGTGGGTGTGGGTTTAGTGCCAGTATGTAGCTTGGGCATGTGGGGGTAGGGGGGTGAAATGGGGGAGTGTAATGGGGATGTGCCCAGATGCCATCTATAATATTTCCCAATGTATCTCTCTCTGGAATGGTATAATATTATTGAGAGATCAATAAATTATGAAAAGAAATAAAAAGTTTAATTTTTGGAAGAGACTGAAAGGTTAGCACAGAGTATAATAACTGATGAGTGAACAGCTTACTTAAGTTGAAGCAATCTTCCCTCATCTCTAATGGGAAAATATTGGCATATAGCAATTACATTGCTTCAGGTTCTGGATTTAAGGACACAAATGAATTAATTCCTGACAACAATGGGGTACTTTGATATGCAAATGAATATTCCTGTATCCTACATTTATTCCTGCAGTGCCAGTGGTTGATTGCATCTACCTCTTGTTGAGCCAACCAATCAGGTGTCTTGTTTATTTTTCAGCTGTCTGTAATGTTGACTGGCAGAACAAGGCAGGCTACACTGCCATCATGCTCGCTGCACTGGCTGCCATGGAGACTGATGCAGAGATGAATGTTGTCAAGCAGTTATTTAGTTTGGGGAACGTCAATGCCAAAGCCAGTCAGGTGACTACTGATGGCGGAACTTAACTTTGGCACCAAGTACACTTGCATGAATTTTTTTAATTTCAAAACAATATTTTCTTCATAAAAATATCTTTATATACATACATAGTCGCGGAAGCAGTTCGGTTCTGTACAGTAGTGTAAAAGGAACAAACAAACATTGGAGTTTGACTCTACCCAACAAACAAACCAAAAGTATTTCTTACTTGTGCAAGGCTATATTTACATAGATTTGAGGCACCATGAAGATCTGATAACTGAACGGACACCCATTTAACTATGGTAGAAAGACCTCAGACAGTGGTACATTTGTATGAAACTAACAAGAAACGTAAAATGGAGCACTTTCCTTAAAAGAAATCTAAGCTCAGTGGTGAAGTCATAAAGGCCATTCTCACTTTAATCAATGTGTCTCATAAATTACTATCCTGTACCTGTGACCGAAGCATTCCGCGCTCCTGTCTTTAAACTATTGAGTTGGATAAATAACAAACTGAGATTCTTGATTACTTAAATCGTTGCATCAACTCTTAATATTTATACACCCAATCCCACTTAATAAGTGTTAACTCACACATCCACAAACCAACATCCACAGTCAAACCTATCCATATGGAAAATTTATAGATACATACCAACCTAGGTATACACTCAGATATAAATGCAAACCTGCGTGTAAATAAAGAAAGACACATATACAAGGACACTGTGTGACATACAAGTATACCAGTCTCTCCACAGTTAAATGGAGAGTACTCATGATACTTGAGCACAGCACCCTGCTGCCCAGACAGTGCACACAGCCTCAGGCTTCCATTACCATGTGATCCCTAATCCTGGGTAATAAATGACCCTTAAATCTATTTGGAAACCAACTTGTTCAGGATTTAAATGTGAAATGTAATTTCTGAAAAAGGCTGGCCAAACATAAGCTGATTGCATAGCCTTGTCTGCACGGGTTTGAACACTGGTCACAGATTTCTGTGGGTGTAGTTTGTATAAAATCAAACTATTGAAGAGCTTGGTCCTTCCTTCTGTTCCTGTGGCACCAATAAGGACATTTCATTGTGCCCCATCATGGTAACTTGGGGTCGTCTCACTCTTGAGTGTTTTAATATCAGCAGATGATGGGAAACTATTCAAACAGAAGATTTCTGTGATACTGTGCCATCAGACTCACACATTGGGAGGCCCAAGTAATCCATTCTTAGTTGATCCTAATCCTCCTTAATCTCCATTTTCAATTGAATTTTTGTTCCTCAGCATGTTGCTCAGGACCTGCCTGTGTAGCTGTTGTCTAACTGTGTTAGTGATTCTCCATCTGAAGCTGTGAAGTCTGGATACAGAGTTCCCAGTCACTCTTTGCTCTCAGCTGTTTATTTGCATTCCACAGGACTAAGTGTAGTGACACTCCCAATCGATTCATACAGTGCAGAAAAGGCCCTTCGGCCCATCGAGTCTGCACAAGATAACTACCACTAAATGTGAGCTAATCTCAAGTTCCTGCACTGGTCCCATTTCTTTGAATGTTATGAAATTTGAAGTACTCAATACATTGATAGAATTCATACAGTGCTCCTGGTCTTGATTTTTGTTGTGGCATTACAGAGATGACACAATGGTGGATTTGTTCATTGTCACTGGGTTAAATCCTTACAATATATTGGGAGCACCTATTCTCATCCTCCCCTGGACAGCCCCTTGGAAATGATGATGACTTGCTTCCATTCCAGTTCAGTGGGTTTGGGATGTCCCAAAGCTGAAGTCAATGTTGTTGAAGAGTCACCTAGGCGCAAAATGTTAGCTTGGTCTCTTTCCATGGATGCTGCCTGACCCACTGTGATCCCCAACATTTGTTGTTTTCAGTACAGAATCCAGCATCTGCAGTGACTGGTTCCTACACAATTACATTTTATTGTGTTGGATTGCATTATCAAATAGATGATTGCTTTACATCAGAATGATGTTGTGTTACCTTGATATACTTTGTTACGAAAGAAAGAAATGTTTTTTCCTTATTACATATTATACCTCCAGCTAATAAACTGCCATGTGTTTTAAATTGTACGGTTCAGTGACAGTCGGTTGCAATTGTCAGTGTTACAGATGATTTACATTTCTGAATGACCTTCAAAGGGATGGAATGAATATCTCAGAGTTTATCGGCTTCTCTTGACTCCCATCTGGATAGGAATTGGAGATTGCAACACAACTTTGTGTAACTCTTACTGATCCATGTCCAATACTAGTGAGTGAATTTTGACATTAAACAGAAATGAAATTCAACTGGGACAAAGGCTTTAAAAAGCTGATAATTAATCACTTCCCTATTCCTTTTATACTGACAGCAGAGATATGAACTAAATTCTTTGTTGCTTAAAGTGTGATAGGTAAGCTCCAAATAGCTCTAAATTCATTCTATATCCCTTAGACTGAGCTGCAGTCCAACTGTTTATTTATTTGAATCATTCATTCATGGGGCATGGATGTCACTTTGCTGGGTCAGTATTTATTGACCATCACTACTTACCTTTGAGATGATGGTGTGAGCTGCCTTATTGAACCATGGAGGTCACATGTATCTGCAGTCTTGTAAGTTCCAGGATTTTGATCTAACATCAATGAAGGAACAGCAGTATAGTTTCAAGTTAAGGTTGGTGTGTGGCCTAGAGGGGAAATTGCAGGTAGTAGAGGTCTGGTTGGAAGGTTCTGATGAAGGAATCATGCTCATTGCAGTGCATCTTCAATATAAGTGATCAGAGAGGGTCTGTGTCCTAATCATGACGCTAAGTACCACAGACACCGGAAAATGGAAATCAAAACAGAAAGTTTTGGAAATACTCAGCAGTTCTGGCAACTCAGTGGAGAAGGCAATGTTTCAGAATGATCATTGGCCTGAAGCATTAACTCTTTCTCTCTCCACAGATACTGTCAGACTTACTGTAACTAAATACAATAACTAGTTTTGGTTTGGTTCTTGTACATGACTACATTGGCAGAAATTTCGCAGGGTTTGTATGACGGGAGTTCTCATTTATGAGACTGACCTTTGAGGCCAGGTGCTCAAGACTAATGTAAGCCCCAGATTTATACAACAAAATTGAAGAGTGTTTTTCATTCTCCTCTAGGCGGGTCAAACAGCCTTGATGCTGGCCGTCAGTCACGGACGTATTGAAATGGTGAAGGCCTTGCTGGACTGTGGAGCTGACGTTAACAGTCAGGACAATGAGGGGTCCACTGCACTGATGTGTGCCTGTGAACATGGGCGGGCAGAGATTGTGAAGGTGCTCCTGGACCAGCCGGATTGTGACATCTCATTGAGTGATAATGTAAGTTTTAGATAGAGTCGCCACTGAACCTTACGTTCCTGAAGCAATAACAAAAAAAAAGATTAGCTGGAAAAATATGCAAAAACCTTTGATTTAGCCACAATGGAAGGGTCTGAACTGCAGATCGTACTTTCAAGGGTCTTGCTATCTGCTGACAGCCAACTCACCCGCTGGGGGTTGGAATGAGAAATTCACAGGAAGAGAGAATTCAGTGATGTGGAGACAGAATCAAGACACCCAACCTGCAAGATCGAAGGCAGTGGGTGAGCGCCGGGTGGAAGGGACAGGTTAAATCCAGCAAGTGCTTGTCTGCCATCTACCCATCCCTGTCCCTTCTACAATGATCCCAATGATGTCAGCCACTGAAACATCAATCACAGTGCAATCCTGTGGAGTGCCATGGAGACCAATGCTGAGGTCTGAACTACAGTCAAATCACAATGAGGCAATTCCCAAGAGATCCACTCATAAATTTGTGTTAAGTGGAGCTGGAAGAGGGTCTAGAGGATCCCTATGTGCCTACTAGCTGAATAAGTTGCAAAGATCAGTGAATTTAACATGAGTTATGTCCAGAATAATTTGTGATCTATCTTTTGTGATAATTTACACAATCCATTTACAAAACTAATCATGGCCCCAATTTTCAATGTCCACTGATTGCAGTGGTTCAAGGAGGCACTTCAATTGCACTCATCATCTCAATGCACAGGTCTTTACTTTAATTAGAATTGTGTACATCAATAAGGTTAGCACATGGTCCAGTATTTTTTCTGGTCATCTTCAGTGATTTAAAATAATAATTGATTATTAACCCACTTACAACTGCAATTTTTTTTTTACAAAGGAATCATTGAATCCCTACAGTGTGGAAGCAGGCCATTCAGCTCAACAAGTCCACACCAACCCTCTGAAGGGCAACCCACCCAGATCCAACCCCCACATTTCCCACAGCTAATCCACCTATCCTGCACATCTTTGGACCCTATGGGTAATTTAGCATGGCTAAACTACCTAACTTGCACATCGTTGGACACTATGGACAATTTAGCATGGCCAATCTATCTAACCTGCACATCTTTGGACTGTGGGAGGAAACTCGTGCAGACACAGGGAAAATGTGCAAACTCCATACAGACAATCCCTGAAGCTGGAATTGAACCCAAGCCCCTGGTGCTGTGAGGCAGCAGGCCACTGTGCCACCCCATTATAAAACTGCACCAGGTTACCAACCTTAAATTCATTTATTGGAAAAAAAATACAATTAAAATCTAAAATGTTGTCTAATTCTACCAAGTTGTGGAAGATTGCAAGTGCATGATAGAGGAGAAAGTGAGGACTGCAGATGCTGGAGATCAGAGCTGAAAATGTGTTGCTGGAAAAGCACAGCAGGTCAGGCAGCATCCAAGGAGCAGGAGAATCAGGAAGAGAGCTTTTTCAAGGAAGGCATCCTTGCAAGAGCTTTCCTGAAGAAGGGCTCATGCCCGAAACGTCGATTCTCCTGCTCCTTGGATGCTGCCTGACTTGCTGCGCTTTTCCAGCAACACATTTTCAGCAAGTGCATGATAGAGCAATTTTAGCTGTAACCTATTCAGTATGTTTTGGGAAACTTCACCCACTGGTATTGACCTGGCTGATAACTCTGCTGAATGATGGTTGACACAGTGCAGTGGGGACACCAAAAGGCTTTTGGTGGTAGTGCAGATGCTGGTGACTTGAATTTGGAGTTGCCCCATTAGTAAACACTTGCAGTGTAAAATAATACAGTACAAGTCAGAGTCATAGAATTGTACAGCAAGGAAACAGATCCTTCAGTCCAACTCATCCGTGCCAACAAGATATTCCAAATTAATCTAGCCCAATTTGCCAGCATTTGGCCCATATCCCTCTCAACCCTTCTTATTCATGTACCCATGCGGATGTCTTTTAAATGTTGTAATTGTACTAGCCTCCACCACTTCCTTTAGCAGCTCATTCCTACACGCACCACCCTCTACATAAAAACATTGCCCCTTAGGTCCATTTTAAACTTTTCCTTTCTCACCTTAAATCTATGCCCTCCAGTTTTGGTCTCACTCAGCCTGGAGAAAAGTCCTTGTCTATTTACCCTTTCCGTTCCCCAGCAAAATTTTATGAACCTCTTCAACCTCCTCTGCTCCAGTAAAGAAATCCCAGCCTATTTTTAGAATTAAAACCTTCCATTCCCAGCAACACCCTGGTAAATCTTTTCTGCCCCCTCTCCAATAATATCCATCCTATAACAGGGCAACCAGAACTGCACACAATATTCCAGAAGAGATCTCACCAATGTCCTGAACAACCTCCAATTCTTTGGGGCAGACATTAGACTCGGTTATGAATATGAACAGATCCTACCTCATAAAGTGGTGGGATGGGGGTAATTGAATACTTTTTAAGAGGAGGATAGATTCTTGTTGTGCTGAGGAAATCAAAGGTGACCAGGAATTAATGGAAATGTGGAATTTGGAACACAGATTAGCCAGAATCTTATTAGATGGTGGAGCAGAAAATGTGTTGCTAGAAAAGCGCAGCAGGTCAGGTAGCATTCAAGGAGCAGGAGAATCGACGTTTCGGGCATAAGCCCTTCTTCAGGAATGAGGAAAGTAAAACAAAAGGTAGGGAGGAGGGACTTGGGGGAAGGGCGTTGGAAATGCGATCGGTGGAAGAAGGTTAAGGTGAGGGTGATGGGCCGGAGTGCCCACAAATCCACAAACCTGACTGCCCCGGCCGACCCATTGTCTCAGCCTGCTCCTGCCCCACCGAACTCATCTCTACATACCTCAACACGGTCCTGTCCCCTTTAGTCCAAGAACTACCCAGCTACGTTCGGGACACCACCCACGCCCTCCACCTCCTCCATGATTTTCACTTCCCCGGCCCCCAAAGCCTTATCTTCACCATGGACATCCATGGACCTCCATCCCCCATCACCTCAAAGCCCTCCGCTTCTTCCTTTCCCGCCGAACCAACCAGTACCTTTCCACTGTCACCCTCCTTCGACTGACTGAACGAACTGGTCCTCACCCTGAACAACTTCTCTTTCCAATCCTCCCACTTCCTCCAAACCAAAGGAGTAGCCATGGGCACCCACATGGGCCCCAGCTATGCCTGCCTCTTCGTAGGATATGTGGAACAGTCCTTCTTCCGCAGCTATACTGGCAGCAGCCCCCACCTTTTCCTCCGCTACATCGATGACTGTATTGGCGCTGCCTCGTGCTCCCACGAGGAGGTTGAACAGTTCATCCACTTTACTAACACCTTCCACCTTGACCTCAAATTTACCTGAACTGTCTCAGACTCCACCCTCCCCTTCCTAGACCTCTCCATTTCTATCTCAGGCGACCGACTCAACATGGACGTTTACTATAAACTGACTGACTCCCACAGCTACCTAGACTACACCTCCTCCCACCCTGCCCCCTGTAAAAACGCCATCCCATATTCCCAATTCCTTCATCTCCACTGCATCTGCTCCCAGGAGGACCAGTTCCAATACCAAACAACCCAGATGGCCTCTTTCTTCAAAGACGCAATTTCCCCCCAGACGTGGTCGATGAAGCTCTCCACCGCATCTCCTCCACTTCCCGGTCCTCCGCCCTTGAACCCCGCCCCTCCAATCGCCACCAGGACAGAACCCCACTGGTCCTCACCTACCACCCCACCAAACTCCATATACATCGCCATTACCACTAGCTCCAAACGGATCCTAGCACCAGGGATATATTTCCCTCCCCTCCCCTATCAGCATTCTGAAAAGACCACTCCCTCGTCAGGTCCACACCTCCCACCAACCCAACCACCGCTCCCGGCACCTTCCCCTGCAACCGCAAGAATTGCAAAACTTGCGCCCACACCTTCCCCCTTACTTCCCTCCAAGGCCCCAAGGGATCCTTCCATATCCGTCATAAATTCACCTGCACCTCCACACACATCACTTACTGCATCCGCTGCACACGATATGGCCTCTTTATTGGGGAGGCAGGCCGCCTACTTGCGGAACGTTTCAGAGAACACCTCTGAGACACCCACCCGGACCAACCAACCCAACCATCCCGTGGCTCAACACTTCAACTCCCCCTCCCACTCCACCAAGGAATTGCAGGTCCTTGGACTCCTCCATTGCCAGACCATAGCAACACGACGGCTGGAGGAAGAGAGCCTCATCTTCCACCTAGGAACCCTCCAACCACAAGGGATGAACTCAGATTTCTCCAGTTTCCTCATTTCCCCTCTCCCCACCTAGTCTCAGTCCCAATCCTCAAACTCAGTACTACATTCCTAACGTGCAATCTTTTTCCTGACCTCTCCGCCCCGACCCCCACCCTCTCTCCGGCCTATTACCCTCACCTTAACATCCTTCCACCTATTGCATTTCCAACACCCCTCCCCCAAGTCCCTCCTCCCTACCTTTTATCTTAGCCTGCTTGGAACACTTTCCTCATTCCTGAAGAAGGGCTTATGCCTGAAATGTCGATTCTCCTGCTTTGATGCTGCCTGACCTGCTGCGTTTTTCCAGCAACACATTTTCAGCTCTGAGCTCCAGCATCTGCAGTCCTTACTTTCTCCTCGATGGTGGAGCAGTCAAGAGAGGCTAAACAATTTACTTGTGCTCAAATTTCAGGTTCATATGCAACATGCTTTGCAGCTTCAGCAATTTTCTGTGGTTTGTATTTATCAGCTAGAGACAGTGGTAACTATATGTTATTGTCTGTACTCCCACAGGATGGCAGTAATGCACTGTCTGTAGCCCTGGAAGCCAATAACAAGGACATCGCTGTCTTACTCTCTGCGCACTTGAACTTCAAGCCACCATTGCAGGTCAGTAAAATATTGTAACTCAGCATTTTTAAACAGTTTTGCAGGGGCATGGTGCCAGATGCTTTCGCAGTGGCAGTGTGGGCTATTGTCCACCTTTCTCGAATACCTCTCCTCATCGATGCTAGAAGAATATCTGCTCTGCCTGACTGAAGCCTGCTCCCCATCTCAAGTCAGACAGCCCTTGAGCAGGCAACAAATGGCTTACTTGGTCCATTTGTGCCCATGTCTGCAGGTTATTGAGAAAATTGCTGTTTTCAGCAGTTCTTCACTCAATGCAACATTAGATAGCTAACTTGCCCAGTCAGCATGGATGCGAAAGTGAAATATTGTGGATGCTGAATCAAGATTTAACACTTGGTATCAAGGGAGACATTATATCTGTTTGTCTGCACAGATACTGCTAGGCCTGTTGAGTTTCTCCAGCATTTTCTATTTCGATGTCAAATTATATGATCCCAGCTCTGATATTTTATAGCACGAACAGATTCAACGTTTCTTAATCTGATTTTTTATCCATCTGCCTCTTGGCCTTTGGTGCAGTCTAAATTTAGGGTCCTCCTCCTGCCTGAATAATCCAATCTCCGTTGCATCAGGACTGCCCTAGTGTGGTCACTACTACCTTTGTTCAATACTGGTTTTGCACCTCAGTGCTTGGAGCACTCAAGAAACAATGCTCTTTCATTTTTCATAGCAGGCTCTCAACAGCAAGTGGCAGCTCTGCTGAGGTACACTAATGTAATAGCCATGGCTCAGTTGGCTGTCTCCAAACAGAAGATTGTGGGCTTAAAAATCTTTATTAGAGAGATTTTCTGCAGCTATCTAGGTAGACATTACAGAGCAGTATTGAGGTGGTGCTGCATGGTCAGGGCTGCCATCTTTCAGGCAAGATGTCTGTCCTTTTAGAACCCATGGTTTTATCTGAAAAAGAGGCAAATAAGTGTTGCGACGAATAATCAGCCAAAAGTAAGGACTGCAGATCAGAGTCACAAGTGCAGCGATGGAAAAACACAGGTCAAGCAGCATCCAAGAAGTAGGAGAGTCAACATTTCAAGCATAAGGTCTTGATGAAGTTTCATTCCTCATGAACAGCTTATGTTCAAAATGTTAGCTCTCCTACTTGTATGCTGTGCTTTTCCAGTGCCACACTTGACAACTCATCACCTCACTCCATGTAGATTAACTGTAAAACATGCTGGGTCATCCAGAGGTAAAAATGCAGACGAAATGTCCCCAGTTGGAGCATTCTCCTAATTTCCATTTCATCGTAGCTGTCCGGTTGTGATGTTCTTTGTAATAGCTACAACATCCAGCACGAGGGGAGCTGTATTTCAGTCATGCTACTTTGTATTTTCAGGACACTTCATAACCTGGCAACAGCTGCAGCCCAGCATCCGGAGCTTGAAGCCACAGTCATTCCTACCCTGTGGTTTCTGTACAAATATTTTTGAAAACAGATTTTAGGGCAGGCATTGGCTGTTGACTATCTATAATGTATTACTTAGCCAATCACTGTCAATTATATTGCCAACATTGAGAAATGCTTTTCTAAAGCAAAAAAATCAGAAGCAAAAAATTGTATTAAAATATTATAAACCTTTCCTGTGACTGTCACAATTTGTATTTTCTATAATTACCTAATTAAGTCTCTGTATGATACTTCTAGCTCAATGTTGTGAATTGCACTGTATAAGGAATACCACTCAAAACACCAAAAGCTACTCCTCTCATTAAATGATTAGACAGAGGTTATGAGGACTTCAGTTATTAAGAACAGATTAGATTACTTAGTGTGGAAACAGGCCCTTCGGCCCAACAAGTCCACACCACCCCGCCGAAGCATAACCCACCCATACCCCTATATCTATATCTACCCCTTACCTAACACTACGGGCAATTTAGCATGGCCAATTCACCTGACCTGCACATCGTGAGTGTGGGAGGAAACCGGAGCACCCGGAGGAAACCCACGCAGACATGGGGAGAACATGCAAACTCCACAGTCAGTCGCCTGAGGCGGGAATTGAACCCAGGTCTCTGGCACTGTGAGGCAGCAGTGCTAACCACTGTGCCACCATGCCACCCACTAAGTTGCCCAACTGAGGAAGACATGAGGTAGCATTGTACCCAAAATTTAATTGGGACTTGAAACAGGGGGTAAGATAAATGGCATTTCAAAACAGAAGCCACTAGCTTCTGAAGGCAAAAATCATTGTATAGCTTATGCTGACTTTAATCACTTGATTATTTCATGATATGGATGTCATGATATGCCTACATTTGTTACTGTATCCAGTTTTCTTGATCGGTGGTTATTTTTCAGCACAATTTGGAAGACAAAATGTTGTGGACTGATATATACATAAGCCACATCAGATAAGGCAGGAGATTTCAGTCCCTGAAGATTAATTTCAGAACCAGATGAATTTTGACAACAATTAGATTAATTAATTGTCATCATGACTTGGTATGAGCTTTCAGTTTCAGATTTTATTAACTGATTGAATTTTAAATTCCACTAATTGAACACATCAATAAAAGCCTGGATCTCTGGATCATTAATCCATCAGGATTACCATTATGCCAGTCTCCACAAACATAACATGGGAGGAATGCACAAGTAATATTTCAGAACAAGCCCTCCATCTCCATCAAGTATTATCAACAGGCCTTATACTTGACATTCCCAAATATGGTAGCTTCCAGATGTAACCTGTGGTCTCTGCTGGAAAGCAATATTTTCCAAGGAGATACTAACTAGCTTCCCTGATATCTTTAGTCTGGCCACAGAGAAGGAAGCAAAGAGACACAGCTGGTACAAACCAAGACAAAGACCAATTCCGGTTTTAAAAACTCCTTTAACACATTTGATATAATGGACTACTTTTCAAGTGTACATTGTGCTCAATCTGTACACTATTACACATTTTATAATGGGAATCCCTATATTAACAAGGCTTTTTGTTAAATAATGGACAATTAATCATATCCCCAAAGAACCTAACAAAGTCATTCACAACAACTTTCATACATTAACAAAACAATGTAAAATTTAAGTTTATCCCTTATAATAGATTCCAACATTTTACTTATGTAGTTCAATTTTCCCTCCCTTTTGAAATAGTGGAATTACATAGGCTACTTGCAGTCTTTCCAAGAACCTTTTCAGAACCTGTAAAATAGTCACCAACTTCTACACTCTGGATGTGCTCATGTAGTCCAGGGATTAAATCATGCTTTAATCCAGCTAATTTTCCAAGTACCACCTCTTAATATCAATTTACTTTTGCTGCTCAGTTTCACAAATCCCTTGGTTATCTTGCATTTTTCATCATAAGTGAGCTAGTATTTATCCTATCTTTTCCGCTCCACACAGGGAAAACTATAATAGCTTTAAGTTAGTTTCTGGCTGAGTTGCAATACTGTTCTTTTTTCACTATCAAAAAGTTTCTTGATCACCCCTTGTAGGTTCTAAATTGCTCCCGAACCTTAGGCTTAACACAGAGTCTGGCATCCTTATAAGGCACTTAGTTTGAGTTAACACAATGTAATTTTTCATCAATCATGTTGATTTACACCTCAGGAATGCTTATTTATAGAAATACTACATGGTCTACCAATAGGACTGCCCATCATTTGACAATTTTTTGATTTTTTCCCCCAACCCACCTTGGACAACTTATATGTATCTTTATAACTTCCCTTTCTTCAGAAAGACCCTAGTTTCAAAGTGAAACGGCTTTTGAGTTTCATGTGAAATCCTAATATCTTGATTTATATCTGCCCAAAATGAGTTTGGTAATTTATAGCACCACTGTTCTTTGCCTCTGGCTATTTCTTAGTTACACCCATTAAATTCTATGATTCTATCATATCATTGAATCTTAATCAAAGACTCTTTCTTAATGAGGAGGCTCAGTACATTTAAAGTGCTACTTATCCTCCTAAATAGGAAATAGCCTTTGATATTCAGTTTCAACTTTGTGTATTGCGTAGCTACATCTTAGCAATGGCATATAAATAACTATTGATATCCATCTGTGCATTAAAACCTTTTGCAAATGTTACTGCTTTCAGAACTGTGGGATCTGTACAAAACAGAAACAATGTACCTCAACATTCGTGCAACCAGTTCCCCAGCAACACATTCAACCACTGAACTGATTTCTATACTCATTAGTACAGGGGACTGAAGCTTGTTTACCATTTTAGAGGTCCTACTGTTCAATCCACTTCCTGACATGAAATCGGTTTTTGTGTCTTGCTGTGCCTGACCTTTGCCCATGCTAATTTATTTTACTAATATTATATTATCTTGAAGTTTAATTCTTACTGGTACTGATAAATCCTATTAACACCCAATGCTGTCTACTAGTTGCAATAAGCAAAGCTATACACTGAATTCTCATGCAAATCTGATAGTGCTCCTGCCTGTGTACTCCTCAGAATTTCTTTTGCCTCAACTTTGCTGGGCATGCTACTGCCATCAATACTGCAGCAACGGTTCACAAAGATTACAGTTTATCTGGTTCAAGAGCAATCAACCCCAAGCTGAGAAACTGGGTCAGGTGGTATGGCTTCAGACTTCCAGGATCAGTTTAATAATTTGGGTACTTGGATTGCTAATATGACATTTACCATATGTGCTAGCAAGTGATTTGCAGCAAGAAGCATCTCAGTTCGAGAGTAGCTGGGTGCTAAACCGGAGTTACAGGTCTTCAAAGCAGCCCACCATCAACAGGAAAAGCCCCTGTCCTCTCACATGCATACTTTGCTTTGAGAAAAAAGTCACATTGAAACATTCTTTCCATGAAAACTTGTTACAGGAAAAAGAAACAGGCACAAACTCTACATTAAAATTCTTTAACGGTTGTTTATTGTCCCATTGTCAAAGTATGTGAAAATGTCCGCAACCAATTATCACAACTGGCATCAGCTTTGTTGATCTGCAAAAGAAATAAAAAATAAAATATGGAAGACAATGCAAAGAAACAAAAAAGTTATTTCCAGATGATTACATTGAAAAACAAAGCTTACGTTAACTTGTACTGAACTTTGATTATAATGCAAATAGGAAAACTAAAGAAACTAAAGAACACTAAAGAAAACTAAAAAACACAGACTTACCAGGCTAAATATTACATTTCATGGTCTTTATCACGAAGAGGCTTATCTGCCTAAACTTCCTGCACTGGTAATTGCTGAGCAAGTAATTTATGCATCTTCATAATTACAAAAGATACCCTCATGCAGCTCATGACAACTTGGATGGATGGAGCTCTTGAAAACAGCTTTCTGAATTTAGACAAGTACACTCTAACAATGTATATTCATAAACGAGCCTCCCATCAAATGCATCAGATAGCCTTCAGGTAAGAACTCAAGATAGAGCAGATCAATGCCTTTACATCTGAAATTTTCACTGACTAAAGCACTCATGTTTACTACACTAAAAAGAAATATCAAATACAACCATCCTGTTTCAAGCAAGCATCAAGACCAAAATTCAAAAGTCACATGTTACTATACTTCATACATAACCATGCTAGCAGCTCTTGAAAATTGTACACTTTTAAATCAACCTATTCAGAAATGTTATGACACCTCTGGAACAGGTTAAACTTTAATCTGGGCCTGCTGGCTCAGAGCTAAGGACACCACCAATGCACAAGCACCCTTAAACATGTGGAGCTCTCACCAAGATATACAGTAGTTAGAAACCAAGTTTTAACAGCCAAGAACTTTCAAATGTAACATTTGCCCAAGTATGATGCACCAGGATCAAGCAGATAGCACTGAGAAAACATTAAACAAACCAAGCATAAATGGGCAGCTAGGTGGAACAGTGGTTAGCACTGCTGCCTCACAGCACCAGAGACCCAGGTTCAATTCCCACCTCAGGCGACTGTGTGTGGAGTTTGCACATTCTCTCAGCATCTGCATGAGTTTCCTCCCACAGTCCAAAAATGTGCAGGTTAGGTGAATTGGCCACGCTAAATTGCCCGTAGTGTTAGGTGAAGGGGTCTGGGTGGGTTGCGCTTTGGTGGGTCGGTGTGGACTTGTTGGGCCGAAGGGCCTGCTTCCACACTAAGTAATCTAACATCCTACATTGAAGTTAGAAAAGCCAAAGTGACTTAACTGGAAATCGAAGATCCTGAAGACACCTGGCTAAGTGAATGTTGAAAGGTTGCTTCTAGAACTAGGAGGCAGACTTTAAAAACAAGGGACATTGATTTTAAAACACCTGAAGAAACACAGATTTGAGGACCCTTGGAATGCCTTTCCTCAATAGGCAGTGAATGCAGAACATTTTATTTCAAGTAAAGGTGGGTGTGTTCTTGACCATGAAGGGGTAGACAGATTCAGGAATGTAGAGTGGAGGCTAAAATCAGGTCAGCCATGATCCTAGTCAGTCAATGAAAGAACAAACTTGAACAGCCAAATGGCCTAATCTCAGTCCTCATTTGTACTAACACAAGAATTGAAAGCTTTACTTTTAAAAGATTTCAAATTGGACGGTAAGTTAATTGAAGTTTATTACAAGTGCTTTCTACCCAACATCAACAGTTCATATTTGTAAAGTAATTTAAGAATGGAAGGCGACATAAAAGTAACTATCCTGAAATCTTCAAATCTCAGGAACTGTTAACTTGACTTAATTTCTGTCAAAACACAATTCAAGATTCTGGGCTTAACGTAGAACAGTAATACTGCCATCTTGGAAAAGGCTAGTAGGTAAAGTGCATTTGCTTTTGATATCCTTTGTCAGAAGCTTTCAAGAATTAGATATCACTGCAAAAAAGTGTTAAATTCTTAATTTAAGCTGCTTTAAATCAATTTTACACAATATAATGCAAGGACAGCTGCTAGAACACCTAGTTAATTTTAAAGGATGTAGATTTTCACTTACCTCATCCATTAATATTTCAGATTTTAAATTTCCATCTACATTGCTTCCAACACGCCTATCATGGCCGACGTGTCACTGTCTCCAATACACATCTCTGGAGGACACCGCAGTTCATAACCTGCCTACTGTTTTTCTTGCACTTTATTTTGTGAACACAAAATGTGTTCAACTGCTCATGTTTCAAATTTAGCTCAGTATGAGACTTTAAATGCCAACTGGAAGTCAGTGGAAATTCACAAAATATACACAACTGTCCATTACACTGCTGAAAAATTTCCATGACATTCAGATTTACACTGAAGAAATCTAGGCTGGCTGAGCTATTGAGAAATGTCAGGATGGTCAGTCACACTACTCACTAAGATTGCAGCAAATTCACCAGACCAGACAGGAGGCTAACCCTAGAATTTTCTCTATGTACCTTCAATCCAAGATCTAAAATGGTGATTAGCCCTGTTGCCTCAGTGCCAGGGACCCAGGTTCGATGCTACACTCCGGCAACCATCTGTGTGGAGTTTGTACATTAGCCATGGGAAATGCAGGATGAAGAAGATTGATGAGGGCAGAGTGGTGGACGTGATCTATTTGGACTTCAGTAAGCAAGATTAAATCACATGGAATACAGGGATAACTAACACATGGATACAGAACTGGCTCAAAAAGGTAGGAGAGAGTGGTGGAGGGTTGCTTTTCAGACTGGAGGCCTGTGACCAGCAATGCGCCACAAGGATCAGTGCTGGGTCCACCGCTTTTCATCATTTATATAAACAATTTGGATATGAACATAGGTGACATGGTAAATCAGTCTGTAGGTGACTCCAAAACTGGAGGTGTAGTGGACAGCAAAGGTTATCCCAGTACAACAGGATCTTGATCAGATGGACTAATAGGCCAAGGAGTGGCAGATGGCATTTAATCTAGATAAATGCGAGGTGCTGTATTTTGGAAAGGCAAATTAGGGTTATACACTTAATGGTAAGGTCCTTGGGAGTGTTGCTGAACAAATAGACTTTGGAGTACTTGTTCATAGTTCCTTGAAAGTAGAGTCCCAGGTAATCAGGATAGTGAAGGTGATGTTTGGTGCTTGCTTTTATTGCTAAAATGGTTCCTGATGAAGGGCTTTTGCCCGAAACGTCGATTTTGCTTTCCAGCACCACTAATCCAAAAGCTTGCTATTATTGGTCAGTGCATTGAGTATAGGAGTTGGAACATCATGTTGCAGCTGTACAGGACATCAATTAGGCCACGATTGAAATACTGTGTGCAAATCTGGTCACCCTGCTATAGGAAGGGAGTGAAACTTGGAAGGGTTCAGAAAAGATTTACAAGGATGTTGCCAGGGTTGGAGGTTGAGCTACAGGGAGAAGCTGAATAGCCTGGAGCAGAGACTGCAGAGTGATCTTAGGAGGTTTATAAAATCATGAGGGGCACGGATAGTGTTATTGGACAAGGCCCTTTCTCCCCTTCTCTTCCCCCCCACCCCCAAGGTGGGGTAGCCCAAACTAGAGGGCATTGATTTAAAAGGAACCTAAGGGGCAATATTTTCATGCAGAGTGTGGTATATAGTGTATAGAATGAGCTGCCATAGAAGTCATGGAACAGATTGTTCTGCTATGATGCACATTTCAGTAACACAAATTAGTCAGTCGAGTTACAATGAATTGGGGACACACGTCTAAAATGTTAACTTTTAGAATGTATTGGTTGTAACACTATTACATGGCCAACACTAAGCATGGTTTCTAAAGCGTGAATTTTCAATAATGCGGGCTTGCATGAGAACACAATTGCATAGAAGAACTACTGTACAATTACAACATGTAAAAGGCATCTAGATGGGTACACAAATGGGAAGGATTCAGAGGGATATAGGCCAAATGGGCCTGGATTAATTTAGGATATTTGGTCAGCATGCATCAGTTGCACCAAAGGATCTGTTTCCATGCTGTATAGCTCTATGGACTTTATAATGCTCAGGAGGGTTGGTGTGGACTTGTTGGGCCAAATTGCCTGCTTCCACACTAGGGATTCTACAACACTGAAAACAAAGCCCCAGATAAACAACTCCCAAAGTAAAAGATCAAACCTATATTTATTTTACATATCGGAACACAAAGTATTTTACAGCAATTATTTTCTAGTGTCATTGTTCGGACATCAATTTGTTGATAGCAAAATCTCAAACTGAGGTAAGTGACAAGTTAATCTTCACCAATGAGAAAAAACACAGAACTCTGGTTATTCATCTATATAGGCACTGGTGTAATGTGTTACATTAAGGACAATACAACACTCTTTAATCACACCATTTAAAATTAGGTGCTAATGTAGTAATCAGAGTTGGACCTGCAATCTTCTTCCTGACCTCTCCACCCCCACCCCCTCTCCAGCCTATCACTCTCACCTTAACTTCCTTCCACCTATTGTATTCCCAACGCCCCTCCCCCCTACCTTTTATCTCAGCCCGCTTGGCACACCCTCCTCATTCCTGAAGGAGGGCTTATGCCCGAAACGTCAATTCTCCTGTTCCTTTGATGCTGTCTGACCTGCTGCACTTTTCCAGCAACACATTTTTAAGCTCTGATCTTCAGCATCTGCAGTCCTCATTTTCTCCTACTTGATCAGACTTGAACACAACACTTCAGGTACAAATGCATCACCAAACTAAAACTATCTCCTATAATTGGTCAGGCTAATTTCTAAAAGACCAATCTAGTTTTGACCATGATAAAACCATGTTACTTAACTAAAGTCAGATAGATACACACGACCAAGGCTTCAGCAGCCAGAACCTCAAATGAACATTACACACTGAAAAAGTGCTTCTAATTTTGACAACAGCTGATACAAGTAGTATAACTGTGCAGTCCCATTATTAAAATCTGCTTTCAAATTGTCCAAGTTTCACACTAGTCCTTATTAGCTTCTGATGTGCAGCTCTTGCCTGGTCACTGCAGTAGGACCTTTATCACTGAAGCCCCAGTTAAAACTTCTCTTGCCATCCAATCATAGCAAATCCCATTAAGATTTATGCTTCAGAAACAGGGAAGTTGTAATAGCTAAAAGTTCTTTCCACAAGCTTGAGAATGGCAACAGGAGAATCTGGGAACTCACTGTCAACAATACATTGGAATTTAATTTTCATTTTAGCACAAAGAATTTAGAAACTGCAGCAGTAATCATTTTTATTAAAATTCAGTGAACTACCTTTTATCGCAATCTTCTTGCTTCACGCTCAGATTCCAAAAGTGTGAGTACATCTCCCTCACGGACTGGCCCTTTCACATTTCGAATGATGGAACGATTGCTGTCATCCATAAATTCCACACGGACCTGCAGATAAATCAAAGAATTAGAACAGAAGAGTTGACTCAGCAGCAACACAGCAAAATTGCTCAGTTATGCCATTATGGCAACTAACCAAGGAATGCAGGAAAACAACTGTGTATTAGACTCCATTTAGAACTGGTTGATAAGAGTTATCTAGCAGTACTCAAATTCCTCGATACAGGCAAAGTTTGAACAAAGATGCTAGCCAGTTGACAAAACCCAGTTGCCCAATTAGAGGGATTCTCATTTTAGTAGAAGAACTGCAGCAACATTCACAATATACAACATGCCCAATTCTTTAGGCCAATTTACATGAACGTTAATGCAGGACTGCAGGTTTAATCTGTGCCTGAAAACAAATATACCTATTGCAAAAAATGAACTTAGATTTCAAAATACAGACATATTTGTGGGTCAATGGTGTTTGGATTTTTTAGAAAGGTTAGAAAGTGACATGGACAACAATCTAAATCCATTTGAGAAGACATGACACGAGTCAACTGCCCAGCCTGTGGTATTAATGTTACACTATTGGTCGAGCAACGGTTGAAGTTGAAAGGTATGTATTGTACCTTTAAGAGAGCAAATGCTGTTCTGAACTGAGAGATTACAAGCACCTGCGTCATGACTAGATATTTTCCTTTTTCCAGTACACAGACTACGTAACATTTGTCTGTGAAATAGATACCATGTCAGTTGCTGTTTTGACAACAATTTCATTTTAACCAGTTTAAATTATGCCCCAAGAATACTAAAACCCAATCGAGTTTGAATGTTTTGCCAACATCGAACAAATGAGACGATCTGATGTGGGGGGGGTATAAAAAAGGCAAGCATCTTGAAAATTAGACAGAGCAAATGCCATCAACACAAATCCAAGAAATTAGGAAACACTATCAAAAGGTACCGTTTCAAATGAAACATTCACAGTTTAAAAAAAACAGACGACACCCAGAGAGATCTTTAGCTAGAAGATGATAGACACTGAAGACGCCAGCCGCTACGTGGTTTTGAAGTTAAGTTGATGTAATTTTAATAAGCGTTTTATTGGAACAGTATACTGTATTAGAGCTGGAGGCAAATAGTAAGCAGTTAAGAGAATGGGGCTTAGAGTTGTGAACAGTTTTGCTTAATGTTCACTTTTAGAGTTAAAAAATAAATTGATGTTATTTTATTTAAATAGTGGAAATTGGAGAGTTCACTCATTTAGATTACAAGGAGACGTGAGCTTTTCTGGGCGTTTGGTTTAATTAACAGAAGAGCTCACTACCATGTTGTAACAGGAATCTTCATCTTCCAGTTCAGATAACAACAGTTTTTCCCCTAACAGGAGAACAGAGTCTCAGTTCAGATAAACCAAGCACCTCAGGAAAAAAAACTTCTAATCTGTGCAGTTTCTAAACAAAGAGTCTGGATTTATGTATTCAAGATGTTAGGAAAGGAGAATGTTTAGAACATCAAAATTGATAAACATATGACAACAGAAAGCTGGAGGATAAATTTCTTAACCTAAAAATTAGTCAGCCTATACAATTCTGTACAACGCAAAGCTTTTGAAGTTAAAACTTTAAATATTTCCAAAAAAGATATACACTTCTTAGGGCTAATGGAATCAAAAGGTATAGGGCAAAAGCTGAAATTGAATTGCATGATCAGCCATGATCAAGCTGAATGGTGCAACAGCTCATAGGATCAGACGGCCTACACCTTGGTCCTAACTTCCGTGTTGTATTATTATACTTCAAATAGATAGGAGGTTGAAAGTTCATTTTGATGTTTGTATTAAAACCAAAGTTTTGACAAATAAACTTGCATCGTTATTTAATAAAGATCTGGCATCTCATAAGATGACTTACAATGACTAAACCATATTAATTACAAAAATTAAACATTATCGACCAGACAAGTTCTCATTCTGGGACTTTATTTTAGCGAGTACCAGCCTCAGTTGGGGTCATGTTAATATGCAAATATTTTTGGGAGCTATACACAATCTCACATTTGGATGTATGACCTCATACATCCAAATTTGTTTTATATGGCTTTCATGCTCCAGTTTTAAAAGATACTGCAGAACTGATTCCTTACCTGAGTACATTGCCCCTGTGAGCCAGTCCTTCCAAGAATTTTGGTAACCTATTACAAAAAAAAAATCACTTAAGTTGTGAACTGTCAGCTATACATAACAGAATCCAAATCCCCACAGTGCAGAAAGAGGCAGTTTGGTCCATCAAGCCTGCACCATCCCAACCCAGATCTAACTTATCCCCACAACCCCACATTTACCCAGGCCAACAACTTAGCCTGTAAATTTCTAGTCATTACAAGTAATTTACAACAGCCAATCCACCTAACCTGCACATCTTTAGACTGTGGGAGGAAACCGGAACATCCGGCAGTAACCCACGCAGACACTGGGAGAACGTACAAACTCCAAATAGCTAGCTATCCAAGGCTTGGGATCAGAGTTGATCCCTGGCACTGAGGCAGCAATGCTAACTACTGAACCACCTTGCTGCCCATACCTATACAATCAATTGATTCACTCATGCAGTACCTTTAGATTGACAACATCACAAGTACTGAACAAATTTTAAATAGTTCAGAAAGTTTTTCAACAATCCAGCCTCAACATCAGTATACCTCCCCTCCTCTCCCTACCCCAGAATCAGCAGCATCAACTAGAGGGCATAGGTTTAGGGTAAGGGGAGAAAAATTTAAAAGGGGCCTAAGGGGCAACTTTTTCATGCAGAGTGTTGTGCATATGGAACAAGCTGCCCGAGCATCGCAGGCTTATACAACTACTTCATTTAAAAGGCATCTGGATGGGTATATGAATAAGAAGGGTTATAGGGATATGGGCCAAGTGCTGGCAAGTGGGATTAATTTAGGATATCTGGTTGGCATGGACAAGTTGGACTAAAGGGTCCGTTTCCATGCTGTCCATCTCTATGACTAACTTTACTGCACTTACTCAAACCTTGTCTTCAAAAGCTCAAAACCTCAACTTCTCAGCATTTCCACTGCAGCAATGGCACATGCACAGGCCTAACAATCAGATTTAGTGATCTTTGAGAAGATTTGTAACTTAGGTTGAGGTTCTGGACGCAAGCTTGCTCACTCACTGAGCTGGAAGGTTTGTTTTCAGACATTTCGTCACCATATTAAGTAACATCAGTGAGCCTCCGGTGAAGCACTGGTGTTAGTGACCCACTTTCTATTTCATCCACATAAATAGAAAGAAGGTCACTAACACCAGTCCTTCACTGGAGGCTGACTGATGTTAAAAACAATGACTGCAGACGCTGGAAACCAGATTCTGGATTAGTGGTGCTGGAAGAGCACAGGAGTTCAGGCAGCATCAAGTAGCTTTGAAATCGACGTTTCGGGCAAAAGCCCTTCATCAGGAATGGCCTAGTATGGTGACAAAACTTCTGAAAACAAACCTTCATCCGGAATCAGAAAATTTCTGTAGTGTGGAAACAAGCCCTTCAGCATAAGTCAACACCGATCCTCCGAACAGTAACCCACCCAGCGCCATTCCCCCTATCCTATTATCCTATATTTATCCCTGACTACTGCACCTAACACACATCCCTGAACACTACTGGCAACTTAGCATGAGTCAAGACTAGAGCAGTGCTGGAAAAGCACAACAGGTCAGGCAACATCCAAGGAGCAGGAAAATCTGTGTTTTGGGCAGCAGCCCTTTTAGCGGAGGAAGAGGTGGGGAGTGGTGCCAGTGTAACTACGGAAGATGGACCATTCTATGTAGCCAACAAAGAGACAGGCATAACTTTCGCCTGGAGGAAGTGGGAGGATGCGAAGGAGAAATTATTAAGGGTGAGGACTAGTTCAGCCAAACAAATGAGTGTCAGTGGAAGGGTGGGGACGTCAGGGGAGGAAGAAACAGAGGGCTTGGAGGACCAGTCATAGCGGACAGAGGTGTAGAGGGATTGGACGTCCTTGGTGAAGATGGGGTGTTGACTACTGCATCGGTGCCACCTCATGCTCCTGTGACAAGGTTGTGCAGTTCACCAACTTCAACACATGCCATCCCGAACTTGAATTCACTTGGAGCATTTTTGACGCCTCCCTCCCCTTCCTGGACCTCTCCATCTCCAATGACTACCAATTCAACACTGATTTTTTTTACAAACCCGACTCCCACAGATACCTGGATTACACCTCTTCCCACCCTACCTCCTGCAAAAAGGCCATCCCATATTCTCAATTCCTCCACCTCAACTGCTCCCAGGAGGACCAGTTCAACTACAGATGGCCTCCTTCTTTGAAGACTGCAATTTCCCTTCCCATTGTGGTTGAAGATGCCCTCCAACATATCTTATCCATGTCCCACACCTCCGCCCTCAAACCCCACTCCAACTGCAACAAGGACAGACCCCCCCAGTCGTCATCTTCCAAGCCACCAACCTCCACATAAACCACATCATCTGCCGACATTTCTGCCACCTTCAAACAGACCCCATCACCAGGGGTGATTTTTTTTATTTTGCATTCAACATTCTCTTTAACCCTGAATCTCCTTGCCTAACAAGGATCTACCCAACCATCTTAGAGTGTAACCACTGGCTTCTGAGGCATGGCATTTCCAAGTTGCACAATAAGAGAAAGTCTTGTGTAGAAAGGGCAACAATATTATAACAGTGCCACTTGGTTCTAGACTGACTCACAGGAAACATTCATTTGTCAAACCATTGAAAATCTTCTACACTTTAAACTAGCTCTCCCTCTTAACTCCACTGCAAACAAACTCAACATATCCTCACTACATCACTCACTTATTCCAGGTAACAATTTTATAAGCCTCATCTGAACAGTCTCCAATGCTTTATATCATTAAACAAGACAAAAATGTTCATTAGTTAAAATGTGGTCACAGCAGCAGATACATGTAGGATTCCACTTGCCATACACTATCAGTTATACAAAGCCTCAATCATACATAGTGTTTTGCTGCCAACCAATATTCTATCCACTACCTCTACACCAGGAGCTATTTTCTACAAATCTTTGAAAAGTCACCAAATCAAACACTTTTATATATTCACAACATACAATCCAGCCTGCAGTTTCTTTTATACACCTTTAGACGGTTTTAATTACAAAGGTATTAGGGACTTTTGTTCATTTATCTAACTAGGGTTAATTTTTTAAAAACTCTGAATGAAGTGCTTTGCCAATTAATCGGAGACTGCAGAAGTCACTGGACCAAGGCTGAGAGCGATTGCTCCAAATGCTCCGTACATTACACGGCCTCTTGAACGGCAGCATGAACCACGCCAAAGCTTCAACGAGGGAAGGCCAACACCAGGGAGATCAATCATCCTAAACTCGGGGATACCAGTCACTGAATCGATGACTGGAGGAGGAGAGGAGAGAGTGTGGACAGGGGGAGAATAGGAGACAGAACCCCCCGCCCCCCAACATCAGGGCGGTCCCGGAGGGTGGTGGGGGCTTCCAGTATCCCCTCACTGCAGAGCAATGGGGTGGAGGCCAGGCCGGACTGGGGGTGGAGGCCCGCCTCTCCGGTTGAAAGCGGTCGGCCGCAGAGCGGTAGATAAGGCACCCTCTCCCTCCCCACCACCGAAGGTGCGGCCTGAAGCGCTCTCTCCTTTACCCGGGCGAGTTTAACGTTCTGTGTCCGCGGTCCCTCCATGATGATGGCGGCGGCGCTGAGAAAGGAGCACGTGGTCCGCGCCGCTCCTATTTATACACAACCCCCCCCCCCCCCCCCGGGGCCCGCGCCCTGTCAACTCCCCTCAAAACAAACAATCAAAAAACATCCCACCGACAACGATAACACCACCCCACTCCGTATTTCACATTATCACCAACAAGGTTCAAATTCAAAATAAAACTTTTCCTTTAAAAAAAAGCTGTCCGTTTCTCCCATAATTCCGTGCCCGCCCAGGATTCACCGAGGGAAGTAGTTTTTATTATTATTTGATTTATTATAATTTAATATGACTTTTAAAATAAATAAAAAAGTATCGGAAAGTCCATATTAATAAAATTAAACATTTTAATTTTGCGGCTGATCAAGCTCCAGGTGTTTGTCCTTCACAACAAACATGGCGTCAGCGACCAAGATCATTCAGAGGCTGCGGAACTGGTTAGCGGGGGTGAGTCTGTAAACTTCAATCATAATGTGTCCTAGCTGCTTGGGGAAAACAGATTGCCACTGTACAGTCAGCTTTAATGCCAAATGCTTGCTGCGAAAGTAATAGCTACATGTAAATTAAAATCAAACGCCTGTTGCTAGCCTCTTCACAGCAATCTCTATCCTCAATCGAAAACAGCAACTGCTGGAGAAGCTCAGTAGGTCTGACAGTTATGTGTGGAGAGAAAGCACAATTAACGTTTCCAGTCCCTCCTTCTCTCAACAGTGGGGGCAGGTCCAGCTCGTTGCTACGAAAGGTAAGGCCGAAGCGTTCGCAACAAATTTCAGCAAAAGTGGATGATCCAGCTCGGTTTCCTCCACAGGTCCCAAGCATCAATTTTGGGCAATTTGGTTCATTCCGTAAGCTATCAAGAAGCGACTAAAGGCACTGACTGAGTTTTAATAGTAGTACTGAAGGCTTTTGCTCTTTACCTAAGCTATTTCAGTACAGTTGCAACACTGGCATCCACTTGAAGTTGTGGAAAATGATCCAGGTGTATCCCATGCACAAAAAGGATAAACCCAATTCTGCCAGTTACTAGATTATTGGTCTACTTTCGATCAACAGCACAATGTTGGAAGAGGCTGGGCTGTTAGCACTGGGGGAAAAAAAACCTGTGCATTGACACAAAACAGAAGTTTGTCTGAAAATCTCAGCAAGCCTGGCAGCATCTGTGGAGAGAAATCAGTTAATATCTCAGGTAGAGTGACCCTCCTTCAGATAATTCTGAAGCAAGTTACTGAACTTGAGATGTAAACTCTGGTTTCACTCCACTGGTGCTGCTAGACCTGAGATTTTTCAGTAGAGTCATAGAAATGTACAGCACAGAAACAGACTCTTTGGTCCAACTCATATATGCTGATCAGATATCCTAAATAAATCTTTCCTATTCATATACCTATCCAGATGTTTTTAAAATGATGTTATTGTACCAGGCTCCACTACTTCCTCTGGCAGCTCATTCAATCCATGCACCAACCTCTACAAGAAGTTGTTCCTGAGATCCCTTTTAAATCTTGCCTCTCTCTCCTTAAAACTATGCCCTTTTAGTTTTGGACTCCCCACCCCAGGGAAAAGGTCTTGTCTGTTTTCTCTATTCATGCCCCTCATGATTTTGAAACCTCTGCTCCAGGGAAAACAGCCCCAGCCTATTCAGCCTCTTCCTAACAGCTCAAACCATCCAACCCTGGCAGCATCCTTGTAAATCTTTTCTGCACCCTCTCAAGTTTCACAACACCTTTCCTATAGCAGGGAGAGCAGATATGCACACATTATTCCAAAAGTGGTTTAACCAATATCCTGTACAGTCACAACATGACCTCTCAACTCATAGCAACTCACAGAGTCATAAAGTCATAGAAATGTACAGTATGGAAACAGATGCTTCGGTCCAATTCGTCCATGCCGACTAGATATCCCAACCCAATCTAGTCCCACCTGCCAGCGCTTGGCCCATATCTAAACCCTTCCTATTCATACACCCATCCAAATGCATTTTAAATGTTGCAATTGTACTAGCCTCCACCACTTCCTCTGACTGCTCATTCCATACACCTACCACCCTCTGCGTGAAAAAGTTGCCCCTTAGGGTCTCTTTTATATCTTTCCCCTCTCACCCTAAACCTATGCCCTCTAGTTCTGGACTCCCCCACCCCAGGGAAAGACTTTTTCTATTTATCCTATACATACCCCACATAATTTTATAAACCTCTATAAGGTTACCCCTCAGCCTTCTAGGGAAAACAGCCCCAGCCTGTTCAGCCTCTCCCTATAGCTCAATCCTCCAACCCTGGCAACATCCTTGGAAATCTTTTCTGAACCCTTTCAAGTTTCACAACATCTTTCTGATAGAAAGGAGATCAGAATTGCACGCAGTATTCCAACAGTGGTCTAACCAATGTCCTGTACAGCCGCAACATGACCTCCCAACTCCTGTACTCAGTACTCTGACCAATAAAAGAAAGCATACCAAACGCCTTCTTCACTACCCTAAGTACCTGTGACTCTACTTTCAAGGAGCTATGAACCTGCACTCCGAGGTCTCTTTGTTTAGCAACACTCCCTAGGACTTTACCATTAAGTGTATAAGTCCTGCTAAGATTTGCTTTCCCAAAATGCAGCACCTCACATTTCTCTGAATTAAACTCCATCTGCCACTTCTCAGCCCATTGGCCCATCTGCTCAAAATCCTGTTGTAATCTGAAGTAACCTTCTTCCCTGTCTACCACCTCCAATTTTGGTGTCATTTGCAAACTTACTAACAATAGCTCTTATGCTCACATCCAAATCCTTTATATAAATGATGAAAAGTAGTGCACCCAGCGTCGATCCTTGCGGCACTCCACTGGTCACAGGCCCCCAGTCTGAAAAACAACCTGCTGTCTTCTATCTTTGAGCCAGTTCTGTATCCAAATGGCTAGTTCTCCCTGTATTCCGTGATATCTAACCTTGCTAATCAGTCTCCCATTGTTGAATGCCGTACTGAAGTCCATGTAGATCACATCTATCACTCTGCCCCCAACAATCCTCTTTGTTACTTCTTCAAAAAACTCAATCGAGTTTGTGAGATGATTTCCCACGATTTCCCATGTTGACTATCCCTAAATCAGTCCTTGTTTTCCAAATACATGTACGTCCTGTCCCTCAGGATTCCCTCCAACAACTTGCCCACCACTGACGTCAGGCTCACTGGTCTATAGTTCCCTTGCTTTTCCTTACCACCCTTCTTGAATAGTGGCACCACATTAGCCAACCTCCAGTCTTCCGGTACCTCACTTGTGATTATCGATGATACAAATATCTCAGCAAGAGGCCCAGCAATCACTTCTCTAGCTTCCCAAAGAGTTCTAGAATACACCTGATCAGGCCCTGGGGATTTATCCACCCTTACCCGTTTCAAGACATCCAGCACTTCCTCTTCTATAATATGGACATTTTTCAAGATATCACCATCTATTTCCCCACATTTCATATCTTACATATCACTTTCCACAGTAAATACTGATGCAAAATACTCGTTTAGTATCTGCCCCCATCTCCTGTGGCTCCACACAAAGGCTGCCTTGCTGATCTTTGAGGTGCCTTATTCTGTCTCTAGTTACCCTTTTGTCCTTAATGTATTTGTAAAAACGCTTTGGATTCTCCTTAATTCTATTTGCCAAAGCTATCTCATGTCCCCTTTTTGCCCTCCTGATTTCCCTCTTAAGTATACTCCTACTTCCTTTATACTCTTCTAAGGATTCACTCAATCTATCCTGTCTATACCTTACACATGCTTCCTTCTTTTTCTTAACCAAACCCTCAATTTCTTTAGTCATCCAGCATTCCCTATACCTACCAACCTTTCCTTTCACCCTAACAGGAATATACTTTCTCTAGATTCTCGTTATCTCATATCTGAAGGCTTCCCATATTCCAGCCGTCCCTTTACCTGTGAACATCTGCCCCCCCAATCAGCTTTTGAAAGTTCTTGCCTAATACTGTCAAAATTGGCCTTTCTCCAATTTAGAACTTCAACTTTTAGATCTGGTCTATCCCTTTCCATCACTATTTTAAATCTAATAGAATTATGGTCGCTGGCCCCAAAGTGCTCCCCCACTGACACCTCAGTCACCTGCCCTGCCTTATTTCCCAGGAGTAGGTAAAGTTTTTAGACCCTTCTCTAGTAGGTACATCCACATACTGAATCAGAAAATTTTTCTGTACACACTTAATAAACTCCTCTCCATCTAAACCCTTAACACTATGGCAGTCCCAGTCTATGTTTGGAAAGTTAAAATCCCCTATTGTAACCACCCTATTATTCTTACAGATAGCTGAGATCCCCTTACAAGTTTGTTTCTCAATTTCCCTCTGACTATTAGGGGGTCTATAATACAATCCTAATACGGTGATCATCCCTTTCTTATTTCTCAGTTCCACCCAAATAACATCCCTGGATGTATTTCTGGGAATATTCTCCCTCAGTACAGCTGTAATGCTATCCCTTATCAAAAACGCCACTCTTCCTCCTCCCTTGCCTCCCTTTCTATCCTTCCTGTAGCATTTGTATCCTGGAACATTAAGCTGCCAGTCCTGTCCATTCCTGTACCATGTTTCTATAATTGCTATGATAATCCAGTGCCATGTTCCTAACCATGCCCTGAGTTCATCTGCCTTTGCTGTTAGGCCCCTTGCATTGAAATAAATGCAGTTTAATTTATTAGTCCTACCTTGTCTCGGCCTGCCCTGACTGTTTGACTCGCTTCTGTTCTCAGATTGATCTCTTTCCTCACTGTCTCCCTGGGTCCCACCCCCCCACTTTACTAGTTTAAATCCTCCCAAGCAGCTCTAGCAAATCTCCCTGCCAGTATATATTGGTCTCGAACTCAGCACCGCCTTCCTAACCTGCAATCTTCTTCCTGACCTCTCCGCCCCCACCCCCACTCCGGCCTATCACCCTCACCTTGACCTCCTTCCACCTATCGCATTTCCAACGCCCCTCCCCCAAGTCCCTCCTCCCTATCTTTTATCTTAGCCTGCTGGACACACTTTCCTCATTCCTGAAGACGGGCTCATGCCTGAAACGTTGATTCTCCGGCTCCTTGGATGCTGCCTGACCTGCTGTGCTTTTCCAGCAACACATTTTCACCCCTTCCAATTTAGGTGCAATCCATCCATCTTCTACAGGTCGCTCTACCCCAAAAGAGATTCCAATGATCCAAAAATGTGAATCCTTCTCCCATACACCAGCTCCTCAGCCATACATTCATCTGCTCTATCCTCCTATTCCTGTCCTCACTAGCTTGTAGCACCAGGAATAATTCAGATATTACTATTCTCGAGAACCTTTTTTAAATTCCTGCCTAACTCTCTGTAATCTCCCTTCAGAATCTCAACCTTTTCCCTTCCTATATCATTGGTTTCAACGTGGACGATGATCTCTCGCTGGCCCCTCTCTCTTTTGAGAACATTCAGCCCTTTGCTCAATGCAATAATTTCCTTTTTTGTCTAATTTCCAGCATCTGCAGTTCTTTTGCGTTTTTTTGATCTGAGCATCGATACTCAGTTTGCATTTTGCCAGAGCTGCTCAGCTTTTACTCTCAATTCCTAGGTCCAAGCATGGACTAAATAGCTGAACTCGAGAGGTGAGGGGAAAGAAAAGTACCTTGCATTCAAGATAGCATTCTGCCAAGAAATCAAGTAAAACTGGAGTCAATGGGAAACAGTTGGAAAAATCCTCTGGTTGAAGTCATACCTGATGCAAAGAAAGATGTTTGTTTGTTGAAGGTTGATCATCTCAGCTCCAGGACATCACTGCAGAAGTCCCTCCGGATAGTGTCCTGGCCTTAACCATCATTGGTTGCTTCACCAATGACTGTTTCTCCATCATTAAGTCAGAAGTCAAGATGTTTTCTGATGATTGCACAATGTTCAGCACCATTTGTGATTTCTTGGATACTACAGCAGTCCATGTGCATGTATAGCAAGACCTTATATATATGTACATGCTGTAGATATATACTTACCCTTTAAGCCAGTATTTAAAATTTGAAAAGTATTACAGATAAAGTTATCCCAGCCAATATTTATGTATACAGTTTAACGTTGGCAGATATTGGAAACTTTTAAAAAAGATGTTCATTGCTGGCTATGCCAATATTTGTTGCCCATCCTTCATAGCCCTGGAAAAGGTAGTGGTGAACTGTTGTCTTGAATGGTTGCAGTATAGAGAGACCCGCTGTGCTGCTGGAAGGGCGTTCCAAGGTTTGGCTCAGTGACAATGAAGGAAGAGTGATATATTTCCAAGTCAGGATAATGGTGCTATTCCATGCATCTGCTGCCCTTGTCCTTCTTGCTGGTGAAGTTTGCAGATTTTGTTGAATAACTCAAAAGAATCTGGTATTCTGAGCCAGTAAGAAAATGCAATGACCATTCATTGTTAGCTTATTGAGACCAGTCCCAGAGGATCAAAAGGCTGCTCTCTCATTACAGGGATACACCTGGTAGTGGTTTAACCTGAGGATTACTAGGCCTCAGATGAGGGGAGACATTGGGAAGGAGATTACCTTCAATTGTAATCTCCGCGATGACAGGAATTGAACTCATACAGTTGGCATCACTCTGCATAGGAAACCAGCCATCCAGAAAACTGAGCTAAGCAATCCCCTAATTACCCCCTTCCATCAATTTGATCAAAAATAGCCTGATAAGGTGGTAATTGGCAAGTTGGATTTGTTCTGGTTTCTGTGGACAGGACACAACTTAGTAATCTTCCACGTTGCAACAATGTTCAGCTAAATAATAAGTTCTTAAGTTTTGTATATTTGCACATCAGCATTGCTGCTATGTTACCAGTTGTAGTTCCTTGTTCCATAATTGGTCTTTCAGGACTGTTCTGCATCATCACCTGGACATTTTGATGTGTGTGTGTTAATATGTCTGCAACTGACTCTCGTGTTTTTCTCTCCTGCAGAAGAATCTCCAAGAAAAGTTGCAGCTTCGATACACTGAAATTGCTCTCAGGTAACAGACAAAATAAACTGAGCTGTGATCATCATAAATATAGCCTTCTGCTAAATTTAATTCTTTGTACCTGATGGTCATTGTCGACATGGGACCTTTACTCTGTCCATCTTGTATTGGATCTAATGTCAAATTGTTTAATCTGTGTTTTTTTTTAAAGATATTCACTGTATCTCTACGTAATGTAGAGGGATCTTTATTTTGTTTCTAACCTTGGTTGGACCTGACTTAGAAATTGGAGACTGCCAGTATTTCACAGCATCCCTTTTCCATATCCCAGGTATCAGTTATTCTTTCCTGAATCTGTTTTGGTGCCAGTTTAGCTGTCTTGAGTCTGTGATCAGAATAGGCACTTATTAGATTACTTTTGAATTATTTGAGAATATGATGCAATAGGAAGGATAGAAAGTGGGCAAGAGGGGAGTGGGAGTGATATTTTTGATTAGGGATAACATTAGGTTGCACTTAGGGAGGATATTCCTGGGAATACATCCTGAGAAGTTATTTGTGAGGAATTTGGAATTGAGAAGTAAGAAAGAACCCCCACCCCCAGTTGTAGCAGAAAACTGAGAAACAAATTTATAAGGACATCTAATTATTCTTACCGATAACTGACAACGGTTATGGTAGGTGATTTTAATTTTCCAAACGTATGCTGGGGTTGTAAAGGCCTTGGATAGAGACAAATTTCTTAAGTGTGTACAAGAAATTTTTCTGATTCAGTATGTGGAGGTACCTACTAGAGAAGGTGCAAAACTTGACCTAGTCTTGGGGAAATAAGGCAGGGCAGGTGACTGAGGTGTCAGTGGGGGAGCACTTTGAGGCCAGCGACCATAATTCTACTAGTTTTCAAAGACTGATGAAAAAGGATAAACTGGATCTAAAAGTTAAAGATCTGAATTGGAGGAAGGCCAATTTTAACGGTATTAGACAAGAACTTTCAACGGTTGATTGGGGGCAGATGTTCACAATGGCTGGAAAATGGGAGGCCTTCAAAAAGGAGAGAACGTAAGTCCAGGGACAGCATGTTCCTGTTTGGGTGAACGGCAAGGCTGGTACATGTAGGGAATATTTGATGACTAGAGAAATTGAGGTTTTGGTTAAGAATGAGAAGGAAGAATATGTCAGGCATAGACAGCAGAGATCGAGTGAATCCCTAGAAGAGTGTAAATGCAGTTGGAGTATATGTAAGAGGGAAATCAGGAGGGGGAAAGAAAGGACATGAGAGCGCTTTGGCAAAAAGGGTTAAGGAGAATCCACAGGGATTCTACAAATACATTAAGGACAAAAGGGTAACGAGGGAGAGAATAGGGCCCTTTAAAGATCAGCAAAGCAACCTGTGTGTGGAACCGCAGGAGATGGGGAAGATACAAAATGAGTGTTTTGCATCAATGTTTACTGTGGAGAAGATAGAGAAAATAGGGAAATAAATAGTGACATCTTGAAAAATGTCCATATTACTGAGGTGGTGGTGTTGGATGTCTTAAAAGGCATAAAGGAGGATACATCCCCAAGGCCTGATCAGGAGTACTCTAGAACTTTGTGGGAAGCCGGGGAATTGATTGCTGGACCCCTGTTTTAGATATTTGTAACATGGATAACCACAGGTGAGGTGCCAAAAGACGAGAGGTTGGCTGTTGTGGAGCAACTATTTAAGTAAGGTGATAAGGAAAAGTCAAGGAACTGTAGACTGAGCCTGACGTCGGTGGTGGGACAAATTGTTGGAAGTTATCCTGAGGGTCAGGATTTACACTTATTTGGAAAGGCAAAGACTGATTAGGGATAGTCAATCTGGCTTTGAGATGGGAAATTGTGTCTCACAAACTTGATTGAGTCTTATGAAAAAGTAACAAAGAGGATTGAAGAGGACAGAGTGGTGGACGTGATCTGTATGGACTTCAGTAAGGTTCCTCATGGTTACATCACAAGGAATAGAGGGAGAACTAGCTATTTGGATGCAGAACTGGCTCAAAGGTAGAAGGCAGAGTGGTGATATTGAGTTGCTTTTCGGGCTGGAGATCAGTGACCAGTGCTGTGCCAGAAGGATCTGTCGTCCCGTTCCTGTCTCAGTCGAAGCAAAACGCTCAGAGTCACAGTATAGTTTTACCATCATCTTTATTCTGGGCCCTGGAGGGATAGAGAACAATTGCCCATGTGCACAGGGACATGAGTTCTCAGTCTTCTCTCTCAAGTAGCAGTTTCTCAATGAATTATAGTCATTTTACAGGGAAGAGCATCCAGATAAGGCAACATGCGTATTAATTGAGTGACTGTTACAATCAGGAAGCATCAACAGTGAAGATTAAGCCATTTGCTGTTACACAATGAATGTTCTTAACGTTGTTAGCTGACATTACATACTGAATGCTACCTCATCTTGTTAAATGGATCTGCATAATGAATGCTTTTACACCTTGTTAACCCATTATCCTTGCCTCCAGCACCCCATTGTTAACTGTAATTTCTTATCTGATCTGAGTCATATTCAGCTGAACCTCTTATTTCACAAAACTCAAAACTTAACTATTTCCCTACCTGCTCATAGCCGATACACATTCTCAGATCAGTGCTGGGTCCATTGCTTTTCACCTTTTTATATAAATGATTTAGATGTGACCAAAGGAGGTATGGTTAGTAAGTTTGCAAATGACTCCAAAATTGGAGGTATAATGGACAGCGAAGAAGGTTACCTCCGATTACAACAGGATGTTGATCGGATGGACCAATGGGCTGAGGAGTAGCAGATGGAGTTCACTTTAGATAAATGTGAGTTGCTGCATTTTGGAAAGGCAAATCAGGGCAGGACTGATACACTTCATGGTAAGGTCCTAGGGAGTGTTGCTGAGCAAAGAGACCTAGGAGTGCAGGTTCATAGTTTCTTGAAAGTGGAGTCACAGGTAGACAGGATGGTGAAGAAGGCATTTGGTATGCTTGCCTTTATTGGTCAGTGCATTGGGTAGAGGAGTTGGGAGGTCATATTGTGGCTACACAAGTCATTGTTTAGACAACTTTTAGAATATTGTGTGTAGTCTGGTCTCCCTGCTTTCGGAAGGATGCTGTGAAACTTAAAAGGGTTCAGGAAAGAATGACAAGAATGTTGCCAGGGTTGGAGGGTTTGAGCTTTAGGAAGAGACTGAATAGACTACAGCTGTTTTGTCTGAAGTGTTGGAGGCTGAAAGTGACCCTTATAGAGGTTTGTAAAATCACAAGGAGCATGGATAGGGTAGATAGACAAGGTCTTTTCCATGGGGTGGAGGACTCCAAAACTAGAGGGCATAGGTTTAAAGTGAGAGGGGAAAAATGTAAAAGGGACCTAAGAAGAGGCAACTTTTTTTACAGAGGATGGTGTGTGTATGGAATGAACTTCCAGAGGAAGTGTATGGAGGCTGGTACAATTACAAAATTTAAAAGGCATCTGGGTGGGTATATGAGTAGGAAGGGTTTAAAGGGATATGGGCCAAATGCTGGCAAATGGGACTAAATTTATTTAGGATATCTGTTCAGCATGGCTGAGTTGGACTGAATGGTCTGTTTCTATACTGCATATCTCCATGACTCCATGTTAAAATAATGTGTCAAGTATTTTGTCATTTCTTTTTGCTGATGCTTACAGAACAGGAATGTTTAGCATGGAAAATAAGACCATCCTTGATAATAGAAATGACAGAGAAAATGAGATCAGTTCCGTGCATTTTGTTTTGATGAAACCTTACCTTCTTTTTCAAGACAGCAGTTATTGTGCTATCTTGTAACTGCTTACAGTAGCCTCATGGCTCTCCTCCTGTGAAAGGATACTGGTTTTCTTGGTGTAGCTTTTAAGATATTACAGTAATTTTATACTGCTCCTTTTGTAAAGGCAGGATTTTGGAATACTTTGTTTCAGGACCCAACCTCCACCCAAGCTCCCGGTTGGCCCTTGCCATAAATTTTCAGATAACTACTACTGTTTACGAGATGGTCGTCGAGAGACATTTCCACCTACTGTCATTTGGTCATCGCAGAAAGCGCTAGCAGCGGGAACACAGGCGCCCAGGTTAGTGGCAGCAAATTCCTTATTCAGTTCCATAATGTTTGGAACAACGTTAGGAGTGACAGAGTAACATGGGAACAGGAATAGACTATTTTAGAACTTAAACCTTTTCCAGTTAGTTAATCTGTACCTAAATTCATTCACACCTTTTCTTGCATTCCTGCATAGCTTGCCTCTCAAAAATCTATTCATTTCAATTCTAGTCAAGTCAACATCCTGGATTTTTTTGGATAGTGGCTACTAAATTCCCTCTACCCTTGGATTGGGGGAAGAAACTGTCCTTGTTTAACTCCAACATAGTTCAACTCCACGTTTAACATTATTCCCCTGAAGAACTAGCGTTTATGTATTTTACCTCTTATTCATAAAATCTCAATTTAATCACAATCATCCTTCTAAATTCAGAACAGGTTAATGCCCATACTCAAATTTAACCCTACAATTTTTTTTTACTGGGAGGGTGCACTTTCCTGAGTTTTGATTTATTTTATCCTTCTGACGATCTGTGTTCAAAACTGAAGACATTACTCTGTGGTTTCAGCCCTTCAAATAAGGACCAGCATTCCGTTGCCAATCTGATGGATTGCCAAACATCCATGCGCACCAATTTTACTGATCTGTACATATAATCTTACTTAAATCTTTGCTCTTCACAGCACCAAGACTACCTTCATTTTAGAAAAATTCCTGATGAAGAGCTTATGCTTTAAACGTCAACTTTCCTGCTCTCGGATGCTGCCTGACCGGCTGTGCTATTCCAGCGCCCCACTTTTCGACATTTTAGAAAAAACCCAATTTATATTTCCCAAATTTGAAGTTAGCGTGCACTGTTCCCATCATAGTTTTAGCTGATCATGTTGTGTATCTGAACAACTAACATCCAGACTGCCCCCATCACTGGTACTAGTGTCTTGTATGCCCTGTCCTAGCCATCCCCACAACCACACTACCCATTTTTCCCAGTTCTTCATCCACCAAAGAGTATATTTCAAGAGGGTTTTTGGGGACATTTAGAGATATTTTCAAACAGTAAATAGCCTTTCTACCTACATGTTCATTCTTGCATTGACATGCAAAGTAATTAACCCCTCTTGCTCCCCATTATTTGGCCTTTTGATTGCAATCCAGATTTGCTAACTCAGAGTAAAGAATTTGTACAATGGACAGACAGGAGCTAAAGCAAAGAAAGTGCCACTCACCATCCTAACTCAGCCACATGGTCTTGATTTTTACTGTATTCAGTCATTCACTAAGTTATGCTTGCCTGCTTCAATATTTGACTCTTCCTAAGTTCATCCACAATATCCTGCATATGCACAGTACTCACTGATAAATGTGTTTTCTAATATTAAAGAGCACAGCATGTTGGAAACATGAAAAATACAGTATTTGAATAAAACAATTTTTATTGTAACACTTTGTTACTGTTTTATGTCTCAGCTACACAGAGCATGCTTTTTATTAACCGGTACCTGTGGGACCAGGGGTATGCTGGCTGATCAAATATTTGCTTGATCAGGAGGTCCACGTGATCAATGTAAAAACACACATGATGCAGGGGATATACACATCATTTATAATTTATTACATGATTTATGCTGTCCATAATGCAACTTTACCTTAAATAAAACTTTAAAGGAGAGAGCCTTCTCACTCGCACACTCAACTGACTAGACAACATGATATTGTGATAATACAGTAAACTTCAGGAATTTCATGTATATACTTTTTGCCAGTTTATCAAGAGTGCCAGTTAAAACAAAGTTTGCTGTACTTTTATCAGATTCACGTACTTATGGTTAATGCATTTTATTATTCTGAAATTCAAAAACAAGTATTCCAGTTTGGAGGATTTACAGTGTACCCTTGTGCATACTGGGATAAATGTGAGAAGCTTTTCTTCTCCTGTCCATGTAAACTATGCAAATTAAAAAGCAGTAAAGTTTCTAATTTAGAAATCAGTCTTGAATTTATATAAAGTGACACTGAGAATTAGGATGTTTCCAACCTTATTATCTGTGTTTCACAGCACATCTGTAGAACTGAATTAATTTCCATCAACTGAATTCCTTCAGAATACAAAATTGAACTTTTCTTTGTTCCAGTGGCCAAGGTACTGAAGTAACTAAGGAAGTTGGGAAACCTGTTCTGCCTGGGCAGCCAGTCAAGTTGAAGCTTTCCACGGATCAGCCATATCTGTGACTGGAGGGTGATTGAGATTATCGTGAACTTTAACCTTTTATGGTAGTACTGGCAATGGAAAGAAGTTTAAAGTACTGGAGCTGCAGCATTGGACAGCCAGATTGGAACCTGGAGTTTCTGTCACTTTTTGGGGTTTAATGGCTCCTAATGTAAATCAGCTTAGTAATTATCCAAGTTAATAAAGCAAATGGTGTTTTGTGCACTCTTTTTTTTTTTTTAAAAGTATCATACTTCATCTGCATCTCGAAGCCAAAAGCACATCACTTCTTTGTTACTAGACCCTTTATAACCCATTTAAACAGCGGGGGAAGTATTTTATATTTTTAGTTTCATTTATCTGAAATGTTAATCTTTCTGAACATTTGCAATGTTTTCAGTTTTATTACCTTTTAAAAATTAATTTACTGTTAATGCCAGCTGTTGCATTTTGGAATTTTACAGGCCAGTTGTACACCTTGTGATTGATTTGTTCCCTTGGCCAAGGCTTGTAGTACATATGTCAAGATTGGAGTGGTGCTGGAAAAGCACAGCAGGTCAAGCAGCATCCGAGGAGCAGGATGAAGGGCTATTGGCTCCAGAACGATGGATGTTCATATGGTACAATACTTAATAGAGATTACTGAGGGGAAGTGTAGCATAGTGATAATGTCTCAGGACTAATCATTGAATTCCAATAATAACACTAAATCAATTGAATTACACAAAAAACATCTGGAACCAACAGCTAGTCTAATGATTATCAGGTTGACTGTTTTTTTAAAAAAGATACCCATCAGGTTTATTAATGTCCTTTGGATGAGGATGACAGATTCCCTTCTCTAATCTGGCCTGCATGTGACTCCAGACCCACAGCAATTTGGTTAATTTTTGGTGAACTGACCTTTGAAATGGTTAGCCACTCATTTCAAGGGCAGTTAAGAATAGAGAATAAATGCTGGTCCGGCCAGTGGTACCTGCATCCCACAAATGAATTTTAAACAAACATTGCACCAGAATAACCACACCATACTAGCTGTGACAATCCCAGGCCATGTAAACTAATTCACTGCTTTCTGACTTAAGCTCTGGTTTAATGGACACGTTATTTGCTCAGATTTTCCTTTATCTAAGAATTCAGCTGCATTTGTTTTGTAGGTGTAGAACAGACAACCCTTTTTATAAATTTACTTCAATGAAGTTAGATTGAAAAGTAGCTTGATAGTTTTAACAAACTAAATTGGAATAAAAGTAAATAAATCAACACAGCCAGAGATGAGATTCAGAAAGAGTGATAATTTATGAAGTCCATAATCATTTTAAAATTTCTTTAGAATATTTTGAACAGTGTCAAGCTTTTACCTCTGAAGTTCTGGGTTATTCTTCCATTCCTTTTTGAAAGGAACACAGAAACATCGAAAATTGGTGCAGGAATAGGCCATTCAACCCTTTGAGCTTGCAATGCCAATCAACACAATTATGGTTGATCATGCAATTTCAGTGTCTCCCTCCTGCCCTTTCCCCATACCCCTTTATCCCTTTAATGCAAGAGCTACATTGAGCTCTCTCTTGAATATATCTAATGAATTGTCCTCAATAGCTTTCTGTGGGAGAGAATTCCACAAGTTCACAGCTCTGAGCAAAGAAATTCTTTCTGATCTGAGTCCTGAATGGTTTTTCCATTATTCTTAGACTGTGATACCCCCCCCCCCAATTCTGAACTTGCCCAACATCGGGTGTATTCTTCCCACATTTAACCTGTCTAGTCCCATTAGGATTTTATATATTTGTATGAGATGCCCTCCTTATTCTTCTAAATTCCAGCGAATACAAACCCAGTGAATCCAGTCTTTTCTCATATGTCAGTCCTGCCATCCAGGGAATCAGTCTGGTTAATCTTTGCTGGACTTCCTCAGACCAGGAGAGCAGAACTGCACGTAATTTGTCACAATTTAATGCTTTGGCAAATGCAATTATAAAAGAGCATGGAAGAAGTTGTTGAGCCCATCATGTCTGCTAGCTTCTGAATGAGCAATTTACTCAGTATCTTCCCTAGTCTTTCCCTGTCATCCTGCAAATTTTCCCTTTCAAAGAATTGTCCAATTTCCTTTGGACAGCCTCTGTATTGTCTGTCTGTGTCATTTAGTTCCCCTTAAATCTTTAATATTCAGCCTGGTTCTCAATTGGATTCCCTACCTGATCTCTTAATGTACATCTCTTTTGTCATCCAGTGAAATCTGGATTTTGTCCTATCTTTCCATTTTTTGGAATATACCATTTGTTACCTCTCCACCTCAGTCTCTGGCGACTGACTAACCATGGACATCTACTACAAGCCCACCTACTCTCACCCTACATCTTGTAAAAATGTCACCCCTTATTCCCAGTTCCTCTGCCTCCGCTGCCTCTTCCCAAGACAACCAATTCCATCTTAGAAAATCCCAGATGGCCTCGTTCTTCCAAGATCGCAATTTCCCTTTCCACGTGGTCAACAATGCCCTCCAGCGCATCTCCTCCACTTCCTGCACCTCCCCTCTTGAACTCCACTCCTCCCAACACAATAAGGAGAGAGCCACCCTGGTCCTCACGTTCCACCTCACCAATTTCCACATACATTGCATTATCCTCCGCCACTTCCGCCACCTACAAACACCACCACAAGATATATTTTTCCCGCTCCACCCCTATCAGCATTCCAGAGAGATCGTTCTCTCCGTGACTCCCTCATCTGATCCATGCCACCACCCCAGCCCACACCCAATTCCCAGCACCTTCTCCTGCCACCACAGGAAGTGCAAAACCTACACCCACATCATTCCCCTCACCTCCGTCCAAGGCCCCAAAGGATTCACATCCAACAGAAGTTTACCTGTACATCGACCAACGTCATCTACTGTATCCGTTGTAAACAACGTGGTCTCCTGCACAGTGGGAGTTGGGACGCCTCCTTGTGATCATTTCAGAGAACATCTCTGGGAGATTCGCACCACCCAACCCCACCGTACCGTGGCTGAATGCTTCAACTCGCCCTCTCTCTCCACCAAGTACATACAGGTCCTGGGCCGCCTCTTTCGCCAAACCCTTACCACCCAATGCCTGGAGTAAGAACATATCTCATATTCCAACGTGGTACCCTGCAACCTAACACAGGATCAATATGGATTTCATCAGTTTCTTCATTTCCCCTCCCCCAACGTTATCCCAGTCCCAAGCCTCCAACTCGGTATCACCCTCTTGACCTGTCCATCACCTTTCCCATCAATCCGCTCCAGCCTCTCTGACCTATCACCTTCTCCCTCACTTTCATCTACTTATTGCATTCTCAGCTACCTTCCCAGTAGCACCACCTCCCTCCCATTTATCTCTCAGCACCCTCCTCCCCCAGCCCACAGCCTCATTCCTGATGAAGGGCTTATGTCCGAAATGTCGATTCCCCTGCTCCTTGGATGCTGCCTGATCTGCTGTGTTTTTCCAGCACCACAAGATATAACAAGATATATCTCAACAATAGACCATGACTGTGTACTGGAAGGCCTGTTTAAATTAATTCATTGTTCACTTTCAGTTATGCCTGCTAACCTTCAGTTGCATTTTATCAGGGACAGACTTCTTATTCTGTCTGAATTATTCTTACTATATATTCCCCTTTGCCCTTTCCCATATCTAAGCTATCCTTGTAATATGATAATCATTATTTACTAAATGGTCCCCCATTAATACTTGGCTAGCCTCATTCCCAGGATCCTAGTTTAGTGCTGCCTTCTCTCTCGAATAATGGCAAAATATTGTGGATATGGGAAATCTCAAATACAAAACATGCTGGAGAAACTCAGCAGGTCTCACAGCATCTGTGGAGGGAGAGAGAAAACGCAAGAAACATTGTTCCCTGCCTATTGACCTTCTGACTGGCATTGTGACAATGTAGCTCTCTCTTGGTACTGAGAAACAAGGAGGTATTGGAAGTTTTGGTGGGTTTTGGAAGTGGACAATACTTCAGGTCCTTATGAGTTATATCCCAGGCTGCGGTGGGAGATAAGGGAGGAATTATCAATGCTCTGACCAAAATTTTTATATAATCTCTGGCCACTGGACAGATGCTAGAGGACTGTGAAAGTGGTTCCACTTTAGAAAAAGGATGGTAGTGATAGACCAGGGAAATATTGACCGGTGTATCTAACTTCACTGGTAAGGAAACTACTGCAGAAAATAGTGAAGGTGAAAATTAATCTCCATTTAGAGAGACATGGTTTGATCAGGGATAGTCAGCATAGCTTTGTCAGAGGGAGATCGTGCCTCACAAATTTGGTGGAATTTATTTGGTGACCAAGTGTTTAATGAGGGTTGGGCAGTTGATGTTTTTTTATATGAATTTCAGCAAGGCCTGTGACAAGGTCCCGCATAGAAACTGATAACGAAGACAGAAACACATGGAATCCAGGGTAACTTGACAAAATGGATGCAAAGTTTGCTCAGTGATGGGAGACAGAGAGTGGTGGGAGAAGGCTGTTTGTGTGACTGGAGCCTGGTATCCAATGCATACCACAGGGATCAGTGCTGAGCCTCTTATTGTTTGTGGTGTTCAGAAACAACTTTGATGAAAATGTAGGAGGGATGATAAGTAAGTTTGCGCATAACACAAAGATTGACCGGGCTGTTGACAGGAGGAAGGTTACTGGAGGATATAAATATGTTGGTCAGATGGGCTGATCAATTTCAGATGGAATTTAAATCTGGTAAATGTGAGGTGATGCACTTTGGAAGAAGGAACAAGATAAAGTTGTACTCAGTGAATGGCAAGACAGTAGGAATCTGAGGGATCTTGGGGGTGCTTGTCCACAGATCCCTGAAGGTGACAGGACAAATAATTAGGGTAGTTAAATGTTATGACATGGGGTAAATCCCTCTGCTAACTTAAGGGTGACACACAGAAAAGCTCACCTCGCACCATAAACTGTTACGTTTCGAGGGGCAACGAGCTATCCCAGATCTCACTATTTAAAGAAAAAAACAATTTAAATCTTTTAGTCCAAAAGCGAACATTAAACAACAACTATTTACAACTCTTTTCTTTTAAACCCATTTTTACCTCCCATTGTTCCGATAAATTCCCTCGTAAATTTACAACAAATCAATTTCAAAGCCAATTGTCCTTTTCAGATGTCAAACTTTCTCTATAGATTTCTCTAAGTTAGCTTTGGTCTTCTGCTGCACAAATTTCTTTTGGACAGGTACCTTTCAGAGAGCTATTTTGCTGGCAGTCATTGCTTGCTTGGCTGATCTTTGCCGTTCTCCCTCTAACTGTTCCAAATGTCCAATTTTATACCCCAAAACATGGTCTCATTTTATTGCTTTGATGTCATCCAAAACAGTAAAATTCAAATTCAATTTGAATTATATCTGGGGCATAATTTAAACTGATGGGCCGAATTTGAAGTTTTTCTTGTACCATGGCAACACAGCTCCAGCTATTTGTTTCATCCAAATGTTACATTGTTAAATTTTTCAGCACACTCTGTGCCTCTCTGGATCTGTGCCAGCTCCCGCTCTCTCTTAAAGGTGCAGTGCACACCTACACCATCATAACATAAGGCATATGAGATGCTTGCCATTATTAGTTAAGGCACAGATTATCAGAGCAGGGACGTCATGTTAATGCTGTATAGAACTTTGGTTAGGCCAAAACTGGAGTAACTGTGTGCAGTTCTGGTTACCACACGAAAGAAAGGTGTAATTGTACTAGAGAGAGAGTGCAAAGGAGATTCACCGAGGATGTTGTCCAGGAAAGGACATTTCAGCCATGAAAAGAGGCTGGACAAGTTTAAGTTGTTTTCTTTGGAGCAGAGAAGGTTGAGGGAGGACCTGATAGAGGTGTATAAAATGATAAGGGGCATGGACAAAATGAATAGAAAACAGGTGTTTCTCCTTAGTTAAAGGACCAATAACAGGGAGCATAATTTTAAAGTGAAAAGCAGGAGCTTTTGAGGAGTTTCAAGAGGTATTTTACCCAGTGGGTGGTGAGGGTCTGCAATGCACTGCCTGGGAGGGTAGTTGAGGTGGAAACCTCATAACCCTTTAAAAAAATACTTGAATGAGCACATAAGGTGTCATAACATTCAAGGATATGGGCCTAGTTCAGAAAAGTGAGACTGGTGTAGGTAATAGTCTATTTTTGGAGGTACAGATTTGATGGGCCAAAAGGTCTGTTCTGTACTGTGTGATTCTATGACACTCTGACAGTGCATCTCTCCCTCCATACTAACTCTGATTTATAAGAATGACACCAGAATATAGAGGTTATGACAATCTCGTAAAACTATCAGAGTGGGGCTCTTGTCATTAGTAACAGGAGGCTAAGGGATAGCCCCATGGAGGTCATATGAAAAATATTAAAAGTGCTTGATAGGGTGGACTTACCAAAGATGTTCCAAGGCTAACATTAGGGGCCATAAATGTCCAATAATTTGTAATACATTCAATAAATAATTAGGAGGAACCTCTACTCAGAGAATATGTACTTTGTTGCTACTCAAGGCTAAATGTATCAGTAATGTTGATGGATAAATACCTGGACAATTTCAAGAAGTATTATGGAATTTTACATTACCAAGACACCGAGACCTATATAATAGACCCCAATGTCCTTTTCCAGTAATAATATTTCTCTGTGATTTGCTGGTTACTATGAAAGTGTGAGCATTCAGTATGCTTTTATGCAAGTCCATTGTCTGTTATTGTGGAAGACACTTCATATCATTGAAGTAAATGTGTTAATATCTTCGTTTAGTGGAGGATGTGCCACCAGTATAACTATTTTGGAAATTACTAAAACCATAATTGCTAATTTTAGGCTATTTACAAGCTCAAGTGTAATACAAATAGTGTGCAGTACCATACTTCTACCAACAGATGATGCTACCACATCAATCTTGCATCTGAAATGATGGGGTCAATAATTGATATTTTCCTGTCTATTCAGAGATATTATTACATACCAAGACCCTGTCTCTGGACCAAGCAGGATTTTACCTGAGCCTTCTGACTCAGAGATCAGGACTCTGCACCAAATGAGCTCTAATACGGTTTTATATATATATGGAGCAAATGCATAAGTTTGCTAATTATTACTGTGCTGTTCTATTCTGTGAAATTTTAGCTACCTGAGAATCATGACAATGTAAAGATTTGTTGTATGTTTTAAATACTTTCACTAATGATTTGGGGAAGAGCCCTCATACAGAGTGCTTATTCAGGACTCCAGGAGAAGACAGTTGTGTGCCTGAGATTCAGGCAGCCATTAAGGATCAGAAATTGAAAAGCGTATAAATGTGATTGGTACAGAAATCCATCCATGCAGAGCCAAACAACATGGAGATGACTTGAAGAGGTTGCTGGGGAGATTTTGGGGCCTTGCACCAAAGAGAAATTTTACCTGATCAGGACTAATATCAGGTGGACTCAATCTACATGTTTGGTCTTCCTCCATACTGAGGTTACTGAGTAAACTTTGCTGACTGAAGGTGGTGTTAAAGTTCAAAGTAGCCCGTGATAGGAAGAAAACCTACTGCCCCCTCCAATTCCATTTTGATTTAATCCCCTCCTTCTCTCCCTATGTCCCATGTCCCCCCCCCCCCCCCCCAACTACTCCCTTCACTTTTTTGATGTCAGCATTGCCCTCAACAAGCTTTGCTTCTTAATATACAATTGGCCACATGGGTGTTTTCCTGGTGGTAGACAAATGTACAAAAATATATATATATCATGGGTGACATTGTTGGGGGGGGTGGGTAGAATGCAGACTTCAGAGGCCCTCATCATGCAGAGAGAAAACAACTACTGCACTTGCTAAATTGGATGTTTTCGCTGAAGCGCAGCAGTGGGTGTGTATCATGTGCAAGCTTGTTTTTCAGTGTGAAAGTACTAATAATGCTCCTCAGAATATGTATCTCTCATACTGTTGTGTTTGGAGCATTTCAGCTCTTCCTGGGCAACTACATATTCTTGGTTTTGTTTTTAAGTGTTCTGCCAATTACCATTGTACGCAGTGCTGAATATCTACCTCTCTGTTAAACCCAGTCAGTGGACTCCATTTTTCCTCCTGCCTCCCAAAACTGTTCTGATACAAAGACAGAACGCGTTGGCAAAACTCAGCAGGTCTGGCAGAATCTTCAGAGAGACAAATAGTTAATGTTTCAAGTCCATTGATCCTTTGTCAGAACTGAAAATTGGTGGGAAAAGGGTTGTATTTATGCTGATGGGGTGAGAAGTGAATGAAGTACAGGATGTGATGCCTAGAGAAAGAGGGAGAGAAAATAAGGGATAGACAAACAAAGAGATGCTGATGATGTGCTGAGAAAGAGAGAAACCAAAGAATTGAACCCACACTATTGGTGTGACTCTGCCTTGTGAACTGACCCTATTCCTATATAACCTATTGCTCTGTTTACAATCTTCAATTGGCTGAGATTACAATCTGGTGGTCTTTTACATTTTGTGAAAGGGAAAACATTCTCTCAGCAATTAGCCATTTTTTTTTCCTGATTACTGAAACCTTGGGTAATTTGAGCCTTTTTCTGATAAGCTAAAAATATGCATGTTTTATGGTTATTCTAGAACATCAGGACTCTTGGGTGGAACTGTACAGTTTACTTGGCAATGACAATTGGTTCATCAATCAAATCGCATGGAGACAAGATACAGCTCATGTGCAATGCTTTCAGTCACAAAATGTCCTGGGAGATGCAACAAAGAAAGCCTAGGGCGAATGTAGGAAACATACTGGGGAATTTTTGTTAGATTTCTGATGGCAATTGACCAAGTTTATAGAGCCAGCAGTAAATTCCAGAATTCGCTATGCTCCATCTACCTTCTATAAAGGTGATATGCATATATAACTCTCATTAATTCATGCAGCTCTATCCTGAAGGACTGTAGCCAGCCTGTTGCAGAATTTGGTAACCTGTTTCATAGGTTAATGATTCTGTGAAATAAAATACTTTTACAAGCCACTTTATATATCAACCTAGCAATTCAGGTCATGCAGAGAACCGATTCCCTTCATCATGTTAAGAACCTCAGTCATGCGGCGCACACTTCCCTAACAGTCCCTTCAGTTCTTTAGCTACACCTTCGCCTACAGCCACACATAGAATGTAGACCCATCACAGTATCCCCTGGCAGCCAACAATATCTAGATGAATTGAACACAGATCTGGTAGGGTTAATTGGGTGACTGGTACAATTTGTGTATTTGGGGGAGGCAAAGGTGAAGAGGTCTAGTCGCTGAAATCCAGAGAACCCAGATAATGTGCCTGGGTTGGAATACCACTGAAGCAGATGGTCAAATTTGAATTCAATGGAAGACCTCGAATTATAAGTTAATAATGTAACCATTAGTCAATTGTTAAAAAGATACATATGGATCACTCATGGAAAGGGAAAACCTGTCATCCTGACCTGGTCTGGCCTACAACAATTTGGTTGATTCTCAACTGCCCTCTGAAATGGCCTTGCAAGCCATTCAATCATATCAATTGTTGCAAAGTCTCAGCAATAAAAATGAAACTGGACTGATTACCTGGGCACTGGAAAAGACAATGGCAGAAACAGCCCTGTTGACCCTGCAAAGTCCTTCTGACCATACCTGGGGGCTAGTGCATAAACTGGGAGAGCTGTTTCACAAACTAGTCAAGCTGCAGCTTGATAGAATCATATCTTACAGACAATATCCCAAACAATACCATCACCATGACTGGATATGTCAAGTCCTAAACAGGTCAAACAAAGGCAAGAAAACCTCCTGCTGTTTACCATGTACTGTCCTTGAATCTGTACTTCTCTAGCAGAAGGAGGCAACGAGGGTGCCATAGATGCAGAATGTACTCTGCTTGGTGGATTTCAATGATAACTAAAAACTGTGACTGGGAGACACCACTACCAATCTAAAGGGTTGCTATGAGACAGGGTCTGTAGCAGGTGGTGAGGGAACCAGCAGAGGGATACTCATGTGAACAAATAACTGGACGTGCTGGACTATACTGAAAACAGCAAATGCTGGAGATCACAGCAGTGCAGACAGCATTCATGGAGAGAGAGCGAGCTAACGTTTTTAATCTAGATGAATCTTCATCAGAGCTGAAGTGTGAAAGGGATAGTATTTGTGCTTTAGTTTGGAGGGGGAGTTGAGGGAGGGGTTAGAGGGGTTAGCGCAGCACAGTGGCTCAGTGGTTAGCGCTGCAGCCTCACAGTGTCAGGGACCTGGGTTCGATTCCAGCCTCGGGTTACTGTCTGTGTGGAGTTTTCACATTCTCTCCATGTCCGCGTGGGTTTCCTCCGGGTGCTCCGGTTTCCCCCCACAATCCAAAGATGTGCAGGTCAGATGGATTGGCCATGCTAAATGGGTCCGGGTGAGTTACTCTTCAGAGGGTCAGTGTGGACTTGTTGGGCCGAATGGCCTGTTTCCGCACTGTGGGAAATCTAAGATTGCTGGGGGTAATGGATGTAGGGTGTCAGTGAAAAAAATATACTGATAGTTCAGATTAAGTGATTGGAATGTGAAAAAAGTTTTGCGATTTACATATGAAAGAACTGAAACCAATGTGGTCATTCTAAAAGATGAGAGATTTAACAAACAATCCGGGTCTTTTTCAATATATAATTTCCGTTACATCACACCGTAAACTTTTGCTATAAATTCTGTGTTTTACAATCTTAGTCTCCACAACCACCTGATGAAGGCGCAGCACTCTGAGAGCTAGTGCTTCCAAATAAACCTGTTGGACTATAACCTGGTGCTGTGTGGTTTTTAACTTTGTTACCTAATATGGTGACAAAACATCTGAAAACGAACCTTCCAGCTCAACGAGCAAACTTACATCCAGTATCAGTGAGAGTCACCACCACACCGTCCTGTGGAGATAACAAAAACCCTTCTGTTTGGGCTCCTCTTGTTTATCTCTGGCGCCATCCCATTCCCTTCAATTCCAGGATTCCGTCAATTTTTAGAGAGATGTATCTATGTTACTGACTGAATAATAATACTGGGGTTTAGATCAGAAAAGCACAGCACGTCAGGCAGCATCCAAGGAGCGGGAAAATCAACTTTTTGGGCAAAAGCCCTTCATCAGGAAGAATAATAATATTGTTGGTTTTCAATGATTTGTGATGTTCCTTCCTCCAATTTTTACCAGCTGTAAAGATAATAAAAGTATTCAATGAATGGGGGTGGGTTTGAGACTATCATTGTGTTGATCTTTATTTGGAATACAAGCTCAGTCCTGTGCATTTTGCAAGGCCTAGAACTACATAATATGTTTTCAACGGATATGTTGAAGAGCATGCTTTCACCAGGGATACAATCCACACAATTTTCTCTCATTTAGTTCCTAGCTGAATGGGAAATTTGGGAAAGTTATACTATGCAGTATAACTGAGAAGTCAGCACTCAAGTCTGATGCAGGTTCAATAGCTCTGGGATCAAGGTTCACCCTCTGCATTGCCAACACGCAATTGGAGAATTTACTGCAAAGTTCCATATTCCATGTCCACGGTTTAAAATGAACGAATAGCAAAACTACAATTTCTTCAGAGTTTCATGATATACCTTTGGGCATATAGGAATTTTGTACCTATCTGTGATTAATGCAGAATCCCAGCTAAGACTATTATCAATGCAAGAATGAAACCTTACCATTGTGTTAAATTGGAGTCTTTTTCTTTCATGAAGACTGAGCACTGCTTGTGAAGCCAGCAATTGTTGACCATCCCAAGCTGCCCTCGTGATGGTGGTGGCGACCTGTCTGCGTGAACCATTACATTCCCATCTGATACTGGTGCACCCACAGCGCTGCTGGGAAGGGAGTTCCAGGATTTTGATGAACAGTGTTATTGTTGCAAGTCAGAATATGTGTGTGATTTGGAAGAGAACATGGATGATGCTCCTATGTGTTGTTCCTACATTGCACCTTAGTAAAGAGTACACTCGATGAGTACACTATGCTTCAGTGATGGTGGAAATGATTGCTTAGGTTGATGGCTTGGTTGCTGATTAAATGGCTAATTTGCCCTTGATGGTGCTGAGCATCTTGAGTGCTGTTGCAACTGCACATCATTCAGGCAAGTGGGGAGTATTTTATCATACCTGTGCTTTGTAGATGGTGGACAGTGTTTACCTGGCTAGTCCATTCAGTCATGGAAACCTCCTCCCCATCCCATCCCCAAGATGTTAATATTGGGAGAGTCATTGAATGTCCAGCGCAGTGGTTACAGCGCAGCGGTGTTCCGCAAGGATCTGTTTTGGGACCATTGCTGTTTGTCATTTTTATAAATGACCTGGAGGAGGGGCTAGAAGGTTGGATGAGCAAGTTTGCGGATGATACGAAAGTCGGTGGAGTTGTTGACAGTGAGGAAGGATGTGGCAGGTTACAGCGGGATATAGATAAACTGCAGAGCAGGGCAGAAAGATGGCAAATGGAGTTCAATGTAGCTAAGTGTGAAGTGATTCACTTTGGTAAGACTGACAAGAAGATGGGGTACTGGGCTAATGGTCGGATACTTGGTAGTGTGGATGAGCAGAGGGATCTTGGTGTCCATGTACACAGATCTCTGAAAGTTGCCAGCCAGGTAAATAGTGCTGTGAAGAAGGCATACGGCGTACTGGCTTTTATTGGTAGAGGAATTGAGTTCCGGAGTCCTGAGGTCATGTTGCAGTTGTATAAGACTCTGGTGCGGCCGCATCTGGAGTATTGTGTGCAGTTTTGGTCGCCATACTATAGGAAGGATGTGGAGGCACTGGAACGGGTGCAGAGGAGGTTTACCAGGATGTTGCCTGGTATGGGAGGAAGATCGTATGCGGAAAGGCTGAGGCACCTGGGGCTGTTTTCATTGGAGAAAAGAAGGTTTAGGGGTACAAGATGATTAGGGGTTTAGATAGGGTTGACCATGAGAACCTTTTTCCACGTATGGAGTCAGCTATTATGAGGGGGCATAGCTTTAAATTAATGGGTGGTAGGTATAGGACAGATGTTAGGGGTAGATTCTTTACTCAGCGAGTCGTGAGTTCATGGAATGCCCTGCCAGTAGCAGTGGTGGACTCTCCTTCTTTATGGGCATTGGATAGGCATATGGAGGATAGTAGGCTAATGTAGGTTAGGTGGGCTTGGACCGGCGCAACATCAAGGGCCAAAGGGCCTGTACTGCGTTGTAATTTTCAATGTTCTATGTACATTTTGGCTTGTTGGAGACGGCCATTGTCTGGCATTTGTGCTGCACAACTGTTACTGATCGTTTATCAGTTCAAGCCTAGATAATATTCATATGGACATGGACTGCTTCAGTATTGAGTGTTGTAAATGATGCTGAGCATTGTCCAATCATCAGTGAAAACCAAGGTTCCCACCTAACCTACACTAGCCCACTATCCTCCATATGCCTATCCAATGCCCGTTTAAATGACCATAAGGAGGGAGAGTCCACCACTGCTACTGACAAGGCATTCCATGAACTCACTGGGGGAAGCAGTTGATGCTGGCAGGTTCCAGGACACTATCCTGAGAAATTGCTAAAGTGTTGCCCTTGACCTGAGATGACAGACCTCCCACAGCCACATTCATTTCCTATGTGCTATATATGACTCCAACTAGTGGAGAAATTTTCCTTGATTTCCTTTGACTTCAATTTTGATAGGGCTTTTGATGTCACAATCTGTCAACTGCTGCCTTGACATCAATGGCTAGCACTCTTACCTTACCTCCAGTATTTAGCTCTTTTAGCCATGCTTAGACGAAGATTTTAATGAGGCCTTCACCAATCACCTGTAATTCTGGTTGAGCCCAAACCGAGTAAGCAAGTTATTTATGATTAAATGCTGTATGACAGAAATAGTCCATCACTTCACTATGATTCTAAATAGACCAGGGTGGGAATTTGTCCTGCCTTTTTGTAGACATTGCAGGTCGGGGGAATATTTCACACTGTTGAGTAATGTCACTGTTGTTGATGCACTGGCCAGGAGCATGCGAGGTCTGAAGTACGGGAGTTCAGTATTCCATCTGGGAAGGCAAGGCACAAATCCTTTGTTGTATCCAATGTCTTCAGCAGAAAAGAGTCCAAGGATAGCAAAGGTATCCAGGAAAGTAGGCTGAGACTACAGTCAGATTGAATACGATCCTATTGAACAATGGCTAGTCAATTGTTATTATTATTGGACTGGAGTGGGGTTAGCTCAATTAGCTGTCAGGCCAACAGCATGGGTTCAATTCCCGTGACTGGCTGAGTTTACACTGAAGGATTTTCCTTCTCTAGTTCTCCCTATGAGAAACCAACTTTGATTCAATGAGGTTAAACTGCCACCAGTCATTTATATCGATAAGAGAGCAACCCTATGGTCTGGTAAGATCATGGCAACTTTACTTTATAGCATTATTATTGGATGTTTTTCAAGATGTTAGCACTGACAAGAATTCAGCAGTTACTGTAAATCTTGTACTAAACATAACATGTTAACTCTATTTGTTGTACTGAAGAATAGCTTGAAATTCAAATTGGCTTTAAAATGAATACTTTTTAAAAGTTATATTATTTAGATATTTTGCATGCTCATTGGCAAGACAAACTTATGATAGTACTGAAGTGAAAAAATAAATCTTTTCAAAGAAGATTTTACCAATAATAATTAAATATTTGTTTTGATCATTAGGTTCAACATTTAAAACAGGGAGAAAGTGAGGACTGTAGATGCTGGAGATCAGAGTCAAAGAGTATGGTGCTGGAAAAACACAGCCGGTCAGGCAGCATCCAAGGAGAAGGAGAATCGACATTTTGAGTAGAAGCCCTTCATCAGGAAGAATAACATTTCATCAACATTTAAAACAGCTTTACTGTGATTACCTAAATAATAGAACTAACAATCTGTTGGATTTCTAATGTTTTTCAAGGATGGAATATAATTAGATATTTTGCAAGCATTTATGCCGTTCAGTTACAGGTATTGCTATTAGTGGTCTGAACATTATTTAGGAATTTATTTTGATTGTTGTACTGAAGAATATATTGAAACAAACTACAGTTCTTGGATTTGAAAAGAGCAAGAGATTTTATGTATTTATTGAAAAGAACAATATTGGAGAGATGTTTTTGTTGCCTTTGAATACAGTAGTAATCCAATGTTTACTGTGATTATTTTAAACTAGATGGCTTCTGTGCATATTCAAACAAAGAGCCATTTGAAATTTGCTATAATTGTCAGATTAAATAGTTTAAGATATTGTGATTATTTTAATGACAATAAATATACAGTTAGAGATCAAATAAAATATTTTAGGATGATTAGTCATTCTCTGCAATTAATGGACTGGAAAATTAAACATAAGTTTATAGCATCCATGATTTGAAAATAATTGGACAATTACTGTGATTTTTGGACTGTTAAATGTTTAGATATTTTCCAAGTATTTAGAATTTAAAGTACAACCATTTAAGGCTGCAATTGATATATCGTTATTTGGCAGGAGAGTCAAGGGCTATGGACGAGCACAAGAAAGTCGAGTTGAGGCCACAGTCAGATCAATCAGATTCCATTATTGAATGGTGGGACCAGCTTGAGAGGTCAAATGACATAATCTTGCTCATAATGTTGTGTTCTTCTGCTATTTCTTGATTTTACATGGAGTGAATTAGAATGGTTGAATGGTTGTGATGTTGGAAATTTGAGGAAATCTGAAATTCATCTGCTTTGTTTTTTGCACTGATCTGCTACACTGCACCCTCAATGAAGAATGGGATATTGGTGCAGTCTCCTCCTTCAGATGGTTGATAAACTGCCCACTATCATTTGTGACCCTATGCAAAGACTGCAGATGTATCTTCATTATTTAGATCCAAATCCCTCGATTTAGTTTGTTGTTAGATTGCTTAGCTCTGTCTACTGCATACAGCTTCTGCTGATGGCATGCAATAGTTCTGTCTTGTAGCCTCATCAGATTGACATCTCATTCTTAGGTATGCCTGGCACTGCTCCTAGTATTTCCTTCTGCTTTGCTCATTGAATCAAAGTTGATTTGCCATCTTGATGGTAATGGTACAGTAAGGGATATACCAGGTCATGGGGGTTACTGGTTATGGTCGATTCTGTTGCTGCTGCTGCTGCTGCTGCTGAGAGTCCACAGGGCTTCATAGACACCCAGATATAAGCTGCTAGATCCCAGTCAGTTGTGGTAATGTCACATTAAATGATAGGGAATATTATCTGTCTGAATATAAGACTTTGTAAATATGTCATTCAGGACTCAGCCATCTCCTTCTGTAGTGCTGCTACTGAGCCATTTGTTTTGATGGACATTGATATTTAATATCCCCACCAACGGTATAATCCATGTTTTTGCCCTCTCAGTGTCTCCTCCAAATAATGTGCAACATGGAGGAACATAGATTCATCAATTGAAGGGGTGGGGATAGAATTGGTGGTGTAGTTTCCTTATTCATGTTTAACCTGATTTCATGAGATCTCACCAGGTGGGAGTCAATACTGAGGACACACAAGGTAACTCTCTCCTGGCGAGACCTGGTGGGATGGGACATGAACAGGATGGTTTTGGTGGTCTATAGGACATGGGCTGTGAGGTATGATTTGGTGGATATGGCTATGTCAGGCAGTTGCTTGACCATCACAGAATTACAAGATTATTATGGGGTCATTGCTTCTGCATCAGCTCTCTGAGCATTTTAACTCGGTGCTGTTTCTTTTGCAAAACACTTTAAAGCCGTGCCCTCTTTTTCACAGACCAGTCTAAACCACAGCTTTTCCAACTTTGGTACAATCCCACAAATGTTAGTAAGGAGAGTTCTGCAGGGTGAACAGGGCTGTGTATGTATTGTTGTTTCTAGTTCCTAAGTGGTTACTGGGTAGCGTGTCTGGCTTTATTACTTTTTAAACTTTTCTGTACCAATTTGGTACAAGTGAGTGGTTTGATGACCCATTTAAAGGACAGATATGAGTCAACCACTTTACTGTGGATTGGCTAGACCAGGTAAAGATGACAAAACTTCTTCCCAAAAAGACATTAGTTAACCAAATAGTTTCATGGCTCCATTTCTGGGACATATTTTAAGGCAAAATTTATCATTTTATGTTGAATTGTGAAAGTGACTACAGTCTCAGGTGTGCGATTATTATGTGTTTAATTTGAGAAAGAAAGCACCAAAATGCAGTAAAGAATTAATAGGATCATTTGAATATAGTATGAAGAATTATATTCAGGCAGGAGTTGAGATGACAAGATAAAGCTGAATTCTTAAATCGTATTGAGTAACACAGAGCAGGCTGGGCCTGCATGGGAACAAACAAATATGCGACTATCACCTACATTTTATTGATGAACTGCTGTCAGAACGTGATCATTTGTTAAGAATATGTGGAATGTGGGATGTAACCACAAGAAACTTCAAGCTTGTTACAGCTTGTTTAAATGAAAGTGCACTCATAAGGATTTTAAATGAGTCTACTTAGCACTTATTTAGTGAATTTACATACAAGATTTAAACACACGTCTCTCTTACAAATTTATTATAGAATCACTTTCTACTGCCATCTAATAGAAGAAATCTTATTTTCATTCTATCTAATAATTGCTTGCAAAGTTTGAAATCACTTTCTCTAATACATTATACCCTAATATATTGGTGATACTGGCTCTGTGAGAAAGAAATTCCAACTGCAGAATAATCAGGACACCAATCTGTGGCTTAACTATGATTAAATCTTCTGGTGTTGGATTGCAGTTATTTGAGACAATAATAGAAACCATAGGATCCCAAAAGTGTGGAAGCAGTCCATTCAGCCCATTTGATCCACACCGACCCTCTGAAAAGCATCCCAACCACACCCTACTCTAACCCTGTAGAAATAGTGTGCATTGAGAAAATATTTCTACTTAGTAAAATATTGATTTGGATCAATTTTGAACCTTTGGAGTCTCCAATTGTTATGCTTTCCAAAGAAAAAAAGAATTTCTCCTGGACAGGTTATAACTCATTAAAATACTTATCAATATTGCATGGTATTGAACATGTGGTGGAGGCCATTTATAGTATCTATGCTGAGGTGAGTTCAAATGCATAGAGATAATCATACCCAGGCAGGGGAATAGGTAAATGCAAGAGAGGAGTTACCAGGGGAATGTGTTAGAGGAGGTAATGTTTAGGATACTTTGTCACGCAAAGATGCTAAGGAGAGGGAGTAACAGGAGACTAAAGGAAAGTGGAGGCTGAGAAATAACAGTGACAGGAGATGGGGAATGATGGAGGCTTAGTATTAGGGAGATAAGAGGCTGGAGATAGAGATAGATAGATAGAAAGAGAGAGAAAGGAAGAAGAAGAGGACTGGACCAAGGGAGAGATCCCTGAGGAAACAGATAGGAGACTAAAAGTGATGAGAAAGGTTTGAGAGGAGGGCAGATGGAATGCAGAGGCAGAGGCGACAGGATGGAGTTGGAAGCATTCGGGGAGTTTAGGGAATAGATTTGAATGCCCAATTAAAATAAAATTCTTGCATTTATAACGTGTCTTCCACAACTCAAGGATGTCCCAAAGCACTTTACAATGTTATGATCAGATCATGAGAAAGATTCCTTAAATTGTTAATCTCCCAGATGACGTATACCTCTTCAATATCTACTCACCTCCTTGGCTGGTCACAATAAGGTTAATTGAAAAATATCCCTCTCTTGCTGATTACTTCCTCCCAAACCAAATTAATTTATGTTTTAAAAGAAGCAATTTAGCCCGGCCTTTTTAAGTTAAAAAGGGGAAGTTTATTAGTTACTAAATGTGAAAAGAAGTTTCCTTGGACCAGAGGAGAGTGAGGGGAACATGAGTGAGAGGTATAGAATTATGAGGGGCATTAATAGGACAGGCAGCAAGAAACGTTTTTCCTTTGGTAGAGGAGTCAATGATCAAGGACATTGTTTTAAGGTAAGGGGTGGGAAGTTTAGAGAGGACATGAAGAAAACATTTTAGACCCAGAGGGTGGTAGGAATCTGGAGTTCATTGCCTGTAAGGATGGTAGAGACAGAAACCCTCATTAATACAATGCTATGGGTTTAGTGGTGGAAAATCAAATTAGAGTAGTTAGTGTTGTTTTTGACAGATGTAGAATTGATGGGCTGAAGAGCCTTTTTTCTGTTCTGTGGACCTGTATGATTCCACGACTCAATAGTAATGCAACACACATACTTCTTATTCCTAATCTGTGTATGAGTCCAAATATGTAACAGTTAAAAGACATGTAAATCATTCTCTTTGGGTTATAAGTGATGAATATAGAGTTACATAACTACTTCCTTGTGAACTCTCCAGACCTTCTTCTATGAAATGATAATTTCAGGTGAGTCATCAACATATTCATCTGAAAATGTAAAGTATTATAATCCAATGAGTCAGAAAATGCGATACAAAACTACTAATTAATAATTGTTTTAATAATAACTTAAATCTCAGAACACTGCTATTGTTTATACTTGTATTACTAAGTACAAATCTGCAATCTCTTTTACAAATTTCACATCCTTTTTTCAAGCCATGTCAGGCTGTTTGTGATATGTGACTTTGAGCTGGGCTTTTGACACTATATCTGCTATAACGCAAGTTCAATTACTTCCATCTCTGTAACAATTCTTCAGCCTGACCCCAATCCAGCTGCTGCTGAAACCCTCAACTCAACTGTTCCAATGCTCATCCAGTCAGACATCTATTTCAGCTCTGGTCCATCCATTCTTTTCCATCTCACACCAAGACCCATGCCCCATTTCTCTTGTGCTTGCAACTACATAAGGATTCATTTCGACCACAGGCTGAATGGCACAGGACATAAAGAGTAAAGTTTCTTTAGTGAGAAACTTGGCATTGGACTTGACTGTGTGGTTGCAGAATAGTACTTTAAAGGTAAGTGAACAGTAACTTTGGCCTAATATAGAGTGTGAGGTAGTCCAGCAGTAATATCTCTGAATTATTCATTCTATAACTCTGGCTCTGGGGACATGGGTTCAAATTCCATTGAATATAAATTTAATCATTAATTCTGAAACTGAAAGTTAATCTCAGTAATAGTGACCAGGAAATTATCATCAATTGTCATAAAAGCCCATATAGTTTACTAATACTCTTTGGGGAAGGAGAGCTGCTATCTTTATCTGCTCTAGCCTTCAGGTGACTCTGGATCCACAGCAATGTTATTAATTCTTAACTGCCCCATCCGAAATGGTATGGCAAGTCACTCAGCTCAATGACAATTAGGGATGGGCACAAATGGTGGTGCATAAATCCTATGAAAGAATTGTTAAAAATTCCTATATTCAAGTATATCTCTTGGTAAGGAACTGTGCTCAGAATTAGAAGTGAATGGAGACTCAATAGGGAGGTACCTTAATGACGGCTGCCTGGTGGTTCTGACATTCATCATGATGAAGTTCTTCGAGAGGTTAGTAATGGCACACATCAATTCCGGCCCCCCCAGATCTCCTTGATCCACTATAATTTGCCTACCATTGCAACAGGTCCACGACAGATGTCATCTCCCTGGCCCCACGCTCATCCCTGGAACATCTGGATAACAGGAATACCTATGTCAGACTCCTATTTATTGACTTTAGCTCCACCTTCAACATCATAATTCCAACCAAACATATTTCCAAACTCCAAGACTTTGGACTCTGCTCCCCCTCAGCAACTGCATCCTCAATTTCCTGACCCACTGCTTTCAATCAGTAAGGATAGGCAGCAACACGTCCTTCACAATAATCCTCACAATAGTGCCCTGCAAGGCTGCATACTCAGCCCCTTACAATAGTCCTTATACACTCACAATTGTGTGGCCAAATTCAGCTCTAACTCCATTTACAAATTTACTGATGATATCATCATATTAGGTTGGATGAGACAGAGCACAGAAAAGTGATAGGTTAGTGGCATTGTGTAAAAGCAACAATCTCTCCCTCGATGCCTTCCATCCCAGTTACACTCTCTTTCACCCTCTTCCATGGGGCTGAAGACACAGAAGTTTCAAAATATGTACCAACAGACTTAAGGACAGCTTCTTCCCTCTCACCTTAAACTCTAGTTTTGGATTCCCCTACTCTAGGAAAAGAACCTTGGTTATTCACCCTATCCATGCCCCTCATGATTTTATAAACCAACATAAGGTCATGCCTCAGACTGTAACAATCCAGGCAAAAACAGCCCCAGCTTATTCAGCCTCTCCCTAGAACTTTGGATCGGCGCAACATCGAGGGCCGAAGGGCCTGTACTGCGCTGTATTCTTCTATGTTCTATGTTCTATGTTCTAACTCAAACCTCAAGTCCAGAAAACATCTTTGTCAATCTTTTCCGAATCCTCTTGCCCCACGCCTGGTCTTCATTTGGCAATGAATTCCCCAGTTCATTCATGGTTTCCAGTTGAGAAAGTTATGGATTGCAAACTTACTAGCCATGCCTCCTATATTCGTATCAAAATCATTAATATAAACATGCAAAGCAGTGGACCCAACACTGATCCTTATGAATGGATCTCTCATTTGTTAAAGTTGATCTTTCTCTGTAACTGTAACACTATATTCTGCATTCGTTCTATTATCTTATGTACTTATATAAGATATGATTTGTCTGGTTAGCACATTAAACAATACTTTTCACTGTATCTTGGTACAGGTAGCAATAATATGTCAAATTAAAACGAAAGTCTTGGTAGGCCTGCACTCGCCATAATGACCACCAGGTCCAGGAGTCATCCACTGAGCTCTAGATTGCCAAGAAAAAGCGTGAGAGCTGGCTCTTGCTACAGCCTGGGAGCTAGCAGCTATAAACCATGATGAAAGTGCTGCGACATCATCCATCACTTGAAACAAACTTGGCTCAATATTAAGTTTACTGGAAGAGAATGTGTACTAACAGCATCCAGGCTTATTATGTAAACTTGTTTGGTGTCAAAGTAGAATATAGAAAGTAATCCAAATTGGAAAATGAGTCATTTGGCTTTTGAATCTTGATACGTGCCGGAAAGATTTAAGGTAAGTTTCAAGCTTGGGAACACGAGTTTATTCCAATCCCACAATATAATGAAAGTGTCTTGGAATGACTCCAGTCTTAGGTGTGTACTGTTGTGTTCCTAGGGGCTACTACTATAATGTGGCATTAAAGGCACAAATATTCTGATGGACCAGTAATCATTGCAGCACCATGAACTGGAGTTATGTTTCTGGAGTTATTCTAGCGCTGACAAACTGCCTGGGAAATTAAACACTTTGAAAATGAAATTGAACTATTGAACAATACCTTCAACTCAGAATTTGCAGGGCTCTGATTCATTTAAGTTTTGTAGTTATCCAAGACATGTTAAAGATAAAAATCTTCTAATTCCTGGATGATTATTATACTGAAACACTACTCATCACAAACTCTCCCCCCCATTCCCAGCTACAACCCCCTGTCATCCCTGAACTCACCCCAACACCATGCACCCATTCCAGCTCAAGGAGCAACTTTGAAACATAGATAAAAGTCAAATGGCACCAGGCTATAGTCCAACAGGTTTATCTGGAAGTACAAGCTTTCAGAGAGCAACTGACAAATAACCTGTTGGACTATAACCTGGTGTTGTGTGATTTTTAACTTTGTCCACCCCAGTCCAACATCAGCTCCTCTGCAACATTGAAACATAGAAACAAAGAAAGCAAAAGCTGAGGAAGGCTCTACAGCTTTCTGATCAGGCATTCAATACCATTGAGGCTGATCATCCAAATCAGTGCTCTGTTCCCGCTTTCCCCCATATCTTTGGATCCTTTCAGAACTAAGAACTATATGTAACTCCTTCTAGAGTTCAATGTTCAATGATTTGGCCTCAATCACTTTCTGTCTCAGAGAATTCCACAAGCTCACCACTGTTTGGGTGGCAACATTTCTTTTCATCCCTGTCCTGAAGGGCCCAGCCCATATTGTTAGACTGTGATGAAGCATCCTGTAAGTGGATTAAAGATGTGACAAGAGGATTCTTAAAGGTTGACATAAGTCAATGCCAATGTCCAAGGATGTGGGTCATTTGACTGGTGCCTATGGACTGTGCCCTGAAATATTGCTACCTGTTGTCCAACATGGAGAATCTTCAAAACAAGTAGCAATCATCCGATACATGCTCTGATGTCCGTGTCAAGTTTATGTCTAGCTTGGTTAGGACGTTTGGTAAATTAGGAAGTTAAATGTTAATGAGATAAGTTGGGCTTTTAATAAGGTTTTTAATCCCCCTCAGAAGGAAACTCATCATTTCCTAGTGAGAAGCTCGTTTGTTACATTGTAAACAATCCAGCAAGGTGATCCTGATGCTGAAATGGATCTTGCTGGACTTCTCATCAGATTCTGCTATCAATCTCTGCTTTGTGTCTTTCAGCCTGGTAAAAGAGTCCACCCAATATTTCAGGGCATTAATTATCAAATGTGGATTAATTAAGGTTTAGCTCAGTTGACTGGATTGCTGGTTTACAGAGCAGTGTGATACCAACAGTGTGGGTTCAATTCCTATCACCAGTTTGAGGTTGCAATGATGGACTCTCCTTCTCAACCTCTTGCCTGAGGTCTGATGGCCCTCAGGTTAAATCATCACCAGTCACTTCTCTCTCTAATGAGAGAGCTGCCCCTATGGTCTGAGAAGACTATAGCAACACAACAAGGAAAAGCAGCATGTAAATGTTAAGGGCAGATTTTATTTGACTAGGTTGCTTGAATTTCTTTCACGAGGTAACAGAGATGATTGGTGAGAGCAATATTATCGATGTAGGAAACTGGATCATTATCTGAAAATGAAACATTTGTAGGGCTACAGACAAAAGACAAGGAGAGATGATGAGTGACCAGCTCTTTCAGAGGGCCAACACAGATCCAGTAGACTGAAAAGGCCTCATTCTTGCAGCCATTCTATGATTCAGTGATTCTACCCTGCTCCTGGGCTGAGGCAGTTACCTGAGCCATCTTCTATCTTATCTGGAGAGTGGAAAATGGACCTGGTCCAGAGGGACACAATATATAAGTCTCTAGACAAAGAGCAAACATTACCCTCATCCTGATGGTCACCTTTGTGTGTGTGGCTACATTAAGCTCTGCACAGACCGTTTGCACACAAACACCAAGAGTGCCTGCATGCTGAGGTTCTATCTGTCTCAGTGTTGCAAAGCATGAGGCTGGACTCATTCCGATGGAGTGCCCCATTCCTTATTGGAAGGTAAACACATTTGATCACAGATCCATCAGGCATTAGTCCACATGTAACTCCTAAACATCCTTCGGAAAAGGAAATAATGGATCCTGTTAATAGTTCCTTGGACAGACTGCCAAAGTCATTTACTAGATTGCCTCGTTGCTAAATCTTTCAAACAAATTCCACACTGTAGCTTGGCTGGTGTTTGGACAGGTGCTCCCCATCAGATCATTTCTGCACACCTACACTCTCAACGCCTCCACAACCTGTCCTCAAGGTTGGTGTGCTGGGGAAGTGATTGCCATTCATCTCATGCGAGAAGATATCTTTACAAAGCAGGTCATAAAGTCATAGAGTCAGAGAGTCAGAGTTATACAGCGTGGAAACAGACTATGCGGTCCAATTCGTCCATGCCGACCAGATATCCTAAATGAATCTAGTCCCATTTGACAGCATTTGGCCCATATCCCTCCAAACCCTTCATATTAGAACATAGAACATTAGAGCGCAGTACAGACCCTTCGGCCCTCGATGTTGCACCGACCTATGGAACCAATCTGAAGCCCATCTAACCTATGCTATTCCATTCTTGTCCATATGCCCATCCAATGACCATTTAAATGCCCTTAAAGTTGGTAAGTCTACTACTGTTGCAGGCAGTGCACTCCATGCCCCTACTACTCTCTGAGTAAAGAAACTACCTCTGACATCTATCCTATATCTATCACCCCTCAATGTAAAGCTATGTCCCCTCGTGCTAGCCATCACCATCCAAGGAAAAAGGCTCTCATTGTCAAACCTATCTAACCCTCTGATTATCTTATATGTCTCAAATAAGTCACCTGTCACCTTCTTCTCTCTACTGAAAACAGTCTCAAGTTCCTCAGCCTTTTCTCGTAAGACCTTTCCTCCATACCAGGCAACATTCTAGTAAATCTCCTCTGAATCCTTTCCAAAGCTTCTGCGTCCTTCCTCTCATGCAGTTGCCACAACTGTACGCAATACTCCAAATGTGGCCGAATCAGAGTTTTGTACAGCTGCAGTATGATCTCATGGTTCCGAAACTCAGTCCCTCTACCAATAAAAGCTAACATACCGTATGCCTTCTTAACAACCCTATCAACCTGGGTGGCAAATTTCAAGGTTCTATGTGCCTGGACACTGAGATCTCCCTGCTCATCTGCACTACCAAGAATCTTACCATTAGCCCAGTACTCTGCATTCCTGTTACTCCTTCCAAAGTGAATCACCTCACGCGTATCCACGTTAAACTCCATTTGCCACCGCTCAGCTTAGCTCTTTCACTGGCAACTGGGGTGGTACCAGGGGACTGGAGAGTAGCGAATGTTGTGCCCCTGTTCAAAAAAGGGAATAGGGATAACCCCGGGAATTACAGGCCAGTTAGTCTTACTTCTGTGGTAGGCAACGTAATGGAAAGGGTACTGAGGGATAGGATTTACGAGTATCTGGAAAGACACTGCTTGATTAGGGACAGCCAGCACGGATTTGTGAAGGGTAGGTCTTGCCTTACAAGTCTTATTGAATTCTTCGAGGAGGTGACCAAGCATGTGGATGAGGGTAGAGCAGTGGATGTAGTGTACATGGATTTTAGTAAGGCATTTGATAAGGTTCCCCATGGTAGGCTTATGCGGAAAGTCAGGAGGCATGGGATAGAGGGAAATTTGGCCAATTGGATAGAAAACTGGCTAACCGGTCGAAGTCAGAGAGTGGTGGTAGATGGTAAATATTCAGCATGGAGTCCAGTTACAAGTGGAGTTCCGCAGGGATCAGTTCTGGGTCCTCTGCTGTTTGTAATTTTTATTAATGACTTAGATGAGGGAGTCGAAGGGTGGGTCAGTAAATTTGCAGATGATACAAAGATAGGTGGAGTCGTGGACAGTGAGGAGGGCTGTTGTCGGCTGCAGAGGGACTTAGATATGATGCAGAGCTGGGCTGAGGAGTGGCAGATGGAGTTCAACCCTGCCAAGTGTGAGGTTGTCCATTTTGGAAGAACAAATAAGAATGCGGAATACAGGGTTAATGGTAGGGTTCTTGGTCAGGTGGAGGAACAGAGGGATCTTGGGGTCTATGTACATAGATCTTTGAAGGTTGCCACTCAGGTGGATAGAGTTTGTAAGAAGGCCTATGGAGTATTATCGTTCATTAGCAGAGGGATTGAATTCAAGAGTCGTGAGGTGATGTTGCAGCTGTACAGGACTTTGGTTAGGCCACATTTGGAGTACTGTGTGCAGTTCTGGTCGCCTCACTTTAGGAAAGATGTGGAAGCTTTGGAGAGGGTGCAGAGAAGATTTACCAGGATGTTGCCTGGAATGGAGAGTAGGTCGTACGAGGATAGGTTGAGAGTTCTTGGCCTTTTCTCGTTGGAACGGCGAAGGATGAGGGGTGACTTGATAGAGGTTTATAAGATGATCAGAGGAATAGATAGAGTAGACAGTCAGAAACTTTTTCCCCGGGTAAAACAGAGTGTTACAAGGGGACATAAATTTAAGGTGAAGGGTGGAAGGTATAGGGGAGATGTCAGGGGTGGGTTCTTTACCCAGAGAGTGGTGGGGGCATGGAATGCGCTGCCCGTGGGAATGGTAGAGTCAGATTCATTGGCGACCTTTAAGCGGCATTTGGATAGGTACATGGATGGGTGCTTAATCTAGGATAGAAGTTCGGCACAACATCGTGGGCCGAAGGGCCTGTTCTGTGCTGTATTGTTCTATGTTCTATGTTCTATGTTCTATGTTCTATGTTATCTATGTCTCTCTCTGTAACCTCCAACATCCTTCTTCACTATCCACAACTCTACTGACCTTCGTGTCACTGTAAATTTACTAACCCATCCTCCTAGGCCCTCATCCAGGCCATTTATAAAAATTACAAACAACAGTGGACCCAAACCAGATCGCACGGTGGATCAGTGGTTAGCACTGCTGCCTCACAGCGCCAGGGACAGCTGGGTTCAGTTCCAGCCTTGGGTGACTGTCTGCGTGGAGTTTGCACGTTCTCCCCGTGTCTGTGCGGGTTTCTTCCCACAGTCCAAAGATGTGCAGGTCAGGTGAATTGGCCATGCTAAATTGCCCATAGTGTTAGGTACATTAGTAAGAGGGAAATGGGTCTGGGTTGATTACGCTTTGGAGGGTCGGTGTGTACTTGTTGGGCCAAATGACCTGTTTCCATACTGTAGGGAATCTGATCAGATCCTTGTGGTATACCACTAGTAACTGAACTCCAGGATGAATATTTCCCATCAACCACCACCATCTGTGTCCTTTCAGCTAGCCAATTTCTGATCCAAACCACTAAATCACCCTCAATCCTATGCCTCTGTATTTTGTGCAATAGCCTACCCTGGGGAACCTTATTAACCGCCTTACTGATATCCCTTTACACCACATTAACTGCTTTATCCTTATCCACCTGTTTGGTCACCTTCTCAAAGAACTCAATAAGGTTTGTGAGGCATGACCTACCCTTCACAAAAACGTGTTGACTATCCCTAATCAACTTATTCCTTTTTAGATGATTGTAAATCCTATTGCTTATAATCCTTTCCAACATTTTTACCACAACTGAAGTAAGGCTCACAGATCTATAACTTACAGGGTTGTCTCTACTCCCCTTCTTGAACAAGGGAACAACATTTGCTATCTTCCAGTCTTCTGACATTATTCCTGTAGACAATGACGACATTAAGATCAAAGCCAAAGGTTTGGCAATCTCCTCCCCGGCTTCCCAGAGAATCCTAGGATAAATCCCATGTGGCCCAAGGGACTTATCTATTTTTACACTTTCCAGAATTGCTAACACCTCCTCCTTATGCATTTCAATCCCATCTAGTCTAGTAGTCTGTATCTCAGTATTCTCCTTGACCACATTTTCTTTTTTCAGTGTGAATACTGATGAAAGGTATTCCTCTATCTCCCCTAACTCCATGGACAACTTCCGATTACTATGCTTAATTGGCCCTGATCTTACTCTAGTCATTCTTTTAGTCCTGATATACCTAAAGAAAACTTTAGGGTTTACCTTGATCCTATCTGCCAATGACTTCCCGTGTCCCTTCCTGGCTCTTCTTAGCTCTCTCGTTAGTATTCTTTGATATTCATATACCCATCCAGATGACTTTTAAATGTTGTAATTGTACCAGCCTCAATCACTTCCTCTGGCAGCTCGTTCCATACACACAACACCCTCACCGTGAAAAAGTTGCCTCTGAGGCCCCTTTTAAATCTCTCCACTCTCACCTTAAAACTATGCCTTCTAGTTTTTGACTCCCCTACCCTGGGAAAAAGACCTTGGATATTCATCCTATCCATGCCCCTCATGATTTTATAATCTTCAATATGGTCACCCTTCAGTTTTCAATGCTGCAGGGAAAATCGCTTCAGCCTATTCAGCCTCTTCCTTTAGCTCAAACCCTGCAACTCTGGAAAAATCCTTGTACATCTTTTCTGCACACTTTCAAGTTTAACAGTATCTTTTCTATAACATGGAGACCAGAATTAAACACAGTATTCCAAAAGTGGCCTCACCAATGTCCTGTACAGCCACAACATGGGCTCCCAACTTCTGTCCTCAATGCACTGACAAATGAAGGTAAGCATACCAAATGCCTTCTTCACTACCCTGTGAACCTGTGACTCCTCCTTCAAGGAAATATGAAACTGCATCCCAGAGTCTCTTTGTTCAGCAACACTCCCTGGTACCTTCCCATTAGTTGTACAAGTCTCACACTGGCTTACCTGCAACACCTCATATTTATCTAAATTAAATTCAATCCGCCACTCAACAGTCCATTGGTCCATCTGATCAAGGTCTTGTAATATTCTGCGATACTCTTATTCACTGCCTACCACGCACCTATTTTGGTGTCATCTGCAAACTTACTAACCATCCTTCCTATGTTCACATCGAAATCATTTATATAAATAACAAAAAGCAGTGGAGCCAGCACCGATCCTTGCGGCACACCGTTGTTCGCAGATCTCTCGTCCGAAAACCAACCCATCACCATCACCTTCTGTCTCCAATCTTTAAACTAATTTTGTATTCAGTTTGTTAGCTCTCCCTGGATTCCATGTGCTCTCGCCTTGCTATCTGGAAACTGATGCAGAGTTTTCTTTTGTTGAGGCTCATTCTGCACGGCTTCATGATACAGAAATTGCACTCCACTGGCTGTTTTCGGGAATGTACATTGAAATAAATATCATCTCCTGCTGGAAGATTATCCATTCTGTGCAAGATGCTGTTTGATTTGTCTAAACGATGCTGGCCTACCAGTGCAAGGAACTGTCAGTGACTGATTTCAGAAGATTGGTACTACAATAAGTGGGATACACGAAAGCTTCAGGCAGCCACTGCAAAGATTCAGGAGGGAAAGGCCATAGTTAAGGAGGTAGGAAGCAGAGAAATCCCTCAGCTACATGCTTCTGAGAGTATTTGAAATGAAATACAAATTTACAATGGAAACACAACCTGTTATAACAATTGTAACATGGCACCTCATGTGCTGTATTACAAGAAATAGATTTGAATTGCAATTTATCTAATGTCAAAATTTAAACAGCATGTAAAATACCATTACAAATTATATGAATAAAATGCATTTTCCCTTAATACCCTTCTTTTTCATTATGTGAAATACTAATTCTGTTTTCATCTTCCAAATGCTAACCTGCTGACTATTTCCCACATTTTTAAAGTTTCACATTTCCAACTCCTGTAGAAGTTTGCTTTGCAAAAACATTTGAAACATCAGGACTTATATAATGTTGAAACAGCTAGCTCACTAACAAAGCCCTGCATAAGTATGCTATTGTTGTATAATGATGAGGATAGCCATGTGGCTATAGTGTGTGAAGCTCATGGTGTTTTCTACACCCCACTCAGAACCAGTCACGTTGAATGGGCTCCACTTTGCTGAAAATGCTTTAACAAACAATTTTAAAATGCTATTTTCACACAATCACCAGATATCACTGACAAACCTATTAGCATTATGTGAATTCCTGACCAAATTTCCTGATTAGGTACTTAGAGCATTTTCATTTGAGATGATTGAGAAGCAAATCATTTCTAACATCATGTGGTGGCTCTCCAGGACTTGGTTAGGCCACTTTTGGAAGACTGTGTGCAGTTCTGGTCTCGCTCCTATAGGAAGGATGTTGCAAAACCTGAAATGGTTCAGAAAAGAATTTCAAGGATGTTGCCAGGCTGGGACTATTTTCTCTGGAGTGTCATGGCTGAGGGGCGATCTTATAGAGGTTTATAAAATCATGGGTAAGGTAAATAGATAAAGTTTATTCCCCAGAGTCTAAAACTAGAGAGCATGGGTTTAGGGTGAGAGAAGAAAAGTATAAAAGGGACTTAAGAGGCAATTTTTTCACACAGAGGGTGGCGCGTATATGGAATAAGCTGCCAGAGGAAGTGGTGGAGGCTAGTTCAATTACAACATTTAAAAGGCATCTGGATGGGTATATGAATAGGAAGAGTTTGGAGGGGTATGGGCCAAGTGCTGGCAAATGGGACCAGATGTATCTAGGTTATCTAGTCAGCATGGACGAATAGGACAAAAGGGTCTGTTTCCATGCAGTATATCTCTATGACTCTATAATTCTATAACATGTCAAGCTTCATTGACTGGTGTGACACTCACTCAATTTTACTGTAAAAATGTCACTTATTCCGGTGCACCTCACTATTGAAAATTGTTGTAATGTTGCAGCTATATTGAATCATCGGTGAACCACCCTGGCAACATGTTGTATGAGATAGTTAGATCCTATGTCAACGTAAATTAGATTACCTGCCAGCAACCTCCTTAAAGGTAGGGATGTACAGAACCTACTTTCTCTATTACGGGAGAGGAAAGGCACTGCTGGTCAAAGGAGAAGATGCACTTGCCTTATGCAGGATGTAGTTTATTGCATGTTAGTTGAAGTGGTTGGCCACAGAATGGTGGAGTTTCCAAATTTCCCCTCCCCCCTCCTCATCCCAGATCCAACCCTCCAATTTGGGGCCACTGTCTTGACCTGTCCTACCTGTCCATCTTCCTTCTCCCAGCCACTCCACCCTTCCCATTGGCTGTCACAATTACCCCCACCTGCACCTACCCATCATCTTCCCACCTATCTTCCCCTCAGCCCCATTTATCTCTCAGCCCCCTGTCTCCTCTACATTCTTGATGAAGGGCTAATACCCAAAATGTCTCCTGCACCTCAGATGCAGCCTGACCTGCTGTACTTTTCCAGCGCTATACTTTTCGACTCTGTGTTGCTATTCCTATTCTTTACCCCTGACTGGTAGGAATCATGTATCAAATTGCTTATTTTCAGATTTCTGATCAGCAAATTTGAACTATTTCACAGCATGTGTATGTCTGAATTGGAAATGTTCTGTAGGTCATCAAATAATTGTGGTAAATTGCTTGAAAGATGTAGACAAGATCAACCTAACTTCAAATTGAAAGCTGGGTAACCTTAATCTTTGAAAATGGGCATTAATACATTTGGTCAAAGGTTGAGAAATAAAATACAATGCAAAACTGAACACCTCTATGAAAGGATGGAGTATTGGAAGCAGTGATGTATTCCTGCCAACTGGATCTGAATGGAGTGAACTTACCTTCAAGGCTGAGGTGATGAGAAGGTGGGGAGAGAAATAAATTTTTTAAAATGCTTAAAGATGTTCTATGTGGCCTCATCAATACTAAATGAATCCTACAAGGCTAAAATAGCACCAAAGATTATATTTGGAGCTATGCTGGGGTTACCAGTGATCCCTAAATTAAACACTGTTGGGAATCAGTTGACAATTACCACATTAGTACAAGCTCAATGGAAATCCTCTACTAGGAGTACATTCTTATTATTGACAGGACAGGGGGGCAGTTATCAGAACCCCCACATCCTGATTGTTCTCCAAGCAACCTCCTTCCGAAGAGGCCGGTCTAACATATCTTTACAGGGTCACCAGCCCAGCATGGCAGGAATCCTTCATTTGAGTGGGTTCACCTCTGTACTTCAGGTGGTAGGGAGGCCTTTAACAGGCAGCATATCAATTTCCAAATATATATTGGGTCGCTTTGAGACCAAAGATATTGGAGAGAATGGCATGCCCTTTTGCCTCATTGTCCTCAATCTGTGGAAGCTATTAGTTTCAATCTGTTCTGTTTTACTCTAAGATAATTTTATGGTCTTTGTGCTCTGTACATTCTGCATTATGTTAAAAAAAAGTCACCCCCATTATTTCCTCTCTTCTATTGAATACAATTCTATTTCTTCTGGTATGATATGTACCCGTTGGGCAGGCTTCCTAATCCAGATCTAAATCACTAATGGGTTTGCCAGGAACTTGCATTCCCTCTCCATTTTTTGACATTTATGGACTTCCAATGGCAACAACCTCTGTGCGTTATGCTAACCTTATCTTCTGAGTGTGTGGGTTCTTAAGGGGTTTATGTATGTGTGAGAGTAGCTACCTTCTGGTCTGATGAGTCTTATACAGTAAATATGATGCTGTGTATTTCATCTCTACAATTACTTACAGGTTATAAAAATAACCTCAATATTATTACAAAGTCTGGTGGAAGGACCTAACCTCAGTCTGTCTCCCATAAAATCCTCTTTTACTCCTCCATCAAATCCTGACATTATCACAGTTGGTGATGTTTATTAAACTCCATCAATAACCCTTTCAGACCCATACACAATGACAACATTTACTCCAATGATTGTATGTGGAAGTTCTGGGTACTGACTGATCTGAACAAGAGATAGCAAGAGATTATAACATCTAAATCATGAGGTCCGTTTCACACTGTTCAAAGAAACTATGGGATTCAAATGTTTTAGTTTTTCAATGCTGATCCTTTTTTTTTATTTTATGTCAGCAATGGGGCCGGGAGCTGCCAGGAGTGAGAATCATAACAAACGATCAGAGTCTTAAAAAATTGTATATCTAAGATGTCAAACCAGGGACAAATTCTGGGAGTGAGGGATGTTGGAGTGAGCTTCTGAATGATTAAAAAAAGTACTGGCAGGCTTCAAAGAAAATTTAACATTTCCTTATTGATTTGAACAAAATATTTCCTTGTTGAATTTGGCATTCCCAAGATTTTATTTAAAACTGGAATATGTTTCTTTAGAGCTGCTATATGAGAGGGTGCGAGTAACTCTTCTGTCATAATGCATTCCCCTGTAAACAATATTATCAGTAGATGCATGTCAGCAGCGTACTGTGTTGTATCCTGTGACACGCTGAAATCTAACTCTGTGCTGTTTCACCAATTCTGATAAATTGATTAACTCCTCCAATGTTTTGCCATTCCAAATCCTTGTGTATGTCTCCTTTTTGCTGTTGGCATGAAACATAAGTAATTCCTGTGTGAGGAAGGGGAGCTAATGTGAGCCAAAGTGAGAGGGCCCCACTGAAAAGGCTGTACTGAATATTAAACATGAGAATGCAGCATTCGGAAGATTGAGGTGAGATTTGTGGTGAAAAGCTCTTTCGTCTTTTCATTTAAGCACTAAGAACATTCACTAATCTTGATTAAAAATCAAATACCAGTGGGTTTGACTGGCAGCCAACCTTTTGGCAATCCAAGTACATAACATGAGTAGCTGTTCTGACAAGTACTGACAGCTCACTCCCTAAGGGAAAGTTCTCAGTCAACATTGTTCTTTGGCAATGCATGGGGAAGCCAAATCAAATAAGAAAGGATGATTTCCTGCTGTCCCAGCCAATGTTTACCCCTCAACCATCACAAAAACAGAAGATATGGTCATTTATTTGATTGCTGTTTGTGGATCTTGGTGGGCACAGAACCGAATTAACTTTAATTGAATTGAATTAACTTTAATGTCACATCTACATGAAAAGTTTATAAGTCACCACTTACTGCACCTTTCTAAGTACAAAGGTACCTAGGTTCATCTTCTTGAGTACAAATTCTTAGAAAAAAAAATTAAAAATAAATAAATAAAAAGTCCAGCATTACAGACCTTTAAAAGTACAAAATCATGACTATAAATTGGAAAAAAATACACAAAGGAGAAATTCAGGATGGTACTTCAATGATAATGCAATAAAAAAAGAAAAGGAAATTAAAAACAAGATATTTCCCTGTTTCATATAAGTGACAGCACAACTCTGAGATAACAAGATTTAAAGGATTCCAAATAAATATTGGTTTCTTTTAGATTTGAAGTCATGTATAGAATAATTTATGGAAAGATTTGGAGTACTGTGTACTTTGCACTGCATCATAGAAAGGATTGGTGACCTTGGAAGAAGGAGGTATAGATTCAGCAGAATACTACCCAAGTTCCAAGGATTAAATCATGATATTAATATATTATTACATAAACTGTATTCCCTGTTATATAGATAGTTAAGTGATAGTGTGATGTAAGTTTTAAGATTTTGAAAGGAAATGATAGGGTAGAGAAAAATTTCTCCATGAAGGAGGAAGTCAAAGGTAAGGAGACATTGCCAAAGAAGTCAGAGCAAATGCTGTTGATGAAAGTAGTTCGCAAACACTATCTTGATAATATAAATATTGACTCATGATTTTTGAACTCCCTCATCCCATTTCATACCTGAGGCTTTCATGGACTGAGATGCCTTTAAAAATGGAACAAAAAACAATGACTTAAAATGGCCAGAGGTATTACCTGACCAGAAGTGACCAAGTTTCCATGTGGACTAGGCTAAATTGAAATGAACATTTTATCTAAAGCACTGAAACCAGTCAGCAGCAGCATCCCTTCCTGATACTAGGGTGGTGTGAAAAGGCACATATTCCTACTCATTTTCAGCTGTGAGAGTGCTCAAATGTTGGAGATGAAACTATCAACTGTAATTATCAAGCTGGAGACATTGAACTCATACATAGGAATACAGAAATATACTTACAATTCGATTGCTTATGGCAGAAGGGAGCTGATGTATTTTTGAGTGCAGATCTGAAACCAGCAAAGAAATTTCTCTCTGAAGAAGTAGAAAATGCATCCACTGGCAACAAAGATTAAAGAGAAACATTAGAACACTGAGAATTCAAAGTAAAGCGGAAATAATTACTACAGCAGGTGATTAGTGATACCAGTGGAACACCTAAGGTCTCAGGTTAAAACTTTAAACTTTAGAGACATCTGAAGGACCTTAAATTATATATTCAATTCATTTTCCTTTTGTACTAGACACTAACCCTTTTTAACTTTATGCCTATGTAGTAGAACTTTGTGGGAAGCTAGGGAAGTGATTGCTGGGCCTCTTGCTGAGATATTTGTATCAACGATAGCCACAGGTGAGGTGTCGGAAGACTGGAGATTGGCTAAAGCAGTGTCATTATTTATAAAAGGTGGTAAGGAAAAGCCAGGGAAAAATAGACTGATGAGCCTAATGTTAGTGGTGAGTAAGTTGTTGAAGGGGATTCTGAGGGAGGGGATTATGTGTATTTGGAAAGGCTAGGACTGATTAGGGATAGTCAACATAGTTTTGTGCATGGGAAGTCATGTCTCATTAACTTGATGTTGTGAAACTTGAAAGGGTTCAGAAAGGATTTACAAGGATGTTGCCAGGGTTGGAGGGTTTGAGCTATAGGCAGAGGATGAATAGACTGGGGCTGTTTTCCCTGGAGCATCAGAGGCTGAGGGGTGACCTTTTAGACATGCAAAAAATCATGAGGGGTATGGTTAGGGTGAATAGTTTAAATCTTTCCTCCAGGGTAGGGGAGTCCAAACTTTTCATGTACATATGACATTAAAGTTAATTCAATTCAATTAAAGTTAATTCAGTTCTATGCACACCAAGATCCACAAACATCAATCAAATAAATGACCAGATCTTCTATTTTTGTGATGGTTAAGGGGTAAACATTGGCTGGGACAGCAGGAAATCATACTTTCTTATCTGATTTGGCTTCCCCATGACAAAGAAGATTGATGAAGGTAGAGAAGTGGATATTGTCTATATGGATTTCAGTAAGGCATCCGACAACATTCTGCCTAGTAGACTGATTAACAATGTTAGATCACATGGAGTACAAGGAGAATTGGCCATTTGGATACAAAATTGGCTCGAAGGTAAGATACAGAAGGTGGTGATGGCGGGGTGCTTTTCAGACCGATCTTTGCAAAGATCGGTGCTGGGCCTATTGCTTTTCATCATTCATATAAATGATTTGGATCTGAGTGTAGGAGGTATGGTTAATAAGTTTGCAGATGATATCAAAATTAGTGATGTAGTGGACAGCGAAGAAGGTTACATCAGAGTACAATGGGACCTTTGATCAAATGGGCAAATGGGCTGAGGAGTGGTAGATGGAGTTTAGTTTAGATAGATATGAGGTGCTGCAGTTTGGTAGAGCAAGTCAGAGCAGGACTTACTCAGTTAATGGTAAGGTCCTGGGGAGTGTTGCTGAACAAAGAGACCTTGGGGTGTAGGTTCATAGTTCTTTGAAGGTGGAGTCACAGGTAGACAGGGAGTGAAAAATGCATTTGTATGCTTGCTTTAATTGGACAGTACACTGAGTATAGGAGATGGGAGGTTATATTGCAGCTGTACAGGACATTGGTGAGGCCACTACTGGAATATTGTGTTCAGTTCTATTTCCCCTCTTATGTTGGAGGACGTTGTGAAACTTGAAAGGGTTCAGAAAAGATTTACAAGGGTGTTGCCAGGGTTGGAGGGTTTGAGCTATAGGGAGAGAATGAATAGACTGGGGCTGTTTTCCCTGGAGCATCAGAGGCTGAGGGGCAAAACAATCATGAGGGGCATGGTTAGGGTGAATAGTTTAAGTCTTTTCTCCAAGGTAGGGGAGTCCAAAACTTAAAGGGCATAGGTTAAAAGTGAGAGGGGAAAGATTTAAAAGGGACATAAGGAGCAAGACTTTCACACAGAGGGTCGTGCATGTATGGAGTAAGCTATCAGGGGAGCTGGTGGAGGCTGGTACAATTACAACATTTAAAAGGCATCTGATGGTAAATGAATAGAAAGGCTTTAGATGGGTATGGGCCAAATACTGACAAATGGAACTTGAGAAATTTGGAACATCTCAGTTGGCATGGACAAGTTGGACCAAAAGGTTTGTTTCTGTGCTGTACATGATTCTATGTATGTTTGACTTTGTGTCGTTGTGTCTCAGGCTTACCAGATAATAATATTGCTATTTATTTCACTCAAAAAATCCTTAATTTGGCTGCTACCAATGCAGTTGAAATTGATTAACTCCATTTATGTTGGAGAGAGTTATAGCTTTGTGCTGAAAAGAACATAAACCTTTATTGCCCCCAATTACGGAAGTGGGAAAGATGGGCGCTAATTCATCCCTGATCACCTGGTCATAACAACACTTCAACACATAAAGGACGTTTGAAATGTAGAACTTTCTCCCACAAGAGCAGAATCTACTTGAATTTATAATTTTAAATGTTAGATCAGGAGAATTAGAGGTATTGGGGAGCCTAGGTAATGCATTTGATAGAAAACCGATTACTCATGATCTAATTCATGTTGCGACTGTACAAGACATTGGTAAACCTAGATTTGGAGAACTGTGTACAACTTAGGTTGCCCTGCTATAAGAAGAATGTTATTAAACTGGAGAGGATACAAAAAAGATTTACAAGGGTATTACTGAGACTGGAGAGTTTGAGTTATAACGATAGGCTGAATAGCTGAGAATTATTTCCCTGGAGCGTAGGAGGCTAAGGGGTGACCTTATAGAGGTTTATAAAACCATGAGGAACATGGATAGGGTGCATAGTCATGGTCTTTTCCCTACAGTAGGGGAGTCCAAAACTAGGGGGCATAAGTTTAAGGTGAGATTTGAAAGGGACGTGAGGGGCAACCTTTTCACACACAGGATGGTGCATATATGGAATGAGCTGCTAGAGGAAGTGGTAGAGGCAAGTATAATTACAACATTTAATAGTCATTTGGACAGGTAAATGGATAGGAAATGTTTAGACCTGAGCCAAATTCAGGCAAATGGGACTAGATCAGTTTAGGAAATGGCATGGATGATTTAGGCTGAATGCTCTGTTTCCATGCTGTGTGACTCCATGATTCTAACTGAATGGCAGAGCTAGCTTGGAAAGTTGAATGGCCTACTCCTGTTGCTTTGTTTCTAAAGCAGCGATTATGCAGCTATCTGACCTTGCCTATTTTGCATATAAACAGACAACAACTTGGAGATAAGAACAGAAAATGAGGGCATCTATATGACATCTTTATGTCTCCTTTACCACTAAAATCACTCCCTTTATTTTTTCCCCTGCACACATTCAATAACTGTTCCACTCACTCCTTCTGTTTGTCTAGAGCATAAAAATATCATTTTTTAGCTCCTTTCAGTTCTGAAAAAGTCATATGGGGGTTGACTTGTGAACCATACTTCTCTCTTCACAGGTGCTGAGATGCTGAGTTTCTCCAGCATTCTCTTGTTTTGATTTCAGATTCTCAGCAGTTTTGGTGCTTAATTTTTACTTAACCAAATGAATGTGCTCTGTGAAGTTTAGTTTTTTTTAGACAGTAGCAGATTAAACAGTAACTCAGCAGCAATCAGTTGGGCTTCAGGTCATCTCTCATCCTTTTATTTACTCTATAAGCTTCACTGCAACTCTGAATACTGAACAATCTTTGCTTTCGGTCTTAAACAGTGACCTTGTACAGTTCTGATATTTTATCTGTATTAGGAGCTCAGGTAAAGTGCTGGCCGTGGCATTGAGTGATGTGTTAGACGCTGGCCTCTCCCCTCCAGAATAAAGATCTCTGACCCCCACAGGGCTGTACTGTTTGTTAGCTCCTGTACTATCATGTCTTGAAGGGCTCTCTCATCAAGAGACGGAGGTGCACTTTCACAATTTCTACTTTCACTTTTGAGGCATAGGCCTTCTATAACAGTATATTTTCACAATTTCTTCTTCAGTTTGTTTTGATGTTAAAAGTGATTGAAGTTTCTGTCTTGTTGCAGGATCAGAATCCTCTCCAAACAGGTTTTATGGAATATAAAAAAAAAGAAAAACAAATGTGCATGGTGCTACAAACAAAACCCAACACTGTAGAAATAGTCAGGGCTTAAATTCAAACAATGGCTCAGCAAGGGGGAATCAACATGGACTGACTGCTTTCATGGGGCAGTGGTGCAGGGAAATGCCATTACTGCTGGTGCAATCAAGAGATTGATCACCTCCTTCAATAGTACTGGAAATTGCCCATTGTTCTTGCGATAAGCTTTCACTGGGGAGGGAAATGATAATTCAAACCTTTGTCCACCTAAGGGTTTGGTGCTCTTGCCATGTCATCTTCAAACAGAAGGAGAGATTCTTAGAATCATTGCGAACTGACTAAGCTGTCCAGACATTTTTTTCATCAGAGAAACAAAGCATTGTTTAACTGATCATACTTGGCTGAATTGCGTGTGAAATACACCAAATAGGATTAACTCTCAGATATCCTGATCAACAGGAAAATGTTTGATATGGTGGTGAAATTCTAGGCCCAGTCATCTTCAGCTGCTTGATCAATGACCTACCCTCCACCATAAAATCAGAAGTGGGGATGTTTGTTGATGATTGTGCAATGTTCAGTAGCATTCACTGAGGCAATCCATGTTCAAATGTAACAAGCTGTGGACAATATCCAGGTTTGGGCTGACAAGTGGAAAGTAACATTCCTGCTTTACAAATACATCACCAATAAGAGGTAATCTGACCACTTCCCCTTGACATTCAATAGTGTTACCATTACTGAATCTGCCACTACCAACATCCTTTGGGTTATCATTGACCAGACACTCAACTGGACCGGCCACAAGCGCGAGTGATAGGCTAGGAACACTGTGGTAAGTAACTCACTTCCTGATTCTCCAAAGAATATCCACCCTCTGCATGAAAAAGTTACCCCTTAGGTTCCTTTTAAATCATAAATTCCAAGAGCACTGTAAAGGGTGGGGGGTTTCTGGAGCAGGAATCATTTACAACATGACAATGCGGAGATATTCATTAATAACTAAAAGGTCTTTGAAAAGAAACATGGAATTGTGGGCGGCACGGTGGCACAGTGATTAGCACTTCTACCTCACAGCGCCAGAGACCTGGGTTCAATTCCCACCTCAGGCGACTGACTGTGTGGAGTTTGCACATTCTCCCCGTGTCTGTGTGGGTTTCCTCCGGGTGCTCTGGTTTCCTCCCACAGTCCAAAAGTGTGCAGGTTAGGTGAATTGGCCACGCTAAATTGCCCGTAGTGTTAGATGTAGGGGAATGATATAGGTGGGTGCACTTCGGAGGGTCGGTGTGGACTTATTGGGCTGGAGGGCCTGATTCCACACTGTAAGTAATCTAATCTAATTATTAATGTTTATAGCATAGCCTATTTAGTCCATCGTGACTTTCATAGATCATCCAAAACAAATTGCATTGCGTTGCTCTTTTCCTATTATCTTTCACTGCTTTGTATATTTGTTCACTTTTCATTTAATTCTTTGTCACTACTCTTCAACCAAAGGAAATGAATGACAATGTATTCTCTTGGTTTCCAAGTCCTTACGTCCCAATTCTCTCTTCATGACAATAGCACCAGATGTCATCCTGGTAAACCTACTCTGAACTTTTTCAATGTCTTTAATCTCCTTTCTCTAACTGAGTTCTTAGACCTACACATATTAGTCTAGCCCAGGTTTTATGATGTTTATTATTAATTATTACTCTTAAACTTGTTAGCCTTAGTCACAAAGCTAACAATGTCACTGGCCGTTTTCTCTGTTACTTCTATTTCCTCAGATTTAACAGTCAGGAAAAGAAGGCTTCCCAGGACTTCCCTCATGGTGACCAACAGGCCTATTTGGGCTGTTCCATGACAGCAACACGTTTTTAATAACAGCTTTAGTAACAATTGTCCTAAGGTGCTTAAAAAGTGTTATCTTACAAAGTTGAAACTGAACCATGTAAGAAGATATTTTGACAAGATTTAGAATTTAAATTATGCTATAAAGGAGGAATGAGAGGGAGAAAGTTGGATAGGTTTAAGGCAGGAGTTCCAGAGAATTGGGCTAGGTAATCAGAAGCATAGAATTCAATGGTGAAGTGAAGTAAATCAAGACAGTGTAAGAGACCAGAACTGGAAAAACACAGAGGTCTTGGAGGATTGTATGCATGGAAGAGGTTACAGACAATTTGTTACAGTGGGGATCATGAGGAGGTCATATCTCATATCAGAATACATATAAGATCATAAGAAATAGGAACAGGAGTAGGTCATTTGGCCCCATATGCCTATTCCAACAATCAATAGAATCATGTCTGATCTGACGTTTCTCACATCCACTTTCCTGCCCTTTCCCCATAATCCTTGATCTCCCTAATGATCAAAAGAATCTATCTCTCTCGCTCTTAAATATTCACAAGGATTCTGTCCCACTGTTGTCTGTGGCTAGAAGTTCCAAAGATTCACAATCCTATACACACATACAAATACAATACTGTTACACTGATGTATGTCAGCTAACTATGCTCCAGCTGATGTTCGCCAATCTCTTGTCAATTATTTATATCCACTTCAGTTCCCAAACTAAATCACACAATATTTGCTTCCCTTTGTTTGAAAACATACTGATCTAAGAAACAGTTTTGTATATATTCTAAAAACGTTCCTAAACTTGACTTCATCACAGTCTATTTTTTGGATCAGATGTTGAACAACAGTATGCCTCTCAGATGGGAATAGAAGATCCCGTTTGACAATGGACAGGAGAGCATTGAATTTTCCTGGTGTTTTGTCCTATGTTTCTCTCAAGCCAAACCATTAAAACTGGATAATCCTATCGTCTATTTAATTGCTGTTTGTGAAATCTTGTTGTGTTCAAGTTGACTATTGCATTTTCCTACTTTTGTGACTATCACCTCAAAAGCACCTTGTTTGGTGCAAAATGCTTTGAAACATCTTGAGGTTGTGAAAAGCACTATAAAAAGGCAATTTGTCAGTTTTATTTAATCTGAGATTATCCGAATCATCAAAGTTGTTGTCCTAGCAATTATTCAAACTGTCTATGGATGATGCTCTGAATGAATAAGATTTTCATCCAAGCCAGTATGAACAACTCCAAGTAACTGTGTTTTTACAAGAGAAATACAGAAAATAAATGTAGCTGGTGAAAAAGCTGACACAGAAGATTCTTGGTTTTGATCCCTATGATGTTTATGGGTAACCTTAAACCTCTTCCACACAAATGTAAAACTTTCCAGTGTGTGGTTGTATTCACCCAGCACAGACTGCTGAATATATAATCACATGACTGAATAGCACATACGCAGAAGGCATCGCGGTGATACACAATTATAGTTTTACTAAAGGTAAATCATGTTTAACTAAATTCTTGGAGCTCTTTGAATCAGTAACATCTGCTGTGGTAAAGGGGACCTGGTGGATGTACAGTATTTAGGTTTCCAGAAAGCAAGGTAAGGTGCCAGAATAAAGGTTTTGCTGAAATGAAAAGCTCAAGGTGTAGAAGGTAGCATATTGGCATGTATAAAAGAAATTGGTTGGCTAACAGGAAATAGAGTTGGACGGATAATTAGATATTCTGCTTGGCAAGATTTAATGATTGGTGTCTCACAGGGTTCAGTGCTGAGGCCGCAATGTTTTACAAATTATATAAATAACTTGGATAAAGATACTGAGGGTTTGATAGCAAACTTTGCTGGTGATAAAAAGATAGATAAAGTTAGTAGATTGTGAAGACAACATAAGGAGGCTACATGGGATATAGATAAAGTGAAAAATCACATAACATCAGGTTATAGTAGAACAGGTTTATTTGGGAGTACTAGCTTTCAAACGCTGCTCCTTTGTCAGGTAGCTAGTAGGGCAGGATGATAAGACACAGAATTTATAGCAAAAGATCAGAGTGTCGTACAACTAATGCAATATATTGAGCAAACCTAGATTGCTGTTAAGTCTTTCATCATTTGGAATGGTTGCATGTTTTCAATTCATTAATATTTAAATCTCAGAGCTTCTTTCAAGTCACATTCCCAAGATAACTTAAAAAAGTGACAGCTTAGGCAATGCATTAAAGGTGTGAGGTTAGAGTCTGATTGTATTCCAATCTTGAGAGTCAGACTAGTTTTATTTCCAAGGTAGGAATTTATAAAATGTCACATGGATTGACTACCTGCAGATTGTGTGCTTTTTGAACAAAATAGTATATGTCTGCAAATATTATTCTGCAAATGGAAATTCACCACAGAGACGTATATGTGTGCTTGTGAGAGTGTGTGTGTGTGCATAAGAGAGTGGGACCTGCATCCTCATTCTAAGTGATTAAAGACTTATCAGCCATCTAGGTTTGTCTAGTACATCGCGTCAGTCGTATGACACTTTGATCTTTTACTTATAAATTCTGCATCCTATGTATCCTGTCCCACTAGTTATCTGATGAAGGTGTTGTGCTCCAAAACCTTGCATTTTCTAATAAACCAGTTGGACTATAATCTGGTGACACGTGATTTTCAACTTTGTTCACCTCAACACTGGCATCTCCACATCGTCTTTATTTAAGGAAAGACTGAAATGTATTTGGAGCAGAAATATTGTGAACGGGTGGGTTGTCTTATGGGAATGATTATGAAGACAGGCTAAACTTGCTAAGCTTGTAACACTGGAGTTTAAAAGTGTAATAAGTGACTTGATTGAAAAGGAAAAGATTCTGATGAGTCTTGACAGCGTGCAGGTGGAGACGATGACTCCTCTTGTGTGTGAACCTAGCATTAGGGGTCACTCAATAATCAGTCACCCATTTAAGACAAAGACAAGGAAAATTCTTACATATAAAAAGTCATGAGATTTTAACATTACCTTCCTAAAAATGTGATAGGAGCAGAGGCTTTAAACATTTATAAGGCAGATGTATTCAGAATCTTGATAAGCAAGGAACAGAAAAGTTATCGGGGGAGGTGGGAAAGGGGAGAAATTAGATCAGTCACAATTTTTTGATTGGTGGAGCAACTGAAGGAGTTGATTGGCCTATTCCTGTTCCTAATCTGTGTGTTCATATGTTCACTACTCCCAACACAATTACTGGCTTCATCACTTGAATGTAAAATTATAGATATTACTCAACTTTTATGTATCTGATAGGAAAGAGAAACAATGATAAAAAAAAGTGTAAAGTTGAGACACAGACCATTGAGGAATAGAGTCGGTATCAATTATGTTCCGTGATGCTATGTCCCACTCAACGTTTAAGAGTTAAAAAAATGAGATTTTTTTTAGATTAGATTACCTACAGTGTGGAAACAGGCCCTTCGGGCCAACAAGTCCACACCGACCCGCACCCATTCCCCTACATTTACCCTGCAGCTAACACTATGGGCAATTTAGCATAGCCAATTCACCTAACCTGCACATTTTTGGATTGTGGGAGGAAACCCATACAGACACGGGGAGAATGTGCAAACTCCACACAGTCAGTCGCCTGAGGCGGGAATTGAACCTGGGTGTCTGGCGCTGTGAGGCAGCAGTGCTAACCACTGTGCCACACCGTGCCGCCTAAAAGCTATGCTTATTGTTAGACTGTGGGTACAAAACCTGGTTCCAAGGAAATCATTTCATTTCTTGGAAGTGATCGGATCTAGTTACATTCCACCTGTCTAAATGTAGCTTGGAGATAGTGAGTATCCGTGAGCCTTTTCTGGTTGACCTGATTTTTGCTATATTTGTGCCAAGTTCACAGTTAAACGAGTTTGGATATGACACACACTTTTGCAGAACAAAAACAGCTTGTATGAAACTTTGCAGGGAGAGGTGAATAGAAGAGACGACTCCTCAGTGGTTGCTGCAAGGGTTAGCAGAATACAATCGGTCTTCTGTACCATTTTAGTATGGAGTTGGTCAGCCTACTTGGCTAATTAGCTAGAGTGTGGCTCAGCATAATGTCAACAGTGGGGGTTCACAGTCTACTTTGGCTTAGGTAGAGTTGGAACATACTTCCTTGCCCTGTCCCTGAGAGTGGAAGGCAATGACATACTGACACTGAAAAGCTTCAAATGAAATGGCTCAAGATAAGCATTAGACTAAATGAGGTCAGGAACTTCCTCTGGGAAAATCAAGTAGGTGGTATGACTATAATTGAATTAAGGCACCAAAATCTTTCTTTCCCTTGAAATTGGGATCATTCTTTTAGTCCAGAATGCCAGAGCAATTGCCTGAGCAATGCCTCTGCTGTAACCTCCAGATTCAAGAGGAAGACTCTTAAACAAATGCCAGTGTATTTCTTGTAGCCAGCCACAAGCGTTCAGGTAAAACTATATAAACGAACTTTGATAAACTGCACATTGTGTCTAGATGCTAAAAAGGATTTCTTCAAGACCAGTTTTCCCAATTCTTAAATGGCTAATGTTCCAAGGGAGGACAAAGGGAACTCTTCAAAAACACTCTGAAGCTCTGCTTGAAGTTCAGCAACATTAATCTGCATGACTGGGAGGAGCCCTGCTATCAAATGTTCTGAATGGAACAATGTATCCCATCAAACGGATTCAGACTTTGATCACAAAATCATATCAATTGTGACAGCAGCAGCAGATAAGAAAAGTAAGAGAAGCAAATCCTGCACTCTGTATCCCACCAGTTCATGGAACAGTTGCCTCATGCAGCAGAAATATGCCAGGTGAGAATTGGCATGTTCAATCACATGAAAACCCCGTGGGAGAAATTTACATTGTCCTTGAACTGAAGATTAACTGATGATGAAGGTAAAGAGCCTGGAACTTGAATATACATTAGCCTTCTTTACATCCATGTAACCATGTCATTACCTAATATAATCTTTCACAGAAAATGACTACAATGGTTCCAACTTTCATGAAGAATAAAGATGACAGTGCGAATGCCCAATCACTAGTCTGCAATATTGCTTCACCATCTTCTAAAGAAAATTATTTCCACATACTACAATAGAGAACTGTAGTATACGGAATTAAGTCTAACTGGGTAATATATTAAATATATAACATACCAACAGTGTATACTGACAGTGTACATCATTACCGAATTTGGTATATGTAACGTGATCTTGCTCTTTGCAGCCTTCTGGCAAGATGAAACCACTGGTTGCTTCATAAATAAAGTTAATAGTTTCCTTACCTCTGCAGACTGTATAAACATTCTTTTGCAGCACAAGGAGACCAAAAATATTATATGGTGACAGCAAACATCATATGCAATTCTCAGCCTTTATTAAAAATCCCCAAAAAGGTTGCAAGTACCAATCAAGCAAAAATGTGGCTGAATTGGTGCCAAAGATTTACGAGGTATTGTGTAACATCTGTCCTAGCTGCAAGTGTTCAGCTCAGTGTGCTACTGAATGCAAAGAGTGGCTTATAGATTGTAGCCCAGTGTGGCAAGGGATGAATGAAGAAATATTCTATGTATGAGGAAGTAAAAAAAACACTTGATACCTACTTGAACCTGTGAAAAAATACCAACATCTTGCAGGCTAAATTTAATAATCATATCGAGTGCCAAGGTGAGACTTTATCAATTATCTTTATAGACTTACACAGAGCTGTGCATTTGGCAGCTTAAAAGTAGAACTAGTGAGAAACAGCATTCTTGTTAAAAGTCTTTAATGAAGTCTTGTTTGAGCATTTGCAGTCAAATGATCACTTAGCATTAACAGAAGCCGTTCAACTGAGCAAATAAGCTCAGATCATGAAGCAAAACTGATTGATAATTCGGGGTGAGAGAGACAACATGCCCCAACAGTGAAGTATGTTAAGTTTAAAAGTAGAGAGGTGACCATACCAGAACAGGTAAGGTTGAAAAACATGCAGCCTAGTGCTATCAACGTGGCAGGAATTAAAAAACACCAGTGCAACCATTGTCCTCCCAATGAGGTCGAATGCCATTTTTACAAGAGAAGGGTTAATATCAAGCTGTGTGCTGCAGCTAGAAATAGCCCACAACAGGTGCCACAATTCATGAAGTCGAGATAGCTATCAATGTTATGGATATACATGTGTTTGGAGAGATCCAGGGGCCTGTGGAAGCTGCTAAAACTGCTGATATCCTGTAACGAGGGATGCTTTAAGTTAGGCACAGGTGCAGTAGTTTCAGTTCTTTTTGATGCTGTAGTGTTTGGAGAAAAGTTCTCTTCAGCCATTATGCATAAAATCACACTTAACAAGTGATATAGACACCAAGGTCATACAACAATTGAATGCAATGCTTCAATTTATATAGAGAGAAAAATCACTGGAATGATTTATGTGATCGTAAAGCAGAGCTGTTCACTCCTAAGGAGGAAAGTCAGCACTGACTTACAACTGATTTGTAGAGTACATGACCTGGAAGGCTGAGAAACAAGTCTAAAAATGTCAGAGCTGAATTTCCACAGCTGTTCACAGGATGAGGAAAGCTGAAGGCAGCATACTACATCACTCTACATTGTGATAGGAAGTTGGTCTGTCTGTTTATACCCAGAAAAGTTCCTCACCCACTTTTATGAAAGGTAGAAGAGCAAATTGGCTCTATCTTGAAACAACAGATTATGTCATCTGTGACTGAACCAACTAGCTGGGTTTTTGGGTAAGGACACTGTGGCTGGACCTAATGAACCTGCATTGATCTTACACAGCTGATCACAGCAGTTGAGTATGAAGTTCCTCTTAAGCTGCCTGTGGTTGAGAGTTTATCAAAATTGGGAAGGAGTACAATTTCAAGATGCAAGCTGTATTTTTGGCATCTATCCCTTGATGAAGGGTGAATGTTGTTCACAACCATTATGATACACTTGGAAGGTTTTGTTTCAAAAGATTATCCTTCAGTATCCATCAGTTCCAGAAATTTGCCAAGGGATGATGAGAAACATCTTAAAAGTGCTGGACAGAGTTGCACCTCACATGGGATAATGTTCTGATCCATGGATCCATTTAGACAGAACATGCCTCTAGAATTTGAGTTGTGCTGCGCTATCTACAGGAGACAAGAAGACATACACTCAACAACAAATGCAAATTCTCATTCCAACTGTCATATTCCTTTGTCGGTTCCTGTGCTATATGAGTTGACCCAGAAATCAAGAAATTTCCAACTCCTCAGAATGCTGACTGAGCTCCAGAGATTCATAGAGATGGTAAACCAAGCCAGAATGTTTTTACCAAACCTGTCTGTATGGAGTTTGCACATTCTCCCCGTGTCTGCGTGAGTTTCCTCAGGGTACTTTGGTTTCCTCCCACAGTCCAAAAGGTGTGCAGGTTAGGTGAATTGGCCATGCTAAATTGCCCATAGTGTTAGGTGTAGGGGAATGGGTCTGGGTGGGTTGCTTTTCGGAGGGTCGGTGTGGACTTGTTGGGCCGAAGGGCCTGTTTCCACACTGTAAGTAATCTAATCTAATCTAATCTAATCTAATCTAACTGCCATCATTGAGCCATGAAATCAGGACAACACATGGTGCTGGGAGTAAACACAATAGAGGTCTTTTAAAAAAAAATTGACAAAACTTTGATATCATCTGATAGCTTTGCTCACTGTGACACAGAGATATCCACCACCATTGCTATAGATGCATTTTTTACAGGACTGACAACTTTACTCTTTCAGAAAAAGAAAGATGGAAAGCATGGATCAGTTTACTGTGCATCTCACTCAATCTCAGAGACTGAACAGAGATGTGCAGTGATTGAGAAAGAAACATTTGCTGCCACATAGTTTCTGAAAAGGTTGCAAATGACAGCTTTGGCCTTAATTCAAGACCACAAAATGACACTCTTGAAATCTAAGGAATTAGCAAAGTTCCTTCATAAGTACAACAAATTAGGCTGAAGAGGATGAAATTTGATGCAAAAACAGAGTGTCTGCCAGAAACGCAGCAGAATATCATGGAAGCTTTGTCCAATATTCCTGTGGAAAGAACTGAGCAGGGATATAACTTTCACTAAAGAAGTGGAAACCTTTACAGTGATAATAGTCACAAGTTTACCTGCAACAATCTAGTGATTGAGTGAAGTTAGAGCTACACAGAAACCTGAAGAAGTATGTGCTGTGGGTCAGAGAGTACTGCATCTAAAAATGGTCAGCATACATGCCACACAACCTCAATCTCCGTAAAGGATGTAGTGGATGATTTATTTATTTATGATGAAGAATTGGTCATTCCAAGGATCAAAATATTGGACTGACTACACTGAGGAAATCTGAGTATGATGCTCTGTTTGGTGGTCAGGTCTGTTAGAATCACTGGACAGGATGATATCAAGTTGTAATACTAGTGCTACTCATCATCAGGAGGTAAGAGAGCTGCTGATGTAATCTTTCTTTCCATCTAGACCAGGGGAACATCTTGGAATGGACCTCTTTGAACACTGAGACAAGGGGTTCATGAGAATAGTAGATTAATACCCCAGATTGATAGAATTCTGCAAAATTATAGGATCACACATCTGAAGCAGTGATTACACCACTGAAAGAAATTTCTGCAATGCATGGAATCCCAGAACTTGTAAGTCTAGACAATGGACCATAGTGTGTCAATGAGTACTTTAAAGCATCCACAATACTCTATCATAGGGATGTGTCCTTGCTGCCAACTCACTAGGTCACTCTCAACCAATGGTGAAGCTGAAAGAGATGTGTTTACAGTGAAGACAACACTGAAGAAGAATGGTGTGATTCAACTTGCAAATCTAAGCTATCATTTCACCTCATCTCAGTCTGAGATAGCTTACCCCGTATCCTGAAACTGCAACCCCTGTCTGCGAGAAACAATATCTTTGCATCCAGTATGTCTAGCCCCATCAGAATTTTATACGTTTCCATGAGATCCCTGCTCACTCCTCTAAGCTCCATTAAATACAGGTCCAGTTGATTCAATCTCTCCTCAAACAACACACCTACAATCTCAGGAATCAGTCTGGTGAACTTTGCTGCAGTCCCTCTATGGCAAGTCTCTTTTTTTTTAGTAAGGTGACAAAAACTGTGCACAGTATTCCAAGTATCTTCTCACCCAAGCCCCATACAGCTGCAGTAATATTTCCTTGTGCCCTGACTCAACCCTTTAGCAAGTAAGGTCAAAACACAATTTGCCTTCTGACTGCTTGCTGCACCTGCATACTCTCTGTCAGTGACTGGGATACCCAGGTTTATTTAAGTATTTATCATTTCTGCAGTAAAGCCTGAGAAAGGTTCAGCCTGAACTCCAGGCAGTAAATCCTGATGCACATGTGAGTAAAACATATGCTCACCAAAGGAGCTACCTCAATCCAAAATGACTAACTCAGATGGCCAGGGGTTGGCCATCTTTGCAGATTAGTGAAGTGGGAATAGAGGTTTCTGGAGTGCAGTTCAATATTAGACTTTAGATTCCAGTGACACTATTCAACTGAGAGGAACCTTTAAAGAAGGTGTCTATTAATGAGTGGAACAGGATCTGTTTCCAGTTGTATCGGGATACCTGTCAGACTTCACAATGTTCAGTAACTGAACCCAGCTTCGCTTGGCTGCATTATAATCGCTCCTTTGGGAATGTTATGCTTGATAAAAAAAACGTTGTGCACAGCAAGCCGTGCAGTAAAAGCTGGAGTTCTGACAGTAGTGTAGGCTGATCAAACCTTCAGCAGATTGTCAGGCTGTTTGTTGTAGGGGCGGAGCTAGCCAGATTTATAAAAGGAAAGTTTCTTCTGTCCCTATAAGACTCACGAGTCCTCCATGGAAAAGGAAGGAACGACATAGTAAGGTAAGACAAAATTCTAATGTTACTTGATTGATGAGCACAGCCAGGGATTTTTATAGATAATTGGCCCAAGCTTCACTTGATTTTATTGTGACATACACTCCTCGTATAAGTGACACGTTCACTCTATTTCCACTGAGGTGTTCTGTTGAATTTAATATTTTTAGATCAAAATAAGCATGTTGTCCCTCTGTTCTCAGATTTGCAAAGAATTGCTGAAACGGCACATACCAAATCAGATTGGCTGAGCTTCGAGGAAAGTGAGCACAGCCTGGGATAGGAGTTTAATCTGGAGCCCAACCCTGCCACCTTTGAACAGCCAATTCCAAGGTGGGCTCAGCTGAGGAAAGGGAGGTCAGAGGTTGCAACTCTTTGCTCCTTCAGGCCGGGAATAAACCTGAGAGCAAAGCAATTCTGTTGACATTGACAAAGTCAGAAGTTAGACGACACCAGGTTAGAGTCCAACGGGTTAGAATCACAAGCTCGACACAAGTGGTGTTCACCTCAGTGAAGTGCTCACTTAATCTGACGAAGGAGCAGCGCTTCTAAAGCGTGTGATTTCAAATAAACCCTGTTGCACCATAACCTGGTGTCATCTGGTCTCTGACCTTGCCCACCCCAGTCGAACAGTGTCGTTGATATTAATTGGGAAGGAAGAACTGGGGGTGATAGGAAGCATGCAAACTGATGAAAACAATCTACATCAACACCCCCATCAATCATAGCCCAACACATGACCATCAAGCGCTGACACCAAACCTGTTTGATTAGGGAACCCTACTCTATATTGTGAATTTCTGCAAAACTTCCAGTGCTCCCTCTCCTCCTCCCTACTGCCTACTTATTATAAAACAAAGTAAAACACTATTGAATGAAATAATACTACTTGTTAAATATAACAGCTATATATATATTATATATATGAAACATTTGGTAGTTTTCAAGTGAACAGAAGATTCTGCAAAAACCCTTTATCAATGCTTGGACAACTCTTGGGTTCTGGGAAACCTTGATTGAAAAGCACTGCCTAGGGTCTTAGGAATACTACTGAGGGATTCCGAGTCCATCACCCAAGAAAGGAGTGAGAGGAAAGTGCTCACTAAACAGTGTAGAAAGTCAACAGAGATCCTCCAGGCCAATGTCTGCTATGATTCACACCACAACAGGAAAGCAATCAATGAAAATAAGGAGTTTCTGGGAATGAGTCCAGCTTTTACAGGACTGCAATGTTGTCTTTATCTAGTAGCTGTCCTGTGGATTCACACTTGAGGGGAAAAGATGAGGTTCCAGCTTGTGGCCCTAGTTCTGATGGCAGTCTGCTTCTACCTGAGCACTGCGCAAGGTAAGAGTTTCACAACAATGTTTTCATCTTCAAAATTTCACTTTTGAAATTTCAAAAACCAAGCTGTTTCTAAGTTCATTTATTGTTGAAAGTGTGTGTGTGTAGTATATATGTGTGTGAGTGTGTGTAAAACCGCTATTCATTTAGGATTCCTTCTCTGGAAATGTGTAAGGGAGGTTGACAATTGTGTGTCTCAGTGGCAGTCCCTCACAGATGAAGATGACTCTCTTCCACTCTTGGAGTGTGTCTGGTGCATTGAGGCTCAGGTTTTCTGCTAAAGCTGTGATTAACCAGTCAGTAGAACAAAGAGTTTTGTTGAATATTACTTTAAGGGCTGTAGTTAGGGATATGATCATCTATCTTCCTGTACTAATCGATAGGGGGGTAAATATTTGTCTTTGCTGCCCCAGTGGAGGGGGGGTGGGGGGAGGTCAGTAGTGGTGTTTGCTCAATTCCTATTGATGATGGAATTGTGGTTTATGTTATGTAACTGCATTGACCCAGCGATTTTGAGGCATTCTTTCAAATTTAGGAAAGGATGTATTGTGTCCAGCATTGGCAGCAGGAGACAATCTCAGCACCCTAACTTCACTGTGGTGATGTTAAAAAGAGTGCTGCAGGAACTGGCAGTTGTGGGTGGGGGGTAGGGTTTACTGGTGCTGGGTCCTGCAGGGATCTCAAATAGCCACCTCAGAGAACCTGAACCTGCTTGTTACAGGGCAGTGAACACCTCTCATTTGCTGTTTCCTCAGGCATTGGAGATTTGTGGCTGCTGTTCTGGCAATATTACTGACTGGGCTCTGTTGTGGACCTTTTATTAATGGCTTCATTGTCTTGGCACCTGGCACGGATAACAGAATTGGTTCAAATGTGTTCTCACTCAATTTACAGAATAATAGTCAAACAAGGCATTTTGAAATTTTTCCTACCGTTCAAAGGGCTCGATGGTGATTCTACCTTTTTTTGTCTTGGGGATGGGGGACTTGAAGTTTGAAATTTTCATCTCTCATATTGCTTGCTCTGGTTAGACATATTTCAGGAGGTTTTGTCACATGATCATTCCCAATCTGTCCATCCTACCGAGTCAATTAACCATTTTCACTCCACTGTCAACATTTTTCAATATAGGAGATTAATTTGGGTCCTAACAGAGTCAGTGTAGAGAGGCTGTTTCCAAATGTGGATGGTCTAGAATCACAGGACATAATCTCAGTTTAAGGGGTCTCCCAGTTAGGACAGAGAATGAGGAGGAATTCCTTCTTCAGGGCACAGTGAATCTGTGGAAGAGCTATCAGTGTTGGGTCATTAAGTATATTCAAGGCTGAGATAAGTAGACCTTTAATCAGTAAGGGATAAGTGAATTAGGATTAGATTAGATTCCCTACAGAGTGGAAACAGGCCCTTCGGCCCAACAAGTCCACACCGACCCTCCGAAGAGTACCCCACCCAGACCCATTTCCCTCTGACTAATGCACCTAACACTATGGACAATTTAGCATGGCCAATTCACCTGACCTGCACATCTTTGGAATGTGGAAGGAAACCGGAGCACCCGGGGGAAACCTGCGCACGCACGAGGAGAATGTGCAAATTCCACACAGACGTTGCCTGAGGCTGGAATCGAACCTGGGACTCTGGTACTTTGAGGCAGCAGTGCTAACCACCGAGCCATTGTGCCACCCTTAATAGGGAATAGGGATAATAGGGAAAATGTAGGAATGTGATCTCATTCAGTGGTGGAACAGACTTTGATGGCTGAATGGCCTTCTTCTGCCCTTGTATCCTAGAATCTTACGGTCTAATTTTTGTAACTAATGAATGGAAATGTGCATTGGAAAGAAGATAAACAATAACACATTGTTCCAATGTTTCATATGGACATTTTCACCTGAGCTGATTGCATCAGGAATAATCTTTCATTCCCGAAGTGGTGCGTCTACCGACAGTTTTTGGCTGATGCATGCAGTGATATAAATGCCAATAATCTCTCAGTACCTCATTATTCTTCTTGTGTAGGCAAACTACTTAACCAAGTGAAGCATCACAGTGCGAGCAAGTCTGAATTAGACCTCATCTGATAACCCCATTCCAAAGAACTGCTTGGATGGTGATCAACACCACAAATCCTGGCCAATTCCACCCTCACTTTATCCCAGCTACAGCATTTTCTATCTTGCTTGATTTTACTAAAATCAAACCCAGCACTAACACAAGCATTTTGTTTAAAATTAGTTGATCAAATGATGCCAAACACAGTAATGCTGGTCCTGTTTTCAACATTTCGGTTGTCACCAGTAACAAGACATGAGTTACTAAAACATTACAATGTTTATCTGGCAGCTTCACATCTCTGACTCTTTTTAACAATAATGACAACTGATTCAAAATAGAAGTCTGGCTGTGAAAAAAGCCTTAAGGCATTAGTTAAGATACAGGTCGTTAATAGAGGCATACACTGTGTTATATTGTATTCAGTAGTGTCAATAGGTCGAGCAGGAGATGGGTCTCAGATCATAGACCATGTGAGATTTAAAAAAAAGCAGTTGAAATCTGTGCAATAGATTATCAAAGTCAATTTCACCAGATAAGGTGACTACCAGCAATTAAGAAAACCATCTTGGCTTATAATCATCAGAAGAAAGGGGTAATGTGTCACATTAGCAGTGATAATACAGTAGTTAATGAAATTTTAAGAAGTGATGTAATGACATTAAGTAGAACCACACATTGCCACTGGAAATGCAGAGTGAAGGGAGTTTCAAATTCGCCTGTTAGTCTGAAACGGTTGCTATTATTTGACTAGTATAACCCTTTACCTTTTAACAGTAAACTGGATTGAAGACTGCTGCTTGAAATATGCCAAAGTAAAGCATCACCACGCAATCCAGAAGAATGCCATCAGTTACCGAGAACAGACCACGGGTGGAAGCTGCAACTTGCATGCCATAGTGTAAGTCCAAAATCTCCACATATACAGTACACAGCCTAATTCCCTGGCCATTCAGACCAGGTCGGTATCTGGTGTCTCTACTATTACAAGAGTATATTTATCACTTTCAGCTTTTATTTTCTTAAATCTATGTTAGTACAACCCTCTCTGCAAATCCTTGCGGTGGAAAAAGTGGAAAATATTTGGAAAGATGATAAGACTTTCAGACTGTATTTTTCATGACCTTCTGCCCCCAGGACTAAAATGGGATAGAGTCATAGTCTGACTGTGTCCCCCTCATAACATCAGACTGTGATTTCCCTTCCTCCTCCCTTGTGTTACTTTATGACCCCCATCTGTCAGACTGTGCATATCCCCCCAATGTCTGACTGTACTACTTGGGTCAGGCTGTGCCCACCCTGTTAGACTGTGACCCATACCTCTTGGGTCAGACTGAATTTCTGTCTTCCTCCAACCCCTGACAGTCTTTAATATTATGTTACAATTGTTCCATCTTTGTCCATTTCTTCAGCCTGAATTTGAAGCGTGCTACCATTTGTGTGAATCCAAATGACAGTTGGGTGAAAAACACTATTGCCATGATAAAGAATAAAAAACACCGAAGAAGATGCAGGGGTCTTGCTAAACCCTGCAAAAATCTGAAAGTAAGTGGCAAAATGTACAGGAGTCCGGATAATAACTCAGTGGGACAATGGGTGATGCAGATACACTGACAAGGAACATGTAGTTTCAGGATGCACTGAGTCTATGGAATCCAGCTGTATGGAATCCAAGTCAATGGAAAGCTCAGTGGGTGGTTCAGGGACATGGCATCCTGGAATCCAATGCTCAGGCAGTCAATTTAAAAGGTTATAATAAATGCACTAGGTGACCACCAGTATTGCTCATGAATGTGGGGCTACAATCTAGGTGAAATTGATGGGTTCAGGGCTATTGTACGTGCAGTCTATCCTGACTTGAGTACCAGAAAGTTGTTGCTATGGCACTGATCGTTTGGTGTATCTGTGGGGCAGTCCAAAATCACCTCATTTCCACATCTTGACTACATGAAGGGGAGGTCCAGGCAATTTGCTCACTCGGTGTGTCAGAAAATCCAGCAGGTCAGTTGGGCTGCATGAAGCCAAGGGGCTGATAACGTGACAAAAAGAAGTTGAATTCTCTTCAGGAGGTCTGGACCATCATTAGATGATTGGCTGTGACGATGATGGTGGTGTTTGAGACGTGGGAAACATTTGGAAATTAGGTTTGCTCGTCCTGCCCCTTCTTTTCTCCTAAAGCTTTAGAGGGAATGGACAATGTCGCTGGGTCACATAAGGTTCCCCATAAAATTCATGATCTCAAACTGGATCTTTCTGTCGAGAGGATTTGGTTCTATTTCCTGCAGAGATCCAGGAATGACATGGTCAGAGCTGCAGAGATGTCATCTTGAATCCATTTAATGGTAGAGGTATGCAGGAATGTTCTGGAAGGGCTACAAAGATGTGGTCAGATTGTACCATTAATTTGGGTGCATCTCTTTCTGTCACGTCACTATTTCCTCATAGTCATAATGTTTGCCCACAAATTAAATGCACAACTCTTAAACTGAGAAGTAAAGTCTCAATCCAGAGTGAGATTGCTGTGATAAAATTCATGTGATGCTATGGGAAGATTGACCCTTGGTGCTGAGGAATTCTGACTCTCACCTTCTTATAAATTTGTTGTAAATGTAATAGAATGCATTTTAGTTTGATAGCGAGTTGAAATGGATAAGGATTACTTTGACTGCTGTTTTATTCATTTGGGGCAGATCCTAATAAGAAGGGATACTGCCTACACCATTGCATGCAGATAATCTTACAATGACTTTCTGAAAGTCAACTCTCTTTATATTTTTCAGCATTAGTCAAGCTCTGAGCAACAGGGAGGATGGAAGCTAATCCATTACCCTTCCAACCCCTGAAGCCGCTCCTTTTCTGCCATCTGACTTTGAATCAAGGCTGAAGTGATTGCATGTGGCTGTACTGAAAGCAGCTGCACCAGTAAATTATAATTCAGAAAAATCTAACTCCCGACTAAAGAGGATAACACAGGAAAGGTGCTATTGGAATGCAGACACTATCACCAGCAACACCATTATCAATTAACCACCATACACTTTAATTATAATTATTAAACTGCAAAACTATTCATTCTATTTAATTGCAGACAGCTCCACTGTGATCTGTTGGTGTACGTTATTATTTTCTGTAATGCTTTTCTTTGTTAGCTGGTTGATCTGTACAATTCACTCCAAGGAAAATCAATATTACCGACACGACAGTCAGGTAGCAATCAAAAATCCAGTTATTACAGGGATCCAAAAGGATAGATAAAGCTTTGCATTTTGCCCAAGGGATTGAAAGCAGGCCATTCTCTGCTACAGCCAGCTAATTAAGATGGTGGTTGACTTGGTCCAACAAACAAATTTCATGGCATCATGGGGCTCTTTTTACTGGAAGGGTAAAAGCATTTGCTAAATGGGAGCTGTCTTAATGAGACATTGTTTAGGCCTTTTTGATAGTCCAGATTTATCACACCATTTTTCTCCCAATTTTTGATTACCATAATCTGAATTCACTTAGAAGTGATAACCTGTAGGGTGAGCATCCCAGAGGTGGTTAGAAATAATGTTCTTTGAGCAATGTATGGAAACTCCGCACAGTCACATACACTGTAGGTGAGGAATTCTCTGGATGGTCCCCAGTGGCTCGCTCAGTAACCAATGGGAAGGCTCACAGGCTCTTGCCCATGGTATCTGGTGGTCTTGGTGGAGCAGGTCCAGTGGAGGAGGAATTACCTTCACTTACAGTGGGTAATCACAACTTGCCCTCTCATCCCTCTCTTATGCAGCAACTGCACTACTCTGCCAGGTCTCATGTCCACCTTCCACTTCTCATCCAGATCAAGATGGCTGTGACCCTTTCTCCTGGTGCTTCCTTTAAGTTGAGTTCCATCTGAAGACCTCAAAGAATTTCTATCATGCATTTGTGATGTTTTGACAAAGATTGCTTGAAAGTCTCCTAATCTATTTGAGATTATCTTCACAGCTCCAGCAGAAATGAGTGTGAAACATCAATGTATCAGTCAACCCCTTAGTGAGCTTCTGGGTGGTCTAGTGCAGCTATCCACTCATGATTTTTTTAACCACAATGATTTCTGGTCTTTAACGGGTTCAGTTGGCATTTTGGCTCAAGATCACAACATGACCACCTTGAAAGATCATTAATGCCTGCACATGCTGCTGAAAATTGTCCTCACTGTTTCAGATTTTTAATTGAGGCAGAAGCGTTCCCACACAGCCAATGTTTAACAGAACTCAGAAGCATCTTCTCACAACAGTGACAACAATAGCAACTGCAGCTTTTCCACTCTCATTCCAGAAGTCAGTTAAGAGTTTATCGCTGCAGCGTTCACTGGGATGCAGAGTAAGCCAGACCCTCTGTCTGAAGGTAGCAAGTAACCCAAAATTGTGGTCACTTAGTCTGATGTCTATGTTAAAATTGATTTTGATTATCTAGAAGCTTTATGTAGAGTATGGCTGCTGAAATAACCTCGATTATATACATGTTAAGATTGTTTCTGTGCTTCAATAAATTTTGAACTTTTCTAAAATCTAGTTGCATGAGTGTTCCCTCCAATTTGCATTCCGTGCAAAAACTAGAACGAGAAATCACAACAAATCATAAATGGCCCGCATACAAAGTTTCTGCCTTCGATTTTATTTTATTTATTTATTGTTACATGGTACCTAAGTATAGTGAAAAGCTTTGTTTATGAGCAGTACAGGCAGCTTATAGTAAGCAAGGTCATACAGATCATAAGGTGAAAAAAAAACTTAGGAGCATAAAATTATATTGTCCAGGGCATCAACATTACCAAGATCAGGGTTCTTTGAAGTCAGAGCATCCATTCATCAGTCTAATAATGGCTGGGAAGAAGTTGTTCCTGAACCTGCTGGTGTGTGTGGTTGAGTGTGTACCTTCTGCTTGAGAGAAGAGGTTATAAGAGAGCATTGCCAGGGTACGAAGAATCTTTGATGATATTGGCAGCCTTTCCGTGCCAGCGAGCCATGTAACTGGAGTCCATGGATGGAAGGTTGACTTCTGCAATGGTCTAGGCTGTGCACACAACCTTCTGTAGTTTTGTTTGGTCCTGGGCAGAGCAGTTACCCTACCAGGCCATTATGCCAAAACAAATTATGACTTGAAAGTGTAGCAAGAAGTTGGATTTTGTAATTTAAGTCTATATCCTATCACTACTGCCTTTCTCTGACCTTGGGTCCTTATCAGCTCTGCATTACTGTTTGACCCATACAGTACGACTGTACTTTGTACCTTGTTAGGTTATAGTTGCCTATCCCCTGGATTACTGTTTTGTTCACACTAGGTCAGTATTACTACTACATTCTTTTCGACCCTGAAATATTCCGGGCCTTTAACAGGAAAGTGAGATGTTGGCCAGGGAACATGCCTGTGTGTTGAAATGGCAGGCAACTAGAAGCTTGGGGTCACTGTTGTGGACAGAATGTAGAAGTTCTGCAAAGTGCTTGCTCAGTCAGCATAGAGGAGATCACATTGTGATCAGTGAATACAAGAGACGAGATAGAGTGAAGTGCAAGTTAATCACTGATTTGCCTGGAAGGTGTGGCAGAGACCTTGGATAGTGAGGAGGAATGAGATAAATGGGCAAGAGTTATACCTTCTGCAATTGCATCAGAATGTGACATGGGGGAGTGAGGAGGCGTGGGGAGTAGAGGAGGAGTGGACGAAGGTGTCCCACAGGGAACACTCCATGGAGAAGGCTGACTAAGGAAGGGAGGGGAATGCATGCCTAGTGGAGGAATCTGGCTGCAAGTGATTGAAATGGCAGCTTATGGATGACACCATGAGGAACACCAGAGACAATGGTGCAAGAGTGGGAAGACATCTGGAAGGGAGTTTCAGAATCAAGAATTTTCCACAGTCATACAGAATATTTTTTGTGATTTTGATGAATTATCTTGGAAATGAGACAGGGATGAAAACCCAAAGAGGAATTCCAACAAATTCAGGAACTTTAGAGAGGAAAATGAGTTTGAGATAGAGCAGCAGTTTGAAAGAAAAGAGGGATCAAGGGTTTTATTTGAGGAAAAGAGTGAAACTGCTGACTTGAGAGAAGGGATCTGTTAATAGTACAGGATAACATGGAAGCCAGGAATGGATGTTGGGTGCTCAGCAGTTTAATGGAACTAGGGTTAAAGAAACAGTGGCAGATATCATAGATAAGATGAGTTCAGAAAGGGCTTGAGTGGAAAGAGGTGAAAAAATAGAGGAAGTTGTGAATTTCATGTTTAGGACAAGGAGAAACACAAAGGAAGTTTGATCAAGCAAAGCAGCAGAAGCAGTTGAATGGATGGTCTTAATCCTAGTGACAAAGAAATTCAGGAACTGCTCTCCATGTTAGGGGTGAGGGTGGATGGCAACTTGCAAAGACTCTAATTTTTTTGGTTTTATGTGTTGTCGATCCCCAACAGCATTCAGTGATAGCAAACAGCAAAATTGCAGTGGTTCAAGAAAAGGATTCTCAGGGATGGGAATAAATGCCAGCGTTTCCTAGGGCATAGAATTAGAACGAACGAAAACAAATTACAGAACTGAGTGTTGTTGTTTGTAATGGCACTTTGGCAGAATGCCTGACTTAACACCATCAAGATAAGATCAACAATTATTATACTGAAGGAGGATTGTTAGTGAACAAAAGCCTGATTGTTCAGTTAAGGTGAGTTCTTTATGGTAAATAAATACCTGGCTCTAGGTGAAACTTAACACGTAATAGTAGAACATCAGGTAGATGAAATTCTGCAGGGGTTTTACTGTGGAAAAAAAAATTAAATGTTTCCATCCGGTCTTAAAACCCGCTTTAGAAACTTTCACCCACATTCCCTCATGGGGTCATGTCCAACTCTTGAGGAACCTATGACCTAATACAGAGGGGAATGGGAATAACACACTGATGACTACTCACAGAACTGGTTAAGAAGGCATTTAGCACACTTGTCTTCATTACTCAGATCTTTGAATACAGGGGTTGGGATGTCATGTCAAAGTTTTTCAGGACATTGCTGAGGCATGTTCTGGAATACCGCATCCAGTTCCAGTTGTCCTGTTAAAGGAAGGACATTATTAAGCTAGAGAGGGTTCCGAAAAGATTTACCAAGAATGTTGCTGAGAATGGAGGGTTTGAGTTCTATGGAGATATTGGATAGGCTGTAGGAGGTTGAGTGGTGACCTTAAAGAGGCTTATAAAATTATGAGTGGCATAGGTAAGGAGAAGGGCAGGCATCTTTTCCCTAGGGTGTGTGATTTCAAGACTAGGGTCATAGACTCATAGAATCATAGAGATGTACAGCATGGAAACAGATCCTTCGGTCCAACTTGTCCATGCTGACCAGATATCCCAACCCAATCTAGTCCCACCTGCCAGCACCCGGCCCATATCCGTCATATTTTTAAGGTGAGAGGAGAAGGATTGAAAAAGGACACGAGGGACAATTACTTTACACAGAGATTGCTTCATGTGTCAATTGAACTTCCAGAAGAAGTGATTGATGTGGGTACAGTTAAAAGACATCTGGATAAGTACATGAATAAAAAATGTTTGGGGAGAGCAAGGTTAGATCTCATAGAATATAAGGAGTATTTGCCATTTGGATACAGAACTGGCTCAAAGTTAGAGACAGAGGGTGGTGGTGGAGGGTTGTTTTTTAGACTGAAGGCCTGTGACCAGTGGAGCGCACAAGGATCGGTGCTGGGTCCATTACTTTTCATCATTTATATAAATTATTTGGATGGGAGCATAAGAGGTATAATTAGTAAGTTTGCTGATGACACCAAAATTGGAGGTGTAGTGGACAGCGAAGAAGGTTACCTCAGATTACAATGGGATCTTGATCAGATGGGACAATGGGCTGAGAAGTGGCAGATGTAGTGTAATTTAGATAAATGTGTGGTGCTGCATTTTGGGAAAGCAAATCTTAGCAGGACTTATACACTTAATGGTAAGGTCTTAGGGAGTGTTCTGAACAAAGAGACCTTGGAGTGCAGGTTCATAGCTCCTTGAAAGTGGAGTAGCAGGTAGATAGGATAGTGAAGAAGGTGTTTAGTATGCTTTCCTTTATTGGTCAGAGTATTGAGTACAAGAGTTGGGAGGTCATGTTGCGGCTGTACAGGTCATTGGATAGGCCACTGTTGGAATATTGCGTGCAATTCTGATCTCTAGCCTATTGGAAAGACGTGGTGAAACTTGAAAGGGTTCAAAAAAAGATTTACAAGGATGTTGCCAGGGTTGGAGGATTTGAGCTATGGGGAGAGGTTGAAAAGGCTAGGGCTGTATTTCCTGGAGTGTCAGAGGCTGAGGGGTGACCTTATAGGGGTTTATAAAGTCATGAGGGGCATGGATAGGAAAATAGACAAAGTATTTTCGCTGGGGTCAGGGAGTCTAGAACTAGAGGGCATAGATTTAGGGTGAGAGGGCTAAGATATAAAAGAGACCTAAGAAACAACATTTTCTCTCAGAGGGTGATACATGCATGGAATGAGCTGCCAGAGGAAGTGGTGAAGGCTGGTACAATTGCAACATTTAAAAAGCATCTGGATGGGTATATGAATAGGAAGGGTTTGGAGGGATATGAGCTAGGTGCTGGCAGGTGGGTCTAAATTGGGTTGGGATATCTGGTCGGCATGGACGAGTTAGACCAAAGGATCTGAATCCATGCTGTACATCTCTCTATAACTATGAGATATGAACCAAGCGCAGGTCGGCAGGACTAGTTTAGTTTAGGATTATGGTTGGCATTGACTGGTTGAATCAAAGGGTCTATTTCCATGCTGTATGACTTTATGACTCAAAGTGGTCATCTTAGCAAATAAATTCCCACAGTGGTTGCCAGGAAAGTGTCCCAGGACTGCCAGGTAAAGTTAATGGCAACTTGTCAACTGAAATTATTCAAGCTACGCTGGAAACTGCCAATACTGGAATGTTGCAACATAAAAACATAAAAGATGGCAGCAGGAGGAAGCCATTCATCCTTTTGAGCCTGTTCCACCATTCATCATGATTATGGCTGATAGTTCAACTCAATAGCCTAATCCTGCTTTTTCCCATAGCCTTTGATTCCATTTGCCCCCAAGTGCTATATCTATCTTGAATGCATTCAATGTGTTGGCATCAACTACTTCCTGGGGTAATGAATTCCACAGGCTCACCACTTTTTGGGTGAAGAAATGTCTCCTCATTTCTGTCCCAATTGGTCTACCCCGAATTCTGAGACTGTGACCTCTGGTTCTGGACACACACACCATTGGGAACATCCTCCATGCAACTACCGTATCTAGTCCTGTTAGAATTTTATAAATCTCTACATGTCCCCCCCCTCAATCATCTGAACTCCAGCAAAAACAATCTCAAACTAATCAACCTCTCCTCGCATGTATGTCATTGAAAACATCACTTACTGAGATTGAAGTTTGTCATGAAGTTTTATCAACATGGTTAATCAGATATTTATATATCTTGGCAATGCCATGGGGTCTTTAGTATTCCAGATTCCTTGGGGAATAAGAGGTCTGTCAAAGCAATGTACACTGATCTATCTGCAGATGTAGGTGGCACTCAGACAAAGAAAGGTATAAAAAGTTGATGATTCATTCTGACCTTTTAAAACTCTGAATATTCCTATTGGAAAAAACAATTGATACAAATAGCAATGCATGGGACAAATAAATAAAACAAACACAATAATCAGCTAATGGCTGATTCCCAACGCTATATTCAGGCTGTAACTCCTTCATCACACTACAAAGCACTTGTGCAATTGAATGGGTCAAGGTAAAGTTCAACGGACTCCTTATCTCACATTAAGTTCAGGAATTATGTCAATGGATGATAACTTGCTTTCATGACATTCCCATGCTATTCTGCAACACTCGCGTAAACGAATCAAGTTCTTTTGATCGAAGGACCATATGATAGTAAGATATAGGAGCAGAATTAGGTCATTTGGTCATCGCATCTGCTCTGCCATTCAGTCATGGCTGATATGTTTCTCAACCCCATTCTCCTGCCTTCTCCACAAAACACTTGATCATTTTTATTTCTGTTTTACTCAATGATTTAGCCTACACTGCCTTCTGTGGCAATGAGGTCCACAGATGAATCAACCACTGGCTCAAGAAATTCCTCCTCATCTCAATTCTAAAGGATAGTTTCTTCATTCTGAGAATATGCTCTCAGGTCCTAGTTGCTCCTACAAATAGAAACATATCTTCCACCTCCACTCTGTTCACTCCTCTCAGTATTCTTTAAGTTTCAATGAGATTCCCACCTCATCCTTCTAAACTCCTCCAAGTATAGATCCTGATTCCTCAACTCTTCTCATATGGCAAGCTCTTCATGCCCAGAATAATTCTTGTACATTTAAAAAGCACAGTGAAACCTGGAATTTGATCAATGGTGAACCCTTTGATTGGTAATTTGTTTAGCATTGCTTAATGCCTGCCCGTATCTTACATTGCAATAGCATTCAACCTTTTGGTTTCAGTCCATTTGGCAATTCTGGGAAATCAGGTAATGCTGGATAGGGGAGGGATGAAGCTACAAGGGTGGATGATGTCATGGGATCCTGGAAAGGTCATGTGATATGAAGGAGGAGAGGTGATGCTGGCATTAATCGATCCCTATGTGTAATGCTGGAGTGGAATTTGGTCATGTTGGTGGGGATCCAGTAATAATTGGAGCTTGAATGTTGCTAGGTGGTCGCAACCCATGCCTTAGGAATTTCCTACTCCTAGTGTTAAACTATGCATTCATGGTTGGGAACTAGAACCACTCAAGTTGTCACTTGCAAATGACATGTTACTGTTAGGAAGAGATGTGGGAATGTTTAAATTTTGTGGTTCTTTTTGGCAGCACCTGATAATCCAATCCCACAGTCACCTTAGGCATGGTTTCACAACATGAGAAAATGGATCATTAATATTATTTGACAGTATTCATGAAGAAGCCCAGGTATCATCAGAAATGACAACTTACTTATTGGTTTAGAGATGAAATACTTAGTACTATCAAAATTGTCCTATCTGACTGAAGTCACAAACGATTCTCTTTGAACACAAATATATCATAAAATATCACAAATAACCCCACACTTGTGCTGACTGCTAAGAATTCTTAATAGATAATATTATGGTGTTAATAGCTTGCCATGGGTTAACAAATGGGTCATTTTGCAATTCCTCAGATACTGAAGATGTCTATGCTCAAACGCATTAAGATGTGAACAATATCCAGGCTTGGGCTGGAAAGTAGCAAGTAATATTCCTGCCACACAAATGCCAGACAGCGGCCATCTCTATTAAACAACAGTTTAATCACTATTCTTTGACATTCAATGGCATTACCATCACTGAATCCCCCACTATCAACATCCTGGTGTCACCATTGACCGGAAATTCAAATGGACTCACCATATAAATATAATGGCTACAACAGCAGATCAGAGGGTAAGAAAATTGCAGTGGTAACTCACCTCCTGACTCCTCAAATGCCTGTCCATCATCTACAAAGCACAAGTCAGGAGTATGATGGAAGCTTCCCCACTTGCCTGAAGGAGTACAGTTCCAACAATACTCAAGAAACTTGTCATCAGCTAGGACAAAGCAGCCTGCTTGATTAGCATCACATACAAGAATCTATTCCCTCCACCACCAACGCTCAGTAACAGCAACGTGTTCTATCTACAAGATGCAAAACAGAAATTCGCCAAAGATCTTTAGACAGCACCTTCCAAACCCATGACCACTTCCACCTAGAGGGACAAGGGTAGCAGAAACATGGATAACCACCACCTGCTAATTCCTATCCAGGCCCCTCACTAACTTGACTTGGAAATATATTGCTGTTCCTTCAATGTCGGTAGATAAAATCCTGGAACACTCTCCCTGTAAGCATTGTGGGTCTGCCTACAGCATGTGGACTGAAACAGTTCAGGAAGGTAGTTCACCACAACCTTCACAAGGGCAACTAAGCATGGGTAATAAATGCTGGCCACCCTACACCAGCGATGTCCCATGAGTGAATAAAGTATATATATAAATAAGTAAAGGGCTAGGTAATGTTATGGAAGTAAGTTTGCTCGCTGAGCTGGAAGGTTTGGGTTCAGATGTTTCGTCATCATACTAGGTAACATCAGTGAATTTCCGCTGAAGTGCTAGCGTTATGTTCTGCTTTCTATTTATATGCTTAGGTTTCTTTGGGTGTTTGGTGATGTCATTACCAGTTCCTTTTTTCTAAAAAGAACTGGAAAAACGAACCAGAAATGATATCACCAAACACCCAAAGAAACCTAAACACATAACTAGAAAGCGGAACGTTACACCAGCGCTTCACTGGAGGCTCGCTGATGGTGATGAAACATCTGAAACCGAACCTTCCAACTCAGCAAGCAAACTTACATTCAGAACCTGAACCTGCACTACAAATCTTTTCAAAACTCACTAACTAGGTAATGTGTTGGAAATTAAATATTAATCGATAAACATAACTAGAAAATAATGAAAAAAATGGTGATTAATGCATTTTTCAAAGAGTTAGTTAACAATTAATTTATAAATACAAATTGTAAACTGAAATGTCACAAATGACTTATGTTGATATTTCAATATAACAGATAAAACAATTAACTAATTAACTGGGACAGTTTTTTCCAAATAGGTAGTAATTTTTCATGTACCCCAAAGTCTCAAATCCAATGGTTAACTTAATGGGCAACTTTAAATATTTTTCTTGGCATGTACTATATGATGTATTCTTTTTCTCCATGTATTGTTGTATTGCTGGTCTCTTTGTACGTCGGACCTTGCTCGTCCTAAATTCATTTGGTTGATTGCTGGTACTCTGGGTTCACTGCCCACTCCTGTTCTAGGATTGGTTTCAGTTCATCATACGTTTCTTTGATGCTTCTTCAAGAACATTTACAGATTAAATAGATAATGAATGAATAATGAATGGGGCAGCATGGTGGCTCAGTGGTTTGCACTGTTGCCTTACAGCACCAGGGACCTGGGTTCAATTCCACCCTCAGGCAACTGTCTGCGTGGAGTTTGCCTAGTTTCCACCTACAGTCCATAGAGGTTTATAAAATCATGAGGGGCATGGATAGAGTAAATAGATAAGGTCTTTTTCCCTGGGAATGGGTGAGTCCAGAACTAGAGGGCACAGGTTTAAGGTGAGAAGGGGACGATTTAAAAAGGACAGAAGGGGCAACTGTTTCACACAGAGAGTGCTGTGTCTATGGAATGAGCTGCCAGAGGAAGTGGTGGAGGCTGGTACAATTATAAAATTTAAAAGGCCTCTGGATGGGTATATGAATCGGAAGGGTTTAGAGGAATATGGGCCAAGTGCTGGCAAATGGGATTAGATTAGTTTAAGATATCTGGTCGACATGGACGAGTTGGACCGAAAGGTCTGTTTCCATGCTGTACATCTCCATGACTCTATGTGCAGATTAAGTGGACTGGCTGTGTTAAATTGTCCATGATATATAGGCTTAGATGGGTTAGCTATGGGAAGTGCAATGTTATAGGGTGAGTCTGGTTGGAATGCTGTTTGGAAGGTCAGTGTGGTCTCGATGGGCCAAATGGCCTGCTTCCACACTTAGGGATTCTGTGAATAGCCCTGTGGATTATTTATTGGAACTTCCAGAACAAATGTGAAATAATTTCATGTGAAGGAAACCAAATAAATGAAATGATACCAGAATCCATGGCAGAATATTGGATGGAATAAGAATTTATATTAAAATTAGGACATGGAAAGCTCTTTTCTGAAGTGCAGTCACTATATTTTAAAGATTAATACACACCAATCAATTTATATATGCATTTACCACCATCTCCCAATCCACTTGCCCACCCACTAGCCTTGATCATACCCATCCTCACTTATCTGAGGATTACTCTGGCATCATCAGTTTCTTAATTTCTAATTGCACTTTGACTTTGAGCTACACAGGAGGAGAGGTGATGGTCTCGTAGTATTATCGCTGGACTGTTAATCCAATGACCCGGGTAATATTCTGGGGACCTGAGTTCGAATCTTGCCATGGCAGATCAGTAATAAAAAATCTGGAATTAAGAGGCTAATGATGACCATGAATTCATTGTCGATTGTCAGCAAAAACCCATCTGGTTCACTAATCCCCTTTAGGGAAGGAAACTGCCATCCTTACGTGGTCTGGCCTACATGAGACTCCAGACCCATAGAAATGCTTTTGACTCTTAACTGGCCCTCTGGGCAATTAGGGATGGACAAAAAAGCTAGCCTAGCCTCATCCCATGAATAAATTTTTAAAAAAATTCTTAACAACCTAATATCAGTGAAGCCAAAGGGACATCTCTGGTATCACCATTCATGTGAAAGGATAGTCAGCCATTGCTCCTAAAGATGGTAAAATTACACTGAGAAACACAAAACCAGAGATCTTCATCGTCTCTTGGCTTTGAACTATGCAAAGGGAATGCTACAAATCTGCCCCCTGGCTAGATATGGCATAGTTTATATAAGACATAACACAGCAGTAAGGCAAAATAATACAGCAGTAACCATAGTTCTGTCTGCTATGCTGAATTAATAGCTCATTTGCCATTTAGCCAAAGGATGGGGGCTTGTCCCATTTCAAAAGCCCTGAACTGAAGTCCTCAAAGGTGCTGACTTCCAGATTAAACATTATACTGAGGCACTGGTTAAAGTCAGATAGCTGTTAAAAATCCTACAGCAAGATCTTGAAGAAGTGGAGGCAAGTTTTCCACAGTGTCATGACCATCATTTGTACCTTAATTAACAACTCTAAACCAAATTAACTGATTATAATTTGGGGCAGAATCTGATAGGCCCTTAATGGCATGGGCTATGCGAGAAATCTGGGAGAATGACATGAGAGAAGTACTATGATACCTTTCTTGATGTCAACAGAAACAAGTCATAGCTAAGTTCTGGCTTTCAAAATGAAGTTCTCAGCAGTAAGCAGAAAGGTGCCTATTAATGGGGATCAGTGTTCATTATCACTCTCAATAAAACTTAATCTCATCCCATTAATATACAGGCTCCTATTCTACCATGTGCTGGATAGAAACTAAATGATGAGGATTTTCAACGTGAAGGTCTGAGTGGATACCTGGTGACTATACTTGCCATTTGCTCCTCTTGGATACCCACGACCAGCATCTCAGGGCAGTGAACTGCATGCTTCCCCCATCTACAGATACTGTCATCCGATATTGCCATCCTTTCCCCAGCATGTCTCCAGCGCACTTGCAGTCATGTCTGTTACTGTAACACTGCACTTTGGGATGCATTAGCAACTTCCATTTGAAAGCTGCTGCAAGGACATTTTGCGCTCATGGACAGTGACCCAGCTCACGGACTGAACCAAGCTGCACTTCAGAGCTGCTCACCTACTTTCTCAGCCTTCAGTTACTTCCCTCCTATCAGGATACCCACACCATTCTGGCCTTGCTCTTCAGTGCTTTGGCCCCTGAAAAGCTTGCAGTATCCCAGGAGCCAGCTTGGGGGTGGGGGTGGGTGGTGGTGGGGGAGGGTGCGGCGGAGTGGAGAAGGGAGACAGACGGGGAGAGAGCCTCTTGGCTCCTGGGCTCTCCTTGTCACCTCCCCCCCCCTCCCCCACACCCCACCAATGTTGTCATCTCCTGTGCATCCTTTGATTCCCTTCTCACTCTGGGAATTCTCACCACCCCTATCCCATGTGTGGCATTCCTCTCCCCCCACTATAGTCCACTTCAAAACACCCCACGCTTCCCTGTCTACATGATGATGTCAGAGCTTGGAAATGTGTGTAATCCAATGAGCGTGCATGCATAGCTGTCCCCATTTGTCAGTGTCATCAAACATTCTTTTTTAATCATTCATGTGATATAAGCGACACTGGCTGGGCCAGCATTTATTCCTGGTTCCTAATTATCCCTGAGAAGGTTCTTTTTTGCTTATTCACCAATGAGGGTGTTGCTGGCTAAGGCAGCATTTATTGCCCATCCCTAATTGTGCAGACAGCAACTAACAGTCAACTATATTGTTGTGTGTTTGGAGTCATATAGAGGCCAGACCAGGCAAGGATAGCAGTTTCCTTCCCTAAAGGATCTTACTGAACCAAATGGGTTTTTCCCAACAATTCACAATGGATTCACGGTCATCATTAGACTCCTAATTCCAGATTTTTATTGAAGTCAAATTCCATCATCTGCCATGGCAGGATTTAACCCAGGTCCCAGAACATAACCTGAGTCTCTGGATTAACAGTCCATGCAGAATAAATATTTGTGGAGTTCAAATGCTGGTCACAGGCATTGTGAAGCAGAAGTAACCACAGGCAACTTTAAAAAGAGACACTTGCAGCCCACATCATACACAGCTAAGGTAAGACATGCCAGGATGACAATGGAAGATCACAGAACTGTTTCCTTTGTTGCCTTCCCTGGCTGATGTAGGACTGGGGAAGAAGGATATTGGTGGTCATGCAGCACTCACTCTACATGACCTGAGGAATGTGTGGCCATTCTATCCTGGAGGTCATCAATACAACAGCTGTACTATATGAGAGGTCCTTTTCAGGGACCACAGGGGACCTGAGAGATCGCTCAATCATCTACCCACAAATGCATCAAGACAGTGACTGATGCTCATTTGTACCAGAACACACATCTTTCCCCCTCGAGGTACGTGCTGTGGCCTGAGCAGTAGGATTCAGCAACATAGTTGGCTTCCCCAGGGAACATTAACCATACATATCTCACTGAGTGGGCTATATTATAATGCAGTGATATTCCTCAATAGAAGAGAATTCCATTCTATCAATGTCTAAGTACTCTATGCTCACCAGTATACTTCTTTGGGGTTTATATTCGGTACACTGGGAGCTAGTATTCCCATATTCTTGAGATCACTCACGCTTCTGCTGCATTTGAGGGTCCAGATGCCTTCCCAAATTGGTTACCAGGAGGCAAGTCAATGACTTTGTTAAGCATTCCCCTGACTGAGGTTGAGTGTAGATACAATAAAGTCCACTCTTCACCAGTGCCATGGTGCAGCAGATGACTGACTTGTTGATGATGAGGTTCTATTGTTTGCATACATCTGGTGGGGTCCTTTACTATATTCCAGACAGAGTATGCCACATAATCCAGCATGCTGTTTCATGCACAAATGGAGCAGGAAGAAGGGGATTTGCTGAATGCTGAGGATGTAGGAGACAGGGAGCAGTCTTCCAAGAGGAACCTCACCTTGTTCATGACAGAGTACAACTGCGTTGAGTTCAACAAAACAGACAGGACTTACTTGACACCCAGTTCCAGTAAATAGCTGGGTGCAGTGATCATTCATTGACAGTAAGGTACTTCTTGCTCAACATGCCAGAAGTTCATTTGTGTGTTGGTTTGTGGGCAGGGGTAGGGGGATGCAGCATCTGTTTGTGTTCCCTTTTGGATTTTGTAAATAAACTTTATGATATATATTGTTTGAAGGCTTTCTTGTCTATGATGGCTCCTCGACGATATGGTGCTGGGGTACAATGGGCAGTGAAGATGTGACTTAAGAGAAGTTTATGAGATTCAATGTGGCTTTTGGCAGTGAGGTGTGTAGCCTGATGCTCGAACAGTGAACTGAGTAGGAATGTACAGTTATATATGCAAGGAGGAGTCAGCTGTGTTATCCCTGTTCTTTGAGAAGCACTGGATTATGAGTGTCATGCCACTATGTTGATGATGAAGGATTGCCAATACTTGACTGGCTGGACATCTGGGATTCCAAGTTGCATCAGTGCAAGAGATGCCAATCTATTTCAGGATATCCTGGAGGTAGCAAGTCCCTGTGGCTATAGCAAGTGGTAGAATCAGGTGAGCATTGGTTAAGAGGCATGTTATAGTTAATGAGACAAGTTTGGGGTGACAGCATGAGGAAACATGATAGGCTTCCTGGAGAGGCAGCTTCTCTGAAACTCAATAAAAATGACACAATACTAAAATATTGCAGAATTTAGCCCTGCATTTCTGCATTTCTTGCTCCACTTCAATTGGTTGTTGTGTTTCCTGCAATAATGAAGGAAATTAAAATCTAGTTCATTGACTGTAAAGTGGCTTTGGAGATTCTGAATACATGAAGATGCAATAAAAAGTTTTTGTTTATGGCATTTGCCTACCAACCTTGATGCAATGACTTTGTAATCCAATGTAAGTTATTAAACTTAATTCCAAAATCCTTGTACAGGTTGGTCTCTTACAACATGCATTTCATTAATTCATTATAATTAGGGACACAGTTTCTAAAGAGCGAACCTTCAAAGTGTGTATTGGTTATAATGTGATTCCACTCCCAGTAGTTTAAATGGTGCTATGATTTTTGTATAACATGGGACTGCACGGTGGCACAGTGGTTAGCACTGCTGCCTCGCAGTGCCAGAGACCCGGGTTTAATTCCCGCCTCAGGCGACTGACTGTGTGGAGTTTGCACATTCTCCCCGTGTCTGCGTGGGTTTCCTCCGGGTGCTCCGGTTTCCTCCCACAGTCCAAAGATGTCCAGGTCAGGTGAATTGGCCATGCTAAATTGCCCGTAGTGTTAGGTTAGGGGTATGGGTGGGTTGCGCTTCAGCGGGGCGGTGTGGACTTGTTGGGCCGAAGGGCCTGTTTCCATACTGTAAGTAATCTAATCTAATCTAAAACTGAACCACCAAGTTATAGCAGAATTGACTGTAATTTGTTGGTTGGTTGAAGATAAACATATTACTTACATGGTGCTTTTATAACCTTGAAATATTTCAAGGTAATTCAAAGACAACCAAGTACTTTCAAATTGCAATCACTGTTGTAAATTTATCATTCTATCCCCAGATCAGAGGCTAACTTTTGGAATTCTCACATCAAGGCTGCCAGCAGATGAAATAAAATCCCATAACAAGAACTATCACAATGGAACAGGGGGGTTGAAAGGCAGATACAAGGAAGAAACCTCATTGACACTGATGGAGGCACCAAAATAAGTAAGTTATTAAGCCTGGAATGAGAAATGTTAGACAAGGCTAGATTTTTTGAACATAAAATAATGCTCAACTTAACTGCTCAGTTGCTTCTTTTACAAACTGATTGGTGTGATCACAGCCTAAAGCCGAGAATAGGCACATCTTCCTACCTCATTACAGCCTTAGTCAAAACATGGAGAAAAGAGGTGAACTCGAGAGGTAAGGTGAGTGCTGGTTCTTGACATCAATGCTACATTTAACCAGATTTGTAATCAAACAGCCCAAGCAAAACTGGAATCAATGGGTATTGGGGGAAAACTCTTCACTCATTGGTGTCATACCTGGCACAAAAGAAGATGATTGTGGTTGTTTGAGGTCAAACTCTCAGACTCAGGATTTCTCTGTAGGAGTTCTTCAGGTGAGTGTCCTAGATGCAACCATCTTCAGCTGCTTCATCAATGACCTCCCTCTATCATTAAGTCGGAAATAGGGATGTTTGTTGATGACTTCACAATATTTAGCACCATTTGTGATACTTCATACACTAAAGCAGTCTATTTCTAAATCCAGCAAAACCTGGACAATATCCAGGCTTGGGCTGACAAGTGGTCGGTAAAATTTGTGTCACACAACTGACAGGCAGTGACCATCTCCAACAAAGGATAATCTAACCATTACCCTTCGATGTTCAATGGCATTAATATCACCGAATCCCTGACTATCAACAGTCTGGAAGTTACCATTGATGAGAAACTGAACCGGACCAGCCATAGAAATATTGTGGTTACAGGAGCAGGTCAGAAGCTAGGAATTCTGCAGTGAGTAACTCATTTCCTGTCGTCCCATAGCCTGTCCATCATCTACAAGACACAAGTTAGGGCTCGGAAGGAAAGGTCCCCACTTTTCTGGATGAGTGTAACTCCAACAGCACTCAAGATGCTCAACAACATGCAGGACAAAGAAGTGCACTTCATTAGTATCACCTATAAATTACAGTATGATAAACAGTGACAGCCGTGTGAACCATCTACAAGACACACTGCAGTAACTCATCAAGGCTTCTCTGGCAGTACCTTCCAAACCCATGACCTCTACTACCTGGAAGGACAGGGACAGCTGTTGCATGGCAACATTGCCACTTGTAACTTCCCTTCCAACTCACACACCATCTAAACTTGGGAGTCTGTGTAAGTCTATGTATTCCTTCAAACATGTTGATTCATATGCATGGAACCTCAGAGCAGTTGTGCAGCCATACAGTTTATAAAGAATGTTGAACATTTTAGATCATAGACTCCCTACAACACGGAAGCAAGCCATTCAGCCCATTGAGTCCACAATGATCCTCTGTCGAGCAGCTCACTCAGACCCTCACTATAACCCTGCATTTCCCATGGCTAATACACCTGGTCTGCACATCCCCAGATACTATGAACAATTTACCATGGCCAATTCACCTAACTTGCACATCTTTGAACTGGGGGAGGAAACCATTACACCCAGAGGAAATCCATGCAGACAGGGAGAAGAAAATGCAAACTCCACACAGTCACCCAAAGGCAGAATTGAACCCAGGTCCCTGGCATTGTGAGACAACAGTGCTAACCACTGAGCTACCATGCTTCCCTTCTTCAAGGCTGTTAAAGATGGGCAATAAATGCTGGTCTTGCTGGCAGTACCCACATCCTGTGAATAAATACAAAAGGCACATGGATACAGATGGCAATGGAAGCCAGCAGTAGAAGAATGACCAGGAGGAAGTCTATCAATCGTAGCTTGATCTGAGCTTATTCTGGTGAATCTGCCTTGGAATGGAAATATTCTATTGTCCTCAAGAGTAGGATTTCTATGACCTGCTTGATGATGCGATGAGCTGCAAACTGTGAGATATCACCCAGGCTTCAAGCTAATCTTTAGAACCCATGGGGCTGCAAGGCCTGATGTCACTGGGGACAAAAACACAAGCATCTGAGGCCATCTCCAGGGATGCTCTTCAGTACTGGCACTCTGTTATTCATAGGTGTAGTTGATCTGATGTCTTAGGTAGTGTCTTCTTCCTCTTACCTCATCGTCTAGAAAGGGAAGAAGCATCTGCTGTAGCCCCATCTCTCTGTTCTATACAATGGCAGAGTTGCATGCACCCATCTCAGCTCCCCTATTGACATTCATTCATTCACTGATGACTCTCTCAAACAGCAGTTACTCCCCATGTGATACCAGTGGTTTCAGATCAGTATCTCTCTTAATCCTGACTGAAAATTTCAAACAATTTGTTTGAGGCCTATTAATGGGCAGATCAATAACATCACCATCTAGTTAATTGGAGGCGAGTGCATTCCTGGCAGACCCCTGTTGAAAATTACATTAACATTCCAGATGTGATGGAATCTAGTGATGGTACTCCAGGAGCATCCTTATCTAAACTCACTGTCATCAGCAACTGCGAATCCCACGCCAGGGCTCTGTCAGGACCAGTTGAGCTATTGCTACGGCATTACATAAGTCCTATCTCACCATGGAGCAGGAGAAAACTGGAAAATATATAAAAATCTAGTACTGAGCTAGCACAACATTACCAGACCAAATAATCTCCTGTCCTGAAAAACCTATTTGATTCCCTATTTTCTCCATATTTTTATTGCAATTTCTGTGCCAAGAAAATGCTTGAAACACAGTATCAAGCGAATAGTTAGAGTGGTTTTCTTTTTGTAATTGGACTCTTATCAGAACTTCTCCACAACACAGAAATAGGTGCAGGAGTAGAGCATTTGGCCTCTTAGTGTGGTGGTTGTGACCTGGTGTCTGTCTGATACCTCCAGTGATTCCTGCTCGCTGAACCTTTTGTGTTTCGGGGAGTGTCTCTGTCTTTCTCATGCTATGGTTATTTTGTTCAGGTCATATGCTGCATAGAGAGACAGACCTCACCAGTGACTGTCAAGTGATAGAATGTGGCGGCTGCCTTCCACACCCAGAGACAACCTGCTGCTGAGGCAGTTTGTTGATCTGAGGCAATACCTGCACTGGTACTTCGTGACGCTGCTGCTTCCCTGCAGCACCCCCTGCTGATACTCTTAGCAATATAACACTCTGCAACTACAGAAATTCTGTGGGGGACAGGTTCAGTGCTTCAAGATAAATGAAGAGCGCAGACAAGTCAACATTGAACCTTTTCTGTAGATTTGTTCTTTATTGCTTTGTTCAAGTGGAGTACCCTTTCTGTCATGCTGTTTAGTTCTGATCTCTATAGCTTTATAGGTAACAGGATAAATTGAGATAATAGTTTACACCAGTGGGAGCAGATTACCAGTGAACCAGTGAACTTGTGTTTTCTGTTCTGTGCTTTGCAACTCCCTGACTTCAAAGAAAAAGAAAAAATGCAAACCGTGTAAAATGGATGGCATAATGAGCTCATTTTCCACCACTGTCAAGACAAGTTTGGCCCCTCTTCCAAATACTTTCTGCTATCATTGGAACAAGTTCAATCAAGCTTTATATATAGTAGCCAATGTGTTGGGTTAACTGAGTAGGTCAAAGGGGCATAAATGCAAGATAATAAGTTGAGTTAATACTGATATCAGGTAATTCTGCTTCAGAAGCACAGACAACAGAATGTGGCATGGACTGTATTGCAACACAGAAATCCTAGAATTATTTAAGACACAATTGAATAGGTAATGGGGTGTTTTTGATGGGTATATTAAGATGGGCTGAATAGCCTTCTTCATGTCTAATTCTCTCTGAGTTTGTGTTTGCTATTAGTTCCATGAGAAGCCTCCTTAGAGAAATTATTCTGAATATTCCTGGTCAAGGTCCTAGTGCTCCTGACCAATAGAGATTAGTTACATTTAAACTTCCATTCAGACCAATTCGCAGTTTCAGTGACTTGAGATTATTAACATTGCCATTCACTTTCAAAGGTAGGAAAGTGGACCAAGAGCAACCTCTGCCCCCAAGTTAAAATGCCCCAGCTCCAAGGCATTAATCATTCAGCTCCACTGGCAGGGTACGTCATTCATATGTCTGACACCAAATTCCGGAATCAACAGTGCTACCAGGAGCTCACTCACACATATTTAACAACCTTTAGGATTGCCCCAGAACCTCTAGCAATTAGTGACTAATCTCCACATTACCCACGGAAAATTAGAACATAGAACATTAGAAAAGTACAGCACAGAACCAGGCCCTTTGGCCCACGATGTTGTGCCGAGGTTAATCCTAATGTAAAATATAGTAACTTTACGTACACACCCCTCAACTCACTGCTATCCATGTGCATGTCCAGCAGTCACTTAACTGTCCCCAATGACTCTGCTTCCACCACCATAGCTGGCTACGCATTCCATGCATTCACAACTCACTGTCTCCTTTATACCTTCCTCCTAATATCTTCAAACTATGACTCCTTATACCAGTCAATCCTGCCCTGGGGAAAAGTCTCTGGCTATTGACTCTATCTATTGACTCTATCTATTCAACTCATTATCTTGTATACCTTGATCAGGTCTCCTTTCTTCCTCCTTCTCTCCAGAGAGAAAAGTCCAAGCTTATTCAACCTTTCTTTATAAGACAAGTCCTCCAGTCCTGGTAGCATCCTGGTAAACCTTCTTTGCACCCTCTCCAAAACCTCTGTATCTTTCCGATAGCAGGGCGATCAAAACTGGACACAATATTCCAACTGCGGTCTCACCAGGGACTTGTAGAGCTGTAGCAAAACCTTGCAGCTCTTAAACTCAATCCCCCGTTAATGAAAGCTAAAACACCATAAGCTTTCTTAACAATCCTATCCACTTGGGTAGCAACTTTGAGGGACCTATGTACTTGCACACCCAGATCCCTCTGTTCCTCCACATTGCCAAGAATCCTGTCTTTAATCGTATATTCAGCATTCGAGTTCAACCTTCCAAAATGCATCACTGCGCATTTATCCAGGTTGAACTCTACCTGCCATTTCTCAGCCCAGCTCTGCATCCTGTCTATGTCGCGTTGTAGCCTGCAATAGCCCTCTATACTATCGACGACACCTCCGACTGTGTCATCTGTAAATTTACTAACCCACCCCTCAACCTTCTCATCCAAGTCATTTATGAAAACTGCAAAGAGCAGAGGCCCAAGAACAGACCCCTGCGGGACCCCACTCAACACTGACCTCCAGGCAGAATACTTTCCATCTACAACCACTCTCTGCCTTCTGTCAGCCAACCAATTCTGAATCCAGATAGCCAAATCTCCCTCCCATATTCCTGATTTTATGAATGAGCCTACCATGGGGAACCTTATCAAATACCTTGCTGAAGTCCATATACACCACATCCACTGTTCAACCTTCGTCAACCTGTCAACCTGAGGTGGCACAGTGGCTCAGTGGCGAGCACTGCTACCTCACAGCACCAGGGTCCCAGGTTTGATTCCAGCCTTGGGTGACTGTCTGTGTGGAGTTTGCACATTCTCCCTGTGTCTGTGTGGGTTTCCTCCGGGTGCTCCGTTTTCCTCCCACAGTCCAAAGATATGCAGGTCAAGTGAATTGGCTATGCTAAATTGCCCCATAGTATTAGGTCAATTAGTCAGAGGGAAATTGGTCTGGGTGGGTTACTCTTCGGAGGGTCAGTGTGGATTGGTTGGGCTGAAGGGCCTGTTTTCACACTGTAGGGAATCTAATCTATCTTGTCACCTCCTCAAAGAACTCAATAAGATTTGAGAGGCATGACCTGCCCCTCACAAAGCCATGCTGACTGCCTTTAATCACACTATGCTTTGCCAAATAGTCATAAATCCTAACCCTTAAAATGCTTTCCAAAACTTTGCTGACCACAGACATAAGACTGCCTGATCTGTAATTGCCAGGGATTTCCCTATTACCCTTCTTGAAAAGTGGAACAACATTCGCCTCCTTCCAATCCTCTGGTACAACTTCCTTGGAGATTGAGGAGGCAAATATCCTCGCCAGCGGCTTAGCAACCTCCTTTCTCGCTTCCTGGAGCAGCCTAGGATAAATCTGGTCTGGCCCCAGGACTTATCTATCTTAATATTTTCCAAAATGTCCAGCACATCAACTTCATCAATCTTGATCTAGTCAAGACTGTATCCCAGCTCCTCAAAGTTTTATTTACAACAAGTTCCCTTTCCTTGGTGAAAACCGAAGCAAAAAACTCATTTATGGCTTCCCCTATATGCTCAGACTCCACACACAAGTTCCCTCTGCTATCCCTGATCGGCCCTACCTTCTCCCTGATCATTCTCTTATTCCTCACATATGTGTAAAATGCCTTTGGGTTCTCCCTAATCCTTCTTGCCAAGCCTTTATCGTGCCCCCTCTTGGTTCTCCTCAGTCCATTTCTGAGCTCCATTCTAGCAAACCTGTAATCCTCTAAAGCTATGCTAGATCCTTGCTCCTTCCACCTTACGTAAGCTGCCTTCTTCCTTTTGACAAGAAGTTTCTCTGTTCTCGTCATCTAAGGTTCCTTAATCTTACCCCTTCTTACCTGTCTCAGAAGAACAAATCTGTGCATCACACACAACAACTGCTCCTTAAACAGTCTCCACATGTTTGCTGTGCCCTTTCTGTGGAACAATTGCTCCCAGTCTGTACTTCCTAACTCCTGTCTAATAGCATCATAATTTCCTTTTCCCCAATTAAATATCTTCCCTTGGTAACTGTTCATTTCACTCTCCAAGGCTATGCTAAATGTGAGGCAGTTGTGATCACTTTCACCAAAGTGCTCTCCCACCGTGAGATCTGACACCTGTCCTGGCTCGTTGCCGAGCACCAAATCCAAAATGGCCTCTCCCCTCGTCAGTCTGTCTACATACTGAGTAAGGAAACCCTCCTGAACACACCTAACGAAAATGGCTCCATCCAAACCATCTGTACTTAGGAGGTTCCAGTCGATATTGGGAAAGTTGAAACCACCCATAACAACAACCCTGCTACTTCTGCATTTTTCCAGAATCTGCCTGCCTATGATTTCTTTAATCTCTCTACTGCTATTAGTTGGTCTGTAGAAAACTCTCAATGCGGTGGCTGTTCCCTTGCTGTTCCTAACTTCCACCCATACTGACTCAGTAGACAAACCTTCCTTAACAACCTTAGTTTCTGTAGCTGTAATGCATTTTCTGATTAGCAATGCTACACCCCCTCCTCTTTTTCCACCCTCCCTGTTCTTTTTAAACGTTCTAAACCCTGGAACATCAAGCAACCATTCCTGCCCCTGTGAAACCCACGTCTCCGTTATGGCCACAACATTGTAGCCCCAAGTACTGATCCATTATAAAACATTTCTTTGAGAACTTTTGTAGTATATACTTAAAGCATGAGAAAAAAGATTTTTGGTTGACAGTGAGATGGGTAATGAAGAGCCTATTTGTATTCTTAATGGTAAAGGCAAGTGATGTGCCACAAGGAAGGCAATGTCCACCAATCTGTGAGACTGTCCATGAATTTCTGTGCCATGTGATGCCATTTATGTAAGCTGTATGTCTCAGTGACATTTCTGGGTGACTGTTCTGGGCAATGTTGGCAGAATGCCCAGAAACTAAGTGTTATGACCTGTCTCGACTCTTAGCAGCAGTGCAAGTTTAGATTAATTTCCCTATCTATAAATCTCTCCTTCTACCCCAGTCTCTGTCTCATCCTTCTCCAATTTCCTCCCTTTTAATTTATTTTTGGGTACAAGTGGTTGGATTCTATACAGGTCTTTCATTTCTCAATACCTTTCTGATTAGTCTCACACTCAGTCTCTCTCTCTCTCTCTCTTCCTCTCCCTCTGTCCATGACCTCTCTTTCACCACCCACCTTCTCACATACCATCCTTCACATGCTTTCACTTAGGGCTTAGTTTTACTTGGGGTGATCACTGGCAGTGCTCAAAACTACCTGAAACCGATCCTAAGTAAGGTGTTAAGATCAGACTGCTCAACTCAGGTGCATGTATTTTTAAAAGTATAAGTCTAACATAATTATAAACTAACATATATCAACAGATTGTAATGCTGTTGGGCTAGAGATCAGGTGGTGTGGGTTTTAATGTTCTATAGTTGTGGATTATTTTTGTGTGCTTTTAAGGGGGCTAGATGACATTATGATGCCAGGACACAGTTACAAAGTTCTCTTTTAGCTGGGCCAGTTTATCCTTGGAGGTAGCACATTGAGGCCAACCACCATTCTGGTTAAATTCTCTTCGAGGAAGGACCTTGGAGATCCTTTTCACCCAAGTCTTGGATTACCCTCATGTGTTGGCTGTCCTTGTTGTCCTCAGATGTGATCTTGTTTTCAAGCAGCCCTCAGCTTGTTACCATGAAGTTTATCCTCACTCATGAGTCTATTACAATGCAGTTAAGAACAAAATGTTGCAGACACTGGAAATCTAAAATAAAAATTGGAAGTGCTGGAGAAACTCAGAGGGTCTGGCTGCAGCTGCAGCCTTTTACAATGCAGTTCAAGTACATAGCTGGGGGCAAAAACAGGATGGTGAGGTGAACTCAATAACATTTGTGGGCCAGCAATATAGTCCAGAATTGAGTCGCAATGGACAGGGACATTGTTAATGACTCCAAAATGAAATATTGGACATAATGGCATTCAGTACTAGACAAGTGTCAGACTAGCTGAAAATCAGCTCATTATACACAAAAACAGAAATGGCTGGAAAAATTCAGTAGGTCTGGCAGCATCTGTGGAAATCAGGGTTAATGTTTCAGGTTGAGTGACCCTTCCTCAGAAGTTTCTGTTTCCACGTTATTATAAAACTGGATTCATGACAACCCTCAATCTATCAATGTTGAAAAATCACTTCTGTGTTCCTACAGTTTGACTCTAGTGGGTCAATTGGAGATACCTAAGGATGGAGGATGGGGTGGGAGTGCCATGAGGTTATTAGATGGAACATAAGGAAACATCAGCTTGTCAACCTCTAACTGATCAAAATTCTAAACTTTTTCAGGAGCAATAAACTTGGGAACTGATTTTCTACTTGAGTACAAGTAACCTTTAAAAAGCAAAGAAATAGTGCTGAGTCTGCCTGAGATAATTTGTTAATCACAGTTTTTTGGGGTTAGGTCTTTTTCATCAATAATCGTAAATGCAAGTGCAAATTGATTCAAATGTGAGAAGATCTGCAGTGGTGAGAATGGCAAATTGTGTAGATTATGAAGTGGGGAACTCTTGTCTTTGTCTTACAGGTAAAGTAGTAAGAGTCAATTAACTGTCCATTCCATACCTCTCCCGAACTTTATTTCTATGTGAGGTAGGAGAGCTTAGACGGTGTCAGACTATAATGTGGGGAAGTATGAGGTTATTCACTTTGATTGTAAGAATAAAAAAGCAAAATGCACTTTAAAAATAAGTTTAAAACCTGTGAACATTGTTCAGAGGGACTTGGGTATACTCGGACAACAAACACAGCAAGTTAGCATGCAAATATAGCACATTGGCCAAAGGGGTCTTGTGGCACAGTGGTAGTATTCTTACTGTGGGCCAATGGACCTGCATTCAAACTCCAGATGTGTGTCATGGTATGCCTGAGCATAAATTATTTACGGATGTTGGCCTTTGTTGCAAAGAATTGGAGTCCATAGAAGAATAAGTATGCCTTGCTACCATTATATGGGCTATGGATAAACCACACCTGGACATCTGTGTGCAGCTTTTTTTTTGTTCACTCATGAGACCTGGTCATCATTTATTGTCGCTCTTAGTTGCCTTTGGTGGTGAGTTGCCACATTTTACAAAGGATATCCTTGCTTGGGGCGAGATTGATCACTGGATGAGAAGATTGTCTTATGACAAGATGCTGAGTATAATGGGCCTGTATACTCTAGAGTTTAGAACAGTGAGAGGTGAACTCATTGACAATATATCTGTGGGGCTTGACAGGGCAGGCTGGAATCCAGAATATGGGGACACAGTCCCAGGATAAGGGGTGGTCATTTAGGACTGACGTAAAAATATTTCTTCATTCAAAAGGATACATATCCATGGAATTCTCTACTCTTCAGAGGATTCTGAATGCTCCATCATTGAATATATTTAAAGTTGAGTTAGCAGTTGGAGATCAGAGTCAAGAGTGTAGTGCTTGAAAAGCACAGCTGGTCAGGAAGCATCCAAGGAACAGGAGAATCGATGTTTCGGGCATAAGGCTGAATTAGGCAAATCTTTGGTCTGTCAGAGACGGAATACAGAGATTGGGGTAGAAAGGGGAGTTGAAGCCAAACATCAGCCATGATCATACTGAATGTAGGGCTAGGGTCGACAGGAACATGATCTCCTCCTGCTTCCATTTCTTATCATCTTATGTTTTCTCTGTCTGGTCCAGTCTCACCCTCTGTCTGATTCAATTCCTTCCTCTCTCAGGCAGACTCTGCCTCAACTAGTTTTTGTAATGTTTGTTCTTTGATGCTCAGTTTGTGAAATATTTTGGTCGCTTTGCTGTAATGTTTTTCCTGAGCATGGCTGAAAAGAATTTTGGTAAAGTGATGTGAATTTCATTTTAAACATAGTGTACATTTAGGTCATCCTTTGTGTTTGTTTCCTTTACCGTTCTGTTCTGACAGATATCAGCAGCAGCCCTTTCAGCATCGACATTGGGAGGTGTCATTCTCCCTGTGGTAACCGTCAGAGATCAGAAAAGTACAACAATGAATTCTTCAGATTCCCTAAACATCTCTCAGTGCTGGATCAACTCCAAATTAACAAGGTTCAAGGAAAAAAAACACTTTTCACTAACTCACAAAAAATATAAAATTAAAACTAATGAGGTATTTATAAGGAAAATTGAGGAGTGAATTTCCTCAGTAATAGGTTTGAACCCAATTCTCCTGGGAAATGTCATCAACTGAAATCTCAACTCTGTTTCCCTTTACAGATATGGCTTATTAACAGCATTTTCTGTTTTAATTTTATATTTGCAGTATCTGGAGTATGTTGTTTTTCTATCTTGTAAAAGATATTTTCTTAAGTTTGTTCAGTATGTATTCTGCAGAATAGAAAGATGATTCTGTGGAAACCTTGAGTTCCTGGTTAATGTGAGAATAGGAGGCTTGCTATTCACTTTAAGAAGGGTTATAGGACATTGGTTCAGTTTCAATTAAACTTTGTCTCACTGTTGTTTCGCATTACTTACTTTCCTTTCTCCAAAAGCGAGCGTTAGAACAGACATTGGAATTTGCCTGAATGCTAACGGGGTCTTCATGCCCCCCCAAGTTTCTCTGTGTGAACCGGTGCTGGTAAGGGTTGAGCGGGTTTTGCTGTTTAATGGAGTCTAAGAGTGTCAATGCAACTCCAGACCAACATGTGTTCGATCATTCCTTCTGAAAACATATTCAGCTGATAGTCCACTGGAGGTCACTGTAGATGTGGGCAAGTGCTCCAACTCAAGAACTCCAGGTAATTCCATGCAGTGGTTAGCTATTAGTAAGGGAATAAAGAACTTACAAGTGCCGTTAAATGGCCTTGAGATATTTCCAGGCTTTTTACAGGCTATCAAATGTTTGTCCAAGTGTAGTCATTATTGCACCATAGGAAAGATAACAGCCAATTTGTACACAGCAAGCTCCCATAAATGACATTGTAGGAATGACCAGATAATCTCTTTTCAATTATATTGTAGAAGGCAAGAAAGGCTCATCAGGAACACCATTAATAACTCGTAACTATTCTTAGAACCCCCACTGAATTCTTCATGGTCACCTGAGAAGGCAGAAGCAGTTTAACATCTCATGCAGAAGGGCTGTGGTGGAGTGAACAAGGAAACTAGCTGTACTTCTGCACTACTGAAATGTTGTCCTGACAAACCTGATAACCTCCTGTAAATCTTTTCAACATACATTATTCTCTGTGAGGCGAGAAAACTGGCAATAAGTGAACAAGACGCATTCTTGATTAATGACAATTCTCCTGACATTAGTGATAAATTGGGACAACAAATCACACTGAAACTACACAATGGATTAGACTTCTTCATTTATGATTATTTGGCCTAGAAAGCCAGATAGACAGCCTCAATGACTGCTTATATTCTGGACTATACCTTCCTTTCCTGGGAGTCCAGTCCTCTAGATTCTGTAAACTGCCCTCCAGCCCTTACAGCCACAATTCCTGCTTCTCACCAACAGTTAGCTTCGTCAAGCAAGTACTGCCCCTGGGTTTTTCCCTGTGTTCCAATCTTGCTCAGTTGTATCAAGTAGCTCCTTCTTGTCTCCTCATGACACAGAACTACCCAACAATTTATTTTGCAGCTTTTTCCTGAGCCCCAACACACAGGTCCAACTCAGTTGCTTTTCTCAAAAGTCCAACTGCTTGCCATGAAACCTGATTCTTACTCTGCTTCCCCAATTGCCTATTAGCTTTGAACTGCTCTTTCAGAGACTCTTGAATTGCTTTTTATGGCCAATTGAAATCCTTGCAGTAAGTCCCATCTTTGCTCCTAGGTGTAGTGATTGTAGCAAGGACAGCCAGGTGGACCTCATGGAATATGAGTTCCATGTTTGGGGCTGTTAATCTGGTCCAAACAGTGAGCCCTGGTTGACAGACATAAACAGGAGTGTCAGAGATTCTGTTCACTCTGAGAGCTGGCTCTGAGGGAGCTGGAATAGTGTCAAGGAATTTCCATATGTAAATAAAGGATGACTTGATGATGGGATCCTGGCATCTGTGGAGTTATTTCACAAGGCAGTTTGAATGCAGCTAACAAGAATCAGCGGTGAATGTTATAATTCAGTCTCCTGGCTCACATATAGGTATAATGGATACAAAATAGAGAAAATTCCATCTCGAGCATTACTTTCTCTCCTGTGTCTTCAGCTAAAACAAAGGAACTGAAATCACACAGAATTTATAGCACCAGAACAAACATTTAGTTTAGCTGGTTTGTTTTGAAATTTATGCATGACATAACTCTTCTCCCACAATGACATCTAACATTTTATTCTTCTATTTAGACTAACTAGAAGTCAAGTTTTATTAAATGATCTGGTGTCCCAACAAAATCCGAAAAATCATTTGATTATACATGGTTAACATTCCTCCTTTTCTTTATCAAACTAGGTCTGGTGGAGGAAATTGATTGGAAACTTTATCCTCTTTCCTGTAAACAATGAAGCATATTGAATTGCATGCAGAGGACTTGTAGCTCTCTCTCTACTGCCCCCTGGGCATTCCTAAGGGAGTTATCACTCTAGTTTTAATGTCAATGGCTCCATTGCTGAGGATGCCTTTTTAAACAACCTATAGTATAGGATTACCAACTCTGGCTGGAACATTCTAGGAGATGTCATCAAATCCACTCCCATCTTCGACTGTCCTTTGTAGATTCGTGCTGTTGGCAACCAATATGTCAGCTTCTCAAATGGCTTTTCAATGTGTCCTGGTTTTGATGTTTGAAAATCTGGTCATCTTGCTTCTACTTCTTTCATCCTCTTGCACTTATATAGCTTCCCCTGAAATACATCTAAACTAGACCATGGTGGCTCAGTGGTTAGCATTGCTGCCGCACAGCACCTGGGACCTGGATTCAATGCCATCTTCAGGCGACGGTCTGTGTGGGGTTTCCACATTCTATCCCTATCTATATGGGATTCCTCCAGGTGCTCTGGTCTCTTCAACAGTCCAAAGATGTGTGGGTTAGGTGGGTTGGCTGTGCTAAATTGCGAGGGATGTGCAGGCTAGGTGGATTAGCCATGGGAGAGGTGGGGTGGGCCTGGGTGGGATGCTCTTTGGACAGTTGGTCTGGACTTGATGGGCCAAATGGCATGAGTCCAAACTCATGGTATTCTATTCTTTTCAACTTCTTTCCACATGGTTGCACATTCTAATCATATTCCATTCCACATTCACAAGATAAGAAATTTATCCTGAATTCATTGTTGCAGATAATTATGTGATCCTTCTGACCTGCCACTTTGAATATTCAACACGTGAATATACCTTTACTTGATGTCTATGTAATAAAACTGTGTTAATTACACAGTGTTTTACTGAGAGGTCATTTGTTGTCTGGAAACGTAACCATAAGAGGTTTTCATAAAAAGAAACTCACTGCTTATTCCTGATGAAGGGCTTTTGCCCGAAACGTCGATTTTGAAGCTACTTGGATGCTGCCTGAACTGCTGTGCTCTTCCAGCAGCACTAATCCAGAATCTGGTTTCCAGCATCTGCAGTCATTGTTTTTACCATATGAAAACTGTCAGGAATGAACTAAGGAGAATTAATTATGGGCACGCTGTCAGTGCACAAGGCTGACCTGACCTATCTCTAAGTCCACCACCATGTGTCCAAGAAAATTTAATCCATGTGTAACTTTGCTGTGCAATTTACATGGGTGATCTCATTGTGTAATCTCAGAGTGTGTACTATCCAATGGGTGATAGCCAATCAAAGCCTGTTCCATTTCTCCTAAATTTAATTTCCATTAAGTCCAATAATGTACGTAATGCAACATCAGTAACCTACTGGAGGACTTTCAGCAGTCATTTCCCTGGAGCATCAGAGGCTGAGGGGGAACCTTATGGAGGTTTATAAAATCATGAGGGGCATGGATAGTGTAAATAGACAAGATCTTTTATCTGGGGTGGGGGAGTCCAGATTAGAGGGCATAGATTTAGGGTGAGAGGGGAAAATTTCTAAAGGGACCTAAGGGACAACTTTTTCATGTAGAGGGTGGTGCGTGTATGGAATGAGGCTGCCAGAGGAAGTGGTGGAGGCTAGTAAAATTATAACATTTAAAAAGCATCTGGATGGATACATGAATAGGAAAGGTTTAGAATGATGTGGGTTAAGTGCTGGAAAATGGGACTAGATTAATTTAGGATATCTGGTTGACATGGATCAGTTGGACTGAATAGTCTGTTTTTGTGCTGTACATTTCTATGATTCCATTAGACTCCATCCTAACTGAAATCAGGATAGGGAGGAGAAGATAGCTTGGACAAGCAGAAAAGGCGAGTGAGAAAGAGCAATTGAGACAGGACATTAGGTTGGTGCTTGTTCATGGGAACATCCAACCTTAGGGAGAAAATAAACAAAATAGCTATATATAATTCATGGCAGAATATTAAGACTTGGAGGTGGTGATCAAGCCTGAATCAACAGCAAAAGTTGCAGAACATTTAATTTTCCCACCATTGCATTGTATCACTAATACCAAAAGTACAATCTTCTGCCTATATTATAGTTGGTGTTTATAAATACTTATTGCTTTTGAGAGATATAATCGTGTAGCTCCCTGTAAGGTAACAGCTGCTTACGTAATGTTCTCCAGTAAATCCTTAAGGAAGAAATTAGGGAAATACCATCATTAAAGGAAGCCAATCTTTTTCCTCAATATTTTCCCTTGTTTTGTTTAGTCCCTGCAGGTGGCTTGGGATGTGTACCCACCAAATTTGAATCAGTTGTGTTTGAGAATCCAAATGCATTAGAGCTTTTTCAAACTGTAGAATTGTGTGAAGTGACAGAGAACCGTTACAGACTGCCCCATATGGAGTATTACTATGTGATCACCATTAATTCCAGCAGTGAGAAGGAAGAGAGCCTCAAGGTACTGGAGGTGTTAATTACTCAGCAGCTGCAGTTTGCTCAGTGTTTGGCTTTTGTGCATTGCATTGGCTCCAGAAGTGATTGAACCTCTTTGTTGTGGTAATGTTACAGGAAATTGAGGTTGGCAGATGTTTGGGAGTGTGTACTGCAGGAAGTGGCTGTCACTTCAGGTGAGCACAGCTGGTCCAAGTATCTTCCCCACCCCCATGAATATGTTTTCCAAAAGATAGTCTGATGCTGAGTTTCACCATTAGTAATGTTCTTGTGGATGCCATGACATCTGGTTAATTTTGGGCACTAAATGATTTGGTATTGCTGTCCACAGAGGCTTGGTCCAAACTCAAGAGACAGATTCTCCCTGTACAGCAGCAACAAAAATATTTTTAAAATATTAACTGTATTTTCAGTCAGCAAGAGAGAAGAGATTTAGGTGTTCAGGTTTGCAATAAGTTAAAAGCACCACCTCAAACAATATAGGCCAATAAAAGGCTAATGGCATGCTGTGGTTTATCACAAGATATAGAATACCAAAGTCAAGATGCAATGGTATATTAAACCATAATAAAATCATAGCGGAAGTATTTTCTGCAGATTTTGGTACCATGCTTTAGGAAAGCTCTTAAAATAATAGAGGAGACAAGAAGGGTTTAACAGGATGCTGCCTGCCTGTCTGCTGAGAAAATATACATATGAAAACTGGATGAAAAATGTAAGTTTAGCTGAGTGTGAACTGTGTTCAACATGATTTAATAAAGATATTTTTGATTATGAAAAGATAGAAATGAAATAGTAGAAACCAACTCTTTCTGGAGATTGAAGGCTCAAAGTGAGGAACATAAGATTAAATATAAGATTTAGGATGGAGAGCAACATTTTACAGAAGCTCATCAGGTTATTGAAAGCACTACTGAAGCCAGGATTAAAGCAGGAACCATTGTGTATATGATCTACAAGGTTCTCCAAAACTCTTGCAAAAATATTAATGGATGTGCCACAACAGCTTAAGTAGCTGTTCATGCTGTTTCTCTGAATTTCTGGCAAAATTACAGAGGGAGATCAGGAGAATCTTTGAGGAAATTCTATTGTCAATTTCAGCATTAAAAGCAAGTTGGGTAGGTGCTTAAAAGAAAGGGAAATAAATGGATATGGAAACAGAGCTGGCACAAGGGATTAAATGAATTTACTTTAACGCTAATGACACGGTAAAATTGAATTACCTTCAATAAGAATCAGTAGTACAGAAATAGAAACATCAACAGAGCAAAACACAAGCCAAAGATAATTCATAATTTTGTTTTATTATGAAATTAAGAATCAGAGTTCTTTTATTCAAACTACTGAAAAGATTAACATACTTTCAAAGATCGTTCTGAATTAGAATTTTTTTCAATTGTTTGACCTTTCTTGCCAAACTGTTTTAAGATATTGCAACATAATTAGCAAAGAATGTTTAGTGGATTCCAGAAGTGTTCACTGGATCACTATTTCAGGGAAAGTATCAAATAAAATTACTGTTGTGCTAAAATTGTGTTAGAGGAATGTAAACACGATGAAGTGATGTGCCACTGGAAATTCTTTTGAAAGTTCACACATCCATAGATCCTTAAATTATTAGTGAGACCTTTAATATGTTGAATGTGTAAGATCCTCCACATAATTATTTTCAACCAAAATCTTCTAACTTTTAGTATGCAAGGTAGGCTTAACTTAATCACAATGATATACCTCATTGCCTTTGTATTCAGCACTGTAGATGATGGGCCTGCATCTTAGGGTTTTGCAGTATTAAAAAAATGATTTAAAAATTTGAAGTACACCTAACACAGTATAAACAACATAATGTTCTTCAACAAGTCAAGACATAGTTAGAAGCAAAATAAATTTTACATGTAACTTTATTTGTAGGTACTGTACCTAATCTTCATGTACTTCTCTCAGAACCATCCAATTTCTGTGGAATTTACTGAGATTTTACCAATCTTTGTGCAAGTCAACAAGAGATATCTAATCTCTGTGTAAATCACGTCTGCTTGACACTCTGGTAGAGCTAGGGTTAGACTATTATTAAAGACAATTTTAAATAATTTCTACTGTGGAAATTTATAGGAGTACAGTTCAGCTTGTTTTTAATGGTTTGTTTCAGAATACGACATCTAGGATGCTGCCTTTCCTGCCATGATCTGTAAGCCTTTTTGAGTTTGGTTTGCTTTAACTTCGGAGGACCTGTGTATTTCTGACAGTCAGTTGTTGAACTGAAAGGAAGACATGTACTATAAAGACAGTGATGCGGTAACTGAATGTTCAGCTGTTCCTTGAATGTACTGTACTTAAAAACTGGTTGGATTTTTGACAAGATCGTGATGTATTGAAATATTGAGTTAATCTTAAAAGCACTCACTGTTAAATTGGAATGCCAAAACAGTTTCATGTCCCCTACTCACAGCTGATACTTGACCAAAGTTCCATGGATGAAATCTGTTCCCCTTATCAAAGATGTAAATAGCTCTTCCCATTTTTTTCAGGAATTCTCAGAAGGACCAGTGCTTGGTTTGTGAAGACAACTCATCAAATGATTGTACCCCATGGGAATAGAAACTCTCTCATTCAGAAGCTGATGTGGAAAGTTCAAGTTGATCTATACCATCAAACCCTGCAATTGCCACGGGACAAAATAATAATGAACAGAGAGACAGAAAGTAGGATTGCACCACAGTGTAATCGCCGCCAGTTGTCAGATGTCCATTTCACATCCACTTTCCGAGCCAGTAATAGTAGAGATTACCACATCCCGAACAGTCAATCGAATGTCTTGTATCATGTCTCACTTTAATATATGTTACGCACTGCTCCTTTCCCAGACAACTGAATGGTTTCACAGTGATTGTGAGCTATCCCATGATTTTGATTTCCACAAACCAGTATCCAATTGTTTTCCTCACTTGGTGCTTGTGCTTATCAGCAAGAGCTATTAGAGAGAGCTCTGTTGAGCCAATAGCAGTAACCCTTAGCCATGTTCTTAGCACCCTCTTCAGGGCAGAGACTAGAACATAGAACAAAGAACAGTACGGCACAGTACAAGCCCTTTGGTTGTGCTGACCTTTTATCCAACTCTAAGATCAAACTAATCTAAATACCCTTCATTTTACTATTATCCATGTTCCTATCCAAGAATCGCTTAAATGTCCATAATGTATCTGACTCTACTAGAGTCATGGATTCATTGAGATGTACAGCACGGAAACAGACCTTTTGGTCCAACTTGTCAATGCCAAACAGATATCACAACCTAAACTAGTCCCATTTGCCAGCACTTGGTCCATATCCCTCTGAACCCTTCCTATTCATATACACATTTGGATGTCTTTAAATGCTGTAATTATACCAGCTTCCATCACTTCCTCTGACAGTTCATTCCATACATGCACCATCCTCTGTGTGAAAATGTTGCTCCTTGGGTCCCTTTAGAATTTTTCCCCTCTCACCGTAAACCTATGCCCTCTAGTTCTGGACTCCCCCACCCTAGGGAAAAGACTTTGTCTATTTACCATTTCCATGACCTTCATGATTTTATAAACCTCGATAAGGTCACCCCTCAGTCTCCGATGCTCCTGGGAAACAGTGCAAGCCTATTCAGCCTCTCCCTATAGCTCAATCCTCCAACCCTGACAACATCCTTGTAAATCTTTTCTGAACCCTTTCAAGTTTCACAACATCCTTCCAATAGGAAGGAGACCAGAATTGCACACAATATTCCACAAGTGGTCGAACCAATATGCTGTACAGTTGCAACATGACCTCCTAACTCCTGTACTCCATGCGCTGACCAATAAAGGAAAGCATACCAAACACCTTCTTCACTATCCTACCTACCTGTGACTCTAATTTCAAAAAACAATGAACCTGCACTCCAAGGTCTCTTTGTTCAGCAACACTCCCCAGGACCATCCCATTAAGCATATAAGTCCTGCTCTGATTTGATTTTCCAAATTGCAGGACCTTGCACTAATCTAAATTTAACTCCACCTGTCACTCCTCAGCCATTGCTGGCAGTGCATTCCACATACCCATCACTCTCTGTGTAAAGAACTGACCTCTGACATCTCCCCTGAACCTTCCTCCAATCACCTTAAAATTATGTCCCCTTGTGACAGCCATTTCCGACTGGGTAAACGTCTATCTATGCCTCTCATCATATTTTACACCTCTATCAAGTCGCCTCTCATCCTTCTTCGTTCCAATGAGTAAAGCATTAGCTCCCTCAACCTTTCTTCAACAGATATGACCTCCAGTCAGGCAACATCCTGGCAAATATCCTTTGCACTCTCTCTAAATCTTCCACATCCTTCCTACAATGAGGCAACCAGAACTGAACACAATATTCCAACTGTGGTCTAACCAGGGCTCTATAGAGCTGCAGCGTAACCTCGCGGCTCTTAAACTCAATCCCCATGCTAATGAAAGCCAACACACCATAGGCCTTCTTAACAACCCTATCAACTTGGGTGGCAACTTTGAGGGATCTATGAAGATGGACCCTAGGGTCCCTCTGTTTCTCCACACTGCCAAGTATCTTGACTTTAACCCTACATTCTGCATTAAAATTCAACCTTCCAAAATGAATCACTTCACACTTCTCCAGGTTGAACTCTATCTGCCACTTATCAGCCCATATCTGCATTCTGTCAATGTCCCATTGCAATCTACAACAGTCCCTCACAGTATCCACCACTCCACCAACCTTCATGTCATTGGCAAACTTACTAACTCACTTTTCCAATTCCTCATCAAAGTCATTTTAAAAATCACAAGGAGCAGAGGTCCCAGAACATATCCCTGCAGAACACCACTGGTCACCAAGCTCCAGGCTGGATATGTTCCACCTACCACCATCCTCTGTCTCCTATGGACCAGCTAATTCTGTATTCAGACAGCCAAATTTCCCTGTATCCCATGCCTCCTTACTTTCTGAATGAGCCTACCATGGGAACCTTATCAAATGCCTTGCTAAAATCCATGTATACCATATCCACTGCTCTACCTTCATCAATGTGTTTTATCACATGCTCAAAGAATTCAATAAGGTTTGTGAGGCATGACTTGCCCCTGACAAAGCCATGCTGACTATCTCTAATCAAACCATGGTTTTCTAAGTAATCATAAATCCTGTCTCTCAGAATTCTCTTCAATAATTTGCCCATCACAGATTTAAGACTGACCGGTCTGTAATTCCCAGAATTATCCTTATCCCTTTTCTTGAAACAAGGGAATAACATTTGCCACCCTACAATTATCTGGCACTACTACTGTGGACAGTCAGGACACAAAGATCATCGCCAAACGTGCAGCAATATCTTCCCTTGCTTCCTGTAGTAACCTTGGGTAGATCCCATATGGCCCAGGGTACTTATCTATCCTTATGTTTTTCAAAATTTTCAACACATCCTCCTTCCTAACATCAACTTGTTTGAACATATTGTTTCATGCTGTCCTCACAAATGACAAGGTCACTCTCACTATTGAATACTGAAGCAAAGTATTCATTAATGACCACCCCTACCTCTTCCAACTCCAGGCACAAGTTCCCTCCACTATCCCTGATCCGCTTTACCCTCACTCTGGCCATCCTCTTGTTCCTCACACAAGTGTAGAATGCCTTAGGGTTTTCCTTAATCCTACCCACTAAAGCTTGTTCATGCCCCCTTCTAGCTCTCCTGAGTCTATTCTTCAGTTCCTTCCTGGCTACCTTGTAATGCTTTAGAGCCCTGTCTGATCCTTGCCTCCTCAACCCTAAGTAAGCTTTCTTCTTCCTCTTGACTAGATGTTCTACATCCCTTGTTACCGAAGATTTCTTCATCCTACCATCCCTTCCTTGCCTCAGGGGAACCAATCTATCCAGCATTATCGGCAAGTACTCCCTAAATAATCTCAACATTTCTGTCATGCATTTTCCTGAGAACATCTGTTCCCAATATGGTCGCCGTAGTTCCTGCCTAATAGCATTGTAATTCTCCCTCCCCCAATTAAGTACTTTTCCATACTGTCCACTCCTATCCATCTCCATGACTTTAGGAACATCACTATCATCAAAATGCTCTCCAACTGAGAGATCTGACACCTGGCCTGGTTTGTTGCCAAGCACCAAATCCAATATGGCCTTCCCTGTAGTCAGTCTATCTACATATTGAGTCAGGAATCCTTCATGGACGCACCTGCCAAAAACTACCCCATTCAAACTATTTGAACTAAGGAAGTTCTAATCAATATTAGTGAAGTAAAAGTCACCCATGACAACAACCCTCTTACTTCTGCACCTTTCCAAAATCTTCTTTCTAGTCTGCTCCTCCGTGTCTCTGTTGCTATTGGGGATCGTAAGAAAACTCCCAATAAAGTGACTGCTCCTTTTCTGGTTCTGACTTCTACCCGTAATGACTCAGTAGACAAACCCTCCTTGACGACTCCCCTTTCTGCAGCTGTGATACTATCCCTGATTAGCAACGCCACTCCTCCACCTCTTTTACCTCAACCCCATTCCTTTTGAAACATCTAAACCCTGGAACATTCAACAGCCATTCCTTCACCTGTGACATTCAAGTCTCCATAATGGCATTAACACCATAGTTCCAAGTACTGATCCATGCTCTAAGTTAATCACCCTTATTCCTGATACTTCTTGCGTTAGAAAAGACACATTTCAACCTACCACACTGATTGCAACTTTGCATTATCAACTGTCTATCTGGAGCTCATTGCATGGGTCTGAAATTCTAACTAGCTCTCAGGAGGTCATCATTCTTCAACCTAGTTCCACTTCCAGCTGCCCACATTCTTAAGAACTTTTCCAAGGATTGAAATAGGGTCAATTCTACACTTGCTAGGTATTGAATAGGTTTTGAGCCTTTGACTTGCTAGCAAATCAAATAAATGTAGTAATATGCATACTTGGAGTCAGAAGCTCACCATTATAAGGACAGCTCAGTAGCGCTCATCTGAGCAACCAGCAATTAAGCTGAGTTCTGACAGGTCAGGAAGCTAAGGACCCATTGAATTATACAGTGATTAAATATTCAGTCCAAACAAAGCTTTCAGAAAGTAATGGCTGCACATTATCAGGTCCTTTCCTGGGATTTCAGACAGATTCATGATAGCTTACGGCTAGAATTTGTTTTGCTACCAAACAGAAATCCTGGGTTTGCCCAGAAATGCTTATTTGATTTAGTATGGGAGAAGGCAAGTGGAGAATTGACCGTGTTTTGATCCTTGGAAAAGTTCTTTAGAATATAGGCAGCTTTGAAGTGGAACCAGATTGACTAATGATGGCCCAGGGCCCAGTTAGAATTTCAGACTCATGCAGAGAGCTCCAAGTGTAGCCACTGTGACTAGGCTGAATCTACTAAATTGGGTTGATTCCATTTAAGAGCAATCATACAAGTCAATCTGAGGAAAGAAAACAAACAACCCAGGATTATTTTCAATGGCTGTTCTACTCTTGGTTGAGCTGCAATAGCTCTGTTTTCAAGATATTTATACATTTGTTTCATATCATACATTACTGTTGTGTTAGATGTAAAGGCTCTGAAAGGGTTATTATAGTGGAATGCTTCAAAGATGATTCACGATGATGAAATCATACAGACTTGGTTGGAGCACAGCTTAGGAAGAGTAAGGTATACCATTCACATCCTCTTCATAGTCTCTGTAACAATGTCTAACACTTCAGTGTTGATAAAATGTGGATCTGGAAAAAGCACAGCAGGTCAAGCAGCATCAGATGAGCAATGTTTTCAGGCAGGACACTTCATCAGGACTTGAGTGGGGAGAAGGGGGCTGAGAATTAAATAGAGGGAGGGGTTTAGGCTGGGTAAAAGGTAGATGAGATGGTGATATGTGGATTCAGGTAGGGGGTGATTGAGATTGGTCAGTGGGAAGGGTGGAGGGGATAGGTAGGAAGGAACATGGATAGGTTAGGTCAGGTCAAGGGGGCAGGGTGAAGAAGGAGGCATGGACATGGGATGAGGTGGGGGTTGAACATACTGGGAAGCCAGTTAATTCTATGTTGAGGCTTGTAATTTATCACATGCTAGAAATTATATGTCTCTTATTTAGGACAACAGCATCTTCTCATTGGTCTAGTAAGTGGTTTTCCCCTACCATTCTAGCCCAAACTTGCTCCTGTAGATCCCAACCCAACATGAGGATAGTAGCAGCAAACCATGGCAAACAAGGTGCAAACAGCCTGATAAGGTGATGTGTGTGACAGGATTATTTATACCACATGTGTCAGATGGAAAATAAATTCTATTGTGTCAATAAATAATGCACTGTTACAGACAAACTTTATTTTTCCAATTCTGACAAACAATCATCAACCATTGTTTTAGAGTCATTAAGTCATACAGCATGGAAACAGACCCTTCAGTCTAACTTGTCCATGCTAACCAGACATCCAATTCTGACCTAGTCCCATTGCCAGCATTTAGCCCATATCCCTCTAAACCCTTCCTACTCATACACCCATCCAGATGCCTTTTAAATGTTGTAATTGTGCCCACCTCTACTACTTCCTCTGGCAGCTCACACATACTACCCTCTGCCTGGTCATCCTGGGCCAGGGGAGAGAACTTCGTGCATGTTTCTTCTGGACTCTCAGGGATGAAGTTTATAAACTCCTTTTACAGGACATCAGGAGAGGAGGACTTACACACAGCAAATTCCAATTTATTATGGTGCCTTACCTTCTTTTAATGACTTCAATGGAAGGTGTCTTCCCCTAGCCCAGGCCCAGCAATGAGGTGGCTTTCAACAGCTTGGATTGGCAGTTTACGCTGGAGCAGTCTTCCGGTGTAGCGATGTCATGATGTGGTGGTCCAGGAGGGGTGGTTTCAGCTGGAGTCTGGAGGTCCCATGTGGAGGTCTTCTTCAGCAGCTTCCGGGCATTCGAGCAGACTTTGGTGTGGTGGGGCTGTCTCAGCCCAGCGCTGCATGGTGGTCTTGTTCCAGTTTTCCAGTGTACCCCAAACTTTTTCTTTCTTTCTTCTTACTTATAACTTCTGTCATTAAGTTAGGCACTGTGGTATGGCGACTTATAAAACTTTTCACTTTTTGGTAAAAATACACCTGACAATAAATTGCAAAAAAAAAGTTACCCCTCACGTCCTTTTTAAATCTTTCCCCTCTCACCTTAAACTTATGCCCTCTAGTTTTGGACTCCTCTGCCTTGGGAAAAAGACCTTGGCTATTCATCTTATCCATGACCCTCATGAGTTTATAAACCTCTATAAGGTCCCCTCTCAGCCTCTGGTGTTCTAGAGAAAACAATTCCAGTCTATTCAGTCTCTCTCTACAACTCAAACCCTCCAATCTGGAAACATTCTTGTAAATCTTTTCTGCGTCATCTCAAGTTTAACAACATCCTTCCTGTAAAGGGTGATCAGAATTGTATCCAGTGTTCTAAAAGTCTTCTGAAGTATGCATTTAAGGATGTAGGAGTCCATGCTTAGGTCAGTTTTTACTACCCATCCTTTGAGCTGAAACATTAACTCTGTTTCTTTTTCCACAGATACTGCCAGATTCCTTGAATATTTCCAGAATTTTCAGTATTGATTTCAGTATTAGATTTGTCAAGTTGCAGTTTCTGATAAGTTAGGTACTACACAGATACCTCAACTCAACTGTTCAGTTTTAGGTTAATGATACTTAACCATTAAAATAAGAATTACTTAACAAAACCTTCAATGCCTGAAATTAATTGATGGATATAAAAAAAGACTAATCAAATATGACAATTAAATGAAGCTTCACTGATTTTCTCCTGCCACTGGCTGAAATCAGTGTTGGATGCTGACAGCTAGAACGCAGCAGGATGGTCCTTTAAAGCTGTTCACAAACAGAGGTTTGATGAAATGGTCCTGAGGTAATTCTGTAATGCAACACTTAGATGATAAGATGATTCAAATAAATAGAACTCATTGAAGCACAGTGAAACCATACTCGATTTACAGCATTTATTATCTACAGTGTGTAGTCTTTCAGATTGGAGCTTTTCAGTTGAATTTAATGTTTGCAAATTAAAAATATTCTAGGAATGTGGTTCTCTGCTCAAGCTGAGGAACATCACTGATAAGAAATTGACTATTTCTTACTTTATCTTCCATTGTCAGCAGCAATCACTCTCAGTTCAGATGCAACCCAGGTTCATAAGTGCTTGGAAGAAGATGTATTTAATCTGTCAATCCATTTCTAAAGAATCTATTTATGACACAGATGTACCTAGTGCATAGTTAAAATCTTCCTACATTATCACAGAGCAAACTTAAAAATTACTTTGGCTATATAACACTTGGGAACATCATAGAGACTTGAAAGGTATTATATAAATACTGTTCGTTATTACTATCATTACTTCAACCTCAGATCACCCATTACTGTACTGCCTACTGTTATTTCTGATGTCCTAATACAATCATAGAGTGATAGAGATGTACAGCATGGAAACAGACCCTTCAGTCCAACCCGTCCTTGCCGACCAGATATCCCAACCCAATCTAGTCCCACCTGCCAGCATCCGGCCCATATCCCTCCAAACCCTTCCTATTCATATACCCATCCAAATGACTGTTAAATGTTGCAATTGTACCAGCCTCCACCACTTCCTCTGGCAGCTCATTCCATACACGTACCACTCTCTGTGTGAAAAAGATGCCCCTCAGATCTTTTTTATATCTTTCCCCTCTCACCCTCAACCTATGCCCTCTAGTTCTGCACTCCCCGACCCCAAGGAAAAGACTTTGCCATTTACCCTAGTCATGCCCCTCATAATTTTGTAAACCTCTATAAGATCATCCCTCAGCCTCCAGCGCTCCAGAGAAAACAGCCATAGCCTATTCAACCTCTTCCTACAGCTCAAATCCTCCAACCCTGGCAACATCCTTGTAAATCTTTTCTGAATCCTTTCAAGTTTCACAACATCTTTCCGATAGGAAGGAGACCAGGATTGGACACAATATTCTAACAGTGGTCTAACCAATGTCCTGTACAGCCGCAACATGACCTCCCAAATCCTGTACTCAATACTCTGACCGATAAAGGAAAGCATACCAAACTCCTTCTTCACTATCCTATCTACCTGAGATTCTACTTTCAAGGAGCTATGAACCTGCACTCCAAGATGTCTTTGTTCAGCAACACTCCCTAGAACCTTACCATTAAGTGTATACATCCTGCTAAGATTTGCTTTCCCAAAATGCAGCACCTCACATTTATCTGAATTAAACTCCATCTGCCACTTCTCAGCCCATTGGCCCATCTGGTCAAGATCCTGTGTAATCTGAGGTAACCCTCTGCGCTGTCCACTACACCTCCAATTTTGGTGTCATCTGCAAACTTACTAACTGTACCTCTTATGCTCGCATCCTAATCATTTATGTAAATGACAAAAAATAGAGGACTCCCAATTTGAACCAGGTGGTATGGAGGTACTAGGAATTAGGGTTAAACTACTCCATACAACTACTCCCTGACAGAGAGACGAAATTTCCTTTTATCCTGGGCTGGATTTTAATATGGACATGAAGGGAAAGAATAAATTGCTGACTAGTCTTTGACATAATAAATTTGCTGACAAGAGAAGTGCTTTAAAGGTTTTGTTCCAGAAAAATGAACAGTGTACTCCTTTTCCAAGAAATATTTGGCATGTATTGGGTCAGCATGGTGGCTCAGTGGTTAGCACTGCTGTCTCACAGTGCCAGGAACCCAGGTTTGATCCCATTCTCAAGTGACTATCTGTGTGGAGTTTGCACATTCTCCCCATGTCGGTGTGGATTTCCTCTGGGTGCTCCAGTTTCTTCCAAACATGTGCAGGTAAGGTAATTTGGCCATGCTAAATTGTCCATAGTGTTCAGGGATGTGTAGGTGAGGGTCATTAGTCTGAGGAAATGTCTGAGTAATAGGAAATTGATCTGGGTGGGAGGGTTGGTATGGACTTTTTGCGCCAAATGGCCTGTTTCCACACTGTAGGGATTCTACACTGCTCTCGATTATCGTCGGATTACAGAATGATGTGGGACAAACAAGACCATTTGGCCCATGAAACATGCGCCAGAGCTTTGAACAAACTACTCAATCAGCTCCATTTCCCTGCTTTTTCCCCACAGCCCTGAAAAGGTACATTTTCAACTCCATTTTGAATGGTAAAATTAAATCTGTTTCCACCACCTTTCCAAACAATGTTTAAAATTGCAGCACTGAGTTCATACATTGCTTCATTCAACCCGCCAAAATGTATCATTTTTCACATCTGTTAAACTTCTTTTGCCCATATAGCTTGAATGTTTGCTTTTCTGTTACTAGCCTCCTCAGATATGTTCTTCTACTTATTTTTCTTCTGCACAGATGTCCAAGATCCATGAATGGCAGTACTCTGAAACTCGAGAAGTCCATGCATTGCTATACTGATCAATGTGCATGGCCATACAGCTTAGAGGAAACATTGCTCCTCTGTGTTTACTACATTTAGGTTTCATGTCATCTGTAAAATTTGACTTTCATAGTTGTCAGTATTATTCATATTAATTAGAGTCATAGAGCTGTACAGCATGGAAACAGACCCTTTGGTCCAACTCATCCAACCAGATATCCTAAACAAATCTAGTCCAATTTGCTAGCATTTGGCCCATATACGGTGCTTGAGAGTTACAAGTTAGCCAGGAAAGACCTAAAGAGCTAAGAAGAACCAGGAGGGGACATGAGAAGTCATTGGCAGGTAGAATCAAGGAAAACCATAAAGCTTTCTATAGGTATATCAAGAATAAAAAAATGACTAGAGAAAGATTAGGGCCAGTCAAGGACAGTGGTGGTAGTTGTGAGTGGAGTCCAAGGAGATAGAGGAAGCACTGAATTAATATTTTTCATTGGTATTCAATCTGTAAAAAGACAATGTTGTCAAGGAGAATTCTGAAATAAATGCAACTAGATGAGACGGGATTGACGTTTGCAAGGTGGAGGTATTAGCAATTCTGCAAAGTGAGAAAATAAATAAGTCCACAGGGCCGAAAGGGATTTATCCTACGATTCTCAGGGAAACCAGGGAGGAGATTGCAGAGCCTTTTGCTTTGATCTTTTTGTCGTGATTGTATACAGGAATAGTGCCAGTGTACTGGAGGATAGCAAGTGTCCACTTCTTCAAGAAGGGGAATAGAGACAACCCTGGTAATTATAGACCAGTGAGCATTACTTCAGTTGTGGGTAAAGTGTTGAAAAAGGCTATTAAAAGATGAGATGTATAATCATCTAGAGAGGAGAATAAATTGATTAAGGATAGTCAACACGGTTTTGTGAAGGGTAGGTCATGCCTCACAAACCTTACCCTTGGATGAGGGTAAAGCGGTTGATGTGTACATGGATTTCACAAAGGTGTTTGATAAGGCTCTCCACATAGGCTGTTGCACAAAATACGGAGGCATGGGATTGAGGTGATTTAGCAGTTTGGATCAGAAGTTGGTTGGCTGGAAGAAGACAGAGGATGGTGGTTGATGGGAAATGTTCATCCTGGAGTCCAGTTACTAATGATGTACCGTAAGGATCTGTTTTGGGGCCACTGCTGTTTGTTATTTTTATAAATGACATGGCTGAGGGCATAGAAGGATAGGTTAGTAAATTTGTGGATGACACTAAGGTCAGTGGGGTTGTGGATAATGTTGAAGGATGTTGCAGGTTAAAAAAGGGCATAGACTAGTGGCAGATTTGGGCTGCGAGGTGGCAAATAGAGTTTAATGTGGAAAGGTGTGTGTGATTTACTTTGGAAGGGGCAACAAGAATGCAGAGTACTGGGCTAATGGTTAGATTCTTGGCAGTGTAGATGAGCAGAGAGATCTTGGTGTTCATGTACATAGATCCCTGAAAGTTGTCTGTCAGGTTGATAGGTTTGTTAAGAAGGCCTATGGTATGTTAGCTTTTATTAGAGAGGGAGCCACAAAGTCATACTGCAGCTGTACAAAAGTCTGGTGCGGCCTCACTTGGAGTATTGCATATAGTTCTGGTCACTGTAATTTCAGAAGGATGTGGAAGCTTTGGAGAGGGTCCAGAGGAGATTTATTAGGATGTTGCCTGGTATGAAGGGAAGATCTAATGAGGAAAGGCTGAAGGACTTGAGGCTGTTTTCGTTAGAGAGAGGGAGGTTGAGAGGTGACTTAATTGAGACATACAAGATAATCAGAGGGTTAGAGAGGGTAGACATTGAGAGCCTTGTTCCTCAGATAGTGATGGCTAGCCTGAGAGGACATAGCTTTATATTGAGGGGTGATAGATATAGGACAGATGTCAAAGGTAGTTTCTCAACTCAGAGTAGTAGGGGTGTGAAACGCACTGCTTGCGACAATAGGAGACTCGCCAAATTCAAGGGTATTTAAATGGTCTTTGGATAGACATATGGATGAAAATGAACTAGCGTAGGTTAGATGGGCTTCAGACATGGTTGGCGCAACATCGAGGGCTGAAGGGCCTGTACTGCACTGTAAACCTCTATGTTCTATATCTCTCTAAACCCTTCCTATTCATATACCCATCCAGATGCCTTTTAAATGTTGTAATTGTACCAGCCTTCACCACTTCCTCTGGCAGCTCATTCCATACTGGCACCATCCTCCGCATGAAGAAGTTGCCTTTAGGTCTCTTTTAAATCTTTCTCCTCTCACCTTAAACCTATGCCCTCTAGTTTTGGACTGCCTCACCCTGGGGAAAAGACCTTGTCTCTTCACCCAATCCATGCCCCTCATGATTTTATAAACCTCTGTAAAGCCCTAGCCTACTTAGCCTCTTCCTGTAGCTCAAACTCTCCAACCCTGGCAACATCCTTGTAAATCTTTTCTGAACCCTTTCAAGTTTCACAACATCCTTCCTATAGCAGGGAGACCAGATTTGTCTGCAGAATTCCAAAAGTCACTAACTAATGTACTATACAGCTGCAACATGACATCCCAACTCCTATACTTAAAGCACTGACCAATAAAGTTATATGGCAATACTTCGAGTTACTAATGTCACACTAATTTGGTTACACCACATAAACAATTTGGTTACACCACATAAACATCATGCAAAGTTCTTCTCACCAAGGATCAAATCTAGGCTCTGTATGGATTAGTAGCAGGTCAACTTGCTCAGCACCAAGGTGCTAATCACTAAAAAACAATTTCTGCTAGTGGGACACATCATTCGTATCCCCGACACCAGACTCCTGATTGCAATTGCTCTGCTTGGAGTGACAGTTACCTTTACTTACAGTTATAGCAGAATCTGAGATATTTGAGGGATGTCCTTAAAGCTAATCTGAAAGGTCAAACATCCCTGCCATGAGAGACCCTGGCTTGTAACTGAAGAAGAGGGAGAAGGCTAGTTCATGAGGGCAGCTAGCACATCCAGTGATTTCACCAGGAATGTGCTCGGGGAAGTTGAGGTGCTGAAGGGAGTACACAAATTTCCAAATATCCATCCAACATTTCAAGCACCACCTGTCCCACCCATGATAGAGTCTACAGATTAGTCTAAACAGTCTTTCAAACTGGAGCAGAAGCAAGTCATTGTCAATCCTCAGGGATTCCCTAAAGTGAAGGTATAGTTGTCGACCTTTTATGAAACTATGCCAGAAGTGTGGAGTTTACCAGAAGCAAATAGATGGATTAGAAATCAGGCCTGGGTTACGGTCATAAAGACTCTATTTTTCTGATCTTTTACCAGTAAGTTAATGCTTCACCGCTATTACTGCTGAGATTCCCAACAGGTTCTTCAGCCTAGCCTGGTGAATTTCTATTGCATGCTGATTTTGCTGGGAATCTGCTATTTTAGTACTTCTCGTCTTTTTTCACTACTGGCCTCAATGTCCCAAATGAAGTGGTAAGGAGTGAACATTCATTGTCACCTAACAAACAATGTAAAGGAAACCCAGAAACTTTATTTCATCTCTTTCAAAAGATTTGATCTACGATAAGAAAATATGCAGTATATATGATCACTTCGCATGACAGCAAACTTACAAAGGAGTGTATCTTCCAGTTACAGGTGTAGAGGATGCATTAACCTGGTAGGGGTTACAGCACTGATTAATCAAAATGCTATTGGAGCTTAACAGTTTAAATAAAGAGGACAATTGCATCAAGATTGATTTGCATTACCTTGAGTTTAAAAGGTTGAGAGTTATTTCAGTTCTGGTATTTTTGTTGCAGATACAGATAAGGTATTTCCCCAGTAGAGAAATTCAGGACAATCTTAAAAATGCTGCCTCGTCATTCAGGAGCAAATATTTTCATACCAGGTTTGCTGAAATGTGGCACTCCTTTCCCCAAAAGCCTAGGATGCTGGGGCAATTAAAATGTTTCAAATTGAGATTGTCAGGATTATTCCATAAAATCATCAAATTAAATCATTACATTTGGGGGCGGCATGGTAGCTCAGCACCAGGGTCCCAGGTTCGGTTCCAGCCTCGGGCGACTGTCTGTGTGGAGTTTGCAAATACTCCCCATGTCTGCATGGGTTTCCTCCGGGTGCTCCGGTTTCCTCCCACAGTCCAAAGATGTGCAGGTTAGGTGAATTGGCCACGCTAAGTTGCCCATTATGCTAGGTTCATTCATCAGAGGGAAATGGGTGTGGGTGGGTTACTCTTCGGAGGGTCGGTGTGGACTTGTTGGGCTGAAGGGCCTGTCCCCACACTGTAGGGAAGCTAATCTAATCTAAATGTGCCAAAGATGGTATTGATTTGAAGATTGGTCTTGATTTGATTGCAAAAAGGTTCAAGGTACTAAATACTTGTCTAGGCTTATTCAACAGGTCCCACCTGCCCAGATGTATGGCATGATGAGACTTTTTATAAATATGGGCATGTGTAACTTGAACATTCTGCAAGCAGCCGTTACTCCAATAAGAAGCCAGTTCTCTCCAATGTTTGCTGCTCAATACGTTCAACTAAAGAGCCACTAGGGAATCTTTTGGGATGAGTGGGTCATTAAGAAAGAATGAGACATATATACACCTGTCCTTTACTTTTTCTTTCCACCCTCCAATCTGCAAAACCTATCTACAAGGCTTGCAGCAAATTAAGTTTCAAGTTGAAAGACAATCCACTTCCAAATCCACACTGCCCCCCAAATTCCAAGGGCAAAAGAGTGGTCTTATTAGTTGGCTCTGAGGCTTGGCACTTTTTAATGGACTTTTTAAAATTATTCAGTTAAATTATTATTTTATTGCTTTGGATCTCCTGAGATTCACATGTTGTTTACTGTTGTGAGCAACCTCATCTTTCTGAAATTTGCTCACTGAACTACACACCCTCCCCCAAAGTGAGGGAGAAATTGAAATGTGGCCCCTCAAGTAAAAAGGCTGGGCATGCATGCTGTAAGCAATAAGATCTGTGCAAACCTCCAAGCCCAAACAATTCACAGAGAGCAAATCTGCGAATAAGAAATACAAGGACAAATCCGATTGAATCTGATCTTTGACGCTTGGTTTATCATGGCTTTGAGGAAGTGATCCTCACTCTTGTCACATTACAGGTACCTTTTGTAAGAGATTTCGAAAGATGTTCTTTCCTATTGGATATAGAATCAGGAGAGATAAGGACATTTTTAGAAACCAAATTCATTTGCATTCTTTCTGACATAAAGCTCTACTCTCCCAACCCCTTTCTACTTCAGGTACAATCATACCTTTCAGTTTGTTATCAGGTTTTTGTTTGTCTTAGTTATCTAGCTGTTGTTCTCTCTTCTTTTAATTTTTGTTTGCTGCCCCTGGAGCTCTATCACCTCACAAAACCACTATTTTGGAATTTTTTAAAGAAAGCCAAGAAGCATAAAATGGAAGCCATAATGTTCAATCTTGGTCTTAATCCAGAGAAATGATCAGCTACTCAATAGGAATTTACTGTCACAAAATGCTGCCAGATCTGCTGTTTCCAGCATTTACTGTTTTTGAGACCAATTTCTAGCATGCACAGTATTTTGCTTTTAGTACTGTTACTGCATGTCAGTAATGATCATCACTTCAACCACTTTTTATTGAAAAATATACTTATTGATAAAAATCATCTAGAAATATATACAAATATTCTAAATCAATTCTGTACAATCGTTGCAGAGATAAAGAAACAAAACTTTGGAATTTTGACAATTATCAGCTTTTCGACAGTTGCAAAAAAAAGCATTTTCTATAAAAGCAGAAAATTATTTCTGTTCATTTTGAGACACAGAGAAGTTCTGAAAAATAAACAACCTCTCATTATAATTTAGCTGGAAGACCTTAGACTGTGGTCTTTTTCCACTGCGTCTTGGCAGCAGCTGCCCCAAGCTTTAGTGCATCCTTCATCACATAGTCCTGGGACTTAGAACATGCCAGTCTGCAACACTCAATTATGGTCAACTCATTACACTGGAAGACCAACAAGTTTCAGCTAGCCCAAACAGCAATATCACCTCAACCACTGTATAGTCACTTAGATGCTTCATTTTTACATCTGCAGTGTTATCATCTGGTATACTATGACTCAAAAGTAGCACTCTCTCTTCTGGGACATGAGACTGTAGGTTTAAGTCTCACTCCAATGCAGTACTGAGGGATTGCTGCAGTTATATTTTCCACCTTAGATATAAAACTACAGTCTTGTATTAATTTTCAGGTGGACATAAAATACCCCACTACCCTAAGAAAAACAGCATCATTCTCCCAATATCTGACTATTTCATATCCTTCAACCAGTATTTTAAAAAAGAGATGACGTGTTGCTTTTTTTTTGCTGCACACATATTGCCAGACACACTTCTTTCATTAGAACACCACCAAAGGCCTTCTAATGTATTTCCTCAGCTGTAAAAGGAGTTTCACACCATGAATGGCATTATACAGGTCTTCATTTCCCACCTAATGTTAGTACAATCCATTTGAATGCCGCAGTGTGTTTGGGTAACGAAGCCCAGAGCAGATGGAAAACCAAAGGAGGTGGAAGGGCAACATTACAAATCTGAAGCATGAAGACATTTTCCTTGGACTAAGTGAACTGACACTGCAATCTCCCTTATTGCAGAAGAGTATGTAGATTTGTATCTTTTTTCCTTCCTTCCAAAAGAAATCGGCCTTCGTTCAGAAGTTCTTTCTATATATGATGGACCAAATGTCATTACATTTGTTGTTATGTGTGAAATGCAATAGAATGTTGTCCCACAGGATCCAACATACTTTGCCAATTCAATCTTTCTTGAGTTTAATTTTCCCTTTCCACTCTTTAACCTGTTTGTAAAAGCTATTGCTCTGACCTTGTCCCTTTCAAAAATGTCAGCACCCTCTGTTTGTACAGCTAATGGTTTCATTAGCGAAAATTAATCACTCAAGGGTTTACAAAGTGGCCCCGACTGTGCGAATACAATCAGGAGGGAGGCTCTTCATGTGGGGCCAGGGTCAATGTGTATTACACTTGAAAAGCAAGGTCCTTCCTGGCTTTGGAATCACACCTCGTTAGCAGGAGAGGCCGATCCCTCACACTCAGTAATTGTCCGTTTGCATATTCCACTCTAATGGGCTGCACAGGGGGTGGGTTTTCAGTATATTGCGGCTCCTTCGGTGGCCGCTGTACCACTGCCCACTCTCGGCTGACAGTGTGCCATGTGCTATAGACTCGGAGCCTCGCTGTTGCTCCTGCTGATGTCCCTGCGGCCGAACTGCGCCGCCAGTTTGCCCGGTCACAACCAGCAGTTCCGATCCCACGCACTGAAGAGGCTGCTCGAAGTCTTCGGGATGGAGGACGCCCCACAGTCCCCTCAGAGGGCCCGCCAGCCCCCTCAGTATATGCTGGACCTTTACAATGCAGTTGCAGACGTGGACGGAGTTACCAAGCAACCTGACTTACTCGTGGGAAACACGGTGCGCAGCTTCCTGGATAGAAGTGAGAGCCTAGCTGACCCATGTTGTGTTAAGTAAAGACGTGGTTACTGACAACTCCCCCACCCCACTTTGCTCATCTTTACATTTTTTCTTTCCCAGCTCGCAGCCAGCAGTTCCAGTTCTTTTTCAACCTGTCCAGTGTGGCTAAGAGCGAAACCATTCTTACCGCTCAGCTGCACCTCTTCAAATTGAGAGGTCGACTCTTTCAGGAAAACCTGTACGAAAGGCAACAACACTTCTGTCAGGTAAGAGCGGGGCAAGGCTCTTCAAAACGACACTACCCCATAATAAGGGAGAGAATCGTTTCACTCAGAATGTCCTCAGGTCTAAGAAAGAGAGGAGCAGTGGCAGGCAAGCCGGAAAGAAGTTCAAAGGGGCATAAAAGTCAGAACGTAATTCAGTAAACACTCGGGAAAAATTGAGAAACCAAAACCGTTTCTCTGCAGTTTAAGTCATCCCACCATGGGTGAAACGACACGGCCATTTAACACCATTCTCTATTAGTTCTAAATAGATATTATGACAGACTGCTTGTTCCTGATCACCCATTTTCACAAAGTTAAAGCTGACCCCAAAACGTCAGCTGCTGTACTTAAAGAAGAAAATTTTATCTGAATTTGATACGATTTGATTGTTTACACTGATTCTGCCACGTTTCACATACAGCAGCGTAACTGGTCGAATATTAGCGTGAATGCACAACATAAAAACTGAGATGATAAAACAGGTAGGAATAATTGGCTTGGGCAGGAAGTAAGCAATATGTCACCACGTCAGTGTGCACTGCTGCACCATGTAAGAAACAAAGCAGTTTTTGCAACCAGATGTAAAGAATGTGGAAATCATTCATGATCAAGAGCAGTGCAGCGATTTTACTTTGTTTTCTGGGTTTTTTTTTGAAATATAATTAGCTGCAACAACTTGTCTGAGCTGTAAACTCTATTTTAGGTCAGTGTCTACCAGATACTGGACAGTAATAACACATCTACAGCAGAGGAATTACGACTGCTGTCATCCAGAATACTGGCAGTCCATGACAGCACATGGGAGGTCTTCACAATCACCAAGGCTGTAAGTTACATTGGATCACAACATTTAATAAAACTTACAGGAATAACTTTTGAAACATGATACACCCACAATATCACTAATCGCTGTGCCCTCTAGTAAGATGCAACAGGAACCATGTCAACTAGTACCATTATCTTGTTAGCGTCCAAACAAATTGTTTCACAATCATTTGGCATGATACATTAATACTCTCAATGTCATTAGAGATGGAAGACCAGGATTTTGATCCAGTGACAGTGAAGGGAAGGCAATATATTTTCAAGTCAGGATAGTGAGTGGCTTGGAGAGTACCTTGTAATGTTAGTGTAGAATGATTTATGAAGGAAATACATTTTCCTTGTTGTAAGGCCCTCATATTTCTTAATTAGATCACATGAACAGTAAAAAGCACATTATGTTAAATGAGACCATTAAAATAGGGTTTACTGCTAAAATTTAAAATCCAATAGTTTCCACAAATACTTCTTCCTGTTTCTGTCAGCTTTTTGAAAGTCCTACATTAAATCTACAGGAGGTTACACTCAATCTTTATAGTGCTCTGATTAGGCCACAATTATACTAGTGTCCAGTTCTGGTCACCTCACTTGACAAAAGATGGGAAGGCCATTAAGAGGGTAGAGAGGAGACTTACAAAGTTAGGTTGCAAAGGCTTGGGACTGTTCTCCTTGGATAATACAGAGGAATTAAGATCACAATTTGAGTAAATAAGCTAAGACAAGAAAACAACCACACTTCCCCTTAGTTGATGGTACAAAGTCTCGGGAACAGAGGAGAATGAGATGAAGAACATTTTTTAAAAACCCAATAGTGGTAATAGCCAGAAACTTGCCGTCCTGGAGTGTGGTAGACATGGAAACAACCAATGAAATTGTATGGGTAATTGAAATAAACTTGCAATGCTACAGGGATCAAACAGGGGAATGTGACTGATGAGACCACTCTATGGGAATCCACCATTCATGAGATGAATGGCCTTCTGTTCCATAGAAACAGTCCACAGAAACATCTATGTACAGTACTTGTATTGATTATTACAGCTGAGAGAATACTCACAGCAACTGCTGCTGTATCAGCAGTAAGTGAACCAATGCCTGTTAGATTTTCAGGAGTAACTTACAATAAGATTGTAATGTATACTCATGTACAGATATACAGTAGTGAAAAGTGCACAAAATCATCAGATACAATGTACTCAAGTACAAAATAGAAAAATAAAGACACTTAAAGTTAAACATTACGGTCCTTCTCATATAAAATAGAAAAATATATTGTAGTAATTGCGCAGAATCTTGTTATAACTTGACACGTTAGGTGTTAGATAGATGTTTCTCCTTGTTAGGGATATGGAACTACACAGATTACAATCTTAGAACTCTTATTTGTTATTGTCTTTTATTTGTAAGAGTTACAGTACCAGTATTTCAGCCTTTAACAATACGTTCCAACAGAATGTGCATACTAACCAGCATACAGATGCCAGTTGTGCTCTGGTATAATGAACCATGTTAACAAATTTAGGGGTCTGTGCGAGGATAAAGAGCTCACTGAATGCTGTATAGAAATAATCAAACTATTGACTCTGTAAACTACACTGGATTAACATCTGTAGTTTTACAGCAGATATCCAACCAGTCAATTATGTCAGAACGAATAGTGCGAAAATTGCAAAATAAATTTCACCCTGTTTTGGCTATAAAGAAAGGAAAGTAATATTCAATCTACAGAATGGTACATAGTTAAATCATGGGATTGATCCACAACAATTGAGTTCCTCAGGAATGACTTCTTAAACCTCAAAACAGTGACTCGAGCCTTATGTAAATTCAATGACACTGATAAAATTAATCCAATGCACTGTTTAATGACTTGGACAGGACCTTGGTAAGGCCACATTTGGAGTACTGTGTGCAGTTCTGGTCGCCTCACTTTAGGAAAGATGTGGAAGCTTTGGAGAGGGTGCAGAGGAGATTTACCAGGATGTTGCCTGGAATGGAGAATAGGTCATCCGAGGATAGGTTGAGAGTGCTAGGCCTTTTCTCATTGGAACGGCGAAGGATGAGGGGTGACTTGATAGAGGTTTATAAGATGATGAGGGGAATAGATAGAGTAGACAGTCAGAGACCTTTTCCCCGGGTACAACAGAGTGTTACAAGGGGACATAAATTTAAGGTGAAGGGTGGAAGGTATGGGGGGATGTCAGGGGTAGGTTCTTTACCCAGGGAGGGGTGGGGGCTTGGAATGCACTGCCTGTGGGAGTGGCAGACTCAGAATCATTGGTGACCTTTAAGCGGCAATTGGATAGGTACATGGATAGGTGCTTAAGCTAGGACAAATGTTCAGCACAACATCGTGAGCCGAAGGGCCTGTTCTGTGCCGTATTGTTCTATGTTTAAATACGTGATAGGATACTAAAGCAAGAACGGTTTTAAATGGTACAAAACAAAAGGACATATGATATGAACTTCACACAAAGTGGATAGGTTTGCATGTAATGGACATGAAAAAGCTGTCTTTCAAAGGTATTGACAACTTGATCAGGGTTTTCCTTATTTGAGATAGGTGAACAATGCAGAGCCCAATGACCTGATATATCAGTGTCGCAAGTGGAAAATGGAAATATCTCTTTGGTGCAATAGGAGCTGTTGTTCTGGGGTTGATGGTGAAGGCACATAGCTTGGAATGAGTAAAAGGAATTTTGTTCTGTTTCTGACATCTGCTGCAGCTGACTTGACAGTGTTCATGAGGTACAATAGAGGGAACCATAACCTGCATGAAACACTTGCTGTATTAGATTGATGGAAGATTTCTTTATTTGTGCAGGTATATGCATGGACACAGGATACAAAGAGCAACAAAGGCTTGATGGTCATTGTGCAAACTCTGGCTGGGCAGCAGACCAGCAATCATTTTGTCCGTTTTGCCACAGGGAGAGACCATCACAGCAGCAAGCAACCAATGCTGGTCCTCTTCACAGATGAGGAGAGGAGAGGGATTACCACTTCCCCGTCATTAAAAGGTAAAGTCCTTATGATTGGTACCAAAGATCCACCTCACTACTGTACTCTGTTTAAACACATTTACAAAAAGCTGTCATTAGGCTCCTGCTTTAACTAGTTGGTTTCAGTCTCATTTTGGTCACTTATTGACAGTCTTCCTTCAAACTTATTTAAGAGCTAAAAGTGTAATTCTCTTCATTTATATAAAAGTAATGAACTTTAAATTCTTATGGCATCTGTCCTGTGTGCTGCCCAGCCGGACACAACATGAAAAATTATAGGTCTACTTCTTAATTTGATACATTAGTTCAGACAAAATTCAGGACTGCCAGACTGAGGCAAAGTGAAAAACCACAAAAACAGTGCAATCACTTTACTACTATAAAGAACAGGACAGCCAATTCATTCTCCCTCACCTTACCTGGTAACTATTTATTTTTAAACCTAATTAGTACCCTTACGTCCCATGTAGCTATTGGCTTTTTAAAATTCTAAATTACTTCTGCATCTAACCCACATCTAAGTGCTTAGCAGAAGACTTTGGCCCTGAATAGACAACTAATGCTTGCGGTGAATTGGAAGAGGCACTGCAGAACTATTGTAATTTTTTTTTACACCTTTCATGGGATGATGGTGTCACTGGCAAAACAAGCATTTGTTGCCCATCCCTAACTGCCCTAAGATGTTAGTGAGTTGCCACCCTGAAGAGGTGCAGTCCATCTATTGCAGGAACACCCAAAGTACTGTTCACAGTAAGGGAAAACTATATGGTTTTACAATGGATGGATTGACTGACATGAGGGCTCTTCCTTTATTTCAAATACTTACTACAAAACAGGAATCGGAGTAATGCCAGTTGTAACAGTCAATGTGTGGCTGACTGGAAGGTAATACCATGCCAAAAAGAGCAAGGAAGCTGAGTGAGTCATTAGCAGAGTTATGTGGGAGGAGTTTGAAAACATGACTGCAATCCCTCATTCCAGATGGCAGATTCAGACACAGTGAGCTAGACTTTCCAAACAGTGAAGTTTCTGCCAGACATGCACTGGAACTGATCTCTCACTTGACTGTTTTGAACCATAAAGCACTATTGTATCTACCCGACAGATCCATGGTTGGTTTTAAGTTGTTAGTACTCTCAAAGGTAGGTCAACACCTGGAGTATAGATTTCAGATCAATAACAGGTGTAAAAGGCAAAGCTATTCTCTCCCTCTACCTCCCGGTAGTAATGCTTGTTTAAGAGATTAATCTAAAAAATTCAAAGATTCCTTGCTTGGAGTATTACCATAATCCAGCACAACAAGATTTAACTTTCCAAAAACTAGTTTCAGTCAAGAATCCTTGCTGACGAACACATACAGAGGGCATTAATAAAAACAGAAAATACTTAGGTCTGACAGTCTCCTTTGGAAGGAGAAACAGAGTAAAAGTTTCAGGTCAGATTAAGTTTATTTCCTTCTCCGCAGCTGAAATATAGAGGAACTTCAATTATCCGAAGGACACGGGCAGGGAGTATTTCATTAAGTTAATCAAATTTTGGATAACATAGTTTAGTCGAGCTTTGGGACCTTGCAATCTTGCCGGATTATCCAATATTCAGATAATTGAGTGACGGATAATCTCAGCTCCTCTGTAATTGAAAAATGCTGAAAGTACACAATGCCAAAGTCTACAACATTTGTTTTTAAAAAAATACAAATGGTGCTGGAATCTTATAAGGGCAAGAAAAGATTTTTCTTTATAAATGGCCCCTGAATACATGAGATGACTTAACTCATTATACTCCACATTTACAGATATGGCCACAGAGATTCCGTTTCTCTCTCACAGAACACTCCAGAACAAAGCAAGCCAGAACCGAAACACAAGGTCCTTGCATTTCCAAGCATGTCAAAGGCATCCTCTATATGTAGACTTTGAAGAGATTGGCTGGTCTGGTTGGATTATCTCCCCTCGAGGTTACAATGCTTATCATTGTAAAGGAGCATGTTTCTTCCCACTGGGCCAAAATATGAGACCAACCAACCATGCCACTGTCCAGTCTATTATCAATGCTCTTAAACTAGCCAATGATGTGGCATCTCCGTGCTGTATCCCAGACAAACTCTTCTCCATTAATCTTCTCTATTTTGATGATGATGAAAATGTAGTCTTGAAACAGTATGATGACATGGTTGCTGGAAGCTGTGGGTGCCATTAACTCATTATTGACCCCTCATTCACTGAGTTCTCATAACCATCCCAGTCTTGCATAACGTCTGGCTCCTGAGGTGAGAAACCAGCATCCTCAGGAGATCTGAAAGCAATGGGGTTAATAGCAATCGTTTTAAAAATGCTTACCATGCAAGAAAAGTGTTGGTCTGAGCAATTGCTTTAAAGAAAAAGGTCATTCCCTAAAGCAACATGTGCAGACTGCAGAATGAGTTGTAAAATGTGTAAATGTGTATATAGTGTTATACAGATGTATCAATATATCAGGATCAAGAGTAATTCTGGCATTGATTAATGTAAATTGATGTATTATACAGAATACATATAGCATAATAGGATTGGTGACTTCAACACATTTGTAAACTTTAAAACAAGAATGAAATGTGAACAAACAGCGTGATCTCAGTTTTGTTTCATTTATCTTCATTTTTTGTATTATTTCATTCCTTCACTGATATTATCTTGTCTCTTTCCACCTTTCAATCACACACTCTCTCAGACTCTAGTTAATAATTTACTTTCCCACCTCCACTATTATACTCCCAAATCTTCACTGTTTCATTAATTCTCATTTCTACCATGAACTGAAATTCAGTTCTCTCACTGCTCAAGTGATACTCTCATCTTCCTTCACTGGTTTTCTGTTATTTTCACTATCTCAAAACTCCAGTTTGTTTTCTTCTAATGGCATAAAGGCATTGCTCTTTTTTGCTGTTTCACTCTTCCCTTCACCTCATTATTCTTGGTCTACCCACTTTCATAAACTGAAATGCATTTTCTCATCTCTCCTAAAATCTCATGCACAAAGGTTGTAAAGCATGCCTCACCTTGATTGCTTGAAGCAACCTATATTACTATATTCAGGCTATTACCAGAATCCAAACATTAGCAAAACCTCATTCTTAGAAGCAGAGAAAGACCTGCAGCAGTTCTGAATACTATTCGTAAGCTCTAGTTGACTGTTTTAAGGATATGTATAAATATGGAAATCATGTTAACCCGTTTGAAATCTTATGGTCTCTGCCTTTTGTTTATCAACATCCTCAATGATTGCCAACATCACATCTACAATTACACAGCTTATCTATTTAGTATTGAGGGATATGTTCCATCTATTCTTAGCATTTATTCGAATATAAGAGCTTTCAGCCAGTCTAGAATTGATAACTTTAATCATGTAGAATGCTTACTATTCTTAAGCAGGTGATAGCTTAAATCTATTTATGTTATGAAGTTTCCCAGCTTCCTTCTGAAAAACCTCTCATGGATAAAATGCTTAAGGAATTTCTTACTGTTACGTTTTGCAACCACAGCCCTGTTTTTCTTCAGCTCTCCAACCAACTCATTAATATATTTTCATTTGTTACAACATTGACAAGGTCAGCCTTGTGTGCTCATGCACAAGACCTGGACCAATAACATCTGAAATCAAAAGCTAAGAAAATAGAAAATGGATGAGAGAAAACAAAGTCAACTCAGATCAAGAATGAGCTATTGTACCACCAGGCAAAATGAACACATGAGGAAATGTACAGCAAAGTGAAGGACTCAACTAACAATCACAAAGGTCATTAAAAATTGAACTTAGTCAAAACAATAAAGCACAGTTTTCTTTAATTGATAACTATCCTTTAAAACTTGACTCTTAAACTGGACTCTTCCTGGCCATTAGCATTAACAGGCATTATGACCAACTTTGAATCCAGTTTAACAATTCTGGTCATTGTTAATTTAATAGTATTTATTGAAGAACTTTTGCATTCTTGTAATTTGAAGGTGGGGGGGGGGGCAGGGAGGTTAGACAAAACATGATACAGCACAGGGCACATTAAATTAGTGGAATTAGGTTATGAGGGATTACACAAAGAAGATTATCACTTGAAAATAGGTCATCAAGATATTAGACATTACACAAGTTGACCTATAATTCTCACCCTTCACCAGCAAATCCATATTGCAGCGCTGATAGAACAGCACAAAATCCCTTGTGCATGTAGCAACAGGTATACTGTTTACTGGCCAATAACCCTACAAATAGATATTACAATGGATTCCTCAAGTATATTACTATCAGGTAGACAAGCGACCAAACTGGTTGATGGTAATGAAAGATTGTGGGCTGTGGGATTGGAGTAATCTTGATTCAAACAAAAAAAGGATGCAGAGTATGACTTGTGTTATTTGACATCATGTACTGTAGTGATACAAAGATGACTTCAAGTCGAATAAATACCATTAGGGTCTGAAATCACTGACAAAATTACATAATTGTATTTCAATATTAACACCCTCCTGCAATGCACAGGAAGTTCATCTGGAAGTGAGTTGGAAACTAACGTGAACGAATAGAATAGTAGTTCTCTTATAATATATTTCAGGTTGGAATTAACTGAGGGTCAAGGCAGTTAAGTTTCCACACTTAAGCAGTACAGGTTTCAGATCATATCCTGTACAACTGCAATAATGTAAAAGCCTGTGCCCTGAAGCTTTTTGTTGTGTCAGCACACCTTCTAAGATAATATATCATTAGGTGGTGATGCTAGCTTTGCATTACAGATATATTCCAAGTGATGATCTGTTTTGCGTACACTATTGATCCTGCGTTACGTGTTGGGATTTTGTTTTATGCATGCACATCCTAACCTCAGCAGCAGCATGATTGAAAGGCCTTATAGTCAAGGACAGTATTTAAGATAAAATCACAAAAGCTTCTTAATATAGTCATATAATTGCAAACATTCACATCTGGAATCAATCATTACAGATACAACTTTTTTACAGATTATACAAAATATACATACACATATAGTGAGAACCTTTGAACACAGCTCTCTATCTATTGTCAATTTGGCCTCTTGTGAAGCTTGGTTCCAATTCAGTCCAGAGTTCCTGGAAGAATAAAGTGCACTGAAATTCTCTGGAACATACACACAGGAAGCAATTATGTTAACAACATGCAGTCCAAGAAACAGTGACTATTGCAAAGCCCACCTTTACAGAGTTGCAGCGGCACCATCAGAACCTGGGAAAAATAATGGCGTTCCTTGGATCAAACTGATTTTAGGGACTCAAACAATCAGATCATTTCGAATCATCATTTCAAAACAAACAGGGTGGAAACCAATTTTCTTCGTTCACACTACTTTTCCCATTAAAGGCCAACAAAAGTGCCAGTAAAAAAAATTCTATATCAAGAAAGATAACCATGAAATAAAGTGTGGCATACAAGCGTAACCATGCAGGATGAAAAAGACGGAGGGGGCAAGAAAGTGGAGGGAGAGAGAGAAAGAAAAAATTAATTGAATCAAAAGCAAAACACTGCAAATGCTGAAAATATGAAATGAACAGAGGCCAAAAATTTCAAAGTTATACAGTATTTGTGATTCCTTCTCAAGATGGCAGCGGAGTAGCAATGCAACAGGTGGGGTCCTAACCCCAGGAGCCTGGAGCTTGTCTGCTGTCTTTTTCTTTTCTTTCCCTTTTGTCTTCATTAGATAGTCAGTCATACAGTATGGAAACAGACTCTTTGATCCCACTCCTCCCAACTGATTTCCCAGTCCTAATTGCCAATATTTGGCCCATATGCCTCTAAACCCCTTGTATTCATATAACCATCCAGAGGCCTTTTAAACAGTATAATTGTATTCGCTTCCATCATTTCCTCTAGCAGCTTGTTCCATACATGCACCACCCTCTGCATGAATAAGTTACCCCTCAGGTCATATTACTTCCATACAAGAGGCCCGACAGGCAAGGCAAATGAATTTAGGGCATGGTTGGGAACATGGGACTGGGATATTGTAGCTATTATAGAAACGTGGCTCAGGGATAGCGTATAGGATATAGATACGATAAGAAGGATAGAAAGATAGGAGGGGGAAATGACATTTTTGGTTATTTTCTGATGTCATGGAGAAACAGGAGAAATGTTGATTGGCTGCAGTGGTGACAGTGCCCGGAGTGATGATTCCTGACTGCAGTAGGCCTAGTGCTTGGACTCAGAGGGTCACTGGTCATGACTGTGCCCAAAAAAAGGTTTCAACCTGTGGTAGGCCTGCAGTGGGGAGTCAGGGGGGTCTTTGGATGCAGTGATGGTGGTGGTGCCTCAAGCTTGGACTCGGTGGACGTGGTGCCTGGAGCAAAGACTTCTGGCTGGGGACCTTGCAAAAGCAGTGTATTTGTGTTGTAGACCTCTTGTTCAGATGATGAACTCTATTTATGTAATTTTTTATTCCTTTTGTAGTCTGGAGGCTAGGTACTGTCGCAGACTGGGGTGGAAGGACTGCAATTCTTAATTTAAAAACACATTCATTTATTTATTTTATTCCTATGATTTTGAATTTTTCTAATGTATCCCTAAGAACCTATACTTAAGAATCTGTGCCTAAGTACTCTTGTACCTAACATGGTACCGTAAGTAGTGACTTGTAAACTTTTCACTGTACTCATGTGAGTACATGTGACAGTAAAGCTAATTCTAAGAAGCAAACAGCATTAACATTTCGCATTAGTGATCTGAGCACGTCTCAAAGTAGTTCACAGTCAATTAATTATTTTGAGTTGTTTGAGAGGGAGAATTGAGCGAGAAATGTAATAACTTAGTAATTGAAGTGAAAGCCAGGCAATGTGGAAATGAAGAGGGATTTGGAATTCAGATAAATAAGACATTAAAAGCAGCAGGATAAGACTGTAAAGAGATAAGCTTATACAATACTAAGTTTTAAGATGTTTAAAATAAGAGTCAAAATGGCATGGTGACTATAATCATAAAGGTCACAATTGGGTACAATACAATTATGAGTGATGTGATAAATACTAAAATCATAAAGAGGTGTGACAATGTACAGAAACTATTTACAGGGGAACGAAAGAAGATTATAAACAAGTTAGTTAGGATTAAAAACAAATGTGAAGCTAGGGAGTGCAATACCAAAATATGAATAAAGCAAAAAGTATGTCAATTGTTAAGAATAGGTTAAGCAGATCTTGTAGCAGAGGTAATGCTCCCATCAGTGGGCCAAAAGGTCTGGGTTCAAGTCCCATGTGTGTCAGCTGTGCATCATTAAGGAGTGATGATGGCCAATTGGTATTATTGCTGGACTGTTAGCTCAAAGACGCATCTGATCACTAATGTCCTCATTTGATCTGGCCTACATGTGATTCCAGACCCACATCAATGTGGTTAACTCTTAACTGCTCTCTGGGCAATTAGTGATAGGTAATAAATGCTGGCCTAGCCAGCGACTCCCTCATCATGAATAAAAAAGATGTCCCAACAGATTGATTAAGAGTACTTTTAAGAATAGGTGAGAGAAGTGATTGAGTGAATAGAACGGTACATTGTATTAGTACAATTATTGCTTCTATGAAAGATGAACAACAGTCTTGAAAGATCGTGGAATTCAACAATTCATATTAGTACCTCAACTTAAGATAATTTTGTCTGTTGCACCTTGTTGCAGCAATGCCTTCTCCCCGGGGGTAAGAAGGATTGACAGAAGGATTAGGAGAAAATGACAGACAAAATAAAGTTATAGCTGTTAAGCAATGAGGAAGCACTCACCTTCCAAAAACGCAAATTCATCTGTAGCATCAACTGCATTGTCTGAAAGAGAAATAAAAATACATCATCTAGCAATTTGGATAACTTGCAAACAAAACAACAATTGACTATTTCACCTTTGCACCCCCACCCCACAAACAAACTTAGCTCAGCACTTAAGTGATTTGGATGTGAATACAGGAAGTATGGTTAGTAAGTTTGCAGATGACACCAAAATTGATGGTGTAATGGACATTGAAGAAGGTTACTAAGAGTACAACAGGACCTTGATCAGATGGGCCAAAAATGGCAGATGAAGTTTAATCTAGATAAATGTGAGGTGCTACATTTTAGTGCTGCGAATCTGGACAGGACTTACACACTTAACGGTAAGGTCCTGGAGAGTGTTGCCAAACAAAGTAAACAAGGAGTGCAGGTTCACAGTTCACAGGTTTGGAAGGTTTGAGTATACGTGAGGCTGAATAGGTTGGGGCTATTTTCCCTGGAGCATCAGAGGCTGAGTGGTGATCATAAAGAAGTTTATAAAATCATGAGGGGCAAGGATAGGGTGAATAGTCAAGGTCTTTTCCCCAGGGTAGGAGATTCTAAAACTAGAGATCATAAGTTTAAGATGAGGAGAAAGATTTAAAAGGGACCTAAATGGCAACCTTTTCATGAAGAGGGTGGTGCATGTATGGAATGAACTGCCAGAGGAAGCGGTGGAAATTGGTACAATTACAATATTTAAAAGTCATCTGGATGGGTATATAAATGGGAGGGGGTTAAAGCGATACGGGCCAAACGCTGGCAAGTGTGACTTGATTAATTTAGGATATTTAGTCAGCATGGATGAGTTTGACCAAAGGATCTGATTCCGTTCTGTACATCTCTATGGCTGTATGACTTTAAAACTCACAAATGTTATAATCCTACAAAGACCCTTGAGTATGCTATGACAACAAAGTAGCAGTCTGGAATAACAAATTGCTGGCAGACTCACCCACATCCTTTCGCTGGATAGTTTTGCGTTTTCCCCGCAAAGCGAATGAATATGCATCCTTCGCAATCACTTCAACAAATAGTTCCTGTTGGGAGAAACCAAATACATTGTTCAGTCAATGGGATACCCAGTTTGTTCAGTATACATTCTCTCTCTCTCTCTCAAGGAACCCAGTATACAGCTCCAGCTCTCATACAGCTGTAATCTCTTTCCTGAGCAGAAGCAGCATTTCCTCCCTCAGGCAAACCTTTGTATCCCTCCCCACAGAGACAGGTTGCTTTTGCCTCATTAGCAATTAATAAAATGATGCCAAGATTGAAGTTTCCTTAAGTCTTAATCTAAATTAACGCATTCTTATGCAAAGTGAGCAATGTCACTGTCATCAAGGATTTAATGTTTATGCAAACTCAGGCAGAATCAACATATCAGTCTGTATAAGTGATCCATCAAGATAAATTAACTGAAGCTGAAAAATTAAAATTCGAACTTCTAAAATGCCAAACAGATATACATGACTGATTTATGGAAAAAGATAGCAAGTTTTGAGAAGATTCGCAGCTCAGGTTCTGGATGTAAGTTTGCTCGCTGAGCTAGAAGGTTTATTTTCAGACGTTTTGTCACCATACTAGGTAACAACATCAGTGACTCCCACAGCTACCTGGATTACACCTCCTCCCACCCTACCTCCTGCAAAAATACTATCCCTTATTCCCAATTCCTCTGCCTCATCTGCTCCCAGGAGGACCAGTTCCACCATAGAACACACCAACTGGCCTCCTTCTTCAAAGACCACAATTTCCCCTCCCACATGGTTGATGATGCTCTCCAGCGCATTTCATCCATGCTCTGCACCTAAACCCTCGAACCCCACCCCTCAGACGCAACATGGTCAAAACCCCTTGGTCCTCACCTTCCACCCCAGCAACCTCCGCCATTTGCGCCACCTACAAACGGACCCCGCCACCAGAGATATATTTCCACCCCCACCCCATCCGCTTTCCGTAAAGATTGTTCCCTTCGCGACTACTTGGTCATGTCCACACCCCTTAATTACCCACCCTCCCTTTCTGACACCTACCAGCAACAACTGCAAAACCTCCCCACCCCCCTCGTCTCCATCCAAGGCCACAAAGGAGCCTTTCATATCCATCAAAGTTTCACCCGCATTTCCACACACGTCATTTACTGTATCTGTTGCTCCCAATGCGGTCTCCTCTACACTGGGGAGACTGGATGTCTACTCGCAGAATGCTTCAGAGAACATCTCAGGACATCCACACCAATCAACCCCACCGCCCTGTGGCTGAACATTTCAACTCCGCCTCCCACTCTGTCGAGGACATGCAGGTCCTGGGCCTCCTCCACCGCCGCTCACTCACCACCCAATGCCTGGAGGAAGAACGCCTTATCTTCCACCTTGGGACCCTTCAATCCCATGGCATCAACATGGATTTCACCAGTTTCCTCATTCTCCCTCCCACCCTTACCCCAGACCCAACCTTCCAGCTCAGCACCGCCCTCATGACCTGTCCCACCTGCCCATCTTCCTTCTCACCTATCTGCGCCACCATCCCCTCTGACCTATCACCTTTATCTCCATCCACCTATTGCACTCTTAGCTACCTTCCGCCAGCAGACCCCCCTCCTCATTTATCGCTCCACCCTGAGGCTCGATCTTCCTGCTCCGCCGATGCTGCCTGACCTGCTGTGCTTTTCCAGCACCGCACTGATCTTGACCCCCAACATCATCAGTGAGCCTCTGATGAAGCCTTTGTATGTTGACGAGTCAGTTTTGTTTTGAAAAGTCAGGCTCTATTATTTTTGATAATGCTCCTTAATCTGGTGGCATCTACAGTGACGGGGAAAAGTTATATTGATACCGGTTCAGAAACTGCACCAACGTTTGAGTTTTATTTTAGTGGCCAGGTTTCTAGAGTAATTGATGTTTAACCCATTATCCAGGAATGGGCTACACTAAAGAAGTTCTGGTAAAATGTACAACATTTTACATTTCTTTCTTAATTTGTGTAGTCTCTATTTGTAATTTAACTCCTGGAGATTGTTATGGTAAATATACTCTGCACCTTCACCAACCAGCCCAGAGCTGGGGACCATGATCAATGAAGGAACGCGGGCAGAGACCCAGTTGATTGCACCCGGGAGGAGGTCACAGTGACCGTTAGGGCCTCTGGCAGCCGCCGGATGGCCCTCTCCAGGGGGTCGGGGTGGCCATCACTCACTCACCGTGGCCTTGCCGATGGCAAACACGGCCTCCTGGCTCGCCAGCGACACATCGGGATCAGCCTTCATCAGCCCCTTGATCCGGCTCAGCGGCAGCCGGAGCAGTTTATGCTGCAGGCCCGGCCTCTCCACCTCGACCTCCGGCTGCAGGCTCTGGGCCGATTCCCCCGCTTGCTGCAGCCCCACACCGCTCTCGCGTTCCTCCATCAACCGCCTTCCCGCCTCACCGCCTGCTGCTCCCCGAACCGCCAATCGCAGCGCGCCCTCATCCCCCTCCGCCAATCGCAGCGCGCCCTCATCCCCCTCCGCCAATCGCAGCGCGCCGTCACCCCCCTCCGCCAATCGCAGCGCGCCCTCATCCCCCTCCGCCAATCGCAGGGCGCCCTCATCCCCTCTGCCAATCGCAACGCGCCGTCACTCCCCTCCGCCAATCGCAGCGCGCCCTCATCCCCCTCCGCCAATCGCAGGGCGCCCTCATCCCCTCTGCCAATCGCAACGCGCCGTCACTCCCCTCCGCCAATCGCAGCGCGCCGTCAACCCACTCCGCCAATCGCAGCGCGCCCTCATCCCCCTCCGCCAATCGCAGCGCGCCCTCATCCCCCTCCGCCAATCGCAGCGCGCCGTCACCCCCCCTCCGCCAATCGCAGCGCGCCCTCATCCCCCTCCGCCAATCGCAGGGCGCCCTCATCCCCTCTGCCAATCGCAACGCGCCGTCACCCCCCTCCGCCAATCGCAGCGCGCCCTCATCCCCCTCCGCCAATCGCAGGGCGCCCTCATCCCCTCTGCCAATCGCAACGCGCCGTCACTCCCCTCCGCCAATCGCAGCGCGCCGTCAACCCACTCCGCCAATCGCAGCGCGCCCTCATCCCCCTCCGCCAATCGCAGCGCGCCCTCATCCCCCTCCGCCAATCGCAGCGCGCCGTCACCCCCCTCCGCCAATCGCAGCGCGCCCTCATCCCCCTCCGCCAATCGCAGGGCGCCCTCATCCCCTCTGCCAATCGCAACGCGCCGTCACTCCCCTCCGCCAATCGCAGCGCGCCGTAATCGCCTCCACCAATCGCAACACATCCTCTTCCCCCCCTCCACCAATCATAACACTGGATAGAAACACCAACCACGAATAGAGAGTAAGCGGTCTAATAGCACGACAGTTACGCTGTGGTCCAACTAGGTGGTGCAGCATTAACATCGCTAACCAATCAGATTTTAGAGGCTGCAATAAGTAGCTCAGCAGTGGGAGAGGTGGCCGTAGGGAGTGGAGTGCATTATTTTTCCCTCCAACTCTATTTTGATTTAGCCCCTCCCCTCCCCTCCCCTCCCCTCCCCTCCCCTCCCCTCCCCTCCCCTCCCCTCCCCTCCCCTCCCCTGTTTTGACCACACAGCATTGCCCTGTGGTTTGAAGGGCAGTGCTTGTCACTGGCCACTCGGGTGTTTTTCATATCTTCCTGGTGGTGGAAATTGAATAAAGATTCGTGCACTTTGTGTCCTTCATTGTGTTTTACACCTGCGCACACACACACACCATGGGTGCTGGGGAAAAAAAAATAAGCACTACTGCACTTAGGCGGTAGTGTGGGGGTTAAATGGAAACAAAAAAAAAGAAAAGAAAAAGAGAGAAAAAAAAGTAGCACAGCAGTGGGAGAGGTGGGCGCCATAGGGAGTGGAGTGCATTATTTCTTCCTCCAACTCTATTTTGATTTAGCCCCTCCCCTCCCCTCCCCTGTTTTGATCACACAGCATTGCCCTTTGATGTGAAGGGCAGTGCTTGTCACTGGCCACTCGGGTGTTTTCCTATCTTCTTGGTGGTGGAAATTGAACAAAGATTCGTGCACTTTGTGTCTTTCACTGTGTCTCACACCTGCACACACACACACACCATGGGTGCTGGGGGAAAAAAAATAAGCACTACTGCAGTTAGGCGGTAGTGTGGGGGAAAAAAAAGAAAAAGAAAAAATCAAAGAAAAAAATAAACTTGAGTAAGAAGAAAAAAAAGGAAAAAAAAAAGTAGCACAGCAGTTACAAGAAGGGCCCTTGCTGGAAAAATTCAGCAAATGTTAATGAAATATCATAGAGATACACAGCATGGAAACAGACCAAGAGGATGAATCCCTAGCCTGTGGAATCAGGGCACTTGAGTAACCCACCCAGACCTGCCCTACCATATTACCCTATGTTTACACCTGATTAATGAACCTAACCTACACATCCCTGAATATTGTGGGCAACCTCGCATAGTCAATTCACCTGACTTGCACATCTTTGGATTGTGGGAGGAAACTGGAGCACCCAGAGGAAACCCACACAGTCACAGGGAGTATGTGCAAACTCCACACAGACAGTCATCCTAGTTGGGAATTGAACCTGGGTCCCCGGTGCTGTGAGGCAGCAGTGTGCTACCCAATAACCATTTGCCAGCACTTGGCCCATATTCCTCTAATCCAGATGTCGTTTAAATGTTGTATTTATACCAGCCTCCACCACTTCCTCTGGCAGCTGATGACACCAAAATTAGAAGTGTAGTGGACAGCGAAGGAGGTTATCTCAGATTACAACAGGATCTTGACCAGATGGGCCAATGGGCTGAGGACTGACAGATGGAGTTTAATTTAGATAAATGTGAGATGCTGCATTTTGGGAAAGCAAATCTTAGCAGGATTTATGCATTTAATGGTCAGGTCCTGGGGAGTGTTGCTGATCAAAGAGATCTTGGAGTGCAGGTTCACAGCTCCTTGAAAATAGAGTCACAGGTAGGCAGGATAGTGAAGAAGGTGTTTGGTATGCTTTCCTTTATCGGTCAGAGTATAGAGTACAGGAGTTGGAAGGTCATGTTGCGGCTGTACAGGACATTGGTTAGGAGTGTTGGACTGTTGGAATATTGCGTGCAATTCTGATCTCCTTCCTATCGGAAAGATGTTTAGATTAGATTACTTACAATGTGGAAACAGGCCCTTTGGCCCAACAAGTCCACACCAACCCTCCGAAGAGCAACCCACCAGACCTGGGATGGGGGAGTCCAGAACTAGAGGGCATAGGTTTAGGGTGAGAGGGGAAAGAGTCTCCTCATTTTAGGAAAGATGTGGAAGCTTTGGAGAGAGTGCAGAGGAGATTTACCAGGATGTTGCCTGGAATGGAGAATAGATCGTACGAGGGTAGGTTGAGAGTGCTAGGCCTTTTCTCATTGGAACGGCGAAGGATGAGGGGTGACTTGATAGAGGTTTATAAGATGATCAGGGGAATAGATAGAGTAGACAGTCAGAGACTTTTTCCCCGGGTACAACAGAGTGTTACAAGGGGACATAAGTTTAAGGTGAAGGGTGGAAGGTATGCGGGGGATGTCAGGGGTAGGTTCTTTACCTAACCCTGAATGGTGGGGGCATGGAATGCGCTGCCTGTGGGAGTGGCAGAGTCAGAATCATTGGTGACCTTTAAGTGACAATTGGATAGGTACATGGATAGGTGCTTAAGCTAGGTGACGTGTTCAGCACAACATCGTGGGCTGAAGGGCCTGTTCTGTGCTGTATTGTTCTATGTTCTATGTTCTATATAAAAGAGACCTATGGGGCAACTCTTCCATACAGAGGGTGGTACGTGTATGGAATGAGATGCCAGAGGAAGGGGTGGAGGCTGGTACAATTTCAAATTTTAAAAGGCATTTGGATAGGTATATGAATAGGAAGGGTTTGGAGTGATATGGGCCAGGTGCTGGCAGGTGGGTCTGGATTGGGTTGGGATATCCAGTCGGCATGGATGAGTTGGACCAAAGGGTCTGTTTCCGTGCTGTACATCTCTATGACTCTAAGTATTTCCAGCAACTTCTGTTTTTGTTTCTGATTTCCAATATACGCAGTTAATTTTCTTTATTTAAAGCATAGGTATAGGGTGGAGAAGGGACATTTTGGTTCGGTGGTCAACCAAGATGCACTTTGCAGCACTTGGCTCACAGTGAGGGGATGATGGCCTCGTGGTGTTATCACGAGACCATAATCCAGAGATCCAGGTAATGTTCTGGGCAATTTAATTCTTTAAAAAATCAGGAATTATAAGTCTAATGATGACAATGAACTGTTGTTGATTGTCAGGGAAAAAAAAATGGGAAGGAGACGGCAAACCTTGTCTGGTCTACATGTGACTTCAGATCCACAGTATTGTTGATTCTGCACTGCCAGTGGTAATGAATGCTGGCCTAGCCCACATTCTCTGAAGCAATAAAAAAAAGCCTGGTATGTTATGACATTTCATTAGCTTATCCAAGCATTGCTAAAGTTTTTGAGGTTTCCCATCTTATCTTCTCTCCCAGACAGTGCATTCGGGTTTCCCACCATTCTCAGGGTGAACAAAGTTTATCCTTAAATCCCTCTAAAACTCCTACTGTGTATCTTAAAATTATGCTCCTTTGTTATTGATCCTTCAACTAAGAAGAACAGCTACTTCTTATCCATTGTGTCCATGCCCCATATAAATTCATACATCTCAATCAGTTCTCCCCTCAGTCTTCTCTACACTGTTAAAATTTTAAAAATGATTTGTGCCTTTCAAATCTGTCTTCACAGTGAAAGTGCTTTAACCCAGGCAGCATCCTGGTGCATCTCCACTGCGCACCCTGCATTGTAGCTACATCTTCACAAAGGTCAGTTAATGCTTTTTTTCTGCAGTGGTCAGTATGGAAGAATGTAGGTTGGAGTTAAAAGTGTAAATTGTGTCTGAATGCACTCCAGGAAATGTTGATCTTAAATCCTTGGAGATTCCAGGAGTCTTCTGGAGGGTTGATAACCTTAGGTCAAGACATCGCTAAAGGCTGATGCAGTTGAGTTTAGAGTGGTCATTGAGGTTGCTTCCTGGTAGTTCGGTCTCTCAAGGCTGGATTGCAGCGTTCTCAGACCTGTCTCCATCCCAATGTCTTTGCTTCCAAAATGGAGATCACACTGGCTTTGGCTATACTGTTGGGATTAGAGAATGATTCTGGTCTGAAATGAAGCTGTTGCACATCATCGGTCTCTAAGGGAGGAAAATAACTCCTTTTTGTAGAATTATGCAGTACTGTAGAAGGCCATTAAGCCTGCTTTCTTGAAATAGCTTCCAATGATTTCTACTGCCCAGTTCTTTCCCCTCAGTTCTGTAATTGATTATTCTTTTAAATGTCTAATGAGGAAAATGAAGTTTTGGAATCTGCATTTCTTCACAGGAACGTAGTGTGATTCTCATTAGACAACAGTTCATGAAATCTGAATCCACTGGCTCCTCAGTCAAATCTGTTCATTCTTAGGAATAGCTAGAAGAGATAAAATGAGTTTTGCATCTACTTCTCAGATTTCCTTGTGCTCTGTAATTCAGTGTTAACTACCCACTTCTACAATCTGTGGCCTTCTGGTTGAAAGCGGCTGTCTAACCCCATTGCTTGTTCACTGTGAGTACAATTCCATCCACAACAAACCTCCCCTATACACAGTATGCCATTTTGTCCTGCAGTAAGAATACTGTAATAACATTGGATGAAGATGAGCATTGGATAGATATCTTCCAACTACCAGAAAACTCATGCTATTGCAGGATAGTTGTTGCCAAAGGAGCACTGTGTGCAAAGAAGACTTGAGGGGAATCCCAAACACAATTTCCAGTGGAGGGGGTGGGGTGGGGGTGGGGGGGTTACAGAGTCATTAACCCATGCTGTACTGAGTATAAGGATTTTATTCCATGGAAGCAATACAAATAGACATCATGGTGTTGGAGGAATTGGAGTGAATTGAAAGATGCAGCAGTTCTCTAATCTTACCTACTTTGTCAGTTAAGTGCTAATAATGGTCTGCAATCTTGACACATCCAGAACCACTGACTTCTCCCCACATACAGCTATTATGACCCATTTAATTATCTTCCTTCTGTGAATACCTCACAGTCATTCCTTGCACATGCTAATCTGTTCCATTAGTACCTGTGGGTCAGCATCTGAAGGAAAAAATTGTGAGGTTTTCACTTTGGTCTTTTGGCTCCCAGGGAATTGCATGGAACTACTGATATTTATAATGGAGTTATTTTTTGGTTACTCAGTACTTGGAAATAATTCTGACTAGTCTACTCCTGGTTCTGTAGAAGCAAATAAAAGGGAGGATTAACTGAATTTAACACATTAAAAGATGCTGCAAGAAAATTTAGTAACCTGCTTCCTGTGTAAGCAGGCTTTAAAATTATGCAGCAACAGTTTTCTTCCCACCTCCCCAAAACATAATTTATCCGTCCTTCATAAAAGTAATGCTCCTGTTGCTGATTATTTTACAAACTATTTGAGTTACAAATCACTTGAGAGTGACATGTTCTCAGTAAGTGTAGGGACGTATCTGAATTATCTCTTTTTATAGTGATGAAAATCTGTCTAGAAAAAATTCTTGTTTCTGATGTCTCTGATAGTCTCAGCATAAACTGTTGAACCAACCTGGACCCTCAATATATGGCTCAAGAGAGTGGACCCAGCTCATCTGACACAAGTGTTTGCCCCAGAGAGACCAGGGCAGAAAGTTAAGCATGAGATGATGGCAAGAATATCTGTGTTCACAAACCACAATATAGCGGAGGAAGTGGGGAACAACAACAATTTGTACTGATATAGCCTCTTTAACAAATTAAAACATATCTTCACAGGAGCATTATAAAACAGACAGGCACACACATGGATGGGTATGAATACGTACACTGTAGTGTGAGAAATGAAAGATATCCAAAACTCAGACAAACGTTATAGGAGAAATGGAACAGAAACACACACAGACCTGTTTCTCCTACTCTGGCCGTTTATGCATCCCAAATACCACCTTCAAGATGCACTGCAGTAATTCACCAAGCCTCCTTTGATATCACCTTCCAAACGTATGACCACTACCACCTAGAAGGACAAGGGCAGCAGGTGCATGGGAATACCTACATCTGCAAGTTCTCCTCCAAGCCAAATCATCCTGACTTAGAGCTACATTGCTGTTCCTTCACTGTCCCTGGGTTAAAATCCTGCAACTCCCTTTCTAACAGGACTGTCATTGTCCCTACATCAAATGTACTGTAATAGTTCAAGGTGGCAGCTCACCACTATCTTTTCAAAAACAATTAGGAGTTGGTAATAAATGCTGGCCTAGTCAATGACATGCACACACAGTGATCACATTAAAAAAAAATCACTTTAGGGTTACACCTGAAATGTTGACTTCTCCACCTTCTGATGATGCCTGGCTTGCTGTGTTCTTCCAGCCTCCTGCTTGTCTACCGCAATAGATGGCAATGCTTTCAGTCATCCAGGGCCTAAACTTTGAAATTCTGCTAAGTCCCTCCAAATATCCTTTTAATAGCTTTCTTACTCTACCCTGTTCTAAGAGACATGCACAGCTGGCACATAGTTGTGTTGGGATCTTGTTCAGTTAAATATGCTGCCAACAACCCTTCTTAGTCTATTATTAGTCTACAGGGCTTACTCTTATGTAGTGAAGGATGAGCCACAGATAAGTAGAATGTTATTATTATTATTATGTAATAGTAAGATAACAGGTTACATTAGCTTAAGACTGGTAAACATTAGGCAAGACACGCTGTTATCTCCTAAGCGATTGTAACTAGGTAAACGCTACATGATTGTAGAACTCACCAACAGCAAACTGGCTGTTTCTGGAAGGAGCCAGTCTTTTATACATCAGTGGATGGAGCTATTCCAAAGCTTTCAAGTTAACCCTTTCAGGCCAGCTTCCTTAAGCAACACGCTCCTCTTTGACCTGACGTGCCTGTAAAACTGTTTTACATCCACAAAGTAAAAGGGATCCTGTATGAATCAGCAGCTGATTTTTTTTAACACATCCTATCTCCTTTCCATGAGGTTCACAGAGCAATAGTTGCAGAAACGATTCCTAATCTCACTTCTTTATTTCTATTTGAAATTAAGAATCCGAACAGTCATTTTCCAAGTCAATGGAAAATGGCGTTATGAAAAATAAATTGCTATTGAGAGACCATTTCGTAGTGTTAACATGGACCAGTTTGAAACTGTTTTATTTTGCTTTTGTCTGATTATGTTCCTGTCAAGCCTCTTGGGAGGTCTTTTTCTATGTTGAAGACATTATATCAATCTAAGCTGAATTGGTTGGATAGCTGGTTTGTGTTTCAGAATGATGCCAACAGTGCGGGTTTACTTCCCTTACTGGCTAAGATCGTCATAAAGTCCTTCTCGTCCCTTTCCTGAGACATGGAGACTCTAAGGTTAAATTCATCACCAGTCATGTTTATCTAATAAAAGAGCAGCTCTATGGTCCTCTGGGACTATGATGACTTTACCTTTATAAATATAATTTGGTATTGTTGTGGGAGAAATGAAACTGGCAGCATAATGTGAGAAATTACTGTAGGAGCTTTGCACTATAGAATATGGTCAATAACAAAGGGCAGTTTGTTTTAAGTGCTCGCGTTCTATTAAAAGAAATAATTGCACTAATGACACCTTCGAATAAATAGAACCTAGTCATTTTAGATCAGGCAGTAATTCTTGAAATCCTGTTATGAATAACCAGGTCACATATAAAAAGGCAAAGTAACTGCATTAATCCTCATCCTTAAGACTGTGAGTGACTGAGTAAGATTAACCCAGAGAGCAGAATATTTCTGTCTGTCCTTTGTAGCACTCACCAGAGATTGAAGCCCTTTCAGACTCCACCATGTGCAGTTGACACAGAAGCAGTGAACAGTAGAGGATACTGAAACACAGAATGTAAAGGCACTTCACGTGGTTAAAAAAAGCTACAACAGATGGAGAAGAAAGTAATATACAAATTCAATGAAACAGGTAACTAAACCTATGAATTCATGATATGCCATATTTTCACTAATCGTAGTGTTATTAAGACAAATTCAGGCATTTTTAAAGTTATAATTTAGCAAATTCAATTTAGTGCTAAAATTATTAATGTACCAAATTGCTGGATATTTTTAATGGGATATAATTACGAGTCTCTTCACTAAGGCCATAACAAATTTGAAAGCCAGTGTTATTCTTATTGAGCAATTACTTAATATTTGTTATGTATTTCTACCCTGTCAGCTCCAAATGCTGCCTCAGTCCACGTTTGATCATTGAAAGTGGGAACAGAGCAGAAACCTTACAGGTCCTTTTGAACCTAAGGTTAGTAATGGGAGAGGGTTCAATAACTGGAATGCAGTAGATAACAGTAGAGTGAGATAGTGCATAGTGTTCTTTTATGATCTGTCAGTTGAGCTTATATCACTAGAATAGAATAGAATACCTATAGTGTGGCAGCAGGACATTCAGCCCATTCAATCGACACCAACCCTCCGAGGGACATCGCAACCCAGGCCACTTCCTTGACCATATCCATGTAATCCTGCATTTCCCATTGCTACTCCACCTGGACACCATGGGCAATTTAGCAAGGCTAATCCATCTAATGTGCACATCTTTGGACTATGGGAAGAAACTGGAGCACCCAGTGGAAACTCATGCAGACACGGGGAGAATGTGCAAACTCTGCGCAGACAGTCACCAAGGTTGGAATCGAATCCGAATACCTGCCACTATGAGGCTGCAGTGCTAACCACTGTACTGCTGCACCATTTGGCATCCCAAACTGCTGGACCTCACCAATAAGACTCATCTGGAGTACTGATTTGCTGGCTTGCATGTGTGGTGGTGTGATGTTAAAACTACTGTGCACATGAATGTACTCTCTACATACAGTAAGTAAAGTTGTCAGGGAGGTTTTAAACATATAATTTGTGATCTGAAGGCATTGATTTCTGTTTGCATATGGTTCAACAGGAGAGACAGTTCTTACTTTGCCCATTCTTCACACTTACCTTTGGACATTGAAGTCCTGATTTTATTAAACCCCATAACAATAATACACAGCTTAATGACATGGTGTCTCAAATCCTGGGATTGGGACATTTTAAAGGTAGGAGTCATGCTTCTATGCAAATTTCCTGGGGATCATGAATGGGACATCAAGGAAGGCTTTGTCCATGCAGGAGACCTGTCCTGAATCAATTTGGCACAATACAGCTATTCATATTTGGCTGTAATTCTATAATGAGGTCAGAAACTGAATGGTCCTGGTGGAACCCAAACTGGGCATTACTGAGCAGGTTATTGCTGAGCAAGTGTTGCTTGATAGCACTGTTGATGACATCTTCCATCACTTTACTGAAAGTTGAGAGTAGGCTGATGGAGAGGTAATTGGCTGGGTTGGATTTGTCTTGTTTTTTTATATACAGGACCTTCTGGGTAATTTTCCACATTGTCAGGTCGATAACAACGTTGTAGCTATACTGCAACAGCTTGACTAGGGGTGTGGCAAGTTCTGGAGCACAGGTTTTCAGTACTACTGCTGGAATGCTGTCTGTGTCTTTGCAGTATCCAGTGCCTCCAACCACTTATTGATATCTCATGGGGTGAATCAAACTGGCTGAAGACTGGTTTCTATGATGCTGGGGACCACTGGAGGAGGCCGAAATGAATCATTCACTCAAACAGCTGGTGGAAGATTGCTGAAAATACTTCAGCTTTTTGCACTGATGTTCTGGGTTCTTCCATCATTGAGGATGGGGATATTTGTGGAGCCTCCTTCTCCAGTGAGTTGTTTAATTGTCCACCACCACTCACAACTGGATGTGGCAGCACTGCAGAGCTTACATCTGATCCATTGTTGTAGGATTGCTTACCTTTGCCTATCATTTGCTTCTTATTCTGTTTAGCATGAAAGTAGTCCTGTTTGGTAGCTTCATTAGGTTGAAACCTCATTTTTACATATGCCTGGTGCTGCTCTTGGCATGCCCTCCTGCACTGTTCATTGAAACAGGGTTGATTCTGGCTTATTGCTAATAGTTGCGTGGGGGAAAAGCTGGGCCACGAGTTTGCAGATTGTGCTGCTGTTGATGGTCAACAGTACCTCATGGATGCCCAGTCTTGAGTTGCTGGATCTGTTTGAAGTCTATCCCAATTAGATCAGAGATAGTGCCACAGACCACGATGGACATTATTCTCAATGTGAAGGTGGGACCTCAACTCCACAAGGACTGTGCAGGGGTACTCTTACCGATACTGTCATGGTCAGATACATCTGCACCCGGTGAATTGATGAGGATGTGGTCAAGTATGTTTTCCCTCTTGTTGGTTCCCTCATCACCTGCTGCAGACCCCATCTAGCAGCTACGTTCTTTAGGACCCAACCAGTTCGATCAGTAGTGCTGCAGCCAAGCCTCTCTTGGTGGTGGACATTGAAATCTCACACCCAGAGTATGTTTTGTATCCTTACCACCGTCAGTGCTTCCTCCATGTGTTGTTCAACATGGAGCAGTACTGATTCATCAGTCAAGGGAGAATAGTACATGGTAATCAATAGGTTTCCTTTGCACATGTTTAACCTGAAGCCATGAGACCTCATCAGTCTGGAGACAATGTTGGAGACTCCCAAGCAACTCTTCCTGACTGTAAACCACCGTGCCACCAACTGTAGTGGGTCTGTCCTACAAGTAGGACAGGATATGTTCAGAGATAGTGAATGGCGATGTCTGGAATATTGTCTGTCAGGTATGATTCCGTGAGTATGACTATGTCAGGCTTTTGCTTGACTAGTCTGTGAGACAGTTCTGCCAGTTTTTGCACTAACCTCCAGATGTCAATAAGGAGGACTTTGCAAGGTTGACAGGGCTATTTCTACCATTGTCTTTTCTGATATTTAGATGGATACCAGGTGGTCTCTCTGGTTCAGTTTCTTTGTTGAGACTTTGTAGTGAATGATACAGCTGAGTGCTAAGCCATTTCAGAGGGTAGCCGAGAGTCAATCACATTGCTGTGGGTCTGGAGTCACACATAGGCCAGACCAGGTGAGAATGGCAGATTTCATTCCCTGAAGGGCTTTAGTGAACCTGCAACAAAAAGAGAGATTGCTGGAAAAGCTCAGGAGGTCTGGCAGCATCTGTGGAGGGAAATCAGAACTAAGGAAAGTTCATTTGACACAAGATATTACTTCTGATTTATCTCCACAGATGCTGCCAGACCTGCTGAGCTTTTCCAGCAGTCTTTATTTTTGTTTCTGATTTACAGCATCCACAGTTGTTTCGAATTTTATTTGGTAGTGAACCTGCACCTTGCTTTAAAGTGGGACTGTCAAAGGGTCACACGAAGAGTGGGATTGTCACTCTTTAAAGAGTAGAGCCATATTCTTGGCTGACATCTGAAGTTTCAGAAACACCTTATGCCTCATTGAAGAAAAACAGTTATCATTAGCTAGTGGTACCAGGTATAGGTGACACAGACATAATGTTTTGCGCAAGAGTATGAGGGTGATGTTTTGTTTTAAGAATTGAATGATAATGGCCTGGAACTTGGATTAGTGGTGCTGGATGAGCACAGCAGTTCAGGCAGCATCCAAGTAGCTTCGAAATTGACGTTTCGAGCAAGAGCCCTTCATCAGGAATAAAGGCAGTGAGCCTGAAGCGTGGAGAGATAAGCTAGAGGAGGGTGGGGGTGGGGAGAGAGTAGCATAGAGTACAATGGGTGAGTGGGGGAGGGGATGAAGGTGATAGGTCAAGGAGGAGAGGGTGGAGTGGATAGGTGGAAAAGAAGATAGGCAGGTAGGACAAGTCCGGACAAGTCATGGAGACAGTTACTGAGCTGGAAGTTTAGAACTAAGGTGAGGTGGGGGAAGGGGAAATGAGGAAACTGTTGAAGTCCACATTGATGCCTTGGGGTTGAAGTGTTCCGAGGCGGAAGATGAGGCGTTCTTCCTCCAGGCGTCTGGTGGCGAGGGAGCGGCAGTGAAGGAGGCCCAGGACCTCCATGTCCTTGGCAGAGTGGGAGGGGGAGTTGAAATGTTGGGCCACAGGGCGGTGTGATTGATTGGTACGGGTGTCCCGGAGATGTTCCCTAAAGCGCTCTGCTAGGAGGCGCCCAGTCTCTCCAGTGTAGAGGAGACCGCATCGAGAGCAACGGATAGAATAAATGATATTAGTGGATGTGCAAGTAAAACTTTGATGGATGTGGAAGGCTCCTTTAGGGCCTTGGATAGAGGTGAGGGAGGAGGTGTGGGCACAGGTTTTACAGTTCCTGCGGTGGCAGGGGAAAGTGCCAGGATTGGAGGGTGGCTAGTTTGGGGGCGTGGACCTGACCAGGTAGTCGCGGAGGGAACGGTCTTTGCGGAAGGTGGAAAGGCGTGGGAAGGGAAATATATCCCTGGTAGTGGGGTCTGTTTGGAGGTGGCGGAAATGTTGGCGGATGATTTGGTTTATGCGAAGGTTTCTAGGGTGGAAGGTGAGCACCAGGGGCGTTCTGTCCTTGTTACGGTTGGAGGGGTGGGGTCTGAGGGCGGAGGTGCGGGATGTAGACGAGATGCGTTGGAGGGCATCTTTAACCATGTGGGAAGGGAAGTTGCGGTCTCTAAACAAGGAGGCCATCTGGTGTGTTCTGTAGCGGAACTGGTCCTCCTGGGAGCAGATCCGGCAGAGGCAGAGGAATTGGGGATACGGGATGGCATTTTTGCAAGAGGTAGGTTGGGAAGAGGTGTAATCCAGGTAGCTGTGGGAGTCGGTTGGTTTGTAAAAAATGTCAGTGTCAAGTCGGTCGTCATTAATGGAGATGGAGAGGTCCAGGAAGGGGAGGGAGGTGTCAGAGATGGTCCAGGTAAATTTAAGGTCAGGGTGGAATGTGTTGGTGAAGTTGATGAATTGCTCAACCTCCTCGCGGGAGCACGAGGTGGCGCCAATGCAGTCATCAATGTAGCGGAGGAAGAGGTGGGGAGTGGTGCCGGTGTAATTACGGAAGATCAACTGATCTACGTAGCCAACAAAGAGACAGGCAGAGCTGGGACCCATACGTGTGCCCATGGCTACCCCTTTGGTTGCATCTCGTCTACATCCCGCACCACTGCCCTCAGACCCCACCCCTCCAACCGTAACAAGGACAGAACGCCCCTGGTGCTCACCTTCCACTCTACCAACCTTCGCATAAACCAAATCATCCGCCAACATTTCTGCCACCTCCAAACAGACCCCACTACCAGGGATATATTTCCCTCCCCACCCCTTTCCGCCTTCCGCAAAGATCGTTCCCTCCGCGACTACCTGGTCAGGTCCACGCCCCCAAACTAGCCACCCTCCAATCCTGGCACTTTCCCCTGCCACCGCAGGAACTGTAAAACCTGTGCCCACACCTCCTCCCTCACCTCTATCCAAGGCCCTAAAGGAGTCTTCCACATCCATCAAAGTTTTACCTGCACATCCACTAATATCATTTATTCTATCCGTTGCTCCCGATGCGGTCTCCTCTACACTGGGGAGACTGGGCGCCTCCTAGCAGAGCGCTTTAGGGATCATCTCCAGGATACCCGCACCAATCAACCACACCGCCTGTGGCCCAACATTTCAACTCCCCCTCCCACTCTGCCAAGGACATGGAGGTCCTGGGCCTCCTTCACTGCTGCTCCCTCACCACCAGACGCCTGGAGGAAGAACGCCTCATCTTCTGCCTCGGAACACTTCAACCCCAAGGCATCAATGTGGACTTCAACAGTTTCCTCATTTCCCCTTCCCCCACCTCACCCTAGTTCTAAACTTCCAGCTCAGTAACTGTCTCCATGACTTGTCCGGACTTGTCCTACCTGCCTATCTCCTTTTCCACCTATCCACTCCACCCTCTCCTCCTTGACCTATCACCTTCATCCCCTCCCCTACTCACCCATTGTACTCTATGCTACTCTCTCCCCACCCCCACCCTCCTCTAGCTTATCTCTCCACGCTTCAGGCTCACTGCCTTTATTCCTGATGAAGGGCTTTTGCCCGAAACGTCGATTTCGAAGCTACTTGGATGCTGCCTGAACTGCTGTTCTCTTCCAGCACCACTAATCCAGAATCTGGTTTCCAGCCTCTGCAGTCATTGTTTTTACCCCATGGCCTGTAACCTGTTGCCTCCAAGAGTGATGAAAGTGAAAATGTTAAATAAGTTAAAAAGAAAATTGGATGTATACTTGGTAGGGGGAAATAACATGGTACTGCATAAGTTGTTGAACATAGACATTCCAATCACAGTTTTTCAACAACATGAAATAGTTCTCTATGGGTTGATCTCTTGCTATTTTATAAACCAGACGATAGATTTTGTGCACCTTATCAAATAACATTCTTTGCACAGATCTACTGACTGTCCATTATCAACATTACGTTTATTTTTCTTCTAGTGTCATCACAGAATACGTTCAGTCATTGTCTGAAAAATTAAAAGATCTCCCATTAAGGGGAAGACAGAGTGAATATTTTTCAACCTCTACTCAAACGATTATGAAGTAATAATATTATTGTCTCATTGCCAATGGCCATCATCTGTGGCAGAAGCATTTAGTCTTGGGCTTTCTGAAGTACAACTGCAAACTTGGAAAGGATCTTTTAAGAAAAGAGCTCATTAGGAACTTAAATGAAATAAAATTTAATGAGGATCAACTAATGCATTGAGAGGATGCTCCTTTAAAGGGGAACTTCCTACCAGCTTTGACAGACTTTTTTTGAGGAAGAAGTTCCAGTTTATCAGACACAACCTGTGAACCTTATTGATGGCTGTTGCAAATCTTTCTGTTCACAACGAGAGTTTGAGGGGTTACCTCGGCACAACACGAAGTATTAAATGGCAGATGCAACGCCATATGGATGAAGAGGAGGAAGAAGAGGAGCAAAACATCTTACTCTCACCATTTGAGAAAGTTATTTATGACATGAAGAATAGCAAGAAAGTTAAAAATGAACTGATACTTGGAAAAAGGATTGGATTTTACCAACTCCGTGGAGAAATTGGCACTGGGAACTTTTCAAAAGTGAAGCTTGGAATACACTGCTTGACAAAAGGTATGTCGACCTGACCCATTCCTATCCTATATACTGAGCAGTCTGACTGATTAGAGGTTAGATTAGATTAGATTACTTACAGTGTGGAAACAGGCCCTTCGGCCCAACAAGTCCACACCGCCCCACCGAAGACACCGCCCCGCCGAAGCGTAACCCACCCATACCCCTACATCTACATTTACCCCTTACCTAACACTATGGGCAATTTAGCATGGCCAATTCACCTGGCCTGCACATCTTTGGACTGTGGGAGGAAACCAGAGCCCCCAGAGGAAACCCACGCAGACACGGGGAGAACGTGCAAACTCCACACAGTCGCCTGAGGCGGGAATTGAACCTGGGTCTCAGGCGCTGTGAGGCAGCAGTGCTAACCACTGTGCCACCGTGCCGCCCACAAGGTTGTCTCCATTTTCACAAGAGACAATTTATACTGGTATCCAGATTATAAACAACAATCTGTCTGCTTTACAATACTTGGTGCCATACTATGATTCTGTAATGTATTGTGAAATAATGTAATAGTAGCATTATATTCTAAACTAAACAATATGAAACAATATGGAGCTTAATGCATCAAGCAATGCATCTTTAAACCATTCATTAAAACTAGCAGAGGAAAATACCACTGACAATCATCACCAATTTTTGACATTGTTAAACTGACAATTTGGAAACCTGAAATAAAAACTGAAAGTGTTCGAAAATGTCAGCAGATCTGGCAGCAATTGTGGCGACGGAAACAGCTAACATTTCAAGTCCAATTTGACTCTTCTTCAGAAAATGTCCATTATGACTCTTCAGAAGAACTTAAAATATTAATTTGAATTCATTTTCTACACATGCCACCTGATTCGCTGAGTTTCTGTGCACTTCAGTTTTTCAGCATCCACTTCCATTCAATTAATAACGAAGTCTGATTGACGGCAGCCATCATCTGTGACAGAAGCATTTAATTGTGGGCTTTTTGAAGCACAAAGACTAACAAACACAAGTTAATTTGGAAACATGGCCCATTTAAGCACTAGAAAACCTGCACTAGGAATACAGCCATAGATTATCACAGACACAACCACTATCAGCAAAGGTAATTTGTTACTGTTTCAGGTTCAAAACAAATTGACTACAGTTAACATTCACATGAGTTTTTACAATGTGGATGGTGAGAGCATCTTCTTTACAATTCTTTTTGCCTGTTTTGGAGTAATGAAGATAACATTTTTTTTAACATTTTCAAATTGGACAGCTCATCTTGACCTCGATAGTTGGAGTACTTAGTCAAATGTTTCTTTATTGGTGATCCCATGATAGGATTGTGTTAATCAATAAATGTTGTTATAGTAGTACTACCAAGTCTTTATTTGTGTAGATGCCTCGGCTTTGAACTGAGGAACAGTAGGCAGTTCAACCTCTTATCCTGAGTGGCCCACGTCATAAGGTGAACAATGTAGCTTTAGCTGCATGAGTTAGTGTATGTCCATATTTCAAAGATTTTATGGACCTTCATCACTTAGGCAGTCTTCAGTTTGTTCAGACACATCTCTCATATACATGTCTCTTAAAAAGCCTTTGCTTTCTGTCTTCCTTCTTAATGTTTTCATTTGCGACTGACTTAATCTTGTGTTCCATGCATCTTTTCTAGCTAAATATCAATAGACCAATCAACCTCTGCCTCGTTTGCCAAAACCACCCACCACTTCCAGGAGGCAAAAAAAACTCTTAGCGTTTTTTCTAAAAGACCAACAATTGCCTTTAACACATTTCCTCTGTGCATCACCACTCCAACCTTCAACAGTAATCCTTTGTAAAGGAGACTGGGACTATCCATTCAACTTTTACTGCATTGCTTCTCCTTAGCCATAAAGTCAAACTCTACTGTCCTCCACATCTCCCCCACCTGAGCCCTGAACTAGTTTTGTCTAGTTTCTCTCCTTCCTCCTCTTTTATCCATGAGACCCAGTTTCTGCTTCTTTGACTCCACAGTTGTGAAACTGAACTTCCCTTCTCAACCTTCATTGTAATAGGCCCTGAGATACTGTTATTCTCCTTTTTGAAACTGCCATACTTCGAAAGTCCTGTTTTTTAAAAAAAAAACCTCAACCTCTCTGTCATTGTAAACTGCTGCCTCATCTTCTGCAAACTAATTCAATGTGGTTCTGCCTTCCAAAGTTTTGTTCGATTTGATGCAATTCCATGCTTCAATCTCTTTATTTTAGTGAAGTATCCCTAACCAGATTCTCTAATTACATTTGCTCTGAACATGGCCATTACTTATCCTCATCTTTATCAGCCTTTCCACATCCTTTGACAGGGTTGGTGACTGGGTTATCCTCCAAAGTCTCTCTTCCATTGTCTAGTTCAGTGGAATTGTTTGACTCCTCAAGGTCCTATTTTCCCAAGTTGAACTTTCAACCCATGTCTTCTCTGTAACAAGATCAACTATTTACACTTGGACAACATTAGCTACTTTTGCTCTTGCCTCATTCCATTTAGCATTAAAAAAAAAAGTGAATCCATACCTTTAGTGCCTTCAGACTTGATTACTTCAATCTTCCAGGCTAAAATCTCATCATTCACTCACCGTTTTGTTTTCCCTTTACTTCAGCTCGTGGATTTAATGAGTCAAAAGACCCCTTTCTGTACCATAATTACTTTATTGCACATCAAAACTTGGCTATTGTACTATATCCCACATCAAGTCCTGCTGACCTTGCAATCTTATCTTCTATGACAAACATTGGTTTTGTTTGCATTACACTTCAAACTTTAAGGCACTCTTTCTGCTTTTGAGCCTCTGTTTCTTACCCTCAATCTCCACCTAAACTCTTTATTCCCCTGACTCCAGCCTCTTGAGTAAACTCTCAACTCTTACCCTAACTAATAAATCTGATATCCAATTGCTTTGCAAGCTCCAGTTACTTGATGTAGAATCAGATTGTGTTATGAAGTGTTTTGTGCCTCAGTACACTGCGGTTACCTGCTACATGATGTCAAGCAGCGGAAAACGATAATGGCAAAATTCCAAAATACCCATTACCTATAATAATGATGAGGTCAGTAATTTAAAAAGAGGCAAAATCATTCAAACAGGTAAAATTCATAAATCCTAGAACATTGAAGTTTATGAAGAAAAGAATACTAAATTAAAGCTGAGCTGGTAAAGGTGTAGTTGTCTGTTGTTGGAACCAGAATGGAAATCACACTAGCTATTAGGTAAGTATAAATCAACATATTGTAGTCATATTAATTTAAAGCACACGCCTGGTACTGGGACAATGATCTCCTGGGGTTTTATTCACCAAGGCACTGAATCACCGCCTCCACAAACCCCTCACACCATTTTCCACACCCCAGTGAGCTATCCTATTTACTAACATAGAATGTGAACTAGGGCTATCAAGATAAAGGTGATACTGTTTTAATAATCTGGAAAATTGAAGGCTAGAGGTAAGCATGGGTCTTCATTCAATGTCATTGCAAAAGCTTACTCTGGTACTTGCTTGTTTGAATAAAATAACGGAAGCAGATGCTGTAAAGTAAGGTCTCTAGTATTATGAATAGAATATATGAATAATAAAAGGCCACTCAGCCCATCGAACTTATTCATTCCAATTGACTAAGTTTCTAAATGGTGTTAAAATGGTTCCTATTTTCCAAATTTTACTCAAGAAACACTATGAAAAGAAAGCAGTCATGACCTTCACAGCATTTTGCTTTTTCCACTCAGCTGATAGTGTACTCGGCTGTATCTGTGTGGTGATGAGGTCAAATGCATAATTCAATACGAGGAAATTTATCAGATTGACAAGTAACCATTTTACCATGAAAATTTATAACAGTCAATCCTATGAACCTAAGTTCCTTAACTCAGCTACATAACAATGTGGGTTTACAGCATAACATCATAAAGAAACATTGGTCTGTCAATTCTCATTTCTCGAAAATTACATTATATCCAAACATTAACATAAAATTGTCCTGAAGATTACCAATAGTGATTAAATTGAAAGGGGCAACATTAAAGCAACATAAAAACATCCAAATATTAAAAACTGCTTGGCTTATTCTAGTATAGTACCAGTCAGCATACACAATCTCAGTAAATTAAAGATTTTTGTTTGTGTCCTAGTACGCACAATACACCCTGATGTATAGTGGTGCTTGGAAAACTCTACATATATAGTCCATGAGTATTGGCTTGGAACAAGACTTAAGTATTGCTTCAAAAAGAGATATGCTGTTAAAATCTTTCATCTTGCACTCAGCAGGACAGATAGAAAAATGTTAAGTCTCAAATGGGTAGAATATTTTGTACTGCATGAGAAAAGTGATGTTGACTGGTTGGCAATTCAGATCTTACTGGTTGTGAGATTGCCAATGGCAAATGCACAGGGACTATTATTCCTCATGCTTTTACTTACTTAAAAATGTACAATGTCTGGATATGTCTCTACATATTCAATAGGCTATACTCAACGAATCCATGCTTACAAAAGTCAGGGTATAATCTCTCATGTTACATGTGATTATGGTATTGGGCAGTATTTATTAAATAATTCTGAGTGTGCTAAGAGTTACATTAACAACGAATTTAAGATTATCAGTTAGGTTTGTAATATAGCCTACTTGCATTTAATAGAAGCTACAAATATTCAGACACCTGTCTTCTGCAGATATATTGAAATATTATGAATTATTAATATAATTGAGTGTCTTTCTCTCTGTAACTTGTAGAAAAGGTGGCAATTAAAATCATGAATAAAAAGCAAATAACCCAGAAGTCACGACAACTGTTCATAAACGAAATTCTGAGTATGGAGCAACTTCATCATCCAAATATCATCAGGCTGTATGAGATGCTGGAAACACAATCTAGACTGTACCTGGTCTTGGAGTATGCAGATGGAGGGGATCTTTTTACCAAGGTCTCCACAAGGGGACGTCTCTTGGAATATGAGAGTAAATTTATATTTATTCAGATTGTATCAGCTGTTAAACATATGGTAAGTGGAGATGTAGTCTTGGCTTTAAAATAAGCCTCTTGTATTGACATCATTAAGTTGATATTGCCTTTTTTGCACATGACTAAATTAGACTGGTACCAAACATTCACCTAATGGACAATCTCATATTAAAGGCAAATCGTTTAAGGTCGATTGTCTATATAATCTTTCCGTTCCTGCATCATTACTAAAGTCTGACATATCCACCAGATTGCATTTAGTTTTCAGACTGCCAGAGGATATTGTGAGAGGAAGAAAGCAGTATCAATTTTATATACTTCAAAGTCCTTATGGAATGACCAGGTAGCAGCATAGTGTAGAGGTTTCCACAACATTCAGAGAATGAAGAAGATCCTACAAGGTATGTCATTCTTTTCTTCTTCTGCCCTCATCCAAATATTACTCATGTCTTAAAAGACTCATTTTTCACTAAAATGAATTGCAGTTACTTATTTGGTGCTCATTTATTTATACAACACTGCATGACCAACTGGCATGTGACCATGGCTCTTGACTTTGGTTCCTTCAGAAGGACCAAGGTCAGTGATCAAGATGGTATTTGCTAGCAAGTTTCCTGAGCATTATTAATTCCTGATCATCATCGTCATCTATTTCTATCAAGTAGGACACATGTGAGTGGGCTGGTGAAACACATTCGAACGCAGAGATTGTCTGAACAATATTATACATAACACTACATGACACTGCGCCTGAGTACAAGCAGGTAGTTATCTACCATGATATCGTCCTGAGTGAAGACAGCATCAGTTCATATTGCAAGACTTCAAATCATGCATTGTCTGAAAATCATATTTAGCTTTGGTGACAGATGAGACTCCTTGAAATGAGGATGTTGAGATTTTTGAACAGCTTGAGATGTTTATTGATGAATAGCCATCTCAAAGCCAAATGTTTAAAAAAAGATATTGACATGGATGTGATAGCAGTTAAACTGTAACAGTAGAAGCATTTTCGTGAACTTTCTGTGAGGTAAGAATATGCCAATTAGCAATTTGGGTGTATAGACCCATGCCCTGTGATCCTAAATATATCCAAGATTATATGCAATAATCCGGTGGATTGGTGATATGAAAGTCAGCATAGCTTTAACCAGTTTCTCAGCAAACAGTCTGAAGCTTTCTCCAGCTATAAGCTATAATCCAACAAACACTCTTTCTGTGACAGGTCAACATTATCAGATACATAGAAAAGTAAAGAGGGTAGTCAAGAAATGATGTATGTAATCTCCAAACTTCATTTAGGAGGGGTTACAGGTCAGGTGCAGTCATGGCCTCTGTTCTTCTGGCCTGAGCAAAGTAGCAGACTGTTGTTACTCCAACAGCTTGATCTCTTTAAAAAAAAACTTATTTTTCTAATCAACCTATTAGGAGATGTTATTACCCACCGCTGGAGCAAGTGGAACTTGAACCCTGGTCTCTTGGTCCAGAGGTAGGGACACTACCCCCACTTTGCTGCAAGAGGGCCCCTAACGCATCAGCTCTAGAATTCAGTGACATTGCCCCCTTCAGCATGATAATTGATCAGTCTGATCAATGGCGATCAGTTGTGTCCTTTGAGGCCTGATTTTTCAGTGACACAAGTAAGCTTATAGGATTTGCCTTATCTGGGATCAGAACTTCTGTGGGTCCCTCAAATTCTCATCAGCACCAACCATGAGAAAGGAAGAAAAAACAATCCTTAAAGGCAGCGTTTATGGAAGTCAAAACAGGATATAGAAACAGTAGTTTAGTAATATTGTCACCGGACTAATAATTCTGAGGCTCAGAGTAATGCTCTGGGGAACATAAGTTTGAATGTTATGACAGCAGCTTTTAGAAATTAAAGAAATTGTAACTTAATTAATAAATATGGATCATAAAACTATTATTGATTGTTGTTAAAAATATTAATTTCGCTTCTTAATATCCTTTACTGAAGGAAATCTTGCCACCTTGACATGACCCTAGATTGACGGTAATGTGGTTATGTGGCCCACTGAAATGGCCGAAGAAGCCACTCAATTCAAATGCAATTAGGGATAGGTGAGAAAATGCTAGCCCAAAGAATTAAAAAAATCCTGTTAAAAACGTGACAATTTAAAAAATGTAAAGCAGCAATTAGTCAACTAAACTTGACTGGGAGGTGTGTTGCTTTCTATCCTCCTCCATCTTCCAACTGTGCTTGACTAACGGAATCCAGTGTCAGAAAGGAATCCAGAGTTCAGGAAAGGAGGCCAGTGCAGGAAAGGAATCCACAGTGCAGACCCATCAGAAAAGACTGGGTAGATGCAACAGAAGATGAAGAGAAGATTACCAAATTGCGATTGTGTTGTTGAATTCGATCTATTTGTTTCTGACACTCTGTGAGTTATAGAAGAATTACCTCTTTATTCAGATAAGGAAGGTATAAAGAATCATATAGAATCCCAACTCCCAGAGAATTACTTACCCGGCCTCACTAGTGGCACATATATCTAGGGACCCTCTCCATATTATCTGAATATCAAAGCGCTGAAGCCGGATAGACGTCTGTCAGAGAAATAAAGAGGCAGGGTTAAGATTCTTCTTCTATTCTATTCTTAATAACCTTAGAAATGTTAATCTTGGCTATGCTCTGGGGAGAAGTCAATGTTGGAATGGAGTGATGGAGTTGGAGCTGGTGATAGCTCTGGTGTGCCTGGTATGTTAATAAAACTAATCTACTATCAATTCCAAATTTTTCCCATCCATTCCTTCCTTCCTTCCTTCATATTTGCTTAACTTTCCATTTTCCTTTTCAGCATGAAAACAATGTGATCCATCGGGATCTCAAGGCAGAAAATGTGTTCTACTCAGCTACTAACTGTGTGAAGTTGGGTGACTTTGGCTTCAGTGCAGTGTGTCCTTTGTCAGAACTATTAAACACTTGTTGTGGCTCTCCTCCATATGCAGCACCCGAGCTCTTTAAAGAAAATAGCTACTTTGGAATTCATGTGGACATCTGGGCCCTGGGCATCCTATTGTACTTCATGGTGACGGCAACCTTGCCTTTCCGTGCGGAAACTATCAGGAAGCTGAAAAAGTACATTTTACTAGGATCATACACAATTCCATCATATGTATCAGATCCCTGCCGGAAACTAATTCATGGAATTCTTCAAATCATTCCAACAAACCGCTACACCCTGGACAACATCCTGGACAGTCCATGGCTGAAGGGAATGGAATGTCCTGAGCCATACCAACCATTCCACTTGAATCCAGCACACCTAGTCAGTTCTCTCCCTCTAAACGAAGAGGAAAAGGAGGTGAAGAAGGCATTGAGAGGCCTGGGAATCACAGAGGAGCACATCTGTAATAATCCTAATTGGGACTGTCACAGTCCCATCACTGGGACTTATCGCATCCTTCTCCACCGGAGCCATAAGAGGCACTATTCAGACGGTCCTGTCATGATGAACAATTGTCCTGCAAAACCCAGGCTGAATGAAAACCGGAAAAAGCGTCTCAAAGCACGTGTGCAGACTTCACGGATGTGTCTAATTCTGTAAACTCTAATTCTGGTGTACACACACCAACGTTACTCTAACAAGGTATGAAATGTTGCAGCTAGATATTGCCAAGGCTGAAGATGGAGATGGCTGATGAGGCAGTGAATACAGTATTAAGAAACCTCTCCTAGTTTCAGGTGGTAAATAGCCATTAAATACTTAGGATTCAGGTATGCTCTGTGTAGGAACTGTCAGTAATAGTTCTCTGAAAATAAAGAAAATATTTATTTTTTGCACAATGTGTCACATACTATTAGAATCCCAGCAGCCATATAAATGAATAACTTTTTTGGATAAGTATTCAATTTAAAATCAAATAGATGATTAAAAAGGTTTTAATTTTTACACATTTTTAAAAAAAAGTTAAATAAAGGTCTATTCTTCATAAATATTCAGAATAGAGTAAGTGGAGGTATGATTCCAATTCTGGGATAGGAGAGATTGATTTAAATGTCAGTGTTCAAGTATTGCCTGCCACAAGCTAGATTAAACAAACACATGTGCAAAGCACCAGCCTAGCTTTTGTCTGAGATGTTGACACATCTCTCAAAAAATTTCAAATGTCTCACGTTCAGGTGTGTAATTGCTATTATATTGTAGCATTCTTCTCTAAGCAAGATTTTACAAACAACGATAAAATGAATGACAGGTTTTATAAGTTTGGTTGAGGAAGATACCAGGGAAATGAACTACGGACTCCTCCTCAGATAATGTGATGGCTAATTCACATGAATGTAAGATATGCTAAGTCGGCAGAGAGGAATTTGAATGACCATCCTTGGCCTCCTGCATTGCCACAGCGAATCAGGCTGCAAATTGGAGAAACAATACCTCATCTTCTGCCTGGATAGCCTACAGCCCAGAGGACTCAGCACTGAGTTCTCCAATTTCAAATAATCTCCCTTCCCATCCCCAAACTCCCTTTCCAGTCCCTCCCCCTCCCTTCCATTCCTCTGATTGACCCTTCCTTCCAGCTACCAACCAGATTAATTCCTCCCATTGACCAACCAGATTGTAGCCTCTACTTATGTTCACCTCTCCCCACCCAAAACCCTCCCCCACCTGACCTCCCCTTTATCTGCAGCTCCCCTCACACCCACCCCAGTCCTGAACAAAGGTTACACCTGAAACGTTGACTTTTCCACCTCCTGATGCTGCCTGGCCTGCTGTGTTCTTCCAGCCTCCTGCTTGTCTATCTGATTGGATAGCAGCAGCTGCAACAATGCAGCACTCCTTCAGTACTGCTTTAGTGAATATAACTTGAATTGCATATCATAACTTTTATATACATGTATAAGGTGATACACGTTGCTTAGCAATAGCAAGTTCATGAAAGTTGACAATTATGAAAAACATGTTTTCCTTTGCTTATGTACTGTAAAGCTATACAAATGAAGTAAGGAAATAATTACAGATCTTCTAAAAATCATTGGACTAGGTTTCCTTTCACAAGTCACTCCCATTCTACATAACCTAATTTATTCATAGATTTTCTGCATCATTTTCTCCTTCTGCTTTCTCTTGTGCCTATGTGTCTTATCACTCTACAGTTATGGTGAAGAGACATGCCTGAAGACATTTGTCTTAAGCGTAGCTGTATTACGGTAAGAAAGTGCATGCTAAGTGTGGAGCTTTCACAAAAAAGTAGTTATGCTGCTAAGAGCTTAGAGCCTGCCAAAGTACAACCAGGTTACTTCATTACTGAAGGTTCTAATTTGTTTCAATGAAGATCCTCAATCTCCAGCTTCAACGGTGTCTCGTGGAAGGCACTCAAAGATTGTTGATCTTAATGGTGAAGCTTTCATATTATGCTTATCATTGGATCACAAAATAACAGACAAGGAGGTGAGAATCATTTGATATGAAATACTCACCTTTAAATCCAATCCTGTACAAGTCTCATTCGTTTTTGCGGCAAACAAGAAAACATAAGCATTTTTACATTGTTACAATGGGTGACTGGTAAAACAACAAGACATAGGGATGGAGTGAGTTTCAAGTGTAGATTTGATTCTGATTGATTGTTGGATATCTATAGGATCATTCAGAAGCATTCTGGATACCTAAGAAGCCCTTTCTGGCAAAAAGACATGAAATGGTGACCTGAATATTGCCAGCCTTTAAACAGTCACGTCAGTTCACCATGGCTAGTAGATTATTTTTAACACTGTAGTCATAAAACTGATAAAAAGACAGGTTTAGACATTGATTTGCTGCAACATCAGAAGTTTTCCTGATGGCTAGACATTGAAAAAATAGTCTAAGGAACTGTTTTGATAACATGAAAACTGGTTTGTTCAGATATTGTTTCTTCAGGCTAGGTGGCCTGAATTATACAGCACAAAGCAAAGTCTGAGGCACCTTACACCACTGGGAGTCTCAACACCCTGGCAAAACTACATGTCCACTTGTCCTATTTCTCTCTAGTTTGAAAGAAGACTCTAAAGTCTCCTTCTCTGGCCTTTCTGTGATGTAGGACAAACTCCGAGATATTGGCAAAGTTGCCAATTCCAGCCTGGAAGGAATCTAAGTTTTAGAGCTTTTGGGGCCCAGTGATCACCAGTTTCATTCTTGCCCTGTTCTGTGGCTTCATCTCACTGTGATACTGCACTCCAGGAAGGATTAATGTCCCTGTAAGACAGTGCAGGTTTTCTGCTCATGGTCCTACTAGAGAAGGGGCAAAACTTGACCTCCTCTTCAGAAATAACGAAGGGCAAGTGACTGAGGTTTTATTGGGGTCACTTTGGGACTAGTGACCAAACTTTTGTGTGCTTTAAAATAGATAAGGGAAAGGATGTGTCTAGTCCACAAGTTGAAGTTCTAAATTAGAGCAAGGGCAATTTTGACGGTATTAAACAGGAACTTTCAAAAGTTAATTGGGAAAGGCTGTTCACAGTTAAAGGGACGTCTGACTTTCAAAAGCGAGATACCAAGAGTTCAGGGCCAGCATGTAAAGAGCAAGTCTGTAGCAGGAGTAGGGAGCACTGAATGATTAGAGAGATTGAGACTCTGGTCAAGGAAAAAAGAGGCATATGTCAAGTATAGGCAGCAAGTGAATCCCTTGAGGAGGACACTTAAGTGGGAAATCAGGAGGGCAAAAAAGGGACATGAGATAGCTTTGGTAGATAGGTAAAGGAGAATCCAAAGAAATTCTACAAGAATACTAATAGCAAAAGAGTAACTAGGGAGTGAATAGAGCCTCTAAATCATGAGGGGCATAGATCAGGTGAATAGCCAATGACTTTTCCCCAGTGAGGGGAATTATAGAATCCCTACAGTGTGAAAACAGGCCCTTCAGCCCAACAAATCCACACCAACACTCTGAAGAGTAACCCACCAAGACCCATTCCCCTACCCTATTATCCTATATTTATCCTAACTAATGCATCTAAACCACACATCACTGAACACTATAGGCAATTAAGCATGGCCAATTCACCTAACCTGCACATCGTTGGATTGTGGGAGGAAACTGGAACACCTGGAGGAAACCCACGCAGACACAGGGAGAACATGCAAACTGTACACAGTCGCCCGAGGCTGGAATCAAACCTGGGTCCCTGGTGATGTGAGGGTGCTGTGAAGCAGCAGTGCTAACCACTGAACTACAGTGCAAACTTGAGGACATACGTTTAAGGTGAGGGGGTAAAGATATAAAGGGGACATGAGGGGCAACTTTTTCATGCAGAGAGTGGTGCATATTTGGAATGAGCTGCCAGAGAAAGTTGTAGAGGTGGGTACAATTACAAAATTTAAAAGATATTTGGACAGGTACATGGATGGGGAAGGTTTAGAAGGATATGAGCCAAATGCTGGCAAATGACATTAGTTCAGTTTAGGAAACCTAGTCAGCAAGGATAAATTGGGCTGAAAAGCTTGCCTCTATGCTCTAAGACTATGACTAATTGAATTAGCTGAAAAAGGTAATGAAATCCAATCTTATGCAAGTGTGCAGTGCTAATGATTGCAATTCAGCAGCTCTAAGGTTCATCTTCATTGCAGTCAAGGCGTGACAGGATAGGGTTGGATCCTCTTTGGAGTATCGATGGGCCAAATGGCTTTTTTCCTTACTGTAGGCATTCTATGATTCTTCAACACTACTGAATAAAGACTTTTGCATTAAGGACAAAATCTCCATTAGGATGGCACCATAGCCACAACATCCTTGTCTTGGAACAGGTTCAGATACAGAGGTTAGCAATATCAGCAAGATTAAACACTAATCTGTACAGATTCTAACAGACCATACTGTTGGAGGGGTCCTTAGCGATTTATTGCCATTATTTTCTGAGTATGCCCCAACAGCACTGGACATTTATCTTCTGTTTCATCTGTTGACAAGGACCTTGAGTGGAACATGCAAAAACCGTATTGTCTGCTCCCTTCCATGCTCTATTATTGATTACTGCATAGCGTACTATACACAATGCATATTCAGCAAGTGCAGACGAGCTTTAAGGATTACAGGCCAGCTGTAAGGAGTGTTAGACTGTAAATGTAATGGAGTTGTTGCTTACAATGAACACGCAGCAGAACGTATTATACTTGCATTCTATTTAATGAGTTTGGGTTAATCACAATCCCTGATTGGGGCAAAGCAATTTAACCCCAGAGTCCAGATAAAATTCGTAAGTAGGCATAAAATATTTAAGTACGATTCCAGAAAAGTTGTCCAATGAACGATTTTTTTAAAGCATTTCTGAAAGACTCAGTGCATGTTAAAAGTTTAATTGAATTGAAGTACCATAAGTTCAAAAATAGATTGCTTTAGCACTAATGCTTAATCTCCGAACCTAGATAAAGGAAAGCAGTAGTATTTAGTATAAAGATTGAAATGAATGCTTTGTTATTTAAGAGTGGACAAGATGATGATAATCAAAGAAGACAACAGTGTGGATGTTCTCAGTAGCCACAAGTAGCAGTTTGTTAGCACCAGTCAGGAGCCAAAGCGACATGCATGTGCCTATTAAGGGAACAGGTTTTATGTTTATTTATGTTTTAATTTTGAAATAGTCTGGATTTTTCTGTGTCATTTTGAATGTGAAATGTAAGCTTAACCTTGCTAACTGTGTCACAATCCTAGGTATTTAATATTGTTCTGTAATAATGTCTGTAACAAAATAACCCAGCTAAGAGACAAGTCATTATTGTAATTCTTTATGATTAATCATTCAGTGGCACGACCTGAATTACAACAGGTATTATTTAATTAATTAAAGTGCTGGTAATTGTGCAGATCTACATCTGACTTTGAATGTTATGTATTGCAAGTCGAAATGTTTTCACAGTTTTCTGGTTGTGATACGTTTGTGCTATTGTGCCTCTTAATAAAATAAGGACTGGCAAATGTAAGCTTCTGGGTGTAGATTTGCTCATCGAGCTGGAAGATTCATTGTCAGACATTTCGTCACCATACTAGATAATATAATCAGTGAGCCTCCAGCTGAAGCACTAGTGGCATGGCCTGCTTTCCATTTATGTGTTTGGGTTTCCGTGGGTGATTGATGTCATTTCCTGTTCTTTTTTTCAGGGGATGGTAAATGGGATCCAAGTCAATGTGTTTGTTGATAGAGTTCCAGTTGGAAGGCCATACTTCTAGGAATTCTCGTGCATGTCTCTGTTTGGCTTGTTCTAGGTTGGATGTGTTGTCCCAGTTGGTATCCTTCTTCATTTGTATTTAAGGATACTAGTTAGAGTGGGTCATGTCTTTTTGAGGCTGATGAAGGGTTTAACCCCAAAACATTGATTCTCCTGCTCCTTGGATGCTGCCTGACGTGCTGTGCCTTTCCAGTACTACACTCTCAACTCTGATCTCCAGCATCTGCAGTCCTCACTTTCTCCTTTTTGTGGCTCGTAGATGTTCATGTATCCTGGTGGCTAGTTTTCTGCCTATTTGTCCAATGTAGTGTTTGTTACATTTCTTGCAAGGTATTTTGTAAATGACATTAGTTTTGCTTATTTTCTGTATTGGGTCTTTCAAATTCATTAGCTGATATTTTAGTGTATTAGTGGGTTTGTGGGCTACCATGATGCCAAGGGGTTTGAGTCGTCTGGCAGTCATTTCGTGATGTCTTTGATGTAGGGGAGAATGGCTAGGGTTTCTGGATGTGTTTCATCTGCTTGTTGGGGTTTGTTGCTGAGAAATTGGCAGACTGTGCTCACTGGCGACCTGTTCTTTTTGAATACTCTGTTTCGGTAATTTTCCTCTGCTCTGCACAATTCCTCTGTGCTGCAGTGTGTAGTGTCTCGTTGAAATAATGTTCTAATGCACCTTCTTTGTGGGTGTTGGGATAATTGCTTCTGCAGTTCAGTATTTGATCAGTATGCGTTATTTTCCTGTAGATGCTGGTTTGAAGTTCACTCTGCTGCAACATCTAGGGATGGCAGTTTGTTGTTGTTTTCCTTCTCTTTAGCAAATTTTATGCCAGTAAGGGTATTATGGATGGTCTTGAAGGTTCCCTCTAATTTGTTTCGTTTAGTGATGACAAAGTTTGGGTTGGATGGTTGGCAGAGCTGTTTGTTCGAGTCGTTGCATTACTGTCTCTTGGCATCATGGTCATCCACAACCCACTAAAATAGCAGCTAATGAACTTGAAAGACCCTATACAGACAACAAGCAAAACTAATGTCATTTACAAAATACCTCACAAGAACTGCAACAAACACTACATTGGATAAACAGGCAGAAAACTAGCTACCAGGATACATGAACATCAACTAAAACTTGACCCATTCCCACTAGTATCCCTACATACAGATGAGGAAAGACACCACTTCGACTAGGACAACACATCCATCCTAGGACAAGTCAAACAGAGACACACACGGGAATTCCTAGAAGGTATTCCAATTGGAACTCTATCAACAAACACATTGACTTGGATGCCATTTACCATCCCCTGAGAAAAAGAACAGGAAATGACATCACCCACCCAAGGAAACCTAAACACAAATAGAAAGCGGGCTATGCCACCAATGCTTCATCCCGAGGCTCACTGATGCTGTTACTTAGTATGGTGATGAAATGTCTGAAAACAAACCTTGCAGCTCAGTGAGCAAAGCTACATGCAGAATCTCAACCTGAGCTACAAATCTTCTCAAAACCCACTAATGTAAGCTTATTCAAATGCAATCTCTAATGTTTGAAACTGAGTTGATTCATCTAGTATCTTATAAATGTAAAAAAGCTTTATTGATTTACTATTGCATAACCTTGAAAGTGAGAAGACAACAGTTCAGATGTATAAAATGATAATATCACAAAACATGCAACCTATTTGAAATCTCAAGATGGGTTGAGAATGGGCTGCTTTATCATTAAACCCCAACCTTGCTTGCATTTTTTGGATGGATATTAAAAAATTCTGTAACACTATTTGGAGTTTTATCAGTCTAATAGCTAAAATCTCCCTCTCCACCAATTAACATCTGCAAAAACAAATGAACTTCTTATTCAGGTTATTCAGTGTTAGAAATTTCACTGTGTGCAAATTGGTTGTTGCATTTCCTTAACTGTCACAATTCTGGAGGTTGTACATAAGACGTCTGAATCATTGGTTATCTCCGCAAATGGATCTGGCCCCTGTAATCCAGACATTTTTTTGCTGCCCGATATCTAAATGAATGGTATGCACAGCCTTGATATTGGAACAAAGAACACTTGCTTCATACCCTAAGTATTGGAGTGTATTGCGTGCTACATTATGAACTTAGGCTTGATAAGCATTCTTACAAAAGAATTAAATAGTTTTATTTGCAAAATATAGGAATAAACAAAAGTTTACACAGTGAGATCAGTATCTGTGATATGTTAAATAAAAAAAACTTGATTACTCTCTCTCTTTGACCACATATACAACTTCAAACTGAACATCACTGATGATTACATCTGGTAACTTCTGAGTTGAAACACATAGGTATTTTTCACACAAGTACAGAGAATAAAATATCTAATCAGTCTGTGAATTTAATTTCCTGACAACAGAACTGTCACTTACAGATGGCTTCAGTCAATAAAAGTCTAGTTTTCTTTCAAAGCGTCTGAAAGTTATTTCACCTTTGTATTCAGAATCGGGGGCTGAAGCACATTCCTCTGCCTCTGAACATCATGATAAAATTCAACAGGCAATACAGCAAAGTAACTGCCCGTGTACAGATTAAATGTGAGAATACACACATCAGATGAGGCATTGGGCTATCAGTAGCCAATTTTGATTTGTTTCTGGATCTTGTCTCAATGCCACCCTTCAGTGACACAATACAATCATGTATTTACATGTTTGCTTTTGACACTCATACCTCATCAGCACCACCCCCAGACTGCTGCAGTGCCATTTATCACAGTGCTTATCTGACAAACAGTACTGGATGAGTAGAAATTTTATTCCAATTAAACACTGAAGACATTCCCAATACATTTGTTCCACCTCTCCCCATGAGTACACTAAGGCCTCTCAACCCATTTAACCCTGAGCTGAGATTTGACCCTATAACCAAGACTACCTATCACAACCTTGCTAGCGTGCCTGTCCCAATTCATCAGTTACTCAGACAGAAAGATGGAAAGTAAAACTTGTGGGATGCTGGCAGGTGGGGCTAGATTGGGTTGGGATATCTGGTAGGCATGGATGAGTTGGACTGAAGGGTCTGTTTCCGTGCTGTATATCTCTATGACACATACTAATCTGATTGATCGATATTTCGAAAAGGAGCTCCACTACTTTCACGTTCGAGTACAATTTGTATTCCTGGTTTTTTTTACCCTCTCGAATGCTGCAATGCCTGTATTACCTGTAAGCTTGCCTATTCTAATGCTCTGCTACTCATGAATCCCGCACTTAAATAAAAGCGGAATAGAGAGGATGCTGAAAACCTGAAATAAACACATTAAAACAGAAATTACTAAAGAAACAGATCTGGCAGACCACGGGGACACGTAAACTCTACAGCTTTCCCCACGGATGCTGCTAGAGCTGAGATTAGAGTGGTGCTGGAAAAACACAGCAGCTCAGGCAGCATCTGAGGTCTCTATTCCTGATGAAGGGCTTTTGCCCGAAACGTCGATTTTCCTGCTCCTCGGATGCTGCCTGACCTGCTGTGCTTTTCCAGCACCACTCTAATCTTGACTCTGGTTTCCAGCACCTGCAGCCCTTGTTTTTAACCTTGCTGGGCCTGCTGAGTTTCGCCAGCATTTTCTGTTTTGATCCCCCACACCGAACTTCAGCATAGTTTTAATACTCATTCGGTATACCTCAGTCATTTCCCCGCCCCCGCCCCCGGATTGACCTCCAGATCCGACAATCCTCCACAGAGCCGCACCGGCTCGTGTACAGACACACTGCCGCCGCCGCCATCGCATCCCGAGCGCGAGCTCACTGCGCCTGCGCCCCGTCGGTCACGTGCTCCCGGCCCCGCCCTCCTCTCGCGATATCTGACTGGTGTTTCCCCCCCCCGCAGTGACAGTGTCCTTGAGGCGCTCGGTGATGGGCTACTGGGACTCGGCCGATGGCGAGCAGTGTCCCACCAAAACATGGGCCGCTACACAGGCTGGGGCAGGCCTCGGTGAGTGCTGGGATCCGGGGGGGTGGAAATATTTACTATATGCGGGAACAGAGGGACGAGCGCCATCCACCAGCTGAACCTTTAACCTTTACAGAGGGGCAGGGGGGTCGCTGAGTATTTTATGTCATGGACACACACAGCTTCGGGATGGTGTGGCGGGCACTGTCTGAAGAGATACTGCCAAGCAGATTGAATAGTAATTTGTAAAGGAAAAGACCAGAGAGCATTTAGTCTGGAATCACATTAGGCCAGGCCAGGTATTCAACCTGATCAGATGTGTTATGATAAACTTGTAGAGCGGTGGTACTTGAACCTAGGCCTCTGACAAGTTAAGAGTGTTGCAGGCCTAAAAGGAGATGAGATTGAATGGCACAAGCACATTGGGCCAATGTTTTAATTATTTCATGGGATGTGGATGTTGCTATAGATGTCGTGGGCAAGTCCAGCGTTTGGTGCCCATCTCTAGTTGCTCTTGAAGTGTTGCTTGCTTGTCCAATTCAGAGAACATTTAGTTTTTTTTTTAAAAAGTCCACATTCCTGTTGGTCTGGAGTCCATGTAAGCCAATATGTAAAGTGACATATTTTGTTCCCTCAAGAACACTTACAGCAATCAGTGATTAAATTCATGGTTATTGCTAGTGAGTGTAGTCATATTTCAGGTTTAATTGTGTTTAAATATGTGTGAATTAAGCTGTCATTCTCAGAGTGCTCACCTGTACTACTGAATTGCTAACCCAGTGACACCACACTATTATTTTCCATCCAGAAGTGGTCACTTGTGGACTGTATCATTCTTTTTTTAAATTCATTCCTGGAACATGGGCATTGCTGGCTAGATCAGTATTTATTGTCCATCCCTAATTGACTAGAGAGCATTTAGAGTCAACCACATTGCTGTGGGTCTGGAATAACATTAGGCAAGGCCAGGCCAGGCAAGGTAAGGATGAGAGTTTCTTTCGTTCAAGGGCATTAGTGAACCAGATGGATTTTTCTAACAATTGACAATGATTTCATGATCATCAATAGGCTTGATTTCAGATTTCTATTGAATTCAAATCTCACCATTTGCAATGAGGGGATTTGAGCGTAGGTTTCCAGAACAATGCTTGGGTCTCTGGATTAATAGTCTAGTGGTAATACCACTAGACCATCAGTTCCCCTTATCCTTGGAAATAAGCAGGACACTTGCTGGCTCTTAATGTTTAAAAACACAATCATAAAATCATTGAACATGGAAGAAGGCCACTTGACTAATTGGTTGTATGCTGGCCTGTCAGAGGAGCAAATCATGTTCTGCCACTCCTTTACCCTCTCTCCAGATTCCCTATACTGTACATTCTTTGTTTTCAGATATAATGCTTGAGAACAAAATGGTTTCTATTTTAGATTTTATAAGCATGTTCTCATGGGTGATTCACTTGACTCGTTCATTTGTGACAGTGAATAAAACCAATCTTTAGCCTCACATATTCTTATGCACAAGTTTTATCATCTTAAACCTTGTTTTTTTTTGTACTTGTGTTTGTCCCTTCTTTTCTTTCAACCCGTATTGTCCTGTGCATGTAATCTTGGATCTGTTTTGCTCTGTCTGCCTTTAATACAAAACACAACAATTGAGAGGCCAGGTCAGTGTGAAAATGACGTTGCTTTTCTTTGCCTGATTCTTTTGAGTTGTTGAGTGATGATAGGAACAGCAGAGATCATGACTGGTGCCACAAATAATGTTGGAAGTGATGTTTGCGGTGGCCCATGTGCAATAACCCTTAACGTCACAGTGACCTATGACATGCTTCATCAAAGCATCCTTCTTTAGCCTAATCAGATTAGAGTCCGTTGGTTCCCCTTTTGTCTATCCCCACGAGACAGATCATTCTTTGTAATTGCTTTTCTTCCTGTCCCTACACTGTTAGGCTCTTAGTGTTGCCTCCATCCCATCCTTTTGACATAACAACTTGGTGGTAGCTCCTGGCAACAAGTCTTAGAATCATAGAGATGTACAGCATGGAAACAGACCCTTCGGTCCAACCCGTCCATGCCGACCAGATATCCCAACCCAATCTAGTCCCACCTGCCAGCATCCGACCCATATCCCTCCAAACCCTTCCTATTCGTATACCCATCCAAATGCCTCTTAAATGTTGCAATTGTACAAGCCTCCACCACTTCCTCTGGCAGCTCATTCCATACACGTAACATCCCCTGTGTGAAAACGTTGCCCTTTAGGTCTCTTTTATATCTTTCCCCTCTCACCCTAAACCTATGCCCTATAGTTCTGGACTCCCCGACCCCAGGAAAAAGACTTTGTCTATTTACCCTGTCCATGCCCCTCATAATTTTGTAAACCTCTATAAGCTCACCCCTCAGCCTCTAACGCTCCAGGGAAAACAGCCCCAGCCTGTTCAGCCTCCCCCTATAACTCAAATCCTCCAACCCTGGCAACATCCTTGTAAATCTTTTCTGACATCTTTCACAACATCTTTCCAATAGGAAGGAGACCAGAATTGCACGCAATATTCCAACGGTGGCCTAACTAATGTCCTGTACGGCCGCAATATGACCTCCCAACTCCTGTACTCAATACTCTGACCAATACAGGAAAGCATACCAAACACCTTCTTCACTATCCTATCTACCTGCGACTCCACTTTCAAGGAGCTATGGACCTGCACTCCAAGGTCTCTTTGTCCAGCAACACTCCCTAGGACTTTTACCTTTAAGTGTATAAGTCCTGCTAAGATTTGCTTTTACAAAATGCAGCACCTCGCATTTATCTGAATTAAACTCCATTTGCCACTTCTCAGCCCATTGGCCCATCTGGTCAAGATCCGGTTGTAATCTGAGGTAACCCTCTTCGCTGTCCACTACACCTCCAATTTTGGTGTCATCTGCAAACTTGTATGCTTGCATCCAAATCATTTATGTAAATGACAAAAAGTAGAGGGTCCAGCATCGATCCTTGTGGCACTCCACTGGTCACAGGCCTCCAATCTGAAAAACAACCCTCCACCACCACCCTCTGTCTTCTACCTTTGAGCTAGTTCTGTATCCAATTGGCTAGTTCTCCCTGTATTCCGTGAGATCTAACCTTGCTAACCAGTCTCCCATGGGGAACCTTGTCGAACACCTTACTGAAGTCCATATAGATCACATCTACCGCTCTGCCCTCATCAATCCTGTTTGTTACTTCTTCAAAAAACTCAATCAAGTTTGTGAGACATGATTTCCCACACACAAAACCATGTTGACTACCCCTAATCAGTCCTTGCTTTTCCAAATACATGTACATCCTGTCCCTCAGGATTCCCTCCAACAACTTGCCCACCACTGAGGTCAGGCTCACTGGTCTATAGTTCCCTGGCTTGTCTTTACTGCCCTTCTTAAACAGTGGCACCACGTTGACCAAACTCTAGTCTTCCGGCTCCTCACCTGTGACTACCAATGATACAAATATTTCAGCAAGAGGTCCAGCAATCACTTCTGTAGCTTCCCACAGAGTTCTCAGGTATACCTGATCAGGTCCTGGGGATTTATCCACCTTTACCCTTTTTAAGACATCCAGCACTTCCTCCTCTGTAATATTGAGTTGAGTTGAGTACGGTTGCCATTACAAAAGAGAAAGTGCGAGGAAAGCTAAAAGGTCTTAAAATTGATAAATCTCCTGGCCCCGATGGGCTACATCCTAGAGTTCTGAGGGAGGTGGCTGAGGAAATAGCGGAGGCGTTGGTTGAGATCTTTCAAAAGTCACTGGTGTCAGGGAAAGTTCCGGATGATTGGAAGATTGCTGTTGTAACCTCCTTGTTCAAGAAAGGATCAAGACAAAAGATGGAGAATTATAGGCCAATTAGCCTAACCTCGGTTGTTGGTAAAATTCTAGAATCCATCATTAAGGATGAGGTTTCTAAATTCTTGGAAGAGCAGGGTCGGATTAGAACAAGTCAACATGGATTTAGTAAGGGGAGGTCGTGCCTGACAAACCTGTTGGAATTCTTTGAAGAGGTGACAAGTAGATTAGACCAGGGAAACCCAGTGGATGTGGTCTATCTAGACTTCCAAAAGGCCTTTGATAAGGTGCCACACGGGAGGCTGCTGAGTAAGGTGAGGGCCCATGGTGTTCTAGGTGAGCTACTGGTATGGATTGAGGATTGGCTGTCTGACAGAAGGCAGAGAGTTGGGATAAAAGGTTCTTTTTCAGAATGGCAGCCGGTGACAAGCGGTGTCCTGCAGGGTTCAGTGTTGGGGCCGCAGCTGTTCACATTATATATTAATGATCTGGGTGAAGGGACTGGGGACATTCTAGCGAAGTTTGCCGATGATACGAAGTTAGGTGGACAGGCAGGTAGTACTGAGGAAGTGGGGAGGCTGCAGAAGGATCTAGACAGTTTGGGAGAGTGGTCCAGGAAATGGCTAATGGAATTCAATGTGAGCAAATGTGAGGTTTTGCACTTTTGGAAAAAAGAATACAAGCATGGACTGCTTTCTAAACGGTGAGAAAATTCATAAAGCCAAAGTACAAAGGGATCTGGAAGTGCTAGTCGAGGATTCTCTAAAGGTAAACATGCAGGTTGAGTCCGTGATTAAGAAAGCGAATGCAATGTTGTCATTTATCTCAAGAGGGTTGGAATATAAAAGCACTGTTGTGCTACTGAGACATTATAAAGCTCTGGTTAGGCCCCATTTGGAGTACTGTGTCCAGTTTTGGTCCCCACACCTCAGGAAGGACATACTGGCACTGGAGCGTGTCCAGCGGAGATTCACACGGATGATCCCTAGAATGGTAGGTCTAACATACGAGGAACGGCTGAGGATCCTGGGATTGTATTCATTGGAGTTTAGAAGATTAAGGGGAGATCTAATAGAAACTTACAAGATAATACATGGCTTGGAAAGGGTGGAGGCTAGGAAATTGTTTCCATTAGGCGAGGAGACTAGGACCCATGGACACAGCCTTAGAATTAGAGGGGGTAAATTCAGAACAGAAATGTGGAGATATTTCTTCAGCCAGAGAGTGGTGGGCCTGTGGAATTCATTGCAGTGGAGGCTGGGACGCTAAATGTCTTCAAGGCAGAGATTGATAAATTCTTGATGTCACAAGGAATTAAAGGCTACGGGGAGAATGTGGGCAAGTGGAGTTGGAATGCCCATCAGTCATGATTGAATGGTGGAGTGGACTCGATGGGCTGAATGGCCTTACTTTCATTCCTATGTCATATGGTCTTATGGATTAATAGCAACCAGCTCTTTCCTCTGAGCTTTTGATAGGTCTGTTGACATTGTATTGTTAGATTGCTTGTTTGTTGTTTCAGCTTCACTCAGACTAGACAATGATCTTTCAATAGGTCAGGCAGCATCCAAGGAGCAGGAGAATCAACGTTTCGGACATGAGCCCTTCTTCAGGAATGAGGAAATTGTGCCCAGCAGGCTAAGATAAAAGGTAGGGAGAAGGGACCCTCCCCCAAGTCCCTCCTCCCTACCTTTTATCTTAGCCTGCTGTGCACACTTTTCTTGAAGGGCTCATGCCCAAAACGTTGATTCTCCTGCTCCTTGGATGCTGCCTGACCTATTGAAAGATGATTGTTGTTTCAGCTTCACTCAGACTAGACAATCATCTTTCAATAGGTCAGGCAGCATCCAAGGAGCAGGAGAATCAACGTTTCGGACATGAGCCCTTCTTCAGGAATGAGGAAAGTGTGCCCAGCAGGCTAAGATAAAAGGTAGGGAGAAGGGACCCTCCCCCAAGTCCCTCCTCCCTACCTTTTATCTTAGCCTGCTGTGCACACTTTTCTCGAAGGGCTCATGCCCGAAACATTGATTCTCCTGCTCCTTGGATGCTGCCTGACCTATTGAAAGATGATTGTTGTTTCAGCTTCACTCAGACTAGACAATCATCTTTCAATAGGTCAGGCAGCATCCAAGGAGCAGGAGAATCAACGTTTCGGACATGAGCCCTTCGAGAAAAGTGTGCACAGCAGGCTAAGATAAAAGGTAGGGAGGAGGGACTTGGGGGAGGGTCCCTTCTCCCTACCTTTTATCTTAGCCTGCTGGGCACACTTTCCTCATTCCTGAAGAAGGGCTCATGTCCGAAACGTTGATTCTCCTGCTCCTTGGATGCTGCCTGACCTGCTGCGCTTTTCCAGCAACACGTTTTCAGCTCTGATCTCCAGCATCTGCAGTCCTCACTTTCTCCTCAAATCATCTTTCAATAGCAAACAAATCTGTCCTTGTTATTGATTCCGTGTGATAACCATGTACAAAGACATCCAACTCCCTCTCTTCCACTGCCTTCTACAGTCTCTGTCCTTTCCGCTCCCCTATTCTCATCAAAGTAGACAACTTCATATTTTTACACTATATATTCTATTTGCCGGCTTTTTGCTCAGTCACATAACCTGTCTATATCTCTTTGCAAACTTTGTGTCTTCCCCGCACTTGCTTTCTGACCTGTCATGTAGTTAATTTTGCTGATGTTACAATGCATTTGGTTCCTTTTTATCTAAATTTTTGATATTGATTATAAATAGTTGATGTTATCAGCCCTGATTACTTTGGCCCTCCTGTTTTTTCCAGTTTTTCAATTGCAAAATTGCCATTTAAACAAGACTGTTGTTTCCTGTTAGTTAACCAAATCTTTAGTCATACTACGACATCAGCCCTACCACCATGAGCTTCTTTCTTAGTAACTTTTTGTGTGGTACTTTTTATTGAGTGTCTTTTGGAAATCCAGTTACACTGCATCTGCTAATACTTCTTTATCCACCTGTTTGCTAATAAATTAGGCAAAGAGAATTTTCTTTTCATTGACTATGCATAGTTTGTATATTGATTTTCTAAATGTCCTGCTACTGCTCCCTTAATATTGAATTCTCAATAGCAGACTTTTGAATAACTGGCTTGTAGTTGCCTGCTTTATGTCTCCAGCCTTTCTTGAATATATATGCTGTGGTTTTCCAATCTTGGGTTTTCCAGACTCCAGTTGTCCAATATGCATGGCAAAATGTTTAGAATTTTGCAAGATTGCAAACAACACATTCGCTATCTTTGCAGCCTCTCTTTTTTAAGACAGTAGGATGTAGGCTGTTAGATTTGGGAATTTGTCAGCCTTTAGTTTCTATTATTTCCTCATACATTTTCTTGAATGATTATGATAAATTGTAGTTCTTCCTTCCATTTTAAATCTTGATTTTCTAGTACTTTTGAGTTGCTTTTGTAATTTCTACTGTGAAGACAGGTATAAAATACTTGGTCAAAGTTTCTGCCATTTCCTCGTTATCCATCAATAATTTTGTAGTCCCTTCCCTATTAGAGGCAAATGCTTACTTTAGCTGCTCTTTTCAGTTTCTAATTCTTGCTGATTTCTCTTTTCTTTAAGGCATCCTTTGCTGTATCTGAAGTTTTCCCAATGTTCTGGCCTACTGCGTCAACCTTGACAGCATTGCATTTTGTACTTTTTCAATTTGATAGTATCTGTAACTTTGGTTTATCATTTTTTCAAAGGAACATATCTTTGCTGCGAGTTATGAAACTTCTTGGATGTGTGCTGTTGATTTTTTTTTTTTAAAACCACTTTACTATTTGAACTATTTTCGTACCTTTGTAATTGCCTTTATTTAAGTTTAAGACATGAATCTTACACCGAGCTCTTGAACTTTCTTGCATGTATATGAGTTGATTAGATGGAATACACTTTTTTTTAAAGTTAGATTTTTCACTTAGCTATGTGATTATTTGTGTTTGAAACAAAGAAATCTTCAGAACAATCCTGTTTTGGATCTCGTTACTCAAGTTTGTGGGTAACATTTGGGCATTGTTTGTGGTAGGGAACAGTGCAAGTGAAAATGTTTGTGTTAATAATGGTTATTTTCAACAGTGTGTGCAATTTTGATGTGATTTTGTTATTATACTTTCTCTTCTCCAGGACTCGTTGGCTCGGCCTATCATATTGTTGCATTGCCACCGAAAAATGTTGTTGAGGCAGTGCGTACAGCAACCAGTGGCACCCTAACTATGGGTAAGGAGCATTGTGTATGGTATAGCCCAGTATGCTTGTTATTTTCAAAGAAGTTTTTCTCATTCATTGTTTCTCAGGAGAATCTGTCTTCATCAAGTACTTTTATTGTTTTACTTCCGTACTATGGATGCTTATGATTCTGGGGAATGTAGTTCTATTTGGCAGCATGAATTCTTAAGAGGCATTGGCACTCTATGGGGTTCTTAAATGCTAGGATCAATGTGGGCTGCGCTGGGGCATTGATAGCACAGCAAAGGAAACGTTCAGCATAAATTTTACCTTAAGTATAAAAGTACCAGTAGGAGTGAAGTATTAAGAAAGAGAAATGAATGTAATATATTGAGTATACTGTTTGAACATTTTGGAAGTGACTTATGAATCATTCTCCTTTGGAGCACTTCAATAGTCTTGCTGAATTCTTACAAACCTAAACCAGAATAATATGACCATCATGAATACGATTTTAGATAGTGTAACAGCAAGGGAACTGTTTGTATGTTAAAATGGCAAGTACTGTTATGCAAACAGAGGAGATGATGACAACAGGTGTAAAGGAGATGTGGGAATTTTTTATATATGGTTTTGACAAACAGCAATTATTGCTCATCTCTAATTATCCTTTTGAAAATGTGTATATTTAAGATTGAAAGAGAGAGGAGGAAATTGAGCATTATGAGGAAATGACAGAAAAGTGGGTAAGGAATGGATGTAGGTTTGTTTGTTGAGCTGGAATTCCAGACATTTTGTCACCCTACTAGGTAACATCTTCAGTTTTCTATTTATATGTTTGGGTTGGTGATATCACTTCCTATGAAAGCAGGAATCATCAGCAGTGCTTTGCCTGGAGGCCCACTGAAGATGTCACCTAGTAGGGTGACAAAACGTCTGGAAATGAACCTTCCAGCTCAGCGAGCAAACCTACATCCAGAACCTCAACCTGAGCTACAAATCTTCTCAAAACTTGTGGGTAAGGTGTGTCAGATCAGTTATGATCCTATTGAATGGTAGAGCAAGCTCAAGGGGTCAAACAGCCTACTCCTGTTCATTTTTCTTCTTGTTGAAAGCCATGGTCTTAAACTATTGGAACGTATCTTCTGTTAAATATAGGAGGGAGTTTCCAGAATTTTGACCCAGTGAAAGAACAATTTTATAATTCTAATAATCAGGATTGTCTGTGACTGAAGATAAACTTGCAGGTTATGGCATTCCCTTGCATATGTTGTCCTAGTCCTTCTAGGTGTTAGAGTTTTGATTTGGAAGGTGCTTTGAAGAACCTGGTCAGCTGCCTCAGTGCAGCTTGCAGATGGTAAACACTGCTGCTACTTACGTCAAGGGAGTATCAAGGGAATATTTAAGGTGGTGTGGCGTGCTTATCAAGCATACTGCTTTGGTTTTGCTTCTTGTGTTATTGGAGCTGCTTTCCTCTAGACAAATGGAAAATATTCCAACACAACTTGTGACTTGAACCTTTAGAGAAGATAGAATTAGGCAAAGTCTGGAGGTGAGTTACTCACTAAGGAATTCCCAGCCTCAAACCTGCTCTTGTAGCCTCAGGATTTAAGTAGCTTTTTTGTTCAGTTTCAGTAAGATGGTAACCTCATGAGTTGATAGTGGTGAACGTCAAATGAAAGTGATAGATTATCTGTTTTGGAGATATTTATTGCATTTGACTGAATGTTGCTTGCCTCTTATCAGCCTGAGCTTCAATTTTATTCAGGTCTTGCTGACTGTGGGCATAAACTGCTTCAGTATCTGAAGAACTGTGAATTATATTGGCACCATGCAATCATAATCAACATCCCCATTCTTTTCTAATGTTGGTAGGAAGATCTTTGAAGTGGATCTGCAGGAAAGAGACTAGTTGTTGCTGCCAGTATTTTAGATTGTTGATGTAAAGTAGTATAATTGGGTGTTGGAACAAAACAAGATTGACTTGGGGCAGCATGGTGGCTCAGCGCTGGGGACCTGGGTTTGATTCCAGCCTCGGGCGACTGTCTCTACGGCATTTGCACATTCTCCCAGTGTCTGCATGGGTGTCCTCCAGGACCTCTGGTTTCTTCCCACAATCCAAAGATGCGCAGGTTAGGCGGATTGGCGATGCTAAATTACCCAGAGTGTCCAGGGATTTGCAGGCTAGGTGGGTCAGTCATGGGGAATGCAGGGTTATAGGGATAGGATAGTGGTGGTGGGTCTGAGTGGGATGCTCTTCGGAAGGTCAGGCCAATTGGTCTATTTCCACACTGTAGGGATTCTATGATTCTTTGATTCGATGAAGATTATTAGTTTAATGGAGGAGAGGAATATTGAGACCCGAGGAGAAAATGGAAAAACAGGATGTGTTTGAGCTCTCTGATACAAGTCCATAAGATATAGGAGCAGAAGTAGGCCAACTCATCAGGTGATCTCAACCATTCAATGAGATCATGGTTGACTTGATAATCCCCAAGGTAAAAACAATGACTGCAGATGCTGAAAACCAAATACAGGATTAGTGGTGCTGGAAGAGCACAGCAGTTCAGGCAGCATCCAACGAGCAGCGAAATTGACGTTTCGGGCAAAAGCCCTTCATCAGGAATCCACAATTCCACTTTCTTGCTTTATTCCCATAACCCTTAACTCCCTTAAACATTCAGAATTTGTCTATCTCAGCCTTGATTGTACTCCATGACCTAGCCTTGATAACCCTTAGCAGTAAAGAATTTCACAGATTTAGCACAGAGAGAGAGAAAGAAAATATCTTCCTAACTTCTGCCTGAATGGGCAACCCTTCACTCTGAGTTTGCCCTCTGCCCTTAGACTGTCCCTCAAGGGGAAATAGCTTTCTCACATCTATCCTGTCAAGCTCTCTGACAGTCGCGTATTTCAATCCAGTCTCCCCTCATTCTTTTCCATACCTGGGATCAACCTAATGTGCATTCTCTGCGCTGCTTCCAATGCAATTGTAACTTGCTTTAGATAAGGGGTCCAAAACTGTTCACAGTATTCCACGTGTGGTCTGACCAGTACCTTGTGTAGATTTAGCATGACCTCCAAAACTACCATAGGTCAAAGATGGACTTCATTAAGTGTTTCATTTTATTAAGTAACACCAATATGTAAAATAGATCTAGATTATTTAAGTCTACCAAGAAAGTAAGATAAAAATACATGGTTAGAAATGAATATAAATTACATTTGTAACAATTACATTAAAATAATAAGAAAAAAAAATTGATCAAATTAAAATACATGATGCCATAATGGTTAGGGAGACTTCTGTTCCAACAGATGACCATTCTTTATCCTGCACAGTAAGTAAAATAGAAAAAGAAACTTGACAGTTAAGCCTGCATTATCCAGAGTCATTGCATGATTATCATGCAGTATTTACTGATCTAGAATTTTGTTGATCCAGTGCTTTTTACATTATTAATTTTGTTTGGCATCGGCATAAAGAAATCAGGTTGTGTTCAGTATATCCTCAATCTTCCTTTTCAATAGATTGAATTCTGGACTAATCAGGTGGTGTTTGACCAAAAACCTCGTAATTTAGCAATTACCACATTATATTTTGAAATCTGTCTTTGAGCAATATAATAAGCCTTAATATCCATTTGCTTTTTAGCTGCACTTGGTGCAATTTTTGGAGTAACAACCTGCCTTACTTCACAAATAAGAGGAACAGAAGATGATCCATTGAATTATTTCATTGGAGGCTGTGCTTCAGGAATCCTTCTTGGAGTGAGAAGTGAGTGCTTGTTACTGTGGTCTGGTGAATGAATTTTTTGAAAAGTTTGGTATGGCTGCTGGAAAGCAATACGTTCAAAACAAATATTTTTCTTTTAAGGAAATTTGACAATGCAAGGAACTCATTAGATTTAATCTCTTTTATTTTTGTTACATTTTTAATGTGTGGGACAAAGATGATACAAAGAAAGCATAAACAGGTCAGACTAGTTAAAATTGCAAAAAGCAGGGAATTAAAACATCTCAGTCTGAATGTGTACAGCATTTTAAACAAGATTAATGTGTTGATAGAATGATTAGAAATTAATGAGTACGATATGATCCCCAATATAGAGACATGTTTGCAATGTGACCACAGCTAAGTTCTGGATATTAAGGGGTATTTGATCTTTCTTTTGGAAAGACAGGAAGAAAATAAGGTGGAGTGTCTCTATTAATAATGGATAAGAGCAGCGTGATAGTGAAAAATGATTTGTTTCAGAGAATCAGCATGTGGGATCAGTTTCAGCAGAGATATGAAATAACAAAAAAAGCAAGTAACTATTGGGAATAGCTTCCCTTCATAATTACGCTAAAGGAAGGTATATGAAGCAATGAATAATTGATTGTAAGAGAGATTTCTCAAAGTTTGGGAGAAGATTTGTAGCTCGGGTGCTCGTTGTTGTGGTTCTGTTCGCTGAGCTGGGAATTTGTGTTGCAAACGTTTCGTCCCCTGTCTAGGTGACATCCTCAGTGCTTGGGAGCCTCCTGTGAAGCGCTTCTGTGATGTTTCCTCCAGCATTTATAGTGATTTGTCTCTGCCACTTCCGGTTGTCAGTTCCAGCTGTCCGCTGCAGTGGCCGGTATATTGGGAGATTTGTCAATTGAGAGATTTCACAATTAATATGGTAAAGTTTAAATTTGTCAATTTAATTTATCTAATCCAAAAGTAGCCTGTAAAATTAGATCATAGGGTATATTTGAGAGTGTTTTCTTGGAATAATTTATTTTGGATCCAATCAGGGAACAGTCAATCTTTAGAGCACATATTGAGATAGGATTAAATAATCACCTCCTGGCAAAGGATCCTCTAGATAATGTTGAATATAACATAATAGGAATTAACATTCAGTTTGAGCAAGAGAAATTTGTATCTGAAGCTAATGGTTTAGTCTTAACTCTTTATGACGATAGAGTTGGCTAATGTGGAGTAAGATGATCGAGAAGCAGTGGCAGGCATTTAAGAAGGTATATCCTAATACGCAACAGTTACTTCATTTAAGAAGGAAAGACTCCGAGAAGGGTCTTTGGCTAGCTGAACAATTTAGAGAAAAACAATTGAAAAGAAACATGCAATGTGGAAAGATTAGTGATAGCCCAGAACGTTGTTAACATTTTATTAACAAAGGTTACTTAAAAGTAACAGTAAAGATGGGGAAGTTGGAGTATATGAGAAATCTAGTAAGAAATGTAAGTGCTTCTACAAGTATATAAAAAGAAAAAGACTAATTAAATAAGTTGGTCCCTTTAGTGGGGAGATTTGTTGAATAAATAATGGGGAACAAGAAAATGGCAAAGCATTTGAAAACAAAACAAAATCAATAACTGCCTTCACTTTAGAAGACACAATGTCCCAAGAATTGTAGAAAATCTTTAAACAAATGGAAAGAGGACTTTTAAAGAATTAGTTTGAGTAGAGAAAGGGTGCCTTTCAAACTAACAAAACTAAAGGCTGATGGGACACAATCCCATGGCTTGATGACCTAAGGACTGGAAAGAAGTAGCTGAAGTTGATGCAATGGTTGTAATCTTCCATAGTTGTTTAGATTCTGGAAAAGTCTCTGCAGATTGGAAAACTGGAAATGTTCCGAGTAAGGTAAGAGCTGTAAAGGAAATCACTGTAGACCGGTTAGTCTAATACCAAGTATTGGTAGAAGGCTAGAATCCATTATTAAGGAGGTAGTGTATACATTTAGAAAATAATAGTACAATCAAGCAGAGTCAACATGGAGTTGTGAAAGGAGAATAGTCTGACAAATTTATTTGGATTATTTGAGGATGTAACAAATTGAGTGGATAAAGAGCAACTGGTTGATGCAGTGTACTTGGATTTCCAAAAGACATTTGATAAGGTAGCATATGAATTATTATTATTCAAAATTAGATCTAGTAGTATTGGGTGTGGTATATTAGATTGGATAGGAGATTGGCCAACTAGCAGGAAACCGATTCTGGTTAATAGCTCATTTTCAGGTTGGAAAACTGTGTTAAGTGCTAGGACCTCAGGTTTTTGCCATCTACATTAATCATTTGGATCAAGGGACAGACTGTGTAATTTAGCTAAATTTGCTGATCATGCAGAGCTAGGTAGGAAAATAAGTTGAGGATATGAGGAGTCTACAAAGGGATAGTTTAGTGATTGGGTAAAAAATTCTGGATGAAGTGTAGTGTGGGCATGTCTGAGATCTAATTGAGCAGTAAAGGAGAATATTATGTGAATAGAAAGAGACTGTGGAATGCTACAGTACAGAACTATCTGGGTGTCCTTGTAAATTAATCCTGAAAGAGTTAGGAAGGCATCTGGAAAATATTAGTCTTTCTTACAAAAGGATGGAATATAAAAGGGGAATGTATTGTTACATTTGTATAAGGCATTTGTGAGGGCAGTCTGCACTGGAAGTGCGGGTCTCTCATTTAAGGCAAAGATGAGCAATTTATTACTTCAGAAGGTCGTTAGTCTATGAAATTCTCTTCTACAGAAATAGGTGAAAGCTGTGTCATTGAATATACTCAGGCACAAGCCTGCGTCTACTTCTTAAGATCTTATCTAGGTAAAAGCATTGAGCTAATTTTCCAGTTTTATTAATTAACATCTACTTGAACACATCAATTCAAAATGAAGTTGGGCCGTTGGAGCATATAATAGTGAGAGAATACTTTGGTGTAGGGATCACAATTCAGTTAGAGTCAGCATAGTCTCAGTCAGTCCTTTCCCTTAACTAAGTCTGTGTGTATTTAGTCAGGGAAAGACCAGTTTACTATTCTGAAATGTGATTTCACAAAAGTCCACTGGAAGCAGCTGCACAAAGATAAGTCAAAATCAGAGCAGTGGGAATGGGGACATTTAAGAATGAATGGGATAGTATACTCCCACAAAAGAAAAAGGATGGAACTCAGAAATCTAAGTACAACTGAATGTGAAAGAGCAGAGTGGGATCAGGCAAAGAAGAGAAGCTTGTGTTGTATTTCAAGTGCTAAATATTGCAAAAACCTGGAGGAGCACAAAGTATAGGGTTTGAATTAGGAAAGCAGAGAAAGGGCATTAAAACATTTTGGAAGTAAAATCAAAGATAACACAAAGATATTGTATAAATACACAATGACCTAGTACAGAACTTGAATATTCTTCAAAGGAGGCTTGAATTAGGGCAAATGCAAGAATTGACATATTTCAAACAATCAGTTTTATAATACATCAGAAAAATGCTGTTGTTTGGTTGGCAAGTCAACTTTGGCCAAGGCATTGCGATGATGGGAAACAGCAGAAGATCAATATCTTCCCTAGTTCTCATGTACAGATGAACCTCGATTATCTGAATGAGATGGGTGGGCAGTATTTTGTTCGGATAATTGATTATTTGGTTAACTGATTCAATGCCTCTCCTCTGGGACTCTGAAGTTTCCTTTTTCCTCGCATTTGTGTGTTAGGGACCTGCAGCACTGCTGAAGCCTTCCGTTGTACGCACCCCCATCCCACCTCCAACCACCCTATCAATTCAATGGGATTGACACAGCGAATACTTGCTAGGTCAGCTCAGGAGACTAGGCAGCAGCACACAGCGTGAGCCAGCCTCGCAACCAGATTGGACACCAACAGCAAGACTGCTGCTGCCTTTGGGCGATGAGTCTCAAAATAGCACACACGGAGCCACACACACAACTTTTTACTGCAAGTTTTTTGACAAGTTCCACCTTTGCCCTATACCGGACAATGTTGGAGAGATTATCTGGGGAAGGGGGGTTTTGAGTACACCTCTATGTAGAGCTCCAGGGAAAGTATGGGGAGAAAGAGAGAGAGAGAGGGTCATTTGGAGGCAGTGCCTGGGATCCCATCGACGTCCAGGACTATTCTCGGCAGCATTTCAGTAAGCCGAATTCACTTTTAATCATTGTAAACAAAAAATGCGATTAGAGTTGGAAATACCTCTTTGATGTAATGTTTTTATTGGGACCTTGAGATCATCTTCAGATAATCCGAAATTTGGATAATTGATATCTGTATAATTGAGGTTCCTCTAACTCAAAATAAAGCAAAAGGTTTTGAAATTTAAGCTAGTCACATGAACACTTGGTAGATGCAATGTGAATTAGTATGCAGGGACCTGTACTGTGCAAACAAAAGGGATTATGTTCATGGATAAAACAACAAGATCAGTGTTAAGAAAAGCATGTTACGAGATGCAGGACCAGGCAAATCCTAAAGGTTAAGAACTCCATTTGCTGCCAAAGATATCTTAAAATACAAGAAATGGCTCTTAGGATGTATGTTTGCTTGCTGAGCTAGAAGGTTCATTTTCAGATGTTTCTTCACCATATTAGGTAACATCATCAGTGAGCCTCCGGATGAAGCACTGGTGGTATGTGGTCAACTTCAGTCGAAGTGGTGTCCTTCCTCATTTGTATGTGCGGATACTATAGAGAGTGGGTCAAGTCGTTTTGTGGCTAGTTGATGTTCATGTATCCTGATGGCTAGTTTTCTGCCTGTTTGTCCAATGTAATGTTTGTACAGTTCTTGCAAGGTATGTTGTAAATGACATTAGTGTTGCTTGTATAGGGTCTTTCAAGTTCATTCGCTGCTTGTTTAGTGTGTTGGTGGGTTTGTGGACTACCATGATGCCAAGTGGTCTGAGTAGTTTGGCAGTTATTTCCAAGATATCTTTGAATGGCTTTTAACTTGAAAGGAAGCATCCCAAAAGACATTTGGTGAAGTCTATCATAGGGTACTAACTATTAGTTGAAATGGAAATTCATAGAAAGAAGATGATTTATTGACCTGACTAGGAAATTGGCTGAATGGCAGGGGACAAAGCGTGGGTGTAATGACTTAATGAGATAAATGGCCTAATCCTGTTCCTGCATTGGTGGTACATTTTGATTAACCTATATGTCCATTGTCACTAGCAAGTGCCAAACTTCAATTTGAGATACTTGCCTTTGAAGTAGGCAACCTATTGCCTAGATTCCTGTATGTTGTAACAGTATAGCGAAAAAAATGGCAATCATTCCGTTATGCAAGTTATCATTGATGGTAAAATGTCATTGGGAGTTCAGATTCAGAAATGAACAAATTGATGTGGCTTTTGTGAGGAGGCCTTTGATTCTTCTTAAACTGAGGGTGGTGTAGGATGCCTCGTTTTCTTTTCTCTGAGTTTTTGTAGAATTTTCTTTGTCACTCTTTTGGAACACACTACAAAACCCTACAAATCTGTAGCAAAGGTGTTATGCTTTTCATCCTCCCAAAGAAGTTAACTTAATAATTACATTGGACTGCAAGTTGGATAGTTTCACATGAGTATGTAGGTCTGTTGAGGGGAAATAATTATGGATAACATTACTGAGACTATCTTTATATCTAATCGGCCTTAGTGCATTCCTCGCCAGATTTCTAATTTCATTGGACTAGTTTTCTGCTGGGCCTTCCCACTCTAAACTTGTAAATTTTTTTTTGCATTTTTTCATTTTATTGTCCATGTTACATTAAATAAATAGTGAGAAAAGTGCAGCAGTCATCCTCAGTGGTATTTTAAAAATAAAGTCAATTCTACCCTTCAATATTTGTTATATATTTTTGTTTGAATTGAACCAATTCTTAGGGATGTGTGTGTGTGTGTGTGTGTGTGTGTGTGTGTGTGTATAAAAGCCTGGTTGGCAGGGATAACTCACATTCTAATTGGTCAAATATATGCTGTATTAGGAGAAAAGGAAGGGCTCATGCCCGAAACATCGCTTCTCCTGCTCCTTGGATGCTGCCTGACCCTCTGCGCTTTTCCAGCAACACATTTTTAGCTATATGCTGTATTAGCCAATATTACTGGTTGGTATTAAATTATCTGAAAATAGTGGTTGTCATCTGGTAAGACAGTGCTGAATGTGAAAGTGCATCAGCATGCAGGGCTCCAAAGCATGTTTGCCCTGTTGGGATAGCAATGTCACTGGTGGCTCGGCCATGTCAGCCAAATGGATGATGGCTGCATCCCCAAAGTTACATGCTCTATGGTGAGATGCTGTTACCACAAGACCAACTTGCCACCCACATTTACAATAAAAGAACGACAGTAAGACTTCAAGTTAGTCAGATCAGAGCCAATACTTGGGAAGTCCTTGTGCTAACCGATATGCAGGAGACTAGCAGTCAAGAAGTTACAGAGAGAGCTGAGGATAAAAGAAATGACCAAATGATTGCAACGTTTAAGAGGCATTTGGATGGGTATATGAATAGGAAGGGTTTGGACGGAAATAGGCTGGGTGCTGGCAGGTGGGACTAGATTGGGTTGGGATATCTGGTCGGCATGGACAAGTTGGACCGAAGGGTCTGTTTCCATGCTGTACATCTCTATGATTCTATGACAGAAAAGTGATAGCATTAAAAACAAGAGTTGACTTTGGGCTAACATTGCTCATTTGTGCCAGTATGAAAGGAGTTCCCACTCACACATTGGCCTTTGCAGTCACTATGGCGATGTTCTGTATGGAAGTAACGTAGAGTCTGGGCAGAGACCATCATTTCCCAGGGTGAACAGATCCTATTAAGTTGAATTATAACTCTATGCCCAAATTTTGTACATAGACTTCCTAACAAACAAACTAAGTAGTCCTGGATGGGACATTCAATGTGATGGGCTGATTCCCAAATTTGCGGTGGTTTCATTTAAGATGAATGCTGTCCTCGGAATTCTACCTATTTAATTTTGTTGCTTACCTTCAGGTTCTTGAATTATATACACTATACAGTGGCCAGCAGGGTGGCAAACGTTCTAGTAATGACCAGAAAGAATGGTAGAGTTTTCAACAAATATCTATTGTGGAGGTTCCCTACAGTGATAGGGCTGTATAATTGGGAGATTTTCAATTGTGATGATTCTCTGATTTATTCTAAAAGTAGTTTGAATTTGGGGTATCAGAGTTAAATTTATTATTCCCTCTTTTCCCCAAGTTGGATATAAGAGCTGTTTCTCTTGTTCGACTGGAGGGGTTACAATTGAAGGACATCAGTGAATGCCCCTGAAGGATACTGCTATCTTAACTTGTTGTTTCTAATGTTGTCCACTAGATAGCACTAGATGGTTTTATGAAAACATTAAGGACCAAACATGGTAAAATTCTCTCACCTAATTATTTCCCATGATTTGTGATTTAATACAAACATTTGAAACTCTGCATGTTAATACCTATATCCTAACTAGCTTTTAAGGGCTTCCAGTATACTTCAGGGTTATAATCCCTAATAGTAAGTGTTTGAAGTTTGTGATTATTACAAAGTTTTGCATGTGTTGCTCTTGGTATGCAGTTAGTGTTTTCAGGTGTGTGGGGATCTCTCCAGAGTACATATTAAATGTTCCATTTCAATGTATTGGTTTAGTATTTGTTTCAGTAATGTGAAACAGTACTGCTATAATTTTGCAAAACAAAAACTGTCGTGGTTTCTCAACCTAATGCATTCAGAAAAATGTTAGAAACCCAGCAGGTATGACAGCATTACTGTCAAGATAAGATAATGTTTTAGATTCATGATGCTTTGTCAGCATTTTCTAATTTTAATACAAGAATACCTTGGCTCTTTTCACAGCTCATAGCTATATGACTGGTACCTCTGCCTGCCTTGGCCTTGGCACACTCGCAGCTCTCACAAAGATGGGCACGATTGAAGGCTGGCGCTTATCAGGACCTCCAAAACTTTGAAAGCAGCTGAAAACACCACAAGCCATAGTAATTGTAGTGTATTGTGTCCAATAAAACCAAAATAATTCTGCCTCTGTGTCACTTCAAAGCATAATTGTAAACCTTAGCCACGTATATGTATTGTGTTTTGCTACAGGACATTGAAGGAGTGAAAGTAACTTTAATATTTCCATTTTCAGCCTCTTTAATTTTTTTTTCTCTTGGGCAACTTGTGGCCTGCATGATGTGCTGATAGGGAAAGAGATCCAACATATTTGTGCTAGACACTGTGACTCTTCCATGGTGGGCAGGTGGTTATGGCCCTATTCGTGAGATGCCCGTTTTTTAGCTTGTGGGACCCCACAGTTGCATTCATCAGTGAACATTTAGGCTTTTACTAGACACCAGCAGAGCTTTTAACTATCATTGTGGAAAGTGAGCTGGTTTAACTGCTCCATTTAAAAGGTGAAGGTAATTAGTAATCATTAAAGATTGTTTGTTTGATTAACGAGATTGGACCCTTTTTTACAGTGTTTATTTTGATGCAATTTGTTTTCTCCACATGAAACCAGTATTCTTTCAGCTGTAAAACTTACATCGAACAAAACAATGTCTCTGACATAAGCTAATAAAAAGTCAGTTATAATGCTATGTTTAATTTCATGTGACCTGCATAGTAAGATTCTAAGACCGACATGATTCCCGTAAGTTTATGTTTAAATACTGATAATAAACAGTAAAATAGTGTGTACTTAACTGTGAACATCCAATGCTTTATGTGAACATGTACAAAGTTGCAGGGGAATAGAGAAAACTCACCCACTTTTTTTTAACTGTATGGTTGCTTCCAACTGTACCATAGTCATACAGATGTACAACACGGAAGCGGATCCTTCAGTCCAACTCATCCATGCTGACCAGATATCCTAAATTAATCTAGTCCCATTTTCCAGCATTTGGCCCATATCCCTCTAAACCCTTCCTATTTGCATACCCATCCGAATGCCTTTTAAATGTTGTAATTGTACCAGCCTCCACCATTTCGTCTTGCAGCTCATTCCATACATGCACCATCCTCTGTGTGAAAAAGTTGCCCATTACTTCCCTTTTCGATCTCTCTCCTCACTTTAAACTTGCGCCCTCGAGTTCTGGACTACTCCACCTCGGGGAAAAAGACCTTGTCTATTTACCCTATCCATGCTCTTCATAATTTTGCAAACTTCTATAAGGTCACCCCTCAGCCTCTGAAGCTCCAGGGAAAACGGCCTCAGCCTATTCAGCTTCTCCCTATAGCTCAAAACCTCCAACTCTGACAACATTCTTGTAAATCTTTTCTGAATCCTTCCATGTTTCACAGCATCCTTCTTATAAGAGAGAGACCAGAATTGCACACAGTATTCCAAGGGTGGCCTAACCAATGCCCTGTATGGCTGCAACATAACCTCCCAACTCCTACACTCAATGCGCTGATCAATAAAGGAAACTAAACCAAATGTTGTCTTCACTATCCTATTAACATGTGATGCCAATTCAAAGGAACCGAGAGCCTGCACACCAAAGTCTTTTTGTTCAGCAACGTTCCCCAAGACCTTACTGCTAAGTGTCCTGATTTGTCTTTCCAAAGTACACTTCTCAACCCATTGGCTCATCTGATCAAGATCCATTGTACTGAGGTAACTACTTTTGCTGTCCACTGCACGTCCAATTTTAGTGTCAACTGCAAGCTGTCCAACTATATCTCCAATGTTTGCATCCATATAGATGAAAATGATGCATCCAGCACTGATTTTTTTTTGTGGCACACCACTGGTCACAGGCCTCCAGTCTGAAAAGCAACCCTCTACCTTCAAGCCAGTTCTGTATCAAAATGGCCAGTTCTCCCAGTATTCTATCTGATCTAACCTTGCTAACCAGTCTACCGTGAGGAACCTTGTCAAATGCCTTACTGAAGTCCATACAGATCACATCCACCACTCTGCCCTCATTAAACCTCTGTTACTTCTTCAAAAGACTCACTCAAGTTAAAGTGAGGCATGATTTTCTATGCACAAAGCAATGTTGACTATCCCTAATCAGTCCTTGCCTTTCCAAGTACATGTAAATCCTGTCCCTCAGGATTCCTTCCAACAACTTGTCCACCACTGATGTCAGGCTTGCTGGTCTAAAGTTCCCTGGCTTGTCCCAGATATCAGCAATAGGCTCTGGCTTCGCACAAGAGTTCTAGGGTACACCTGATCAGGTCCTGGGGATTTATTCACCTTTATGCATTTTAAGACCTCCAGCTCCAGCACCACCACCTCTGTAATATGGATATTTTTCAAGATGTCACCAACTTTCTCCCCCACATTGTATATTTTCCATGTCTTTCTCCACTGATGCAAAATACTTGTTTAGTATCTCTCCCATCTGTGGTTCCACACATGGACTGCCTTGCAAATCTTTGAGGGATCCTATCTCTCCCTAGTTACCCTTTTGTCCTCAATGTACTTGTAAAATCCATTTGGATTCTCCTTAACTCTATTTGCCAAAGCTATCTCGTGTCCCCTTTTTGTTCTCCAGATTTCCCTCTTAAGTATAATCCTACTCCCTTTATACTCTAAGGATTCACTTGATCTCTGCTGTCTATACCTGACCTAAGCTTCCTTTTTCTTCACCAAAATCTTAACTTCTCTAGTCATCCAGCATTCCCTACACCTACCAGCCTTGTCTTTCACCCCTGACAGAAATATACTATCTCTGGGTTCTTGTTATCTCGTATCTGAAGGCTTCCCATTTTCCATTTTCCAGTTATTCTTTTACCTGTGAGCATCCGCTGCACCCTGCACACACCCCCCCACAACCCCCAAATCAACTTTTCCTGACAGAGTTTTAGTCTTCCAACTCATGGAGATTTCAAGTGAATCCAGAAGCAAATCTCTACTTCTCTGAAAGTTAGAGATAATTGACGGTGATAGGAAGGTTTGTTCCTGTGTGCAGGTGGAGTTTTGGAGCGGGAACGGAATAGTCTTGAAAGTAGTCTGGATAGTAAACCTTTGAAGGGAAATGACGATTCTTTCACGGTCTGGTTTGGGTAGAGTTCTGGGTAGTAGTCTAGAAAGATCCCAAACTGCCAACTTTTTCTCTGCTAGGATCGTATTTGGGAGTGATGCCAGTGAAGTCAGTTAAATTACCCCAGAGCAGGAAACAAGAATGGGATGTTTACGCTTTATATGGCTCAGCATCAGCCCCAAGAGGTATTTCTCAATCACTGAGATATCTCTCTTTCCATTTGATGCTGGAATTTTATCTGTTGGAATCCTGACTGTAGGGGCCAGTTTTGCAACAACTAAAGCAAATTTCCAAAGCTCAGCCCTGCTGAATGTTGTCAATATTTCTTTTAACCCCCGAAGCCAGTTTCAAGCCAGTGCTCCTAATTGCTTGCAGAGGATGGAGGAGTGATGTCTGTGGCACATGTGTGGAATCACATTGTATTTATTTTTTCCTAAGATCATGCTAATTTACTGCCATGATCTGGTCACATGAAACTGAAGTGAAAATTCATCATTCCATAAGGTCATTAATAACAGCTGTGTGGATAACAGTAGCGCCACTGACTAAAGAGCTTTCTGTAATGGGTTATCCTTGAGCTACTTAAGTACAAAACATCAGCACTGACTTCCTTGGCTTTTTATTCTTATTAATTTATTGAGCAAGATTTTTTGCTTAATCTAAATCTCCATTTTCCTAACTGTCTGGTGTTCTGTTTGTACTGGAGCTTGATGACCTCAATTTTAACCATTTCTTCCTTCTCTTCACTGAACTATACTGAACTGATGCTTTGATGTTTAATATGTTAAAATACCTTTTTGTGACTTTTTTGGTAAAGTAGGTCAGTGCTACTGAGTGAAGCATGCTCTCTAATTTTGTCATTTTCAATAAAAAGGATGCATTCCAATTACAATGAATCCTTGTAACTTAGCAACCAACCTCAGACATTCAAGTTAAAATAGATATTAGGAGTAATAAGGATTGGAGAAAATGACTAAAGGAATTGTTGAAAGTATTTGATGATGTGCTACGTAAAAGTGAAGGAGTGTCTGCTCTTGTGCAGTCCTGCCAACCTGATGCCTTCTGTTATGTTCAGTGCAGGATCTGCAGATTCTGTCACATTTAGGTCAGGTTGTAGTTGGAAGGTTGGGTAGATTGGTTGGTGGTGGCTCATGCCTTCCCCCGACATGTTGGTTTTGCCTCTTTTGACGTATTCAGTGCCTTGCTGATTGAGCTTTCTCCATTTTGTTCACACCCAAACCGGGGGTTCTATGACTTGGCAGAGATGTTTGATCTCTTTTGGGATGTTTTGAGTACACCACTGAAGTGTTCCCACTGTCCTCCTGGGAGTCTTCTACCATGACTGAGTTCATCATGGAGCAGTTGTGTAGGGAGTCAGGACTAGAATCCAGGCTCGTTTTGTGTGACTAGCATCTCTGTGCTGGTTAAGTTGACTTGGAAGATGCTGCTGTTTGACCATTTTCCTTGCTGCTGGTGTGGGAGAATATATTGCAATACATACTGCTAATGCTTCTCCAGTGCTTTGTGGCTCCTTGGCCATCCAATTCTCCAAAGTTTGGGGATTACTAGAGCCGGGCCTTGGGTTTGAGATCTGATCCTCCAATACTTTATTCTTTCAGTTAGCTAAAGGCTGAGCTAATGCATTGGAGGCAATGATAAATCATTTCATTATGTCTGCATTGAATGGAGACTGAAACGGTGTTGCTAGAAAAGTGCAGCAGGTCAGGCAGCATCCAAGGAGCCGGAGAATCGACGTTTTGGGCATGAGTCTTTCTTCAGGAATTTGGGCTCATGCCCGAAACGTCAATTCTCCTGCTCCTTGGATGCTGCCTGACCTGCTGCGCTTTTCCAGCAACACATTTTCAGCTCTGATCTCCAGCATCTACAGTCCTCACTTTCTCCATTGAATGGAGACTCACAAGATACAGAAAATGCTTTTTATTTTGCTGGGTTTTGCTGTTGATAGTCATTAATGGCAGGAGGTGTTCTGTTCAGCAGCTGGTTGGAAGAGGGCATTAATTTTCTCTGTACAATAGCAAAATACTGTGGACGTTGGAAATCAAACAAAAATGTAAACTGTAGGAAATTTGTACTTTTGCACCATAGATGATGCATTGTTATAACTTTAGAATTATCATAGTATCCCAACAGTGTGGAAAGAGACTGTTCAGCCCATTGAGCTGGAACTCACCCTATCTATGTAACCCTGCATTGACCGTGGCTAATCCACCAATCCTGCCCATCGCTGGTCACAATGGGGCAGTTTAGCATGGCCAAGGCACCTTAAACTGCACATCTTTGGACTTTAGGAGGAAACCAGAGCAGTCATATAGACACAGGGAGAATGCAGCAGCTCCAATTTTCTAAGCTGGAATCAAACCTGGATCCCTTGTGCTGTGAGAACTAAAGAAAGATGGAAATATCAAAGTTATAAAAGCCAATAAAAGGATCAGGAAGAAGAAAATAGTTGGTCTGATAGAGTGGTGGATTGGAGTGATTACTTTATTTTCAGTTAGATGTTTTGAAACGCAAATGGCAGTGTAATGGGTATACTAAAGTGTCAAATGCCATGTCCAGATGAGGTATGAATGGCCATATAATAGTCATCTGCATATAACATGAAGAGGTCAAGAAAGAAATAAACCATCAAAAGAAAAAGAACACAAAAAAAACCAAGATGCAAGCAACGATTATGATCTAAATTTCTTCGACTCAATATGACTCCAGAGCAGTAGATCAAGCAAGCTGTTTCACTTTTTTATTTCAAAAATATACTTTATTCATAAAATTATTTGGATCTCTTTACAATTGGTCATGCCATTCTTGTGTACATATTACATTGCTTTACATCTAGACATCGAAATTTATTTTTCCTCTATACAAGTCTGTACATTTACTATCCAGCTCTTCCGCTGAGGCATCAGCAGAGCTCAAGTGACTGGGTGGGTCCCCTGTTCTTCTTTAGGCAGGCCGATGTTACATGGTGGTCTTTCCCCACCATGCCTTGGCGGCAGCTGCCCCAAGCTTCAGCATGTCCCTCAACACGTAATCCTGGACCTTGGAATGTGCCAAACTGCAACACTCAGTCGGGGTCAACTCCTTCAGCTGGAAGATCAACAGGTTTTGGACTGCCCAGAGAGCGAATTCACTGAGTTGATGATCCTCCAGGCACATTGATGTTCGTTTCGGTGTGTGTCCCGGGGAACAGACCGTAGAACACGGAGTCCCATGTCATGGCGCTGCTTGGGATGAACCTCAACAAACAGCACTGCATTCGTCTCCAGACTTCCTCTGCATAGGCACATTCCAGAAGGAGATGTGTTGTTCCTCCCCACCCCCAGCCGCTTCGAGCGCAGCATGTGGAGCGGCTGAGAGTCCGGGCGTACATAAAAGATCTCGCAGGCACCTTTCTCACCACCAGCCAAGCCATGTCTTGGTGCTTGTTGGAAAGTTCTGGCGATGACGCATTCTGCCAAATGACTTTGACAGTCTACTCAGGGAACCGCTCGATAGGATCTGCCCTCTCCTTTTCCCGAAGGGTCTCAAGGACACTACGTGCTGACCACTTCCTGATGGACTTGTGGTCAAAGGTGTTTTCCTTCATAAACTTCTCCACGAAGGTCAGGTGATACGGAACGGTCCAACTACTTGGAGCATTCCGTGGCAGCGAGGCCAGGCCCATCCTTCGCAACACCGGGGACAGGTAGAACCTCAGTACCTAGTGACACTTGGTGTTTGCATACTGGGGATCCACGCACAGCTTGATGCAGCCACACACAAAGGTGGCCATCAGGGTGAGGGTGGCATTGGGTGTGTTTTTTCTCCCGTTGCCCAGATCTGTTATACATCGAGTCCCTTCGCACCCAGACCATCTTTGACCTCCATATAAATTGGAAGATGACCCGGGTGACTGCAGCGGCCCAGGTTCTGGGAATAGACCAGACCTGTGCCACGTATAACAGCATTGACAGTGCCTCACACCTGATGACCAGGTTTTTTTCCCATGATGGAGAGTGACCGTAGCTTCCATCTGCCTAGTTTCTGCCTCACTTTGCTGATACACCCCTCCCAAGACTTGGCGCATGCCCCAGCCCCTCCATACCAAATACCCAACACCTTCAGGCGGTCAGTCCTGACGGTGAATGGGATCGAGGATTGGTCGGCCCAGTTCCTGAAGAGCATAGCCTTGCTCTTACCTCGGTTTCCCTTGGCCCCCGAGGCCAGCTCAAACTGGTCACATATGCACAAGAGTCTGTGCACGGACAGCGGATCTGAGCAGAAAACGGCGATGTCATCCATTTACAGGGAGGCCTTAACCTGTAGGCCACTGCTGCCAGAAATAGTCACCCCTCTCAGGCTCGCATCCTTCCTGATGGACTTGGCAAATGGCTCTGTGCAGCACATAAACAAGGCAGGAGAGAGAGGGCAGCCCTTCCTGACTCCAGATCTGACTGGGAAGCTATATGATTCCCACCCATTGATTGAGACTGCACTGACAATGTTGGTGTAGAGCAGTCTGATCCAATTGCAGATTCCCTCCCCAAAGCCCATTTTGGAGAGAACATCTCTCATGTGTGTGTGTGATATCCTGTCAAAGGCTTTCTCCTGGTCCAGGTTGATGAGGCAGGTGTCCAACCCTCTGTCCTGCACGTATGCAATCGTATCCCTGAGGAGTGTGAGACTCTCAGCGATCCTCCTGCCCGGTACAGCACAGGTTTGGTCAGGGTGAATCACCGACCCCAGAGCAGACCTGACCCGGTGATAACCTTTGACAAAATTTTATAATCCGCATTCAATAGTGAGATTGGTCTCCAATTACTGAGTTCCTCCCTCTCCCCCTTCTGCTTGTAGATGAGGGTGATGATGGATTCACTCATGATACCTGCCCGAAGCATACTGACATACACCTCCAGCAGGTCCTGGCCAATCAAGCCCCACAGAGTAGAATAGAGCTCGACCGATAAGCCATCGCTTCTGGAGGTTTTATTCTTTTCCAAGGGCTCGAGGGCCTTGGTCAGCTCATCCAGAGATAGTGGCTGGTCCAGCCTCTTCCGTATTCTGTTGTCTAAGATCTCCGTGATAGAGGACAGGAACGACTGGGAAGCTGCGCTGTCGGTTGGCTTCGCGTCATACAGATTGGCATAGAAGGATTTGCTGATCCTCATGACGTCAGCCTGAGATGACGTTAGCGAGCCATCTTCTTCCTTCAGGCTGCTGAGCACGGAGCTCTCTTTGTGCACCTTCTGGAAGAAGAAACCTGAGCACGTCTCGTCCTGCTCCACCGAGCGGACCCTGGACTAGAAGATTATCGTGGAGGCCTCCGAGGCAAAGAGTGAGGCTTGCTGGCCCTTCACCTCCTTGAGGTTCTCCGTGATATTGACCTCCATCGTCTGCAGCAGGAGCAGGTTCTGCATACTTTCTTGGAGCTGGGAGAGTCTTCCCCGCCTCTCTCTCACCTCTTGAACACCTTTGAGGATGAAGAACCTCTTGATGAAGAATCTCTTGATGTTCCCTTTTACTGTTTTCCACCAGTCAACTGGGGACTCAAACAAGGGCTTCACGGTTCTCCAACCTGCGTAGTCCCTCTTGAGCTCCTCAATGTTTCCCGGGGTCAACAGCTTTGTGTTCAGCTTCAACGTTCCCTTACCAGCCCACTGCTCGTCCTGTAGGTGACAGTTGGCCAGCAGGAGGCAGTGGTCAGAGAAGAACACCGGCTTGACGTCAGTGGATTTGACCGAGAGCGTTCGGGACACAAACAGGTAATCTATCCTTGAGCGGATAGACCCGTCTGCCCGCGACCAGGTGTATCTACGCTGCGCTCCATCTGCAGGGGTGCTGAAGACATCGTGCAGCTTGGCATCTTTGACCATTTTCATCAGGACTCTGGATGTGGCGTCCAGTTTATTATCCCCCCTGCCGGATTGTCCACCTGCATCAATGATACAGTTGAAGTCTCCAGCCAGAATGACTGGCCTGGACATAGCCAGCAACAGTGGAAGCTGCTGCAGGATGGCCAACCATTCACTCTTACCCACTGGGGTGTACACATTAATCAGTCTCAGGGGAGCATTCCTGTGCTGTTTCATACTGTGATGCAAACCATAAAGCTAGCACAATTTGTATTTTCTACTTCCTTGCTTCCTTACTCTGAAAAGATGCTCTTCCAATATGTAGTGAACAATGTTTGTGGACTTTGCTGCCAAGATTATAAGAAAATGAGGACTACAGGTGCTGGAGAGTCAGAGTCTAAAAGTGTAGTGCTGGAAAATCTTGGCAGGTCAGGTATCAGCCGGGGAGCAGGAGAATCGACGTTTTGGGCATAAGCACTTCATCAGTAATATTGAGATTATTGCCAGGCATGTAGGTGTGAAGCTGAGTGATTGGCTGATTGAATCAAACAGTCCTGGACCTTCCCGTGGCTTGCCACTTCAACCCACAATCCTGCTCCCACGCCCACATGTCTGTCCTTGGCCAGCTGCAATGTTCCAGTGAAGCTCAACGCAAACTGGAGGAACAGCATCTCATCTTCCGACGAGGCACATTACAGCCTGCCGGTCTTAACATTAAATTCAACAACTTCAGATGATTATCCATCTCGACCTCTCTGTTTTCATTCTGCTCCGTAATTTTATTTCATTTATTTTATTTACCTTTTTTATATATTTTTAATTTTTTTTTCACTGTGCTGTACCTCATATTTCTTGAGTGTCTCACTTTCTCTTGCTCCCCATTCCCTTGTCACCTTTTTCCTCACCTCTTCCCTCTTTGCTAGCCTTCTCCCCTGTTTTCCATATTGTCTCTGCTTCACCCATCCCCCCATCCCCCACATATTTTGTCACAAAGCACTGGCTTCAGCCTTGGTCATTCACAGTTCCTAATCTCCCTATAATCTCTCTATGCACTGTCATTATCACTTCTTTATTGCTACCTTTGCTTCTGGAGCCACCTTCTCTCAGCCTAGTATAAATACCTCCCTATTTCTCCCTTTTTTTAGCTTTGACAAAGGGTCAGTTAGACTCGAAACGTCAGCTCCTTACAGATGCTGCCAGACCTGCTGAGATTTTCCAGCATTTTCTCTTTTGGTTTCAGATCCCAGCATCCACAGTAATTTGCTTTTATTAGCATGTTTCTTTGGTTGTTCATGTTAGGCAAAGTAGGACTCAAGTTCCCTCCTCTTTCAGACACAATGTTTACAAGTTAAATGTGATTCTGTGATTGGGCAGTTGAACCCATCCTGAGTCTAATAATAGTTGTACTATTAACCAATTTAAGATAATCAGTCATGTTCGAAATGTGGCTTATTTACATTTGCTGGAAACAAATTCAGCTGCAGAACCTGTAAACAAGAAGGATATGTTCAATCCATGCAGATTTTTAAAAATTATCCAGGGACTTTGGGAGCTGTATTTCTGTGCTGTTTTTCTTTCTTCAAGGCTGAAGTATTGCCAATCATAGTCTGTTGCCAGTCAATCAGCACCCTTTTTATCCTATTGCACGTATTGTTGTGATCATTTTAAATTTGTCATTCTTCGATTTGTCTTGATGAGTGTTAGGCCAAACCCTTATTGCTCTTTTCAGCAACTATCAAACTCTGTACCACCAAATGTCAGTTCGAATATCGTATCCAATTCTGGGCACCAAATTATGGAAAAGATCACATGATGCCAAACAATCACCAGAATAATACCAGAAATGAAAGAAAGATTGATAAATTGCTTCTTTTTTTCACAAGTATCAAATAAGTAATGGGGCTGATGCAAAATTGATATGTCTCATAGGAAACTATTGTTTCCACTATTTAATGAATCTGTAGCAATTTCTGAGATGTAGGTTTTAATGAGACTTTTGAAAATGGAGATCGAGGTGGCAAAACAAACATATTTTGAGAATTTTGAAACTTCCTAAGATGGGCTAGGCATTTTTTAAAAATAGGGATGGCGAACTATGCGGTCAGTGACTCATATTTGTAAGCATACTTGCTTTTCAATTAGCTTGTACAGCTCACACTAAAAGAACTTGCATATCCACAATAAATCACAAAGCACTTCATAAGCAAGCAATTTATTTTGAAGAAGGCATTCTGAAGAAGAGTCACTACACTCTAACATTAACTTTGCTTTCTCTCCACAGGTGCTGCCAGGCCTGCTGAGTTTCTCCAACAATTGGATTTTGTTTTAAATTTCCATCCGCAGTTCTTTGTTTTTATTTTTTGAAGATTCACTGTACTCATGTAGGGAAATGCAACAGCTAATTTGTGTGCAGTGAGATCCCATAAACAATGAGAGAAACAAATAAATAATGTGATTTGATGTTAATTGAGGGATAAATTTTTGTCATGTTCATGTTTCATGTCCATTTCTCCATGTTCTTCATTTGACATCATAGAATCTTATACACAATTGAGAGATAGATAGTTAATGTTTCAGCAAAATCATGGCATTTCCAATGTAGTATTAATGTCATATTGCATAGCATTTACAACACAGAACAGGAACTTTGACCTAACAAATCCAAGGTGGTGTTAATGCTCCAAATGAGCCACTTGTCTCCAATAAATTTTAACAATTTTTATCCTTTGTTTACCTAGCTTCCCCTTAAATGTATCTATATTAAAACAAATACACCTTTAGTGAGTTTTGTGCATTTCATATTTTTGCTTCTCATTCTGGCCCTTCCCATAAGTAGAAACATTTTCTTTTTGCTATGCTGTCAAATGTTTTCATAGTCATATAGACTTCCATCAGGTCTCGTTCCTCAAAGATTCCCAGCTTTCTCAATCTTTCCTGGGAAGTATAATTTTAAAATTCTGGTGTAATTCTATTTTAAGCTGACTTGGCTCTCCCCAGTGTCTTTCTACATTTTTTATATAATATGCAGACCAGTGCTGTTTACAGTATTCCAGGTGTGATCTAACCACGATATTGAACAAATTGAACATAGCCTCTGATTTTCAATTTTTTACTTTGAGAAATTAACTCAGTGCTTTCTTTGCTTTTTATGACCTTAGCGACATTGACTGCTTTGTATTGTACTCTCGGGTACCTGTCCTCCTCCAGCTCATTTGTGCTTCAAGAAATATGTGGCCTCTATTCATGCAAAAAATACTACTCCAAACTAGTCTGGGTAGCAATTCATTTGGCATTAATTTCAATTGTATCAGTCTGATTATGCATTCAGCCTGTGGGTGTAGAGATTGAATGCACAACTCTGAATCAAAAGTGACAGAAATACTAGTTACGCAATCCTGGTGAAGGGCTTTTACCCAAAATGTCAATTCTCCTGCTCCTCGGATGCTGCCTGACCTGCTGTGCTTTTCCAGTGCCATACTTTCCCACTCTGTCTCCAGCATCTGCAGTCCTCACTTTCTCCTTGTCACACAGTATGGTATACTGTCCATCCTTGTCAGATAGTTGTATGTCTCCATCACAGTCATGGATTATTGACAATACATTGTCATGTGTCATATATACTAGAATGCTGCCATGAATCGTTTACTGTCTCTATTCTGTACTTAAACAGGATGTTCTCTGGGTCTGTGCATATTACCAGAGCAACAAACCTTGCACTGGTTGAAGTATTCAGAATCTTACAATGGTACAGCACAGAAGAAGCTTATTCAGCCCACTCCAACTTTTTCTTTAAAGAGAGTATAAATGATAGTTTAAGTTCCACTTATAATCTACAACAGGGTGAAATGATTGTGATGGAGATAGCACCCTTCTCTTTTGGGCTCAGTTTGAAACAACAAATGAGATGAGTGGATGAGAGATTGTAGCTGTCCGCCATGGTGGAAGGCTGTGCTTGTAAGTGTAACATGGTGTTCCTGCAACTTATTAAACCATGTGGAGTCCCAGTGTAACAAACAACTCCAGTTAAATAAAGTGATTAGTTTGCAGCAGTAAGGATCAAACTATCATCAAGTAATAACACAGAAAAACGACAATCTCCTGAGGAAGTTGGAAACAAACAAACCTGTTGAAGTCTGGGCTAATGTGGACAAGCCATGCAGAATTATGCCAATTCCCCCAGAGCCTCACAGCCACCAACAACTGATCTCACCTTCAGGCAAATGAGATCAAATATGGGCCAGATTGGAATCTCCCAATTAAAGCTCCCCACTACCAGGCATCTGGTCATGTGACCAGCTGAGATCCACCTCAGTGGGAACCAATTGCATATGATGGAGAACTATATGTGATTCATTATTGAAAGTACAGCTTGTCCTCTAGGGTCTGGAGTATTTGGTTTGCATTAAGCATATATCATTGTACAGCTGAGACTGAGAGCTTAGGTTAGGGTATACAGTTACATTTTGGCAGATGGACTAGTGGTTAATGTATCAGAGGTGCACAGCCTTGTGTATATATACATATAACAGCATTCTGGCATATACTAACAAAACAACACTGCAGTCAGACCAGCTTTAAAATAACATCTTCACAACCTTTCCGCTCTTCCATGCCTCAGATAAAATAACAGGATGCAGGAGTGAACGGAAAGTTCCAATTTTCCAGTTAGAATGTAACAAAACCCTAGGTGGGTGATAGTTATTCTCCAGTAATCATGGATTGGATCTCAGAATTACACTGGTTACAGCATGGATGGAGGCCATTTAGCCCGTGGTATTTGGACTAATATTTGGAAGAATCAGTTCACCTATTATCATTCCCTTGCCTTCTCCCCATATCTCTGCATTTGCTTCCTTTGCAGATAATAATCCAATTCCTTTGAATGCCTTGATTGATCATGCCTCCTCCACATTTTTAGGTAGTGCATTCCAGACCCTTAATATAGTAACAGCTTTTCCTCATGTCACCACTGACTTCTGTTGTCAATTATATTAAATCACCAACAGAACTGTTTCTCCTTATCTACTCTGTCCAGGCACCTCATGATGTTGAACATTGCTACCAGATCTCTTAGTCACCTCATCTCCAAGGAAGCATTCCTAACTGCTCCAATTTATCCACGTAACTGAAGTTTCTCATCTTTGGAACCATAATCATGAAGTTTTTTCCACAATCTGTCTAATGTTTTTGCATCCTTCCAAAGTGTGGTGCCCAAAACTGGATGTTATAATCCAGTTGAGGCTGAGTCAGTGCTTTATACAGATTCAACAAGACTACTTTTGTTTTATTCATTCATAGGATGAGGGCATCACTGACTTGGCTAATATTTATTGTCCATCCCTAATTGCCCAGAAGGCAGTTAAGAGTTTTGCTGTGGGGCTCAAGCATGTAGGCCAGACACGTAGGCCAGGCTGGATAAGAATGGTAGTTTTCTTCCCTAAAGTATATTAGTGAACCAGATGGGTTTTCTGACAATTAACAATGGTTTCATGGTCATCAACAGACTCTTAATTCCAGATTTTTTTTAAAAATCAAATTTCACCATCTGCCATGGTGGAATTCAAGCCAGGATCCCTGGGTTAATAGTCTAGCAATAATACCATTAAACCAACACCTTTCTTTACGTACTTTATACTCTTATCTGATAAAGCATAAAGTATTCTGGGATTTATTTAATATAACCTTAAACTATCTTACAACCTTTAATTATTTATATACATACACAGTCTGTGTACATGCAGGTGGCACAGTGGCTCAGTGGTTAGCACTGTTGCCTCACAGTGCCAGGGTCACGGATTCAATTCCAGCCTTGGGCAACTGTCTGTGTGGAGTTTGCACATTCTCCATGTGGCTGCATGGGTTTCCTCTGGATGTTCTGGTTTCCTTTAGGTGTATTAGTCAGCGGGAAATGGGTCTGGGTGTGTTGATCTTCGGAGGGTCGGTGTGGACTTGTGGGCCAAAGGGACTGTTTCTACATTGTAGGGAATCTAATCTACACATCTTTGTCCTTCTGCTCCTGCACCCCATTTAGAATTGTCTCTGCACACTATTCCTACCAAAATTAATCACTTCACACTTTTCTGCTTTAAATTTCACCTGCCACTTGTCTAACTACTTACATCCTTTTGAAACTTTACACTGCCCTCCTTTTCACAGTTCACAATACTTGCAAATTTTGAGATGTTCGCAAATTTTGAAATTGTGCCCTGTATATCAAGGTCTGGGTTATTATATTAATCTGGAAAAGCAGAAGTCATGTCTGTTACTTTTGCTGAATATTCTAATTATAATATTTAACATTTTGGAAGCAAGGTGCAATTGAAGAAAAACAGTTTGAAGCTAAAAGTATAACGGAAGGGACACAACATCCCTCTGTTGAAAAGTGTCAGATGTTGTTGTTTGGTCAAGAGCTGGGGCACTCTGATGGATGCTCAGGGCTGTTGGGACTCTGACTCACAGCTGTAAGGTTCGTTTAGAAAATGCAACTGCACAGTTTCCTGGGATGTTGCTTCTCAGTCTCTTGTGAATTTGCAGAGAGCAGCTCATTTATGAGTGATACCATCTCACTTTATTTCTCCTTGGTTTCCAAGTTCATGTCAAATGTTGTGAATTAGAAATGGTGAATTAAATGAACAAATCTTTGTAAACATTCTGACATTGTTTATACATTAGGTTCCCTTTGCCACCCAGATTGGTATGATTTCTTGCATCCTGTTGTCAGTCATTGATTTTATTATGTTGTTGCACTCCGATAGCTATCCGATCCTCTGTGATTTGTTTTTGGTTATCCTATTAATATTGCTCATACTCTGCTGGACCCTACTATTTTGTTTATGCTCCCATAATTTCGTGAACTGTCACTATGTTCTTTTGGATTTTTTTTTTGTTTGTTTTTTTTTGGTTTAAATGTCCCATTTGGCTCAGGGTTTTTTTTTCCCTATTTCTCTGCTTCTAAGTAGTGTTCCTGTAAATGGTTATTTGCTTGCTCAATGTGTCCATGTGTCACAATGCGTTAGTCAATCAAGCCCAGGGAAGGCACATTCTGAGTGCCTTGTCTCAGCCACAGAGCCCAAGCATTTCTCTTGTGGGTAAATAGGTCAGACCAGGGCTTGTCATAGCAGCTGGTGACGCTGTAACTTTGGCAGAAACCTGACAGCAATTTGTCTGACAAATGATGGAAGGCATGATATGAGGCATAGGACAAGTCAAAAAGAGATAGTGAAAAGAGGAACTCAGTTGTCTGTCAACTTCAGGGCCAAAGGACTTTACAGCCAAAGCAGCAGTCTTGTAATGTAGGCAAAGCAGCTGCCAATTTATCCATAGCAACCTCAACAAGCAACCATGTGCTAATAACTGGATAATCCTTTTTCTTGCAATGTTGAATAATGATTGGTATTTAAAAAGGATATCAGGGATAACTTTTTTTTTCAGAAATAGTGCTATGGGATCTTTTATAGTGTCAGCCTGGACTTTTATGCTCAAATCCTCATTAAACATTCAACCTTTTACCTCATAAACAAAAGTGCTACTAGCTGAACTAATGCAAGAACTTAAATTTATTTGATGATCTTTCAATATTCTGTGAACTGTCACTGTTTCAAGCAGTATGTTGGTGAATGCCTTTGTCACAACCTTAAGGGTTGCTGTACAATTTGTGTTGCAACATCCTTGTAAGCAATCACTCTTGTAACTAATCTGAATGCTCTTTATTCAAGAGTGTGGCCAGGGCTGCCCAATATCTATCTATAGGCGAGTGTAACCTCGCTGAAAACAGGGCCCCTGTGATCTGAGCTGAATATTCTGACTTTCAGACATGTTCCATGTGAGCTTTTTCAATCTTTCAACTCAAAACATTCTATTGAGAAGCACGATACAAGCTGTATTTTGGACTGTGAGTGAATGTATGCAGCCACAGTTATAAATAAACTTCAATCAAAAACAAATCACTTGGCACCTCCTAAATGTGATAACAATGCCAGCACAGTTCCTTTTCCTGGGCTGAATTGCTAGTTTTTTGGGATCACTTTTATTTCTCAGAATTTTTTTTAATGACGAAAAAAACTGACCTTAACTTCAGATCCAGGTTATAATTTGACTGGTCACTCAAGTGTCATCTTTCTCTTTTCCCTGTCCTTGCGTTTACAGGAAGTGTAGGGGAAACATAGAACTCCATCTTCTTTTCCATACTGGGATTAAGAATTGGCCCCAAAGTCAGCTACCTCCATTGCCAGGAGTATATTCTCTGTAGACATTGCATGCTGAGATCCTACAAATAAAATCATTCCCAGCATGGTCAGATGTTATCTTAGGCCATCTGAGAGTGATAATATATTGTTTAATGCTCCCAGTTGTTGTGGAAACATTGCAATGCCTGTCTCATTAACCCTGAAAAGCTCCCCTTTGCCTCATCTCTGGAGCTTATGGCCCTTGATGCCTTTGCAAATTTACTTTGTTCTTCTCTCCAAATTTTTTCTTTGAAAAACTTTAGCCCATGGGGAAAAGAAGTCCAACATTTCTGAAACATGAGTCCTTTACTTGCCCAACAACATATCACCTCAATAATGTCTTTTCTTTCTGCATATGAAAGCAAAGTACTGAGGATGCTGGAAATCGAAAATACAAAGAGAAAATGTTGGAAGTTGGCTCAGCAGCTCATTCAGTGAAACGGTGTTTATATTTCAGGTCAATGACCAGACAGTCTGGATGTTGGTGTTGGGGCACCACATACAAATTTCCAAGTGACATCAAAGATCTGTGCAAGTGCTTGGACTTGCTAGAAAATGCTCAGCTGCTTCAGGTGGATCCTAATATAAAGGGAGATGATGCTCTTGAATTGTGTTTAATTTGGCAATGCAGTATTACACATGTGGGCAGGGTGAATGCTTCATATTCATGGGTCTTTCAGGTGAAAACATTCAAGAGGGTGACCTTTTAGAGGTTTATTAAATCATGAGGGGCATGAATAGGATAAACAGACAGGTCTTTTCCCCAGGGTGGGTGAGCCTGAACTAGAGGGCATGGGTTTAGGGTGAGAGGGGAAAAACTTTAAAGGGATTTAAGGGGCAATGTATTCACGCAGAGGGCGGTGCAGTGTATGGAATGAGCTGCCAGAGGAGATGGTGGAGGCTGGTACAACTACAAAATTTCAAATATATGAATAGGAAAGGTTCAGAGGGATATGGGCCAAATGCTGGCAAATGGGTCTAGATTAGGTTAGGATATTTGTCAGCATGGACGAGTTGGACCAAAGGGTCTGTTTCTGTGCTGTACATCCCTATGACTCTTTGACTCTAAATTACAGAAAGATAGGGATATGAGCATTCTCCTGCTTAGATCTCAAAATGTAAATAAGTAATACCATGAAATGATAGGGCAAATAAAGTGTTGGGATGCATTCATGGGATAGTTGACGAAGATGAGTCATGAAAGTTTGTCCCATACAGACAACGTTGTGCGCAATTTGATGGGTAGCATTAAACCATTGGAAATGGTGAAAAGAAGGGACTCTTAATTAATTCACCGTGTAATGCATCTTAATTATCGAGATGTAGAGGAAGAGTTGGGACTCTACAGAAGCAGAGGCTTAGGTGTGATCCGATTGAGGCTTATAAAAAGAAGTACAGACACAATGGGCTGAATGGCCTCACACAATTCTGTGATTCTGAAATAATGTTCTAGCTGATAGTTGACAATCAACTGGGTTCAGAGCTCTTTGGACAGCAGTTTTAATATTGGTAAGGTCAGATTGAGGAGACCTTCTCTCAGTCCTCAGAACTGTCTACCATCTTGTTTCTGAACACTTACTTGCTGAATTATTTCAAGTGATAGCTGATCTTGATTCTCATTGGGAAAGATCTTATCTCTTATAAAAAGGAGGCATTTTAGGGAATTCAGGACTCAAGTGATTTTCTCGAATAGTTTAAATCACCCTCATGGGTCTAAGAGAAATTCCCCAGACTTTCTCTTCACAGATTGGCTTGTGTTTTAATCTTCTTTTCATCATTTTCATTATTTTGAGTGATGTATATTTTGTCCATTTTTTCCATTTCGTTCTTCCCCTTTTTATAAGTATGGAGATGTTAAATTTGAAATTCTACAAATTTTTCCCCAGTGTCTCACTATAACTTACTTCACATTACTTACCTCAAGTGAGTTAGTTCTATAAAAGTTCTGTATGTTAGTGACTTTAATCTCAATATATTATCCCTGAGCTATACTCCAGTATATGAAACAACTTGGTGCCATTCTCAGAAGCAAAGAGTCAGTCATTTAACAGTTCCAGTGTACTCCTGCCAAGCTCTCATAAGCTGAGGCCATCCAAAACTCTGCTGTCTCAGTCTTTAAGTCCCATTCACCCATCATCCCTGTGCTCAGTGGCTCATTGACTCCCAATTAACCAAAGTCTCATTTTGTTTTCAACTCCATAGATGGCCTTGCCCCTCTCTATATCTATAATGTCTTCCAACCCCACAACCCTCTGAAGCAGGTGAATACCGCTAATTCTCACCGCGTGAGCATTCCTGACTTTAACTTCTCTGCCATCAGTGGTCTCACCCATGCTGCCATGAAACTAAATTTTGAAATAATCTCCCCAAACCCCTAAGCCTTTTGCCTCTTTTTCCTCCTTTAATGCAACCTTTAAACCTCTTTGACCTGGTGATTAGGTATCTGTCAAAATACTTTCTTGTCAGTCGTTTGGTTTTTAGATGTTCTTTATAAAATTCTTTCCAAGTGCCTTGGGTCATTTTATTGTGCTAAAAATGGTTTTTAACTTGTGGGCTGTTATTAATGATCTGACCAAGCAGTACTGGTTGAGTTGAGCAATGCATTTCCTGTAGCCTCAATTGGAGGTGCCTGTTGTATCATTGCACCCGGCCCACCTGCAGGATTCATCGAGATGTAGAGGAAGAGTTAGTCCAACCAAATCTAACCATACCAATGGCAGGTCCAGTGGGATGTTCTTGGTCCACTCTGCTTGCAGTTAATGGGTGAGTTGGTGCCAGCAGGAATATTGATATGGGAAAGTACAACCAAAGGAAGCATTCCAGCGACACTTCCAAAACATAAAGCCAACAATTCTGTGCGCTGTCTACTGCCTGTATGGGAGATGCACAGCTGGCACAATGAGGGTATGTGTGGGTGGGTTTGGGATACTGGGAAATGGGGTATTGAAGTTACATGTGCCTAACTAAACATATCCTTTTTCCACCCATTAATTTAAATGAGACTCGGGTTGTGTTTTGGGCATGCAATCATATTCACCAATAGTTCTCTTTGCTTTACCCATGTTCATGCTAATGATTCTCTAATCAGAGTTCAGTTGCTCATGATTTTCTGTGCTGTTGCAGCCCCTTATAGGTTTGCGGACGATGGTATACATTCAGAGGGAAAACAAATGGCTTTTTTACTCATTCGTGGGATGTGAGCATCAGTGGCTGAGCCAGCATTTATTGCCCATCCTTACATTTTAGATTCCCTACAGTGTGGAAAAAGGCCATTTGGCCAACAATTCCACACTGACTCTCCAACGAGCATCCCAGCCAGACTCACCACCTGTACTCTATCCCTGTAACTCTGCATTTCCCATGGCAAATCCACCTAAGCTACACATCCCTGGACATTATGGGCAATTTAGCATTGCCAAGTCCCCTGTCCTGCACATCTTTGGATGGTGGGAGAAAATCAGAGCACCCGGAGGAAACCCACGCAGACACAGGGTGAATGTGCAAACTCCACACAGACAGTTGCTAAAGGCTGGAATCGAATCTAGGATCCTGGTATTGTGAGACAACAATGCTAACCACTGAGCCATCGTGCCACCCTTTTTATACCAAGTGTATTGACAAAGATGGTGGGGAACTTCCTTCTTGAACCACTGTAGCCCATGTGCTGTAGGTACATCCTACAGTAGGGAGTTCCAGGATTTTGACTCAATGACACTGAAGGAACAGTGATATACTTCCAAATCAAGATGGTGTGTGTTTTGGAGGAGAACTTGCATGTGATAGTGTTCCCATGGATCTGCTGCCTTTGTCCTTGCTATGGTAGAGGTACTGGATTTGGAAGATGCTGTTGGAGAAGCCTTGGTGAGTTACTGCAGATGCAGCTTGTGAACAGCACACACTGCTTCTACTGAGCATCAGTGGTGAAGAGATTGAGTATTGAAGATGGTTAATGGGGTGTCAGTCAATGAGGTTGCTTTGTCCTGGATGGTATCTAACCTCTTGGGCCTTGTTGGAGCTACACCCATCCAGGCAAGTGGGGAGAGTTCCGTTATACTCGTGACTTTAGCTGTAAAGTAAAATATGGTAAGAAAACCCTAAGAAAGGGATTGCAAGCTTGCATGGAAGTAACACAGGAACTGCTCGCCTCGCTTGTTTGAGGAATGGCAAAATGGAGATATTGCTGGATGACTAATTCTGCAGACAGGGCCACCCTCCTCAGACTGGTGCAGTGCTGTGTACCTGACAGGGAGTGGTAATCGTGGGCAAAAGTGTCTACTGTGCCCGCTAGACCCAGGAAAAGAGAATAACTAAACATAGGAAAGCTCCAAGGCTAGGACTTGGGTGGCACAGTGGCTCAGTGGTCAGCACTGCTGCCTCACAGCACCAGGAACCCAGGTTTAATTCCATCCTCGGGCAACTGTCTGCATGGAGTTTGCGCATTCTTCCCATGTCTGCGTGGGTTTCCTCCCACAGTCCACAGATGTGTAGGTCAGGTGGGTTAGCCATGGAATATGCAGGGTTACAGGGATGGGGTGGATTTGGCTGAGATGCTCTTCGTAGGATCATGTGGACTCAATGGGCCGAATAGCCTGCTTCCACACTGTAGGCATTCTATGATTCTAAGATCATCAAGGCATCATACCTTATGTTGTATGCTTAACACAAAAGCCAGGATTTGTTGGGCAGGAACTTGCCCGGCAATAATTCATGATGTGTATGAAAGGCAGGGAAGAATTTTGAATATACGGTTTACTTCCCCTTCGTAAATCAATGGTCTGATATTATATTGTCTGTTATATGCCTTGACAGTGCACCCTCTAGCTCATGGTGAGAAATTGACAGAAAATCTGATAGTTATTTAGAATTTATTTACCGAAAGTGCGATGAATATTTGAAGCAACATGCCAGATGGAACAGTACAAGCAGAATTATGAGGAATGTTGGGAATAAGACTGTTAAATCAGGAGGGGGTGTGGATTAGGCTAGGTCTTTGATGTGTTATTGGTGAAAAAAAGTGCGGTTCCCAGAGTTTTCTTTGTTACTTTGAATAAACCTCATGTGAGAGCTTCGTTGGTTGCAGATCAGAGCTGAGACCAGTGTAACTGTATCCACCTCCATTCCAAACAAGACCTGATCCAAATGCTAATTCTAAGGGACCACATCATTTCCCATTGATCCCCTTCTCAAGACTCTTTGATCCAAGGATAATATTGAGATAAAAAACCCTGACCCAAAGGAGGAATAATATCAGAATTTTTGAGTGTTTGTTACTTTGAGTCCCACTGATCGTCTGCCAGCTGTTATCAGCAGACAGCTTATATAAGAAACTCAACCACGTTGTCCCAGATCATTGTGTTTGTTCAGTTTGTTCAGCTTTGGACTATAAGTCTATGAAATTGGCAAACAAGATATCTTTCCTAGGTACTTGGAAGGAATTTTAATTAGAGCAGAACATTTCTTGGCAAAGTCATTGGGGAGTTATCAGGATTCAATTGTATTACGGATGGCATTTTGGAATTTAGTTCTAATGGCTACAATTAATCAGGGTGGTTCAAGGATCTGAGATGAGAAATTGAGAGAATATTGAGTCCATGATTGCCACCTTAACTCAGTACAAAACCCAGAGCTGAGCAACTTGCTAGCCTATTTCAGAGGGCAGTTGCTGTGGTTCTGGAATTGCATGGGAAGTTGATGGGGCAGTGGTAATGTCGTTAACCCAGTAATGCAGAACCCCAGGCTAATGTTCTGAGGGCAGTGTTTGAATGCTGCGATAGCAGATTAAAATTTCAATTCTAATTGTGATTGTTGTTAAAAATCGACCTAGTTCACTATTACCCTTTACGGAAGGAAATCTGCCATCCTTAGCTAGTCTGGTCTACGTGTGACTCCAGACCCACAATAATGTGGTTCACTCTTAATTGCTCTCTGGGCAATTACGGATGGGCTGTCCTACCTAGTGATGTCTGCATCTCATGAATGAATGAAAAAACTTTGGCTAGGCTGGGTTAGAGTAGGAGATTTCCTACCCTTGAAGACATAAGCGAACTGCATGGATTTTTGCAACAATTGATGATAGTTGTCATGGTCATTATTACTTTCAATTCCAAATGCATTAATCAAATTTAAATTCAACTGGCTACGATTGGATGATTAATGAAGGAAACACTAGGAAATGATTAATTGAGCTCAATGTGAGATTATCAATAACAGAGTTCACTGGGCGATAGGGGAGTTGAGAGAGAATCATCAACAGAACATCAAGAGACGGTAATGTGCAGAAAGTGTTGACGAAGGAGGATTATCTCATGAGAATATGATAGATTTCTATGTTTGCATGGCATTGAATTGCCTCTTATTAGTCACAGAATTTACCAATTGCCTTATAGATTGCATTAGTTGTGATAAGGTATCTGGTGAAAAGATTCTAGTGATCAAAATTTACCAGCAATATAGTTTTTACCATTGGATTTTCATGCTGAATTTCATTGATTTCACAGATTGATCACAGGTTTGTGTTTTATGTCAGTAATCAGTACCAGCTTCCCCTTGGATTCTCAGCTCTGCAACACCTGCCTGTGTTGGCTCCATGAACTAGACACATCTTTTCCTCCTTGCACTGTGCCCCAGTCCTCATAGTGGCAATTGGTCTGTGGCAACTCATGGGTATGTTCCTGCCTACAACATTCAGAACCAGCTGATAGAGCTGAGAATACACAGGGACAAAACAAACGCTACTGGGGAGGGGGAGATGAGTGATGGAGCACAGTCTGGAAAGTGGAGTTGAGTCCACAAGCAGATCAGCTAAGATTTTATTGAATGGTGGAGCAGACATGAGGGGCCAAAGGGTTTACTCCTGCTCCTGAAGGGTGAGGAAGTGAAGAGAAATTCCTGGGATTTCCTGAAGTAACATCAGAGGATTAGCATGCAAATTAGTTGAGCAGACTATACCAGCATCTTTCAGCCAATTTTCAAAAAAAGTTCATTCATGGGATGACGGCATTGCTGGCTAGGTCAGCATGTATTGTCCATCCTGAATTGCCCAGAGGGCAGTTAAGAATCAACATTAAGAAGAACATTGCAGATTTCCTTTCCTAAAGGACATTAGTGAACCAGATGGGTTTTTCCCAACTATCATCGTTAGACTCTTAATTCCAGATATTTATTGAATTCAAATTCCACCATCTCCCATGATGGGATTCAAACCCCAGGTCCCCAGAGCATTAGCTTGGTCTCTGGATTAGTAGTCCAGCGATAATACCACTAGGCACCCTTGTTTGCTGGGTGCTACATTGGAGCAGTGCCCAAGAAACTTTGGTTTTGTACCCAGCTCCACACAGATTGCAGTAACTGGTAACCAGTAGGCACCAAGGAAGTGGAGCTGGGGTAACAATTTTATTTCTGTAGATATCTTAAACCAGCTTTTGGGCTGGAGGCTTTCTGTTTTGAGCTTTTGGACAAAAGCCAGGAAGCCAACAGTTGGCAACCATTAGACAAGGCCCCTCAGACCTGTAGGAACATTTAGAATTCCTTTACAACTTCAGGTGTAAGCTCCTGCGAAGAAGCAGACAGACTACTGCAGCCTTGAATAGAGTGGCTTCAGGTCAGCTCAGGTGTGTTCTGTTCAACTTAAGTCAAAATTGAAGGAATGATGAGGAAAGGAACATTGACCACTTGAAATCTTGCACTAGTTCATTCAAAGTGCCTTATCAACTATTGCAGTTTCTAAGAATGAATTGTATCAAAAGCATGTGTAAGTCAACAGAACGGTTATAAAAATTGCCTTTGGATATTGAGCCAAAGTCTTCACAACTGTGCACATAAAAGCCAATTTCCAGGAGCCAGTGCGATTTTTTCTTATTACTGTAACAGTATTAAAAGGACGCAGGCCAGCTTGGGATCAAGCAGTGACACCTAGAAATAAGGAAAGGGAAGATTGATTCAGTCCTTGAATCTGATGCTCACCTCTTTTGCAGTCCGAATCTGCAAACTAACCCAGCAGAAATTGCTATTGTGACACAAAAATGTAACTTCATAAAGATAATGGGGGAGTTCCTAAGAAAGTTCTTGATCAAAAGAGTGATGAGAATGCAGAACTCACTGCTTTAGAGAGTAGTTCAAGTGGACAGTATAGTTGCATTGATGTGGAAACTAGACACTAATGTGAGGAAACGGGATGGATGGCTGCAATACAGGATTTTGATGAGAAATGGTGGGAGGAGGATGAAATGGAGATTAAGCACTACAAGGAAATTGTTAGGCTGAATGACCTGTTTTCGTGTAAAAACTAGGGGGAAAACAGGGTCCCGTAAAGATCAACAAGCTCGTATATATTTGGAACCACAGGAGGTGGGAGAGGTACTAAGCGTATATTTTGTGGCAAGAAAGAAGTAGAGGCTAGGGAACTTGGGAAATAAATATGACGTCTTGAAAAAGGTCCAGATTACAAAAGAGGAAGTCCTCGAGGTTTTAAAAAACATTAAGATGGACAAATCTCCTGGATCTGATCAAGTGTATTCCAGGATGTTATGGGAAGTGAGGGAAGAAATTGCAGGGCCCCTGGCTGAGATATTTATATCATCTACAGCCACGGGTGAGGTGCCAGAGGACCGCAGGGTGGCTAATGTTGTGCCTTTATTTAAGAAAGGCTGTGAGGAGAAGCCTGGGAACTATAGACCAGTGAGTCTGATATCAGTGGTGGTAAGCTGTTGGAGGGGATATTGAGTGATAGGATTTGGAGAGGCAAGGACTGATTAGAGATAGTCAGCATGGCTTTGTGAATGGGAAATTGTGTTTCACAAACTTGATTGACTTTTTTGAGGATGTAGCCAAAAAGATAAATAAGGGAACAATGGTTGATGTTGTTTACATGGACTTTAGTAAGGCCTTTGACAAGATTCAGCATGGTAGACTGGTTAATAAAGATAGATCTCATGGGATTGAGAGAGAACTTGCAAATTGGATACAAAATTGGCTTGATGGTAGGAGACAGAGGGTGGTGGTGGAGGGTTGCTTTTGGACTGGAGGCCTGTGACTCGTAATGTTCCATTGGGATCAGTGATGGGTCCACTATTGTTTGTCATTTACATAAATGATTTGTATGAGAATTTTGGAGGAGAAATTAATACGTTTGTAGATGACATCAAAATTGGTGATATAGTGAAGAAGGTTATCTAATATTACAAAAGGATCTTGATCAATTGGGCCAATGAGCTGAGAAGTGGCAGGTGAAATTTAATTTGAATAACTGCAAAAGTATTGCATTTCGTAAAATGAACAAGGGCAGGACTTAAACAGTTAATGTTAGGGCCTGGAGTGGTGTTGTTGAACAGAAAGAGGTTCAGGTACATAATTCTTTGGAAGTTGCATCACAGGTAGACTGAATGGTTAAGATGGCATTCAGCACACTTGACTTCATTGCTCAGACTATTGAACATAGGAATAGGGATGTCATATTGTGCTTGTACAGAATGTTAGTGAGGCCACTTTTGGAATACTGTAGAGCTTTGGAGTTTTTGTCACCCTGTTATTGACTGGTATTATTAAGTTGGAGAGGATTCAGAAAAGATTTACCAGGTGTTGCCGGGACTGAGGGGTTTGAGTTATAAGGAGAGGCTGGATTGGCTGAGACATTTTCATTGAACCATTGGAGTTGAGTGGTGACCTTATAGAGGTTTATAAAATCATGACAGGCATAGATAAGATGAATGGAAAAGGTCCTTTCACTAGGGTAGGGAAGTTCAAAACTAGATGGCATATTTTTAAAGTGAGAGGAGAAAGACTTAAAAGGGATCTGAGCGGCAACATTTTCACATACAGGGTGGTTCGTATAGAATTCTAGAATTTGTATAGAATGTGGAATGAAGTGCCAGACAAAGTGGTAGTTGTAGGTACTTATACAACATTTAAAAGATATTTGTACATATACATGAATAGGAAAGGGATATGGGTCAAATGCAGGGACTAGTTTAGTTTAGGAAACTTGGTCAACATGGGTCTGTTTTTGAGCTGTATGATTCTATGACTCTGTATCCTGGATAGTTTGAAAGCATGTAGATGGAGAAAGCCTTCCCCCATTTCTTTAACTTGGGTGATGATCCAAGTTGGAGACAGCCCAGTTATCAGCCGATTTCCGTCCACTTTACAATTGCAAACCCAGATGTTGTGAGTCTGATCCAGTTCTGGAGTGAACACTCAGTTTTAGCATATATTTTGCAATAATACAAGATTTACTAACTTGTATAATAACCAGATGATTAAAAAAAGTAAAATAGAAAAACTATCAAGATTATAGAGCACCTGAAATAATCTACAATCGAGATTTATGTAACCCCCTTTAACACAGTTAAACAACATCAGTCACTTCACAGGAGTACAATCAACCAGAAATTGACACAGAGCCAAAGAACTAGGGCAGGTGAAAAGAATAAAGATTGTGGAACACAAAGTGAGTTAAAACCTCATAGTGTGATAATAATGAACAATATTTCTCTCTTATTTCAATGAAAGCTTTGTACTGCTTGAAATAATGTCATACAGCCTGTTTTCAATCCTAGACATTTCAAATTGAATGGCTGAAAATGGGTGTCAATCACCATTTTTTCACTGGGAATATTAACAAATTGATTATTTATCCATGTGAGAAAACCAACAAGTAAATTGTTGATGGTTGAAGTTCAGAGGAGAAACAGATTCTTGCAATTCATGATTAGGTTTTGCACAACAATTGCAGGGGCAATAGGAAGTCTTCCGATTGTAGGCTGTCTTGATATCTTTTAAAACTCAAACAACACCAGGTTATAGTCCAACAGTTATATTTAAAAGTACAAGCTTTTGGACCACTGCTCCTTTGTCAGACAGCTACCTGAAAAAGGAACAGCGCTCCGAAAGCATGTACTTTCAAATGTAACTTTTGGACTATAACCTGGTATTTTGTGAGTTTGAACTTTGTCCACCCCTGTCCAACACTGCCACCTCCACATTATCCTTATATTTTGACTGCCATACCATAACATAGCTTAATGTATAATTGTTGTGGTTCTGTTTGCTGAGCTGGGAATTTGTGTTGCAGACGTTTTGTCCCCTGTCTAGGTGACATCCTCAGTGCTTGGGAGCCTCCTGTGAAGCGCTTCTGTGATGCTTCCTCCGGCATTTATAGTGGTTTGAATCTGCCGCTTCCGATTGTCAGTTCCAGCTGTCCGCTGCAGTGGTCGGTATATTGGGTTCAGGTCGATGTGTTTGTTGATAGAATCTGCGGCTGAGTGCCATACCTCTAGGAATTCCCTGGCTGTTCTCTGTTTGGCTTGTCCTATACAACCCAGAGGACTATCCACGTTACCAAAAATCAAGAACATTTCTGAACTGACAGCCAGACTACTGCGACCACTAGGACTCATAACAGCACACAAACCAACAGCCACTCTCAGACATCATCTCACCAGGACAAAGGACCCAATACCCAGCATGAGCAAAACCAATGTAGAGTACAAAATCCCATGCAAGGACTGCACAAAACACTACATAGGACAAACAGGAAGACAGCTAACGATCTGCATCCATGAACACCAACTAGCCACGAAACGACACGACCAGTTATCCTTAGTAGCCACACACGCAGAAGACAGGCAACATGAGTTTGACTGGGACAACACAACTATTATAGGACAAGCCAAACAGAGAACAGTCAGGGAATTCCTAGAGGCATGGCACTCATCCACAGATTCTAACAACAAACACATCGACCTGGACTCAATATACCGGCCACTGCAGCGGACAGCTGGAACTGACAATCGGAAGCGGCAGAGAAAAACCACTATAAATGCCGGAGGAAACATCACAGAAGCGCTTTACAGGAGGCTCCCAAGCACTGAGGATGTCACCTAGACAGGGGACGAAACGTCTGCAACACAAATTCCCAGCTCGGCGAACAGAACCACAACAACCAGCACCCGAGCTACAAATCTTCTCACAAACCTTAATGTATAATTCAAGATTCAACACATGAGATGTTCTATTCCCTGTCCTTAATGTGTCAATGTCTGTTTTAGCTATATATATGTTAACTGGTATATCTTACTTGGCTTGAAGAGACCACTGAACAAGATCTGCAAAATTTGCTGATTCTGCTAAGTGTTATTAACTCCTGTGTGATACAGCTTCTGTTGAAAACATTTTGCCTCTTAAGTTCATTCAGGCATTTGAAGAACTAACCCTTAAGCAATGTAAATGCAACTGACAAAGGTACCTTTGTCTAGCTTACAGACTGGTCAGATAAATGTCAGCCCATCATAGCCTGAATATTCTACGGATTGTATAGAAAGCCTGTTTCAAATTGGGAATTCACAGTTATACAATGCTGAATAGTCACTGCTCCTTTGAATTTCCCCATTCAGTTCTTCCCAAGATGCAAATATGGCATTAAATATGCCTTCTTCACTCTGTTGAAATCAATGTTGCTTCTATAATCTGGATTAATTCATTCTTTAGACTTTCAAAACTGCAGAATCATTTCTGTCCTTCTCTTTCTCTGCCATTCTTCTATCCAATGTATCTTATGTTCTGATTTATTCTTCTCAACATCTTGTATTAAGCGATTTGGCTCTCCTTGATTTCTCAATGACAAAAACATGTTTTTGGTCTTTTTTTCTGAGATTTCCCTACAGGTTGCTGGTACACGTGCAATACGTGTCATGTGGAGTGAAAAGCTCTCTGAGATCAGTGCTTCTTATTTGTGGTCAGACCTGTGCTTGACTCAGAAACAGGAAATGAGATTGTTGAGGGGGTATAGAGGGAACCATTATTAAGCCCAGGTGCTACATGATTCAATGTTCTGGAAGCACTTATACCAAGCTCACAGAATTCCTGGAATGTTTTAGTACTTGTTTATCTTCCACAGAAAAGAAATCTCAATGTGCAATAAAGTCAGAACGAGTATGATTTAGTCTGGCTTGTGATAAAGTCACTGCTTATTGCATTAGTTCAAAATCAAGGACTTCTCAAACTTTACAAAACAATGAAATATGACAGAATAAATCTTCATTCCTCACTCCACCGCTGCTTCCATTTCCAACCCATGTCTTCTTTTGTTTCCTTCCTCTCCAAAAGACACTGAATTGTCCCGGAAGTGCTGACAACACACTGAAACCTCACCCAAGTGTCCATACTTCATGTATGAACTTTGACATTGAGTGTTTGGGTGAATTAAGAAATCACAACTGAGCTGAGGTATATCCTCATCAAGCAGCTCCAGCCACACACACACTCTCTCTCTCTCCTCTTTCTCTTTCTCTCTTTCGCACACACACTCACATGTGCAGGAAGAATGATTTGATCAGCTGGACAAACACAGGATGATTTATCTTCTTCTTTCCATTAGAGATGGTGAAGACAATATTAGTGTCGTGATGACCTCAAATTTCAGGACAACATAAACTGGGATTGACTTCCATATTTTGTTACTCTATTGCTCAGTATTGCACTGGTGATTGCTAAAGGTTGGAGTGAGTGGTATTGTGGTGTCAAACACTAGAATGAATAAAACTTGGCATCCAGCAGGAAGCTGTAATCAGTTTGATCATTAATGACTCTATCCCTTCGTTGTCTCTACAAGGCTATGCCTCTATCTTCTATATTGTTTTTGCTGTATCTTCTTTGGTCTGTCTCACTGTATTACCTGATCCTGTTTAACGTCTGTGCTGTCTTCTCTGCCACGATTATGGAGTGGAAGATGCAGCATTCAGTAATTACAGCCATAGAGTCATAGAGATGTACAGCATGGAAACAGACCCTTCAGTCCAACCTGTGCATGCTGACCAGATATCCCACCCAATCTAGTCCCACCTGCTAGCACCCGGCCTATATCCATCCAAACCCTTCCAATTCATATACCCATCCAAATGCCTTTTAAATGTTGTAATTGATCCAGCCTCCACCACTTCCTCTGGCAGCTCATTCCATACACGTACCACCCTTTGCGTGAAAAAGTTGCCCCTTAGGTCCCTTTTATATCTTTCCTCTCTCACCCTAAACCTATGCCCTCTAGTTCTAGACTCCCCGATCACAGGGAAAAGACTTTATCTATTTACCCAACCACGCCCCTCATAATTTTGTAAACCTCTATAATGTCACCCCTCAGCCTCTGATGCTCCAGGGATAACAGCCCCAGCCTGTTCAGCCTCTCCCTGTAGCTCAAATCCTGCAACCCTGGCAACATCCTTGGAAATCTTTTCTGAACCTTTTCAAGTTTCACAACATCTTTCCAATAGGAAGGAGACCAGAATTAACAGTAATTAACAACAAGGTGGATCTCTTGAATATGTAGAAAAAAAGACGATTGAGTGCTTGAAGAGTAGCTGTGGATCTAGTCAGTAGAGAGGGGAAATTGGTAAAAGTGACAATTGCTAGAGATGAAGTAGAGGGGCAAGTGCAAAACTTCAGATAAGACAATATTGATTATCTAAATCCTGAATGATTCAGCTCCTACAGAAAATGATAAAAAGTGAGCAGTGATGCTCTGGTTTGATATTATTTCTGAAACTGATGCAGACATTTGATTCATTTTACGATTCAGGAATACTTCACCTAGACGGCTGAGCTTTCCATTCATTCTGAATATTTAGTTTCACTGCTGCCTGCTTGAGTTTCTGTTTATGAGCTGAAGAAAGCCAAGAATTGAAACATCAGGGAACAGAATCCAAAAATATAATTCCAACAGCAGTGCAATTCGTCAGCCCCAACATATCCTCCAGCGTACAATACATAAAGTCAAAGCATTCCAAACAGAAACCTCCAGAGAAAAGTCAGTTATAGATGAGTGTACAAAACTGACAGGCAACAAAAGATCAGCTGTTCCAGCAAGGTTTCCCCATACACGATAACTGGAGTAAATATTTCCTCCTACAACCAAATATTTCCTCCTACAACCCTTTGCAGCCAGAAAAAAATCAAAGGTCAGTAAGTGGAAAAATACTCTGGAAAAATCAATAAGTGATCAAAACCAGTCCATGCGATAGCATGCACCAAACTGTGTAAGGATACATACCTATACGTCTATATCCTGCCATGGACTGTTTCCTGCTCCTTATGTAGGCGAGGATTCCATGTGTATAAGTAATTCATTGAAGTCTGCAATTTCTAAAGACTCTTAAAGGTGATACTTCTTTAATAGAATTCCGCTTTACTTATTTGTACTGAACTGGTTAAAGTAGACTAAAATTAAAATGATGGGTGACTGTAATGTTTCTGGCTTGACTTTTTGTCATACAAATCCATTGTAGAACAAAACATTGTAGCTACCCAACCTTCAGTTATTGCAATGTTCCTTGGGTACTGTTAGATGCTTGATACTGCCTGGAAGTGACAGCAAAGCTTACTTTCTTGACAAGATCGATGGAGGATCTTGAAACTACATGGGATCGGGATTTCTCTCCTTCAGCCACTGGCCACTTCCTCCCATTCTTTCCAAGTGTAATATTCCCTTACCTCACTTCTTGCTGCTTTCTAGAGCCACCATGTGGAAAGTCTTGGAAGGTCCTGCCCAGTGAATAGCAGCTGAAGGCCCATATTCCCCAGTAGAGATCAAGGCCTTGTAGCACTAAACTCTCTACTCAAGTGATGTCTATCACTTAACAGTTTGTTCTGCCTGGCAAAAGATTGCAGATGCTTTTGTAAATGGATTAGTAAGTAGAACACTTTAAGTAATTCAGTAAGGTAAGACTAATGAACAAAAGCCATCTGCTTGTTAACATGTTCCACATTTACATCCTGCTAAGTTTTTGTCCAACCATAACTTTCATGAATTGAATCTAATAAATGCCCATACCTCAGTCAGCTATATAATAATTCTGTAACATTCAACAAAAGCATTCACATCTAATCATGAATTGAATCTAATATGTGTCCATACCTCAGTCAGCTGTATAGTAAAGCTGCAACATCCAACGAAAGCATTCACATCTAATCATGGTCAAGTTTAGTGCTGGAAAAGTACAGCAGGTCAGGCAGCATCCGAGGAGCAGGAGAATTGACATTTCGGGCATAAGCCCTTCATTTCCTGATGAAGGGCTTATGCCTGAAACGTTGATACTCCTGCTCCTCAGATGCTGCCTGAGCTGCTGTCCTTTTCCAGCACTAAACTCTCAACTCTGATCTCCAGCATCTGCAGTCCTCACTTTCTCCGCATCTAATCATGGCTTTGGGCTCAATAAATGACAACCATTAAAAACCCCTTACACTACCTGAAATACATTAACATATTGATAGTGATGGAGTATTCAGTGGTAAACAATACAAGGGTGTTGGTCACATTCACTAATGGACAACACCATATCTCATACTGTGATATATCACAAAATGAACTGAAGCAGAAGGAAGGACCTGCACTAATTTAATGCCTTTAAGAACTTCCGGATGTCCTGAGGTTCTTTACAGTTATTGGAGCGATGTTCAAGAGTAGTCATTGGTGGACTATACAGAAATGCTACAATCAGTTTTCATGTGGAACATTTCCAAAAATAGCAATGAAATAGATAAGCAGATCGTTCATTAGGTATTAACTGAAGGATAATTGCTGGCCAGCAAACAAAGGAAATAGCTTTGATTTTCTTCAAAGAGTTTCATGGGATTTTTATCAGTTCAGAGTTTATCACTTAATCTATAAAATAATGTTTCTGCTGTAGTAGCCTCCTCTCACAGCACTGCTCAGTCTACATTATTTCCTCAAGTCTCTGATAGCGCTTACACAAAGACCATCTGACTCCAGAGTGAAGGAGCTCCCACAGAATGGAGGCTGACACTACCAAAATGAGCAGTAGTCATAATCTTACTGGTACTAATGATGTGTCTATTCTGTGAGCTTGCTGTCACAGTTCTGACTGTGGGTGACAAAGTTCTGTCTCACTGAACCAAAACTATTGCTCTAAATGGGCCCCAGAAGAAAGCCAGACATTGACCTTGAGGGCATTTTCAGCTTTCACCTGGCAGGAAAGCTATGGTAGTTTCCTGCCTCTGACCAAAGTTAGAATCACATTTTGGGGCACAATGGGCTTCCTCCTTCTAAGGGCCTGAGTGATGTGGGTTGCAGTGAGAAATGTGGCTGAATCATGAACAAAGTCCAATGAGGGCTATCTGACAGGGAAAATACACTGCATCTTTTAAACGGTGTTAAGGCGAGGTCTCCCTGGGTGTGTTAATATAAAGGCCGATGGAAAGGGTTAATGTTTGTTAACCGCCTTACTAACCGCATGTGTTCACATAATTAATACTGATCCTACCACAGACCGTGAGTAAACTAGACAGCAGAAATTCTCGACATGAGAGTCAGAGCAGGGACCTGGGCAATGTCAGCTCACCACTGGCTGAGGTTCCTCATCAAAAAGCAGGATCTCAGGGCGCAACCAATGGGCAGCAGCTGTACACAAGTGTCATCTATGGGCACTGGTATCTGATCATTGCCAACACCCTCAGGATCCTCCTGCGATTTCTCCAATCCACTTGCAAGATGCTTTGGATGGACAGGGCTGCACACCAGCATTTAGCATCGAAAGGTTGCTCCAAGGAAATTTGGTGTGCAGGGCCAAGCCTGCACTTGAAGGAATGGACCAGGCTACAATTCAGAGCTGCTTGCTTTTCTCTGTTAGCACTCACATCTGTCAAACTAACTGAATGCTCTCAGTAAACCTGCAATGTCATGCCATGCATGCCAATTAGCATAATCACATGATCAGGCAGCTGGTCAGCAGTGCACTATCAAAGAGTGGGTAAGGGGGAGGGGTGTTCATCTTGCTGTATGATGCCGTGTCATATCAATCTCACACCTGAAGCAGATGTTATCAGTGAACACAATGCATGGGGAGTAAGCAAGCAGCCATGTCTCAAAGTCTTATGGGGATAGGCCTCACTGAAGCCATTGGTAGCACCTGACAAGGGGTCCCAGCGCTGTCAAGAGGATTGCCCACAGCCAGACATTTGGTCAGGGCGATCTCGCTCAGGGGTCCATGCCTCTTCAGTCTGGGAAGTGAGTCATGGTCAGTCTTGAGGCTTCATGGAGGCCAGGGAAAAGATGCAATGTTTGACCAAGATGGGCAATAGTGCCAGCAGAGCCCACAGCCCTATACACAGCTTGCTGTTTCACTTTCATATGTTGCATCCAATTCTAAATGTGGACATTGATCCATGGTACATCCTCTATGAACATGAAGTTAGGCATCATGGTGACATGGTTACATACCCAAGCTATAGGGATTCTTGCACTGATTCTATTCATAGTTACAAGCTAGATTATTCAGATCTTTAGAGATTCAGCAAATAAATGCATTTCAAAGTTATTAACAGTTATGGAGTAGTGAGAATGTACAGTGCAATGTCACCCATGCCACCAGTATGCCTCAAAGGTCTAATTAAACTTTCCCTCTCACTATCTATCAGTTGGTCCTTGGCTTTGGAGATATGGTTGGGCTACTCTGGGCCTCTTTGTGTCTGGACGGCCCAGACACACTGATCGTCTCCTTGACTGAGACAAATAGGCTCTCCTCAGTTTGAACTTCCATGGTGAGTGTGGGGAGTGGGTGGTCAGGCAGGGTGGAGATGGGGGACCTGGCTCCCTCTGGAATACCCTGAGATGAAGGCTCTGTGGGAATCCGTACGTGGTTAGTCCTCCCGTGTCTGGGTGCCTCCTGGCATCGCCATGTCTTTATATGAGGAAGAAGTACCTGGAATAAGTGCCTGGATTCCACACCAGCTCCACTCCCCTACACCTCCCTTCCCCCTCCCAACCCCCCACCTCCAACCTCCTCCCCCCGGGTCACCATGGCTTTAGTCTTGAGGAACAACGGCTGTGTCAATAGAGTGCTGGTGTGTATACCATTCCAGCAACCTCTGAGAGTGCTCCTTGGCCATCCATGGCAGCTGCCAATCTGTCCATGGAGGCAGCTAGATAATCACTCACTCAAGCTTTAAATTCTCTTCGTGTGCAGCCAGTTTTCCAGCCTCATTGTAATGAGGCCCGTTGTCTCCCACGTAACTTTCTGCAGCTCCTGCTGTTCCGTCTGGACCACATCCCTGATTGAGGATACCACAGTATCCTCTCCTTCCTGGGCTTGAGTAGCTGCCTGGTCCACCTTGGCTGTTGCACTTAGGTGCTTACCAACCTGTGGGTCCTAAATGTTCTAACCCTGGTGTTGCTATTGAGGCACCAGTCTTTCAGCTAGTGGGTGAATAGCTCCACCAATGTTTCATCTGAGACCTTGGTATTCTCATCCACAGAGGTCAAGGCGGTGCCTGCTGGCAGAGTAGCCCATTTCTCTAAACCTTTCATGAGATACTTTCTCCTGTAACATGGAAAAGGGAGGGGTTGAGATGAAAGTGGACAGCATAGTTTTTAGTGCTGGCGTGGGTGGTCGAAGAAGGGTGAGATGTCTCAGGAGAGTGAGTTGGCAGTGCAGAGGCCTCCCATTTTCCCCCGTTTGGGACTTTGGGGATTTGAGTGGCTGAAGGAAGATGTTGAAGGGAAATTGTTAGAGGAGCAGAACATGAGCCTTGGTGGGAGATGGATGCAGTAGCAGGGAGAGAGTGAGTGTGAGGTGACAAGAGAAAAGATGTGATACTTACCCAGCAGAATGGAGGAAGTCATTGACTCCTTGTGGCACTGCTACCCTTTCCTCCAGGCTATGGATATGTCACTGATCTGGGTGGCAACGTTGGACCAGGCTGCCAGGATCTAGTGGCAGAACCACATCTGCCAATCCCCTCGAAAGAGGATAGTTCTCCTCTGGACCAATCGAAGCAGCAGGACCTCCAGTTCTTTATTAGAGCCATTTTCCCATTCTCCTTGTCCAAGACTGCATATAGATTGAGGAAGACAAGCGAGTCGCCAATTTTAAGAAGGTCAAATGTGATTAATGACTTTGGGTTGGGGTCACAAGTAAAATTTTCCACCATTTTAATGCAAGAGAACAGGTGGCATGTTGAGAATAATGGCTTTTGACAAGGTTTCACACAAGCGATTAGTAAGCAAAATTAAAACTTATGGTACGAGGGGAATGTATTGACATGGACAGAGAACTGGTTTGCAGGCAGGGAGCAGAGAGTTGGAATAAACAGGTCCTTTTCAGAGTAGCAGGCAGTGTCGAGTAATGTGCCACAAGGTTCAGTGCTGGGACCTCAGTTGTTTACAATGTACATTAACAGTTTGGATAAAGGAATTGAATGCCATATCTCCAAATTTGCAGATGACACTAAGTTGGGTGGCAGCGTGTGCTGTGAGGAGGATGCTGAGAGGCTGCAGAGTGACTTGGACAGACTGGCTGAGTGGACAAATGCTTGGCAAATGCAATATGATGTGAATAAATGTGAGGTTATCCATTTTTGTTACAAAAACAGTAAGGCAGATTATTATCTGAATGGTGGCAGTTTAGGAAAAGGTGAGGTGCAATGCCCCCTGGGTGTCATGTTTGAACAGGCGCTGAAGGTTGGCATGCAGGTGCAGCAGGCAGTGAGGAAAGCTAGTGGCATGCTGGCCTTCATAGCGAAAGGATTTGATTATTGGCGTAAGGCTGTCTTGCTGGAGTTATACATGGCCATGGTAAGACCACACCTTGAGTACTGTGTGCAGTTTTTGTCTCCTAGTCTGAGGAAGGTCATCCTTGCTATTGAGGGAAACCTGCGAAGGTTCACCAGACTAATTCTGGGGATGGCAGGACTAATATATGAGGAAAGGCTGGGTCAAGTGGGCTTATATTCATTGGAAGAAGAGGGGGGAGATCTTATAGAAGCATTTAAAATCCTGATGGGACTGGACAGGCTGGATGCGGGAAGAATGTTCCTGATGTTGGGGAAGTCCAGAACAAGGGGCCACAGTCTAAGAATAAGGAGTAAGCCATTCAGCAGTGAGATGGGGAAGAATTTCTTCACTCAAAGTGTTCTGAACCTGTGAAATTCTGTCTCACAGGAAGCTGTTGGGGCAGTTTGTTAGATATTTTCAAGAGGGAACTGGATTTGGTCCTTGGAGCTACAGGGATCAAGAGGTGAAGGGAGACTGTGGGAATGGGATGCTGAGATTGCATGATGAGCCATGATCTTATTGAATGGCAGTACAGGCTTGAAGGTCGAATGGCCTCCTCCTATATGTATTTTCTGTGTTTCTAAACCTCACTGATTCCCCTCGTCAGAATGCAATCTTTAAGCTGAAAATGATCATAAAACACTTTACAAACTAACAATCTCTATTGAAACTTTACTAATATTTGTGGATATCTTTAAAAGCTAAACACGCATTACATAAAATTAAAATAATTTGCAGCATTTTGTTTGAACCTGATTCTAGCTTCATGTCTGGAGTGTGTCTGGTTAACAATAAGCAAGATTGAATGCTTGCATCCCCTCAGGCATTTTCCAGGCCAGTGACAATGAATATTAACTGAAGGAAATGTGATCCACCATAAAATCCCACCGTACATCTGCCAGCTGGCTTTCACAATGTGTTGGGGCAATGATCCTCTGGTCGAACTTGACCACCATCAGCCACTGGAAACAAATTTACTTTGCAGATTTTTGTGATAAAGCCCTAAGATCGGTCTTCATCTGATTTTTCTCTGATGCCAATGCCAGATTTGCCTGTCATCATCGAATCATTGAATCCCCCCAGTGTGGAAGCAGGCCATTCAGCCCATCGATCTCACACTGACCCTCCAAACAGCATTCCTCTCAGACCCACCCCTCTACCTATCTCTGCAACCCTGCATTTCCCATGGCCAATCCACTTAATCTGCACATCCCTGGACACTATGGGGAAAACCTAGCATGGCCAGTCCATCTAATTTGCACATCTTTGGACTGTGGGAAGAAACCAGCACAGCAGGAGGAAACCCACGCAAACTGTATACAGACAGTCACCCAAAGGTGGAGTCAATCCCAGGTCCCTGGCACCATTAGATAGCTGTGCTAACCACTGAGCCCTCATCAGACAGAAGGAGTGAAATAAATAGAAATTACAACATGGAGACATGATATCAAACCTCAGCATTCCATTTTGGTGCTGACCCAACTTGCCAGCAAATAGTTTTAACCACATTTTCAGACCATGTTCCCAAAGCCTTTAACAACTTAAGCCATCAGCCACTAATCTCGATGTAAAGGTGGCATGGTCTTAACCACACCATAGGGCTGCTCTCTCAGTAAGAGATGACTAATGATGGTTTAACCTGAGGATTGCCACATGTCAGGCAAAAGGAGAGGTTGAGAAGGAGAATCCACTGTGGTAACCTCCCAGTCAGTGCAGGAATTGAGGCTATGACAGTTGGTATTACTCTGCATTGCAAATTGGCCACCTATCCAACCAACTGAGCTAAACTGACAGCCAATGTTGTAATTTCTGCCTCCAGCACAAATCCGACAAGTGAATTCAATGTGTCCTGTATTCTGTTCCAAATCTCTTACATTTAATTCTGTTCTTGACTCTTCAAAAACTGGAAACAGTCTAGTATCTGGTCCCACCTTAATAACTTTTAACACAACTATTATATTATTCAATAACATGCATTGTTCTAATGAAAAATAAATGGTTATTTTCCAAGTCTTATATTAATATTACATGACAGGCAGAGATATTAATAGGATGTAAAACATATACAGGATATTAACAGCAAGAGAAGGATTCAACACTTGTTAAGACAAAGTGAGACATATATCAGATATGAATAACAAAAGAAACATAAATGAGCTATTAATGGAAAATTAAGCATATACCAGATATGAGTACTAAGTAAGGTATAAAAGAGACATTAATATAAAATCAACATTACATCAAAGAATACCATCTTTCAAAAAAAATACATGTAAGGCATAAGCCAAAAAGTTTAATATTATAAAGTACAAGTTTGAATATTAAACCAACATACTAGAGCTTAATAGAATGTTAAATCTGCACCAAATATCAATGCAAGGATTGTCCTTTGAAGTGCAGAACCTATAAAAGATATATCTGCAACCTATTCAACTGAGACCTGACACCTGGCAATCTCCGTGTTGCAACATCTTCCGCTTCATGTGTCACCAGCAGCTACTGCTCTTCATTTGTGTTGCATGTCCCAGTCGGCTCATTGAGACCCACGGGTTTCTATCTCTGCACTGCTGTTTTGGATGAACAAGGGATAACATTAGAAACATGAGAAATTCGGAAAAATATATATTTTAAATCAACCTTGTCAGAGATGTTATTGCACTCCTCTGGTGCAGGCTGGATTTGAACCTGGGTCTCCAGAACTCTGTTCTCTGGCGTATTTATAGAAAGAAAAGAGATGGTGAAACAGAGGGTTTCCTGAACAATGGAGATTATGGATTGCTTATAATAGAAAAGAATCCTAATTTTATATCTCACTGACAGTGAATCCTAAGGGAAAGAAGAGAAACCAATTGTTATCACTATTAGCCTATGCATCTCAGCCTCTGTTGGCTTGCTGCCTGATTCTTCAAAATGTTTTATCTGAGATGAGAGGGAGGAAGAGTGAGATCCCGTCACCTTTTCCAGCTCACCCCAGGTGCTTCAAAGTGTCCCATTAGCCGACTGGAAAGCTAAAGGACCAAATGACATTTGGTAATTATGTATCCTTCATCATGTAGCCCAAAGATTGTGTCATGCCATGTGCATACAAGAGGAGAGGCATGTTTGAAAGGATTGTGAGTTAAAAAAGACTTTGAAGTGAAGGCTGACATTGAAAATAAAGGCACAGCTGCATCAGCATTGACAGTAGGAAGTCAAAACACGTTAAAAAAAGAGGCGGATGAGCTCATTGTAAGCAGCTAATAATGTTTATTCTATTGGATTACTGGAAGATATGCTGAACTCTTTATCTTGCCTAAATTGACACTGAATGTCAGGTTAAATTTTTACTTGAAACTTTTCCCATTGCCCCTGGGAGCTGTTCATCAGATGCTGTGTTACTTGTTTCCAATCAAAGCTTCGTCCAACACGGCTCCTCTTGCTGCATCCAAGAACAGTAGGCTGTCTGTACACCTGGATTAGTGGTGCTGGAAGAGCACAGCAGTTCAGGCAGCATCCAACGAGCAGCGAAATCGACGTTTCGGGCAAAAGCCCTTCATCAGGAATAAAGGCAGTGAGCCTGAAGCATGGAGAGATAAGCTAGAGGAGGGTGGGGGTGGGGAGAGAGTAGCATAGAGTACAATGGGTGAACTGCTGTGCTTTTCCAGCACCACTAATCCAGTTTTTACCTTGTCTGTACACCTGCTGATTGACAAGGATTTCCCATAATGCGACCTTTTCTGGTGCCCCAAAAAGAATTGCAAAGGCCCTTGGCCTTTTAAGATGCTGCAGCATAAATGCTGGACAGAATCCTGGGATCAGGAAATGAGGTGAGCAGGACATTTAATTCTGCATATTAGCTGTCTAATCTCAGAGTCCCGAATATACATTGGAAAGTAAAAAATCTATTATCAATTTAGCATCAACAATTCGAAACTCTTAAGGAACTTGTGACACAATGGCAGTGTCCCTATTTCTGAGCTAGCATGCTCAAGCCCAACTCTCACTCATTCCAAAGGTATGTCGCAATGGACATCTTGCAAAATGTCCAGATTACAGAGGAGGAAGTGCTGGATGTCTTGAAACGGGTAAAAGTGGATAAATTCCCAGGACCTGATCAGGTGTACCCGAGAACTCTGTGGGAAGCTAGAGAAGTGATTGCTGGGCCTCTTGCTGAGATATTTGTATCATCGATAGTCACAGGTGAGGTGCCAGAAGACTGGAGGTTGGCAAACGTGGTGCCACTGTTTAAGAAGGGCGGTAAAGACAATCCAGGGAACTATAGACCAGTGAGCCTGACCTCGGTGGTGGGCAAGTTGTTGGAGGGAATCCTGAGGGACAGGATGTACATGTATTTGGAAAGGCAAGGACTAATTCAGGCTAGTCAACATGACTTTGTGCATGGGAAATCATGTCTCACAAACTTGATTGAGTTTTTTGAAGAAGTAACAAAGAACATTAATGAGGACAGAGCAGTAGATGTGATCTACATGGACTTCAGAAAGGCATTTGACAAGGTTCCCCATGGGAGCCTGATTAGCAAGGTTAGATCTCATGGAATACAGGGAGAACTAGCCATTTGGATACCGAACTGGCTCAAAGGGAGAAGACAGAGGGTGGTGGTGGAAGGCTGTTTTTCAGACTGGAGGCCTGTGACCAGTGGAGTGCCATAAGGATCGGTGTTGGGCCCTCTACTTTTTGTCATTTATATAAATGATTTGGATGTGAGCATAAGAGGGAAGTTAGTAAGTTTGCAGATGACACAAAAATTGGAAGTGTCGTGGACATGGAAGAGGGTTACCTCAGATTACAACAGGATCTGGACCAGATGGGCCAATGGGCTGAGAAGTGGCAGATGAAGTTTAATTCAGATAAATGCGAGGTGCTGCATTTTGTAAAAGCAAATCTTTGCAGGACTTATACACTTAATGGTAAAGTCCTAGGGAGTGGTGCTGAACAAAGAGACCTTGGAGTGCAGGTTCATAGCTCCTTGAAAGTGGAGTCGCAGGTAGATAGGATAGTGAAGAGGGTGTTTGGTATGCTTTCCTTTATTGGTCAGAGTATTGAGTACAGGAGTTGGGAGGTCATGTTGCGGCTGTACAGGACATTGGTTAGGCCACTGTTGGAATATTGCGTGCAATTCTGGTCTCCTTCCTATCGGAAAGATGTTGTGAAACTTGAAAGGGTTCAGAAAAGATTTACAAGGATGTTGCCAGGGTTGGAGGATCTGAGCTACAGGGAGAGGCTGAACAGGCTGGGGCTGTTTTCCCTGGACCGTCAGAGGCTGAGGGGTGACTTTATAGAGGTTTACAAAATAATGAGGAGCTTGGATAGGGTAAATAGACAAAGTCTTTTCCTGGGGTCAGGGAGTCCAGAACTAGAGGGCATAGGTTTAGGGTAAGAGGGGAAAGATATAAAAGGGACTTAAGGGGCAACTTTTTCACACAGAGGGTGGTACGTGTATGGAATGAGCTGCCAGAGGATGTGGTGGAGGCTGGTACAATTGCAATATTTAAGAGGTATTTGGATGGATACATGAACAGGGGAAGGGTTTGGAGGGATATGGACTGGGTGCTGGCAGGTGGGACTAGATTGCATTGGGATATCTGGTCGGCATGGATGGGTTGGACCGAAGGGTCTGTTTCCATGCTGTACATCACTATGACCCTATGTATCATAAAGATTGACGAAAAATTGGAGTGTAAGTTGTTCGTAAATTAAAGGCGGATGTGGTTCCTAACAGCAAGCACCAGAATCCTATTTTTAAATGCTTTAGCATGACATTTAAGCACACAATCACTATATTAGCTTGTATGTTTGTGATGAAGTCAGCAGCAATGAGAAACACATGCCTTCAGATTTAATGTGGTGTGCAACAGGTGAGGAGTGAATGAGAGCTCCTTTTCTTCCATGGCGAATATTGTTCGATCAGGAGAGAGGAGTTAAGATTAGAGTGGTGCTAGAAAAGCACAACAGGAATTCCTGATGAAGGGCACCTGCCCGAAACGTCAATTTTGGAGGTTAAGTTATTCTATGTTCTGTTCTCTTTCGTTTGTATTTCATTCAATAGTCTTGCAACTAAATTTAATTTTGTTTAAAACTAAGTGGTTGGACCAGCTGCATCACTCCTGGAGTATCCACTCTACACCTACTTAACACAACTAGCAAAGTTAGGGTCCGGGCTGGTTTCTTGAAATGTGTTGAGGGGGTCTGGCCTGGTTCATAACAAGAGGAGATCTAATTGAGGTATATAAGATGCTCAGGGGGATTGGCAGATGTAGACAGGATGTTTTTTTGTTGTGGAGCAGTTTAGATTCAGAAGTTATAATTTTAGGATAAGGAATAGTTGATTTAAAACAGAGATTACTAGAAATTACTTCTCTCAAAGGGTGTGAATCTGTGGAATTCACTTCTGCAGGGTGCAGTGAATGCCAGGACATTGAGTATATTGATAGAAGAGATAGACAGATTTTTAATTAGTCATGGCTTTAATTAGTCATACCCATGTCATGGTTATGGGTATCAAGCAGGGAAGTTGAGGCTGAGATAAGATCAACCATGATTATGTTAAATAGCAGAACTGGGTTGAGAGGCTGAATTGTCTACTCCATTCTTAGTTCTTATACACTTATGTAAAATAATAGAAGAGGGTTTACGTAAGAGATGAGGCAAGGATGGAATCAGTGTAGTTATGTAACTGAATGTTCATCTCAAAGTCAAATACGACACCAAGATTGCAAACAGTGATGAAACAAAGAACCGTGAATGTTGAAACTCTGAAACAAAAATGATCAGTTTTTCTTTCTTCCAAGCTCACCATTATCCACCCCTTTATCTGCCTCTTTCTGGACTCTGTCTCCACTTATTTGCTTATTCCTTTCCACCCACTTCTACCCACCTCCACTAACCCACTTTCTTCAGTATATATGCCATCTGTTCTGAGCTACTAATAGTTCTGAAGACTTTGCTTTGTCTCTGTAGATGCTGCCGAGTCTACTGAGTTTCTCTGGCAATTTCTGTTTATGTTGCAAACCGTATGGTTCATCTTCAGAAAGTTGCCAGGGAAAGGGTTGGAGTTGGCAGATTAAGAATGAATTTTGTGGCAGGAATTTTATAGCTTTGGTCTAATATTTAGTTGGAGAAACTTCCTGATCATTTTGTAAAGCATTTTACGCCATTTTATGCTTCTGGCAGGAAGAGACTCAGTTACCGCACCAATTTATTACAAACTGGGTTAATATTTTGGGAACTTCCTGATGCTGTCATAGCAGTTTTCCACATGTGGCAAAGAAATACATCTATTTTCAGAATTCATTACGGTTTGCTTTAGGACTTACAACATAATATTGATCAAATCATTGAGGTATATATTGGCACAAAACCAACTGTTAATATCATACATCTTTTGATTTCATCCTTTGAGTATTCAACATTTTTACTTCATTCATTTACTTGATGTGAGTGTTCCTGATAAAGCCAGTATTTATTGCATGTCTCTATTTGCTCCCATCTTCTTGACTTTAACTGACAGTCAATGTTATTTCCAAGATTAATTTCGTCTGAAATCACATTTAGGCTGGACCACGGGATGGTAGCTTTCCTTCCCATAAGGATATTGGTGAATCAGGTGGGTCTTGCAATAATCCAGTCTGCAAGAAGATTTGTAGCTTGGGTGCTCGTTGTTGTGGTTCTGTTCGCCGAGCTGGGAATTTGCGTTGCAGACGTTTTGTCCCCTGTCTAGGTGACATCCTCAGTGTTTGGGAGCCTCCTGTGAAGTGCTTCTGTGATGTTTCCTCCGGCATTTATACTGGTTTATCTCTGCCACTTCCGATTGTCAGTTCCATCTGTCCGCTGCAGTGGCCGATATATTGTGTCCAGGTCGATGTGTTTGTTGATAGAATCTGTGGCTGAGTGCCATGCCTCTAGGAATTCTCTGGCTGTTCTCTGTTTGGCTTGTCCTATACAACCCAAAGGACTAGCCATGTTACCATACATCAAGAACATTTCTGAACTGACAGCCAGACTACTGCGACCACTAGGACTCATAACAGCACATAAGCCAACAGTCACTCTCAGACAACATCTCACCAGGACGAAGGACCCGATACCCAGCATGAGCAAAACCAATATAGTGTACAAAGTCCCATACAAGGACTGCACAAAGCACTACATAGGACAAACAGGAAGACAGCTAACGATCCGTATCCATGAACACCAACTAGCCACGAAACAACACGACCAGCTATTCTTAGGAGCCACACACGCAGAAGACAGGCAACATGAGTTCGACTGGGACAGCACTACTATTATAGGACAAGCCAAACAGTGAACAGTCAGGGAATTCCTAGAGGCATGGCACTCATCCACAGATTCTATCAACAAACACATCAACCTGGACCCAATATACCGGCCACTGCAGCGGACAGCTGGAACTGACAACCAGAAGCGGCAGAGACAGGCCACTATAAATGGTGGAGGAAACATCACAGAAGCGCTTCACAGGAGGCTCCCAAGCACTGAGGATGTCACCTAGACAGGGGACGAAACGTCTGCAACACAAATTCCCAGCTTGGCGAACAGAACCACAATAATCCAATTATTAAATGGTTACCATTAATTGTCCTAGTGTTTCATTCCAGACATATTTAATTAATTAAATTTAAATTCTCCAGTTCCATAGTAGGATTTGGGGTAACCATTCTGGAGCATTAGTCCAGCCTCTGGATACTAAGTAAGTAGCATAACCATTCTGCCTCTATGCATCCTAACTTCCATATTTTGCCCAGGTCACCATGAGTAAATGATTCTGCTGCATTGCTACCGCTCAGTTTTAAAAGTTTTTAAAATCATGAGGTATAGGAGTTGGGAGGTCATGTTGTAGTGTACAGGACATAGGTTAGGCCACTTTTGGGATACTGCTATAGGAAAGGTGTTGTTAAACTTTAAAGGGTGTAGAAAAATATTACAAGGATGTTGTCAGGGTTGGAAGGTATGAGCTATAGGAAGAAGCTGAATAGGCTGGGGCTGTTTTCCCTGGAACGTTGGAGGCTGAGGGGTGACCTTATAGAGATTTATAAAATCATGAGAGGTATGGATAGGGTGAATGGTCAAGGAGTCCAAAACTAGAGGCATAGGTTTAAGGTGAGAGGGGCAACATTTAAAAGGGACATGAAGGGTACTTTTATCATGCAGAGGGTGGTGAATGTTTGGAATGAGCTGCCAGAGGAAGTGGTGGAGGCTGGTACAATTACAGCATTTAAAAGGCATCTGGATGGGTATATGAATAGGAGGGGTTTAGAGGGATATGGGCCAAGCGCTAGCAAATGGGACTAGATTAATTTAGAATAAATGGTTGGCATTGGGACTGAAGGGTCTGTTTCTGTTCTGTATATGTCTATGATGCTGTGAATCTATCTGGACAGAGCAGACAGAGAGAAATTGTTAATGACTGTGAAAGGATCAAGAACCAGAGAGCACAGTTTAAAATGTTATGCAAAATGGAGCAAATGTGAGGTGAGGAAAAAACACAGTGAGTGGTCTGGGTCTGGAAGGCATAACTTGGAAATGTGGTGGAGGTTGGTTCAACTGAGGCATTAGAGGGCACTGGATGTTTATTTAAATAAAAAAAAACATATATGGGGTTAAGGGAAAAGGCAGGCATTTGACAATAATTTAAAATGCACAGAGAACCAGTGCAGATATGATGAGCTGAATGACCTCACCCTGTGCTGTAACAATTCAGGGATCATGTGTTCAAACACCCTGAAGCAACAGGAAAACCTATCAGATCCTTAGTCCTGATATTACTTCACTGTACAGTCACTTGGTAGATCTGGGTTGGATCCATCAGAAAATTATCCTATCAAAGAGGCAACACCTTCTCGGCAGGTCTTATGGCAGTGACCTGACTGTGATCACCGTCAGCTCTCTGCCCTCAGGATTAAGGGTGACTTGCTTCCACTCTGCTTCAGTGGATCTTGAGATGAAATATTTTTAAGACAGAGGTAGATGGACATCTGTTACACAAAGGAATCAAAGGTTATTGGGAATGTAGAATTTGCAACACAAGTATATCAGGCATGTTGTTATTGAATGTGGGGCAGGATCAGGGAGCTGAATGATCTGATTCTATTGTGTATATTTATATTTTTGGGATGGCTCAGAGATCCACTGCATGACCTAAAGATTCTGCCACCATTTTTCAGCCTTTCAAGGGACGTGGGCACTTCTAATTAGAACTGCATTTGCTGTCCTTCCCTAATTGCAAATGAGAAGTTGGCGGTGAGTTGCTTTCTTGAACTGAAGATGGCTGGGCCTACGACATACCCAAAGGAACTCCTACACCAGTGTTCTGGGACTGAGATGATTGACCTCTGCCTCAAGCATCTTCTTTTCTGCCGGGTGTGACTCTAACCAGTGTAGAGATTCCCTCCCAATTCCCAGTGACTTCAGTTTCACTTGGTTGGCATTGTTGTGGTCTGTGTTGTAGCTGGTGGGGCACATGTGAGGTAGGTGGTGTTTGAAGGGTTGAGTAGGTAAAGTGTTGGAGCTTTGCGGGCTCTTTCCAACGTCTTGATTTCACCTCTGTGTATTCCTGGCAGAGTGAATGCTGTCCCAAATAAACCTTCCTCTATTTTGGTTGGTCAAAGGCCTGCCATGAGTTAGTGAGAATATTTGATCTCTTCAGGAATGCTTCAGGCTATCCCTCGAATGTTTCATATGTCCTCGTGGGAGTCTTTTGATGTGACTGAGTTCCAAGTAGAAGAATTGAATCAGCTGTACAGCAAATTGCATTCATTGCTAATATTTTCATCACTACAAGGCTTCTGCATTGAGTATTTCAAACCAGTTTTATTTCTTGTCAATAATAACCTTCTGTTTTAGCCTCTTCCCAGGTGATTGAATTGTGCTGCTGCTTGTCAACAAGAAGAGAAAGATGGGCGGTACGGTGGCACAGTGGTTAGCACTGCTGCCTCACAGCGCCAGAGACCCGGGTTCAATTCCCGCCTCAGGCGACTCTCTGTGTAGAGTATGCACATTCTCCCCGTGTCTGCGTGGGTTTCCACCGGGTGCTCCGGTTTCCTCCCACAGTCCAAAGATGTGCAGGTCAGGTGAATTGGCCATGCTAAATTGCCCGTAGTGTTAGGTTAGGGGTATGGGTGGGTTGCGCTTCGGCGGGGCGGTGTGGACTTGTGGGGCCGAAGGGCCTGTTTCCACACTGTAAGTAATCTAATCTAAAAACTTTAAGGAACTGCTTTCCAATGGGGAGAGTATGGTTGCACTTTAACACTCATTTTAAATGGGTAAGATCTGTGACCTACACAATTGCGGTGTAAGAATTCGGGGAAATTACATACTCACCCATTATACCTGCTTTTCATGATTGGGGTGATAGCTGCACAATTGGTGCCTGTAACCTGTGCTGCACCTTCACATTATTTGGTGCAAAAGCCTGAGGTCTGCTAAGTGTCCTACATTGAGTCATACAGATGTACAGCATGGAAACAAGCTCATCGACTCAACTTCCCAATCCTGCCCAGTTTTCATAATTAAGCTAATCCCATTTGCTTGTGTTTGGTACATATTCCTTCATACTTATCCAATCCACATATCTGTCTAAATGTTTCTTAAATAACATAATTGTACCTGTGGCAGCTTATTTTAGACACTCACCAACCTCTGTGCGAAATATTTGCCCCACTGGATTCTTTTGTATCTTTCCCCTTTCACCTTAAACCTTTGTCTAGGTTTAGACTCCCCAACCACGGGGAAAAGTAGTTGGCTTATCTCTGCCTCTCATAATTTTGTGAACCTCTATAAGGTCACCTCTCAGTCTCCTACATTCCAGTTAAAAACAGTCCCAGCATATCCAACCTCTCCTTATAACTCAAACCTTCCAGTCCAGGTAGCATCCTAATAAATCTTTTCTGCACTCTTTCTAGTTTAATAATGAGTAGGATAACCACCTGATGAAGGAGCGTCGCTCCGAAAGCTAGTGCTTCCAATTAAACCTGTTGGACTATGATCTGGTGTTGTGTGATTTTTAACTTAGTTTAACAATATCCTTTCTATAATAGGGTGACCAGAAGCTGCTCACAGTACTCCATTCCCAGAGCACTCAAACTCTGTCATGTAATTTGGGGTGTTGCAACCATTTCTCCTCCACTTTGTTTCTAAAACGGTTCTAAGAGAGAACAAGGACCCTTTAAGAGTTGCTGCTTCTAGCCTCTAGACATGTGCACTCACAGCTCATGTAGACACAGTTTGCTAGGACTGGAGGACTAACAGTTAAATAAACTGACATCATCAGTGTACAAAGGCAGCATATTTTGTCTTGGGATTTAAATGTTTAATGAATCTCTTGCAGGGTTGGATTTTGTGTGAGAGAGGCCACAGCTGGCAAGTAACCAGATTATGGGGAATGGGGAGAGGAGAGGGAGCAAGTTCATAAACTTATGGTTTTTGGCATCTGTTTGTACAATTCACAAAATTGTAAGTACTTTAATCAGCAAGAATTTCCAGACCAGCATAAAATAATTAGGATGAGAGCAAAGAACCAAAGGGAAAGAGAAATGCATTCAATGTAAAAGAGGTGCAGAGTGCTAATAAGGAATCTTTTGCACAATTCCAGGATGATCAGCATCTGGCTACTTGAATAAAAGGGGAGTAAATAGAGCTGTGATATACATAGTCTGATTTGAGTTAAAGTAATGATTTATTTATTTATTCTTATTATTGTCCCATATACCTAGATATAGTGAATAGTTTGTTTCTTTGCGTGCGGTATGGGCAGATCATTGCATACAAAGTGCGTTAATATAACAGAACAGAGCAAGGAATACAAGGTTAATGCTGCAGGGAAGATGCGCAAACAGCGGGAACAACATTAACTTTGAAATTAGAGAGATTCATTCAGATATCTAATAACAGAGGGGAAGAAGCTGTTCCTGAATCTGTTGGTATGTGTGTTTAAGCTTTTATATCTTCTACTCAACAGAAGAGATTATAATTGGGGTGAGAGGGGTCTTTGATAATGTGGGCTGCCTTCCCAAAGTAGACAAGCAGAAGGCTGGAAGAACACAGTAAGCTAGGCAGCATCAGGAGCTGGAGAAGTTGACGTTTCAGGTGTAGCCCTTCTTCAGGATTGGGGGTGGGTGTAAGGGGAGCTGCACATACAGAGGGTAGTGGGGGCAGGGAGGTGAGATGGGATATGTGAAGTGAGGTAGAGGGTACAACCTGGTTGGTCAATGGGAGGGATGAACCCGGTAAGTGGCTGGGAGGAATGGAAGAGAGGGGGAGGGGTTGGGAAGGGAGTCGTGGGAAAGGAAGGGAGGTTATTTGAAATTGGGGAACTCAATGTTGGGTCCTCCAGGCTGTAGGCTGCCCAGGCGAAAAATGAGGTGTTGTTCCTTGAATTTGTGGCGTGGTTCACTGTGGCAATGGAGGAGGCCAATGATGGTCATGTTGGAAAGGGAGTGGTTAGGGGAATTAAAATGGGCAGTGATTGGGAGATCCAGTCAGCCCCTGTGGGCCCAGCTGAGATGCTCGGCAAACCTTTCCCTAAGTTTTCATTTACTCTCCCCGATGTAGAGAAGACCACATCGGGAGCACAGCGAGAAGTAAAGATGGAGTTATTGGATGGAAAGTTGGTTTGCGTGATGGACTGAGCTGTGTTTACAACTCTCTGTAGTGTTTTACAGTCCTGGACAGAGCAGTTGCCATAACACACCATGATGCTTCCAGATAGAATGCTCTCGATGGTGCATCTATAAAAATTGGTAAGAGCCTTTATGGATGTACTGGTTTTCATTAGCCTCCTGAGGAAGTAGAGGTGCTGGTGTGCTTTCTTGACTGTCTTATTAATATGGGTGGAACAGGACAAATTGTTGGCGCCTCATAATGGGCCTCGTTCAGCCATTTATTTGCTGCTGCTTGCGGGATTGCCATGTGCCAGCATTTTCAGGTTGGGCTGGTCTTCCAAGGTTGGTGAGCCATGAACGAAGGTGCCGCTGCTGACTACCACAGAATGAGACGGACTTTGTTGCTTTCTAGATACCTGATATCAACCTGACTGTCATCTTAAAACTTGGATATTTGTTGACTGAAACTTCTTCTTGGTGATGTATGTACCCCACTGGATTTATGGTTGGAGTCTGAATAGTCTAGTGCCGATGCTTAGGCCTCGAACCACACATATTTCTGTAATCTTGTGGACGTACTGAGTCTGCTTCTGTGGCTTATAACTTTCCTTATAAAAGTTATTAGTACTTTTAAAATATATCAAAGGGACTTAACGAAAGCACCACAAGAAGTAGTTGAGGCAACTAAGGCGATGAAGGGAGAAAATAACAGGACTTTGGAGAGAGTGAACATAATTCAGTTGCATTTAGTTTAACGATGGAAAGGGATAGATACATGCCACAGGTCAAGAGTTATCGATGGGGCAAGGGCAACTGTAATGCGATTAGGCAAGAATTAGGATGCAGAGAATGGGGTAGCAAAATATGAGGGATGCAGACAATGGAAATGTGGAGCTGGTTTAAGGAACAGATATTGCGTGTCCTTGATAGGTATGTCCCTGTCAGGCAGGGAGGAAGTGGTAAGGTAAGGGAACCATGGTTTACTACAGAAATTGCATCTCTTGTTAAGCAGAAGAAGGAGGCTTATTGTTGATGAGGCAAGATGGTTCAGATGAGGTGATGGAGAGTTACAGATCAGCTAAGAAGGATTTAAAGAGAGAATTAAGAAGCACAAAGAGAGGACACGAGCAATCTTTAGCAAATAGAATAAAGGAGAACCCTAAGGCTTTCTATAAGTATGTGAGGAATAAAAGGATGACTAGGTTAGGAATAGGGCCAGTCAAAGACAGAAATGAGAAGTTGAATGTGGACCCTGAGGCAATCGGAGAGGTGCTAAATGAACATTTCTCATTGGTGTTCACTAAGGAAAAGGAGAATATTGTAGTGGAGAAGAATGAGGTATAAGATATTGGACTAGAAAGGATCGAGATTAGTTACACACAGATGTTATCAATTCTAGAAGGAGTAAAAGTAGACAAGTCCCCTGGGCCGGATGGGATTTATCCCAGGATTATCTGGGAAGCAAGGGAAGAGATAGCAGAGCCTTTGACTTTGATATTTGAGTTGTTATTGTCTACAGGTTTAGTACCAGAGGACTGGAGGATAGCAAATGTTGTGCCCTTGTTCAAGAAGGGCAGTAGAGATGACCCACGTGATTATAGATCAGTGAGCCTTACTTCTGTTGTAGGAAAGGTTTTGGAAAAGATTACAAGAGATGAGATTTATAATCATCTAGCAAGCAACAATTTGATTTCAGACAGTCAACATGGTTTTGTCAAGGGCAGGTCATGTCTCACTAACCTCATTGAGCTTTTTGAGAAGGTGACCAAGCATGTAGATTAGGGTAGGGCAGTTGACGTGGTATATGTAGACTTCAGTAAAGTCTTTGATAAGGTTCCACATGGTAGGCCATTGGAGAAAATGCAGAGGCATGGGATTGAGGGTGATTTAGCAGTTTGGGTTGGAAACTGGATTTCTGAAAGAAGGCAGCAAGTGGAGGTTGATGGAAAATATTCAGCCTGGAGTCGGGTTACTAGTGGTGTGGCACAAGGATCTGTTTTGGGACCACTGTTAGATGCAGGCATAGGTGGATGGATTAGTAAATTTGCTGATGACACTAAAGTTTGTGGAGTAGTGGACAGTTTGGAAGAATATTACAGGTTGCAGGGGGACTTGGATAAACTGTAGAATTGGGCTGAGAAGTGGCAAATAGAGTTCAACACAGCTAAATGTGAGGTGATGCACTTTTGGAAGAATAACAGGAAGTCAGAGTACCGGGTCAATGGAAAGATTCTTGGTAGTGTGGATGTGCAGAGGGATCTTGGAGTCTATGTACATAGATCCCTGAAAGTTGCCACCCAGGTCGATAGTGCTGTAAGAAGGCATACAGTGTGTTAGGTTTCATTGGTAGAGGGATTGAGTTCTGGAGCCGCAATAATATGCTATAACTATACAAAACGCTAGTGTGGCCACACTTGGAATATTATGTACAGTTCTGGTTGCCATATTTCGGGAAGGATATGGAAGCATTGGAAAAGGTGCAGAGGAAATTTACCAGGATGTTGCCTGGTCTGGAGGGAAGGTCTTATGAGGAAAGGCTGAGAGACTTGGGTCTGTTCTCATTGGAAAGAAGAGGCCAAGAAGGGAATTGATAAAGACATACAAGATGATCAGAGGATTAGATAGGGTAGACAGTGAAAGTCTTTTTCCTAGGATGATCCCAAAAATGTGAGTTCATATTAGGAAATGATGAACAGACAGAATTCCGTCAGCGTGTACGAGGGGGCATAACTACAAATAGATTTAAAACAGATGTCAGAGTCAGGCTCTTTACTCAGACAGTGGTAAGGGCATGGAATGCCCTACCTGCCAATGTCGTCAACTCAGCCACATTAGGGAGATTTAAACAATCCTTAGATAAACACATGGATGATGAAGGGATAGTGTAGGGGGAACGAGCTGAGAATAGTTCACAGGTCAGCGCAACATCGAGGTCTGAAGGGCCTGTTCTGCACTGTATTGTTCTATGTTCTATGAATACGCAGATGAATTGACGCAGTGTACACTGTTGGGAGGTTTGGGTGGAGCATAAACATCGGCAAAGATATGTTTTGGCCAAAATTGTGGGGTGCATTCTAGTTAATTCCACGTATTGGATGCAGCAATACACTACATTCTGGCTGATCTGAAAGGTCTGTGGTGACTTGACAGAAACCACAAACAGAAAGTTTCAACACTATGACATAACAAGACAGGCTCAGTCCAGGAGGTGGTCAGAAAGCTTTGTGTAAGAGATGACCACGCTTAGTCACCTCCCCACACCACCCACTGACCCCTGGAAACCTGAATCTGTCGACAGCACCTGAATCATCGCAGATTCAATGCCTTATGCACTCGATCATTTTGTGATGGCTTTCGGCTGCCATGCTCTTTCCAATCTAAATCCATAAAGATTCATTGAAGTCACTTCGGGGATACTTTGGTTAAGGTTTGGCTTGGCTCAGAATGCGAAGTTGATTTGATAGGCTTGATGGCCCCAAAAGGTGGCAAAATGCAGAACAAGCAACAAGCTTAGCAAAATCAGTTGCAAACACAAGTTCACCCCTTGAGAGTACACAGTAACTACTGCATCAGCAGGCCTATCTTCTGTTCCAAAATAAGACACTATTAGAACAAAGCAGTACCCATATATTGCAAAGGAAGAATTCATCTCTGGAAGCTCCCTAATATATTTGAGAATGTCATTTGCAGGATGGAGTAGTGTAACATGGACCTGACCATAAGATGGGCAATAAATGCTCTATCTACACCCATTCACATCACATGAATGAATAAAAAATACCTGAATTGCAGCCACAAAACATACATTAAGGTTATACTTTCCGCTCTCTGTATCCATCTGCGTGACTACCTCAAAGTCACACAGTTTCAGGCCCTGGGTTTTTTTGACTCTCATGAACTGTGTTCTCCTTTAACCAGATTAAACCTGGCAACACTCAGGAAAATGCCAGCAGCACTAAGGGGCACATTCCTACAAATCGCTTGAACGGATCTCTTGAAAGTTAGCTTTGTTGGTTCCCATGGTATGAATGACAGCTGGGGCACACATCAATCCCTGACATGTCACTCTGGAAAAATCCCACAGTTTGTTGTAATGACCAACTTAGTTGGCAGTTTTCCACTTTCAAAATAGAAGCAAATATTCTGGCTACGCAATATAGTTTATGCAATAGCACCTTGCCAGTCTGATAAATGAGGGCTAGTTTTACTTTTTTAAAGTTTCTTAGCAAATGGCCCTCCATAGTGTGTGAAAAGGCACTGCAGTCTGTTATGTGCAACCTTGTCGATTGCCTTCAGAAAATCCACACAGACAATATCCGTAGACCATATTATTCTAGGAACATCTCAAAAAGATTAGCTGGAGTGGTTAGATATGCTGTACACTTGGCAAGTCATTGCAAGCTTGTATTTGCCCCAAATACACAGTTAGTCTGCACTTGATGATTAAAAATAGACAGGCAAGAGGCTGGAAGAACACAGCAAGCCAGGCAGCATCGGGAGGTGGAGAGGTCGATGTTTCGGGTATAATCCTTCTTCAGGACTGGGGGGGTGAGAGATGATCAGAAACCAGTAGCTTCCCCAAAATGAGGCTGAACAGACAGCTCTGATGATATACCATTACTCTCTTCTTAAATGATGAAGTGACATTTGAAATTTTACAATCTAAAGGTACTTTGAAAAATAATGGCTAATGCACCCACAATTTCTTCATATGCTTCTTTTAAAACCTTGCTGTAGGCACCATCAGATCTTCAAATAATCTTCATCTTCAAACTTGATCTTCAAATCCCCTCATCTTCCTATGACCATTTTTAAATTTACATTGAAGAAAATAATTTTCTCCTCTTGATATCAATTACAAGCTTTTGAATTCTTTTATAGCTCTTCTAATCTTGTAGTATATTATTTTGGTTTTTACCTTAATTTTCTAGTTAATCCAGTGCATTATCCCAATATCAGGCCCCAGAAATTCTGAAAATTGGATGGAAAGCGGGGTCACTTAGCCACAATTCTTCTCAGCTTTACAAACATATAACGAAGAGAAAAGCTACACATAATTGTTGAAAGATCTTAAATGGGCCAGTCACGGTGCTATTCCCAAAAAAGGGGGAAACAATCACCTCACTAACAGCTTGTTTATGGCTGAGAAAATGTTTCTGAAAGCAAAAGTCATGAAAATATTATTAATCCATGGAGTGCAATATAAAAGTACTTTTTGTTCTGAAAATGCACTGCGATCTGGCAATAATTAGTGTAAAGAAAGAAAGATTTAGCAATGAAAGCAGAACATTGTCAAAATGCATATCTGCTTCAGAGTTCTGAGGCAAACAGAATAGGTACTGGCCAATTAATCAGGTGTCAGGTGTGCCCTTTTGGATCAAAATATTTCAGTGAACATTCAGTTGTCCTTTCATGATGGACGTAAAAGTTTCCATGGCATTATGCAGGAGAGAGCAAGGTCATTTTCCATGTACCCTGAGCAAGATAAATGTTTCAACCAACTGAAGTTTTAAATCTATCTCGGATTATTTGATCGTTTATCTTCTTACTATCTGAGCAAACTACAGGTGTACAACTGCCTACTTTTTCGTTTATTACAAAATAATCCACGTTTCAAACATATTGGTTGTGAAGTGCTTTGAGGCATTCCAAGGGTTGTGAAAGGCAAAATAGAAATGCAAATGTTACTTTCTCCTAAATCTTGAAAGGCTGGATGTAGAAGAAGGTGTCTGAAGTTTATCCTGGAATGGAAAAATGACCCTGATTATAACACCAATGTACATTAAAATTGATTAATTGCATTAGTTTGACCATAAAGGTATAAGCAACAGTTCTATGTTTCCAAGCTTTCATCTTCCTCTCACCATTTTTTCTTGACAAAGGTCGATGCAAGCACATAGCCTCATTACTGAACAGACTTGGTCATTGCATAGGAGTATAGGGTTTGAGAGGCCATGTTACAGCTGTACATCTTTCCCTACTTTGGGAAAGATGTTGTGAAACTTGAAAGGGTTCAGAAACAATTTACATGGATGTTGCCTAGGTTAGATGGTTTGAGCTATAGGGAGGGGCTGCATAGCCTCTTGGAGTGTCAGAGGCTAAGGGATGATGTTATGGAGGTTGAGAAAATCATGTGGGGCATGGATAAGGTGAATAGTCAAGGTCTTTTTCACAGGCTAGGGGAATCCAAAACTAAAACTGAGAGGGGAAAGATACTAAAGGGATCTAAGGAGCAACGTGTTCATACAGGGGTGGTGCGTGTATGGAATGAGCTGTCAGAGGAAGTGGTGGAGGCTGGTACAGTAACAACATTTAAAAGGCATCTTGGTGGGTACATTAATAGAAAGGCTTTAGAGGGATATGGTAAAAACAATGACTGCAGATGCTGAAAACCAAATACTGGATTAGTGGTGCTGGAAGAGCACAGCAGTTCAGGCAGCATCTCATTCGTTTGGCCGAACTTGTCCTCACCCTTAACAATTTCTCCTTTGAATCCTCCCACTTCCTCCAGACCAAAGGCGTAGCCATGGGCACACGTATGGGCCCCAGCTATGCCTGTCTCTTTGTTGGCTATGTAGAACAGTTGATCTTCCGTAATTACACCGGCACCACTCCCCACCTCTTCCTCCACTACATTGATGACTGCATTGGCGCCACCTCGTGCTCCCGCGAGGAGGTTGAGCAATTCATCAACTTCACCAACACATTCCACCCTGACCTTAAATTTACCTGGACTATCTCTGACACCTCGCCCCCCTTCCTGGACCTCTCCATCTCCATTAGTGACGACCGACTTGACACTGACATTTTTTACAAACCCACTGACTCCCATAGCTACCTGGATTACACCTCTTCCCACCCTATCTCTTGCAAAAATGCCATCCCGTATTCCCAATTTCTCCACCTCCGCCGTATCTGCTCCCAGGAGGACCAGTTCCACCATAGTACACACCAGATGGCCTCCTTGTTTAGAGACCGCAATTTCTCTTCCCACGTGGTTAAAGATGCCCTCCAACGCATCTCGTCCACATCTCGCACCTCCGCCCTCAGACCCCACCCCTCCAACCGTAACAAGGACAGAACTCCCCTGGTGCTCACCTTCCACCCTACAAACCTTCGCATCAACCAAATCATCCACCGACATTTACGCCACCTCCAAAAAGACCCCACCACCAGGGATATATTTCCCTCCCCACCCCTTTCCGCCTTCCGCAAAGACCGTTCCCTCCGTGACTACCTGGTCAGGTCCACACCCCCCTACGACCCACCCTCCCATTCTGGCACTTTCCCCAGCCACCGCAGGAACTGTAAAACCTGTGCCCACACCTCCTCCCTCACCTCTATCCAAGGCCCTAAAGGAGCCTTCCACATCCATCAAAGTTTCACCTGCACATCCACCAATATCATTTATTGTATCCGTTGCTCCCGATGTGGTCTCCTCTACATTGGGGAGACTGGGCGCCTCCTAGCAGAGTGCTTTAGGGAACATCATAGAAACAGAAGTAGGCCATTCAGCCCATCAAGTCTGCTCTGCCATTCAATGAGATCATGGCTGATCAGATAATCTTCAACTCCACTTTCCTGCCTCTCCCCTGCAATTCTTGGTTGCCTTACTGATCTGTTGGAGAGCACGATCAGAATACCTAGTACAAGATCAGAAAGCCAAGAAATACATGCACACATAATTTTCATTCATTGCAATACTGAGCTTCCACTCTCGGACAACACAAATGAGACCGACCTGGCGTAAGAGGTCTCTGCTACCTTTTTCCTGATAATTGTCCTAGAGGAGAAGACTGAGCAAATGGGCTCCAATCACCTTCAATGTGTTAGATTTTGATTATCTTTGAGTTATAATTAAAATAAATTATGCCATATGCCTGGATAACCAGCAATCATTCTTTTATGTGACTGGTGTAAAATGTTTACTTGTTCTTCTTGACCTATTAGAACCTGAGAATTAGCAGAATTCCTGAACTTGCAATGGAACCTTCATGTCTGGCCAACTATTTTACTGTAAAACAGTGAATTGGCAGATAAGTTACCAGTACTGTAGTCTGTAACAGCTTGATGTTTCTATTAATTCAGAACAGAAACCTGCATCTCATAAAGTTCCCAAACAGTAGAGAATTTTGGAGGGTTCCAAATGACATACAGTGATTGTATGACCCTTACATTTTCACCCAGGTTCCAATTAATTCAAATTTACTCTGTTCCTGTTCTCCTTCCATGTGGCAACTTTCCTGATAGTAGTTTGAGAAGTTCTCTTAACATTGAACAGGTTACTAAACCCTCAGGTGCTGTAAATGCACTGATGGGAAGGTGGATTATGATACAGTGTTATGTTACCAATAAAAGAAATAAGATGAGTTAGTAATATCAACATGAATGGGTAATTGCATAACAGGGATCCTGATTGAATTACCTTATGGCTAAAATCTACCATCAGTCATTTTTGAAGGCAGCTATGGACCAATACCAAAGACTAATAAATCCAGTGCTTCCCCCCAAACTCAGGGTCGGTGAAAACAGTCCTATACACCAGACCTCATAAAGAAATGTGAGTGGATTACCAATGTGCAGAGAGAAGACCTTATTAGATCAGTTTACTGGAGTACTGGGAGAGGCAACCCTGGACTCCATTTAGGTTATAATAAAATAGCAGCTGCAAACTATATTCATGCTGAACTCTTTACACTTTCTGGGGGCGGGTGAATGGTGAAGAACTGAAGTGGCTTTAAGAATCGGTGCCAAAAGACATTGACTTTCTTTGGCACTATCTGTGACATAAATGAAAGTTTTGTCCATTTTTGTCCTGAATCTTACTTCAAGTTTCCATTGAGCTCTCGGGCGAAATCTTCCCAGGCCCTGAAAGAGGTGGGCTTCGGTGAGAAATTTGAGAAAATTGGGTGAGATGTCAAGCTTTCTGTCACTGAGATTGATGAGTTGCAGTTGCAGTTTCCAACAAAGTTCTGGATATTGAGATAAGATTTTCATAGGCGAGTGGTGAGAGGCCCGTTTACTGAGACTGTTGCTCATTAGCACCCTCATTATTACTTAACCTGACCTCATTATTCACTCTCTCTTTCTCCCACCTGCTGGATAGAAATAAGATGCTGAAAGCCTTGAGCTGGAGGTCAGAGTGGATAACTCACCACCCCAGTTCTCCATTTGTTCCTCTGCACTACCGTTCCCTCAAGTTTTCTTTCCAGCTGTGAAGCCCTACGCTGTCCCTTGTGTGTGTGGCAGTGAATTCCGTGCATGGAACATTGGAGTGACTGCCCCGTGCACACAGCCGTGCAGCTTAGAGGGAGTGTCGCTTTGGGCTGCCATCTTGGAGAGCTGGCACTAATGTTTTAGGGCTCACTCCCAGGCAGCAGCTGCATACATCCCACATTCACAATCACTGGTATCTGTCTGTCAGCTTCTTGGCATCATCATGGTACACCTCTGATCCACTTGCATTGCACTTCTGGATAGCCATGCTGCACTTTGGAACACACCAGCAATTTTTATTGAAATGTTGCTGTAAGGACGCCATGTGTTCAATAACAGACACCCAGCTCACCAATTAGACCCGGTGGACACTCTTTTTGTACATACCTGGACATTGACAGCATCCCTGCCCTTGCCTTGCCTTTTAGTGCTTCAGCTCCCCTTCAGCACACTTTAAGGTTCACAATATTCTATCTCGTCCTGCGGTTCTGTGCATACACAAACCCAGGCAGCTTCTTGTGCTTATAAAGGTCAGGCGTCCACCTCATCGCAGTCCGGTTCTGCGGGCTATAGACAGTCCTGCTGCAAGAAGACAGGGGATTCAGGGAGTGTCAGACAGGGAGTTGCACAGAGACCTGTCAGGGGTCTGATCAGTCATCACTTCGGGCTGTCCTTCCAAGTCCCTGAACTTAGGGAAGGTGCCAAAAGACTGGAAGATTGCAAGCATTACAGCCTTGCTCAAGAAAGGCTACAGGGATAAGCCCAGCAATTACAGATTAGTCATTTACCTCAATGGTGGGAAAGCTTTTAGAAATATTTATTCGGGAGAGAATTAATAGTCACATGGAAAGTTATGAATTGATTAGGAAGAGTCAGGATGGATTTCTGAAGGGGAAATCATATCTAACTAACTTGCTGGAGTATTTAGAACAGGAACAGAAAGGCTCAATGAGGGTAATGTTGATGTGATGTACATGACTTCCAGATAGTGCCACACAGCACAGTACTTTGAGGAAAGTTATAGTAAAATAGAACAAACATTGCTGGAGATCTGAAATAAAACAGAAGTAGGCAGTAAAAAGTTTGACTTTATGATACAAGACAGGTCTTTCTTTGCGTTCTGATGAAGGATCACTGGACCCAAAATGTTAACTCTGTCTACCACAAAGGTAGAAGGCTGTTGTTCAGACCAGTGGTGGGCTGCAAAGGTCACTGCTGGGTCCACTGTTGTTCATCATTTATATAAATGATTTGTAGGTATGGTTAGTAAGTTTGAAGATGACACCAAAATGGGTGGTATAATGGACAGCGAAGAAGGTTATCTCAGAATACAACAGGATCTAGATCAACTGGACCAGGGGTCTGAGGGATAACAGATGGAATTTAATTTAGATAAATGCAGGGTATTGCATTTTGGTAAAACAAACCAAGGCAGGGCTTACACATTTAATAGCAGGGTCCTGGGGAGTATTGTTGAACAGAGAGACCTAGGAGTTCTGGTATATAGTTTTTTGAAAATGGCATCACTAGTAGAAGGGCTTATGCCTGAAACGTTGATTCTCCTGTTCCTTGGATGCTGCCTGACCTGCTGCGCTTTTCCAGCAACACATTTTCATCACAAGTAGATAGGATAGTGGAGAAGACATTTGGCATGCTCGTCTTCATTGGTCAGAACATTGAATATAGGAGTTGGGATGTCATGTTATGGCTATGTAAGACATTGGTGGAGCTACATTTCAAGTACTGCATACAATTCTGCTCATCCTTCTCTAAGAAGGATGTTATTAAAATGGAAAAGATGCAAAAAAGATTTATAAGAATGTTACTGAGACTGGAGGGTTTGAATTATCGGGCGAGGTTGGATAGACTGGGACTTTTTTCCCTGGAGCGTAGGAGGCTGAGGGGTGACATTAGAGAAGTTTATAAAATCATGAGAAACATAGATCTCATACGGTGAATAGCCAAGATCTTTTCCCTAAGGTAGGGAAGTCCAAAACTAGAGGGTATAGGTTTAAGGTAAGAGGGGAAAGATGTGAATGGGATTTGAGGTGCAATCTTTTCACACAGAGGGTGGTGTGTGTATATGGAATGAGCTGCCAGAGGGCATGGTAAAGGTGAGTACAATGACAAAATTTAAAAGACATTTGGACAGGCACATGGATAGGAAAAGTTTAGAGGGATATGGGCCAAAGGCAGGCAAATGGGACAAGTTTAGTTTAGGGATCCTGGTTGGCATGGCCACGTTGGGCTGGAGAATCTGCCGTATGACTCTATAAATCTATAACTTAGCATTGGTGGAGACCAAACGCAGATAATGTTTCAAGTTTGGTGACCTTTCTTTGCATTCTGATGAAGGATCACTGGACCCAAAACATTAACTCTGTTTTCTCTCCACAAATGCTGCCAGACATGCTGAGTTTCTCCAGCAATTTCTTTTATTTTGGTGAGGAAAGTTAGAGGTCATGGCATAAAAGGGTCAGAGAATAGCTAGAGAGTGGAGAGCTCTGCATGGAAGGATGGTGGAGGCAGGTTTAATTGAGATATCCAACAGGACCTTGGATGATCATCTGGATAGAAATAAAGGACAAAGGTAAGGGGAGAAAGCAGGGAATTGGCAGTAGGTAGTTAGGCTCATTTGAAGACCCGGTACAGACATTTTGGCCGAATGGCCTCCTTTTGTGTCTTGACACTTCAATGATTCAGTGAAGTGAATCAAATGGTGGGCCAGGGCCATTCCTGGGCATCGACTTGGTTAGAGACAAAAAAATTGCAGATGTTGCAATCCAAAGTAGACAGGCAGGAGGCTGGAAGAATACAGTAAGGCAGGTAGCATCAGGAGGTGGAGAAATCGACGTTTTGGGTGTAACCCTTCTTCAGGACTGGGAGTGAGTGTGGGGAGAGCTGCAGATAAAGGGAGTGGCAGGGGCAGGGTGGTGAAGTGGGGATAGGTCAGGACAGGCAAAGGGTACGACCTGGTTGGTGAATGGGGGGAGTGAATCTGGTTGGTGGCAGGGAGCAGTGGAAAGGATGGGGAGGGTCTGGGAAGAGAATTGGGGAATGGGAAGGGACATAATTTGAAATTGAAGAACTCAGTGTTGAGTGTTCCAGGCTATAGGCTGCCCAGGTGGAAGATGAGGTGCTGTTCCTCCAATTTGTGGTGTGGTTTGTTGTGGCACTGGAGGAGACCAAGGATAGTCATGTCGGAAAGGGAATGGTTAGGGGAATTAAAATGGGCAGTGACTGGAAGGTTGGCTCATGTGGGCCTGGCTATGGTGGTCAGTGAACCATTCCCTAAGCTTACATTCAGTCTCCCCAATGTAAAGAAGACTGCATCGGGAGTACCTGAGGCAATAAACTAGGTTGGAGGAGAGGCAGGTGAACCTCTGTCTCACCTGGAAGGACTGTTTTGGGCCTTGGATGGATGTGAGGGGATTTGTGTACCAGCAGGTTTTACATCTTTTCTGGTTGTAGGGGAAGCTACCTGGGGGCTTCATGGGGGTTGGTGGGGAGAGTGGCGCAAACCAAGGACTGTCAAAGGGTCCTTGCGGAAGGCAGAGATGTGAGGGGATGGGCAGATGTTCTTGGTGGTGGGGTCTAGTTGGAGTTGGCAGAAGTGTTCAGCATCTCAGCCGGGCCTGCAGGGCTGACCAGACCTCCCAGTCACCGCCCATTTTAATTCCCCTAACCACTTCCTTTCCAACATGACCATCTTGGCCTCCTCCAATGCCACAATGAACCACACCGCAAATTGGAGGAACAGCACCTTATCTTCCACCTGGGCAGCCTACAGCTCAACACTCAACACTGAGTTCTACAATTTCAAGTAAGTTCCCTTCTCATCCCCTGATTCCCTTCCCAGTCCCTCCCCATCTCTTCCACTGGTCCCTGCCACCAACAAGATTCATTCCTCCCATTGACCAACCAGGTTGTACCATATGCCTGACTTCACCTATCCCCACTTCACCACGCTCCCCCCGCCACTCCCTTTATCTGCAGCTTCCCCTACACACCCATCCCAAGTACTGAAGAAGGATTATACCTGAAATATCGACTTCTCCACCTCATGATGCTGCCTGCTTTACTGTGTTCTGCCAGCCTCCTGCCTCTCTGTTCCTAGGTATCAGCAGAATGAAACTCGGGGTAGTATCAGAGGACACTGAGCCATGGGGAGGTGGGATTTCTCAATGCTAGGGATTGGAGGTGGTAACATGGAGACAAAAACAGTGAAAGGGGAAAATCCGCCATATAAGAGCGGACTCGATAGTGTATGGGAGAAGACAGCTGTTGTGAAAGTGGTGGCGGGGTGAGTTATGAGCGGTGACCCCCACCATGGCCTCAAACCTGACAGCATGCATCACAATGCTGGGCAATCCCAGTGACCCTAAGAGTAACAGCCTTGTTGAACTTTTACGAAACTAAGTCCTATCAAGGGGATCTGTGTTTGGAATCTCTGATTTGTCCACCCACAAATGTATCAAGGCTATTACCAATGACATCTGTACCAGATCATACTTTTTCATCTTGTTGCCCAACAATTAGGTCAATGCTGCAGCCTGGGCAGTCCTCTTTGGCAATATACCAGGCTTCACCAAGGTGCAGGGGAATATGGACTGTACACAATTCACATTGAGATGGCTATATCATAACAAAGTGGAGTTCATCAATAGAAAAGGTTTCCATTCTGTCAATGTGCAGATCTCCTGATCTCGTTGCCACATCTTTGAAATTTGCATCCAGTTCTCTGGGGGCTGCTATAAAACCTATAACCTTGAGAGCTTTCATATTCTTATTGCGTGTGAGAGTCCAGATGCCTTCCAAAGCTAGCAACTGGGAGACAAGGGCTACCCTCTGTGACCATGACCCGATTACCCCATTACACAAGCCTCATTACATTAGCAGAGTCTGTAAGAAGATGCTGACTTTTTCGAATTGAAACTGTGAATAATTATCATTTTAATTTAAACCCAGATGATATATCTCTCTAATTCCCATGAACACCTCAAAGTGATCATCTCCCTATATGGCTAATGGAGTACAATCTGAGGAAATGTGAGACCATCAACTTTGGATACAGAATTGTTTTCCTTTAATTAGTTCATGGGATGAGTGTTGCTGGCCAGGCTAGCATTTATTGTCAATCCTTAATTGCCCTGGAGATGGGTGGTGGTGAGCAGTCTTCCTGAATCCCTGGGGTGTAGGTACAGCCACAATCCCGTTAGGAAGGGAGTTCCAGGATTTTGAAGTTGCAATAGTGAAGGAATATCAATTTAGTTGTATGTCAGAATGGTGTGTGACTTGAGGAGAACTTGCAGGTGACGGCATTCCATGGATCTGCTGCCCTTGTCCTTCTAGTTGGTCGAGGTTGGAAGGTGATGTCAAAACAGGCTTGGTGTGTCACTGCAGTGGATGGCACACACTGCTGCTACTGTGTAACAGTGGTGAAGGTGGTGGATGGGTGTTAACCAAGTAGAATGCTTTGTCCTAGATGGCACTGAGCTTCTTGAATGCTGTTCAAACTGCACCAGTTCAGGTAAATGGGGAATATTCCATCATACTCCTGCCTTGTGACTTATGGATAGGCTCTGGGGAAAAAGGAGGGAAGCTACTTGCTGTGTACTTCCTAAGCCTCTGACCTGCTCTTGTAGCTACAATATTTATATGGCAGATTTATTTCAGTTTCTGATTATTGGTAACTTCCAGGATGTTGATAGTGAGGTATTCAGTGATGGGAATGACACTGAACATCAAGGGACAATGGTTAGACACTTTCTTGTTAAGATGATCATTGATTGGCACTTGTGTGGCATGGAAGTTATTTGTCATTTGTTAGCCCAAGCCTGGATGTTACCAGTTCTTACTGATCAAGGACACTGGAAATGTTCAATTAATAGTGAACATCCTCTCTTCTGACCTTATGATATGATGGAGGGAAAGTTATTGATGAAGAAATTGATAATAGTTAGGCCAAGGACACTATTCTGAGGAACTCCTGCAGTGATGTCATTGGACTGAGATGATTGATCTCTATCAATCATAACAGTCTTCCTTTAAACTAGATCTGACTCCAACTAGTGGAGAGTTATCCACCTGATTCCCAACTGACTCCAGTTTTGCTTGTGTTTCTTGATGCCACAGTTGATCAAATGCTGCCTTGATATCAAGTGCAGTCACTTTCATCTGACCTTTGGATTTCACCTCTTTTGCCCATGCTTGGCTCAGGTTTGTAGGGGTGTCAGGAGCTCAGTGACCCTGCAAGAACCCAAACTGAGGGACAGTGAGCAGCATTTATTTATGTGTGCCACTTGATAGCATTGGCAACCTCTTTTCTATTTCCTTGCTGATGATCAAGAGTAGGGTTGGATTTGTCCCTTTTTTTTGTTTGTGAATTGTTCATATCTGGGCAATTTTCCACAATGTCTGGTCAAGACCGATGTTGTAGCTGTACTGGAAAATGTCTTGTGGTGCAGCTAGCTCTGGAGCATTCAGCATTATTACTGGAACGTTGTCAGGGCCAATAATCTTTGAAGCATACAGTGCCTTCAGCCGTGAAGGGATGGACTTGATTGAAACTGCATAAGACTGGTATCTATGAGGCTGAGGGCCTTGCTCGGAATTCAAGTTGGATCATGCACTAAATGCTTCAGCCTTGTTCTTGCTGTACTCTGATGGGCTGTCCACTCTTTGAGGAAGGGGTTATTTGTGGAGTCAGTGAGATGTATAATTGCCCATTGCCCTTCACAACTATAAGTGGCAAGACGGCAGAGCTTAGATCTAATGTGTTGGTTGTGTGATCACTTATCCCTCTCTATCACATGCAACTTACACTGTTTTGGCATGCAAGTAATCCTATGTTGTAGCTTTACCAGCTTGATATCTCATTTTTATCTATACTGCATACTCTCTTGTATTCTCCACCAAACCAGGATATTTTTAAATGATAAGATGATATGCACTATAGTGGATTTAGAAGATTCAAATATCTATGTACTAAATTAGCAACAAGCCAGTGTACAAGTTTAAAAAATAATTTTAATGAATAAAGTATGTTAGTCTTTATGTCTAGTGGGTTGGTTAGCAAAGGGAAGCAAGAGTATGTTTTAAGTTTATTAAGCCTCAAGGAAGCTTCCATCTGGAATACTACATTCAGATCTGGGCATCACATCTCAGGAAGGATATATAAGCTTTGGAGGGGCTTTGTGCAGATTCATCAGAATGATAGTGGGGTCAAAAGGGTTAAGTTATGAGAACAAATTGTGTAAGTATGACTTATGTTCCATTGGATATAGAAGAGTGAGCACTTCAAGGCTATGATAACATCAAGGATTTATATTGGTGGGTAAATATTCCAAAGACCTGGCCTACTGCCCCTGATGCTTGAGTTCAATTCCCAACACAGCAGTTGGGGAATTAGAATGAAATTAAATAAATCTGGAATGAATACAATAACACTTATGGAAATACCAGATGGTTATAAAAATCCATCTAGATCAATAATGTCCTTTAGGGAAAGAAACCTGAGGTCCTTACACCACTGGACCCCAGACCCACAACACTATGGTTGACTTTTAACTACCCTTTGAGGTAGTCCGAAGAGCCACTTATTTGTATCAAACTATCATAAAACTTTCTAATAAGAAGACTGTGCAGAACTTCTGGCTTTCCACTGGAAATGACAAAGGCATTCTGAATCCTGCGGATCCTACAAAGTCACGCCACGATAGCTGTCCCACAGACTGATTAAGCAGCAGCCTGCTATAATCAAATTCACAGAATTACACCTTATGGCCAATGCCCCTGACTTCTATATCAACATCCCCATAGTTCTTGTCTCGCTGGAAGGATAGACCTGGCAACACAGTCAAGAAGGAATACTCCAGGGACCCTTCAACATTGACCCTGGATCCCTCAAAGTCCCATGGCATCCCAGCCAACATGGACAAGGATACCTCCTGCTGAAAACCAACTATAGCCCTCTGACCAATGAAGATTCAGTGATTATCTGATGGAAGAAACATTGGAAACAGCAGGGGTACAGAATGTACCCTGGGTGGGGAATATTAACATCCATCATCAAATATGAATTGGTAGCAACACCACTGACTGAGTTGTCTGAATCCAAAAAAAAGACATAATGACCAGATTAGGTCTGTGCGAGATGGTGTAAGAAGAACTAAGAGGAAAAATAAGTACTCAACTTTGTCCTCACTAATGTACTCAGATTTACAAGGATGTTGCCAGGGCTGAAGGATTTGAGCGAAAGACATAGGTTGAATAGGCTGGGGCTGTTTTCCCTGGAGCATTGAAGGCTAAGGGCTGACCTCATAGGGGTTTACAAAATCATGAGGATAGGGAAAATAGACAAGGTCTTTTCCCTGGGCGGGGTGTCCAGAACTAGAAGCCAGAGGTTTAGAGTTAGAGAGCAAAAATATAAAAGAGTCTGAAGGGGCAACTTTTTCAAATAGAGGGTGATGCGTGCGTGGAATGGGCTGCCAGAGGAAATGGTAGAGGCTAGTACAATTGCATCATTTAAAAGACATCTGGGTGGGAATATGAACAGGAAGGGTTTAGAGGGATATGGGCCGCGTGCTGGCAGATGGGATGAGATTGGGGTGGGATATCTGCTCAGCATGGACGAGTTGGACCAAAGGGTCTGTTTCCGTGCTGTAAATCTTTATGACTCTATGACTTGCAGATAATTGTTAGGTGTGACTTTTACATGTAAGTCTGATCTCCACACTGAGGACATTCCCATTGTGTTTATTTTCTCTACCACTTTGCTAAATGAGGTGGATTCATATAGAATTTATGGCCATACATCCACGGGGCAATAACTTTGTCAGCCGAAGTAAAATTGTATACGCTTGTAAAATGTAACCTCATGGCTTAAGAGATCACTCATTCAATCATTACTAATAATCCAAATAACCAAACCTGGTTTAATGAGAAGGTTAAGAAAACATGTCAGAAGTGGCACAAGGAATATCTGAAAATAATTTGACAACATGGTAAAGCTACAAGAAAGGACGACATGTCTAATTAATAGTGGAAGCAATATCATGCAGATAGACGTGAACAATTCAACAATGGGCCAGACCAAAACTCTGCAGTCCTTCCACATCCAGTTGTGAATGGGGCTGGATTGTGAAGAAGCATTGGAAGAGTCTTCATAGGCATTTCCAGTGATGGGGAGCCTAGCATGTGAGTGCAAAAGACAAGACTGAAACATTTGGAACTACCTTTAGCCAGAATTGTCAAGTGCATCATCCATCTCAGCCACTCTCCAAGGGCTGGAACCATCACAGGTACCAATGTTCAGCCAATTAATTTTTATTTTTAACACCGTGTGATATAGAAAAGACTGAAGACAATAGATAAGGTAAACATTATGGGACCTGACAATGTCTCGATATCTCATTAATATCTCAATAATCGCTGAAGACTTGCACTCCAGAATTGCATATCTCCTGTCCTTTGTGGAGAAATTTGCAAGGAAATACACCTTTGACCACAGGAAGTGGTCAGCACGTAGTATCCGCAAGGCCCAATGGGAAAAAGAGAGGGTGAATCCTGTTGGGTTGTTCCAAAGTAATTTGGTAGAATGCGTCATTATGCGAACTGAAACGTCAACTTCCCTGCTCCTCAGATGTTGCTTTACCTGCTGTGCTTTTTCCAGCTCCACACTTTATTGACACTGCCTGAAACTTGTTGGTCTTCCAGATAAAGAAATTGACCTCAACTGAATGTTGCCATCTGGCACATTCCAAGGTCCAGGATCACATGCTGAGGGATGCACTAAAGCTGGGTCAGCTTTTGCCAAGGCTCAGTGGGGAAAGACCACTGTCTCAGGTCTTTCAGCCAAAGGTAGGTGGGGGTCCGTTCAGTTATTTGACCCTCCTGGTGCCTCAAATATACTTAAATATAGTCTTGCACAAGTAAAAAATGCATTTGATTTGTTTGTTGGATACAGTCAAACTCCAATGTTTGTTTGTTCCTTCATTTGCCACTGTACACAAACAAATTCCTTCAATGACTATCTATGTATATAAAGATATTTTTATGAAGAAAATACATTTTTCAAATTAAAAAAAGAACTCTATCAAAACAAACCCTGACTAACACTAGGTACTCAAATTAAAACCACATACTAGGGATGCTGGAGATCAGTAATAAAGTTGCAAAGAAATATCAAACTGGACTTGAATCATTAGTTCTGTTTCTCTCCTCACGGATGCTGGCAGACCTGTAGAATTTCACCAGCACAGTCTGTTCTAATTTGGGTTGGAATACTGTCCAAATGCCTGGATAATGCAGATTGAATAACAGTCAAGAAGCTTGACACAATTTAGTACAAAACAGCCACTTAATTAGCAACCTATTCAACACTGAGAACATTCTCTACCCCCAGCAACCACCACCACTGTACATTAGCAGGCAGAGATATGCACCATCAGTATTTGATTTAATTTATTATTGTCACATGTATCGAAATACAGTGAACAGTATTGTTTTGCATGCTAACCAGACAAACCTATAAGTACATGCAGCAACTTCCCAAGGCTTCTTCAGCAGTAGGTTTCAACCCATGACCCCTTCTGCCTCAAAGGATAGGGCAGAAGACACAAGGGATGCATTACTATCTGCAAATTTCCCTCCAAGTCATATATCATCCTGATTTGGTGAGTCAAACTTCTTGCCTTCCCCCCTCACCTCCGTCCAAGGCCCCAAAGGAGCCTTCCACATCCATCAAAGTTTCACCTGCACTTCCACATGTGTCATTTATTGTATCCATTGCTCCCGATGCGATCTCCTCTACACTGGGGAGACAGGACACCTATTTGCAGAGCGCTTCGGAGAACATCTCTGGGACACTTGCACCAACCAACACCACTGCCCCATGGCTGAACACTTCAACTCCCCCTCCCACTCTACAAAGGACATGCAGGTCCTGGGCCTCCTCCATCGCCACTCCCTAACATCCAACATGTGGAGAAAGATGCCTCATCTTCTGCCCCGTACCCTCCAACCTCATGGCAACAATGTGGATTTTACCAGTTTCCTCATTTTCCCTCCCCCACCTTATCCCAATTCCAAATTTCCAACTCAACACTGCCCTCATGAACTGTCCAACCTGTCCATCTTCCTTCCGACCTATCTGCTCCATCCTCCTCTCTCTCACCATTACCCCCACCTCCATTTACCTATCGCACCCAAAGCTACCTTCCTCCCAGCCAAACCCTCCGCCCAATTATCTCACCATCCCCTCGGTTCACAATCTCATTCTTGATGAAGGGCTTTCCCTGAAATATCAATTCTCCTACTCCTCAGATGCTGCCTGAGCTGTTGTGCTTTTCCATCACTCCATTCTCGACTTGAAACTGGCTTCAACCAAGTGAAAGAGGGGAAGGTAAATACAGGACAAAATGAAAAGTTTCAGGACACTTTGCCCCTCATCTTTAGCTCTGGAGGGAACTGCTCCCAGCAAAGCATAGGGAGCCTGACCCATAGTAACTCCAAAAGGAACCATCTTCAGCCAGAGATGCTGAGCAAATGATCCATTTTGACCTTCTCCTAAGGATCCTGGCATCACAAGTGTCAGTCTACAACTAATTCAATTCACTTCATGTGATATGAAGAAATGCTGAAGGCACTATATATTGCAAAGACTACAGACCCTGATACCTTGCAGTGATAGTACAGACAACTTGGCTCCAGAATTAGGTGTGCCCCTAGCCAAGCTGCTCCAGTACAACACTGGCACCTCCATGGCAAGGTGGAAAATTACCCACTTACGTCCATATACGAAATCTAAGAACAAATCCAACAGGTCAATTTGATCATCAGCAAAGTGATGGAAGAGGGTAGTTAGGGGCCAGTTGGCTAATTTGGCTGGTCTCGTTTGTGAAGCAAAGTGATGTCAACAACTTAAGTTCATTTCCTGTATTGGCTGAAGTTACTCTGAAGGTTCCATCTTTTCAAACTCACTCTCTCCTGAGGTATGCTGACCCTCAGCTTAAACCATCGTCAGTTGTTTCTTTCTCTAATGAGAGAGCAGCTCTATGGTCCTTGGGAACTATGACGACTTTACCTTTCCTGGGAAGGGATGTTGACAGTGTCATTGATGAGTACTTTCGAAGAAATAACCTACTCACTGACACTTCACTTGGGAACTGCCAAGACGATTTGGCTCCTGAGACCTTGGACCAAACATGGAAAAGAACTGGACACTAGACGTGAAATGGGAGTGACTACCTTTGACACCAAGGCAGCCTTCATTCAAGTATGGCATCAAGAGATCCCAATAAAACTGGAATCGTGGGAACCCTCCAACATTTGGAGTCATATCTAGCTCAAATGAAGATGGATATGAATGTTGCAGAGCATTAATTTGTGGAGGGTATGAGTGCAAACATTCCTCAGGGTCATCTCCAAGGTCCAACCAACTTCATTTACTTCATCAATGACCTGCCTACCGTATGATCAGTGGTGGAGATGTTCATTGACGACAGCATAACGTTCAGCCCCATTCACATCTCTTCACGTATTGAAGCAGTCCATGTTCTTATGCTGTAAAACATGGACAATTTCCAGGCTTGGGCTAATGAGTAGCAAATAACATGCATGCAAACATAAGGCAATGACTATCTCCAGCAAGAAAGAATCACAGCATTGCAGTTGACATTCAATAGCATTAGGGTCAAGGTTAGAGTGATGCTGGAAAAGCACAGCAGGTCAGGTAGCATCCAAGGAGCAGGAAAATCGATGTTTCGGGCAGGAGCCCTTCATCAGGAATGGCTCCTGATGAAGGGCTTCTGCCTGAATTGTCGATTTTCCTGCTCTTCGGAAGCTGCCTGACCTGCTGTGCATTTCTAGCACCACTCTAACCTTGACTCTAATCTCCAGCATCTGCAGTCCTCACTTTCACCCACATTTTCTGCACCATGTCACTCACCTCCTTGACTGGCAGCTATATCGTATATAAATGCCGCATGGTCTATCTCTTGGAACTTTCCCTTTAACAGCACTGTGGAAGTCTCTACAGGCCAAGTTCAAGAATGCAGCTAACCACCAGCTTACCCAGGGCAATTAGGGGTGAGCAATAAATACTGGCCCACGTTCCATGAATGAATAAAATAACATACAAACTTTAAAAAGTCACAACATTTAATCTGTTTGCAGTTCTGTTTATCTTGCTTATTTGTTCTCTATTTGGGGATAAATTAAGCTCCATGCTTTGCTCTGCAATATATGTCTCACAAGTTCTGGTAGCAGAAGAATCATCTGTCTGTCCTATTTGATAAACTCCAGGACCGTATGATAGTATTTGATGTTCAACATTGGTTCTGTAATATTTGTATCTTCAAATCATTTACTTCAGAAGTAAACATCTCCACTAGTTTAGACTGTTATCAAAATATGTCTGGCACAGCTAAAAATACATCTTCGCAAATGACATGAGGTGCACTGAAATCTATAAATTATCCAGTAGCAGGTTTACAATAGAAAGTTGCTTTGTATTGTGGTCCAATATTATACAGACATACTTAAGTTCAGTTTCAGATATTTATTTTTGAGGTGTGAATTTGGGAAAGACAGAGTATTGGGAATAAGGCCAATTATAACGTGAGCCCAGCAGAAATGTTTTAAGTTGGTTAATGCCAGTATTCCACTTTCAATTAGATTGGAAGAAACAGTACACTTAATGATCCCTTGGCTTTTGGGTACTGGAAAAATGATTTGCAATACATACTTGTCCAAAGCTTCTGGGGGGTAATTTTCATCATTCTGTGAATGGTCTTTTGTCAGCAGCTTGGTACCAGCCGTTCCAGACTTTCTCATGTGCCAGAAGCATTGCTTGAGTTGGGAACAAACATGATGGAGTGTTGCTAGCTTTCAAAGCGTTTATGAACTTTACTTTGTCAGCCAGTGAGTTGAACGAAGCATAGGATTTGCAGCAGGAATCAAGGAAGCATTTAAACTTCATAGAATCACACAACTGTTACAGTGTAGAATGAGGCAATTCAGCCCGGTGTGTCTGCACTGGCTCTCTGAATGTTTTGCTAAGCCACTTCCTTTCCCCTGTAATCCTGCACGTTCTTACCACTTAACAGATCATCTAACGTCATCTTGAATGCCTCAGATCACCCACAGGCTGTGTATTCCGTACACTAACCACAAACTTGTGTGAAAAAGATTTTCCTCACCACAAATTTTATTTATTTTGTTAAATGTTTTAAAACTAGAGCTCTTCTGGAGGGTTTAAACTAGATTGGGTGGGGGGGCGGAATCTGAGCTACAGATCAGATGATGGAGTAGGTAGTGATTAGCCAGATACAGTATGCAGAGGGGACTGTGAGGAGGAATAGGCACTTGATAGGGCAAAGGTACAATCAGTGTGATGGACTGTATATTTTAATGTGAGAGGTATCAGGAATAGGGTGACGAATTCAGAGCATGGATCAGTACTTGGAACTATGATGTTGTGGCCATTACGGAGACTTGGATATCACAGAGGCAGGAATGGTTCTTGGATGTTCCCGGGTTTAGATGTTTCAAAAGGAATAGGGGGGAAAGTAAAAGAGGAGGAGAAGTGGCATTGCTAATCAAGGATAGTACCACAGCTGCAGAAAGGGAGATTGTCAAGGAGGGTTTGTCTACAGAGTCAGAAACAGGAAAGAAGCAGTCACTTTATTGGGAGTTTTCCATAGGGCCAAACCTCCCCTCTTCCATAGGGCTAACCCCCCCCCTACACACATACAACAGAGACATGGAGGTGCAGATTATGAGGCAGATGCTGGTAAGGTGCAGAAGTAACAAGATTGTTGTCATGGGTGACTTTAACTTCCCTAATATTGTTTGGAACCTAGTTATTTCAAATAGTTTGGACGGAGCAGTTTTTGGATGGAGCAGGTGTGTTCAGAAAGGGTTCCTGATGCAATATGTAGATAGGCCGACTAGAGGTGAGGCCATATTGGATTTGGTGCTTGGCGACGAACCAGGCCAGGTGTCAGATCTCTCGGTGGGAGAGCAGTTTGGTGATAGTGATCACAGCTCCATGATCTTTATTACACTCATGGAGAGGGATAGGAGCAGACGGTATGGGAAAATATTTTATTGTGGGAGGGGGAATTACCATGCTATTAGGCAGGAACTGGGGTGCCTAAATTGGGAGCAGATGTTCTCAGGTAAATGCACAACAGAAATGTGGAGGCTGTTTAGGGAGCACTTGCTGATAATGCTAAACAGATTTGTCCCACTGAGGCAAGGAAGAGTTGGTAAGTTGAAAGAACCTTGGGTGACAGGGGATGTGGAAAATCTAGTCAAGAGGAAGAAGGAAGCTTACTTAAGGTTGAGGAAGCAAGGATCAGACAGGGCTTTAGACGGATACAAGGTAGTCAGGAAGGAACTGACAAATGGACTTAGGAGAGCTAGAAGGGGGCATGAAAAAGCTTTAGGAGGTAAGATTAAGGAAAACCCTAAGGCGTTCTATACTTATGTGAGGAACAAGAGGATTGCCAGAGTGACGGTAGGGCCGATCAGGGATAGTGGCAGGAACTTGAGCCTGGAGTCAGAGGAAGTAAGGGAGGCCCTTAATGAATACTTTGCTTCAGTATACACTACTGAGAGGGACCTTAATGTTTCTGAGGACAGTGTGAAACAGACTGATATGCTCAAACAGGTTGATGTTAGGAAGGAGGATGTGCTGAAAATTTTGAAAAACATAAGGATAGATAAATCCCCTGGAGCAGACGGGATAAACCCAAGGTTACTACATGAAGTGAGGGAAGAGATTACTGCACCTTTGGCGATGATCTTTGCATCCTCACTGTCCACAGGAGTAGTGCCAGATAATTGGAGGATGGAAAATGTTATTCCCTTGTTCAAGAAAGGTAAAAAGGATAATCCTGGGAATTACAGACCAGTCTTACGTTTGTGGTGGGCAAAGTATTGAAAAGTAATCTGAGAGACAGGATTTACGATTAGTTGAAAAACCATAGTTTGATTAGAGATAGTTAGCATTGCTTTGTGAGGGGCAGGTCATGCCTCACAAACCGTATTGAGTTCTTTGAGGATGTAACAAAGTATGTTAATGAAGGTAGAGCAGTGGATGTGGTGTACATGAATTTTAGCAAGGTGTTTGATAAGGTTCCCCAAGGTAGGCTCATTCAGAAAGAAAGGAGGCATGGGATACAGGGAAACCTGTCCATCTGGACACAGAATTGGCTGGCCCAGAAAAGACAGAGGGTGGTAGGAGGTGGAAAGTATTCAGCGTGGTGCTAGGTGACCAGTGGTGTTCAGCAGGGATCAGTTCTGGGACCTCTGTTCTTTGTGATTGTTATAAGTGACTTGGATGAGGAAGTAGATGGGTGGGTTACTATGTTTTCCAAAGACACGAAGGTTGGTGGAGTTGTGGGTAGTGTGGAGGGCTGTTCTAGGTTGCAACAGGACATTGACAGGATACAGAACTGAGCTGATAAATGGCAGATGGAGTTCAAAGTGTGAAGTCGTTCACTTTGGAAGGTCGAATTTGAATGCAGAATACATGGTTAAAGGCAGGATTCTTGGCAGTATGGAGGACCAGAGGGATCTTGGGGTCCATATCCATAGACCTTTCAAAGTTGCCATCCAGGTTGATAGGGTTGTTAAGAAGGCGTATTGGTTGTTGGCTTTCTTAGCAAGGGGTTTGAGTTTAAGAGCCGCGAGACTATGCTGCAGCTCTGTAGAGCCCTGGTTAGACCACACTTGGAATATTGTGTTCAGTTCTGGTCACCCCGTTATGGGAAAAATGTGGAAGCTTTCAAGAAGCTGCAGAGGAGATTTACTAGGAGCTGCCTGGACTGGAGGGCATGTCTTATGAAGATAAGTTAAGGGAGCTAGGACTATCCTCATTGGAGCGAAGAAGAATGAGAGCTTACTTGGTAGAGGTGTACAAGATGTTGAGAGGCATAGATAGAGTGGATAGCCAGAGACTTTTTCCCATGGCAAAAGTGTCTACCATGAAGGGTCATAATTTTAAGGTGTTCGGAGGAAGGTTTAGGGGGATGTCAGAGGTTGGATCTTTCCTCAGAGAGTGGTGGGTGCGTGGAATGCACTGCTGGCGGTGGTAGTAGAGTCAGATACATTAGGGACATTTAAGTGACTCTTGGATAGGCACATGGAAGATAGTACAATGAAGGGCATGTAGGTTAGTGTGATATTACTGTTGGATAAAAGGCTGGCACAACATCAAGGGCCTGTGCTGTATTGTTCTATGTTCTTTGTTCTATGTTCTTAAAACTGTGCCTCCTGGTTTTCCCCTTCTACCTTGTCCAGCCACGCTCCTCATGATTTTGAAAACATCTATCAATTCTCCTCTTTGCTTTGTTCTCTCCAAGGAAAGCAATCCTGTGTGTTTTCATAAATGGAGGGAATAAAGTCTATATATGTAGCAAACATAAACTATTTGTGCAGTGTACTAAAGCAACCAGTCTAACAGTCACATAATACGAGTGGGTTATTTCTCCAGCAATATACAATGTGTGTTGTTAGTTATATAATACAAGCCATGTGCATCAAATCAGTCTGTTCCATCAGTTTGGTGCCCAAACATGATTGACTGAGGGAGTAACCAGTAGTCTCTAGCCTGGACTGAGATCACTACATTCAGCTGTCCTTTGCAACTCCAGAAAGTATTCATTCTTTTGGTTTATTTCCAGGCCTTTTTCATGCTGATCTCCTACTTGATGAGCTTGCACCAGATCCGGATAAGTTAAACATACTTCGGAACTTAGGAGGAGATGGGAGAGCATCTGCTTATCAATAGTTTTTAAAATTATCAATGGCCGAAGTCCTGAAACAAGCCAGATCATGAATCTAGATGAAACAATGTGAATTGCAAATATCATGTAATTTGACAGCGACCTCAGCTCTCCCAAAAGCTCAGTCTGTGACGAATAATATCTAAAGCTTCGATTAACACTGCAAGTGGGCCTTATGTTGTGTATATTACTGAAAATAAGCCATATTTCATACAGAAAGAGTAAGCTTGAGATAACAATGTATAATCAATATCATGCTTTTACATTCTGTAAAGTTTAATTACTATCCCATCCTGTGTTCAAGGTGGAGATAGGTAATATCAGTACCTTTTTCATCCAGTTGATGTCAGCAGTGTTTCATACTGAATCCTGGCAGTAATGTCTTGAATCCTGAAGATGATTCTTGTGCTGAATATACTATTCCTTTGCTTTTTAGCTGTTCTCTCAGATAAACGACTCTACAGTATTCTTGGTTGAAGAAAAGGTTTGTTCTCCTCGTTATTCAATCAATAACTCATACATAACATCACTGTTGCCAACATAACTGGTGATGATGCTGATTGTGGGATTTGACTCTGCAAATTGGGTGTTATGTTTCTTACTCGCAACATTGACTGCACATCAAAAATACTTCATTGTTCGTAAAACACTTTGTGTGATTCTATTAATGTTTGAAAGCTCCATATAAGTGTAAACTCTTACTGTTCTAATTGTGATGATGATGAGACCTGGGCAAACTAGGTAGAATGCAGCCACCAATATTTCTTCCAATGCTAGTCTAAGGGCTTTCTAGTAGCTCTGCTGAAGGACGAACCATACTCAGCTATACTAGCCATATAAATCCTAGATCTTAAAATGTTAACCATATAAATACTGGCCATGTAAATACTAGCCATATTATACTGTGGCTGTAAGAGTAAGTAAGAAGCTAGGAATCCTGCAGTGAATAACTCATCTTCTGATTTCCCCCAAAGCTTGTCCACCTTTCACCATAAGTCAGGAGTATGATGGAATACTCCCCATTTGCCCGAATGAGTGCAGCTCCAACAACATACAAGAAGCTTGATACCATCCAGGACAAAGTGGCCCCTTGATTGGCATCACATCCACAAACTTTCAGTTCCTTCACCACTGATGCTCAGTAGCAAGATGCCCTGCAGAAATTGTCCAAGGCTCCTTAGACAGCACCTTCCAAACTCCTTTCTAGAAGGACCAGGGGCAGCAGGTACATGGGAGCACCACCACCTGCAAGTTCCCCTCAAAATCACTCACCATCAGTTTTGGAAATACATTGCTGTTCCTTCAGCATTGTTGAGTCAAAACCCTGACACTCATTCCCTAACGGCATTGAGGAAGTGCCAACATTGACATTGAAGAGTTGACTCAATGGACTGCACCTGGCAGATGAATTTCATTGCAGAGAAATGTGAGGTAATGTATTTTGGTATATGGAGAGGCAATATAGGCTCAATGATAAAACTGTGAGGGGACTACAAAAGCAGAGGGATTCACATTCATAATTCCCTGAAGGTGGCCAGGCAAGCTGAAGCAGTTGTTAAGAAGACTTGTAGAATCCTTGAGTTCATAGAGCCATGCCCACTAGGGCAGACATTTGCAAGGGTACCAAAACTTGGCAGAAGATTAGGCATCACTTACAGCATTACATTTTTAATTTAGTCTTTCGTCTTTTTATAAGGATATTTCAAACATTAAACCCTTGGCAGCATTTTGCATTGGGCAATCTTGCTCAGGGCATTGGTTTGGACCCTCAGTTGTTTTCCCAACTTTTTATACCTTTCCAAATCCAGATCAAACTTCTCATCCCTGACACATCAGGCAGACAATGGAAGGCAGGCTGAGGATGAGGGAACTCACAGCATGAAAAGTCCATCAGGCAATCGAGTCCTTCTGATGTCAGGAGCCATGCTTGAAGCTGGAAGTCCCATTGCAAACAGTAACTCAGCCCCCACCTAAGAATTGTGGTTGACTAAATATGTAAATGAGAATCCAAAGTGAAATGTAATGTGTCTGCGACCTCAGTAATCACGTGTGATATCTGCTAGAGCTTGGAACCTTTGTACAACTCAGAGCATGTGGCTCTGTAGCCCTATCATCATGTCAAAATTTTAATAACACGTTTTAAAGTAACCTAAAAGTTTGGCCTGAATTTGTACAAATTGAAGAAATCATGCTAAAACAGAAACTGAATGCAAACCTGAACCACTTGCTTCTGAATTTTGGAGGGTTTCTGCTCTTCTTCTTCTTCTGGTGAATTTTTAATTTATCATGAGAATGAAGCAGAAAAGACCTGTGAAGTTTCAGGATGAATATTTTCAACCTTCTCCACAAAAAAAAATCTGTAAATATTTATATTAAATAATTGTTTAAGAAACTGCTCACGGACCGAAAGGTCTGTTTCCATGTTGTATGATGCAATAACTCAAATCTCCATGTGTGTGTTGTGTTGTTGGGATCACCTTCAAGTAGAATTAACTCCCTGTACTGCTGCTAATTACTGGGAAATGCTTGTTCTAATGTAACACACTGCTGAATAATAGCATCCCAGTCCATGTTCACCTCAGAGCCCAGATCATATTCTCACCCGGAGTCATTTTTCCTGGGAATCACGATTGCAATATCAATAGTCTGAAAACGAGGAGTAAAGGATTTCAATGCAGAACGAGTTAAGTATCTGGTTAGGAAAGAGTTTGACATTTTAGAGATAACCATTCAGAAGAATGATTTCAGGATGAGGTACGCTATGGAGATGCTGGGACTGTTTTCTTAGAGAATTGGAGATTGAGAGAAGATTTTAAAGGAAGTTTTCAAAATCATGTCAAGTCTGGCCAGGGAAAAGAACTTGTAGAAGTATTTAACCAGAGTGTAACTGATTCAAAGTAAATGGCAAAAAAAGCAATTGTGACATTATGAAACATCTGTTCATGCAATGTGTGGTTAGGATCTGCACTTCGCTTCCTGAAAGTGTGTGAAGGCAGATTCAGTTGAAGCTTTCAGAAGGGAATTAGATCATTATCAGTAAAAAGGAAGAAGAACTGTAGCTCTTGGGGAGAAAGGCAGAGAGTGGTATGATGTGAATTGTTCCTTCAGAGGACCAGCACAGAGATGATTGGTCAAATTACCCCTCCTTTTGTGCTGCAACCATTCTATGATTGTAGGAAATATATATTGAGGAGCTGGAGAAGGGTATTCTGTTCTGTGACCCAGCACCTGACCAGTTATAATATGGAAGTTTGACAACATGTTAGGGCAACTTCATAAGATAAAACCCCAAGGTGTTGGGTAGACTTTTAGCATTGATAGAGGATTGGCTAAATAATGGAAGACAGAAAGTTGCCATTAGTGGGTAATTTTCAGTATGGCCCCACTAGAATCAATACATTTTTTTTGCAATAAGGATGTTCTCATTGGAGTATAGAAGAATTGAGAAGTGACCTTATGGAGACATCCAAGATTCTTAAAAATTCATAGGGTAGATGCAGAAAGATTGCTTCCCCTTGTGAAAGAGTCTACGACCAGAGGATATAACCTCAGAATAAAGGGTCACACATTTAAGACAGAGATGAGGAGGAGTTCTTCTCTCAGAGGGTATTAAATCTGTGGAATTCTTTGCCACAGAGATTTGTTGATATTGGGGCATTAGGTATATTGAACGCTGAGATAGACAGATCAATAAGGGAATCAACAGCTATGGGGAAAAGGCAGGAAAGTTGAGTTGAGGATTATCAGAGTAGCCACAATCTCATTGAATGGTGAAGCAAACTCAATGTGCTGAATGGTCTACTTCTGATCTTATGTCTAATGGTCTTATGACAGAAAGAGTTTTCAGAGGAAAATGGACAGGTTAAGCAAGTGGGCAATAATTTGGACGATTGAAGGCAACCCAAGGAAGATTCACTAAGCTGATCCCAGACATGGAGGGATTGTCTGATAAAGAGGGATTTAATAGGTTGGGCTCATACTCTTGGAGTTTAGATGAATGAGAGGGGACCTTATCTAATTCTTTGGGCCTTGACTGGGTAGATGCAGAAAAATTGTCTCACTTGTGGGAAAGCCTAGGACCAGAAGCATAATCTCAGAATAAGGGGTTGCCCATCTAAGACAGAAATGAGGAAGAATTGCTTCTCAGAAGATAGTGAATCTGTGGAATTCTTTACCTCAGAGGGCTGTTGAGGCAAGGTTGCTAAGGATACTCAAGGCTGAGACAGACAGATTTTTAATCAGTAAAGAAATCAAGGTTTATGAGAGAAAAGCAGGGAAACCAGCGTGAGGATCAGCAGATGAAGCACTACCTCATTGAATGGTGCAGCAAACTTGATGGACTGAATAGCCTTCTTTGCTTCTTCATTGTACGGTTGATTTTCTTTGGCGATCCAAGGGCATTTATTTCTTCATTTCTGATTTTCCATTTCTTGTGTTTTTATTGTTTCAAATTCATTCACACCCTCCTGCCCATGGAAGTAAGGGAGATTTACTTGCTGAGTAATCTCTATAATTCAGAATCATTTCAGAGGTTAATGCCAGTGGTAGATGGGTTTGAGATGCTGAACGACATAGACAACATTTCAATTGGTTTGTGTTGTATGATCACACCTGAAATAGTGGTGGAGTGTGGATGAAGCAGGACAAGGCAAAGGCAATGGATTCAAACAGATATCCTAATCTGGGAGAAAAACAGAAATCTTTTGAGGTATACACATATCTACCAGAGTGGCAGACTGGATAAGACACTGCAAGGAAACCTGGCAAATCTAGAGGCCATAGGCTTAAGATTGTCATTTCTGGTTAAATGCACTCCAGAGATTTCATCATATGATCAGCCTCTACATTCCCACCATTTGGTCACCCAATGCATCCATCCTTACACTACATTCTGTTTCCGTGGCAACAGAAAAGGCTTCACTATCCAATTAGTTAATGCTTGACAGGCTTAAAACCCATCTCTAATAGATACAGAAATTTTCAGAGAAAACGTAAAAATGCAATTCATTTAATACCACGATTCTTTTTCCAGTGTAGCTCTTAGGAGGGAGCTGGAGATTAATCTTCAATGCTTGAAAACTGCCAAGATAATCTTGGAGTTTTGGCAATCCTAAGGCTGTCAATTGTTTCTGCCAAATATCAAAAAGGCTGTTTTATGCTTTAAGAGGCTTTCTAACACTCACATTACTCATTTACTGATTAAGTCCTTAGTTTGTACTTGATAGACAATTTTCTGACTCTTAATGGTACTAAATTACTATCCTTTCACTGCCAAAATTTGGATTTAAACGCAGTGAAGACAGAACTAAATCTTCCCTTGGCAACTGACTACGGGTCAAAATGAAAAAAAATGTCCACAGAAAGTGGGCGGCACGGCAGCACAGTGGTTAGCACTGCTGCCTCACAGCGCCAGAGACCCGGGTTCAATTTCCACCTCAGGCAACACACACATTCTCCCCATGTCTGCGTGGGTTTCCTCCCGGTACTCCGGTTTTCTCCCACAGTCCTAAAAAAATTGTGCAGGTTAGGTGAATTGGCCACGCTAAATTGCCCATAGTGTTAGGTGAAGGGGTAAATGTAGGGGAATGGGTCTGGGAGGGTTGCTTTTCGGAGGGTCGGTGTGGCCTTGTTGGGCCGAAGGGCCTGTTTCCACACTGTAAGTAATCTAATCAAAGCTAGAGGATAACGTATGATGGAAATCCTTAAAACGTCATTGAGGTTATAGGAAATATACAAGCTTAATCGGCCCATTCTCCTTAAGTATTTGTGTAAATGTCCATTGTTAGGAGGGCTCTCTATTCTTTATACAGATGCTGACTGACTTTCTGAGTGTCTACAGAATTTCTGTTCTATTTTTAGATTTCCAACCTCGGCAGTTTTCCATTTTTTAATTATGACCTAAGTTCATCTCACTTTAGCGTGTACCTGGATCTGTATATGATCCTAAAAAATGTTTTAAATATTTGTAACACCTGTTTAAGTTTCACAGAACCTACACCTTATTCCCAGTTGTGGTAATGTCCCTAACTCTGGACCGGACGGTCCTGTTTCAAATTCCCTGTATCTCATAACATTTCTGAGCAGGTTAATTATAATATTAATAATACTCAGTTGCTTGTCATTGATTCTGCAGCATCTCCTTCCTCCTTTACTCCTGTCTTCCTACTTTTGCTATTGAAGTCCATTGGGTGCTCTTCATCTATGGTCATGTAATACAGCATGCAGTGTGCTGCCATACTTCTGTTTACCATCAGTGGGAAGAAACTGATTTGACCTGAAATATCCCAGATACTTTTCTCGCTCCACTTGGCCTGCCGAGTGACATGAAATCATGTAAGAAGATATGAGATCTGGGCAAAAACGTGATCAAAGAGATAGGTTTTAAAGAAAACTAGAGAGTGAGCACAGCAGAGAGGTTTAAAGAAGAAATTCCAGAGCTGAGAGCCAACTTGGCCAAGGGACCTCGGGGTAGGTCTGCCAATGGTGCAGGAAGAAAAATTGGGAATGTGCAAAATGCCAGGATTGGAGGAGGTTACAGAGATCAGGAAGAGGGAAAGTCATGGAGGGATTTGAACACAAGGATGAAATTTTGAGGTTGAGACTTTATCCAAGCGGGAGGGAACATGGATCAATGAGTGTTGGGATGATAAGTGAAAGGGAGTTGGTGCCACTTAAGATTCAGGCCACAGAATTTCTACAAATGTGACATAATTTTAGAATGTTTTATTCAGTCAATTTCTTGACGAATTGTTTCACCATATCCTGTAATCAAAATTGTCATGCTGTACAAATGGGAGCTTTGGTGTTCCTTTCCTTATAAGACTTTGTAACCTTTAAGACTCAAATCCAAGTAATTGTGATTTTATCCCTTTCTATATGATTGAATTTGATTTATTAAACTAGGTTGGATCATGGTGCTATCATATTTCAAATAAAAACAATGCAGAATAGTATAATCTCTGATACAATAATAGCAGTGCACATAAACCTCAGCTGTTCTTTATGATTTTTCAAAACAATGTCATGTTACTAACTGCAGCAAGAGATGTCTGCGTCTCTCCAGCTCTCGCTCACGATCATTTCGGTTCCGCCCAAGACCACCCTGATTCCCATGCACAGATTTTCCCACTTGGTCTCACAGGTCAAAAGCTTAAATGTTCCATTAGCCTTTGAACTGCCTGGAATGCCTATTAATGGATTAATGTTTCCTCTGACAGTCCCCTGTCCAGGTTGCATGATCCACAGCTGGGGGCTCAAAAAATCTTTCTGAGCTTGACTAGCATTGCTGCCTGCGAAAAGAAAAGCAATACAGATGCTAAAGTCTGAAGCAAAAATAGAAAACTCTGAAAAGTTCAGAGGAGATCAGTAGAGGTCAGAGGAGGTCAGTCATCACCTGTTGAGAGAATAGACAAGTTACGTTATGGATGTGGACCCCTCTAAAAAATCAGAGACGTGAGTACATATTAATGCAAAACATACATTGATGTATCCTTCTCCTTTTTCTCAATTTAACATAAGAACCAGGAGCAGGAGGAAGCCATCTTGCCCCTCGAGCCTGATCTGCCATTCAATAAGACCATGTCTGATCTTTTTGTGGATTCAGCTCCACTTACTGGTCCATTCACCATAACCATTAACTCCTTTACAGTTCAAAAATCTATGTTTGTCTTAACAACATTCAACAAGATCACCTCAGTTGCTTTACTGGTCTATCATTCACCATCATTTTCCTATCATTTTGTGGATAATTTGGACCTGACTCATTGAGACGAAATTTATAGGATGGAGAGGAATGCTGAGTTTACACTATCCTATAATAATCATTATTGACTTCAACAGTGGGTAAAATTAGAGAGGACGGGGGTGTAAAACAGGAGTTGCACTCAGAATCACAGAACTGTTATGTAGAAGGAGGCCATTCATCCCATCATATCTGTACTGGTGCTCCAAATGAACATTTCACTTGTTGCCATTCTGTTATCCTTTCCCCCTAACCCTACATGGTATTTCTATTTAAATAATCAGCTAGTGCCCTTTTGAAAGCCCCAGTTGAACCTGTCTTCACTATACATTCAGGCAGTGCAATCCAGATCTGAATTACTCGCTATGAGAAAGCTGTTTTTCCCACATGACATTAGCTTCTTTCGCAAATCACTTTAAATCTGTGACCTCTCATTCTTGATCCTGTCAGCATCCTGACAGGTGGCTTTGGTTAATATTAAATGTAGGACTGCATGGAAAGTATTATGAACGGAAAATATCACAGATCATCTCACTGAAGGAAAGAAGCATCGGACATTCAAGAAACAAAATCTGTATAAGTGGCAAAGGAATTGGAAGGTCTAAGGAAATATGACAAAATGGGAGAGATGACAAACATGGAGGTCACATTTGGATTTAAAACAAGTAAGGTTTGAGGTGGCTGAAATCTCTTACTGAGAAGACAAAGTTATTGGTGTAATGTGAAAGATGGTTTTGTAGCCGGTTTTATGTTTTGTTGGAATAGTGTGCAGGATTAATGACAAGGATCAAACAGAAAATGGAAAAGGGAGATTAGAGTGATGAGCCATAGGTAGCTCAGGGTCACACTTGCCTCCAAAATGAAGGTGTATGGCAAAGAGACCACTGTCCCCAGTATAGGGGAGGTCACACTAACAGCAACAAATACAGCACCCAGAGTTAGAGGAATTATGAGTAAATTACTGTTCTTTCTAGATTGAGTGTTTCAAGCCTTGACAACTGTGTGGGAGGAATGAACAAGCATGGAATCTGCTGCATAGCGAAAAGTGAACCAGAGTTTTGTTCAAAGAATGGAAACAGAAGGGGGAATGGCTGAGGTGAGCAAAAACAGGAAAACATACATCAGTATGGGATCATTCTCTAAGTGACAGAAATAGAAATTTGGACCCTGATAGGGTCAAAGATGAAGTCTAGTTTTCCCAGGAATACAAATCTCTGTTCTCATGTCTGTCACATGTAGAGTATATGTTAAACACAGCAGATAGGTTGGCATTGTGGATGTACCTGCAGCAGTTCAAGAAGGCAGCTCACCACCACCTTCTCAAGGATAACCAGGGATGGGTGATAAATGATGGGCCTAGCAAGTGATGACCATATCCCAAAAATGACTGACAATCTATTCAAGCTTGCACCTTCCAGTTCTTTAAGAAAATCCACTGGTGTCTCTCTGGTCTGGAATGTTTGGGACCAAATCATTTCTAGATTTTGATATTTCCTGGATTAAAGATTGATATTAGAATGCTTAACTCCAAATGTCCAACCTGGCAAACACCATTGATATAAATACTTACCTGAAACAGAAAATAATGATAAAATGCAGGAATAAAAATCATAAATATCAATGATCGATATTCTACCTATGCCTTCTCAATTTGTACCCAACAGTCAAGTGATGAGACCTTGAGTAGCTGGGCCCTGCTCAACAAACTGCCAGACAACTGGACTTCAGGTTTGGAGAAATAAATGTGATATGAAGTTATGGTGCATGTGCAGTTTGTGATTAACATTAATGCTTAAATATTTGAGAGTGGAACAGAACAATAATAATGGAACAAGACTGGAGTTGATACATGTCCTTTTAGATGACCTCCTTCAATTGGAAGTTCAATTTCCAGTCCAACATTTCAAAAGGTGACTTTTAGATATGTTAAGGACCGATTATGACAATCCCTTCCCTTTCATTGTGAGCTTCCACTTCCTACTCACATATGCACTGAGGTTAAATCCTGTAATTTTGCAGATTATAGACATTGTAATGCAAATGTCCCAGTGCTTGCCAGAATGAGTCAATGAGCATGTAGGAGCCAAGTGGCTGTTGGTGCCAGCATTCCACAGGTCAATGTTTATTGATAGATGAATCATATCATTGGAAGGCTTTCTCAAAGCAGAGACGTGTGCCATATATTAATATTAGCTGTTTAATGATTGTCTGAGAAAGCCTAAAAGGTTACCAATACATCAACAAGCATCCAAGATGCAGCTGGCTCAACTGAAAGTGTGTGTTTCCATAACAACATTACAGTCAGAGTGGTTACTATAATTTAGGTTGTAAGTTCTTTGGCAGACTTTAACGATGTAATAACATTTTTTTCTTTTTTCTCATCAATAGCCTCCCTTTGTGAATATGATGATGCACTGGCAATTTTACTAGAATAGTAATCCAAAGGTGCAGACTAATGCCCTGGTTGTTATAGTTTACAATCCCCTCTCGCAGGGGGTGGTGGGCAGGAAGGCCATAAAATGCAGGAGTTCTTCCCGCCACTGACCCAACCAGCCCCAGTTTAACCAGGGTTGATATTGGGTAGCCCAGCAGCTGAGGACCTATCAAGACAGTAAAGTGGCTAATGGATGGCTATTTAATGCCATTCAACCAACGTCGTTAGTGCAGTCCCAATTAACGTGTGGGAATCAGAAAGCTTCCTGACCAGGTCTGGAATCACCCGGGGTTCTCCTGCCTTGTTTCTGTGCTGTACAGAGCCATTTACTAAGCCCATCAGGAAGGATGTGAGCCTGAGATGGGTGACTCCTCCCTGCGGGGGGCCTGCAGGTCAATGCCTCCCTGTACATGGATGACATCACAATTTTCTGCTGGGATCCACTGTCAGTGCACAGACTCATGAGCATCTATGACCAGTTCGAACTGGCCTTGGGAATCAAGGTAAATGGAGACAAGAGCAAGGGAACGTGATTGGGAGGGGCAGGGCATGTGCGAAAAATTGGAGGAGTGTATTGTCAAAGTGAAGCAGAAACGTGGCTTTTGGGAGCACTGCTCCCTTCCAGGTGAGAGGTAATGTGTCTAGTTGTTGTACATGGCGCAGGTTTGGCTCCTTCCCAGAACCTGCAGTGTTGCTGTCGCCTGAGCCATCTTCCACTTCATCTGGAGGTCTAAGGTGGACCATATCTGCAGGGATGCCATGTACAAAGCTATGGATAAGGGAGGATGGAAGAACGAAGCCAATGCTACCCCAACCCTGACGGTCACCTTTATGTCCAGCTGCATCAAGCTTGCGCAGACCCTCGGTACGCAAACACCAAGTGTCACTGCGTACTGAGGCTCTACCTGTCCCTGGTGTTGCGACGTATGGCATTGGCACCGCGAAATGTTTCAAGTAGTTGGACTGTTCTGTATCGCCTATCCCTTATAGAGAAAGTTGCAAAGGTCCATCAGGCCGTGGTCAGCATGGAGCGTCCTTGAGATCCTGTGGAAGGAGAGGATGGATCCCATCAGGTTGTTCGCTCAGCAGATTGTCATTTGAAAGTCATTTGGCAGAATGCCTCATTGCCAAAACTTTCCAACAAGCACCAAGATATTGCTGGGCTGGTGATGAGAAGGGCACTTCCTCTCACATCCTCTCACAGAGACGCCCAGAGTCTCTGCTCCACAGCACACTGCCTTCAATACAGTTACAGTGGGGTAGAGAATGTCACACAGCTCTTGCTAGAGTGTGCATTGGAAAAGGAAGTCTAGAGAGAGATGCAATGGTTCTTGATGAGGCTTGTCCCGAGCATTGCCATGACACAGGACTCTCTGCTGTATGGGGCTGTTCCTCGGGACGCAAACTGAGACAAATATCAACAGCACCTGAGAACCATCAACTCAGTGAAACACACTCTTTGATCTGCCTGAAACTTATTGGTCTGCCAGAGGAAGGATTTACCCTCAACTGAGTGTTACAGACTGGCACATTCCAAGGTCCAGGACCACGTGCTGAGGGATGCACTAAAGATTAGGGCAGCTGCTGCCAACGCACAGTGGGGAAAGACCACAGTCTCAGGTCTTTCAGCATAAGAAAATTGGATCTGTTCAGTTAGTGGATCCTCCTGATGCCTCAAATATACGTAAATATCATCTTGTATAAGTCAGAAATGCCTTGAGTTTGTTTGTTCTCCATATATAATAGAACTGAAATTCTCTAGTATGTATACAATGATATTTTATGAATAAAGTATATTTTTGATATAAAAAGAAGACCACTTAAGAGCCTCACTCACCCACTGCCAGGGTTGTAACCCGAAGGCAAGACCCATGTCAAATCCCCAGTTTCCATACTTTGGCCAGAGAAAGGAGGGTCAAAGGGGTTCCTCCACAATAAGTCCCTGGAGTGTGGTCCTCCAGAAGTCTTCTGACTAACCCATTAGGGCCTGTCTACCATAGCATCCCCATTCACTTCACACATACACATGGTCCTGGCATGCTAGGCCTCAGTAAGGTATTCTGACCTCTCCTTCGGTTCCCAGAGCATGCCTTCCTCTGAGTCTTCTTAAATATCAGCAATGGTCACTGCTGTGGTTCTGTTCGCCGAGCTGGGAATTTGTGTTGCAGATGTTTCGTCCCCTGTCTAGGTGACATCCTCGGTGCTTGGGAGCCTCCTGTGAAGCGCTTCTGTGATGTTTCCTCTGGCATTTATAGTGATTTGTATCTGCCGCTTCCGGTTGTCAGTTCCAGCTGTCCGCTGCAGTGATTGGTATATTGGGTCCAGGTCGATGTGCTTATTGATTGAATCTGTGGATGAGTGCTATGCCTCCAGGAATACCCTGGCTGTTCTCTGTTTGGCTTGTCCTATAATAGTAGTGTTGTCCCAGTCGAACTCATGTTGTTTGTTATCTGAGTGTGTGGCTACTAAGGATAACTGGTCATGTTGTTTCGTGGTAGTTAGTGTTCATGGATGCGGATCGTTAGCTGTCTTCCTGTTTGTCCTATGTAGTGTTTTGTGCAGTCCTTGCATGGGATTTTGTATACTACATTGGTTTTGCTCATGCTGGGTATCGGGTCCTTCATCCTGGTGAGTTGTTGCCTGAGAGTGGCTATTGGTTTGTGTGCTGTTATGAGTCCTAGTGGTCGCAGTAGTCTGGCTGTCAGTTCGGAAATGCTCCTGATGTATGGTAGTGTGGCTAGTCCTTTGGGTTGTGGCATGTCCTCATTTCGTTGTCTTTCCCTTAGGCATCTGTTGATGAAATTGCGGGGGTATCCGTTTTTGGCGAATACATTGTATAGGTGTTCCTCTTCCTCTTTTTGCAGTTCTGGTGTACTGCAGTGTGTTGTGGCCCTTTTGAACAGTGTCTTAATGCAACTTCTTTTGTGTGTGTTGGGGTGGTTGCTTTCGTAGTTTAGGACTTGGTCTGTGTGTGTGGCTTTCCTGTGTACCTTTGTGGTGAATTCTCCATTTGGTGTTCTCTGTACTATTACGTCTAGGAATGGGAGTTAGTTGTCCTTTACTTCCTCTCTAGTGAATCGGATTCCTGTGAGTGTGGCATTGATGATCCAGTGTGTGTTCTCTATTTCTGTGTTTTTAATGATTACAAAGGTGTCATCTACATATTTGACCATGTTCTATGGTCCGGGTCCATTCCTGATTGGTGGTTCTTGAAATTAACGATTTTTGGCGTGCAATTTCTTGTCTGTATTTGTGAAATTTGTTGTGAGCATCTGTAATCATTAACTGGATCATCCTGAATCCGTTCTGTCTGGCTGGTCCCTGGCTTGTGGGTTGTTGACTGGTGGTCTGTATCTGACACATGGTGGAAGGATTCGATTCTTTCGGCATTCATGCAGCAACCGGAGTTGTTCTTATGTGGCGCTTAGGCGGTTGGCACAGGATTCCCATTTCCTGGCTTGTCTTAGCGTCTCTCACCCGTAGGTGTTCAATGTCACCTAGACAGGGGACGAAATGTCTGCAACACAAATTCCCAGCTCGGCGAACAAAACCACAACAATGAGCACCCGAGCTGCAAATCTTCTCCCAAACTTTGAATGGTCACTGTGCCTGTTCAATGGCTCTAGGGCAAGCCTGTCACCTGGAAGTGGACACATGCCTGCATTTTACTCATAGTGCTGGAGCATCACTCCAAAATGTAGGATCCAGGCAAATTCATATCTCATCACAACAGCTGGAAAATGGAAATCAAATGAATGAATAATTCTGCAATGAAAAACTAGCCTCAGTCACGGTGATTATCAACCAGCTTGATTGTTTTACAAACCTGTCCTTACTTTGTCTGGCTTGCATGTGACTCCTGACTGGCTGCAATGTGGTTGCTTCTTAACTCTGCCTTCTGAAATAGCCTGGCTAGTCACACTGTTGTATTAAAATCCTACAGAACATTTGAATAAGAATACAATTTAAATGCTCACCGATGATGTTACCTAGTATGGTGACGAAACGTCTGAAAACGAACCTTTCAGCTCAGTAAGCAAACTTACATCCAGAAGAATACAACTGGACAGACCACCCAGCATCAACCTAGGCACTTGAGATGACAAAGGCCCAACCTGATTTGCAAAGGGTTTTCAATATGGTTTAAGACCTCATGAAGATATATCGTATCTGGTTAAAGATGGAGATGAAAACCTTGTATTGATTACCATCCACTCCCTTAGCTGATGAGTACTCCGTCACCTGGAACATCGCTTGGGAGAAAGATTGAGGGTAGCAAAGGGACAGAATGAATTCTAGTTGAGGAACTCCAAAGTCCATCATAAAGTGTGGCTCAGTAGCATTACTACTGACTGAGCTGACCAAGTCCGGAAGGACCTAACTGCCAAACTGGCCTGTGATAGCTTGTAAGAAAACAAAAAGGAAGTAAAACTATTTGAATTCATCCTCACCAATCCACCTGTCTCTTTCCAAGCTAGTATTGCTAAGAGTGTCCTCTGCACAATTGTGGGGATGAAGTCTTATCTTTACATTGAAGACACTTCCTACTGGCTTGTGTGGACTATCACTGTGTTAAAAGGGATGGGTGCAGAACAAGTGTTGCAGCTTAAGACTGGATATCTGTAAGGTGCTGTTGCCATTAGCAGCAAACTACATTGCACCTAACTATATTCTATAAGCTCATGCCTGACAAGTCCTACACTGTACCATCACCATCAAGCCAGGGAGCGTCCTTGATTCAATGAGGAGTATGGGAGAGCCATGCCAGGAGAAGTACCAAGCAGACTTAAAACTGAGATGCTGACCTAGCAAAGCTACAATCTGTTATTGCTTGTGTACAAACAAGTGAAACAATATGCTCTAGCCAAAGCAAAGTAATTTTACAATCAACAAATTGGATCAAAGCTCTGCAGTCTGGGTGAATGGTGGTGGACAATTAAGAATAAGGAGGAGGAGGGTCCACAAACATCCCCATCCCCAACAATGGGAGAGTTCAGTGTCACAATGCAAAATACAAGGCCGAAGCACTGGCAAACATCTTCAGCTGGAAATATTGAGTGGATGATCCAACTTGGGCTTCCCCTTCGGGCCTTATCATCAACAGTGGCAGTCTTCGGCTAATTTATTTTACTCCACCTGACATCAAAAATGACTGAAGGCACTAAGTGCAGTAAAGACTCTGAGGCCTGGTGACTTCAACTTCCTGGCTGAAGCAGGCCGTACCCAGAACTAAGCTGTGTCAAAACAATTTTTGCCTCAGCACCTACCTGACAAAACTGCTCTCTTCACAAAAAGCAGAATAAATCCAACCTACCAATTATTACCCATCAGTCTTCTCTCAATCATCAGCAGAGTAATGAAGGTCGATGATGCTAACAAGTAGCACTTATTCAGCACCAATTTGCTCACTAGCGTTCAGTTTGGATTCCACCAGGAGCCAATTGACTCCAGACCCCATTACAGCCGTGGTCTAAACCTGGAAAAGAGCTCAATTCTAAGTTACAGGAGGAATAATTTTCATATCAAGGTAACATTTAACCAAGTCTGTTAGCAAGAGGAAACTCTCCAATGCTTGGAAGTCATACCTAGCAAAATGGAAAATGGTTCATGTAGTTTGGAACAAATCATCTCAGCCACAGAACATCTCTTCAGGAGTTCCTCAGGGTTGTGTCTCAACGTCTTCAGCTGCCTAATCAAAGTCCTTTCCGAAAGGTGTTGAGCTTCTTGAGTGTTGTTGGAACTGTACAGTGCTGTTAGGGAGGGAGCTCCAGGAATTTGAGCAAGTGACAAAGAAAAGGCAATGGTATTGCTCTAAGTTAGGATGCTGTGAAAAGTGGACAGGTGCTTGCTGCTTGTGTCATATCCGTGTGTCTTCTAACCTTATGTTTTCTATGGCAGAGGTCACAAGCTTAGAGACTGCTGCAACAGAGACTTGGTGAGTTGCTGTAAGCATCTTCTAGATGATATATGCTGCCACTGCTTTGTGTCAGTCCTGGAGAGAATCAATGTTTAAAGTGGAAATGGGGTGCTGATTAAGCAGGCCATTTTATGACCTGTTCAAAAAGTTAGACTAAACTGCTGAGACAGGGCCTGAGTTACCAAAAGCTTTGTTGAAAACTGCTAAGACCTGCTTCACTTTCTGAATAATCGCACAGTGATCTCTAATCATCCCTTCAAATAACTTACTGATAACCAATGTCCAGATTATGGGCATATATTTCCCACGTTCTGACTGGCTTCGTTTTAATTATAGGGCTTCCTTTAGTGCATGGGAACATTCCTGGCCTGCAATGACCTGTTAAATATGTAAGCCAATAGTTGACAGAACACAGTCCTCATGTTGATTAGTACTTAGGATGAATACCATTGAGGTCAGCTGTCCAAATTGTCTTTAAGGCCCCAGACCTAGTATAAGTGAGTCTTGTTTCAACTTTGATGGCGTCAATTTGGAGATCAAATATATCCAACATCTCCAGACAACATTATGACCAATGAAAGCAGAGTCAGAATCTCTCCAATATCTTGAGACTATATCCAAATATGCCCTTGCAGAGTATCACAAAGGCCCTATGTGATCTCTGATCTCCTTCTGATTCCTAACATAAGAAAATAGGCCATATTTCCTTTTAGTTTGTTTGTGGGATGTTGATATTGCTGGCAAAGCCAGCACATATTGCTGATCCTAGTTTGCTCTGTGAAAGTAGCACTTTGTCCAGCTCCTTTTCCTATTACTGTTTTGACTGAAGTGACAGCAATTTTGAGACAAATCTACATCCATATAAAATTAGGACCAGGAGTAAGATATTCAGCCCTGTTGTCTGCTCCATGATTCAATAAAGTCCTGGTTGATTTGGTTGTGGCCTCCTACCTATCGCTGATATGCTTGAACTCCCTTGTTAGTCAATAATCTATTTACCTCTGCTTTAAGCATTCAATGGTGCTGCCTGTCCTTAAACTTTTGACAGTACTTAATTATACTTAAAATGATTAAGTATTCAATTTGCTTCCAGATATTATCAGCATATAAATTAGATTTTATTTTACATTTTCTTTTTAATCTGAAGGACTAGCTCTAGAAATTATTACTACTCTCCTTCAGGTCACCTTATACATAGAACATAGAACAATACAGCGCAGAACTGGCCCTCAATGTTGCCCTGACCTGTGAACTATTCTCAGCTCGTCCCCCTACACTATCCCAAAATCATCCATGTGCTTATCTAAGGATTGTTTAAATCTCCCTAATGTGGCTGAGTTGACTACATTAGCAGATAGGGCATTCGACACCCTTACCACTCTCTGCGTAAAGATATACATATACATACATATATATATATATATCACAATTCAGTTTTCCTGAAATATAATGCAAATGTTACATTACCCACAGCTGAAACTTACAAAATTAACTTAAATCTGATCGCATTATGATCACCATTGGACACTTGGTACCCACGTGGAGATCTGGTACATGCCCAGACCCAATGATAAAATTTTCTACATCATATCATTGGGAAATTAATGCTAATCAGGTATCATAAAGAGGAAGAACACAGATATATGTTCTGGTTAGTCTTCACCCCACCTATCAAATATGCTGTCACATTGGTTTTCTGTTTTAACAAACCATGCAATTTCAATGAATGGAGCATCATTTTATTACATTGAAGGGGTTTTCCAATTCTCATCTAATCTTGTTCTCTATAGGTCTATTGTGTGTCCCCACATGAGAACGCCTGAGGAAACCTGATGTAGGCTAATGCACCAACAATCCCATATATGGACCACAGAGTCTGCATAGCCTGGAGTGCATCCTGGCCTTGCAAGCAACAAGTAAATGTCTTCTCTAACCTTCCATCCAGTTCAGAATATATCTAGTTGTGGTCTGTCTGTGAGATATTTGTGAAGAACCATTCTCCCAGAAAACCTGGGGACCCTGGGCTGTCAAGGGTTAGCAATAAGGTAAAAACAATGACTGCAGATGCTGAAAACCAAATACTGGATTAGTGGTGCTGGAAGAGCACAGCAGTTCAGGCAGCATCCAACGAGCAGTGAAATCAATGTTTCGGGCAAAAGCCCTTCATCAAGAATAAAGGCAGTGAGCCTGAAGCGTGGAGAGATAAGCTAGAGGAGGGTGGGGGTGGGGAGAGAGTAGCATAGAGTACAATGGGTGAGTGGGGGAGGGGATGAAGGTGATAGGTCAAGGAGGAGAGGGTGGAGTGATAGGTGGAAAACAAGATAGGCAGGTCGGACAAGTCCGGACAAGTCAAGGAGACAGTTACTGAGCTGGAAGTTTGAAACTAGGATGAGGTGGGGGAAGGGGAAATGAGGAAGCTGTTGAAGTCCACATTGATGCCCTGGGGTTGAAGTGTTCCGAGGCGGAAGATGAGGCGTTCTTCCTCCAGGCGTCTGGTGGTGAGGGAGCGGCGGTGAAGGAGGCCCAGGACCTCCATGTCCTCGGCAGAGTGGGAGGGGGAGTTGAAATGTTGGGCCACGGGGCAGTTTGGTTGATTGGTGCGGGTGTCCTGGAGATGTTCCCTAAAGCGCTCTGCTAGGAGGCGCCCAGTCTCCCCAATGTAGAGGAGACCACATCAGGAGCAACGGATACAATAAATGATATTGGTGGATGTGCAGGTGAAACTTTGATGGATGTGGAAGGCTCCTTTAGGGCCTTGGATAGAAGTGAGGGAGGAGGTGTGGGCACAGGTTTTACAGTTCCTGCGGTGGCAGGGGAAAGTGCCAGAATGCCAGGTGGGTCGTAGGGGGCTGTGGACCTGACCAGGTAGTCACGGAGGGAACGGTCTTTGCGGAAGGTGGAAAGGGGTGGGGAGGGTTAGCAATAACTCCATTTATGGATCGACATTAGAGGACAGGTCATACAGCATATTGGGGACTTTTTGGCTGAAGCAGCCTGTTCATTTATAATAACAGGCATCTGGAAGAAGAAATGAGAACAAGTGGTGGGTCAGGGACCAGATGAATAATGATGGGTAATGGTAGTTCAGGTATATCAACCCGGTCTACCATTGCACAGGATGGTATTTACCTCTTTCTCCTAAGTCAGGATAGTATTATTCATCAAGTGGTTGCATCGATGAACAAGAACAATTGAATTCCCGCTCAGAGAGGGTTTTGAAGAACTAAATATTTATACAATTAAAACATAATTTTCCTTGGGTATAATTTATGAAGGACTTTTAAAAATGTTTTATTTATAGGTGAGTTTTTCTTAAAGAACTCATTTCAGGAACATATTGCATACCAGATGCTTTTGGATAGAAGAGATGAAGGGACAGCAAACAACACAGACAATTGTAAAGCAAGTGCCTTGAGAACAGCAAGAGGAATAATATCAAGTTAGTGATATTTAATTAAGGCTGAGTGAATAACCAGGTACGATGCTCTAAAGAAGTCAAAGCTTTTTGTGAGGATTGAAATGCAAGAAAACCAATTTAGAAAGAAACCAACAAGCTATACTTTTAAAGAAAAGGATGTTGATTAGCCCGATTATGTTTGGCATGGACATGCAGTAGGAATTGTTAATTGTTAGAATTCACTGATTAACTTTAAATCAAGCACTTTGACTTTGCATGGTTAGGGCTTTATCATTGAATCATAGAATCCCTGCAGTGTGGAAACAAGCCCTTCGGCTCAACAAGTCTACACCGACCCTCCAAGGATTACCCATCCAGACCCATGCCCCTCCCTTCTTGTCTTATACTCTAGGTTTAAAGTGTGGACATAATCATTTTACCCATAGAGCACAGGGCTTTGTGTTGAGAATAACTGTAGTTTATAGCATTTACAAATGAATAACACTGCAGGCCAGATGAATAATCTTTAATTGATTTCCAGTATAATCCCTACCACAATCTGGATTATTTAGTAAATGCTACCTAGACGCAGAATCACATCTAATATTGCATTCTGTGCTTTGGTTTTAACAAGCATAATAAAAAAGTGTGGTGCTGGAAAAGCACAGCCAGTCAGGCAATATCCGAGGAGCAGGAGAATCGATGTTTAGAATAATGACGAGCTTATGCTCGAAACGTCGATTTTCCTGCTCCTCGGATGCTGCCTGACTTGCTGTACTTTTCCAGTACCACACTTTTCGACTCTGATCTCCAGCATCTACAGTCCTCATGTTCTCCTTTTTTTAAGCATAGGCTTGTTGAGCATAGTTTACATGTGAAGCGATGTATTGTTTGATATGGTCTGTCAGTAATTGGGATGTATGTCCTACATACCTGGCATCACACTGGCACTGAAACTCATATCCCACTTTACCATTTGTGGGGTAGGCCGAACACCTTTTTTGCTTGACAATAGGATCATTTGTGGGTTTACTGCAAAGTGGAAGCATGAAAATGCTAGCTTTACCTGTTGCTCAACGTCTTTGATGCATCTCCCCTTCCATGGTAATCTGAGGTAGATTGGGCACCTTTCAGAGGCAAAAGTGGCAACTATTGGCCCTTTGAAGAGTTTCATGATAGACAGCGAATGATGTATTGATTAGGATAGCCATTATCACACAGGATAGTTGTGATGTACCCTCTCTCAGCGTCAAGCTTAAACAGTGAGCAGATAATTAAAACCCGATTCACTAAGTTGCCTATAAGGCTGATTGTGGAATTGTAGAAAACCCAATCTTTTCTAAATTAATTGTCTTGCGTTTCTGTCCTGCTTCAACTGCATGTCTCTTGTTTAACAATCTTTAAGTTCTATCAAGCAACTGAAATTTCACAAAAGACAGAAGAGCAACGTAATTGAAACAAGATGTTAACATGACATCTGAGGTAAGGGAGAAAAACAAGGTATGAAATCTTCCATGCTAGTTGGAGTAACATCAGTTGCTTTGCTGGCACAGTTTAAAGAGTTCAAATGATAAAAGCAGCATCTGGACTAAGGAAAAGGAGCAAAAAATTCTCAAGGACTTTTTGACAGGCTGATTGAAAGCACCAATGTAACCTATTGCATTGACTGAATGTGATTTGTTGTAGCATTTTTTGCACAAGGCAAACACTCACTGAGATGATCAAACAAACATAAAGTAAGAGTTAGAATTGGAGGTAAGGAAAGATTTAAGGAATATGTGAATTTCTGGGCTACCCATATGTCAATGACCAGTGAAACAAAAAGTTAAAAAGCTGTTTCTCTTGGTGCGAAAGCATCCCGTGAGCCCCTGAATGGGAGCAATAGCCAAAGATTAATACAGATGGAGACAAGCAAAGTGGGATTCCCATTCTGTTGCTGACATTGCACATGACTACCTCCAGGGATGCTTCATCTGGGCCTCTAGAACCAGGGTGGATACTATCATACTTTACTGCTTTGTAGAAGCTGCAATTACAACCAGGCATATTTTAGGCACTGTGTACAGGCTTCTCAAACTCTCTTTAAACTAGTTGGGTGCCACTCTCTGCTGATGTTTGAAAGTGTTGGAGTCATAGAGTCATAGAAATGTACAGTATGGAAACAGACCCGTCCATCCAACTTGTCCATGCTGACCACATATCTTAACCTAATCTAAATTAATTGAGTCCCATTTGCCAGCATTTGGCCCACATCCCTCTAAACCCTTCCTACTCATATATCCATCCACATGCCTTTTAAATGCTGTAATTGTACCAGCCTCCACCACTTCCTCTGGCAGCTCACTCCACAAACACACCACCCTCTGCTTGAAAATGTTGACCCTTCAGTCCCTTTTAGATCTTTCCCCTCTCACCGTAAACCTATGCCCTCTAGTTTTGGACTCCCCTGCCCTGGGAAAAAGGCCTTGGCTAATCACCCTAACCATGCCCCTCATGATTTCATAAACCTCCATAAGGGCAGCAGGGTGAGAGCGGCACAGTGGCTAAGTGGTTAGTACTGCTGCCTCACAGTGCCAAGGACTGGGTTCAATTCCAGACTCAGGCTACTGCCTGTGTGGAGTTTGCATATTTTCCCCGTGTCTGCATGGGTTTCCTCCGAGTGCTCCGGTTTCCTCTGATCGTCCGAAGATGTGCAGGTCAGGTGAATTGGCCAAGCTAAATTGCCTATAGTGTTCAGGAACATGTAGGTTAGATGCATTAGTCAGGGGAAATGTAGGGTAATGGATCTGGGTGAGAAATTCTTCGGAGGGTCGGTGTGGACTTGTTGAGCTGAAGGGCCTGCTTCCACACTGTAGGGAATCTAATTCTAGTTCTAATAATGTTACCCTCAGCCTCCGATGCTCTGGGAAAATAACCCCAGCATATTCAGCTCTCCCTATAGCTCAAGCCCTCCAACTCTGGCAACATCTTTGTAAATCTTTTCAGAACCCTTTCAAGTTTCACAACATCCTTCCTATAACAGGGAGAGCAGAATTGAGTGCAGTATTCTAAAAATGACCAAACCAATGCCTGGTAGAGCTACAACATGAATCTCAACTCCTATACTCAATGTACTGACCAATAAAGGCAAGCGTATCAATACCTCCTCTGAGGATTATGCTCCTCTGTAAGCTATCTTACTTTGGGGAGGATAGAACTGTTTGGAAGAACAACAGGAAGGAGAGAAAACATGATGGTTAACATAGAGCTCAAACTACCTACAAATTTCATGCAGGGGTCCAAATAATAGTCAAATATCTTCAGCCTCTAAATTATCAAGGCATATAGCTTTTGTATGCCTCGTTATTTCAAAAAGAGTTACCAGCTCCGAAATTACACAATAATAAATGCAAAATATTGCAGACGCTGGAAATCTGAAATAAAAACAGAAAGAGTCTTGGGCAGCAAACTGATTGTATCCTATCAATCACTTGTTCTGGCCTCCACTTGATCTTCAGTCGTGCTGAAGTTAATGGTAGGGAATCAATGCCAGTCAATTCAATATTTCCTTCATTACGCTGCCAGACAGGATATATTTCTATCTCCGCATCCTTCTGTTCCTCATTTTCAGAAGCCCTAAAGGAAAGGATGCTCAATTATTTATTTAGCGAACTGTACAGCAAGTAAGGTGACTAAAAAACGTTTCAGCGGAGAAATGAAAATCAAACATGTAGAATTGCTGAACTGTCCTGCAAAACCAACAATTGCAACAAATGATTTAAGAATGCAAAGAGAAACCTCTTTCTGAATAAGGCCTTCTAAGCAGACCAAAGCCTGAGACTTACTTCCTTTATATAGATGGTGTTTGCACCATGGTCAGAGCCTGGCCCAGAGAATGACTTGGGGCTACTTAGTACCAGGGCTTTATTATTTATCTTTCAGTAGTTGATTGGAAAATTAATCACTTCACAAATTGATCAAACATAACTTGGTAATTTTCTGACCTGCAAATCTTGTTTATGAGACCATCATCACTATTGAGACCTTATAAAATTGGAACTTGTATGCACCACACGTGAATGCTTGGAGAGTGAATGGAGGCTTCATATCTGCCAACAACATATGAGGCCACACCAATGCTGCAGAAAGTAGGCCACACACAGAGGCTTTCCCTCCAAAAGTATAACCCTCCATCCCACAGTGCCCTGAGGAATTCTCTGTGTAAGTGGTGTTTTCCCAGCCATCCTGGTGAATCCTGTCAGTACATGGGATGTGATTATTCATTCCCACACTGTGTATATTTAACATTGTTGGAAATTTTCTTCATGAGATACTCTTTCCAATGTTATAAATGGCAGGACATGTCTTTAATTTAAACTTTTTTTGGCATTTGAAGCTGTATTTCTGTACAGTAAACACTCAGCCCTTTACCGTATTTTACATCTTTGTGTTGATTCTGTTGGCTCAGGCATTGTGTAAAACTCACAGTTAGAGGCCAGAGTCAGCTGAGTCACCCCAGCCACAGTGCTTTTAAAAATCACTGGAGCATTTCCTCAGCTCACATTTTAGGAAAGTGGAGCTGGTTTCTCAGCAATGACGGTTAGTCACTGAGTTCTGTTTATAGTCAGCACATGGAGTGTCTGTGCTTAAAAACTTCTAAAGCCCATCCCACATTCTGGAGAATACAATTCATTTTTAATAGTTTTGTCACTGCTTTTAATTGTGTGCACCAGTTTAAATGTCTGCCTATTTAAAAATCAACCATCAGTTAAGTTGGTTCATAATTTGAATGTTTAAAGAAATCTGCAGGTTCTGGCCTAGATTATGTACCTATATTTTTTACTTCTGCTCCTGTCTTTACTTATGTCCCATCTTCGTGTTCTACCACCTGACTCCATTATTTGCATTCTCGGTTGTCATGGGTGATTTTAATCTGCAAAATGATTGGACAAATCAGATGGGCAAGGGTAAAATGGAAATGGAAGGTAAAGTGCACCAGGGACTGTTTCTTAGAGCAGGACATTGCATAGCCTACCCAGGGACAGGCTATTTTAGATTTTTTTTAATATTCATTCATGGGATGAGGGTATCGCTGGCTAGGTCAGCATTTATCCCTAATTTTCCAGTTAAGAGTCAATCATATCACTGTGGGTCTGGAGTCACATGTAGTCCCGACCAGGTGACAATAGCGGTTCCCTTCCCTGAAGGACATTAATGAACTAGATGAGTTTTTTCCCCTACTTACGATAATAGAATCGTGGTCATCATTAGACCCACCATCTGCTGTGGCAGGATTTGAACCCTGGTAGCCAGAGCATTGGCAGCATCTCTGGATTAATAGTCTCATGATAATACTACTAGGCATTTGCCTCCCCCCGTCTTGGGCTGTGTAATGAGCTATGATTAATAAGAGATCTCATCATTAAGTATCTTCTACGAGTTAGCAATCACGACATGATAGAATTTCAAAATACAGTTTGAGGGAGAGCAACATGGGTCTCGAACCAGTGTCCTCAAATAACAGCAATTACACAGATATGAAGAAAGGGTTGTCTAAAGCAGGCTGGGAAAATAACCTAAAGTTGTTGGTGGTGGGGGGTTAGAGGTGTGTGGTCTGTAGATGAGCAGTGGCAGAAACTTAGGCAGAGATTTCATAACACTCAGTGAAAATGTATTCTGGTCAAAAAGAATGCCTCAATATGAAGGATGAACCACCCATGCTTAAAGAAGGTGGTCAAGGGCAGAATCCAATCCAAGGTTAAGGTATGTGAGGTGGCAAAAAGTAGTGATAGGCCAAAGGATTAGTATTTGTTTTGGTTATTGCAGATGACTAAAAAGCAAATAAAAAGGGAGAAAGTTGATCATGAAATGAAATTGGTAAAAAAAAAATAACAAGAGCTTTTATTTATATACAAAAATAGAGTAATTAAAGTGAGTGTGGGATCTTGGAGGATATGATGGGATATTGATAATGGGTATCAAATAAATAAGGTGTTAATGGGAGGAATGGTTTTGTAACAAGTTCTATCATGAGAGACTAAGTATTTGACAAACTAAAGGGTCTAAAGGCATTCAAGTTTCCTACATCCAGATGATATAAAGGACATGGCTACAGAGATAATGGAAGCAGAACTCACGGATTCCGAAAGTGTTCCAGTGGAACACCTTGCTTATCTGATACCTTCACGATGTTTATAGCATCCTCTACCACAAAGACCGATGCCAAATATTGGTTTAAATTACCTGCCATTTCACTGTTCCCCATTATCAATATCCCATCACATCCTCCAAGGATCCCACGCTCACTTTAACTACTCTATTTTTGTATACAAATAAAATCATCAATGTGATGTCCTAGTTATCAAAGGGAGGGAGACAGAAAGTAAGACACTATAGGCCAGTTAGAGCCTAACATCTGTCAGTGGAAAAATGGCAAGAGTCATTTAGGCATGAAGTCATAAATAACAGGCCATTTAGACAGCTTAACACAATCAAGCAGAGCAACCAGTTATTGTGAAAGAGAAATCACATTTGACAAACTGCTATAGAGGTCTTTGAGGATTAAACAAACAGAGTTGATAGATGCAGTATTGCTGGATTTTCAGAATACAGTTGATAAGATGCCACATAAAAATTTATAGCACGATAATTTATTGGGGTAATGTATTAGCATGGATTGAGGATTGGTTGACACACACAGTAGACAGAGAGTCAGGATTAATGTTTATGTTCATAGAACATAGAACATTACAACACAAAACAGATCCTTCAGCCCTCAATGTTGTGTTAACCGGTGGAACCAATCTGAAGCCCATCTAATCTACTGTATTCCATTTTCATCCATATGTTTATCCAATGACCATTTAAATGCCCTTAAAGTTGGCAAGTCTACTACTGTTGCAAGCAGGGCATTTCATACTCCTACTACTCTCTGAGTAAAGAAACTACCTCTGACATCTGTCCTATATCTATCACTCCTCAATTTAAAGCTATGTCCCCTCATGCTAGCCATCACCATTTGAGGAAAAAGGCTCTCACTATCCATCCTATCTAACCCTCTGATTATCTTACATGTCTCAATTTTGTCATCTCTCAACCTTCTTCTCTCTAACAAAAATAGCCTCAATTTCCTCAGCCTTTCCTCATAAGACCTTCCCTCCATACCAGACAACATCCTCGTAAATCTCCTCTGAACCCTTTCCAAAGCTTCCACATCCTTCCTGTAATGCGGTGACCGGAACTGTAGGCAATACTCCAAGTGCGGCAGAGTTTTGTACAGTTGCAACATGAACATCTTTCATGTTGGACAGGTGTACCCAGTGGAGTGCCACAAGGATCAATCCTAGAACGTCAACTATTTACTATCTATATTAATAACTTGGGAAGGGGACAGTGTGTTATGTATCTAAATTTTCTGACAACACAAAAATAGGTGAGAGAGCATGTTTGGTGAGGACATAACGATAGATTGATTGACTGGGCAAAAACTTAGCAGATGGAGTTCAATGTGGGAAGGTGTGAGGTCATGTTGTAGTCCATTATTTAAATGGAGAGATGCACCAAAATTGCAGCATAGAGAGATCTGTGCTCAGAAGGTTAACATGCAGGGACAGCAAGTGATGGAGAAGGCAAATAGAATTGTAGCCTTTATCATGAGGGAATTGGAGTTTAAAAATAGAGAATTCTTGTTTATGTACAGAGTGGACCTGAAATACTGTAATTAAGGATATATTGGTATTGGAGGCAGTTCAAAGAAAATCAAGTTGCTTTCTGGGATGAAGGAACTAATCTACTGAGAACAACTTTGCATGTTAAGCCTTTATTCATTAGAGTTTAGAAGAATCAGTGGTGATCTTATTGGAACATGCAAGATTAAGAGGGAAATAAAACAAAGAACTGTTGATACTGGAGATCTGAAACAAACAAAAAGCAAATTCTGAACAAGTTCAGCAGGTCTTGCAGCATCTATGAAGAGTGAACAGAGTTAACAAATTTTGAGTTCAGTGACTCTTTTTATAAGTCACGGTCACCCATCAATCTCCTTCGCTCCAATGTAAAATGTCCCAGCCTATTCAACCTCTCCTTATAACTTAAACCCTCCATCCCTGGCAATACACTGGTAATATTTTCTGAACCCTCTCTAATTTAATAAGGGCAACCAGAACTATACACAATACTCCAAATGTGGCCTTACTAATATCCTATACAATCTCAACATGATGTCCCAACCTATATACTCAATAGTATGGGCAATGAAGGCAGTGTCAGGATTAGTGGTGCTGGAAGGCAGTGTGCCAACCTACATATATGACGTCAGACATTTCAATTATTTTTTTGTCTACTTTTATCCAAGTCTTGGTTTTTAACATGCATTTTCTTCTGCTGTTCTTTCCAACTGCCTCTTCTGTTTTCATTTGTTTATCTTTAGCTGCCAGCTTCTCAAAAAATTATTTCTTGACTGCCTTTTCTTTCCATATTCTCTTTCTTCAGGACTTTGTGAGGTATTGGATCATTGGTTTCTCTATCTTGACCCTCAGACTAGATATGAGGGCAGCTGAAACACTCCTCAGCAGATGTTGAGTCAGTCTCACATTTTCAGCTCCTTGAGACTGTGTCCACCAAGAAGACATCAAGGCCTGTCAAAACATGTTTGTAATCTTCCAGGAGCTGTTCGGCAGCAAATAGTTTAGTAATGTCTGAAACACTGTAAGGATCTTCTGGTATGTGTATTGTTACTAGTCCAAGGTTTAAACTTGGTTCAGCTGTAATGTGTGGATTTTGCTTAACATCTACTATCTAGAAAGTGAGATCTTCATTCTTCCTATTACTTTGGACTCTAAGCTTCATTTGATCTCTTGAGATGAATATCGTTCCATCATATTACCTCAACCTTACTTACGAGGGCTTCATTTTATGGATCATCATCTTGAGGCAATTTCATAGAATTCCTACAGTGTGGCAACAGGCCATTTGGCCCAACAAGTCCACAATGACTCTCGGAAGAGCATCGCACCCAGACTCACCACCCTCCCCACCCTATCCCTGTAACCCTGTATTTACCATATCTAATCCATTTAACCTGAACACTATGGGCAATTTAGCAAGGCCAATCCACTTAACCTGCACCTCTTTGGGGGGAAACCGGAGCACCCAGAGGAAGCCCACGCAGACATGGGGAGAATGTGCAAACTACACAGACAGTCGCCTGAGGCTGGAATCAAACCCAGGTCCCTGGCGCTGTGAGATGGCAATGTTAACCAGTAAGCCACCGTGCCACCCCTTGAGCCACTGCGCCACCCATGAGCCAATGTGCTGCCCCTTTTTTCATTGTTTAAGAGCACCCCAGCCAGACACAATAGTCCGCAAAGCTCATGGTGCACATAAAGTACTGGTCTGTGCTTGACACTACACATTTGCTTGTTGTTCTCCTTTGACAGTGATTATTCCAATGGTCACAAATCATTGACCATGCACAGGCCTGCGAAAACTCACTAAATGCCCAGTTTCTAACCTTTGTTTTGTAATAGCTATATTTAGATTAGATTAGATTACTTACAGTGTGGAAACAGGCCCTTCGGCCCAACAAGTCCACACTGACCCGCCGAAGCGCACCCACCCATACCCATTCCCCTACATTTACCCCTGCATCTAACACTACGGGCAATTTAGCATGGCTAATTCACCTGGCCTGCACATTTTTGGATTGTCGGAGGAAACCAGAGCACCCGGAGGAAACCCACGCAGACACGGGGAGAATGTGCAAACTCCACACAGTCAGTCGCCTGAGGCGGGAGTTGAACCCGGGTCTCTGGCGCTGTGAGGCAGCAGTGCTAGGCACTGCGTCGCCCACTAAATATGGTTCGTCCCATTAAGGTTTCGGTTAATGCTGACTCCAAGCATGTTGCTAGTTGGCCATTTGATGATGGTTATGTTGCTGAAGGCTGACAGGAAGTGGTTAGATTCCCTCTCTTACTGGAGATGGCCAGTGTCCAGAACTTGTGTGATACGAATGTTTACCCATTACCAATGGTCATCCCAACCTTCAAAGTTGTCAGGCTTTGTTGCATTGAGTTCTTCAGTACCTGGGGCATTATGATAACTATGCAATCATCAGTGAACATCTCCATGTCTTGTTGAGAGAAGGTCTTGTTTAAACAGAACAAGACAGTTAGGCCGAGGGTGCGATCCTGAAGACCTCCTGCAGTGATGGCCTGGGGCTGTGATGTTTGGCCTCCATTAACCATAACCATCTCTCTGTTTATTTAGTATGTCTCCAACCAGCAGAGGGATTTTCACCATGGAAACGATGTATCATCCAGAGAAAATGGAGAGAGTCTTAGAGCAAAGCATTGCAATGTTCAACTATGGAATCTCCATATCAATCCTGTCCATTTTAAAGCAAAAAAAGGACAAAGGTAAGTCCCTTAAGTGTTGACTAAAAGACCCCTTAAGAGCCTTAATTTGTATTAGAGTCAGAGGATCAACCATGGGCCTTTCCACCCAGAACTTAATTGTATTAGAAGCTGTTAGATATGTAATCCATGAACAATACACCTCACAGGAGAAGTGGCAAAGGTAGAATCACTTACACTGTACATTTGCCATCACTTTGGATATCTGCAAGTATTGTAATCAGGGTTTGGTTCATCCATCAGGGTTAATAGCTTTACATTCTATGTATAATAGAATATTTGTGGAGATCATACAGATAATGAATAGGCTATTTTTAAACGAGCAAAACAGTGGGCTAAACTCCAGCCTTTCATTTGGTTTCCATGTAGTCCAGAACAGTTGGAAGCAGTTTCACCTGCCTTCTGAGCTACCAAGGCGCAGTGAGGAAAGACCACTGTCTGAGGTCTTTCTGCTGAAGGTAAATGGGAGTGCATTTAGTTATCAGACTCGTCCAGTGCCTCAAATATATATAAATATAAGTGTTGTGTCAGACAAGTTTTTGGTTTTTTCTGGGATAGAGTCAAAGTTCAACATTTTGTTTGTTTGCTTGATATGCTACTGTGCAGAACTGAACTGCTTTTGTGTCAATGTACATATACAAAGAGATTTTGTTATGAATAAAGTATATTTTGATTTAAAAAAGGGAACTTCTGTGCAATGAATATGGACAATTTCACTGCACATATACGGTTGCTAGGTGGAAAATGTGAAGAGTGAAACACTGGCATCATATGGGTTTATCCTTTGAAGCTAAGACTGAGATATATCACTGGGACAGAGTGGAAGGTGCTTTCCTCTGTATTCAGCTGTGCTGTCCTGAAACTTGGTAAAGTTTGATACTCATGTTATATGTGAAACCGGGAAAGATTTTATTCCCTATTACTGACATTCCACATCTTAATGGGCAAAACAAAAAACAAAGGAGTGTGTTAGGATTGCAGATGTTTGGAGATTAAGTCAGCATCAGTAGAGGGATGTGGAACTCTGACAAAATTTGCAGGAGATTGTAAGGGTTTGGCAATAATTACAGAGGTTTGTGCAACTTTATAATGCCTTAAATTAGAAAGAAATACCAACGGTACTACATTTATGTACTGTTAATGTAGACTCATGCTTCGGGGATATGGGTTCAAACCCCACAATAGCAGCTTATGGTGAAGCAGTGGCGGCAGTGGAGCCGGGCACTCTGGTTGTGGGGCAATTGTGAGTCCAACACGGGAGTCTGCATCGGTGGCCAGTTGGTGAGGTGGGCCCAGTGATGCAGGTAGTTAGGATAGTGAAGAAGGCATTTGGTATGCTTTCCTTTATTGGTCAGAGTACTGAGTATAGGAGATGGGAGGGTCATGTTGCAGCTGTACAGGACATTGGCTAGGCCACTTTTGGAATATTGCGTGCAATTCTGGTCTCCTTCCTATCGGAAGGATATTGTGAAGCTTGTAAGGGTTCAAAAAAGATTTACAAGGATGTTGCCAGGGTTGGAGGATTTGAGCTATAGGGAGAGGTTGAATAGGCTGGGGTTATTTTCCCTGGAGCGTCGGACGCTGAAGAGTGATGTGATAGAGGTTTATAAAATCATGAGAGCCATGGATAGAATAAATAGACAATGTCTTTTCCCTGGGCTGGGGAAGTCCAGAACTAGAGGGCGTAGGTTTAGGGTGAGAGGGAAAAGATATGAAAAGGACCTAAAGGGCAACATATTCACACAGAGGGTGATGCATGTTTGGAATGAGCTGCCACAGGAAGTGGTGGAGGCTAGTACAATCACAACATTTAAAAGGCATCTGGATTGGTGTATGAATAGGAAGGGTTTAGAGGGATATGGGCTAAGTGCTGGAGTAGGAGTAGATTAGGTTAAGATATCTGGTCGGCATGGACAAGTTGGACAAAAGGACATGTTTCCATGCTGCACGTCTCTCTGACTCTAAATGGCCCCTGAAGAATGGCCACTCTGATGTTGGTAGGTCTGGCATAGGAGTTGTTGGTCAGTTGGCTCAGGGCTCTGGACTCATGATGGAAGTAACAGAAAGAAGATGGACTCTTTTAGCTTTATCTTTTAATTCTTTTGATTCTTAACATATTCAAATGGCAACAGTGGAATCTTTACACGGTATTTTACAGTGTTGTTCACTGTAGAATTCAAGTGATAATAAATCATTCATTCATTCATCATTCATTTGGATGGTCTAAAACACTAGTATGTTGGTCCAGCAAGTGATCAGAAAGGCAGCTGGAATGATGTTATAGATTACAAGGGGAATGTGATGTAAAAGCAGGGAAGTTTCTTTGCATCGATACAGGGATTTAGTGAGGCCATATGTACCATATTGCACTTAATTTTGGTCTCCATATTTGAAAAATAATAGAATTGCATTAGAAGCAGCTCAGGGAAGGTTTATTCTTGGGATGTAGGACATATCTTCTGAAAAGAAAACTGAACAGTGGGTCATTATCTATTGGAATTGAGAAGAACGTCAGATGGTCTTATTGAAAGACATACGATCCTGAAAGGTTTTGTACCCTTGTTATGGAGTGGATATCTGCTAGATATTTATTCTTGTGGAGCGATTAGAACTAAGGATATAGTTTAAAAGTAAGATGTCTCCATTTTAAGACAGAAATTGGAACAGGTTGTTAACCTGTAGATTTCTCTTCCCCAGAAAGCTTTGGAAGCTGAGTCAGTAACTTTCTTTCAACAGTGCATCAGGTTGACTTCTGACGGAGAAAATAGTTAAGAGTGATGGGGAATGGAGTAAAGTGGAGCTGAGGTCACAATTGGATTAGCCATGATCTTACTGAATGGTCAATTGCTCTGATCTTATGTACTCATCTAGGCAGTGAGCCAAAAGGACCAATGTAGAAAACCCAAAACTAATGCCGAATCAGCTGGTTGCCTGGGATATTGGCAGCAGCTAAAATTAGGAAGACTCAGTGGAGTTATTGGAGACTGAAGAACAATGGACACCTACCTGATCAGGCTCCAATATAAATTGATCCAGGCATTTAGCTGAGTGTCTATTCGTAATGTGGGTAAATCCAGAAACAGTGAATACTGAGGATGCAGATGATTGATATCAGCTCAGATATAATTTGTTGAGAAATAGGCAGGAACATCCAACAGTGTGGAGAGATAGCCCAGCAAAAGTTGGGATTTTCCTCCCAGGAGGAGAAAGGATAGATGAGGTCATTGAGCAGTGGGGAATAATTTGTGAAGGAGGTTTGTGAACAAATTGAATGCAGGAAAAAGAATAAATGGACTATAATGAAGGAGTAACGATAGGTCCACAGCCATGAATATAAGTCAATGGATAAATGAGAGTTCTGGCCAAAGAAGTGAGTTTGTGCTTAAGAATATTTTGTCATCTCCTTCAATATTCTCACTTGAGCTTTCCTGTTCTGAAGCTTACTACGCACTTAGTGCAATGGGCAGGAGAATGGGCAGGGGGCAGTGGTGAGTCTGGAGAAGGCTGGACAGTGACTGGAGAAGACACCCAGGAATCAGGACAGAAGCTGAGGAGGAAGGAGCCTTGGAAACAATCAAAGAGGAGCAATCAAAAGACAGCAAAACAAAGGAGGAAGGTAACAGAGGAAGTGCACACGGGTGATGACCATCTCCCCATTTACAGAGTAAGGTAAATGCAGTAGAGCTTTTGTGGTATTGTCCTTAACCCTGAGCTCAGAGGATCTGGGTTCAAATCCCACCTGCTCTGGAGGTATATGCTAATATCTCTGAGCAGGTTGATTATAAAGTATCAAGAAATGTAAAAGCTGTTAGGGTGATTGGCTGATTGTATAAATTGGATCAGTCATTACATATCTCCCAATTCACCATAACCCATTTTTCAACAATACAAATTATCACTCCAGACCCCATCCGTTTTGTGGTTGATTGCAGTTGTTTTTGAGAGATCAGTGTTACAACAGACTACAGTCAGTAACTTGGCAAGACTATACTTTCAGGAGTGGATCCAGCCTTGAAACGTTTCAGTAATGAATGTTTTTAAATGAATACTAAAAGCCAGAAGAAATATTTAGTTTCACTCAAATCCTGAAGAAAGAGAGACACTATACATATTCCAGCCTCCTGCCAACTGTTGGGAAGTTGCTGCAAAAGAGGAAGAAGAACACCTATACAATGTATTCGCCAAAAACGGATACCTGTGCAATTTCATCAACAGATGCCTAAGGGAAAGACAACGGAACGAGGACATGCCGCAACCCAAAGGACTAGCCACACGACCATACATCAGGAGCATTTCCGAACTGACAGCCAGACTACTGCGACCACTAGGACTCATAACAGCACATAAACCAACAGCCACTCTCAGACAACAACTCACCAGAACGAAGGACCTGATACCCAGCATGAGCAAAACTAATGTAGTGTACAAAATCCCATGCAAGGACTGCACAAAACACTACATAGGACAAACAGGAAGACAGCTAACGATCCGCATCCATGAACACCAACTAGCCTCGAAACGACACGACCAGCTATCCTTAGTAGCCACAGACGCAGATGACAAGCAACATGAATTCGACTGGGACAACACTACTATTATAGGGCAAGCCAAATAGAGAACAGCCAGGGAATTCCTAGAGGCATGGCACTCATCCACAGTCTCTATCAACAAACACGTCGACCTGGACCCAATATACCGGCCACTGCAGCGGACAGCTGGAACTGACAACCGGAAGCGGCAGAGACAGGCCACTATAAATGCCGGAGGAAACATCACAGAAGCGCTTCACAGGAGGCTCCCAAGCACCGAGGATGTCACCTAGACAGGGGATGAAATGTTTGCAACACAAATTCCCAGCTCGGCGAACAGAACCACAACAACGAGCACCCGAGCTACAAATCTTCTCCCAAACGTTGCTTATAATCTTCAATTTGGGGATCCCTTGACAGGATTTTTCCCTGTCAAAGACCTGCTCCTCAAATGCTTTCTCTGTTTTATGAATTTGGCAGGGTTTATGGACTGGCACATTCCAGCACAAACTCTGGGACCCATACCCTTGCAGTTTTCCAGCTCTTTTCCCATTCAACTTTATTCTCGAATTTCTATTAAAAGACACAAAAAATGAAGGTCTTGATTTTCTCAAAGGAGAATCACTGTTCACAGAAAATTTCATGTTTTTCACTAGATATTTTGGTTGAGTATATTTTAAACTGTAAATTTTCATCACTACTGTGAAGACTCAGGGATGAAATGAATCCTGTTCACAAAAGCAGTTACAGTAAACATCTCTGTTGGACTGCTTTGTCCAGAAGATATAGTGAGGATGGAAACTTTGCAACTAGAAATGCAGTTTCTCTGGGCTGTTGTTGAACTACTCTCAAACCAACCAGACTTGTGTTTCCCCCACCCCCACCCTCTACATACACCAGCTGTCTTCTGTCACTTGACCTTTCTGTGCTCCCAAATCTGCTATCAACATGTTTCATGGATCATATAATTATTTCTATCTGTACACATCCTTGTAACACTTAATCCCGCTCAAACCCATGTATTCATTGCTGCCCTCTCTATATTGTTAATCAACTCAAAATGAGCTATTGATGTGGAACCTTGTTCTACAGAGCTACATCACTATGGAGCACGCAACTAGTCACCTCTGATCCAGCTTGACGTTTATTCATTTGTCCTTCAGCCCACTAGTTCCATCCTCAGTTTTCCAGCTAAATAATTAGCTGGCATGTACATTTATCCATTCCTCTCAGCGTTTTCAAAACCTGGATCAATTTACTCTTTTCTTCAAAATTTGTTCTTCTGAAATGTTTCTGGTAAAGCCAGCATTTATTTCCCATCTTAACTACCCTTGAGAAGATGTTACTGAGCCATCATTGTGAACTGCTGCAGTCTGTATGCTATAACTATTCCCAAAGCATTGTTAGGACGGGAATTCCTCAATTTTAACCCAGTGACAGTGACTTTAATTCCATATCCAGATGGTCCGTAACTTGAAGGGGAATTTGCAAGTGGAGTTGTTCCCATGAGTCTACCAACCTTTGCTTTCAATGTTGTAGAACTTGTTGATTTGAAGGTGCTGACGAAGGTGAATTGCTGCAATGCATCTTGTAGATGGTGCACACTATGTGTCAGCGGTGGAGGGAGCAATCTTTTTAAATAATGGATGGGTTGCTGAACAAGAGATCGGTTTGTTTTGGATGGTGTTGAACTTCTTGAGTGTTGTTGAAGTTGTACTCATCCAGGCTTCATCACATTGCTGACTTGTGCTTTGTCAATGGATCGGAGTGTCGATAGAATTCTCAGCCTCTATCTTGTTCGTGTAACCACAACATTTGTGTGTCAGGTTCAGTGCAGTTTCTACACAATGGTGACACCCAGTAAGTTTATGACAGGGAATAACAGCTATAGTCATATCATTGAATGTCAAGGGGAGAGGGGTATGATGAGATGAAAGCTTTTCTAAGGATAACGTGGTTCACACAGTGTCCATACCTGTAATTCTCTGCTCATGAAACAACATCACAAGATGCTAAATTCATGGACAATCTCCAATGCTTTTCTTTATATAATGCAAAATTCACCACATGGAAATGGAATTGCTGGCAGCAACTAGGGAGTCCTGTTGGTTAGCAAGTTGTGCAGAGACAGGAGTGTAGGCAGAGTATCTATTATTTCAATGATTCCCCTGATCCGAGAGTGGACAAAGAAATTCTCAATTCTGGGATCTTCCTTAGGGTCAACATCAGCAAATCTGCCATCCAGTGTATGGGGTTGATCAGTGTTTGGAATTGCAGAATTGGCAGCCAGCTGGGAGGCCCTCACTAGAATTTTGTCCTGGACACACCCTTAGCATTAATAATATTGCACTCCCCACTCTACTTTTAGGCACTTGAGAGGGAACGTAGTAAAACAAAATTAATTAGGCTAGTTAGCCATCACTATCTATCCCAAGCCCACCATTGGTCAGCATGCCTTGTGACATTTTCAAATCAATGACCAAGTTTAAAAGCAAGAGCTGATTTCCCCTGGTGGGGCACAGCAGGGAACTTGTCTGCATTATGGGATCTGTTATTTAATACAGGATGATGATATCCAATGCTCCACAATCACTTTAACTCCTGCAAATCCCTGCTTCCTCTGACCATCTATCTAATATTAAGTCATGGAGAGGCTTAGCAAATCCAAATCTATCCTTTTTAGCTCCTGTCAAAAATGCTTTATGCCTTCTCCCAACTCCATTTTCTTTCAACCATTTCCTGTTTCAATCAAGTATTTATTTACGGTAAAATCCATCTGCTGTTCATTAGCTTACGGCTTCACTTCCCCAGATCCCTTTGATTGTGAACACTCCTCAGTGAATAATAAAAGGTAGAGATAACATTAAGTAAACAAGCTGTCTTAAAATAAACACACAATCTGTGAATATAAATACAAATTTCAAAGCCTGAAAAAAGATTATCGATTAGAATGAAAGCCCACAATCCCCACAACATAAAGGACACGTGGTGCAGTGATTGCTAGAAACCTTTCCCTCCATAAGGAGTGGATGAGGGCTATGATCTCCAGAGCACAACCAGAGTACAGAGTGTAGCCTTGGTCACCCTTTACAGAAAAGGTTTTGAGAATGTCATGTGCAGATTCACGAGTGATGGTGATCGGGATGGGAAACCATCACTAAATGTTTCCAAGGTCTCGTCACATCAGACTATTTCCATTGTTGCAGAGAAGGACAGAAACAATTGAAAAGATCTTTAAAATTTTGAAAGAAATTGACACAGCAAATCTAGAAAGACTATGGTCTCTGGTTGGGGTAATAGACGTAAGAAAATTTAATTTTTATTAACCAGCTGTTAGGTGAATTGGCCATGCTAAATTGCCCATAGTGTTAGATGCATTAGTCAGAGGGAAATGGGTCTGGGTGGGTTACTCTCGGAGGGTCAGTGTGGACTAGTTTGGCCGAAAGACCTGTTTCCACACGGTAGAATAGTCTAATCTAATCTAATCTTTAAGAAAACAAAGCGAGACGTCTTTACAAATGAGAGGCGTTTGAGCACAGATTACAAATACAGGACCATAAGAGTAGGCTTTCAGCCCTTCAGGCTATTCAGCCTTTCAATAGGTCCATGACAGCACTGACATTCCTCACATCCACTTTCCTCCTTGTCCCACTCATAACCCTTGATTCCTTGACTGATCAAAAAACTACCATCTCAGCCTTAAGTACACACAAGGACTCTGCCCCCACAGCTCTCTGCGGCAAGGAGTTCCAAAGACTCCCAACCCTCTGACAGAAGAAATTTCTCCTCATCTCAGTCTTAAATTGGCACTCCTTTATTTGGGGACTGTGTCCTCTGTTCCTAGACTCTCCAGTGGAGGAAAACATTCTCTCAACATTTACTTTGTCAAGCCCCTTAAGAATCCTGTACATTTCAATGAGATCACTTCTCATTCTTCTAAACTCCAGTGAGTAACATTTTAATCTCTTTAGCCTTTGCTCATCAGGCAATCCCTCCATACTAAGGATCATCTCGTGAACCTTCTCCAATGAAATAATTGCAATAGAGATGATTTGTAAGATGAGAATGGCTGAAGCAGGCGTGACTGACCTTTTTATGGAAAAATGGGGAAAGTATTTGTCTGGGGATGAATATCGTGTATGATTTAGGTATGAGAAAGCATTCCCAGGTTCTGTTTGATCATGGACTGTAATTTGTTGTTGAAGGGCTGCGCCAATTTGAAGGTTCTGTGCCATTTTCTTGTTCAGTAATTTCTGAAGATGCCCATGATGAATTTGCAGCTGCTGTAGAATTTGTTACAGGAAGCACACTCCAATTTCAGGGGGATGGACTTATCCTACCTCAATGATTTTTATCAAGAAACAGAGCCACATCTGCTTCGTGACTAAAAGCTCTGCACTGCTGACCTGCTCAGATCAAACAGCTCCGCGATTTGGTCTGTTGGTGCTTTCTCAGACTTTCTGCTACATGAAGATCCAAGCAAAGTGAAAACTATTAGGAGATTAATTTTGGTGAACTTTAACATCTGTCTAATTGCACCAGAACATAAGGGCTGCTTTTAACCCTCTGTGCACAATGCTAATGGTGAATATAAGTAGTGGAGGGAGGATGGGAGCAGAGTTTTATACTCACTGGAAACACATTGCATAATCTGACACTGGGCACTATTTTAAACAGGCTCATTTTGAGTGGATCTCTTATCCCATGACATTTGAACTTGCAGCTGCATTGAGCTATACAGACTGTTATAATGTCAGGATTGATGCCAGGGTGTCCTTGACAGGAGAGAGTCTGGAACCATGTTAGCACCAACTAACAATCTTTATCTTTTAAAAAAACACAGTTTTGGGGGTCAGTTAGCTCAGTTGGCTGGTCAGCTGGTTTGCAATGCAGAGTGATGCCAACAGTGTTGGTTCAATTCCTCCACCAGCTGAGGTCACCATGAGGGTGTCACCTGTTTGATCATGGCCCTCGCCTGAGGTGTGGTGACCCTCAGGTTAAACCTGCACCAGTCACTTGTCTCTAATGGGAGAGTGGTGACTTCATCTTCCCTTTTCCGAAGTTACAGGGGAATCTTGAACAGGACATTTCTAGATCCTTCCACACTCAGGATCCAGTCTGTGACCTGACATTATCTTATGATGCAGTCTGGCTATTAACAAACAGCTACTAAAAAATAATTGCCTCAGCTACATGGAGCAACAAGCCAAAGAGAGTGAAAAGATTTTGTTTATTAGCAATTTGTTTTTGGATCAGAAGACCTTGGAGTGTTACTAAGCCTTAAAGAATAAACACTCTGACTTGGGCATTCGTCTCATCTCCTCCAAGACCTCAAGCATTTCTCACCCCCTCCACACCCACTAACCTGATGAACAGGGTCCATTCCTGTGGGTTACTGAGTCACTGAGTGGTCTCACCCACATCCATGCTGGATTCAGGATGGCACTGCTCTCTTACAATATCAGGGACTTGGGTTCGATAGGAACGTGAGGAGTTTGCATGTTCTCTCTGTGTCTGTGTGGGTTTCCTCCATGTGCTCTGGTTTCCTCCCACTGTTTGAAGATGTGCAGGTTTGGTGGTTGGTTGTACTAAATTCTCCCGTACTGTCCAGGGATGCGCAGGCAAGATGGATTAACTATGGTTAATGTGGGGTTACAGGAATAGGTGGGTCTGGATGGGATGCCTTTCAGAGGGTTGGTGTAGACTCGATGGGCTGAATGGCCTTTATCTGCACAGCATAGATTTTTTTGAGTTGGATCTGGGGAATGTGATTGAAGCACAGGCAATAAACCGGCTGTACTTCCCATATTCGTAGGACAGCCGCATGCTCAGCATGGCCTGTTTTGCCACACTGGTTCAATAGTCACCATTACCATCAACACTCAAATCTCGGCCCCACTTAAATCAGGGTTCTAACAACATCTGATTTATTACAGCACAGTGAGGGAATAGGAGCAAATACTAACACACATCCAGCTGTCAACTGCTTTACATTCTTCCTCTAAGCCAGACATTCCAATCCTTTGGAGGTTAATCTATAACATATTTCCCCAGCGTGAAGTTTACCCACATGACTACACAGGGCTCCTCAGAAACAAACAGAACTTACACATCCCTCAAAGATGCCTGCAAAAATAAAAAGGGCACCTGATCAGGCTGGCCCCCAGCTTTGGTGGCCCGGACTCAATCAGATGCCACTCAGCACTTCTTACTGCATTGTCAGATTCACTCCACATGGTGCTGCTCATAGTTCAGTTCAGAGGATTCTAGCTAGGCAGCAGGGCTGGTCCCATTGAGGACTCCGTTTGTTATGGGTTCAAGTGTTGAGGCTCTGAGTAGGGAGGAGGGTTAGTGTGGGAGTGGTGATGAGATGCAGAACTACATTTCAAACACACAGTTAGATAAATTTGGACAGCTCAGGTTAATTTGGCAAACCACTGGAATCTGCCATTACTTGGATATGCTCAGCACATGGGTGGGAGGCTAATCTTTCCTAAAATGTAAGCAGTCAGCAGTCCAAAAAATATTGAGAAGGGATCTCGGCTGTGCCCAGGGATATTTTCAAGATTCCCAAGTCTGACTGTGGGCTTGCAAGTCAAGCAGTTTCTGACGAGCATCTACTTGATGTTCTGCAAACTGTATGACTGTAGCAGTCATGGGGCCACCACTCTGCTGTAGGGGATATGAAAATGCACCACTCGCTCCATCCATTTTTAATGGACACTAAGCGACTCGGCCAGTGGCCCTTAAAGGGCGGCCATTCCCCTCATTGCCCAATGAATTTTATTTTGAAGGAGAGTTTTTGAGGTGGCAGAAGGACCAGGGTGTCAATCACTTTGGAGTTTGCTGATCTCTTCAGGAAAACCACAGTTTCCTGTCCTCACAGAGACAGCGAGCGAATTTTTCCACTCAACTCAAGAACATCATTCAAATGAAGGCCACCTCTATTCCCCTGGCAGTTCATTTGTTGGGGACACCTTGGTCTGTGCCAATCTCTAGATTTGACTATTCCAAAGTCCTTATGACTATCTTCTCATTTTCATTGCTCGAGAACCTTGAGTTCATAAAAAAGCTCTGCTTTCCACAAAAGTTCCATTCACCAATTACCCCCTGTGCTCGTTGATCTACATTGTTTTCCTTTCTGCCAAACTCCATGTTAAAAATACCCAGCCTTGCAGTCATATACAGTCATATACCCATGGCTGCTCCCTGCCTATATCTCTACAACCTCCTCATGCTGAACCACCCTGCGAAATCCCCGTGCTCCTCCAGTTCTGGACTCTTGGACACTCTAATCTTAAATCTCTATTTGCCGGCCAGGTCTTCATTTCCCAAAGCCCTAAGCTCAGGAATTCCCTCCCTGAGCCTTTACTACTCTCTCGCTCTCGCTCTCTGGTGTAAAGATTCTTCTTAAAACCAATCTCTTCATCCAAAAGTAAATCATTTCTCATTTGAATGAAATTTACTGGAATTCCTCATTAGACTCAACTTTCGCTTCTTGTGAAATGACAGGGATGTCTTACAGTGTTAAAGATATAAATACAAATTGCTTTTGTTGCTGGAGAACCAGACGATAGTTTGGGTCTTTAAACATAAGTCCATCAGGCCATTCAGCCCCTCAAGCCTGCTCAGATATTCAATAGGATCATGGCTGCTCTGATATCCCTTATATCCACTTTCTTGCCCTCTCCCCAAAACCCCTGATTCCACAACTGATCATGGATCTCTCTATAGGAGCAAATTACTGCAGATGCTGGAATCTGCACTGAAACCAATAAATGCTGGAGATCACAGCAGGTCAGGCAGCATCCATGGAGAGAGAGCAAGCTCATGTTTTGAGTCTAGATGACTCTTCATCAGAGCTGATGTGAAGTGTGGAGGGGACAGCGTCTATTTATGTCAGCCTTAAATATACACAAGGACTCTGTCCTCACAGCTCTCTGTCACAAGGAATTCCAAAGACTCACTACCCTCTGAAGGAAGAAATTCCTCCTCATCTCAGTCTTAAATTGGCACTCCTTTATTCAGTGACTATGCCCTCTGGTCCTATTCTTTCCTATGAAGGGAAACATCCTCTTAGCATTTAACCTGTCAAGCCCCTTAACAATTCTATACATTTCAATGAGATTACCTCTCATTCTTCTAAACTCCAATGACTAGAGTCCTAACTGGTTTAGCCTTTGCTCATAAGACAATGCCTCCATACCAGGGATCATCTAGTGAACCTTTTCATTACTTCCTCCAATGAAATTATATCCTTCCTTCAATAAGGGGACCAAAATTTCTCACAGTACTCCAGCTGTCATCTGGCCAATACCTTGTATATTTGCACTAAGACTTCCTTACTCTTATACTCGAACCCCCTTGAAATAAGAGCTAACATTCCATTAGCCTTCCTGATTACCCGCTGCATCTGTGTGCTAGCATTCAGTGTTTCATGTACAAGTGCTCCCCAAGTCCCTTTGTGTTGCAGTTTTCTGCAGTTTTTCTCCATTTAAATAATATTCTTTTGATCTCCCTTCCAAGATGAACATTTTCCTTCATTATGCTCTAATTTAACAACTTTTTGATCACTTGTTTAACCTATCACTATCTCTCCGTAAGCTGTTTATATCCCTCTGAAAATGTCGCTTTCCACCTATTTTATTATCATCTGCAAATTTGTGTGCAGTCATAGAGACGTATTGCACAGAAACAGGCCCTTCAGTTCAACTCGTTCATGCTGACCAAATGTCCTAACCTACTCTAGTCTCATTTGCCAGCACATGGCCCAGGTCCCTCTAAACCCTTCCTATTCATATACCCATCCAGATGCCTTTTAAATGTCATGATGTGGAGCTGCCGGTGTTGGACTAGGATGTACAAAGTTAAAAATCACACAACACCAGTTTATAGTCCAACAGGTTTACAGAAGAACCTAGATTATCCGAACGAGATGGGCGGGCACTATTTCGTTCGGATAATTGATTATTCAGTTAATTGTTTCAATGCCTTTCGTCTGGGGCTCGGAGTTTTCTGTTATATCTGCTCCCCGTTCAGGAGACTAGGCAGCAGCAGACCATGTGCGAGCCCCCCCATCCACCCCCCTCCCCCAACCCCGTCCAACACCACTCTGCCCCCGTCCACCCCCACCCAACGTCCGACCCCCACGCCCCACCCCCAGCCTGACCCAGCCGCCTCCCCCAACACTGTGCGCACCCGCCCCTGTGAGCCCCCCATCCACACCCACCCCACCCCCCCGCTGCTTCCTTTGAAGGGTGAGTCTCCAAATAGCGCGGACACACACACCTTTTTCCTGCAACTTTTTGACAAGTTCCCACTCTGCCCTGTACAGGACAATGTTGGAGAGATTATCTGGGGAAGGGGAAAGAACTCTAGGAAAGTGTGGGGAGAGAGAGAGGACGGGCAGTCAGTCAGTTGAAGACGGTGCCTGGGGTCCCATCGATGTCCAGGACTGTTTTCACAGCATTTCAGTAAGCCAAGTTCATTTTTAATCATTATAAACAAAAGAAGTGATCAGTGTTGGAAACACGTCTTTGATGTAAGGTTTCTAGCGGGACCTTGACATCTTCTTTGGATAATCTGAAATTCGAGGTTCCTCTGTATTTGGAAACACTAGCTTTCGAAGCGCTGCTCCTTCATCAGGTGGTTGTGGAGGAGAAGATTGTAGGACACAGAATTTATCACAAAAGTTTACAGTGTGATGTAACTGAAGTTATATATTGAAAAAGACTTGAATTGTTTGTTAAGTCTCTCATCTTTTAGAATGGGCACTTTGCTTTCAGTTCTTTCATATGTAAATCTTTCTTAAAGTTACATTCTCAAGTGAACTTGAACAATAGGTGCCATGTTGGCCCAGATAATGCATTGAAGGTGTGAGATGCCCTGTGTGAGGTTGTCTGTGTCCACACTGAGTCTAATCTAAAAAAGGGATTTACATTCTGTAAAGCACTGATTCCTGTGGAACCTCACTGGTCACGGGTCGCGAACCTGAAAAAGAATTCCTTATCCCCACTTGCTGTTTCCAGCCATTTTCCCAATTCTCTACCCACTCCAATATCCTGCCTCCAACACCATGGGGTCTAACCTTATAACAACCTTTCATGAGATATCTTGTCAAATGCCCTCTGGACGTCCATCGTTCTTATGTGGGTCTGGTTAATTTACATAAGGCTATTGGTAGATTTCAGACAACTCTCTCATTAACATAAAGTTACAGGCTGATTCGGTTGGTTCTTGGAATCTACTCTTGGTGAAACTTAAAGGGATTGGGACAATTAAAAGTGAAAGGAAAAGTAGGATTACACCAAAATTGATAAGCATGTGGAAGCACTTCAATGGTTAGTAACTAATCTTTGCTAAAGTTGAAAGGGCAGAAGACATAGGAAAAGATGAAGTTAAAAATAAGAAACCCCATATTGTAGCTGTGTGTCCAATAGGTCAATGTGATGTGTCTAATGCAGTGCTTCCTGAACTGTGTTCTAAAATGAATCCATCTTGCAAATTAACATGACTCCAGGTGCCAAAACATCAATGAAACAGTGTGGTATATTATCGTTGCAGTATGCAAATGACTTCAACAAACAAATATAAAAATATGTCTTTAAAGTAAATTGCTATTAAATTAAATTTGTGGTTTCAACCAAGTTCTCACTATTCGCTGGTGACAGAAGACTCAAGAAAATCCCTTGTCGTCAGCTGTTCACTCCCTTCTAACTACTCTGTGATCACTCTGTAATCAGTCCCTATTGTGAGTCCCTGTCATCATCCTAACCCTAATCTTAACCTAACTCTAATGCATTCTGTGATCAGTCCGTGTTTTGAGATTGTATAGAAGATGTACAGAGAGAAACAAGTTGGTCTTCATACTGGTATACAGCAATCTTTTATTAACTATATATCCTGAATACCTAGTTAGGTAGTAGAGAACATTTCTAGAACTGTTCTGGCTCAGTCCTAGTTCCCAGTTGTGGTCATGTCAACAGGCATCATTGATGATACACTATTTTATAGCATATGGGACTTACCTGTTAACCTACATCTTGTCATTACCACCCCAAACTTTTATTTATATCCCTTTACATTATTATAATTTCCCATTGACATTTCTCTCAACATTTTACAAACATTTTCCTAAGCATCCGTTTTCATTTTCTAAAGGTCCCCAACCACCAACCAAGTCTTTTTTAGATTCTATTCCCACAATGTTATGGGGAAGGATCAGACTTTTAGGAACTAGTTTACAAGGAAAGCCTGTGGGAAGATTTGACTAATTTCCCAGATCATCGACGGAGTCTCATTGCAAATTTGATTCGATTCCCTCCAACATGGAATCAGGCCCTTCAGCCCAACAAGTCCCCACTGACCCTCTGAAGAGTAACCCACCCAGGCCCATTCCCCTACCCTTTATTTACTCCAACTAATGCACCTAACATTATGGGCAATTTAGTATGGCCAATTCACCTGACCTGTACATCTTTTGGGAGAAACTGGAGCACCCAGAGGAAACCCACGCAGACACGGGGAGAATATGCAAACTCCACACAGTTGCCTGAGACGGGAATTGAACCCTGGTACCTGGTGCTGTGAGGCAGCATTGCTAACCACTGAGCCACCGTGCTGTGGAGAATCCATGCACATTGATTGACAGACCTGGGGGCTTACAGCCTATGTCTCTGTTATTTCTGTCTGAGTTAACAAGGCATCCTCCTACGCATCTGAGTATGAAAACCATCCAGTTATCAGTTTGTCACTTTCCAAAATCAAAGTACTTGCATTCTTTTGAATGTATATTCCTGTATTTTATTGAATGTTTCTTTGGTGCATCAGCAAGGTATGGTTTCGGCAACTAGACTCTTGCCAATAATGTGCCAATGCACTGCTAGTCCCTGAGCCATATCCACGATCCTGTTTGCAGCATGGGTACATTGTGAACTCTGGGCCACTGGTTAGACATTCAAATTTGGTCCAACCTATTAAGTTCCTTCTTTTGGTCTTGCAGTGTCATGCTCAGTGTTAGTGACTTGAAGAGGTTTGAGGCTGTGTTTTTATCCTCTAGCCCACCAATAGTTGGTATGGGGTGAAGCTATTGTGAACTGGCTATAATTGATCGTTGAGCAGGCCCAGATGAAAATTGTCATTCTGCAGCCTGAACTGCTGTGCTCTTCCAGCACCACTAATCCAGAATTCTTTCACAGGAGGTTGTTTGTAGTTCATACATGTCTCCCCGACTGTTGGCTTGAGGGTACCTCATTGAACTTGTAACATGGACAAATCCAAACGAGATTGCAAAGGATTGGAAACAAACAATGGGAGATAGTGTCCTAATATCAGAGAAGACCACATTGAGAATTCTGTGCATAACTAATTTGGTTTTATGAAGAAGTTATCATGGCATCTGAGGTTGAGTTTCTGCACTACAATCCAACAGGACTAAAAATCAATTATGATGAGGAACTCTGCCCTCTTATACTTGAGGAACTCAGCAGCAATATGTTCTGCTGTCTAACTGGAAAAGAGGTGGGAAGAAGTTCCTTCTGCCCCTATCTAAGCCTAGCACAGATGGTGCACTTGGAGAACACTTTCTCAAGGGAATGAGAAATTCTAGGCCATCAAACCAATTATTGTTCCCTGGCCTAAAAATATTGAAATTATCAGCTACCATTGGTGGTGGTTTGTGAGAATCTCCTGACAGCACCACCAGCTGCTTGTACACCAACAGCTCTTCGGTAATACTGGCACTCACACTCACACACGCACCATCTCACAGACTTATATCCCTTTACACTCACACTCGTACACACATTCTCTCACAGACACTCATACCACCTCCATCCTCCCCGGCACACACACACACACCCACATACACGCACGCATATATAAGTTTGTGGGTGAATTTGCACTTGCAGAATTACATTTTATTTTGCTCAAAAATTACATGAATCCAATTTTTAGAATTCTGTAAATCCAATTTTTAGAATCTTAGCAGGACCTACAAAATTAATGGTAAAGTCCTAAGGAGTGTTGCTGAACAAAGAGACCTTGGAGTACAGGTTCGTAGCTCCTTGAATGTAGAATCACACGTAGATAGGATAGTGAAGAGGCGTTTGGTATGCTTTCCTTTATTGGTCAGAATATGGAGTATGGGAGGTGGAAGGTCATGTTGCAGCTGTACAAGATGTTGATTAGGCCACTTTTGGAATATTGCATGCAATTCTAGTCTCCTTCCTATCGGAAGGATATTGTGAAACTTGAAAGGGTTCAGAAAAGATTTACAGGGATGTTGCCAGGGTTGGAGAATTTGAGCTATAAGAAGAGGCTGGATAGACTGGAGCTGTTTTTCCTGGGGCATCAGAGACTGAGGGGGTGACCTAATAAAGGTTTATAAAATTATGAGGGGCATGGATAGGGTAAATAGACAAACCCAGGGAGTCCAGAATGAAAGGCATAAGTTTAGGGTGAGAGAGGAAAGGTATAAAAGGGACCTAAGAGATAACTTGTTCACACAGAGGGTGGTGCATGTATGGAATGAGCTGCCGATGGAAGTAGTAGAGGCTGGTACAATTGCAACATTGAAAAGGAATCTGGATGGGTGTATGAATAGGAAGGGTTTGGAGGGATGTGAGCCAAGTACTGGCAAATGGGACTAGATTAGGTTGGGATATCTGGTTGGCTTGGACGAATTGGACCGAAGGGTCTGTTTCTGTGCTGTACATCGCTATGACTTGAAGAATCAGTCTGAACACTAGGGCACAGACAGCCCCATACAGGGCACCTCACACCTTCAATGCATTATCTGGGCTGTCATGGCACCTATTGTTAAAGTTCAAAATGTAAATTTCAAAAAATTCTAGGATTTACATATGAAAGAACTGAAACCAACATGGTCATTCTGAAAGATGAGAGACTTAACAAACAATCCAGGTAATTTTCAATTTATAATTTCAGTAACATCACACTTGAAACTCTTGATATGAATTCTGTGTCTTACGATCTTATACTCCACAACCACCTGATGAAGGAGCAACACTCCGAAGGCTAGTGCTTCCAAATAAATCTGTTGGACTATAACCTGGTGTTGTGTGATTTTTAACATTAACAGCCTTAACTGTGTGAATTAATGTTTTCATCTTCTTTTCTGCAGTGTTGATGAGGATCCTTGATTGAGCATGGTTAAAAACCACACAACACTAGGTGAGTGTCCAACAGTTGGACTATAACCTGGTGTCATATGAGTTTTAACATTGTCCAGTCCAATCCAACTACGGCACCTCCAAATCATGATAGAGCATCAGCTTGGAGCTGGTATTTTTCCTCTACATAGTCCATGGTTGTTTCATATGGCATTGGCCACAACAGAGTCTCAGGACACGGTGAGGCAGCTTTTCAAGCTCTGTTGTGCTTAATAAGGTTATCACTAACCTGTTGTTGACTTCAGTCCTGATTGACAAAGTTAAGGTGTAATCAGAGAATTTCTTGCATACTCATGTCAGTGAAAGCACCCATTTCTCAATTAGGGCATACCTTTGGCTGTACCTATGTCTGAAAGAGTTATGGAAGCTTGGTAAACTGGTTGTCTGATCCCATTGTATTGCATCTGAAGTTAGACCACTCCTAGGCCTGTGGATGAGGCATGTGGCATTATTATCATTGGAAGAGCTGTGTCAGAACGCACAAGCACTATTAGGAAATGTGCATCTCTTTGATTTGGTTGAATGATCACTGTTGATATTCATTCCAATGCCATGCCTGATCTTATGTCAAAAGGTATCTGAGACATTCACCAACATTAGGTAAGTGAAGTAAGCATTTCCCTACCTGGTGTACTACTCCAATGAAGAGCTGGAGTTCTGTGGTATTCCCAGATGGTGAAAAGGATCTGATAGATCTGCCATTATTCCATTGCCTGAATTACATGGCCCAAGAATTTGTTCGTTGACTTTGAGATTTCACACTTGTCTTTGAGTGTCAACACTGCACCCTATATCTTATGCATAACTCTGCATATTCTATCATCATGCTTTAGTGCACCCATAGATGAGAATGTTATCCATTTGGCAGACAACACCTTCCTTGCATTTTGGTATACTGGACATCTTCCACTGAAAAAGACCAGATATGGATGTGTTGCCAAAGGGTATACAATTAAGGCAATAATCCTCATGAGATGTTAGGAACATGGAAAACTGGCTGGAGTCCTCATCAAAAGGAAGATTCTAGAAGCTACTGTTGGCATCTAAGGTAGTGAAGAACATGCTGTACATGAGCAGAACCAGACTCTCACCTACAGATACTATTGGTTATATCTCATGTTGCACTGCTTTGTTCAAATGTATTATGGCCAAATACATTCTAATGGATCCATTTTTTGGTACCTGACATCATAGGCGAGCAGCGCAGCCAGCTACATGACTTCTGAAATAATGTCCTTCCTGAACATTGTCTCAATCTGCTCTTTTACCTGGATCCGAAATGGATGTGAGACCTTCCCAGGGATGTGAACAAACAAATGGGTTTAGAAATTGCTTTCATTGCGATGCATGCAGTATTGAACTTTCCTTAAAGAGGAGAGGGGACTATTGTCTGAGCTAACTTGCAAGTGTCTGGCTGACAACTGCATCCATCTTAAGGATGAAGTTGAGAGCTGGACAGGCATTTCTGTTGAGTACCAAGAATGGCTGGTTGCTGAGAACGCACAGCACTTTCACAATTTGTCCGTCTTTGTTCGTAACTTTGCCTGAAGCTGGCCTATTATCCTGAAGTCCAATTTTCCATGGCGAAACAATTGGACTGAAGAAGGTTGTAGGGTAAACTCATGCAAACATGTTAGGCTGTCTGACAACATAGTAACTACGGCCCATTAAAGTGTGTGTGGCCATTGATAATCATTTCTACATTTTGCATATTGACCATTCCAGTCAATAACTCCTCCAAATGTCAGGCTTTGCTGCAATTTAACTTTCCAATTGTGTGTCTTCTCATTCTTAGTAAAAGCTTCTAAGATGAATGAGCAGCTCCATGACAGCAATCATAACTGTTTAGTGTGTGGTCATTGCCTTTGTTCCATTATAATGCTAATGCGATCTGTTTGGTCATGTGGCAGGTCCAATGATTCAAGTAATGGATGCTGTCTAAAGGCAGGACATATTGTAACTTTAAAGGAAACACCTAGTAGCACAGTTAGAATAGAATCATAGAATCCCTAGTGTGGAGCAGGCCATTCGGCCCATGGAGTCCAAACCAACCCTCTGAAGAGCATCCCACCCACATGTACCCTATTCCTGTAACCTTGCATTTCCCTTTGCCAATTCACCTAACTTCCACATCTTTGCACTGTGGGAGGAAAAACAATGTTTGGTCTGCTGGTCTAGAATCCTCAGAAAAGAAATCTCTATTGGAGCAAATTATTTAAAGATATGTGACATGTTACATTTGTCTGCCCAGTCTTGGCTATTATTTTTAGAACTGCATAGATCAATTATGTAGATAGTCTGTGATAAAGTGGTGAAGTATAATGTGAAAAATGCAGGATAAATCATACATGAGCAGGTAATAAAAGAGTGTTTACAGGAAAAGATCTGATTTTAAGATAGTGCACTGAAAATTGTGAAATTAGAATAAGCTGAATCTCAACAGCATTAAACAAAGGTCGACCATTAATATTTTAATTAATAAACAAATAAAAGATAGTTCAAACAAAAGATGCTTCAGTTTTACATTAGATTAGATCCCCTACAGTGTGGAAACAGGCCCTTCGACCCAACCAGTCCACACCGACCCTCCGAAGGGGAACCCACTCAGACACATTTCCCTCTGACTGATGCACCTAACACTATGGACAATTTAGCATGGCCAATTCACCTGACCTGCACATCTTTGGACTGTGGGAGGAAACTGGACCACCCGGAGGAAACTCTCGCAGACACTGGGAGAACATGTAAACTCCACACAGACTGTTGCCTAAGGCTGAAATTGAAATGGGACCCTGGTGCTGTGAGGCAGCAGTGCTAATCACTGAGCCACCGTGCTAGCCCAAATGACAAGAATAATAAGTCTAGTTTCATGTACAACATGTAGCTAGTTCCTTTCTTCTCTAAAGATTGTACATATTCATCCATAACACTATAACTGCATGTTTGAGTACTTGTATTTCTGACCCATTTCAGTAAAATGGGTTAATGAAGTCATGATTAACCCCTGGGTGACTATGATGCACTGTCTTCATCTTCCTCAACTATTTTTCAGCTTTAAACATGGTGAACTACACTATCCATATGGGGACGGCACTGTGGATGGGGCAGCACGGTGGGTGGGGCAGCATTGTGGGTGGGGCAGCACAGTGGGTGGGGCAACACAGTGGGTGGGGCATCATGGTGGCTGGGGCAGCACTATGGGTGGGGCAGCATGCTGTTTGGGGCAGCACAGTGGGTGGGGCATCACTGTGGGTGGGGCGGCATGGTGGGTGTGGCAGCATGGTGGGTGGGGCAGCACTGTGGGTGTGGCAGCACTGTGGCTCAGTGGTTAGCAATGCTGCTTCACAGCTCCAGGGACCCGCATTTGATTCCAGCCTCAGGTGACTGTGTGGAGTTTGCACATTCTCCCTGTGTCTGCCTGGTTTCCTCCCACAATCCAAAGATGTGCAGGTCCGGTGGATTGACCATGCTAAATTGTCCATATTATTCGGTGCCTTGGTCAGGGGTAAATGTAATGGAATGGGTCTGTGTGGGTTACTCTTTGGAGGGTTGGTGTGGACTTGTTGGGCCGAAGATCTTGTTTTCATACTGTAGGTAATCTAATCTAACTCCTTCTCCAGCAGCTCTTACCTCTTGCCTGTTTGAATAGTGACCCTTACCTGGTCAGGTGTGATTTAGTTCAGCTCAAACAACTGGTTTGTGATGAAGAGTGACATCTACAAAGTGAACAAAAAGCAAAGAAAAGTACAGCACAGGATCAGGCTCTTCAACCACCAATGCTGCACTGACATATATACCTTTCTAAAAAAATGTTTGCCCCTAGTCTGTCCATATCCCTCTATTCCCCGCTTTCTGTCAAGATTCATTTTAAAAGTTGCTATTGTATCCACCTCCACTACTCCTCTGACAGTGCATTCCAGGCACTTACCACCCTCTGCTTAAAAAAAAACCTGCCTCTCATGCTCTGGGTTCTGTTCGGTTCCAGCTGAGGCCACCATGAAGGTGTTCCCTTGGCAACCTCCCCCCTTATCGGGGACATACTGACCCTCAAGTTAAACTCATAACCACCATCTCACTATTGAGACTGCAGCCTCTGGCACTAAGATGATGTTCAGTTTCTCATCTGATTTTACATATATCCAATCACAGTCAGAGAATCTCTGCCAAGCCTTATCTTCCTGACTCCACGCTATATCTGGCAAATTTAAAGGATCTTTCTTTGACCATCTCCTAGTTTTCAGCTGGTATTGCTGAAGGGCAGAAAAAGACAATGTCAGGTTCCAGTTGTATGTTGATGACCCCTGGTTCTACATCATCATCAGCTCACTGCACCTTTGTATTTTTGTTGTCATTAAGCTTCTCCTCCGACCTTCCATCCAGATGAGTCACAATTTCCCCCAAATAACATTAAGAAAATCAACATCATTGCCTTCTGCCCCTGCGACAAATTGATTCCTTGTCACAGATTCTGTCCCCATGCTTTCAATATCTTAGGCTGATACAACCCTCAAACCAGGAGATGAACTTACAATATCACATCTTCCCTCTCACCAAAACTGCTGATTTCTACCTCCCTACCACAGCCCACCCACTGCGGAAATTCTCAATCATGTTTTTGTCACCTCCAGACTTGACAACTTCAAGTCTTCTTGGCCAGTTTCCCATCATCCAGCCCAAATAAATATGAGGTTTGTTGAAAATACTGTCTTGAGGCAATGATATGTCAGAAATATTTGAGACAATTGACTAATTTCAAAAGTCAAAATTAATGTTTGTTACCTGAATCACAGCAGGTAGACAAAACCATGGCCTGCGTTCCCTACAACTCCCCAGTATTTTGAATCTTATAGATATGAACAAAGTATATAAGAATCTTGTACAAACATTAATTAGGCCACATTTAAAGTGTGTATTTAGTGATAGTCCAATAAAAAAATGGCACTAGCGTAAAACTCAATGAGTTCCATTTTATAATTGGAGGACTTTCATTGGAGTACAACGTGTGCATCACCAAACAGCTTCCACCACAATAAGGATAGAATTCTACTTCTTAACTTTTTTGTACACTTTATCTTTAAAGGCTTCAGGACTCTACCTGAAACAACCTTGCAATGATGTCACAGAGTTGTACATCGTTGAGTATAAATAACTTTGTGGGTGGAGTCAGAAGACGTAGGTGGAACACAGTGGAAGATACCTTACGGTGAGACCATTTAGAAGAACCAAAGACAGGAGATGGACATGAACACATGAAAAAGGTACATTAATCCTTAGCTAATATAACTAGAAAATATGAGCTTTGTATATGTACCGTTTAAAAGGCATTTGGATAAGTAGATAATTAGGAAAGGTTTGGAGGGAGGCAGGCAGTTGGGACTAGTTTAGTTTGTAAACATGGTCAGCATGGACTAGTTGGACTGAAGGGTCTGTTCCAAGCTGTATGACTCTATGACTCTATGTTCTTAATATGGAGAAAGTGGGGCAGGTGCTGAAGATCAGAGTCAAAAAGTGTGATGCTGGTCAGGCTGCATCAGAGGAGCAGGAGAGTCGATGTTTCAGACATAAGTCCTTTATCAGGAATGGGGGGGGTGTATATGGGGGGAACTGAGAGATAAATAGGAGGGAGGGGGTGGGGCTGGGGGGAAAGCAGCTGGGAAGGCGATAAGTAGATACAGGTGATAGTGATAGTCCAGAGGGGAGGGTGAAACAAATAGGTGGGAAGGAGGAAAGTGTATGCTCCACCATTCAATAAGATCATGGCAAATCTGATAATCCTCATCTCCATTTTCCTGCCTTTTCCTTCTAACCCATGATTGCCTTACTGATTAAAAACCTGTTTACGTCAGCCTTGAATATACTTAAATACTTGAATATATAGCAGCTGTCTATGGTAGAGTTTCTTATAGATTAACTACCCTCTGAGAGAAGAAACTCCCGCTCATCTCTCCCTTTTATAATGCCACCCCCCCCCCCCCCCCCCCCCCCGCTTTGCTAACTCTCTGTCCACCATTAATTCGCCACTACTCCATCCATACTAATATACTGCATCCAACAGTATGGGCTTTTATTAAGTAGCCTAATGTGTGGCACCTTATCAAACACACTCTGAAGTTCAAATATACTAGATGCACTACTTTACCGTTAACTATTTTGCTTGTTACCTCCTCAAAGAATTTCGGTAAATTTGTCAGGCATGATGCCCCCTCATGAAGCTACGCTGACCCTGCTTGATCAGATTGTGTATTTCTATATGCTCTGGTGTTACATCCTTTCTGTCAGATGTTTTCCCAATATCAAGTTTTCAGCTGACTGGTCCATAGTTACCATTTTTTTGTGGTCTCCTTCCCATTTTAAATAGATGTGTTACATTGGCAGTTTTCCAATCTTTGGACTTTACCAGAATCTAAGGTTTCCTGGAAGATTACCACTAGTACAACCACTATTTCTGTAGCTACTTCCTTTAACATCCTAGACAGGATGGCATCAGGTCCAGGAGTCTTGTCAATCTTTAGTTTCCCTGCACTTTTTCACTAATTGATTTAAATTTCCTTTAAAATTTTGTTAATTGGTTGTTCCTCTTTAGGAAACGGACACTTGCTATCTCATACATGACATTAATATCTGTCATCAATCAAAGTCATTAATACAAGAGGTAGACCAGGTTTCTTAGATTTTTAAACACTTTAGGAACAACGAACAGGAATTGGTCAATCAATTTTCCCTGCCATTTAGTACAATCATCCCCATTACTCTGTACAGCATTGCTAATCAGAAATCTATCAATCTCTCCCTTAATCATACTCAAAGGCTTAGCCTTCACAACTCTCTTTGGTGCAATATAAGGACGTATTCAGCACACAAGCCTACTCTGCCATTTGGTGTGATCAAGGCTGATCTCGTCTTGGTCTCAACTCCATATTTCTGTTAATTTTCTACAACCCTTCAACTTATGCTATGAAGATGTGGGTTTACTGTATCTTTAAGAAAGTTAAAAGCTAGCAGAACCACCTGACAGTACCAAGCGTTCTGAACAAGATACAATGTAACCTTTTGGTCCAGCAGCTAGTGTAGCTGGTCGCCTGGAGACAAAAAAAACAAATTAGAATTAGGCCAATCAATTTAAATTATACCCCCAAAATTACCAGAATCCAATCAAGTTTGACTTTAGTATATTAACAATCTTATAAGCCAATGTCACAATCCGATGCTTTGGCGTATAAGACCGGGAAAAATTGAGCAGTTGGTGGAGAACTACCAAAACAGCAACAGATGTCAGCTGCTAGTCAGAACTCTCTAGAGGTACCTGTCTAGAGAAGGAGTTTACACAAAGAAAAACATCAACACTGACCTGGAGTGCACATCTACAGAGGAAGATATAAAGAGAAGATTTGACAGCTAGCTGGTTTTGAAAGTTGAATTTTTCAATAAATCTTAATTGGAGGTTTTATTGGACTATTATTATTGAAGGACAAGTAAAAGATAGGTAAGAGGAAGGAGTTGTTAGTTAATTATTCTCTGTTATACTTTAAGAAATAAAGTTGTTAATATTTACTTTAAATAGTTCTTGGTCTCTCAAATTTTCATAGGTTACTGCACAGGATACATCTTTTCTATCTTCCTGGTTTAAATTAAGCAGGAGGGGGTTTACCCTTGACAGAACACCTGCTACTAATTAAAAATCTGCCCACCCCCCTCTCTAAATTTACTCAATGTTCCAGCATCCATCACACTCTGTGGTAGTGAATTCCACAGATGCTTGACTGTTTAAGAGACATAATTTCTCCTCATCTCTGTTTTAAATCAACTACCCCTTATCTTGAAACCTTTTATTGTAGTTTGCCCCATATGAGGGAACATCCTTTATACATTTACTTTGTCAATCTCCTTTAGCTCAGATAAAGGGATGAGTGACAAGTGGGAGGCTTTCAAAAACGTGTTAAGGGGAGTTCAGAGACATTATGTTCATGTTAGAGTGAAGGTTAAGGCTGGTAAAAATAGGGAACAATGGATGAATAAAAATATTGAGGCTTTGGTTAAGAATAAGAAACAATCATATGTTAGATATAGACAACTGGTTTCATGTGAATCTCTTAAAGAGTATAAAGAGTTTAGAGGTATTCTTAAGAGGGAAATCAGAAGGGCAAAGAAGCAATATAGATAGTCTTGTAAGATAAGGTTAAGGATAATCCAAAGAGATTCTACAAGTACATCAAGAGCAAAAATAAAACAACTTGCGCCTCTTAAAGTTCAAAAAGATCATCTATGTTTTGATGGGAGAGATACTAAATGAATATTTCCCGTCAGTCTTTACTGAGGAGAAAGAAATGGAGGCTAGAGAACTTGGGGAAATAAATATTGATATTTTGAAAATAGTTCACATTACAGAAGGGGAAGTGTTGGACATCTTAGAAAACATAAACATGGATAAATCTCTGGGACCTGATTTTGTGTCTCAGAATGTCATGGGCAGTTAGGGAAGAAATTGCAGGGCCCTGCGCACAAATATTTGTATCCTCTATAACCACAGAGAGGTACTGGATGGCTGGAAGGTGGCTAATGTTGTGTCTTTTTTCTAAGAAAGGCTGTAAGGAGAAGCTTGGGAACTATTCACCTGTGAGCCTTATATGGGTGGCAAGTATGTTATTGGAGCTGATTCTGAAAGATAGGACTTACATGCATTTGGAGAGGCAAGGACTGATTCAGGATAGTCAACATGGTTTCGTGTGAGGGAAATTGTGTCTCACAAACTCGGTTGAGTTTTTTGAGGAAGTAACAAAAAAAGATTGATGAGGGCAGAGCGGTAGACATTGTTCACACGGACTTTAGTAAAGCCTTTGACAAGGTTCTACATGGTAGCCTAATTAAAGGTAGATCACATGGGATTCAGGGTGAACTTGCCACTTAGATATAAAATTGGCTTAATGATAGGAGACAAAAGGTGGAGGTGCAAAGTTGTTTTACAGACTAGGGACCTGTGACCAGTGGTGGTCCACAGGGATTAGTATTGGGTCCATCTTTGTTTGTCACTTATAGAAAGGAGTTAAATGAGAATAAAGAAGGCATGGTGAGTATGTTTGCAGATGACACCAAAATTGGTGGTATGGTGGACAGCAAAGAAGGTTATCTAAGATTACAAGATCTTGATCAATTGACTCAATGGGGAGAGGAGTGTCAGATGGACATTAATTTGGATAAATGTGAGATATTGTATTTTAGTAAAACAAACAAGGACAGGATTTATACTATTATTGGTAGGGCCCTGGTAGTGTTGTAGACCACAGATACCTAAGAGTTCAGGTACATAATTCTTTGAAATTTGTGTCACAGGTAGACAGGATGGTGAAGAAGGCATTTCGATCACTTGCCTTCATTGCTCAGACCTTCGAGTGTAGGAGTTGGGATGTCATCACAGGACATTGGTGAGGCCTCTTCTGAAATATTGTGTGCAGTTCTAGTCACCTGTTCGACAAGGTTCCCCATGGGAGACTGGTTAGCAAGGTTAGATCTCATGGAATACAGGGAGAACTAGCCATTTGGAGACAGAACTGGCTCAAAAATAGAAGACAGAGGGTGGTGGTGGAGCATTGTTTTTCAGACTGGAGGCCTGTGACCAGTGGAGTGCCACAAGGACTGGTGCTGGGTCCACTACTTTTCATCATTTATATAAATGATTTGGATATGAGCATAAGAGTTATAGTTAGTAAGTTTGCAGATGACACCAAAATTAGAGGTGTAATGGACAGTGAAGAAGGTTACCCCAGATTACAATGGGATCTTGATCAATGGGCTGAGAAGTGGCAGATGGAGTTTAATTCAGATAAATGCGAGGTGCTGCATTTTGGGAGAGCAAATCTTAGCAGGACTTATACACTTAATGATAAGGTCGTAAGGAGTGTTGCTGAACAAAGAGACCTTGGAGTGCAGGTTCATAGCTCCTTGAATGTGGGGTCGTAGGTAGGTAGGATAGTGAAGAAGGCGTTCGATAGGCTTTCCTTTATAGGTCAGAGTATTGAGTACAGGAGTTGGGAGGTCATGTTGTGGCTGTACAGGACATTGATTAGGCCACTTTTGGAATATTGCATGCAATTCTGGTCTCCTTCCTATCGGAAAGATGTTGTGAAACTTGAAAGGGTTCAGAAAAGATTTACAAAGATAGTGTCAGGGTTGGAGAGGATTTGAGCTATAGGGAGAGATTGAATAGGCTGGGGCTGTTTTCCCTGGAGCGTCGGAGGCTGAGGGGTGCCCTTATAGAAGTTTATAAAATCATAAGGTGCATGTATAGGATAAATAGACAAAGTCTTTTTCCTGGGGTGGGGGAGTCCAGAACTAGAGGGCACAGGTTTAGGGTGAGAGGGGAAAGATATAAAAGAGACCTACGGGACAACTTTTTAATGCAGAGGGTGGTATGTGTATGGAATGAGCTGCCAGAGGAAGTGGTGGAGACTAGTATAATTACAACATTTAAAAGGCATCTGGATGGGTATATGAATAGGAAGGGACAAGCTTGACCGAAGGGTCTGTTTCCGTGCTGTACATCTCTATGACTCTATGACTCTACTATAAGAAGCATATTATTAAGTTGGAGAGAGTTCAGGAAAGATTTTATGAGATGTTCCCAGGAATGGAAACTTTGAATTATATAAATAGACTGGAGAGAATCATAGAGTCACACAACATATAAACAGACCCTTTGGTCCAACCAGTCCATGCAAACCATAATCCCAATCTTAACTTGTCCCACCTGCTTGTGCTTCTCCCATATCCCTCCAAACATTCCTTATTCATGAACTTATCCAAACGTATGCTAAATGTTGTAAATGTAGCTACATCCACCACTTCTTCTGGCAGTTCCTTCCACACACAAACCACTCACTGTGCAAAACAACTGGCCCTCATATCTTTTTAAAATCTTTCTCCTCTCACCTTAAAAATATGCCCCCTAGTCTTGAAATTCCACACACTCGGAAGAAGATATCTGCCATTCACCCTACCTAATACATTCAATACATTTGTTCCCAGGATGGTGGGTCCTCTGAAGATAGATCAGGCAAATTGAATCTGGATTCACTCGAGTTTCGAAGGATGAGAGGTGATCTCATTGAATACTACAAAATAATTAAAGGGGTGGATAAGATAGATGCAGGTGAGATGTTTCCCCTAGTTGGGGAGATTAATACTAGGGGGATGCAACTTAGATCCAAGATAGGGAGAAATCTTGTGGTTTTATAAACTCCTTAAACTCCTCAGCTCCAGTGAAAAATGTCACAATCTCTCCCGACTCTCCTTATAACTCAAATCTTCCATTACTGGCAACATCCTGGTAACTCTCTTTTGAACCCTCACTATCTTCATAATATCGTTCTAAGGCTGGGAAGTTTTTACTGTAATGTAGGAGATTGATGGGGGACATTGAGGGGTTCATAAAGTCATGAGGGGCATAGATAAAGGGGAATAACAAAGGTCCTTTCCCTAGGATGGGAATATTCAAAACTAGGGGGCAAATGTTTAAGGTGAGAGGAGAAAGTTTTAAAAAGGATATAGGGCAACTTTTTAACACAGAGAATGGTTTATGTGTGGAATGGACATCCAGAGGAAGTGATGGATGCAGGTACAATTACAAAATTTAAAATACATTTGGCCAGGTACATGAATAGGAAAGGTTTGGAGGGATATGGGCCAAAGGCAGGCAAGTGGGGCTAGTTTAGTTTAGGAACATGGTCGGCTTAGACCAGTTGGACTGAAAGGTCTGTTTCCATGTTGCATGACTCTATCTCGAATATCTCAATTTCAACTCCTCTCATTCTTCTAAACTCCAAAGAATAAAGACCTAAACTGCTCAATCTTCCTTCATAATGCAAACCCCTCATCTCTGGAATCAATCGAGTGAACCTAATCCTCTAAGTAAAATAATTTCTCCCTATCTTGGATCTAAGTTGCATCCCCCTAGTATTAATCTCCCCAACTAGGGGAAACATCTTACCTGCATCTATCTTATCCACCCCTTTAATTATTTTGTAGAATTCAATGAGATCACCTCTCATCCTTCGAAACTCGAGTGAATCCAGATTCAATTTGCCTGATCTATCTTCAGAGGACCCACCATCCTGGGAACAAATGTATTGAGTGTTAACATTTTCAGAATGGGAAGAACCCGTTGCTAGAGACAGAAAGTTGTATCAATACTAAGCTACACACTGTTACTTCCAAATGCAGATATTTTAATCTCACTGGCTCTAGATTTAGGAGAACCCCTCCGTTTAATTTTTTGCTGCTGAGAAGTTGACTTACAGGTTCTTAATTAACATTCCCTCATGGGAATAAATGTACGAGAAGCTCCATTCATTCAAGTTTCAGGAGATCAGCTGACCACACATGATTGCCTATAGTTCTCCCTTACCGGTATCTTAAGGGGATCCATGGTTACTCAAAGGAGCGTTCTAAGTAGCCTGAAAGAGAAGAGATACTAAAGGGTTTGATCATTCAGAAGAAAACTAAGCAATCTGCACATAGTTGGTGAAGATGGTTACCTGTAACATCACAATGTCGGTCTACCCTGCAGGGCAATAATAAAAGCTATAATTAGCATTCAATCTACTACAAATTGCAGTCTTGAATTAGTTGATTAACTAGATAGAAAATCATCTTTAACCTCATCAAAATTAGCTAGGGCTTACAATTCTACTTTGGAATCAAAAATTACTGAAGCAAAATGAAACATTTGTCTTCTTCTCACAAGATCAACAAGGCACCTAGATACGATTGGCTCCCTGACAAAAACAGCAAAAAAATTAATGTTGCTTTCGACAAATTACAGAGTTTATCTGATCTTGATTTAAGCTTTGCCAAAGTATATGAATAAAGGAGTGCACTAAAACCAATTCTTTCCTGTTACTCTAATGTTCCTCTTTGACTATTTCATTGACTGCCAACCTGTTTCCAAATCTTAATGAAATGCATTGATAGTACCCCGGTACATTTATTGAATATCGTTAAACAAGGACTGGGAGAGGCTGTGCCCTGAAGCTGTAAAAATATGTAGTTATGATTTCTGGTATATATATATATGACCCTGAAAATTACTGTATAAGATTATAGTGACTAGTCTAAAACTTAAAAGCTTTTATATCCATTTCTTAGAAAAATATAAAACATTTATAGAAGTCCAAGATGAGTTCAACATGAACCTTACATTATTCAGACATGAATAAAACACAAGTTCAACATGAGTCCAATGTTATTTCACAAGCTAGAGAAATGCAGCAACATCTTTTGAGTGATTAATGATATGCAAGATGTTTTTATGTTGTCAGTAAAACAAAATCATGATTTATTGAAGAGGATAAATGACTTTAAACTATTATGGCTATATCAAGAACTGCGTTTCTTTTGGCTTTTTCTCAGCTGCCATTTATGGTCAGAAGAATTTGAGAAACAGTCTGCCAAAGTAACCTGATATTGGGTACATCTTTGACAAAAGCGGAGGCTTGTCAGCCTTATCTTGATTCCAATTTTGACAGGATAAGAATAACTGTAAAATGATTGTGGATGTTTAAAAGAGGGATTTCAGGAGTTCACCAGATGAAATGTTTTTGTTGCTGCTTTTGCCAATTGTCCAGTCTTAGCGTGCAGCCTCAAAAAATCAGAGACAGAGATTAAAAAGCACCTCACTCAGAGCTCCAATACAATGCATAGTGCTCATCTGGACCTCATTGAGAGCTATGGATTACATCTCCACTTGTTTTGTAGTATTAACAACTACAGTCACATGGTGTTTGTGCTGTGAGATCAGACTGTTCTCACTGTACTCACTTAGAGTGCATTTCACCGTTTGATAACTAGCAGATTATGAAGCGCTGCTATTGACTTAAATGCTTTAATGGCTGTCTAAGGAGGCAGTCTGGATCGTTTCTGTTAAAAGCCTTATCTTGTTTCAAACCCAATTTTAACTTTGGTCAGTTATGAATGGAGTCACTAATACAATTTCTTGTTTCCTGTATGTGTTCAAGCATGTACACACTGGGTGCAGAAGCTTTTTAATGTAACTAATTGGGAAGACCCCAGATTTCACAGGCTGATATGTGCTCAGTTACATGATAATTGATAATCATGGCCAAAGCATTTCTCCGAGGTCAAGAAAGAAAGTGTTTAAGCTGCTGTAAGACCAACCTAGTACGTTGGCATTAGTTGTTTGAGATACAAATGAAATGCCATATGAAGTACCCCTCTTTTTACCATTTGACCTCAATTCGGACGCACTCATTTCAGGTGTCTATGTTACAGCCAGTTCAATTAGGACATATACAAGCAAAATTGTTGTTCTGTGAGCTCATAGTATGGTTCAGACTAGAGTGAGGTTGAGTACTGATGATCCATATCGAAACAAAGCTACTAAAAGAGGTGTATAGTAAAGTTCAGAGATGCTGAAAGTTGTTCAATGCCACAGAAGCCCAGGGAAAAGGAACAGAGAAGCAGAACACAGATGAAAACATTGGATAAGCTGCAAATATTCCTGCTTTTGTGGAGCTGGTTGTAATGAAAGATTGTATGAAGCAGAACTGGCAAGCTTTCCCTGGCCAATAGCAAAATTAGGAAATTGTGAGATATAATTAATACATGAGAATGAAATGAGTAGCTATACTTTTATCACTGTTGGGAGAAAGTGTTACAAAATGTAATCCACCATAAATCTCTCCAAAGAACAAGAGAAATGGAACAACAGCAGTTATTGTGGTAGCAACAAGTGACAAAGAAACAATAGTCCCCAGAGAAGAAACATTTTCCAAATGGACTACCAATGACACAACACACATGTATCACTAAGAGACTGGTATGTTTTAAAGACTATGTGTGCAATGCAATGCAGAAAGACAGCTAACAACATAGGAGAGCAGTCGTGCAACTTGCGGGGCCCTTGGATATGTAAATGATAAGTCAGATGCATTTTTTGTTGTTTATGTATGAGTGGGGGTTGTTTGCGATAGACATGAATTGTGTACTAATATGCCTCCAGGGTCACAGGAGTCATGTGACTACTAAAGACAGTACAAGCAAAACTGTCCTGTGCACATGTAACATTGGTAGACCATGTTATTTCGCTTGGGTTTTGCAAATCTCACACATTGGGCAAACTTTTCCATTGCTTCTCCTTCAACTGCACCTCTTGTCCTTTAAATAAGCAAATCCTGATCTCTGTGGTGGAGCTTTTTAAATGTGCACTGTGATGTAGTTTACTGAAATGTAACAGGGAAATGCCTTTGATCAGGTTCAAAAAGAATGGTCAATATCAGGAGTAGTCTTTTCATCAATGGAGCTTCGAATCAGGTTGAAGCGAAGCAAAGTGCCTAATGAACAAATTCACAAACTACAAGCATAAGCAAAAATACAGTGCAAGGAAACAAAAAGCTTTTTTTTAAAAAAAGAAACAAGGATTGATCTCTTTATAAGATCAGTTTGGGCAGTTCCATAACTGACTCTGAAGGCTATTGATCTGTAGAATCCTGCATTTCTTCTGCTTGTGAAATCTTCAATAAGGAAGCACTGTGCAACAGCATTCCCAGAATAGCAAACTAACTCTAGATACCGTCCCCATTCTCGCCGATCGCACCAAAAAAATTACAGTTTCCTCTACCAGTGACCCATTGGGGAGACAGGATGCCAACTCATGGAACGTTTCAGGGAATATCTCTGGGATACACGCACCAAACAATCCCACCGCCCTGTGGCTGACCACTTCAACTCCGCCAAGGACATGTAAGTCCTGGGCCTCCTCCACCGCCAAATCCTAGCCACCCGACGCCTGGAGGAAGATCGCCTCATGTTCTGCCTTGGGACCCTCCAACCGCATGGCATCAATGTCGATTTCACCAGCTACCTCAGCTCCCCTCCCCTACATCACAGATCCAACCCTTCAACTCGGCACTGCCCTCTTGAACTGTCCCACCTGTCCATATTCCTTCCCATGTATCTGCTGCACCCTCCACTCTAACCTATCACCGTCACTCCCCTCCTGCATCTACCTATCTCCTTCCCAACTACATTCCCCTGAGACCCCCCCCCCCCCCACCCCCCATTTATCTCTCAGCGTGCCCTCCACATTCCTGATGAAGGGCTTATGCCTGAAATGTGGATTCACCTGTTCCTCAGATGCTGCCTGACCTGCTGTGCCTTTCCAGTGCCATACTTATTGACCCATTGGGGACACTAGTCTGTTTGTTCTTGTATCAGTGCAGCCACTATTTATGAGGCTGTAATCTGTATTGTTACTGTGTCAGGTTTTGCTAGTTGCAGTGATGTCAGCTTTGCCTTGCAAGTTTGGCTTTTCCGGGGTTTTTGCTCAGAGCAAGTTTTAAATGTGGATTCTGGTGATGCTGCTGTTTTTGATCTAAATGTTACAGATTCTGGCACTTGTTTTGCTGGTTGAACTGTTGCTGTTTTTTTTTTACGCTGTGGTTTTCTTTTTCTTTTATTTTCTGTTCCGTTTTTATTTCTTTTTTTCATTACTTTATTATTTCCATAACTCTATCTCCTGTAGCAGTGAACTCTGGGGATAGTAACATGTAGTCAATTGACTCATAATTTGAGTTATCCGGATCTTTGCCACAGAATCAATTGAAAGTGATGATTTATGTAGATGCTGAACTGGATGAGAGACATATTTATTTTGCACTAATGCCTTTGTCATATACTGGCAGGGTGGATCGCATTAAATTACACTGACTTCACAGTCATTCTCAGGACTATTTGTTTGTTTTCCACCCATATTTCTCCATGGCTTTCCATTGATTTGCCTCATGCCAACTGAACCACTTCCAGCTCAAATAAATAATGAAACAAAGCATTTGAGTTCCCCAATGCCTGGAGTGGAAAAGAACTGAAACAAAGACCTCTCCTATCTTCTGGATAAAAACTGGCATTTTTTTTCTCTCTGACTCAAATGATAAATACAAAATCCCAAAATGAGTTGAAGAGATAAATCTACAGAGTTGAAAGAGAGTGTTGAAATAAACTGACCCAATAAACAATAAAGTTGACATCAAATATATTCCAAACTAATAAAACAAAACTGAGCATTGTAACAACAAATTGGCATCCTTCACCAATGGCAATCTGACACAATAAAATATGTAAAGCTATATTTAGAATTTTAACAAATTAGAGAAGACAATGTACAAGACCTAGTAAATTGAAAAAAAAAACAAATCATATTTATTTGGCAGGTCTATCTGCTGAAGCAGTTGGTAATGAATAAGGAACATTTTAGTCAGCATTAAGTATGGAATATGGGTGATGTCAGAAATTATAGAACTAAAATATGCCAAATACGTTGATAATTTCAGTCAGATTGAACAATCTGCCATTGTGCTACCATCATTAAAATGCTTGTACAACCTTTTATGCAGTGAAAGTGAGGCAAGACATTGAAGTGGTCATTATTCCTTCCAGTTTGGCTTATTTAAGGAAACTTCAATGAATAAGAAAAAGAAGAGCAGATGTAGTTGCAGATGCTACTTTTCACTTCATGACATTAAATTAACTGTGGACCTTAGGAATAATTCCTTACATAAATAGAACAATATAACAGGGCTAGTAAAAGAGGACTTTTCAGATGCTATTAATGAAAAGGAATGTCTATCCCGTTCCTGAAATACCACAAAATAGTTTTTCCATCTAGCTGATTTCTCGTGGTGTTGCACTGGAAATGTGAGATTCAAGTTTCTTTTACAGATTTAAATTGGTTAGAGGAAGAAGGGGAAATAACTCATCCCCAAGGAGCAACATAGTTCAGAACTTATTTTAAAAAGTAATGCATTCTGTCCATACTTCCAATATAAATGCTTATCCATATACTCACAATGAATGCTACTCACCTAAACTTACCACACTATAATTGGTCCCTCTAGTATGAAGTCCTTGTAGGTATAAGACATTACAATTATGATCTCTGAGATATGGCTAATTGTCAATAATAAACCGCTGCTGCACAACTGTGCTAGAAAGTATCATATAAAGAAAGAATGTTCAATTACTTAGTTCAGTCAATAGCTAGAGGGCAAAATCTGTTGGCAGCTATGGCATTAGACAATAATATTACAGAGTTTTTAGCCATACTCTACAGTACATCAACTACTTTAACCTATTCAGTGAAGAAGAAGCAGAGGGACACCGGTCAACACATAGATCAAACTGTCCCACAGACGACTGCACCTTAACGTAGTGAAATAGCAGGAAGTGAGTAAATGGACAGAGTGAACTCTTCATATCGCACAACCACTTACTGTGGACTTACCACTAACCTCAACTTGTGTACTCAGAGTCACATCCAGGCACATGAATGACATCAGAGTAGGTTATTAAGAATTCTACATAATTCAGTTCTCTTATTTGCTCTGCACTCCATACAATAGGGTGGTAAGAACCACAGTTTGGAGAAACTCATGTGTTTATAGGTACACTTGCGAGAGTTTAGTAAAGGATGTTGTAAACATCCTGCTGCTTGTTCAGCACCAATGATCTAACCCATTTGTCTAGTGGGTTAATGCATTATCTGATACTCAAAAGGTAACAACAGGAAAATGGGACTAGAGAAATAACCCCTGAAGAGTTAATGCTAGATAGAGCCAATGGGCTAAATGACTTCTGGAGCAGACCTGACCCAATTGGCAATGACCTGTGACAAGATTTTGTAATGCACATTTAACAGTGAGATTGGTCACCAATTTGTAATTTCCACCCTCTCCCCCTTCTGCTTGTAGATGAAGGTGATAATGCCTTTCTTTATGGATTCACCCATGGCACCTGCTAGAAGCATACTGACAAACACCTCCAGCAGGTCCTGGCCAATCAAGTCCCATAGAGCAGAATTGAACTCAACTGGTAAGCCATCACTTCCTTGAGGGCCTTGGTCAGCTCATCAGATATAGCCAGCTCAGCGCTGTCCCCATGACCTGTCCCACCTGCCAATCTCCCTTCCACCTATCCGCTCCACCTTCCTCTCTGACCTATCACCTCCATCCCCACCCCCATTCACCTACTGTACTCTTTGCTACCTTCTCCCCAGCAGCACACCCCCCCACACCCCCTGCCACCCCTATTTATCTCTTCACCCTGGAGGCTTTCTGCCTCCATTCCTGTTGAAGGGCTTTTGCCCAAAACGTCGATTTTCCTGTTCCTCGGATGCTGCCTGACCTACTGTGCTTTTCCAGCACCACTCTGATCTAAACTCTGGTTTCCAGCATCTGCGGTCCTCATTTTTGCCTCATCCAGAGATAGCAGGTGATCCAACCTTTCTTTGGTTCACATAACCTTTTTTTAAATTTCAAAATATACTTTATTCATGAAATATTTTGATGATCTGTACAATTGGTCATGCCATACATATGTAAATATTCCATTTCTTTGCATACAGAGATAGAATAATCATTCGTATACACAGGTCTGTACATTTTCTATCCATATATTTAGCTGAGGTGTCAGCGGAGCCCACTTATTGCGTGGACCCCCTGTTCTTTGGCAGGCAGAAGTTACATGGTGGTCTTTCGCCACTGCGTCTTGGCGGCAGCTGCCCCAAGCTTCAGCAATTCCCTCAACACGTAGTCCTGGACCTTGGAATGTACCAGTCCGCAACACTCAGTCAGAGTCAGCTCCTTCAGCTGGAAGATCAACAGGTTTCAGACAGACCAAAGAGGATCTTTTACCGAGTTGATGATCCTCCAGGCACAGTTGATGTTCTTCTTGGTGTGTGTCCTGGGAACAGACCGTAGAGCACGGAGTCCCGCGTCACGGAGCTGCTGGGGACGAACCTCGACAAACATCACTGCATTCCCCTCCAGACTTCCTTTGCACAGGCACATTCCAGAAGGAGGTGTGTGACAGTCTCGTCCCCTCTGCAGCCGTTTCGAGGGCGGTGTGCGGTGCGGCTGAGAGTCTGGGCGTGCATAAAGGATCTCACAGGCAGAGCCCTTCTCACCACCAGCCAAGCCATGTCTTGGTGCTTGTTGGAAAGTTCTGGCGATGAGGCATTCTGCCAAATGGCTTTGACAGTCTGCTCAGGGAACCGCTTGATAGGATCCGCCCCCTCCTTTTCCCGAAGGGTCTCAAGGACGCTACGTGCTGACCACTTACTGATGGACTTGTGGTCAAAGGTGCTTTTCTTCATAAATTTCTCCACGAAGGACAGGTGATATGGAACGGTCCAACGACTTGGAGCATTCCGCGGCAGCGAGGCCAGGCCCATTCTTCGCAACACCGTGGACAGGTTTTTTTTATTTCAAAAATATACTTTATTCATAAAATGATTTGATGGTCTGTACATTTGGTCATGCCATACACATGTCAACATTTACAAACACAGATCAGAATTTAGCATTGCTTTTTACAGGTCTGTACATTTCTCAATCTTATGCACATATATTTGGCTGAGGCATCAGCAGAGCCCAAAAAAACGTCCCCATGGGCCCTCTGTTCTTCTTTAGGCAGTCCGATGTTACACGGTGGTCTTTCCCCACCGCGCCTTGGCGGTAGCTGCCCCAAGCTTCAGCGCGTCCCTCAACACGTAGTCTTGGACCTTGGAATGTGCCAGTCTGCAACACTCAGCCGGGGTCAACTCCTTCAGCTGGAAGATCAACAGGTTTCGGACCGCCCAGAGAGCATCCTTCACCGAGTTGATGATCCTCCAGGCGCAGTTAATGTTCGTCTCGGTGTGAGTCCCGGGGAACAGGCCGTAGAGCACGGAGTCCCGCGTCACGGCGCTGCTCGGGACGAACCTCGAAAAGCACCACTGCATTCCCCTCCAGACTTCCTCTGCATAGGCACATTCCAGAAGGAGGTGTGTGACAGTCTCGTCCCCCCCACAGCCACTTCGAGGGCAGCGTGCGGTGCGGCAGAGAGTCCGGGCGTGCATGAAGGATCTCACAGGCAGAGCCCTTCTCACCACCAGCCAAGCCAGTCTTGGTGCTTGTTGGAAAGTTCTGGCGATGAGGCATTCTGCCAAATTGCTTTGACAGTCTGCTCAGGGAACCGCTCGACAGGATCCGCCCTCTCCTTTTCTCGAAGGGTCTCAAGGACACTACGTGCTGACCACTTCCTGATGGACTTGTGGTCAAAGGTGTTTTCCTTCATAAATTTCTCCACGAAGGACATGTGATACGGAACGGTCCAACGACTCGGAGCGTTCCGCGGCAGCGAGGCCAGGCCCATCCTTCGCAACACCGGGGACAGGTAGAACCTCAGTACGTAGTGACACTTGGTGTTTGCGTACCGGGGATCCACGCACAGCTTGATGCAGCCACACACAAAGGTGGCCATCAGGGTGAGGGTGGCATTGGGCATGTTTTTTCCCCCATTGCACCGGTCTATGTACATTGTGTCTCTTCGGACCCGGTCCATCTTTGATCTCCAAATGAATTGGAAGATGGCCCGGGTGACTGCGGTGGCACAGGTTCTGGGGATAGGCCAGACCTGTGCCACATATAACAATACTGAGAGTACCTCACACCTGATGACCAGGTTTTTTCCCGCGATGGAGAGCGACCGTTGCCCCCATCTGCCTAGTTTCTGTCTCATCTTCCTGATCCGCTCCGCCCAGGTCTTGGCGCACGCCCCAGCCCCCCCCGAACCAAATACCCAGCACCTTCAGGTGGTCAGTCCTGACGGTGAAGGGGATAGAGGATTGGTCGGCCCAGTTCCCGAAGAGCATGGCCTCGCTCTTGCCTTGGTTTACCTTGGCCCCCGAGGCCTGTTCGAACTGGTCACAGATGCACATGAGTCTGTGCACGGACAGCGGATCCGAGCAGAAAACAGCGATGTCATCCATGTACAGGGAGGCCTTAACCTGTAGGCCCCTGCTGCCAGGAATAGTCACCCCTCTCAGGCTCGCATCCTTCCTGATGGATTCGGCAAATGGCTCTATGCAGCACACAAACAAGGCGGGTGAGAGGGGGCATCCCTGCCTGACTCCAAATCTTACAGGGAAGACATCTGATTCCCAGCCATTGATTGAGACTGCACTGACAATGTTGGTTTAGAGCAGTCTGATCCAATTGCAGATTCCCTCCTCAAAGCCCATTTTGGAGAGAGCCTCAGTACGTGGTGACACTTGGTGTTTGCGAACCGGGGATCAACGCACAGCTTGATACAGTGACACACAAAGGTGGCCATCAGGGTGAGGGTGGCATTTGGTGTGTTTTTTTCCCCCGTTGCCCAGAGCTTTGTACATCGAGTTCCTTCAGACTCTGGCCATCTTTGATCTCCATATAAATTGGAAGATGGCCCGGGTGACTGCGACGGCACAGGTTCTGGGAAGAGGCCAGACCTGTGCCACATATAACAACACTGAAAATGCCTCACACCTGATGACCAGGTTTTTACCCGCGATGGAGAACGACTGTAGCTTCCATCTGCCCAGTTTCTGCCTCACTTTCTTCATACGTTTCCCCCAAGACTTGGCGCACGCCCCAGCCCCTCTGAACCAAATACCCAGCACCTTCAGGTGGTCAGTCTTGATGGTGAAGGGGATAGAGGATTGGTCGGCCCAGTTCCCGAAGAGCATGGCCTCACTCTTGCCTCGGTTGACCTTGACCCCCGAGGCCAGCTCGAACTTGTCACGTATGCACAAGAGTCTGTGCACGGACAGCGGATCAGAGCAAAAATGGCGACGTCATCCATGTACAGGGAGGCCTTAACCTGCAGGCCCCGCTGCCAGGAATTGTCACCCCTCTCAGGCTCTCATCCTTCCTGATGGACTCAGCAAATGGCTCTATGCAGCACGCAAACAAGGCAGGAGAGAGAGGGCAGCCCTGCCTGACTCCAGATCTGACTGGGAAGCTATCTGATTCCCAGCCATTGATTGAGACTGCACTGACAATGTTGGTTTAGAACAGTCTGATCCAATTGCAGATTCCCTCCCCAAAGCCCATTTTGGAGAGAACATCTCTCATATACGTTTGTGATATCCTGTCAAAGGCTTTCTCCTGGTCCAGGCTGATGAGGCAGGTATCCAACCCTCTGTCCTGCACGTAGGCGATCGTATCCCTGAGGATTGCGAGACTCTCAGTGATCTTCCTGCCCGGTACAGCACAGGTTTGGTCAGGGTGGATCACTGATCCCAGAGCAGACCTGACCTAGTTGGCGATGACCTTTGCCAAGATTTTGTAATCTGCATTTAATAGTGAGATTGGACTCCAATTTCTGATTTCCTCCCTCTCCCCCTTCCGTTTCTTTGGTTCACATAACAGATTCACAAGTTCACCACTAGAGGAAATGAACCATGTTCCAGTTTTCCACTGACATTGGAAATAATGCTATCGGTACCCCCTTACAGTCATTGGAGGTAATTTTAGGAAATAAATAGGTAAACAGTTTGTCAATGTGAGATCTGGAACGAGAATATTGGTTTAGCCAGTATTTAGTGCAGGATGCTCTTTTGGTGAAAGTGTTGAACTGTTCATGAGGGACAGCCAATCAGAAGCTTATTAAAATGCTTTACTGGCATTCAATAAAGAAATTTTATAGTAATTTTGGGGCCAACTGTCAATGATCAGCTGTTTGTGGGTGGGGGGCTGGTGGGGAGGTTTAGTATGGAAAAGCAAATGTTTTCACTGAGTTATTCACCTCTACCCTTTACAATGCACTTTCCTGGCTATAATTGCAGATGACCTTCTCCATTTCCCTAGGGTCTCCTATCCTTCTCCAATCACCCCTTGGGACTATTGTTTCTTTCAATATCTACCTTGGTATTCCTGCTGTTGCCCCTTACCACACTCCCATCTAGATCACCTACCCAAAGACTCTGTTTTCACAACTTTTTCAAGAAGAGACTTTTAAAGACTCACTCTGAGGGGGAAAAAAATGACCTAATCACTTACTAAATGGATGACCCCTTATTTATAAGTAGGGACACCTAGTCCTGGATACTTCCACAAAAGGAAACCTCCTTCCAAATCCATCCAGTCAAGGTGCCTCAGGATCTCAAATATTTTAATCAAGTTATCGCTTAATCTTCCAAACCCCAACAGGTACTAGCCTAGTCTGTCCAACAAACTGTTTCTGTATAAAACAACCTGTCAGTCCCAGGTCTGGTCTAGTAAACATGCTCAGATCTGCTTCAAATGTACTTATATCCTTCCTTGAATAAGGTGGCCAAGACTGTATGCTGGTGTAACCTCACCAGTGTCCTGTACAACTGAAGTATAACCTTTCCCTTGCAATGAATGATAATATTCTATTAGTTTTCCTCATTACTTGCTGCACTTTCACACTAGCCTTTAGTGATTCTTGCACTAATGCACCTTGTTAGCTAGCCAATTTTCTACCCATGGCAATATGTGACTCCTTACACTACAAGGTTTTATTTGTTGCAATAACCCTTCTTGTGACACTACAAGAAGCCAGACTACACAAACCAGAGTCACATGTAAGCCAGACCAGGTAAGGACAGCAGATTTTCTTCCCTCAAGGACATGAGAGAACCTAGTAGGTTTACTGTGGTCACTATTAGGCCAGTTTTTTTTATTCCAAATGTTAATTAAATTCAGATTTCACCATCTGCCAGATCATTGGGGTTCTGCATTATTTTTCAGTGATATTGCCTCCTGAAGAGGTAGGCAAGTGGGATGCTCAGGTTTCTGCCTGCTCCAAGTACCATTTACACTTGGCCTGCATTCGGGCCTGCTGGAGATGCTCAAAATACTTGGAATCTTTGTGGAGACTTCTTCTCCACTTTGGGCTGTCATGGGCAAAAGAGTCCCATGAGTTGGGGGGGGATATTGCATTTTTTTCACAGTACATTTGATCACATTCTTGAAGGATTACCTCCATTCTCCTGGTAACTGCTTTCCGTGATGAAGCTTGGAGTCGAGAACCTTGTTTTTGGAAGTCTTGTGTCAGGCATGTAGATATTGTGGCTCACTCAAACCAGTTGGTTGATTGTAACCAGTGTCAGATGCTTGGGATATTGGCCTGAGAGAGGACACTGCTATTGGAGCATCTGTCCTGACAGTGGATTTGCAGGATTTTGCAGAGGCTCCAATGGTGATCATTTTTGAAGGATTTGCGGTGCTGTACATTGTCTATGTCTCCAATGCATAGGCGATATTACTGGAGGACAGGTATTACTGCTGCCCTGTAGACCATAAGGTTGGTACTGAGTTTGAGGTCTTTGTTATCAAACACTCTATTCCTCAGATGGCCAAAGACTGACTGGCCATTGGATGTGATATTTAATTTCCTTGTTCATTCATTAATTGCATTGTTGATATCTACCCTTGCTGAGAGGAGGCTCCCTGAGGTATAAGAAATGATTCACATTGTCCAATGACTCACTGTGACCTCGATAATGTTAGCCAGCAGGAGCAGGCTGGTAGATGACCTTTGTCTCTGGTCCATTCTCTTACACACCACTGTGAATTCACTGATGATGGTTTGGACCTTGGCCTCTGCATGTGTGTGCGTATGTGAGAGTCACCAACCTCATGCAGCTTGATGACAGAGGTGAGCTGGTCTTGGTTCTGGGCTGGAGACAGTGCAGGTTGAACAGTTTCCCACTCAGCCTGTAGAGAGGCTCCACTCCAAAAGGGGATGGGGTGAAGTGTTGCAGCATTGATGGTGGAGCAGAGGGTCCCTGCAACGACAGTTTTACTCAATCCCAGGTGCAACTTGTATTGAGTTTGTGGTAGATCTATTGGAACATGGCTTGCACACCATCATGCAGTAGTTGGAGGATGGTGATTAATTTCTGTAGGCAACAAAATTTGTGAAAGGCACTCCATAAACCCTCCTGCTTGACAATGAGGGCACTCCTTGGGTAGATCTTTCTTCACCGAGTTCTCAAGTCCATCAACATTGAATTTTATGCTGTTTTGAGACCATGATGAAGATAGTACACTGGATGAGGTGATGGTTGGTCCAGCAGTTGCCAGCTACTGTCATGGTGCAGGTAATGCAAACATCCTTGATGGCCATTGTTCATTGTCTGGAGCATGACTCCTGATGCGAGGTCCTGCATTTGTCTTTCTGATGGAACAGGGTCATAGAGTCATACAGCATGGAAACAGACCATTCAGTCCAAGTAGTCCATGCTGATCATGTTCCAAAACTAACTTAGACCCTGCCTGTACTTGGCCCAAATCACTCTAAACTTTTCCTATTCATGAAGCTATCCAAATGTTTTTCAAATGCTGTAACTCTACCTGCATCCACTACTTTCTCTGGCAGTTCATTACACTTACAATTACGTCTGTGTAATAAAATTGCCGATCACGTCTTCTCCTTTTCTTCGCATTTTTTCTCCCCTCACCTTAAAAATATGCCCTCTAGTTTTGAACTCCCCTCCCCTGGGAAAAGACCCTTGCTATTCACCTTATCTCTGCCCCTCATGATTTTATAAACCTCAATAAGGCCACCAGTTAAACTCCTATGCTCCAGTGAAAACAAATCCCAGCCTTTCCAGCCTATTTGTATAACTCAAACCCTCCAGTCCCGGCAATATCCTGGTAAATTTTTTCGAAACCGTCTCCAATTTAATAATATGCTTCCTATAACAGGTTTTTATTAAGACCAGTCTTGGCAATAATTTTAGCATTGGAGTTCACCCTTTGACCAAAAGAACACTAGTCTTTTTAACAAAAAAGAACTGCAGATACTGGGAATCTGAAACAAAAATAGAAATTTCTGGAGAAGGTCTGGCTTCAGAAAGTCTGGCAGCATCTGTGGAGAGAAAGCAGAGTTAATGTTTTGGGTCCAGTGATCCTTCTTCAGAACTGATCAGAAATAATCCTTTAGTAAAGTTTTAGGGCATAAATAGATTAGAAGTTTTGGTTTGCTCATTCCATTGGATTTTAATTTTGCTTACTCGACCATTCACTCTTTTAAAATTTGGAATCATATTATTCTTAAGTAACCCTGTTTTGGGCATGCTATGACACACCTCCATTAGAGTGGTGCTGGAAAAGCACAGCAGGTCAGGCAGCATCCGAGGAGCAGGAAAATCAATGTTTCAGACAAAAGCCCTTCATCAGGAGATTCTGATTCCTGATGAAGGGCTTTTGTCCGAAGCGTTGATTTTCATGCTTCTCAGGTGCTTCCTGACCTGCTGTGCTTTTCCAGCACCACTCTAATCTTGACTCTAATCCCCAGCATCTCCTGTACCCACTTTCGCCGCCATCTCCATTATAGGCAGGACTTAAATCTAGACTGTCCAGCTCAACAGGGGCCTTTAGCTGGTTTCTTCTTTGTGGGTTGGTCTGAACCTGTAATTATTTAATTTCTTAGTTGCATTATTAATGTAATTGCTTGTTTTAATTTCCTGTGGTAGCTGGGCACTGGGTGGTTTGAGTTAGAGCATTATAAATCGAGTCCAATTGTGAATTTGCATTTGTAAGTTTCATTTAGCACTTTGTCTTTTGTTGCAGTGTCCCTTTATACTCATTAGGTCCAAGTTAATTTAAATGGTTAATTTCAAAACAGAATCCAACAGGTGAAGTAGTCTTTAACAGTGACAAGCTGGTGTTGTGGGTGAAAAGCTGATGATTGTGAAATGTCGCTTTGGGGATGTTCAGCCTTGGAGTGTAATTGGCCTCAAACCTCAGCTTCTCAAGCAAAAACTCAAATAAGAATCTTGCAGCAAGCTTCTCACGAGAGCTGCCCATTTCCATCAGTTCAAAGGCTCAGTTCAATCTGAAGAAAATTGCAGAAAATTGGGTTGTTGCAACCCTTGTTGATTTGGTGATAACATACTCTGATCAGGTCTGGAACAGACCTGAGGCCTTTATTCAGATGTGGTGTAGATAGGAGATACTTTTGGAATGTAGGAATTATTATAGTTGCTGGATGGGTAGCCAGAGCTCTGGGCTAATGATTTGCAGACAGGAGGATAAACCCTACCACTGCTGCGAGGAATTTACATTTAATTAAATAAATCTAGAATTAAAAGTTTGTATCAATAATGGTGATGATAAAACTACAAGACTTTCAGAAAAACCCAAATGATTTACTTGTATCCTTAAAGAAAGGAAATCTGCTATCCTTACCTCATCAGGACTTTATGTGACTCCAGACCAATGAGCCTTGAGGCTGACCCTTAATTACACTCACCATTGGTCTAACAAATTACTCAGTTGTACTGAAGAAAACAGTTCCATACCATCTTCACAAGGGCAGTTAGGGGCAGGTTACCAATACTTGGTTTGCCAACAACACCCACTTCTTGTGAATAAGTAATAACCTGACACCCTACCCTCCCCCCCCCCCCCCCCTCTCCCCCCCCCCCCCACTCCTCCCATCAGCCTATTGACTAGACTGGGCTCTTGGCTTGTGTGTTCTTCCAGCCTCCTGCTTGTCTACCTTGGATTCCAGCAACTGCAGTATTTTTTGTCTCCCGCCAATGTCTGACAAAAATCTAGAAGAGTTGTAAAAGTCTATGTTGTCGTATTTTTACGATTGATTTCTTCTTTAATGCAGCAATTATTCAGATCTGGAGCCAGATCTTGCCCTTGAAGAAAACTTTTACAAGGATGAAAACTTGGCCAAGAGCCTGAAACATTCAGCCTTCAGTTCTGAAGAAAGGTCACTTGACCCGAAAGCTTAATTCTGCTTTCTCTCAACAGATGCTTTCCTTTTTGCTTTTCCTGCTATCTCAACTCATGCAGGGATGCAATTTCAGTAGATAGCTCTTGTTTCCTCAGTTTTAGAAACATAGAAAACAGGAATTGGCCATTCGGTCCATTAAGCCTGTCAATGGAGCATAGCTGATCTACCTCTGTGCTATTTTTCTCTGGCTTGAACATACTTAATGACTGAGTTTCCAAAGATTCACCAACCTGAATAAAAAAATCCTCCCATCTCAGTCCTAAATTGTTTGCCTCTTGTTCTGAGTCTGTGCCCATTGGCTGTAGATGCTCACAACCAGAGGAAGTATCCTTCCTGCCTCTGCTTTTGCAAACTCTGTAAGACTGTTTAGCACTTTAATGAAAGTGTCTCTCCTAAACTCTACAGAATAGCAGTCTTTTCTCTTCATCTTTTCTCATACGACAATCCCATTTTCCAAGGAATTTTCTGATGAATATTTGTTGTATTCCTCAGTGCCAGGTATATCCTTCCTTCAATAAAGATAGTTCTGTATCAAAAACTAGATGGCATATTTTAAGGTGAGAGGAGGAAGATTTACAAGGAACCTGAGGGGCAATGTTTTTACACAGAGGGTGGTTTGTATGCAGAAATGAACTGCCAGATGAAGTGGTAGATACAGGTACAGTTACAACATTTAAAAAAAACATTTGAACCAGTGCATGAATAAGAAAGGTTTAAGGGATATGGGCCAAATACAGGCAAGTGAAACTTAGTTTAGTCTGGGAAACTTGGGTCAGCATGGATGAGTTAGACCGAAAGTTCTGTTTCCATGCTGTATGATTCTATGGCTCTATGACTTGCTGAGTTTTTTGAACAATTTCTGGTTTTGAGTCTGAAGCATAAGTCCTTTTTGCGTTTTGGGAATAGCTCATTTATGGCAAAATTAATTTGGATTACCGTTCAAAGTATAAGGCTGCCTGAACCATTAGTATAGGAAGTAGACCGGGAAACAAATCTGAAACTGAGCTTCACCTGGATGAGGATTTAATGTGGTTTATGTACTGAAGTGCTGGCAATGTCATGAGTTGCCTTACACAATTCAGTGGCAGGAGAGCACTTTGCTGTAGCCAGTAAACCACTGGAATACTTTGAGACCATGCTGTTTGCTTTAAAAGTCCAAAATGAAAATAGTTCATAAACCAAATCCAATTATTGAAAAACTCGATAGTATCAGTCAGGTTTTGAGAATGTAAACCTGTTATTTAACTTTTATGTGTGCATTCCACTCTCTACCAGCTATTACCTCACTCATAAGAAATGTTCAAAGTGGCTGTGTAAGAATATTTGTAGTCTGTCTGTGTAAAATTTTGACAGTACTGTTTTAATCCTCCTGGCACATTAAACTACGACACAGCTAAGAAATCTGTTGATGAATGAAATGTAGCTCATCGTCTGGATGTCAAGGTAGTACAGATAGTTCAGGAAGCTCGAAGATGGATGGTTAGAGATGAAGCCTATACAGTTCCATGGAGGTGTGTGGTGTATTAGACTCTGGCTGCACAACAGGTACCTGTTGATCTAAGAGGTTCCTGTTAGGAAGAAAGGGATGTTAGGAGAGTATCAGACACTTGGAAATGATGGGTGTGGCCTTTCTGACGTTGTGCAACAATCACTAGAATAGCAATATGGTTCACTGCTCAGCAAATTATAACTTTGATCTTTAACACAAAGTAAAGTACCTTCTTTCCCCAAATCATACCCCAACTTCAATGTTTATGCTGATTCTAACTAATCCAGACCAAAACTTGAAGCCAGATTTAAAACAAGAATACTCCCCCCTTGACTAAGATACTTCCGCCTTTGGAACAACACCCCGGTCCTAGCTACACAGGCCATGACCTGGACCCACACTAAACCTAAAATCTCTCAGCCCAAATGACCTTAATCCTAACTCTAATTCCATCCCTAGCCACACTGAATTCTAATTTTAATGCAGATTTCTCTTTTCTCCCTAATACAGAAAAAGATCTGACCAGTCTTAACGCTAAAACTTACACCAAATATTGGCTAAATCCCATCATCACCACTGGATACCTTGTTACAGAAACTGCATTTGAAGGGGTTTTGTTTAAAAGGATACTGAATAATTTACCGTGATGAGTCAGGGAGAAGAGATCCTTTTTGAGCTGGCTGAATTTTTCAAGTTTAAAATCAAATTATACGTGCACAGAGAATGTAACATATTGTAGAAACACAATATGGGGTTTTTGCTTGTATAAAGAAAATATTGAGAAATATCTTTTCTGTAATTTTGTGAATTAGTTGCGTACAACGTGAAGTTTAATCAGAGTTGATTTTAGTTTCTTTGTCACAGTAAAATTCTTACAACATGAAACCCTGCGATCTGATCCTTCTGAATTGGTCGCTGGGAAAGTAATCTCTCATTTTGAGTTACCGGTTTCTATGGGGATTGTAACACTTCACTGCTTAAATTGCAGCAAATGTGTACAAAATCCTCTTTTGTAGTAGACAAATAATTGCTTCAATTTTCTACCCCACTGATTTTCATGGATGGACAATAGCTCTGGGGAGGCAGAAGTGGAAAAAATGTAGTCAAGTATGCTGTTTGACTCAGCCTCTATCCTTCCTGACTGAAGGTGCCAATAACTAAATGGTAGTATTATCCTGACCAAAGGAAATGCCATAGGAAATCTGCATGTTCCAGTCTATTCATACCTTCATATAATATTTGAATGAAGAAAGTCCATTCCATTGCTCTCCTAAGCCATGATGGACGTATATTGTGTTTTCATGGCCTTGGCAGAAACATTTCCCTTAATGTCAATTCATTCTATCATTATATCCAAAATGGCCAAAGAAATCGAGAGCTAGTTGTAAAAAAAGTCCATTTCTACACACAGTCAGTGGAAACATTCATCCAAACAAAACATTTTCTGGTAAATGAGGTATGCATTAATCAGGAGCTGTCTGTGCTTTCAGAGTGCAATTAGCCAGCTCTTCTGACAGCTGAAAGATTTGCCAGACAGTAAAATGTGAACTTGTGCACAGTCTACTTCTGGAGCAACACACTTTATCCAGCTGTATTTCTCCAAAGATTGTCTGACATTGTGCATTATACAGGAGTGTTGTAATCCCTGTGTGTACAGTCACAATTCTTGTCCTGTCTCTCCAAATTTCTTGAAGACAGCCTGTTGAAATCAAAGACTTACACATCACAAAAAGAGGCCGTTTGGTCCATTGTGCCACTCTTTGAAAGAGTTTTCCTCATTATCTTTGTTCTCTGCTCTTTCCACACAGCCCTATACATTTATTTTTTCAAAGTATTTCCTTCTGAAAGCTATTATTGAATTTGCTTTGACTGGCTTTTCAGGCAATGCATTCCAGACGGTAACAAACGACTGCCTAAGAAAGACCTCTCCTCATTATCCCTCTGGTCCTTTTGCTGTTCTCACTACTTTGACCAATGCCTTGTACTGCTACAACTGTGCCTATGAATTGTGCATCTACCCCAAATTTAAATCGGTCTGGTTGGGTATTTATTTGATTCTCTAGGACCTTGCGTGCCTTCACTGCATTCTCAGACTGAGACAGAACCTTACTAAAAATTAGCTAAGTGTTGGTTTCAAGCAAATTGAGTTCCAAGCAAATATCTAATTAATTTGTGACATTCACAGCCGTTCAGAAACTCACACATCTCTTTGTTTAAGGATCAAGAAAGGAACTTCAGAATTTCAGCCAGCCTGGCCTTGTCTTTCACCAAGAGCAAAATGAAACATAGAAATTTAATGTGTTCAAGATCCTATCAACCTTAAACTTGGATTAGTCATCCAAACTTGGCTGGGAAATCTCAAGGTGTCAAGCCATCATAAAGTCACTGTTATCCCAGATGACTAGAGGGCTACTATCTCACGAGAGAGAGGCTATTAGTGATGAATTTAACCTAAAGGTCACCATGTCTCAGCCACTGGGGCAAGGTTAAGAAGGTGGGCCCTTCCTGGGTACCTCAGCAGATGTGGGAATTGAACGCCATGCTGTTTGGTGTTACTCTGCTTCAGAACCCAGCAGGGTAAAAACAATGACTGCAGATGCTGGAAACCAGATCCTGGATTAGTAGTGCTGGAAGAGCACAGCAGTTCAGGCAGCATCTGAGGAGCAGTAAAATCGACGTTTTGGGCAAAAGCCCTTCATCAGGAATAAAGGCAGAGAGCCTGAAGGGTGGAGAGATAAGCTAAAGGAGGGTGGGGGTGGGGGAGAAAGTAGCATAGACTACAATAGGTGAGTGGGGTGAGGGGATGAAGGTGATCTCTCAGGGAGGAGGGTGGCATAGATAGGTGGAAAAGAAGATAGGCAGGTAGGACAAGTCATGGGGACAGTGCTGAGCTGGAAGTTTGGAACTAGGGTGAGGTGAGGGAAGGGGAAATGAGGAAACTGTTGAAATCCACATTGATGCCCTGGGGTTGAAGTGTTCTGAGGTGGAAGATGAGGCGTTCTTCCTCCAGGGGTCTGGTGGTGAGGGAGCGGCGGTGAAGGAGGCCCAGGACCTCTATGTCCTCGGCAGAGTGGGAGGGGGAGTTGAAATGTTGGGCCACAGGGCAGTGTGGTTGATTGGTGCGGGTGTCCCGGAGATGTTCCCTAAAGCACTCTGCTATGAGGCATCCAGTCTCCCCAATGTAGAGGAGACCGCATCGGGAGCAACAGATACAATAAATGATATTGGTGGATGTGCAGGTAAAACTTTGGTGGATGTGGAAGGCTCCTTTAGGGCCTTGGATGGAGGTGAGGGAGGAGGTGTGGGCACGGGTTTTGCAATTCCTGTGGTGGCAGGGGAAGGTGCTGGGATGGGAGGGTGGGTTGTAGGGGGGCGTGGACCTGACCAGGTAATCATGGAGGGAACGGTCTTTGCGGAAGGTGGAAAGGAGTGGGGAGGCAAATATATCCCTGGTGGGGGGGTGTTTTTGGAGGTGGCGGAAATGTCGGCAGATGATTTGGTTTATGCGAAGGTTGATAGGGAAGTTCTGTCCTTGTTAAGGTTGGAGGGGTGGGGTCTGAGGGTGGAGGTGCGGGATGTGGACAAGATGTGTTGGAGGGCATCTTTAACCCCATGGGAAGGGAAATTGCGGTCTCTAAAGAAGGAGGCCATCTGGTGTGTTCTGTGGTGGAACTGGTCCTCCTGGGAGCAGATATGGCGGAGGCAGAGGAATTGGGAATACGGGATGGCATTTTTGCAAGAGGTAGGGTGGGAAGAGGTGTAATCCAGGTAGCTGTGGGAGTTGGTGGGTTTGTAAAAAATGTCAGTGTCAAGTCGGTCGTCATTAATGGAGATGGAGAGGTCCAGGAAGGGGAGGGAGGTGTCAGAGATGGTCCAGGTAAATTTAAGGTCAGGGTGGAATGTGTTGGTGAAGTTGATGAATTGCTCAACCTCCTCGTGGGAACACGAGGTGGCGCCAATGCAGTCATCCATGTAGCGGAGGAAGAGGTGTGGAGTGGTGCCGGTGTAATTACGGAAGATCAACTGTTCTATGTAGTCAACAAAGAGACAGGCAGAGCTGGGACCCATACGTGTGCCCATGGCTACCCCTTTGGTCTGGAGGAAGTGGGAGGATTCGAAGGAGAAATTGTTAAGGGTGAGGACCAGTCCGGCCGAATGAATGAGAGTGTCGGTGGAAGGGTACTGTTGGGGATGTCAGGAGAGGAAAAAACGGAGGGCTTGGAGGCCCTGGTCATGGCGGATGGAGGTGTAGAGAGATTCAATATCCATGGTGAAGATGAGGCATTGAGGGCCGGAGAAACGGAAGTCTTGGAGGAGGTGGAGGGCGTGGGTGGTGTCTCGAACGTATGTGGGGAGTTCCTGGAAAAGGGGGGATAGGACAGTGTCGAGGTAGGTAGAAATGAGTTCAGTGGGGCAGGAGCATGCTGAGACAATGGGTCGGCCAGGGTGGTCAGGCTTGTGGATCTTGGGAAGGAGGTAGAACCGGGCAGTGCGGGATTCCCGGACTATGAGGTTGGAAGCTGTGGGTGGGAGATCTCCTGAGTTGATGAGGTTCTGTATGATCTGAGAGATGATGGTTTGGTGATGGGGGGGGTGGGGTCATGGTCAAGGGGGCAGTAGGAAGAGGTGTCCTCGAGTTGACGTTTGGCTTCAGCGGTGTCGAGGTCAGTGCGCCAGACTACCACTGCGTCCCCTTTATCCGCTGGCTTGATGGTGAGGTTGGGATTGGAGCAGAGGGAGTGGAGGGCTGCGCGTTGTGAGGGTGAGAGGTTGGAGTGGGGGAGGGAGGTAGACAGGTTGAGGCGGTGAATGTCCCAGTGGCAGTTGGAAATGAAGAGGTCGAGGGCAGGTAATAGGCCAGCGCGGGGCATCCAGGTGGATGCAGTGTGTTGGAGGTGGGCGAAGGGGTCCTCAGAAGGTGGGCGAAGGGGTCCTGATTATGAAAGTAAGCTCGGAGGTGGAGGCGGCAGAAGAAGTGTTCGACGTCACGGCATGTATTAAATTCATTGATGCGTGGACGGAGGGGGATGAAGGTGAGTGCTTTGCTGAGGACTGATCGTTCGTCCTCAGTGAGGGGGAGGTCTGGAGGGATGGTGAAAACTCAGCAGGGCTGGGAGCTGGGATCTGGTGTGGGGTGTGGAGCTGGGAGTGGGGCGGAGCCGGTAACTGGAGTGGGTGTGATGGTGGGGGGAATCGGGGTGGAGTAATGAGCAAGGGTGGTGTTCCCCTCAGGGTTCTGGGGGCCGGGAACCCAGCAGTTCATTTGAAAGAAAGAATTTACATTTATATAGCATCTTTAAAACATAGAACACAGAACAATACAGCGCAGAACAGGCCCTTCGGCCCTCAATGTTGCGCTGACCTGTGAACTATTCTCAGCTCATCCCCCTACACAATCCCAAAATCATCCCAATCTAAGGATTGTTTAAATGTGGCTGAGTTGACTACATTAGCAGGTAGGGTATTCCACACCCTTAACACTCTCTGCGTAAAGAACCTGCCTCTGAAATCTGTCTTAAATCTATCACCCCTCAATTTGTACTTATGCCCCCTCGTACACGCTAACATCATCATCCTAGGAAAAAGACTTTTACTGTCTACCCTATCTAATCTTCTGATCATCTTGTATGTCTCTATCAGATCCCCTCTTAGCCTTCTTCTTGCCAAAGAGAAGAGGTTCAAGTTTCTCAGCCTTTGCTCATAAGACCTTCCCTCCAGACCAGGCAACATCCTGGTAAATCTCCTCTGTATCTTTTCCAATGCTTCCACATCCTTCCTGAAATATGGGGACCAGAACTGTACACAATATTCTGCACCAGGCATTTTGGATAGTTACAGCATGATATTGCGGCTCCGGAACTCAATCCCAGTACGAATGAAACCTAACACACTGTATGCCTTCTTAACAGCACAATCCACAGCCTCATGACTTGAAAAGCACATTGCAACTAATGAGGTTCTTCTTTTTAATAATAACTGTGAGAAAGTCTTGATTATATGCTTTTAGGTGTCAGTTGAGGGATAAATATTGGTAAGAATACCCAACATCTCAATGATGTCATGGGATCTTTTACATCCATCTTGTAGTGTAAATGGAGCAATGATATAATGCCATTTGAAAGTTGGCTCATCTGACATTGCAGCATTCACTGCTTTTGAGTTTTCCATCTGTATATGATACCTCAGGTCATACTTCAATAGTCTGATCAGCATTTTGTGTTCTTGTGATTACATACCCTCATGCTTATTTTCTTACACTGATCTGTTCAATATGGGTACTGTATTTCTCTTGAAGCCTCTGCTCTTATTCAGTTTACGTTATTGTATAAGTCTGCACCACTCCCAATGTCAATCTTGAACTCTTTCTATAGCCTCTCTTTTAATTGACTCCATCTGTGAACTAAAGGCCAGTTCTGATAATGTAGCCTGAACCTCCAGGGGAAGGTTGTAGTTGGGCAGAAAAAACACTGATAGAAACAACTGTTTGGGAAATCTTTTTCAAAATAATATCCCCATTATTCGCTTCATCACAACAAACACCATCTATAGAAAGCACTCAGTAAATATATGAATTAGAAAAATGATACAATTTCTGTCTTGAGCTGTCTTGGGTCCAAACATATTAACACACTTGGCATTATTAAAAACTTGGGGAATGGCTTTTCTTGGAACAGAATTTGTACTTCATTGTTCTGGTCTCATATGCTGAGTCCATGAGATATTTTTTTAAAAAACTAAAGTGTCTGGATTAAGAAAATAAAACTTCAGGAGTGAAATTCCCATTTGGCAGGGACTGAAAAATAGGCAGTAACAGATTGGCTTCATATTTTAGCTTATTTATTCTTTTAATCAAAATGTTTGGTCATATCAATGAAGGAACAGTATGCAAATTTGTTGACAGTATCAGATGGTCAATTGCAGTAAAGATCTTATTAATGCTTCTGGCAGACATGGAGTCAACTAGCAGGATGGTCAAATAGGTGACAGGTACAGTTTAGTGTAGGACACAGTGAAATTCAGAGTGAACAGTTTGAAAAGAACCAAGAAAAGAGATTAAAGGAGTACAGGGACATTCATATGCAAATAAATTGGTCATAAAAGGCTTGTCTTTTATAGTCATAAGTTCCCAATCCAAATTCAAGGCAGTGGTATGTAATTTGCATAAGGCTTTACTGTACTTAGGTTGCAGGCATACAGCTCTGCGCAGCTCTGGACACTTTATTCCAGAAAGGATAAACTGCAACAGGAAAAGTGTGACGTAGTTTTATAAAGAATGTTAGAAAGGATGTGGTGTTGTCATAATGAAAGACAATTTGAGAAATAGCGATGTTTTTCAATAGAGTTGGGATTCGAAGTGATTAACCATGGAATTGCAGAATGGTTGCAGCACAGAGAAAGGGCATTCAGCCTATCATGTCTGTGTCAGCCCTGTGCAAGGGAAACACATACTTTGTAGCCCCACCCCACCCCTGGGTTCTTCTCATCCTTCACTTTTTTTTCCCTTCTGTTAATTATCCAACTCTCTTCTGAAAGCTGCGACAGCGTCTGCCACACTCTGGGTAGTGCTTTCCAGCCCTTAACACTTTGCAGTGCAAAAATATTTTTCCTCACGTTGCTGAGCTTTTTTTTTGATCAATCACCCTAAGTCCGTGTGTCCTTAACCTTCCCCCAGAAGAAACAGTTTTCCCCTGTCTTCTTTGTCAGCACTCCCCATTATTTTAAACACAACGGTAACATTAATAGAGATATTCAAGATAATGAAGAATTATGATGAGTGAATAGTAACCATTCAGCAGATTTAGGTTAGTGATATATAAGAATGAAAAATAACATCATGCCAACAATTAAAGGGAACGCTAGAAAAAAACTCATTTGCAGACAAAATGTGAAACTTGACGACAAAATATTGTTGAAGCCGAATCTGTAAGTTTTTTATAAAATGGAATCTTGATGGTTACAAGTAGCAAGCAAGAAAATTGGTTAGAGGGGGTGGATCATGTGCACTTTAACAGGCATACATTTACTGGACCACATGACCTGATTCTGTACAGTAACATTCTCAGCTTTGTGAAATGTTTCGTGACATTCTAAATGGTTCAGGTAAGTGCCCTTTCATGACTTCCAGACCTCAAACGTTAACTCTGTTTCTTCTGATGAAATTGTTACCAAACCTACTGAGCATTTCCAGCAATTTATTTTCAACTGAAATATTTCGGTTTTTCTATTGGGAGGAATTATGAATCTCTTCTAAAACGATGTTGCCCAATAGGATGTGTTGTAATAGGTATGACTATGGTGGCATCATTATAGATACATGCACTTATTTCCATAGGAAATGACTGAGACACAGAATGCAGAATCAGAGCGAGTTTAAGGCCACTTGACCCATCATGACTGTGTTGGCTGAACATTGAGCCATCAGCCTAATCCTATTTCCCAGCATTTAATCTATAACCCTGAAGATAACATCTCTAGAGGCCCATAACCGGTCACCTTTTAAATGAGTTGAGGGTTTCTGGCTCTCCTACATTCCCAGGCAACAGGCTCTAGATTCCTATCATCCTCTGGGTGAAAGAAAACACGTTCTCACCTCTCCTCCAAGCTTTGTAGATTTCGAAACTGTTGATCAGATAGATACTCTGTGCTGGAAAAGGGTGTTATTCTTGTTATTTGTTGGGCTGAATCAACAGAATGAAGAAGAGAAGCTGTAACAACAATAGTAGCATTTTGGACAATAAATTAAGTAAAGCATTTGAGATGCTCATGAGGTCACAAATGGCTAGAGGTCATGAACAGAAAAAAGGTTATTTGAGGGAGGCCTTAACCAATTTACAGTATTAATAGCCTTCAATGATATTTTCCCATATGATCAATACTCCTTTGTCTTTATTTTGTCTCAGGTCTATCTGGTGATTCATGGAGTATATACCTCCGTCAGGTATCCACATAAGAGGCACCATTCTTAGATAACAAGAAAGCTTATTGGCTGATGGTGTTTGCTCAAACATAATAACTAGGATGTTCATGTGCTTGTACAGATCTATCTCCCACTGTAATTTAACTCTTCGTTTCCTCCCACAGACTGGGTGTGACGTCAGTAGAATGGGGGAGCTGGGACAATGTGAACATTAACCTCTTCAACACCATTACTTTATGCAAACGCTTCAAGCCACTTTTCTGGAACAATGTGTGTGGTAATGAATGTGAGGAGTAACTTTCGCATACAGGTTGTTGCAGAGCTACTTTTCGGGAGCAGGACATACCTAGTCAAGTTTTCATACTGTTGGATAGACGCCAGCTTTGTAGATGTACTGCAACAGCTTTAAATCACACAACACCAGGTTATATCCAACAGGTTTAATTGGAAGTACAAGCTTTTGGAGCGGTGCTTCTTCATCAGATAGCTAGTGGGGCAGGATCCTAGGACACACTTTGATCTTTTACAATAAATTCTGTGTCCTATGATTCTGCCCCACTAGCTACCTGACAGCTTGTACTACTTATTAAACCTGTTGGACTATAACCTGGTGTTGTGTGATTTTTAACTTTTGTCCACCCCAGTCCACCCACATCATGCAACAGCTTGAGCAAGGGTTAATATCCTGGCTTGATGGTAATGGTAGAGCCAGGGATGCACATGACACGTGTTTATAGATTGCAATTAAAAACATTTCTGCTGTTGCTGATGCCCCAAAAATGCCTCATGGATGCCTAGTTTTGATCCATCGTGAAGCCGATTCCACATAATGCCATACACAAAATGGAGTGTATCCTCATTATGAAGATGGGACTCATTTTGCAGTGGTAATTCCTATTAATGCTGTCAGATTGTCTATCTGTGCCAGCTAGATTAGTGATGAGGAGATCTTATTGGTTTTTTTCCCCTTTTATGGGTTCCCTTGTCACCTGTCAAAGGCCTTCAACACCTGGCCAGTTTGGTGATGGACATTAATGCCCCCATCATTATATATTGTGTGTTGCTGCTACCTTCATTGGTTCTTTCAAGTGGTGTACAAAATGGAGGAGAACTGATTCCTCAGCTGAGGAAGGATGGCAGGTAGTAATCAGTTGATTTCCTTTCAAAGGTTTGACCTGATGCTTGGCTCCATAGGGTCTGGGGTCAAGGTTGAGGACTCCCAGGCCCTCTTCCTGCTGACTGTAGACCACTATCCTGTACTGTGAGTCGGATAGGACATGCCGGGGTTGGTAATGGGAGACACTGGGATAATGGTTTAAGATATAATTTAGTGAACAGGACAATTTTGTGCTAGTTGAGCAGTTTTCCCAATTTTAGCACAAACTCACCTGGATGTTGGGAAGAAAGAATTTGCAGGGTTGACTGGTCAGCGTGTGCTTCTGCAGTCTTGGTCGATACCAAGTTGCCTTCATGGTATTATTCTTATTTAACTTTTACATAGCTAGATATAACAAATTTCAGATGCTAATTAAACATTAACAATTTTACTATTGGTCTGGAGTCACATGTAGGTCAGACTGGAAAGAAATGCCAGATTCCTTCTGTGGAGGCCATTCATGAACCTAAAAGAATTTTCATGGCAATCTACTAGTTTCATGATCATCATTAATGAGTCTGACAAAAGAGATATTTTCTAATAAACCTGTCCAGCGATGTTATTACACATCTCAGGTCAAGTAGGACATGAATCCGGGCATCCTGGCTCAAAGGTACTGTCACTACCACTGCACCACAAGCCAAGCACAATATTCCAGATTCATTAATTAACTTGCTCCAACTGCCATGGTGGAGTTTGATCTCACGTTACCAGAGGTTTTGACTGGGCATCTGGATTAGTAATCCAGTAATGTTACCATAGCTACCATCCTGACAAGTGCACTGTGGGTCACAAGTACTCCAATTGATAATTGTGAAAATATTTATTGTCTGGCTCCTCTGGGCTTATGGTCGCAGAAGTATTAACCCCTTGAGCATCCGTTTCCCTTGGCTCTCAAAATCCAAATCTCTCCACTGGCTGCTGGAAAACTTTCCCACAGCTTCCCTAACCCTGCGTTCAAGTTTCCAATCTCACCATGTAGCTACCCGCCTGGCTTCAGGCATGAGACAGAATAAATCCTCCCAGATGGACATTAATATCAGTTGGGCCTGTCGTGATTGTAACTAGGTTAGCCAGGTGCACCTCATAGGACAGGAGTTCTCTGATTGGGGCTGTTAACCCCAGTCCAATCAGGGAGCCCTGGCTGACAGATAAAAACAGGAATATCAGAGGTTCTGTTCACTCTGAGGGCTGGCTCTGAGGGAGCTGGACCGGCGTCAAGTACGATGCACATGTAAATAGGAGTGTCTCGGTGATTGATACCGGCCTCAGTGGAGTTATTTCAGGGCCTCCAGTTCCCCAGACATTCCAGATTTCCTGCCTATATCAGGGCTAATGTGGTTCTGTTCGCCGAGCTGGGGATTTGTGTTGCAGACGTTTCGTCCCCTGTCTAGGTGACATCCTCAGTGCTTGGGAGCCTCCTGTGAAGCGCTTCTGTGCTCCTCTGGCATTTGTAGTGGTCATGAAACGACACAACCAGCTATCCTTAGTAGCCACACACGCAGATGACAAGAACACAACTGGGACAACACTACTATTATAGGACAAGCCAAACAGAGAACAGCCAGGGAATTCCTAGAGGCATTGCACTCATCCACAGATTCAGTCAATAAGCACATCGACCTGGACCCAATATACCGACCACTGCAGCGGACAGCTGGAACTGACAACCAGAAGTGGCAGATTCAAACCACTACAAATGCCGGAGGAAAGATCACAGAAGCACTTCACAGGAGGCTCCCAAGCACTGAGGATGTCACCTAGACAGGGGACGAAACGTCTGCAACACAAATTCCCAGCTCGGCAAACAGAACCACAACAATGAGCACCCGAGCTACAAATCTTCTCACAAACTTTGTATATCAGGGCTCACGTGTACTGTAAGTGCTCCCATTTAATTATGCTGCAACTGTGCTTCTTTAGCTTAATTATGTTGCACTTGTTATTTGTTCTAAGCTCAGTTTACGTGCTGGTCAAGCTTGACTGACACATCTGTTCCTGCTCCTGCTTTCCACCTTCTCATGCTAGCTTTACTGTGACGTTACCACACTGAATAACAAGTTGTGCTATGGCAACGAGTCAGCAAGAAAACAGATCTTGGTATATAATTCTCTCATCACTTGGGTGGGAAAGCTATTTATCCCAAGTATTTCTTCTTCACATAAGGTTGCAATATTGTCACTTTGGTTGAAAGTACTTTGGTTTGGAGTTTACGCCGTCATGTTAACACGTAAGAACTGAAGGCTATTACACTAACACAGCTGGTGCTACCAAACTTCCATCAAGAAAGACTGTAATTTCTACTGTCTTTTAGAACATGCAAAACACACTGCAGCAAATTATGTACTTCTGATTTGTCACCTCTGTTGCAATGTTGGAAAAGTGGCAACTTATTAGCACCCAGCCAGCTCCTGCAATCAGCAATATGATAATGGCCAAATAATTTGTTTTATTTAGTGTTGTTGTTAGGGGATATACATCACATTTACAGGACTCCTGCTTGAATTGTTGGTCTAACCAACGTTTTTGTGTGAGTCATCGCATCCAGCTTTATTTTATTGTTTAACAATAATCAAAAATCAAATACAGTGGTCCAAACACACGAATTCAGCAGCCAGGCATGACCATGACCCTTTAAGCTGCTCCAGCTCTTCAAAGTCTTGCTTCATCACACCAACACTTTCTTTAAACCTCAGTGTCATTGTTTAAAAATTAGGGGTCATCCATTTAAAACCTGAATGACTGTATGAATTTTTTCACGTGGTGAATTTTTTTCATCTCAGGAGAGTCATGAATCTTTGGAACTTTAAAAAAAAAGTTTTCATGGGATGTGCACATCACAAAGCTAGGCTAGCGTTTGGTGCACATTGGACAGTTAAGAGTCAACCACATTACTATGGGTGTCGAATCACATGTAAACTGGATGAGGACTGCAGTTTCTCTTCCCTACAATTCATTAGTGAACCAGATGGGTTTGCAACAATTGACAATGGTTACATGGTGACTATTGGGCTAGCTCTTTATCCTTGACTTCATTGAATTCAAATTTTAACCATCTGCCAAGGCTAAGTCAAACCCATGTTCCCGGAATACTGGCCTGGAGTTTGGGATGACCAATTCAGCAATGTTACCACTATGGCTAACACCCTCCCAACTTTTCTTCCTGGAAACAGAAGGGGAATAGATAGATTCTTGTTGAGCAAGGGAGTGATGGGTTATCTGGGATAGATGGGCATGTGGATTTGAGGTTACACTCAGACCATTCCTGATCTAATTGAAAGCTGGAGCAGTTTCAAGGGCCTACTGACTAAGTCTGGAATCTTATCAGCTGTTTTGGAGGCTGGAGGGTAGGGAAATTTGGAAATGTGCATGTCGAATCTTCTACCTGATATGTTCCAAATTTGAGTGATCTTACCAGTTGAGGGAGTGAGCTGTGCTTAGAATCAACAGGTAACTAATTATTATCAATTTTGTGCCACTTAAGACCAAAAGAAAACATCCCATTTGAATGAATCGATGAGTTTTACCGACATAGATTTGTTTAATCACCAATACACAACAGCAGCAGTGTGTACCATTTAGAAGATACATTATGGCAACTCGCCAATGCTCCTTGGCGAGCTGCCATAATGTATGCAACATCAACAACTGTTGCAAGAGACAAAATATCACTTGCAGGTCCCCCTCCAAAGCACACACTATTGTAACTTGGAATTATATTGTCATTTATGCATTATCATTGGCTCACACTCCTGGAACTACGTCCCTAGCAGCACTGTGAGTGTAACTACACCCATGGACTGCAGTGGTTCACCACCTTCTCCCAGGCAAATCTACATAGGCAATAACTGGCTAGTGATGCCCATGTCCTGTGAGAGAATGAAAAAAAAAACAAAATGATGACACTTTGGACCCTTTGCTGAGGTAAAAGCCCAGTGGTTGCATACATCTGGCTTCCTATTGAAAGGCAGAATGATGTTTCCATTTACTTTACAGTTGGAGATCAGGATATCCTCACAAATGATAATATGTAATGTTCATACAAAGACGATTAGCAACATTTCCCTAAACACACATTGCCACAATTTCTTGGCATCTACTGTTGACAGTGGCACAGTTGTGATGTCATTGGACTAGTAATCTATGAACTAAGACTAATGCCATGGGGAAATAGGTGCACATTCCACCCTGGTCACTGGTGACATTTCAGTTCAGTTAATACATCAGGAACAGAAAGCTATTCTCAGTAATAGTGCCACAAAACTACTATTGATTACTGATAACAGCCATCAGTTTCACTAATACACTCGAGTCCCCGGAAATCTGTCATTCTTATCTGATCTACTATACATGTGACTCCGGGTCCACAACAATGTGATTTTAATGGCTCTTTGAAATTCAGTTCAAGATGTGGAGGTGCTGCTATTGAACTGGGGTGGACAAACTTAAAAAATCACACAACACTAGCTTACAATCCAACAGGTTTATTTGGAAGTACAATCTTTCGGAGAGCTACCTGACGAAGGAGTAGCACTCTGAAAGCTTGTGCTTCAGGTCAAGGAATGGGCCATAAGTGCTGACCCTGCCAGTGATGCCCACATTCCATAAAATAATTAATTTTAATAAAGAACATCACTTACAAACTTTCTCAAGGACATTTAGCAATCTTCTGCTGACCTTACAGGAGAGATCAGGGAACCTCTGTGGAAATTCTGTCCCACACATTGCCCTGCCTAAGAGGAACTTAGTAATTACCTCTTTCCCATGTACACTCTATCATGTCTAAAAGTAAACCTTCCTCAGTTCCTCCAATCCATCCCTCTCCACAGGCACAGCCAAGTTCAGCACTCACTCTTACAGGAATGTCCCCTTTGCAATTATAGAGATCACCTAGACCCCAGTGTATGGGGAACATACTACATTTATCTGAAAAATATGGCAGGATTCTGTGATAATGTAACCTGAGAGGAAAAGGCAGGGCCTTTAAAAAAAATTATACAGGTTTAGTGATTTGACATGTTATGTAAGTATTGTGTTTTAGCAAACACTTTGCAAAAATATCATCTGTTTATTGATTCTGTGCCATTCAAACTCTTTACAGCTCCACACGGCATGGACCCATTCAGAATGTATATTTATTTAAACTTCACAGAGCTGGGCAAGTACTCAGGCAGCGTTCTGTATATTTGATTTTGAATTACGGCCTTTGAATGAAAAGGGACCTGAATTCTGAACAACAAACAGATGTTGAGGCTAAAAAGCTGAAAATGGGACTGAAAACATCTCCTCCCATGGGTTGTGAAGGGGTGCAGGCAGTTCAACTGGATATGTTCAAAAGTTTCTAGGATGCTGTGCATACAAAGCCAGTCAAAATGGTGAAGAGCAGTGTGGTTCAGAGTGAACTGCAGTCTGCATTTTGGGCATTCTCCTACCCAAAAACATGTGCCATTCGCATTGATCCACTGAAACTGGATGTTAACTGTTGGTGGTCTGAAGTAATATCATTGTAAAAAACACAAGCAATTTATCCATACTGCAACATAAGGAAGGCAATGTGGCTGTATTCATTTGAGTGTATTTATTTGACAACATAATGAAAATAATAAATGTAAACAATAGCTGTTCTCTAGTTACACTGTGTGATTGCAGAGTATTGCTTCACTCCAGTTGTTCTGGGTGTGTTGCTCTCAGGAATGTTGGATGTGGCAACATAAAGACAAATTCAAATTTACAGATGTTTGGAACTATTTTCAAATAGAGTGCAAGTATCAGGCTGATCAAAGTGAAATTCTTCCCACTTCTGGCTTAATATTGAGGTTCGTAAATGTAAATTCAGTCCCATTGGTGATCTTGCTTTATTCCATGCTTTAGGTTAGCTTTGCTTCTAGCAAAGTTGGATATATATTTGTATTCCTGGACTTTGACCCACACAATGTTAAAGAATAATTGCTCCGAATGTGAGTGTAAGATGTATTACACTTTTCAATATTGTAATACTCCTTATTTATATCTATACATTACAGGTTACTGAACACAACAGTCTAGTGTCAAAAAAAATTCTCTTCACAAGCCTTGACTAGTCTTCAAATCTGCTTTCCTCTTCTTAATTCCCTGCTGACAAACTAACATAATCAATTGTGTCATCTTTGCGCACATATTCGCATATACGACATCCCATCCCTGCATGTTTCTTTCTTACTTTGAGTACAAAAGTCCAGCAATTTGTTTTTTATTTATTTACATTTTCATTGCTTTCATTAACATCATGACTGCTGTCTCTTCCCTGGTGTCTGAATCTCAGAGGTCGAGATGATATCAAAGATTGACTGAATACCCTGATCTGGTTTTCATGATTTCCACAAATGGTTCTAGTGGTGGTTCTGTACCATTCCTGGAAGGGATGGACAATCCTGTACTGTATTTGATGTATTATGGGTGACTTAGTCCCATATCCTGTAATAATCTGGTCAGATTTGCTTCTTGGCTCAAATACAATCAATGCCTCCCTGTTTTTTTCCTGGATGAATCCTTTAGATTCTCTGACAATATGTAACCTCAGTTGATCTATTCCTTTACTTGTTGCTTTTGATTTTCTGCCTCTTGAACCAGACTTTCTGGTTTCAAAGGCAAAGTTGTTGAATGGCTATAGTTGTACCACTTGTTGCTTTTTATCTGTGGGGCTTCTCCAATTCCTTAACCATCTCATGATTGGTTATGTTTGGCTTGGGCTTACACTTCAACAGTGATATTTTTGTTTGTTATTTTCTTCCTATTAGTAATTCAACCAGTGCATAGTCATTATTTAATACTGTTGCTCTATAGGTGAATATTGCTAATTTCCAATCTGCATTCTTTGACATTAGTGATTTTATGGCCTTGACTGTGCTCTCTGCCTCTTCATTTAACTAAGGATAAAGTGAAGAGCTTGTCACCTGGCTGAAACCTGCCTTTGTTGTGAATTTTCTGACTTTCTTATTCACAAATTTAAGTCAATTATCCAAAACTATTCCTCTGGGAAACTATGTGTTGCAAAAACTCAACTCTGCGATCTAATTACTAAGTCTGCTTTGGTTGAATAAAGTTTTGCTATTTTATTCCATCTTGAGTAGTAGTCCATTAGGAGTAAATATGGCTTTCTTTGAATCAAATAAATCAGTTGCTAACTTTTCCCATGGCCTTTCTGGGAATGTTTAGAAAATTAATGGCTCTGTTGGCAATTGACTGTTTATGGTACATACACAATATGATGAGATAAAACTTTCTATTTCTTTCAAAATACTTGGTTGCCATACCAACTGTTGAGCTCTCTGTTTACATTTTGTGATTCCTAATTGTCATCCTCGAATTTCTTGCCTCATTGACTTTTGTAAAACTATTCTATAATTATACTCCAATAGGTCTTCAACAATCTTTAAGCGCTGATTTGATTCATCACACCTTTTCAATACTTGATCAGCTGGACAGTATTTTGACCATCCTTCTAAACAGAGTTGTCTAACTTTTGTGTGCATCTTGTCCATATTTTTGAGCTGCGCAAGTTTCTCTGTGTTTTCCTCCAGTTGATGGCAATGTATTGTAACCGCAGTAGATTATGATTCCCTAAGAATTAAATCTTCTTTGCTAGCTGCACCCATTGTTGTATTTGAGAGTGGCTCAGCCATTACATGTGCCACGCCTGGAAAATTGTCTATTATGTAGTCATACCTAACAGTCTAAGTCTGAACCTTTGCATTTACAATGGTATTTTTTCAATCTCCTTTGATCCAAGTAACATTACTAATGGGTTAGTGTGCATTTTGACCTAGAATCCCATGAGATATGCTGCAAACCTTCTGCAGTCCCATGTAACAGTGAATGCTTCCTTTTTTATGATTACATACCACTGTTCAGTTTCTGTTTAAGCTTACAATATGAAGTATACAGGCTTTCCTGTTCTATCACTCTGAACCTGATTAAGGACAGCTCCTAGCCCTGTGGACAATGCATCTCCATCTATTATAAGGCTGGATTGTGGTAAGTTCATATATCGGCAGACAGTAAATTCTCCTTAATTTTCCAAAAAGATGCAGCTTGTTGCTGACCCCAGTCCAAATGCTGGCCTTTCTTCAAAAACTCTCATGGATTGAGTGGATCTGACTAAGCCAGGGATGAACTTTCCCACTTGATTCATTACGACTTAGAACCACTGTGTATCATTTACACAATTTAGCGCTGGAAATTTGCTTATGACTGCTGTCTTTCTAGGATTCATGTAGATTCTTTGTTCTTGGATTATATATACCAGAAATTTGATTGTTGCTTTGGAGAATTGACATTTCTTATAGAGACTAAGGCCTGCATTTGGAGTGCCCTTGGACCTTTCTTGAATGCGTGGCGATATTTCTTCTGAGTTTGATCATGCAACAGGATATCATCCATGTGGCATATGGTTCCTATTTTCCTTCCTAAATTCTTGCCATTTTCTCTCTGGGGCTACTCATTCAAATGTATCAAAAGAATCACTAGTGTGCTCTTGGTTAAATGTGGGCCCTGAGGTCCACCTGAATAATATCACCTGTTCCAATGTGAGGTCCAATGCGAGGAAATCTTACAATTGCTCGTTCCTGGAAGCTATTATTTCCAATTATTTTCTCCTTTCATTTGCCACAATCATAAAAAAAACCCAGAGCACCAACAATGTGGCCAGGAATGGAAGTTCTGAAAGCAGTAGTTTCAGCATCAACTATCATTGAAAGGAGGATGAAACAGCAAGTCAGCATGTTTTTGTATGCTACAGGTCCAATAGCAGATGATGGTTTGGTAAGACAACATTACAAAATTTGAATCTTTAATCGAGTTGTTCAAGACATGTTTTAGGCCCAAAAAAATCTAGGAATGGTTTAATCAATGGTCTTAGCAACAGGGAGAATCAATTGAAACATTTATAATAAATGCATAAAAATTGGCAGGAGGGTATGCATATGGAATTAGAGACCTTTACTCTAGGACAAGACAATGTCTCTACTGGACCTTCCATCCCAGGCGACTACACTGATTTAAGTGAGTACTTAAATAATAGCAAAATACTGCAGATTGCTGGAAATCTGAAATAAAAACAAAAAGTGCTGGAGAAACCCAGTAGGTCTAGCAGCATTTACGAACAGAGTTAACATTTCAAGTCTAATCTTACTTTTCTCCAGATTCCATCAGCTTAAAAGAATGCAATAAACCTCATAACTTTTAGGATAACACGAGAAAGAAATTATAAAGCAAACTATTTCAATGGCCACTGGGTAACAAGTGTCAACATCAAAATGTGAGATTGAAATGCTGGATAGGTGAGATAGCGACCTTTCCACAAAGAAACCTCATAAACTTCTTTGGGTTTTAACCATAATCTAGCAGTCGAATTAAACTTTCCACATGGGGATTTGAACTCATGAGGCAAGATTTTAACTCATTCAAATCCAACCTCCTAAGCAAAGTTTAAATCAGGCCTTTCATGCTAAGAGGGCAGGGGGAGAGAGAGAGAGACCCTAAGTTGGTTTTAGATCCTTTTTTTTCAAAGTTGGCTCTTGCTGGATTTCTTTTTAAATGGCTGTGGTCAAACACAGAATGAGCAAATTGACTGCGTCCAGAAAATTTTAGAAATTAATTGGACAAAAGCTATTGAAATAACTCCACAGAGGCCAGTATCCCATCACCAAATCACCCTTTATTTAGACATGGAGAGTCTTTGATACTGTTGCAGGTCCCTCAGAGCCGGCTCTCAGAGTGAACAGGATGTCAGACTCTCATGTTTAAATCTGTCAGCCAGGGCTCCTTGATTAGATCATAATAACAATCCCACTCAGGGAGCTTATATTCTATGAGGTCTGACCTCATTACAATCACTATAGTCGCCTCCTGAAATGTGACACTTCCTACATTTTATGAGCATTCCAGCCAAGCCAACGTAAAGTACCAGTAGACCTGATGTCTGCCTCAGTCAGTTCTGAACAAAAGAGACCATTGGAACTCATGATTGCTTGACTTGGTGCAAACATCCCTACAGTCATCTGCTACAAAATTTAATGGTTTCTGACGAGCAAACACCAAAGTTTCTCAACCCAAAGCCTAAAGCTGCTGATTTGTTTGATTCACACTTTATTACAAGCTTAGCTAAAAGCCTCATCTCAATACCTTTCAAAAAACTGATCCCTGAAGTTAAAAACTGTTTTATCTGCAAAGTGAACAATTTCCCAGCATTCAACTGCTAACCTCAAATATGCACTCTCTCCTTCCCTTTGCTCTGTCTTTATTTCTTGGGTGCATGTATGCATGAATGTGTCTGCGAACCATTCCCTCGAGATTAATGTAATAATAAACATTCCTTAGTTTTACACCAAAAGAACTCAGTATGGGTCATTTTTAAATTGGAATGCAACAAATAGGAACCGAAAGAACTGCGAATGTTGTAAATCAGAAACAAAAACAGAAGTTCCTAGAAAAGTTCAGCATAAGAGAAATCAGAGTTAACATTTCAGTCTGGTGACCCTTCCAGAGAACTGATGATAACTCAGAAAATGTTGGTTTATTTGCAGAAGATGGTGAGGGGGAGTGGGCGTAAGGAGTAAATGATAGGTGGGGATAGAGCCCAAAGAGAGAGAGAACAGCTGATCGGATAAAGAAGTTGGTTATGATCTGGTTAGGAATGTGAATAGCTGTTAATGGAGACTGTTAGTGGCTAACAATAGGTAGTGTGTAATGACAGACTCTGTGGTAGCAAGTCCTGGGGTTAGTGGGGGGCAAGGAAACGGCTCTCAGAGTGAACAGGATGTCAGACTCTCATGTTTAAATCTGTCAGCCAGGGCTCCTTGATTAGATCATAATAACAATCCCACTCAGGGAGCTTATATTCTATGAGGTCTGACCTCATTACAATCACTATAGTCACCTCCTGAAATGTGACACTTCCTACATTTTATGAGCATTCCAGCCAAGCCAACGTAAAGTACCAGTAGACCTGATGTCTGCCTCAGTCAGTTCTGAACAAAAGAGACCATTGGAACTCATGATTGCTTGACTTGGTGCAAACATCCCTACAGTCATCTGCTACAAAATTTAATGGTTTCTGACGAGCAAACACCAAAGTTTCTCAACCCAAAGCCTAAAGCTGCTGATTTGTTTGATTCACACTTTATTACAAGCTTAGCTAAAAGCCTCATCTCAATACCTTTCAAAAAACTGATCCCTGAAGTTAAAAACTGTTTTATCTGCAAAGTGAACAATTTCCCAGCATTCAACTGCTAACCTCAAATATGCACTCTCTCCTTCCCTTTGCTCTGTCTTTATTTCTTGGGTGCATGTATGCATGAATGTGTCTGCGAACCATTCCCTCGAGATTAATGTAATAATAAACATTCCTTAGTTTTACACCAAAAGAACTCAGTATGGGTCATTTTTAAATTGGAATGCAACAAATAGGAACCGAAAGAACTGCGAATGTTGTAAATCAGAAACAAAAACAGAAGTTCCTAGAAAAGTTCAGCATAAGAGAAATCAGAGTTAACATTTCAGTCTGGTGACCCTTCCAGAGAACTGATGATAACTCAGAAAATGTTGGTTTATTTGCAGAAGATGGTGAGGGGGAGTGGGCGTAAGGAGTAAATGATAGGTGGGGATAGAGCCCAAAGAGAGAGAGAACAGCTGATCGGATAAAGAAGTTGGTTATGATCTGGTTAGGAATGTGAATAGCTGTTAATGGAGACTGTTAGTGGCTAACAATAGGTAGTGTGTAATGACAGACTCTGTGGTAGCAAGTCCTGGGGTTAGTGGGGGGCAAGGAAACGAGAGAGCTCAGGCCCTAAAACAATTGAACTCAATACTGCATTTGGAGGGCTGCAGGGTCCCCAAGCTGAAAACTAGATGGATTGTTCTTTCAGCTTGTGCTGAGCTTCAGTGGAACACTGCAGTGAGCCTGAGACAGAGATGGTAGCCAGGGAACAGGATGGTGTGTTAAATTGGCAGGTAACTGGAAGCTCAGGGCCCTTTTTGCGGGCAGAACATCGATGTTCTGCAAAGGGCTCCACCAGTCTATGCCTTGTTTCCCCAATGTGGAGGAGACCACATTGTGAGCAGCAAATGCGGTCATCTAGATTGTGTGATGTTAATAGGACATGGGGCATCACACACACACAAAAAAATAAGAACAGAAGAATCAAAACCAATCTCTAATAAGGACAGGTGAGGAGGACAGTAAAAATATTTAAATTCACCTCTCCCTCTTGACTGTGACAGGACACTACTTGCAGATTGCTAGACTTGTATCATAATCCTTGTCTTTTGGTGATGGTGCAATGGATACACAGCATTTGTATTAGCTGAAGAATCAAGTCAGTGGCCTATCTTTCTTTCCATTTGGAAGATATAGTTGACTTTATATACCACTTGGAATCTTCCCAACTCTTGAACAATTTTCACAATTACTTCATGCAACTCTTGAAGTACAACCTTTTGTGGTGAATTGGGTTTTAGTCTGTAGTATCGAGTAATAAAGATGATGCTGAGAAACAGGAATCTCTGTTGAAGGAGTGCCAAAGGAAAGGTATTAAACTGAACAAGAATCAAATGAAGTGTCACAGAGCAGAAGTGAAATATTTAGGCTATAAACTTACAAAATATTGACTAAAACCAGATCCTGTTAAACTTGAAGCAGTGTTTAAAATAATTTTCCCTACAGACATTGAAGATATTACCCTTTGTGTTAGGTACCTTGCTTGTTCTCCTCATATTCTATGCCTAGTTAGTTGCTGCTTTTGTGAAATGATATGATGTGTTGGGTGACTTATTTCCCTAGTATTTAAGACCAGAGTTGACTCATCTCCAGGAATATGCTGACGTAGATATTTTGTTACAGTGACAAGGAATCGGACCTTTTGGTCCAACCTGTCAACATTGATTAAAATTAATCTAGTCCCATTTGCCAACACTTGGCCCATATCCCTCGAAACCCTTCCTATTCATATACCCATTTAGATGTCTTTTAAATGTTGCAATTGTACCAGCCTCCACCACTTCCTCTAGCAGCTCATTCCAAACATGCACCACCCTCGTGTGAAAAGGTTACCCCTTTGGTCCCTTTTAAATCTTTCCCCTCTCACCCTGAACCTACATCCTCTAGTTCTGGGGTCCCCCAAACCAGGAGAAAGACCTCGTCTATTTGCCCTGTATGTGCCCCTCATGATTTTTTAATCCTCTATAATGTCACCCCTCAGTCTCCAATGCTCCAGACAAAACAGCCCTAGCCTAGTCAGTCTCTCCCTATAGCTCAAACCCTCCAACCTGGCAAAATCCTTTTAAATCTTTTCTGAAGCCTTTCAAGTTTCACAACATCCTTCCTATAGGGAGACCTGAATTGCACACAATACTCCAAAACTGGCCGAACCAATGTCCTGTACAGCCACATGACCTCCCAACTACTACACTCAATCCTCTGACCAATAAAGGAAAGCATACTAGATGCCTTCTTCGCTATCCTATCTACCCAAGACTTCACTTTCAAGGAACTATAAACCTGCACTCCAAGGTCTCTTTGTTCAGCAACACTCCCTAGGGTCTTAAGTGTATAAGGTCTGCTAAGATATGCTTTCCCAAAATGCAGCACCTCACATTCATCTAAATTAAACGCCCACCTGCCACTCCTCAGCCCATTGGCCCATCTGATCAAGTTCCCCTTGTACTCTGAGGTAACCTTCTTTGCTGAGGACGACACTTCCAATTTTGGTGTCATCTGCAAATTTACTAACTATACCTATGTTCACATCCAAATCGTTTATATAAATGATGAAAAGTAGTGGACCCATCACCGATCCTTGTGGCACACCACTGGTCAGAAGCCTCCAGTCTGAAAATCAACCCACCACCTCCACTCTCCGTCTTCTACCTTTGAATCAGTTCTGTATCCAAAAGGCTAGTTCTCCCTGTATTCCATGTGATCTAACCTTGCTAACCAGTCTACCATGACGAACCTTGTCAAACGCCTTACTGAAGTCCATATGGATCATGTCCACCACTCTACCCTGATCAATCCTCTTTGTTACTTTATGACTCGAAGGGGTGATGGTCCTTTTTTGAAAATTCCTGAATGTGTCAGTAGCAGCAAAGGCCTTACAAAATCAGGTTCAGTGCCACTCTCCAGTGATACAGTAAATATGTACTTGGTCCTTACAACCTATTGGTGCTGGACACGTTTATCAGTTTTACAAATTGATTTCAGGACATATAGGAGAAAGTGCATCACTGCAGTTGCTGGAGATCAGACTTGAGACAATGGTGCTGGAAAAGCACAGCAGGTCAGACAGCATCTGAGGAGTAGGAGAATTGATGTTTCAGGCATAAGCCCTTCACCAGGACATTTCTGAAGAAGAGTTTATGCTCAAAACTTCAACTCTCGTGCTCCTTGGATGCTGCCTGACCTGCTGTGCTCTTCCAGCACCACACATTCAGGACATATAATCCCAATAACATCTTAGCAGTGCTGTGCAAATTTAGCTTCAAGGTTCCTGGTGAAGCAATGGCAGCTGTCATTCCTGTGTTCTGAGAAGCTGTTTCTATTGTGCTGATGCTGCAGAAATCCCCCAGATATCCCTGTGTTTGACAATTCGTTGGAAACATGTGAAACATATGAAATAGGAGCAACATTAAACCAATCAGCCCTCAAGACTGCTCTGCCATTCAATAAGATCACAGCTGCTCTGTTTATGTTTTGCATTTTCCATTAATTTTTGATTTGCTTGGCTAACAAGAAATTATCTATTTAAATAAAAGCAAAATGTTGCGGATGCTGGAAGTCTGAGGTAAAAAGGAAATCTGAAGCATTATATCAGACTGGAAATGGTAGATTGCTCTCTCTGCACATGCTGCCAAGCTTTCTGAGCTTCTCCAGGATATTCTCTTTTTATTTAAAAGTCTATCCACTTCCACCTTAAAAATATTCAGTGATCCTGCCTCAACAGCCTTCTGAGGGAATGAGTGCCAAAGTCACACAACTCTTTGAGAGAAACAAACTGTTCTTCTCTCTGTCCAGACAGAGACCCCTAATTTTGGGTGAGCCCTCATTTACAAATGACCCACAAGAGGAAACATCCTTGCTACGATCACCTTGTAAAGATCTTCTATAAAACGTGCTGGAATTCTCCTAGTTGTCCATCTTCTAAAGTATTGACAGAGAAACCATCTTACATCTCCCCAGCAGTCAGTTCTGTTATTGAAAATGTGGTGGAATGGAAAGTTCATTTCTCAGTGTGATGTTGTTGATATCATTCAGATCTTCAAAGTTTGGATCAATTGTGTGGTCATGAATGGCAGACTACATCTGGAAGGGCTTTTCACTATTGTCCATGCCAAACCATTGCTTGGAAATTTGGAGTGGTGCCTTACTGCTCTGGTGCCAAAGAGCTCCCTGAAATTTTATATCAGCGCAGTAGGCAGCATTTCTGTAAGAGGTCAGGAACTCTTCCAGGCATAGTACCCTACACTGAGATACAGAAAATCCAGCCATAGCCCTTTTCCCAAAACAATCTCACAAATATCCTGCATAACCTGAATATCTCATAACCTGAATATCTGTGTTCTTCTGCACATATGTTCAATGTTAAAGCTACTTTCTTACTGTAACCTGAACAATCTTTCCTGACTGCTGTATCTATATAACCTGAGCAGTCTCTTACTGTACCTGTACCTGTATAGACTGAACAGTCTCTCACTGTTACAGCCCCTGTATAGCCTGAAAAGTCTCTTGCTGTACCTGTACCTGTATGACCTGAACAGTCTCTCGCTGTTCCTGTATCTGTATAATCTGAACAGTCTCTCGCTCTTCCTGTACCTGTATGACTTGAACAATGTTTCGTTGTTACTGTACCTATATAACCTGAACAGTCTCTCACTGTTCCTGTACCTGTATAATCTGAACAGTCTCTCGCTGTTCCTGTACATGTATAACCTGAACACTCTCTCGCTGTTCCTGTATAACCTGAACAGTCTCTCACTGTTCCTGAACCTATATAACCTGAACAGTCTCTCACTGTTCCTGTACCTGTATAATCTGAACAGTCTCTCGCTGTTCCTGTACATGTATAACCTGAACAGTCTCTCGCTGTTCCTGTATAACCTGAACAGTCTCTCGCTGTTCCTGTATAACCTGAACAGTCTCTCACTGTTCCTGTACCTGTATAACCTGAACAGTCTCTCACTGTTCCTGTACCTGTATAATCTGAACAGTCTCTCGCTGTTCCTGTACATGTATAACCTGAACAGTCTCTCGCTGTTCCTGTATAACCTGAACAGTCTCTCACTGTTCCTGTACCTGTATAACCTGAACAGTCTCTCACTGTTCCTGTACCTGTATAATCTGAACAGTCTCTCGCTGTTCCTGTACATGTATAACCTGAACAGTCTCTCGCTGTTCCTGTATAACCTGAACAGTCTCTCACTGTTCCTGTACCTGTATAATCTGAACAGTCTCTCACTGTTCCTGTACCTGTATAACCTGAACAGTCTCTCGCTGTTCCTGTACATGTATAACCTGAACAGTCTCTCACTGTTCCTGTACCTATATAACCTGAACAGTCTCTCACTGTTCCTGTACCTGTATAACCTGAACAGTCTCTCGCTGTTCCTGTACATGTATAACCTGAACAGTCTCTCACTGTTCCTGTACATGTATAACCTGAACAGTCTCTCACTGTTCCTGTACATGTATAACCTGAACTGTCTCTCGCTGTTCCTGTACCTGTATGACCTGAACAGTCTCTCGCTGTTCCTGTACCTGTATAACCTGAACAGTCTCTCGCTGTTCCTGTATATGTATAACCTGAACAGTCTCTCACTGTTCCTGTACCTATATAACCTGAACAGTCTCTCACTGTTCCTGTACCTGTATAACCTGAACAGTCTCTCGCTGTTCCTGTACATGTATAACCTGAACAGTCTCTCACTGTTCCTGTACATGTATAACCTGAACAGTCTCTCACTGTTCCTGTACATGTACAACCTGAACTGTCTCTCGCTGTTCCTGTACCTGTATGACCTGAACAGTCTCTCACTGTTCCTGTACATGTATAACCTGAACAGTCTCTCACTGTTCCTGTACCTATATAACCTGAACAGTCTCTCACTGTTCCTGTACCTGTATAACCTGAACAGTCTCCTGCTGTTCCTGTACCTGTATAGCCTGAACAGTCTCTCACTGTTACTGGATCTGTATAACCTGAACAGTCTCTCGCTGTTCCTGTATAACCTGAACAGTCTCTCACTGTTACTGTACCTGTATAACCTGAACAGTCTCTTGCTCTTCCTGTTCATGCATAACCTGAACAATCTCTTGCTGTTCCTATGCCTGTATAACCTGAACAGTCTCTCGCTGTGCCTGTGCCTGTATAACCTGAACAGTCTCTCACTGTTCCTGTACCTATATAACCTGAACCATCTCTCACTGTTCCTGTACCTATATAACCTGAACAGTCTCTCGCTGTTCCTGTACCTATATAACCTGAACAGTCTCTCGCTGTTCCTGTACCTATATAACCTGAACAGTCTCTCACTGTTCCTGTACCTGTATAACCTGAACAATCTCTCACTGTTCCTGTACCTGTATAACCTGAACAGTCTCTTGCTGTTCCTGTACATGTATAACCTGAACAGTCTCTCACTCTTCCTATACTTGTATAACCTGAACTGTCTCTCACTGTTCCTGTACCTGTATAACCTGAACAATCTCTCGCTCTTCCTATACTTGTATAACCTGAACAATCTCTCGCTGTTCCTGTACCTGTATAACCTGAACAGTCTCTCACTCTTCCTATACTTGTATAACCTGAACAATCTCTCGCTGTTCCTGTACCTGTATAACCTGAACAATCTCTCGCTCTTCCTATGCTTGTATAACCTGAACAATCTCTCGCTGTTCCTGTACCTGTATAACCTGAACAATCTCTCGCTCTTCCTATACTTGTATAACCTGAACAATCTCTCGCTGTTCCTGTACCTGTATAACCTGAACAGTCTCTCACTCTTCCTATACTTGTATAACCTGAACAATCTCTCGCTGTTCCTGTACCTGTATAACCTGAACAGTCTCTCACTCTTCCTATACTTGTATAACCTGAACAATCTCTCGCTGTTCCTGTACCTGTATAACCTGAACAGTCTCTCACTCTTCCTATACTCGTATAACCTGAACAGTCTCTTGCTGTTCATGTTCCTGTCTAATTTGAACAGTCTCTCGCTCTTCCTGCACCTGTGTAATCTGAACAGTCTCTCGCTCTGCCTGCACCTGTATAACTTGAACAGTCTCTTGCTGTTCCTGTACCCGTATAACCCGAACAGACTCTCACTGCTCATGTACCTATATAACCTGAACAGTCTCTCACTGTTCCTGTACCTGTATAACCTGAACAGTGTCTCGCTGTTCCTATACCTGTATCACCTGAACAGTCTCTCGCTGTTCCTGTACCTGTATAAGCTGAACTATGTCTCGCTGTTCCTGTACCTGTATAACCTGAACAGTCTCTCACTGTTACTGTACCTGTATAACCTGAACAGTCTCTCACTGCTCCTGTACCTGTATAACCTGAACAGTCTCTCACTGTTCCTGTACCTGTATAACCTGAACAGTCTCTCACTGTTCCTGTACCTGTATAACCTGAACAGTCTGTCACTGCTCCTGTACCTGTACAACCTGAAGAGGCTCTTGATGCTCGCCGACTCCTGTTTATGGTTCACTTTGGTTTACTAACCGCCTGGATCTGTATAATTGCATGAATTTGCATGGTTGTTTCTGGCACACAACATAGTTTTCTGCATTGTATGTCTCCATTTAAAGGAGACAATTGAATCAAGTCCAGCTTTTAATGTAAATTCAACTTTATTTTGCTCATTGTTTTTGATTGATTCAGTGTGATTGTGGGGTAGCTGGGCTAAAGCTGAATTGACTCATTAAGCAATTTATTTCATCTGGTCTCATCTGAATATCAGATATTTAGAGCACGTTTGAAGTCATTTCTAACGCAAACTACATTTTCATCTTTGTCTGTTTAGCTTTTTTTTTGCCTAGTCCTATCAATGTCCTGCCGTGCAGTGTGTGCTACTTCCAATTTTTTCAAATATTTCCTCATGGTCAATTAATGGAGTGAACAGCTCCCGAGAGCCCATGTGTCCAATTCCAGAGGTGGCCTCTCAATATATGTGACATGGCTTAAAGATGTGTTCCTCATTCCCAAATTTTGACACCAGCTTATTCATAGCACAGTCACAATTCTCTGACTTTGATGATGAAATAAAGTCCATTAGTATGGAGCTGTCATCATCTCAGGTTAGGATAGTAAGGAAGGGCAGAATCATCTCAGGCCCTGAACAATGTGCACTGTGGCAAGAAATCTGAGCAAATCACATGAATATTTAACTATTACTGTTCTCAATGTCGACACCAACAAATCACATTTGCCAACTATGTTCTGGTCATTGAGATATGACTCTCACTGGTGATGGTGAGAGGCCTGTTACTGGAGATTATCATTCATTATCATCGTCACTATTACTCAATTTCACCTTATTAAAATGCACTCTTTTATTCCACCTCCTGCCACATAATAAACAGATATCGATGATTTCCAATTCGAAAGTCCGAGTGGGTACCTGATGCTGCTGCTCATCACTTGCTCATTTGGCCCTCCATCTTGAATACCTGGCAATGTCATACCTGGGACTAATCCACGGGCAGTCTCCGTACACCCACATCCACGGACAGTCTCCGGACACCCACATCCACGGACAGTCTCCGGACACCCACATCCACGGACAGTCTCCGGACACCCACATCCACGAGCAGTCTCCGGCCACCCACATCCACGAGCAGTCTCCGGACACCCACATCCACGAGCAGTCTCCGTACACCCACATCCACGGGCAGTCTCCACACATTCACTGACATTAGCATCCAACATGTTCCAGACTATCTGTCGCCTCATATCTCTGACCCAGTTATAGCATGCCCTTACATTTCAGTGCTGCAAATTGGGTGTTTTAAGGCCAACACTGCCCACCATCCCCACCGCCCCCCATCCCTACTCCAACCCGCTCACCACCTCACTTTAGCCATTCTTTCTGTTGCCTTTCTTACCAGCCACTGCAGTGCTGCTGCAAGGCACTTGTATGTAGATGTATGCACCTAGCTGATGGATTGGATCAGGCTGTATCTCAGGCTCTTAGTGCTCACTTATTTAGGGTCCATCTGGTTGCTCACAGTATTCCAACCCGACCTTGCCTGTTGAGCTTTCAGGTTTCCATATCGGGCAGCACGGTGGATGGGGCAGCACGGTGGCTCAGTGGTTAGCACTGTTACCTTATAATGCCAGGGACCCAGATTCGATTCCAGGATTGGGCGACTGTCTGTGTGGGGTTTGCACATTCTCCCTGTGTGTCTGTGTGGGTTTCCTCCCGCAGGCCAGGTAATTGGCCATTCTAAATTGCCCATTGTGTTAAGTGCATTAGTCAGAGGGAAATGGGCCTGGGTGGGTCAGTGTGGATTTGTTGGGCCGAAGGGCCTATTTCCACACTGTAGGGAATCTAGTCTCCCTTTCACCCAGAGCTTACGGCCTTCAGTCTTGCTTAACTTTTAGCATTGAGACAAAGCCGGCAACCTGTCGTGGTTGTCAGCAGTGATCAGTCCGGGGTGGGGGGGGATGGTGGTGATCATACTGTGGTATGGCACTGTGCTATGTCAATCTCACACCCAGTAAACATATTGCATGTGCTTCAACCAAATGGTCATGTCTCAATGTCGAAGGGGGGTATTCCTCAGTCAATTCAAGGAAAACACCCTTCAGGCAGGAGGTCCTAGCACAGTAAGTCAAGTTCAACCTTCAATATTAGTTCAGGAGTTTGAGCACAGTCAGTCATTCACCCAGACCAGCTGGTGAGTGGGACAATTGGACTAGCATCAGCCAAGAGGAGGAACATGATAGGCAGTGGATAAAGCAAGTTTAAGACAATTGTGTGAGAAAACTCACTGGGTCTTGGATGAAACTCAATGAAAATGACACTGCCAAATATGGGAAGATACACCTTTTGGACAGTCACACAAATGCTCCAACACAAACACACACTAACACTGACATACATACTCATATCTGATAAAGACATAAAACAACCTGCTAGGCAACATGGGTATAACTTAGTAACAACTGGTGTCATTGCAAGTCAGAAACATTCAACGATGGGCATCATTAGGCATCATAAAATTCTTGAGAATGTGAAGGAGCTACTGAGCTACTGTACATGATTTTCATTAACATCATTAAGTTGTATTTAAATTATGCATCTGAAATAACTGCCAGTACCCCAAGTCAATATTTATTTACATGTGCACAGTACACTGGCTGTGACCAGCCTGCTCAGAGTCAGTCCCTGAAGTCAGGAGACTCTCTGAATTCTCTGTATTTTTTTCTGTTCACACTACCACCTAGTTGCGGTAGTGCTTATTTTTTCCCCAGCACCCAAGCGTGTGCGCAGGTGTGAGACACATTGAAAGACACAAGGTGCACCAATTTCTGTTCAGTTTCCACCACCAGGAAGAAAAGAAACACTTGAGTAGCCAGTGACAAGCACTGCCCTTCACATCAGAGGGCAATGCTGTGTGATCAGGGGAGGGGAGGGGAGGGATTAAATCAAAATAGAATTGGAGGGGGAAATAATTCACTCCACTCCCTTCGGCGCCCACCTCTCCCTGAACAACTCCAGGGTGTTAATTCTCTTTTTCTCTTATCCCACATACTAAATGGTCTCTCAGCATCTCATTAATGGTTTACCTATTGCTTCTCATCTGCCCCATTGTCATTTGACCAGCAAAAGACATTGCATTCTTTCCAAATACTGTGCCCAGTCTTCAATGGCACAATCAGAACAGTTGCCTCCCTATTAATGGCCTGATACCAGAAATGCCATCCCCAACTCAAAGATAACTGCTACGAGTGATTTTCTTCAGGAGCATGCTTTTTTCTCATCGTCAGTGAAATAACTCTACAGAGGCCAGTATCCCATCACCAAGTCACCCTTTACACATGCAGAGTCCTTGAAACTTATCCAGTTCCCTCAGAGCCAGCTCTCAGAATGAACAGGATGTCTGACACACCTGATCCTTTTTTTAATTACACATGTTGTGTGTGTGTGCAGGTGTGAGACACAGTGAAAGACACAAGGTGCACGAATCCTTATTCAAATTTCCACCACCAGGAAGAAAAGAAACACCCGAATGGCCAGTGACAAGCACTGCCCTTCACATCAAAGGGCAATGTTGTTTGACCAAACAGTGAAGGGGAGGGCAGGGATTAAATCAAAATAGAGTTGGAGGGGGAAATAATGCACTCCACTCCCTGCGGCGCCCACCTCTCCCTGAACAACTCCAGGGTGTTGGGAGAGACCATGTGCTCCTTCTCCAAGGACACCTGGGCTCTAACGTAACCCCGGAAGAGGGGCAGGCAGTCGGCCCTAACGCCCCCCTCCACGGCCCGCTGCCTGGACCTGTTGATGGCCAATTTGGCCAGGCCCAGGAGCAGACCCGCGAGGAGGTCTTCAGACCTACCCTCCCTCCTCTGTACCGGGTGCCCGAAGATCAGGAGGTGGGACTGAAGTGCAACCAAAAGCAGAGGAGGTGGTTTTTAAGAAAATCAAAAAGGGAGTGCAAACGCCCACACCCAATATATACATGGTCCACAGCGCCACAGAACAAGCAGTTGGGCTGGGAGTCCGTGAACCACCGCAATCTGCGGTTGCAGGGGACTGCTGCGTGCAGCACCGTCCACCCCAGATCCCCGAGAGAAAGGGAGAGGACTCCCGCATAGAGAGACCTCCACTGGGGATCTCCACCGCCCGGTGGCAAATGGGCACGCCAAGGCGTGTCCGGACGGTGGATGAGGGAGAAGAGGTGGACGGTGTGCAGCAGCAGTCTATACAGGGCCTGCCTTTTTACATCCTTGAAAGGGACGAAATCAAAATTCCTGAGGCGGCTCAGGTTGTGGGGCATAGGTTCCCGTGGAAGTACGGGACCTTGGGGCCAATGTGAAATTCCATCCGGGCTGGGGTGAGCGCGGACGGGATCCCACCGCACACCTGAGCGTCCTCCAACTGGTGCACTACGTCGGGTTGAGCACCGCTGTTTTAAGGCATCGGATGGCGGTGGCCATGTACTGGACGTCTACCGCTGCCCTGCTAGCTATGTCCTGTGGCAGCGTCCAGCCTATCCCCGACCCTGGTCACCCTCGCCGCCACGGCCCTCCCCTCTGACAGCCACTCGAACCCGCGAGTGCGGAGGTGCGGATTCCTGAACAACGGCTCCCTGACAACAGCCGCTACTCCAGCTGGAGGGTAGGCGCGACGTGATTCGACCATGTTCCAAACAGGTCCTGGTAAAAGACAGGCAGCGCCTGGAGGGCGACCTCCAAACCGTCACGGTCGACGAACAGGAGCTGCATGTCATAGTTGAGGTTATGCACCTGGCAGAAAAAAAAAAACAAACAAACATCGCCAGGGCACACCACCTAGGAGGAGGGTCGACGTAAAGGTATCGCTGCAAGGTCTGAAGGCGACTCCACCCTCCTCAATAGGGAGACTCAGAACCTGCGCGGCGACCCAGTGCATCTTTTTGTCCCAGAAAAAGTCGACCAACATTCTCTGGATGTCAGCGACAAAGCCAGGAGGAGGGACCAAAGTGACCAGCCGGTACCACAGCATGGTGGCCACCAGCTGGTTTATGACCAGCACTCGACTCCTGTAAGATAGCACTCGGAGCAGTCCTGTCCTGAGCCGAGACTTTGGCCTCCAGCTCCTGCCAGTTGGCCGGCCAGGATTCTTCAGCCGGGTGAAGTAGACCCCCAGGTAGAGGAGATGGGTGGTACTCCAGCTGAACCCCTGTAACTCCTCCGGCAGGGAGCCCACCCACCACGTACCAACCAGTAGTCCAAAACATTTGGCCCAGTTGATCCTGGCGGAAGACGCTGCCGAGTACTCAGCCTGGCACTCGCGCATCCTCCCCAGGTCAGTGAAAACGAGGAGCACGTCGTCGGCGTAGGCCGAGAGGACCACCCCCGTGCCTGTGCCGCGCAGAACCAGCCCTGACAACCTCCTCCGCAAGAGGCGCAGGAAAGGCTCCAAGCACAGGGAATACAGCTGGCCGGACAGGGGGCAGCCTTGACGCACTCCTCTCCCGAAGCGAAGGGGCGCCATCAGGGACCCGTTAACTATAACCAGACACTCTGCGGCAGCGTACAAAAGTCGGATCCGGGCGACGAACTGCGTCCCGAACCCGAATGCCCGCAGAGTCCCGAGCAGGTACTCGTGATCGACCCTGTCGAACGCCTTCTCCTGGTCGAGAGACAGGAAGGCGCTCGGCAGACCAGCCCGTTGACAGAAATGGATCAGGTCCCGGACCAGGTGGACGTCGTCGTGTATCCTCCAGCCTGGGACCGTGTAGGACTGGTCCGGGTGAATCATGTGGGCCAGCACGGAAGCCAGGAGAGAAGACAACACCCTGGTGATGATTTTGTAGTCCGTGCTGAGGAGGGAGACCGGACGCCAGTTCTTCAAGGAACGAAGGTCCCCCTTCTTTGGCAGCAGGACGATGACCGCCCTGTGCCAGAAAAGGGGCAGCTGTCTGGCATTTAGACACTTCCCCAGGACCTGTGCGTAGTCGTTCCCCAGGACGTCCCAGAACGCCCTGAAGAACTCCACAGTCAGCCCGTCCAGCCCCGGGGTTTTGCCCCTCGAGGACGCTGGTCAGCTCCTCTAAAGTGAAGGGAGCGTCGAGCCTTCCGGCGTCCTCCGGGCTGAGCTGCAGCAGATCCTCCCACAGAACTCCAAGCATCCTAGCTGGACGGATCCGGAGAGAACAGAGCCGTGTAATAGTTTCAGACGTGGGCCCTGATGCCCTCCGGATCCGAGACGAGGGACCCGTCGTCGGCCAGCAGCACAAGGAGCTGCTTTTTTCCAGCGAGTAGAAGAAGGGGGAGCCGCGGTCCAGGACCTGGAGGAGCTGGTTCTGCGACCTCACGTACGTGCTCCGAGCCCCGACGAGCTGCAGGTCCCGGAGCGCGGCCTTCTTCTCTTCGTACGCCCCACGCAGGGCCGGATCCGCGTCAGGCTGACCGAGGCGTGACTCCAGGTCGAGCATCTCCCTCTCCAACTCCATGATCCTGGATTTCCATCTCTTCGTTGACCCCCTCACGTACTCCTGACAGAAGACGCGGACGTGAGCCTTGCCCACGTCCCACCATAGCCTCAGGGAGGGGAAGCTTCCCCGCTTCCTTCTCCAGCCGGCCCAGAAACGACGAAACGAGTCCCAGAACCGCTCGTCCTCCAGCAGCAGGTTGTTAAAGTGCCAGTACGCGGAGCCGAGCCTGGCGCCGAACGGAAGGAGTTCCGCCCACACCAGGTGATGGTCCGTGCACGACACCTGCCGCGTGGAGGCCTTCGGAAAACAGGAGGCGTACGCCCGCGAAACGTACAGGCGGTCGATTCTGGACGCTCCGACCCCAGGCCTCACGAAGGTGAAGGCGATGGAGTCGGGATGGAGATTCTGCCAGACATCAACCAGGTCGAAGGACTTGACCAAGTCACCCAACCTCTTCCCCGACGCCCAGCCAGTGCGGGCACCGCCGTGGTCCCTGCCCTCGAGGACAGTTAAAGTCTCCCGAGGACGACGCACTGGTTCTCGTCGATGAAAGCGAGATGAACGGACACTTCTTCATAGAAGCTCGCTTGCCTTGGCCCGGCCAGGGGAGCGTAGACGTTCACCAAGTGAAGCACCGTGCTCCCCAGCCAAACCGTCAGATGAAGCCAACGGCCTGGCACTGGCTCCCTGACCCCCAAGATCGCTGGCTGAAAATGCGGGGCCAACAGGATAGCCACCCCGCCAGATCTGCGGGTGAGGTGACTCATGTAGACCCCCCCTCCCCCCGCCACTCCAGGAGCCAGGTGGCTGTGTCTCCCGGGGTAGTGTGGGTTTCTTGCAGGAAGCACACCGCATACCTCCCGTCCCGACGGACCGAGAGGGTCTGGAATCTGCGCTGAGATTCCCTGCTGCCGTTGACGTGGAGGCTGGCTATAGTCGTCTCCATGTTGGAAGTGCTGTGCAACCACCACCAGTACAGTTAAAAACCTATATACACATTTACGGGGAGGACGAGGGAGAGGCACAGAATTCCCTCACCCTCACCAGGAGTGCCCCCAGGAAGTTCCCGACTCGCTTTCGCTCGTTGATGTCAAGCCCAAGTGCCTGGCGAGCAGCATGGGCCAACCAGTAAACTCTTTCAAAAGAGCTCCAGCGGTCGAGCGCCAGTTGGGCTCTATCCCGGCGACCCCGAGTTTCCTCGACAAATTCCTGGAGTTCCTTGGGGGCGGGGGGGGGGGGGGTGAAAATGAGGGGGGAGATCGGTGGGAGGCACCTGGGATTCAAAAATGTCACTGCAGACAGAGTCCGCGTCGTCCCCGGTGTCCGCCACCGATCCCAAACCCTCCTCCGGGAGGTTGCCCTCGGTCACCGACCCCTCCCCCACCAAGGGGATGGGGGCTGGTCCGGCACCGCCATCCAGCCTCGAACCCCCAGCGACCCCAGCGACCCCACCCCCAGGGTCACCGGCGGTACCTTCCTTGGCGCACCCCATCCCGGAACACCCCGAGTTCGCGTCGTCGGGCGGCGGGCCCCGCTCCTCTCCCAACACTGGGACACCTGGCTCCTCAGGGAAAAGGTCATCCCCCAGGGCCAAGGCCCCCGGAAAAACAGTCTGGGAGGGAGGAGCGAGGATAACACCTTCCGGCCCTCCACCGCTCGGCGAACCAGTAAAGGGTCCTCTGTCGTCACCCACACCGCGGCCCTCGTGGTTGTTGAAGTCCTCCCCAGGGGCCAGAGGAGTCGAGGCAGCAGGAAGCCCTGCTGTAGCCCCTGGGGGTTCTGGCAGGTCGGGCCGCGGTGCGGGACAGTTTGGGGGGCAGCGTTGGCTCGTCCCCTGGAGAGGGGCAGCGCTACCGGCGCGCTACAGGAGTGTCTCTCCCCTCCAAGGGCCAGCACCTCTTCCCCAGACAGACAGGGGGGAATTTATGGGCCTTCCCCTCCCCGCCCGCCTTGGTGGTCATGGGGCCCAAGGTCCCTCCCCCCCCAGACTTTCCTGGAATACGATTGGCTGGGGGAAGGCAGGGGGCGTGGCCAGGTGGGGCAGGTCAGCTGTGTCACTTCCTGCCCCGCCCCTGGTTTATCAGGTGACAGCGGGTAGGGTAGGGTCGGGTAGGGGCAGGGCCCAGTTCCCTCTCCAGGGTCCGGAGACACGGTCGCTGCAGGTGGTTGGGCAGCGGTGGATCCCCCCAGGTTCGTGCCAGGGTGGGGTGGGGCTCAGGGGCCCCTGGGCCAGGTGTTGCAGCGCCAGGGGCGGGCGTCGAAGCCCCAGGGGTTTCTCTATCGGGGTGGGGGGTAGATGTGGGGTCAGTGGGACTAGGGTCAAGTATGGGTTTGGGGGTCATGGTTCCCGCGCCGGGGCGACGCTGGCACGGCCGCAGGGGCAGGTCGTGGGCTGGGTGTCGGGGAAGGGGATAGGGTGGTCTCCCCGTGGGCTGGCCTGACGCGTCGCGTCGTCTTCAGTGCCTTCCGGCCAGCTGGACGCTCACCCCGCTCCCTGCCGGAGGCTGGAGGATTGGAAGCCTCCGACTTAGCCTCCGGTGCCGGGGCTTGAGGTGTTGACTTTGGGGAAGGGGGAGTGGGTGCGGCGGCACCACCATCAGCCATTGGCATGGGCTGGGCAGCCTTCTGGGTGGGGCAGTTTTTTCTTCTGTGCCCCACCTCGTGGCACAGGTGGCACCACATGCCGTCAGCCGTCCAGAAGGCGCGGTAGGCCGCGCCCTCGTGGAGGAGGGTGAATGAGCCCTCGGTGATCTTCTCCCGGGCCAGGCAAATAAACACCAGGCGTCGGAAGGAGTATATGTGTCGGAGGGCGGGGTCCTTAAGACCGAGCAGGAGCGGATGGACCCCTGACCGGATCTCCCCCAAGGTGGTGAGATGGGGAAGAAGGAGTTCACTTGAAATGAAGGGCGGGACGTTGGAGATCACGACGCTCTGGGCTGTGACCTCCAATGGGTCGACGGGCAAATGTGTCCCGCCCACAGTGAGCCCCCTCTCCACGGCCAGGTGGACCGCCTGCTCGGTCTTCAGAAAAAATACGGCCTTCTCGTACATCCGGGCCACAGCGATGATGGCCAGTGGGCCGACCACACTAGCCATGGCCTTGCTGCAGGCCTCGATGGACATGTTGGGGTGAGGATAGGCCTTTACCCACAGGCGTTTAGTCAGGTGCCTGAAGGGGGTTTGGGTTGCGGCCGGGGTTGGGACAGCTGAGTCTAAGGCAGCGGCTACCCCGGCGTAGGTGCGGCTGGGCCCCGCGGCCTTCGGGCTCACCATACTCTGCTGCTGGATGTTAGGCCTCAGGCAGCAGCAGTGAAGGTGGGCCTCTGGCAGTAGCAGTGGTGAAAGTCCTGGGGATATGCCCAAGGCCAGTCCCAGGCAGCGACAGTGGAGATTGGCCTCAGGCAACAGCAGCGATTGAAACAGCCCTCGGGCGAGTCCCAGGTAGGCCCTCGGTCGCAGCAGTGGGGGCAGACCTGTTGGGGAGGGTCCCCAAGGCAAGTCTCAGGCAGCCCCAAAATTGAGTCCCAGGCAGCTGTAGTGGAGGTGGGCCTCCAGTAGTGGCAATGGTGGAGGTCCTGGGGAGGGGACAAGGTGAGTCCCAGGCAACGGTGCTGGAGGCAGGCCTCAGGCAACAGCAGCAGTGGAGGCAGGCCTCTGGCAAGTCCTAGGCTGCAGCGGTGGGGGCAGGCCTGTTGGGGAGGGTCCCCAAGGCAAGTCCCAGGCAGCCCCAAAATTGAGTCCCAGAGAGCAGTAGTGGTGGAGGTTGTAGGAAGGGGCCCAAGGTGAGTCCCATGCAGCGGTGGTGGAGGCAGGCCTCAGGCAACAGCAGCAGTGGAAGCAGGCCTCTGGCAAGTCCTGAGCAGGCCCTTGTTCGCAGCGGTGGGGGGCAGATCTGTTGGGGAGGGTCCCTAAGGCAGCCCCAAAATTGAGTCCAAGGCAGCAGCAGTGAAGGTGGGCCTCTAGTAACAGCAGCAGCAGTGGTGGAGGTCCTGGGAGGGGCCCCAAGGCAAGTCCCAAGCAACAACAAGGACAGTCCCCTTCAAGGAGGAGAGTCCTTGTACGTACACACACACAGTCACACACTGATCCAATCTTCAAAAGGGGGAAAACACCCAAGTGGCCAGTGACAAGCACTGCCCCTTCACATCAAAAGGCAATGCTGTGTGATCAACAGTCCTGTTTTTTTTCTTTTTCATAAATTTAACACCCACACTACCGCCTAACTGCGGTAATTCTCTGTTTATCTCTGTCAAGCAGAGTTCCCTGATTGGGACTGTTAACCCGAGCCAATCAAGGATCTCATTGTCAATAAGATCCGCCTGGTTCCAATCACTACAGCATCCAACATGAATATGCTTCAAAAAGCACTTAATGAAGGAGATAAATGGATGCTGATCAGTATAAGAGTCAAAAAAATAACATAATGAATGGATAAAGTGGGTGGGCACACGGTGTGGAAGGTTGTCCTTAAAGATTCCCCAAATCAAGTACCATGGTCTGCCTAATGTGACACCCCCCAGCTTACTCCATTGAAGTGGTGAGCAGTAGCACCACAATGGAAACATTCTGATTACCTGCCCAAAAGTTTGGAGGAGAGGGAATGTGATGCCACCAGCCACTGGCAGGTGGCAATACCAATGGCCAACAAAGGGGGTTCCATGTGTCCAAGGTAGCCCACTTATAAGGGCACAACATAAATCTCATTGGATTTAAAGCAGCACAAAGTAGTTGACCTCAGAATTGCCTATGTTAAAATCTAGTTGCCATAGTGATTCATGATTATTTTATCAAAATCTCTGTAATTTTATATTTCCGTCTACACTGCTTACAATGTGGCAGATTTATGTCTCATTATCTAAATCATTAATAATCCAGTAAATAGTTGAGGCTCCAACATAGATTCCTCTGGGCTACTAGGATTCTGTCAGAGTGCCTGCCTGTCTCCCTTACTGTCAGGTTATCAATGACTGCTGCATTTTCAAACCTGGATTTGAGGATCCAACAATATTTGCCTTACAGTGCCAAAGATGTGCTGTAGGCTACAGTTTCCAAGTTGTCATCACTCTTTTTAACATACAATTAAATAGTGGTTTGAGAGTGCCATTCTCCCCATTGTGTGTCAATGACATATTGTTCCACCCATTGAGCTGTCATGACATAACAGAAATTGGTGGAAAGGGAGCAATGCCTTATTAACTACTGTCAAGAGTGTGGTGCTAGAAAAGCACAGCAAATCAGGCCACGTCCGAGGAGCAGGAGAATCTATGTTTCGGGCTGATGAAGGGCTTTAGCCCGAAACATCGACTCTCCTGCTCCTCGGATGCTGCCTGACCGGCTGTGCTTCTCCAGCACCACACTCTCGACTCTGATCTCCAGCATCTGCAGTCCTCACTTTCTCCTAATTAATTCCTGTACCTGGTACAGAAACTCAAAGGAGACTCGAATAAAAATTTGAAGGGAAAAGGTTTACATGGCTGTGGGGCAAGAGCAGAAAAGTGGAGTCAACAGGATAGTGTTACCAAGGAAGTGTAAATAACCTTCTGTTTTAGATCATTTGATGATTCTGTGAATCAAATAAAAGGCAGGAATCAAGCTTCAGTTTTTCCTTTTCAATTCTGACTCAGTGTGGTGAATTACTCACCAAGTCACTGACTATTAATTTTTGACATTTTGTCCTTTATATAATTCCATCATAACCTTGTCAACACAGGTCTGAAGATAAGGGATAATTGGTCACCAGCAGAAGGTGTCTCGCCTTCACATTTCACAGTAGACAGTAATTCTGCAGGAATTGACTTCATAATATTTGCTGGCAAACTTACTGAAATTGGTAGATCACTTACATGACATTGAGAGGCCAGGCATATAATATTTTCACGAGACAATGTCTCTGTAAATTAATATTTAATACTTTCTGATTTTCGTTTTCTAACCTCTACCTTAAGGGATTTTCTGCTGCTGTATTTTTTTGACACAGATTCCATAACCATGATCACTTCACCATGAGAACAAGGGTAGAAGGAGGAAAATTATTTAGTTGCGGTGAGTTACTCGATTTTGTTAGGGACTCAGGGTGCATTGCAGAGTGAGACTAAGGCATTTTAGTAAAGGTTACTAGATAGCAACAAAAAGCAAGAATCCTACCTGATGTTCCCCACCCGCCAGGCTAAAAGCACTCTTGTACTTAAACTGCTGCTTCAGGTAAAATCAGTTCCTCAATACAGGGCAAGGGTTGTCTTAATCCCACAAAACCTATTGCATTTACCCACAAAGATTTTAACTCTAAGCCACATCATTACTTTCAAAATGTCGAGTGAGAAACAGGCCTGATCATTTACTTGATGTTGCAGAAGATCTGTATGACATTGAGTCTCACAATATGGACTGTCATGCTGAGACTATTGTGTAGCATTTCTTCCCAACTGCTATCAGTTCTGAAGAAGGCTCAGTAGACTAAAAATGTTTTGAGACTAGGACCCGTGGACACAGCCTTAGAATTAGAGGGGGTCATTTCAGAACAGAAATGCGGAGACATTTCTTCAGCCAGAGAGTGGTGGGCCTGTGGAATTCATTGCCACGGAGTGCAGTGGAAGCTGGGACGCTAAATGTCTTCAAGGCCGAGATTGATAGATTCTTGTTGTCTAGAGGAATTAAGGGCTACGGGGAGAACGCTGGTAAGTGGAGCTGAAATGCGCATCAGCCATGATTGAATGGCGGAGTGGACTCGATGGGCCGAATGGCCTTTCTTCCACTCCTATGTCTTATGGTCTTATGGTCTTATGGTTTTCTCCCCACAGATGCTGCCAGACCTGCTGAGTTTCTCCAGCAATTTCTCTTGTTTTGATTCAGATCTCCAGCAACCACAGTTCTCTGTTTTATTTGACTTTATTGTTTATTCTCCATTCTGCTTTTACTTTCAGCGATCATGACCAGCTCTAGCCAAACTGCCAGAAGTCATCATAGGGGAGGGTGGCACGTGGTAGATCCCACCATCTCACCAGATTAATTCCCAAACACCAAGCCTGCCCAGGGGGAAAGCATTAAATTCCTACTGTACCATAGGGCTGCTCTTCCCCCATATGGGCAACGCGGTGGCTCAGTGGTTAGCACTGCTGCCTCATAGCGCCAGGGACCTGAGTTCGATTCCTGCCTCGGGTGACTGTCTGTGTGAAGTTTGCACATTCTCCCCGTGTCTGTGTGGGTTTTCTCCCACAATCCAAAGATGTGCAGGCCATGCTAAAGTTCCTATAGTGCTAGGTGCATTAGCCAGGGGTAAATATAAGGTAGGGGAATGGGTCTGGGTGGGTTGCTCTTTGGAGGGTCAGTGTTGACTTGTTGGGCCAAAGGGTCTGTTTCCATACTGTAGGGAATCTAATCTAATCTCTCATTAGACAGAGAGATCACTGATGGTGGTTTAACCTGAGGGACACAGCTACAGTGAGCATACAGGTGTTCTCTCAAACTAGGAGTCTGTGACACACCCTGAATCGTGTCTTTGACAAGATAGCACTCAGACTGTATTACATGGAGTGATGCTTAGAAAAATAGACATAAAATCATAAAATCCACAAAGGGAGCTGGATTACAATCTCAATGTCGTCCTGACCTTCAGCTAATTACTGCTCAGAGGCTCACTCCAGGGTGTATCCCAAGAAAATGTTGCATTACTTTTGCTGTTTATTGTGGTAAGGTTTTAATTTAGTTTATGGCCTGGCTTACAATGAGAGTTGGCAATACATAGTAGTCAGGGTACCAAATTTACCTTAGACAAAAGTGAGACTGTACAATGTGCTTCGACTAGTGCCGAGGACAGAATACACTTCCCTGCAAATGATGTTGGGATTTCACACTTGTATATATGATAAACTATACCAACAGAACATATTGCTAGATAAATTGCTGTAATAAATAATGTGAAGGAACGTGCTAATGCAGTAGGAATAATAAGGTTGTCAAAATAATTAATCTGTTTTGCAAACAGTTCCTGATGCTGGCTACCAAACAGGGTACGAACAGCAGTTTTTTTTTACCTGTAAGTACGGGAGGAGGGAATGTGTTTCCATCTGCAACGAATGACAGAGTAAATTGCCATCAAAATGACTGGCTGAACACTGCGCGACACTATCTTCGAGATCAGATGGGGAGACGCTGGCGGAGCAGATTAAAGAGAAGCTGTCAGTAATGAGTTCGGAGCTGGCTGGTTTGCATCTATTACTTGTCAATTCTCCCTGTAGCAGATTCTACCCTATCAGTCAGAAGCAGACTGCCGGAGACCGAATGCTGGAGTCAGCCTTTCTGCAGCCGTCTTCTTCAAAGACTAATTTGTACCGTGGCTGCCTTCTCCGACTCCCTTTGCCCATTTAAGTTGCTTGTGCAAATCATTTAAAGATTTAAACAAGCTACACTTTCCACTTTTAAATCTTCATAAAGAATATCTCTGCAATCTTTGATATGTGCGTTAGGTTGCTTCAAATCTCAATGGTGTCTTCTCAGGAGCTGTGTGGCTTAGGTCTCTCTGTGAAGGAAAGATTTGCATTTTCTTAGCGCCTGTCAAGATGTCCCACAGTGACTGTCGTCGATGAAGTTCTAGTCCCTGCTGTAAATTAGGAAGCACTACAACCAACTTGTTCCACGCAAACAGAAATGTGATCAAAACTGGATATAGTCTAGTGACGTTGGTTAAAGCATAAATATTGCCCAGGACACAGGACACCTGAAGGAACAGGTCAACAGTATGTGCTGAAGAGGTCACATGGTGCAGAGAGAGTTCGTGGAGGAATCGCCCCCAGCTGGTGTAGATCCAATACTGCATAATTATTCTGTAAACAAAAGATTATTGTAAAAATGTACTCAGACTACTGCAGACATATTTATGTACCAATCAGACTCTTATCACCCAACCAGAAGGTGAAACTTGTAGCAGCAGGGTAGTAACATATAGAAAGTCTACTAAGGAAGAGCTTCTTTTATTCATTCATTGGATGAGGGTGATGCTGTCTATGCAAACATTTATTGCCCATCCTTAACTGCATTCAGAGCAGTTAAGAGTCAACCATATTGCTGTGGGTCTAAATTCACATGTTGGCCAGATCAGATAAGGTGGCAGATTTCCTTTTCTAAAGGACGTTTGTGAATCAAAAGCAGCACATTCTGAAGGAGAGCTGACAATGGTGGCAGCTCACAGAAATATTTTGATGGAGAAAGGAAAGCTAGTCGATTCATTAGCGAGTAGCCAATACGGCCTTGGGAGCAGGGTCAGAGCCCCAAAACAGCAACAGTGCAGCAAAGCTTGGAGCAGGCATTAGACAGAGAACTAGAGAACACGGATTGAAATGAACGGGCAAAAGAATTAATGGAGAAAATTTATTTTTTATACCATGAGTGGTTACGATCTGGAATTCTGGATCATCCTGACAATATTGTCGTGTTCAGTTGAGGCCTTCATTGGGGAACTGGATAAGTAACTCAATAGAGAAAAAGATTGAAGGGGAAGAGGTAAGGGATTAGGACTTGCTGAGTTGTTCCAGCATGCAGCCAGTACAGAATTGATGTGAAAAACTGGCCTCCTTCTGTACTGTAACATCTAAGCTGAAAATGTGTTGCTGGAAAAGCACAGCAGGTCAGGCAGCATCCAAGGAAATAGGAGAATGGACGTTTCGGGCATGAGCCCTTCATCAGGAGAAGGGTTCATGCCCAAAATTCTCCTGTTCCTTGGATGCTGCCTGATCTGCTGTGCTTTTCCAGCAACATATTTTCAGCTCTGATCTCCAGCATCTGCAGTCCTCACTTTCTCCTGCAACATCTAAGCATCAAGAAGCCTTGGCTTCTGGTTCTGATTGACAGCTGTGTATGTGTACAAGCAAGGTCAATGATTTGTGGTGACTCTCTTTTGATTTACCTGTTTTATCTGTGTGGATCTACCATTCGCTGAATTACAACATTTAGAAAATTAGGTGTTCCATGGTTGCTAGGTAGCTACAGTCAAACATGCCGAGTGATACAGGCTTTCAATAGGTCACTAAAAACAGTTCAAGGGTCACTGAGTTGTAGGACAAAGAGCACAGGCATTTGGAGGGAAATTGTAAGACAGCATATGAGACAGAAGCAAGTTGAGGCCACATGACTGTTTAGCTGACCTCATGAGAAGGCAACGGACTGCGGTTGTGTTTTAGACTACACAACAGACTGCACTTGTAAAACTCACAACACAGTGCCCAATATGTTTCAGCAACTGAACAACATTTGCTGGATAATTGAGTGTGCAAAAAAAATTACACAGGCAACTTTAATTTAGAATTGCCAATCAGGGTCAAAGTATAGTGCATTTATGTGTACTGGAAGCTACATACAGTAAATGTTTCTTTTATTATCCAGCATTTATGGGACCAGGAGTGTGCCAGCTGATCAAATATTCTGGATAATCAAGAGATCCACATAATCAATGTGAAAACACACTAAGTAATAGAAATGTAATGTAGGGATATACACTTCACTGTTATACTTTACTTATGGTATAAATCATTTAAATAAAATGCAACTTTGCTTTAAATAAAACATACCAGCAGAGAACCTTCTTACTTGTTACTGACTACTGAAACGTTGCAATAGATTGCGGCATTTGAAACAGACTTGAAATTGATTCAACTGTTGATATTTTGTGTGGCCATTCAATTGAGCAATAAGTATATTTACATTGAGGTAAATAAATTAAAACTTATAATAATTTGACAGAATAATATAGTAAACTTTGTGGTACATAAAGCATGTACATATTAAGGGTACCAGTTCATAAGGTGCTGGTTAAAACAAAGTCTTCTGTATATTAATAGACAGAGCTCTGTTCTTTGTAGACAGAAAGAACTTGTAATTGCACTGCAAATGGTTCAACTCAACAAAGTAGATAAAAGCCGTTCCTTGGTTCATTTCTCTGGTATATGTACTGACCAGTCTGCCTGGTTTAAAATATAAACAAAGCCTGAAAGTTAATTTTCAGTCAACATTAATTTGGTGCATTCCCCACAGCAAAGCCTCCAGAAATCAAACAGAATTCACTCCCCTCTCATGCAGTATAAAATGTTTGCTTTCCCCTTGAATTGATAGTCTTGCAAATTGTGCTGATAAATGCAAAATGAAAACCTTTGATAAAATGTGTGTTTTTCAGCAATTCTGAAGTGGTACGCTTCCAAATGAGTATTTGAACTCCACTTGGTTTGTGTGTTGGGCTCAGGAAGAAGTCCCAAGAATTGTTTGATTGTTCTCTTAGGATTCAGGAAGAGTTCTTGGAGATGCTTGTAGCAACTAAGCAAGGTTGGAGCTAAGGAAAAATCCCAGGGTAGTTTTAGTTTGATGGAGCTAGCTTTGGTTTAAAAAAAAACTGGAATCTGCTAGCATGTAATTGTTGGAGCATAAGTTTCCAGAATCGGGGTGTAGTCCCATCAAAACGAATTCAATTCCAGAGGATGAGCTAATCATTCAGGTAGTCCATGATGAAATGGCTCTTGAGGAAGTTTCAAGGCCAGATCATTAAAAGTGCAGAATTGGAATCCCTTGTGAAGTTTTAATGAATTTTGATGACCCACCATAGTATCATTAATATCAGGAAGAGTTGGAGTGGTGTGGAGAATGGGTATGGCTGAGAAATCCATGGAGTCTGTATTGATCCTAATTTTTTTTTGTGTACTTTGTGGGGTATTTCACTATGTTTATTTGCCTCAAGTTATTTCTGCATATTAGAATATAAGTTGCACTACTGTTCTAATTTTGACTAGTAAAGTAAATGGATGTTCATTCAAAATTTTGGTATTTTGTGGCTTTATTCGCTTAACAAGCTTCTGGGAGCTCATGTAAAAGCAAAATATTGCAGATGCTAGAAATCCGCAATAAACACAGAGAATGATGGAGAAACACATCAGTTCTGACAGCAACTGAAGAGAGGGTAACAGAATTAATGTTCCGAGTCTGGTATGATTCAGCTTCAGAATCTATACCTGGGATCTCATTCTTTGTCAGCTTCTTAAAAAAAGCTGGTCCTTAGCAAGATTATAAAATAAATTTGACAGTCTGCTCTGGGATTATAGCAGATTGGTAACTGTCATTTGTGGTTGGAATTCTAAAACTGGAGATTTATCTGTGGTTGTCTGTGACCTAACTACTTGCTACTTTAATAATTGATGGGCGTGGAATAAACAAACATTGTGTGCAATTATATCTGGATTTTTAGTCTCCTAATGAATCAATCTGCCTTGTCTAAATTATCTATCACAACAGGAATTTCACAATGGATTGCTAAGGCACACCATTTTGAACAACACAATTTAATTGGCTGACACAACCAGAAATAATGGAGGAAAGATTTGGTGTGAAGAATTTTTGCAAATATGGTGGATAGTCAGGAAATAAAACCATCCAGTAAGAGGCAAAACAGTTGAATTGTACTGGTGAAGAAAGGATTTGAGACATAAAACATGTGAAATTTGAGCTGGTTGGGTCTGTGATAATGGAAGCTCCCTTTTTAAAATTTTAGAGTCACCAACGGACAGGCATCCCTAGAAATTTATCAAATTTGGCTCACCCATCAAAGAAATAATGAGGCATTTGAGAACCAGTGGTGAATGTTTCTTCATTCTCAGGAAATTTGAGCTGCAAAATGAGTCATGGGCCAGGATTGTCATCTTAGAGGTAGTCACTTTCTCCATGGCCCACAGTATGTTTTCTCATGCGATTACATGCTTTTCTGCTCACTTCACATCAAGCAAGTTTCTGCGTGAGTTAACCAGTGAATCACGTATTGCTGGTGGACAGGAAGTTCTCATCCCCAGCGGAACATTCCATGGTTATAGCTGATGATGCTATTAGGCAATCTTTCAACCACACAAACAAGGAGTAACAGAGGAACCTATGTTGGTCATCCCCATGGGAGATGTAAGACTGTAAGACCATAAGAAGTAGGAGTGGAAGTAAGGCCATTTGTCCCATCAAATCCACTCCGCCGTTCAGTTATGGCTGATGGGCATTTCAATGCCACTTACCCGCACTCTCCCCATATCCCTTAATTCCTTACAAGATTAAGAATTTATCAATCTCTGCCTTGAAGACGTTTTCCATGCCAGCCTCCACTGCGCTCCGTGGCAGTGAATTCCACAGGCCCAACATTCTGGCTGAAGAAATGTTTCCTCATTTCCATTCTAAATTGACCCCTTCTAATTCTAAGGCTGTGCCCACAAGTCCTAGTATCTCCGCTTGACGGAAACAACTTCCCAGCGTCCACCCTTTCTGAGCCATGCATTATCTTATAAGATTCTATTAGATCTCCCCTCAACATTCTGAACTTTAATGAATGCAATCCCAGGATCCTCAGCCGATCATCGTATGCTAGGCCTACCATTCCAGGGATCATCCGTGTGAATCTCCACTGGATTTGCTTCAGTGCCAGTTTGTCCTTCCTGAGATGTGGAGCCCAAAACTGGATACAGTATTCTAAATGGGGCCTAACCAGAGTCTTCATAAAGTCTTAGTAGCACCTCACTGCTTTTACATTCCAATCCTCTTGAAATAAATGACAACATTACATTTGTTTTCTTAACCATGGACACGATCTGCAAGTCAACCTTTAGATAATCCTATACTCACACTCCCAGATCCCTTTATACTTTGGCTTTATGAATTTTCTCACCATTCATAAAATAGTCCATGCCTGTGTTCTTTTTTCCAAAGTGCAAAACCTTGCATTTGCTCACATTGAATTTCATTAGCCATTTCCTGGACCACTCTCCTGAACTGTCTAAATCTTTTTGTAGCCTCCCCACCTCTTCAGAACTATCCGCCTGTCCACCTAACTTTGTATCATCGGCAAACTTTGCCAGAATTCCCCCAGTCTCTTCATCCAGATCATTTATATATAAAGTGAACAGCTGGGGCCCCTACACTGAACACCGCGGGACACCACATTCCGAAAAAGAACCTTTTATCCCAACTTTCTGCCTTCTGTCAGACAGCCAATTCAATCCATGCCAGTAGCTCGACTCGAACACTGTGGGCCCAACCTTACTCACCTTATCAAAGGCCTTCTGGAAGACTAGGTAGATAACATCCACTGGATTTCCCTGGTCTGACCTACTTGTTACCTCTTCAAACAATTCTAACAGCTTTGTCAGGCATTATCTCCCCTTACTAAATCCATGCTTTAATTGTTCTAATTCGACTCTGCACTTCCAAGAATTTAGAAATCTCATTCTTAACAATGGATTCCAGAATTTTACCTACAACCAAGGTTAGGCTAATTGGCCTATAATTTTCCATCTTTTATCTTGATTCTTTCTTGAACAAGGGGGTTACAACAATGATTTTCCAATCATCTGGGACTTTCCCTGACTCCAGCGATTTTTGAAAGATTACAACCACCATCTCCGCTACTTCTTCAGCCACCTCCCTCAGAACTCTAGGATGTAGCCTATCTGGGCCAGGAGGTTTATCAATATTTAGACCTTTTAGCTTATCAAGTACTTTCTCCTTTGTAATGGCCACCATGCTCAACTCTGCCCCTTGACTCTCCTTAATTGTTGGGATATTACTCATGTCTTTCACTGTGAAGACTGACACAAAGCATTTATTAAGTTCTTCAGCTATTTTCCTAACTCCCATCACTAGCCTTCCTGCATCAATTTGGAGTGGCACAATCTCTACTTTTGTCTCTTGTTTGTTTCTTATGTATTGAAAGAAACTTTTACTATCATTTCTAATATTACTGGCTAGCTGACCTTCATATTTGATCCTCTCCTTTCTTATTTCTCTCTTTGTTATCGTCTGTTTGTTTTTGTAGTCTTCCCAATTTTCTGATTTCCCAGTGCTCTTGGCCACTTTATAGGCTCTCTCTCTTTTTCTGTGATACATTTCCTGAGTTCCTTCGTCAGCCATGGTTGTGTAATCCCCACTACCCACACCCCCACACCCCAGGTAACCTTTCTTTTTTGGGGGGGGTCTACTTCTACTGTGTCCTCAATTACACCCAGAAACTCCTGCCATTGTTGCTCTACTGTCTTCCCCACTAGGCTCTGCTTCCAGTCAATTTTCATCAGTTCCTCTCTCGTACCCCTGTAATTACCTTTATTTAATTGTAACGCCATTATATCTGATTTTGCCTTCTCTCTTTCGAACTGCAGACTGAAATCTACCATTTATGATCGCTGTCTCCTAAGTGTTCCCTGACTTTAAGATCTTCTATAAAGTTTGGCTCATTACAAAGCACTAAGCCCAGAATAGCCTGCTCCCTTGTGGGCTCCATCACAAGCTGTTCCAAAATGCCATCCTGTAAACATCCCATGAATTCCCTTTCTTTGGGTCCACCGGCAACATGATTCACCCAGTCTATTTGCATATTGAAGTCCCCCATAATCACCATGACCTTACCTTTCTGACATACCCTATCTATTTCCTGGTACATCTTGCGTCCCTGGTCCTGACCATTGCTGGGAGGTCTGTACCTAACTCCCATTATGGTTTTTTTTGCCTTTGTGTTCCTCAACTCCACCCATACAGACACCACATCATCTGACCCTACGTTATTCAGTGCCTTAGATTTAATTTCATTCTTAACTAACAGGGCAACCCTGCCCCCTCTGCCCACCTCCCTGTCTTTTTGATAAGTTGTAAATCCTTGGATGTTTAACTGCTAGTCCTGAACCCCCTGCAACCATGGCTTTGTGATGCCTGCCACATCATAATCATTCACGATGATTTGTGCTGTTAATTCATCTACTTTGTTTCGAATGCTTTGAGCATTCAGGTAAAGCACCTTAATGCTAATTTTCTTATCCTCATGATTTCCATCACCTCTACCTAAGTTTTCCTTCCTTTTTGCTTCATTCCTAGCCTGCCTTGAACTTAAACCCTATACACATGCTAACCTGCTGCTTATCTTTCTACTTGACTCCATACTCCCCTTCCCTTTCCCCCGACTCTCAAGTTTAAAGTCCTAGTGACCACCTATTTATCCTTTTCGCCAGAACACTGGATCCAGATCAGTTCAGATGGAGACCATCACATCGGTAAAGATACTCCGGTTCCAAAACTGATGCCAATGTCCCACGAAATGGAAACCCGCTTTCCCACACCAATCTCTTAGCCATGTATTTGCTTCCCTAATTTTCTTATACCTATGCCAATTAACACGTGGCTAGGGCAGTAATCCAGAGATTATGGCCCTCAATGTAGAGCAGGCACAAGTTAGCTCCAAGATTTAATGATGTCTCAATAGACACGTAAGCCATCTTGATAGAAAGGGATGTCTATTCTACAGTGATGACAGAAAGAAGTCCTCCCAACAGACTTAGGTAGCATGGATTAACATTGGAAGAAGATGATGAACAAGCTCTTGTACTTTGCAAAGATAAGAGGCACCATATTCTCGCTGTTAGCTCACACTCATAGGGCCATCACTCAGTCTAAAGCTGTCACTGCATCATTACCTCACAGGCCTGCTGCTCTCAACATCACAGGCATGATGTACACTGAGGAGTTTGAACCCAATTATTGCTGCTAACATTTAAGTACTACCTGGACATGGTGGCTCAGTGGTTAGCATTGCTGCCTCACAGCTCCAGCGACCTGGGTTCAATTCCAGGCTTGGGTGACTGTCTGTATAGAGCTTGCACAGTCTCCCCATGTCTGCTTGGGTTTCCACTGGGTGCTCTATTATCCCCCCCCACAGTCCAAAGATGTGCTGGTTAGGTGCATTAGCCATACTAAATTGCCCATAGCGTCCAGGATGCTCTTCAAAGGGTCAGTATGGACTCGATGGGCCAAATGTAGGGATTCAATGATTCTATCTCAGTCAGTGAGGAAGGATCACCTCCCAGCAAGGCTATGGATGCTCATACATTCATTCTCACGCACTCAATCATCTTTTTTCTCTTATTGCAGAAGAGTTTGAATATAAAGATACTCACTCCGATGAGGAGCAGGCAGCCGAGCTAGTGAGGACTATGACCTGTATCATACTGATGGAATGGAAGGAGAACATAGTGAGAAACATTGCAGTCTGCGTCTCTCAAATGTGCACTCAGACTCCCCAAACTATTGGGCATTTTCATTGATTAATTCATTTTCTTCTCTTCCATGGTTACTAACAGCTAACACATAGCTATTTGGGACCAGGTAGTGCCTTTGCTATGAACCATCTCTGAGGTTGATAGCTCTGATATCTTGGAGAAGGCACCTGCACAGCATTTACATGTAACTTCCATCACCACAGAGACTCTAATCTTGGTAAATCCGTTATCTAGATTAGATAACAATCTTTTGAGCACATTGCTGACTGATGAAGGAAAAAGCACATCAGCTCTCTGACACTCAGAGAACATTAGAGACCAGGCATCTACTGAGCCTTATGTAGAAGATATGTCTCTGTGCTTGGCCATTGTGATAAACTCAACAAAACTTTTAATTGTGCAATGTATTGGATTAACTAATTATCTCATAGTGAAGGTGCCCTTAGGTAGCAGTGACTATAATATGACTGAAGTTTAATTCAGGTTAAGGGAGAGAAGAGTGGGTCTGAGACTACTTGTTAAAATTTAAATAAGAGCAGTTTCCTGATAAAGGGCTTATGCCCAAAATGTCGATTCTCCTGCTCCTCGGACGCTGCCTGACCGGCTGCTCTTTTCCAGTGCCACACTCTCAATAAAGATGTGAAAGCAGAGCTGGCGAAAGTAAATTGGCACATTAGGTTAAAGCGCAAGTCAACAGAGACGCAGAATCAAACACTTAAGGAACTTTCTCAGAATATATACAGAATAGATGCATTCCAAGGAATAAGAAGAATTCTAAGACCCACCATCAATCTGGAGTATATTGCAGAGAAACACCTAACCAGTTCAAGCATCTGAATCTCATTTTCAGGCCTATGGTTTCCTTGACAATTGCCTTAGTGCAAACAATGGGCAGTGATGTATCTCTCCACACTGTCAGTCTGTGGATTTCTGACAGAGCCATCAGCCAGGGTTTGAGGATGTAGCTCTTGTTACTGACCAATGTTCTAAATGCTGAGAGGGTAGGGGTATGAAAGATGCAAGCACCTATGAGTGTTCCAGAATGTGATATTTATTACTAAAGGTATGGAATGTGAAAGTAAGGAAGTGTTTAATGAGTTAAATGTGATGGGGAGCCAATAGGAAAATGGAGTTGAGACCAAGATGAGATGAACCATCATTGTATTAAATGGTGGACCAGGCTTGAGGGGCTGAATTGCCTACTTCTAGTCCTTATGCTTTTTATATTTTTGTGTGACAGCTCCCTGCATAACATGCACACTACTGCATGGTCTGGCTCCTGTGGTCACAGATAATTTGTACACTCATAGCGTGGAAGCCTTTCATGAAGACTGGCTTCTGGCAGGGTACTCTGATGGCTACACGGTTGATTGCATCTGTCCCTGTGGAGCCCTCTCCCCTAGCTGCCTGACTCCCCCATCTGCGAGAAACTAATAAAGTGGTGAGCTTTAGTGAGGAGAGCATCAGCCACCAATGGATACATTTATGTTGGATCTCTGTGAGATTCACAAAGGTTTCTAGTGACTCTGGCTGTCGGTTACTTGCAGGGAACTGTACTGAAGCCTGTAGTTTCAGGCCAACACTCACTGTCTACAGTGACCCTTTGGGTCACTGTTCTGTGTATACAAGCTGCTCACTGGCATTGTCTGTGGCTTCTTCCGGGAAGCACAATGATCAGGAGAATTGTATAGTTGATCGGTGCCATTGTACAGCTGGCTTCAAAAGATATCTGTGGAAACAGTAGTGTCCTGCCCAGAGTCATCTATCTCTTGCACACTTGTCCTGCAGCCGCACCATCACTTTATCATCTGTTAATGTTTCCCACCTGGTCTCTTCCCCAACAGTCCCATGTACCAGGGAAGCTACCCATCTTGTGCAGCTTTAAAAGATAGGTCCTGCAAGCGATGTGGTATGCACATGGTGACAGTGTTATTGCCTGGAGTACTGAAAGCAAGTCTATGCACCTTCTCATACCCAATAGTCAGTTTCCCTTCAAGGAGGGTGAAACAAAACTCTTCTGTTATGGCTTTAATGTGGTTTAATGAAATTCATGTAAATCGTGATGATGATCATCAATAAACCACACATCACAGCTCCACATATGATAAAACTAACCTCATCAGTAACCTCATATACGGAGCTCAAGCCATTTGTTCAGCATACAAGCTTCATGCTGTCGTGGGCACAACATAGTCATTCTGCAAGATGATGGCTGCACTGATCAGGTTATTCCCCTGGTAGGTCATATAACATCATGAAAATGCCAAAGGCCACCATTTTCAGTCCAGAAAGATGCCCAGTCCACCTCAGATAACCCTGGGAGTGTAAATTATCTCAAAGGTTTGAGCAGCATGTGAAGGGAGTTGTATCATGCTGCTACTATCAGCACTGGAGTATTTGTCCCCAGTGGGATACCATCAAGCCAAAAGGACATTCTGCCTATTACACAATGAATAATATGGTATATGACTATCATATATAGAAACCCTAAGGCTTTCTATAGCTATATCAGGGATAAAAGAGTGACTAGATTAAGATTAGGTCCAATCAAGCATGTAGTGGGAAGTTGTACGTAGAATCAGAGGAGATAGGGGAAACGCTAAATGAATACTTTTTGCCAGTATTCACACTAGAAAAAGACAATGTGGTTGAAGAGAATACTGAGATGCATGCTACTAGACTAGATGGGATTGAGGTGCATAAGGAAAAGGTTTAGCAATCCTGGAAAGTTTAAAAATGGTTAAGTCCCCTGGGCTGGATGGGATTTATCCGAGGATTCTCTGGGAAGCCAGGGAGGAGGTTGCTGAGCCTTGGCTTTGATCTACATGTCATCATTGTCGACAACAATAGTGCCAGAAGACTGGAGGATAGCAAATGTTGTTCCCTTGTTCAAGATGGGGAGTAGAGACAACCGTGGAAATTATAGCCCTGTGAGCCTTACTTCGGTTGTGGATAAAGTGTTGGAAAGGGTTATCAGAGATAGGATTTATAATCATCTAGAAAGGAATAAGTTGATTAGGGATAATCAACATTGTTTTGTGAAGGGTAGGTCATGCCTCACAAATCTTGTTGAGTTCTTTGAGAAGGTGACCAAATAGGTGGATGAGGCTAAAGCGATTGATGTAGTGTATATGGATTTCAGTAAGGTATTTAATAATGTTACCCACGGTAGGCTATCGCTCAAAATATGGAGGCATAGGTTTGAAGGTGATTTACTGTCTTGGATCAGAAATTGGCTAGCTAAAAGAAGACAGATGGTAGTGGTTGATGGGAAATATTCATCCTGGAGTTCAGTTACTAGTGGGGTACCACAAGGATCTGTTTTGGGTCCACTGTTGTTTGTCATTTATATAAATGGCCTGGGTGAGGTCATAGAAGGATGGGTTAATAAATTTGCAGATGACACTAAGGTCGGTAGTGTTGTGGATAGTGATGAAGAAAGTTGTAGGTTACGGAGAGACGTAGATAAGCTGCAGAGCTGGGCTAAGAGGTGGCAAATGGAGTTTAATGTAGAAAAGTGTGAGGTGATTCACTTTGGAGGGAGTAACAGGAATGCAGACTACTGGGTCATGGTAAGATTTTTGGTAGTGTAAATGAGCAGAGGGATCTTGATGTCCAGGTACATAGATCCTTGAAAGTTGCCATTCAGATTGTTAGGGTTGTTAAGAAGGCTTACAGTGTGTTAGCTATTATTGGTAGAGGGATGGTGTTTCGGAACCATGAGATCATGCTGCAGGTGTACAAAACTCTGGTTTAGAGTATTGTGTACAGTTCTGGTCACCTCATTATAGGAAGGATGTGGAAGCTTTGGAAAGGGTTCAGAGGACATTTACTAAGATGTTGCCTGGTATAGATAGAAGGTCTTACAAGGAAAGGCTGAGGGACCTGAGGCTGTTTTCATTAGAGAGAAGAAGGTTGAGAGGCAACTTTATTGAGACATATAAGATAATCAGAGGGTTAGATAGGTTGGACAGTGAGAGCCTTTTTCCTTGGATGGCGATGGCTAGTACAAGGGGACATAGCTTTAAATTGAGGGGTGATAGATATAGGTCAGGTGTCAGAGGTAGTTTCTTTACTCAGAGTGGTAGGGGCGTAGAACACATTGCCTGCAGCTGTAGTAGCCTCACCAACTTTAAGGGCATTTAAATGGTCATTGGATAGGCATGTGGACGAGAATGGAATAGTATCGGTTAGATGGATTTCAGATCGGTTCCACAGGTTGGCACAACATCGAGGACCAAAGGGTCTGTACTGCACTGTAATGTTCTATATTCTAAGAATTTCAGTTCCAGTATGATGCTAGTACATCTCAAAGACAGGTAAATGATATCAACATTGTATCCTTATGGCTGTCACAACAGGTATGGTTATGATCATAGGCAACCACTCCATGCTTGCAAAGCTTAACGCACAGGGTCCAATATTCGATGTGATTCCTTAAGTGGACAACATTTGAGAACACTAAGTGTGCTGACAACCAATTTAAGGTTCTCAGTTGCATTTGCATGCAGCACACCTGGAAGCTACAAGTATCAGTACACAGGACCCTGTTCTTTGCGGTCAGAAAGAATATGTAAATGTATTGTACCAGGTTTCAGGTTCAGTTTCACAAAGAAATGGAGAATAACTGCTATTCTTCAGTTCATCCCTCAAGGATACCTTAGCCAATCAGAATAAAATTGCCTGGTTTTAACTGAAATAAAGCTTGGCAGTTAACTGAAGAAGGGTCACTGGACCCAAAATGTTAACTCTGCTTTCTCTCCACAGATACTGTCAGACTGCTGAGTTCTTCCAGCAATTACTGTTATCATTTCTGATTTCCAATATCCACAGTTCTTTGTTTTATATTGGCAGCTAGCTGTTAGTCAACATGATCCATCTTGCACTCTCTCTTTGGCAATGCCTCAACCAACTCGTGCCCACTTTTAAGCCAATTAGAACCTCTTTTCAAACGGCATGATGTTTCCTTTATCTTGGTATCCTTGTAAATGTCCCAATTAGTGCAAGGTGAAAAGCTTCAACAAAATGTGTTCTTTTTCAGCAATGTTCAATTTCTTACTACCAAACAGCAAGTGCCAAACTAAGACTGTGTGGTGTTAAGAAAACAGAATAAGGATGGAAATACATTCCATTTCATCTAGCATTGTTAATTTAACGAAGTTGGCAACCAGTAAGGTTTCCATAAAACTGGATGCAGACGTTGGTTTCCAGCAGATACCCTTACACCTAGAATAAGATTGCTGACTACATTCAGTACCCCATTCAGGCAGTTTTGCTTCAACAATCTATCACTTGGGATCATTTGTCACTGATTTTCCAAATGTCTAGAAACCTGGAAGTGCAACAGGTAACCATTTGCCATATAGATGATATTCTAAAGGATAGTAAAATGAAGAAGGAACATGACCAGAGAGTAAGGAATGAGGACACTAAGAAATGCTGACCTTACTCTAAATGAGAAATATCAATCCTCTCAAATGATGATTACATTTCTAGGCCACATTAACCAAGATCGGGGATTCACTGTAGATTCAAGGAAGACGAGAGCCATCAGTGAAATTCTAGCACTGATGTGTGTAGATGATGTACAAAGCTTCTTAGGCACAATAAATCAAGGAGGAATGTTTGTCACCACCTTATTCAGTCTCATATAACCCATAAGAGAACTTTTCAAAAAGGTTAAAAATGGTATTGAAGTCAGAACAAACTGCAACTTTTGAAAGGATTAAAGAGAAGTTACGTTCTACTAATATTTTAGCACATTACAGTCCAGCTTATTCATTATACATTGATGCATCATTCACAGGACTAGGAGCAGTTGTTATCTGCAAATTGATAGAACTTGAGAATCAGTCTATTTTGCATTGAATGCTTTGATGGTGATTAAACAGAGGTATGCAACCATAGAGGAAGAAGGATTAGCAGTTGTATAGGGATGTATAAAATTTTCAAATTACTACATGAGGTTGAAATTCCAGGTTAAAACAGACCAGAAACTTTTGGCAACGTTATTAGGATTAAAAGAAATCTCAAACATGTCTCAATACCTGTAAAGATTCAGGCCAGGCTGATGAGATATGAGTACTGTACAGTCTATGTTCTAGGCAACAAGAAATGGCAGATACACTCCTGAGAACAGCAACGGACTGAGCAGAATAGTCTAGTAGAATGGTCTAGTAGAAGCAGCAGAATGTTATTCTCTGAAAATAACTGACACTTTACGAGTAACTGAAGGAAAATCCAGATGAATTTATGCAGCCCAAAAATCTGAGGAGGAAGGCAAAAAAGGTCAAATAAAACTCTGTGCAAAAGTGGGCAAAATATAACCCAGCAGATCCAGTACAGGAGAGGCCCATTGAACAGAAGCAACACCTCACAGTTGTACAGGACTTATTGATATACTACCATAGAGAGCTATACTAAGTTGAAGTGATGAAAAATTCGACAGAAACACCTTGGGGATCATCTAGATACCACAAAGAGCACAACAATTATTGTTGTGTCCAGGCATTTTGAAAGAAATACATAATTTTTTTTTATTGTGCTAAATACATGCCATACATAGCCAAATGCCTACAGAGACAATGATTTCATCAAAATTTCTAGAAAGGCCATAGGAAAGGTTAAAAAGGATTTGTTCAGTTTGAAGGGGAATCTGCATTTAGTTCTACTTAACTAGCATTCAAGATAGATTGAAGTATGAATCACAACAGACTCATGACTAGATCACTGAAAAGGATCTTTGCAATACATGGTTTCCCAAAATTAGTATCAGCCTATTCATAAATGAAGAATTCACAACTGATGATAAGTTATCTTCTTCCTTAAAAAAAGTCCAAAAGAACTGCAACTCAGAAACAACTTTCCAGCAATTTCTGTTTTTATTATCTTATTACTTGCCTTGTTTTAACACATTGCAATTCAAGCATATTCATAGTAGTAGATGCTTCATTTACAGCACTAGGTATAGTCATTGACCATGTGCAAATTGATGGAACTTGAAAGTCAATCTGCTTAACATTGATGACAGGCATCAACTCTATTGGTTGGAGAGACAGAAAGAGGAGTCAAGGTTGAGCATTCACTGATGCATTAGAATTCAGAATGGGAATTAGCTCTAGTTGTAGAGAAACACTATTGAATAATAGGTACTAGGTGGCAGAATTGTGAGTAGAGAGGAGGCTACTATTAGATTTACCAGCTTAGAACACAACCTCAGGATAAATGTAACCTCTCAAGGACACATGAAGGTAAAACAACTTAGGGAAAAGCCAGAGCAGGAAACAGCAGAGGTGGTATAACTGTAGACAGTGGGTGAAAACTCCATCTACCTTGAAGCCAAGACAGAATACCTCATGAAAGGACAAGAAGTGAGAAGCCATAGCCACAACAAACAGACCAAACAGAGTCTTATATTGTTAGAATGTCTGAAGAGACTTTCAAAACAAGAAGTGAGACCAAATATGACTATCTTAGGATATGGACCAGCCATCAGAAGTGTGAAGAATGTTATAACTGTTTCAGACACATGCAACACTATCAACTTAGTGTTGAACTCAAAATGCCTAGAGTTCCAAATCATCTCAGATTGTGAGATTTGCTCTTAATGATAATGGTAATAACAATGTTAACAATTACAAAGACTATGTAAGTAAACAAAAGTACATTGCTGAAAAATGTAGATGAAGTTGAGAGAAAATTGATGAGAGATGAGGTATTGCAAATTTATGTAAATCATGCTGACATAACAGATCAGATTAGAATCCCTACAGTGTGGAAACAGGTCATTAAGCCCAACAAGTCTACACTGACTCTCCAAAGAGCATCCCACTCAGACCCAACCCTATACCTGTAAACCGAGCATTCCCCGTGGCTAATTCACTTAACCTACACATCCTTGGACACTATGGCCAATTTAGCATAATCAATCCACCTAACCTGCCCATCCTTGGACTGTGGGAGGAAACTGAGGACCTGGACAAAACCCATGCAGACACGGGAAGAATGTGCAAAGTCCACATAGGCTCTCATGCAAGCATGGAACTGTGTCTGGGTCCCTGGAGCTATAAGGCAGCAGTGCTAACCACTGAGAAATGTCTTCAATGTCATACTAGATAGTTGTATTTGATAACTTAGTAGGTACAGAGTCATACAGAACAGAAACAGACACTTGAGTCCAACCAGTCCTTGCCGAATATGATCCCAAACTAAATTAGTCCCATTTGCCTCTCCTACCCCATATCCCTCAAAACTTTCCTATACATGTACCCATCAGATTTAAATAAAAGCTTTAAGTACATGAAACATTCAAAAACATTACTGAGTTAATAGGAACAAATAGCCTCCATAACACTGCACATGAAGACACCCACAGCCCTCATACCTCAATGTGTATGCATCAGAACTGGCTTAAAATACCATAAGTCCATAAGAACATAAGACATAGGAGTGGAAGCGAGGCCATTCGGCCCATTGAGTCCACTCTGCCATTTAATCATGGATGATGGGTGTTTCAATCCCACTGACCCGCACTCTCCCTGTAGCCCTTAATTCCTTGCGAGATCAAGAACTTATCAGTTTCTGCCTTGAAGACACCCAACGTCCTGGGCCTCCACTGTGCTCCATGTCAAAGTATTCCACAGGCCCACCATTCTCTGGCTGAAGAAATGTCTCCTCATTTCCATTCTAGATTGACCTCCTCTAATTTTAAGGCTGTGCCCATGGGTCCTAATCTCCCCGCCTAATGGAAACAACCTTCCGGTGTCCACCCTTTCTAATCCATGCTGTTTTTTAGATTAGATTACTTACAGTGTGGAAACAGGCCCTTCGGCCCAACAAGTCCACACCGACCCTCCGAAGAGCGACCCACCCAGACCCATTCCCCTACATTTGCCCCTTCACCTAACACTATGGGCAATTTAGCATGGCCAATTCACCTGACCTGCACACCTTTGGACTGTGGGAGGAAACGGGAGCACCCGGAGGAAACCCACACAGACACAGGGAGAATGTGAAAACTCCACACAGACAGTTGCCTGAAGCGGGAATTGAACCCAGGTCTCCTGTGCTGTGAGGCAGCAGTGCTAACCACTGAGCCACTGTGCCACCCGTTATCTTGTAAGTTTCTATTAGCTCGCCCCTCAACCTTCTAAACTCTAATGAATACAATCCCAGGATCCTTAGCCGATCATCATATGTTAGGCCTACCATTCCAGGGATCATCCGTGTGAATCTCTGCTGGACATGTTCCAGTGCCAGTATGTACTTCCTGAGGTGTGGGGCCCAAACTTGCACACTGTATTCTAAATGGGGCATAACTAGAACTTTATAAAGTCTCAGAAGCATGTCGCTGCTTTTACATTCCAACCGTCTTGAGATAAATGACAACACTACATTTGCTTTCTTAATCGCAGACTTAACCTGCAAATCAACCTTTAGGGAATCCTGGACTAGCACTCCCAGATTCCTTTGTGCTTTGGCTTTATGAATGTATTGATTATATTTGCTTTCTTTTCTGTATTGCTTACTGTACACCTGAGACAGCATGAAATGACAATCAGATCACAGTGTATTTTGGCCCTATGATGTTATGGGATCCTGTTGGAGTGTGATGCTGAGCACTGTTGACATGCTGGCTATGTGTGTATTGAAGGCAGAGATGAATGTTGTTCATGTTGATTGTCCCTTCACTAGATTCTTGATGGGTGCCACTTGAATTGGCTAACAAATGCAAGCTGTAACTCTGCTCACCCTCCGGGAAATTTCCTCCCTGTTTGGTTGTAGCCTTTTCCACTTTGAAAGAGAATTGACAGCGATGGTGAGATTTTGTAAATAAGTTGGGCCTTTTGAATACCAGTCTTTCCCTGTCGCTCCCTTATTCTGTTCCTTCCTCATCAGTTTGTGGTCCCTGATACTCCTTGGTCGCTCCTTCCTGCCTCCTACTGTACTGCAGAGCCCATCACTGTGACAATTGAAGTTGCCACTTGTCCTGAAGCCCCACCCAATCAAGTTCCCATTACCCCTGCCAAAACCTACCCCTTCCCTGATTAAGGCCACCTACAGTCTAATATTCCCATGAGACAGTACCCTCAGCTTCCAACACCCACCCGACCACATCTATCTGCCCCTTATCCCTGTGACCCTTCCTTCCACTTCATGACATGCCCACATAAAATCCTGGAGATCAGCTGGCCTCATCAGGGAATATCCAGAACAAAGCCTTGACCACTCCTAGACTGACTGCAGGTCAAGCCTCCTGGACTGACTAGAACACAACTGCTACATATCAGATTGACTGGCGCACAATATGGGTGAAGTGAATTGAGAAGGTGAACTTAAATCCAGTGATGGTAAATCCTAATGCAAGCAACAAACTTCTTGACTCCTGTAGGCAGGATTGTTGAGCCACCTCCAGGGGTGGGTAAACTGCATCGCTGAAGTTTATCTCAACAGCGAGATTTCAATTTTACTGCTTCTCGCCTGCCATTCTTCTTACCACCTCAGGGACGGAAAAATCCTGCTCTAGGACTTTCCCCCAGTGGATTCCCAATGCTCCGGTCTGTTTTTATAATTTGCCCAGCATTTTTAACTAGGTTCAGTTCCTTGTGCAACAGCTTATAAAGTGGGATTAGTTTGTTGATGCAGAAAGCATGAGATGATTTCACTCTAACATTTAAAATGTCCTATCATTTCTTGATAATCTTGAATGATCTATTCTGGAATTACAGGGCACATTGAATTCACATTGCAAATGAAATGTAAAGCATGTTTTAATTTTAGGAAATGTTCTTAAGATAAGAACTTTGAAAGAATGATGGTTAAAAGCAAATTCTGTTGAATTCAATATATTAAATGTCTGCTTACAAGGATGCTGTGTTTAAGTACATTGCTGAAAATATCTGTTACTTCAAGCTGCATTCCTGGGACTCAGCTTCATGTTCTATTGCCTTGTCTGTAGCCCTTCCAGTGCTGCTGTCCAATTTTAACAGATGGTACTAGGTTACATGATTGCGGTGACCAGTGAGTTCACTACCAAATAAATCATTTGTGCCTCAGGTCAGGAAACTGCCAAGCATCCAACTACTTCTGCAACACCCACCCCAAGGGGGAACAAAAAATGTAGAGTCAAAGTAAACAGCAATATGTTTAGCATTCTAACACAAGACGGCTTGTGGATAGAAATATTACTTGGATTGAGCTACTTTGTATGAAATGGTCTGCCAAGGGAGTAAGTCCACTTGATTGTGAAAGCAATTTCAAGAGAAAGTAAAAGTGGCTCGGAATAAATATGCAAGGGGTTTCGTGGTTTTACTGTTTCCCAGACTGATAAATTACACCATATCTTTCTGATCAGATACTAGCCTGAACTCATTCCAAGTGAATTTTATCATGAATTATTCTATTCTCAATGTATGGCACTATCATATGCTCTAGGCTATCAAAGATACCTCAACATTCTCGTATTTTTAGAATATTTCCCGTACATTGCCAATTTTCTTTTCATACTTCGTCCAGCAGGCATCACTTTACACCTCTAACAAATTACATGATTTGGAGATGCCAGTGTTGGACTAGGGTGTAAAAGGTTAAAAACCACACAGCACCAGGTTATAGTCCAACAGGTTTAATTGAAAGCACACTAGCTTTCGGAGCGCCACTCCTTCATCAGGTGAAGCAGTGCTCCGAACACTGGTGTGCTTCCAAATAAACCTGTTGGACGAGAACCTGGTGTTGTGTGATTTTTAACTTTTTACATGTATGTTCAGCCAAATTAAGATAACTCAATGCACCTATTTCCTTTTGAATGTTGATCAAATAGTTTCTATTTAAATGCCAGCTAGAAGAGATGGCCCATCAACTTATCAACATAAATTGCTGGCTGCACAGTACCTTCAGAGATTTTGATACATAAAGGCTTATACATCTATTGTACATCATTGCCTTATTAAAATTGAACATTCCAAAAATATAAATCAGGAATACATAGCAACTTTTCCTTGAGTACCCTTTAATAGCAGAATTCAATACCCTGTAGATCTCTGAATCTCAGTCAGTGTGTCAGGGGGTACATAGTTATTAGCGGACTCTCCTACCCAATTTCATTTCAAACAAATCTATGGAAGCAAAATGTGAAAGGTATTATCAACAAAGCCCTTATTATGACTTGGTAGCATGAGGTTTTGCTTAAAATATTGGCAAGGAATCGATGTCCAGTGTATTTTTAGTGTAAGTGAATCTATAACTGAATAGGGTGAAGGGTAACAGGAGAACAAGAACTGTACTGTCATTACCAAGGTCATACCCACCTCAATTTGAAATGCTCTGACACATACTTTGTTCTTTGCTGAGTTTGGGGAGTTGTTTGGGGCAGAATAGTGTTGGATGCATTGAACCCAGAAGCTGCAAGGGCAGCAAGGTGATTCCCGGACTATAGTGAAGCTTGTTTTTGTTATGTTTAGAGAGGGAGATATTTAAAAAACTATTTTTCCACTTTGTCAATTTGTGACTCCCATACTCCTGGATAAGGTTCTCTGAATGCCCAAAACAGAGTCTGTTTGAAACCACCATCAAATGGCTCAGCTGAGTTTGAGTTTCACTCGCACAGATTTCACAGCCAAAAAAAGTCGGCAAAAACATCTGAGTTTCATTCACCACCATTAAAGGTCAAAATATCTGGGCCTATGTGTGACAAGAATCCTGAACTTCAGCCAGGCCACCTCATCTTCGATTTGCCACTCAAAGTTTCACCTTTGAATTTGGAGAGAAAGGTCCTTAAAAAGGACAGGATAAAGCTTCATGGATCCACCTCTCATCCAAATCTCTCACACAGACACACATACACAGACACACACACACACACACACACACACACACATACACACACACATACACACTGACATAGACACACACACACGCACACACAGGCACACAGACACGCGCACACACACACAGACACACACATACACACACGCATGCACACACATACGTACACACAGGCACACACACAGACACACACACAGACACACACGCATACACACATACACAGACACATGCACGCACCACATGCACGCACACACACAGACACACACGCATACACAGACACGCGCGCACACACAGACACAGACACACAGACACACACACAGACACACAGACACACAAACACACCAGACACACACACACATACACTGACACATACTCACACACACATTTCTGCAGACACACGCCGGCACGCGTTCACACAGATACACACATACATACATAGACACACACATTCACACTAACACACAGACACACACATCCACAGACACATACACACACGGATCACACACATACATAAATACATAGACACACCCGTTCACACTCACATGACAGACGTCCACAGACACGAACACACACGGACACGTACTCACACACACATATCCACAGACACACTTTGGCTTTGTGGTTTCATCTGTAAAAACAGAGATGTGCATTGCTTATTGGACAGAAACAAACATGCACCACGCAACAGCTATACTAGGGAGGAGTCAGTAGACGTTATTGTATTCAGGCTGTTCAGGAGGAGGTTGCGTTAGGAAAAGTGCTGCTGGGAATTGTGTAGTGCACCTTAGTAAGCTATAATAGTCAGCTCAATTAAAAATGAAATAAACAAAGAGTTAGGTAATATAATCCAGCTATCATTGCTGCATGCTATCATGATGAAATCAGAGTGTAGCCACTTACTTTGGTGGCCAAATATTTTCGGGTATCAAATCCATATGACATCGATGCCACCCATTATTTCCATTAATTCACCAACCACCTGATCTCATGACTATCAGGGGAGATACATTTTCTGCATCAAGATTGGAGATTGTGGAAACGTATTTCTGAAATGGGTCAGTAATGAAAGCTTAGACTGTTACCATGCTGCTCCAACAGAGGTAAAGCAGGAGTGTCCAAATAAAATAGGAAATAAATCATTTATTTAGGGCATTTCATGACCTCAGAAAAGCCCTTTCCAACCACTTAAGTATTTCTGAAGTGTAGTCACTATTGTAATTTTACAGCTTTTAAGAAGCATCTGGATGGGTATATGAATAGGTAATGTTTAGAGGGGTATGGGCCAAGTGCTGGCAAATGGGACTAGATTAGGTTAGGATATCGAGTCGGCATGGACGAGTTGGACTGAAGGGTCTGTTTCCATGACTCTATGACTCTATGACCAAATCATCTTTAGCATTGGTAAATTAAAATATATCATTATTTGTTGCAACAACAATATTGGAATGTCTCCAAGTCTCACAGCTCCACATGAATTCTCTGTCTTACCATAGAACTGTAGGAGGGTCTGTGACCAAAAATCACTGTCCCACAGATATTCAGAGAGTAATAGAATCCCTAGTGTGGATGCAGGCCATTCAGCCTATTGAATCCACACTGACCCTCCAAAGAGCATCTTAGCCAGACTCACCCCCTAACCCTGTATTCCCTATGGTTAACCCCACCTAGCCTGCACACAATGATCAATTTAGCATGGTCAATCAACCTAAGCTGTACATCTTTGGATTGTGGGAGTCAACCAGACACCCAGAGGAAACCCATGCAGACACGGGGAGAATGTGCAAACTCCACACAGACAGTGACCTGAGGCTGGAATTGAACCTGGGTCTCTGGAGCTGTGAGGCACAGTGCTAACCATGGATTAGTTAGTGGCACTGTGCCACCTGGTCATGTTTTCAAATTCAGCTTTATGGATGAAGTCCAAAACCCAGCAGCATCCTATATACTCTCACCAAATCCCTACAGTATGGAAGCAGGTCATTCAGTCCATCAAGTCCACACTGTCCCTCTAAAGAACACCTCACACAGACACATCCCATCTCAGTAACCATACATTTGCACTGGCCAATCCATCTAACCTACACCTCTTTCAACTATGGGTCAAATTACTGCACCCAACGGAAACCCACACAGACACGGACGAATATGCAAAGTCTACCCAGACAGTCGCCAGAGTCTGGCATCAAACTCAGATCTCTGGCACTGTGAACCACTGTGCAAGCCCTGCTCCTTTCATTTCTAGAGCACAGCATAAATTGGGCCTTATTAAAATTCAAGTGCCTGCAGAGATGAGCGGGCTATTGATACTGCAGTAAAATCCATTTGTTGGATTCCTATGTGCTGTGAAATTAATTGTTTCAAGCTGGATGCTGTGGAGAGCTAGTTAGCTGAAGGTTCCAACAATCAGGACAGAACGTTCTATTCTGGTAATATTTGATGCTGCCTCGTAAAAGTTGTGATACCTCTGAAAGTGTTTTAATATGTCACCCAAAACAATTCAAGGATCATTCAATAGAAGCTCACTTAGTGAAGTCTTCACTACGGATATGCAGTCCTTATACACATCCATACCCCATAAGGATGACCTTCAGGCCCTCAGCCTCTCTCTTTCCAACAACCCATTCAACTCCCCTTCACCAATACTTTCCTCCACCTCACCAAACTAGTCCTCACCCTTAATAACTTTTCCTTTAACTCTTCTCATTTTCTCCAAATCTAGGGAGTGGCCATAAGTACTTAGATGGGTCCCAACTACACCTGCCTCTTTGTTAGCTACGTTGAACAGTCCCTCTTCAGTATCTCGACAGGCACTGTGCTCCAACTCTTCTGCCTTTACATAATGGCTGCATCAATGCAGCATCCTACACCTGGGCTGATCTGGAACAATTCATCGACTTCGCTCACAACTTCTACTCTGCCCTCAAATTCACTTGGTCCATCTCGGACACCTCCCTCCCTTTCTTGACCTCACCATTTCCATCTCTGGCGACAGTCTCCAGGTGGATGTTTACGATAAATACACAGGTTCTCACAATTACCTGGACTACACCTCCTCCCACTCAGTATCCTGCAAGAACTCTATCCCATTCTCCCAATTCCCCTGCCTTTGCCACATCTGCTCAGACAAGGTGATATTCCATTCCCAAATATCCCAGACGACCACATATTTTGAACAACGTACTTTCCCCCTGTGTCATCCAGACAGCCTTCCACCGTACCTCCTCCATTCCCCACTTCACTGCTCTAACCTCCTCACCAAACGCAATGAAGACACGGTCCCCCTTGTCCTCACATATCAGTCTCCCCATCCAATGCATTATCCTTGAACACTTCTGCCAAATCCAACTAGACCACAAGACCAAGAACATCTTCCCCTCCCCACCCCTCTCTGCCTTCTGCAAGGACCTTTCCCATCACCAAACCTTTCTCCCCACCAAACCCCCCAATCCCCCAGGTAGCTTCCCCTGCAACTGGAAAAAATGCCAAACCTGCTGGCGCACCACCCCTCTCACCTCCATCCAGGGCCTCAAATGGTCCATTCAAGTTAGACAGAGGTTCACCTGTTTCTCCTCCAACCTGGGAGAAAGTGAAGACTGCAGACGTTGGAAATCAGAGTCAGACAGTGTGGTGCTGGTAAGGCACAGCAGGTCAAGCAGCATCTGAGGAGCAGGAGAAATAACTTTTTGGGCATTAGCCCTTTGTCAGGAATGAAGGGCTTATGCCCGAAATGTCGACTCTCCTGCAAAGTTTACTGTATCCGGTGTTCCCAAATGGTCTTCTCTACATCAGGGAGAACAAATGTAAACTCAGGGAACATTTTCCCGAGCATCTCAGCCAGGCCCACAGGGGCCGACCTGACCTCCCAGTTACCACCCATTTTAATTCCCCTTCCCACTCTCTTTCTGACATGACCATCCTTGGACTCTTACACTTTCACTGCGAATCAGATAGCACATTGGAGGAGCAACATCGCAGCTTCCGCCTGGGCAGTGACAGCCTAGAGGACTCAACACTGATTTCTCCAATTTCAAATAGCCTCCCTTCCCATTCCCCAACCCCTCCCAGCCCCTCCCTTTCCCTTCCATTCCTCTGACCGACCCTTCCTTCCAGCTATCAACCGGATTCATTCCTCCCATCGACCAACCAGATCATACCCTCTACCTGTGTTCACCTATCACTATCTCACCACCACCACCCCACCTTTATCTGCAGCTCCCCTTACACCCACCCCCAGTTCTGAAGAAGGGTTACACCTGACACATGGATGTCTCCACTTCTTGATGCTGCCTTGTTTGCTGTGTTCTATCTTGGATTCCAGCATCTGAAGTGTTTTTTTGTCTCTAACCAAGTGATGCATCTGTCTGTGAAAGAATAGGAATAACGTCAGTAATTCAAGGTCCAAGTGTGACTTTATATGTCCTGTGGAACACAGTGTTATAGTAGACAAGATTGAGTCACTGAGAAGTGAGCATTCATCGAGGTGGTCTACTTCAGAGCAGCTTTTGAGGAGATTCTGAGATTATACCTTCAAAAGTGAAGAATTTAGAATTCCTTGTGAGGGATGCAAATTTTTAATGAATTTTGGTGACCTGATGTTATTGATATTGGGATGGATTGCTGAGAATGCATGAAGACTGTCTGGACTACATCTGCTATTTGATGTGTACTGTTGGAGTGTTTGACCACCGTTGACCTATTAATTTATATGTTATCTCATGTCAATTATTACAGTACAAATATATATATATATATATATGTTCAAAACTGGAATCTTGTAAATTTAATGGTCCTAGCAAGAATCTGGAATTTCACACTTTGTCGACTTTAAACAAAAAATGTATTGGTCTCGTACTGCAAATTTGGCACGGTCATCAGGAATCATAATATAAACTTGGCAATCTCGTCCAGGATCATAGTATGCCTATCCCCATGTGGAAAGTACAATCGTCCCTTCAAGAAATGTACCTGAAGTACTCATGGGACATATTCCAATCAAAACAAGTGATGTTTGGCCACAGCCTGAGACTGGAGAAATACCAAGCTGTCTACAGCCTGTTCTGGGAAGCTCACTTAGTGATTCTGTGTGCTTCCCAGCATAGCAGGCCACCCATAGACATGAAAAGTAATGACAAAAAAACCCCAGAACATCCACTAAGCAAGCCATTTCATCCAGACCCAGAAATTAAGTATAAAGGTGTTGACTGATCACCACATGGTACATCAGTCATATCAAGATACCTTGATGTCTCTGTGCATTTAAGTGTCAAATTTTCACTGACCAATTTCAACAAATGTATACTTGATTGCATGCTTTTGGAAATTCATTTAATGCAATCATAACTATCCTTTCTTACAAGTATTGGATGACATGATGAAAAGAAAAGGGTTCAGTCACCTGGGATTGTATATGTCAGAATTGTATCCAGGTTTGATGGCAGGCTCAGCAAAACCGTAATTCTCTGAGTGTGGTATCCCACACATTGAAAGGCAACACTCACAGCTGCCAACTCTATAGCAAGTCAATCCTTTCCCTCACCCTAATCCTAACTAATTTCTAGAAATCAAGAGCAAAGAATTTGCCTCAACCTATGCCCTCCACTAAATAACAGTAATAATAATGGAAGTGGTAATGTTGTTTATCCCAATGGTTTGAACTGAAGGGAAGACAATCAGTAATTGCAGATTTAATTTCCACTTCCATGTTACCAGCTCATACTGAAAATAAATCAATTACAGTTTCCATTAATGTTTTCACTTTTTATTTTCAATTCAACAAATGTATCCGACAGGTAATATAGGAAGAGACTGTAATGAAAGGAACTCTGCTTTGGCACATTATACTGTTTCAAATAAATAAACAGATTGTTTGTTTGTAATAATACTAAATAAATAACATAATTTACTCTCCAATAAATAGACGGTTTCACTGACACCGATGCATTGCATCAAATCGTTTCAGTCGGTCATGGTTGTCCAACACCAGAGGCAGGAAAGAAGATGATTTTGTACAGTTATGTTTTTCAGAGGTAAATGTTTAAGTGCTTTTGGTTTAAAAATGAGAATATAAAGCAAGAGAACACAGCAATCCTCACACAATGCTCCATTACCATTACAAGGTTGCCAAACAACATTTATTGTCCCTGCCTCCTTTTTAATAATGACCTGTGTCAACTGTGTAGTTTGTTTTCCACCTTTTTGTGTTCGTGAAATCTCCTGCCAGGTCATAGCATCCATGTCAGTTAAGGGTCAACCATTAATCTGTGCCTAGATCCAGCGCTCTACCTAAGGGTGACTTCACATCAAAAATATCTAACCTCAAAAGTCCAACAGAACTTCTCAATGCCATCTCTCTCTCTCTCTCTCTCTCTCTGCATTGTGACCATAAGACTGGATTAATACAGGAACTGCAACTCCATGGGTTAGTATTGTGTTGTCTCTTCCTCTTGTGGTTGACCTGACCTAGCTCCCTGAAATAAAGTCTAACAGTTAGAAATAATTAATGACTTGTTTATCTTTCCAAACAGTCATATGTTAAAAGGTAATGTTTGAGAAGGGACCATATCCAACAATGTTAACCTAATGTATGTAACGTATATAAGTTTCTAACTACTGCCCAATCATAAAAATAGAATTCTTAGATAGTTAGGATAGAGGCCAAAAACACTGCGGCTGGGATCACTGTAGTTCTGTACCACAGAAGGTGTGACTGCATGGGGTACGACATCAATGTTAATTTTAATTAGATTTTGCAACAAGTTGATTTGCTAGACGGGAATGATTTATCATAAACAACCTTGGAAATGGAGTGTTTTGGATGAAGTGAATGTATTGTGGATAGTTCCAAAGTAGAGCTATTTCACCAAGTTAAGAATGTCAGTAGGTTAGGTTTGTGACTGGATAGTCCCAACTATTTACATTGATACACTAATTTAACATAAGTTATGTAGTCATTTCACTTTATATTTTTCTGCTCTGCTACTTTAGGAGTGAAAATAAGCACAACTTAGAAATTATGGTACTGGATTTCCATTCAGAGATATAAGTCAAGTCTGGACCAGTTCCATTATTTCCAAATTTTACTGTTTTTTTCCTTTTGGATACTGCGTTTCAATGGTCAAATTGTTGAAGATTGGTGCAGAAAATGGGGGCAGGGAGGATCAATACTTTGATGAGAATATTATGTGAGCCAAGGCATGTTTTCATATCATGGGGTGGGATCAGATGACAAACTCTATGGCACTTGCAGTTAGTCAGGGTACATACTGAAGTCTGGTTAAGAATTTTAAATAAACTGTGGAAAACTACACTAAAATTTGTTAATTTTGGTAGGTTTTAATAAAATGTTATGAACATTGACTTGAGCTCATTTCCTCTTAATATTTCTGGTAAATTTAGGAAACAATTAGAAATTAGTGCTGGTAAGTCAAGCTTCTGGGGTTGCATTGCCAATCCTGTGACTGTGGTCCTCGTGGCACAATCATCCCCCCATGGGCCTTCTGTAACATGGGAATGCCATACTCAAAATAATTAAGGTCCATCTAGTTTACCTTCCTGTTAGTGTATAATACAATGATAATGGTATATTATCTGGAGCACGCCTACTCTATTCTTCAATGGACCATCTATCCATTTCATTTGTTACAATTGGTATAATGGATTAATGTCCAAACCAGAACTATCGGTAGCACAATTGTAGCAGCAGTGGTTTAGATAATTCCAGGACCACCCTTGGTGGTGGCAGCAGTGTCAGTTGTGCAGATGCTAGAGAGCAACATGTGGGGAATATTGGTACCAGGATTGGTGCAAGTGGGAACCAGGTGCTGGTACCATACATTGCAACACAAACAATAAAGGATAGTTATGAAAAAAAAGCATAATGAATCTGCATTAGTATTAAAGTATGAAGGAAATGTGTTGTTGGTTTGACTTAATGTGCAATTTTAATGAGAAATGTACCTATCTGTAGATGTATTTCAGAAAGTCTTGCAAAGATTCTGTATACTTTCCCTTTTTATTGTACTTACTGGCTCCATATCATATCCCTGCCGTGTGGGAAACAAGTAATTGTTAAATGCCCTTTCAGCATAAAATGACTGGATTGAAATCATGCTGTGATTTTAATATTGAATGTCAATGTTGACATCAGGTTTGCTTGTCTGTTGTTCTAATGTAGCATATATCCTGCAATATCTTCATTAAAATGGAAGATAATGGAATTTCATAAGAACTTGCTGCAAGTCATGAAGGTGGCTTACTGCCATCCTCTCAGGCACAATTAAGGATGTGCAATAAATGCTGGCTTTGCCAGTGACCTTAAGAACAAAGAAAATCTTCATTATTAAAATCACACAGAATTATATTAGACCATAGAAAGCATGGTGATCACTGAGCCAAATAGAGATAGTAGCTTATCAGAAATGGGAGGAACAGAGAGAGAATGGACAATGGAATCAGCACGGACAATGGAATTGAAAAGGGCTGATGTAGTTAATGGAAGACAAAGAGAATGAAAGTTACTGCTGTGTATCTAGTGCTTATATCTCATACTGTGAGTATACAAATAACCTAACTTATTATTTAGTCAGGTAACATTGCAGAATTCTGAATTTTATCCACATTTTCTGTGCCTGTCGAGAATAACAACTTGGTGGAATTTCACACCCTACATTCACTGAATGTTAATCAACTTTGGTTTGATCATTTTACAAGGGATTTAGCGGACTAGCAATGCAATAGTGCCACCGTGACCCAGTACAATCCTCTCATAATTTGTTTGATTTAATCCTTAAAACTTGATGGGATTCAGGTCATTATGATTTACAGGTGCCTGCTTATCAGCATCAGTCAGTCTGCTCGCTCTGGCACAGACCAACTAAGAGCATTAAAATTCTTCCTTGTAAGTTCAGGAAAGCAAGATCTCCTGAAGTTCTGCATCATTGGCCAGTTAAATGAGATTCGTGGTCGCATTTTTAAAATATTATATATATATATGTGAAATATATATATAGTAGGGAAGGGGAATAACAGGGAGAGAGAGGGTGAAGTTATTCAAAGCATCTTCCTTCTACTCAGACTGTGACCCTGGGATTACCATCCTGAATTGTGAAATCCATTGAGTCTGGTGAAAAGTACAAGAGAGTCAACTGCAAACGAAACCCACATTCCCACTGACACAAGTCTGGCCATAGAACTGCGCTTTATAGCACATTTGGAAACAAAAGGCCACATAGTATGGCAAACAAAACTGTGCTGACAAGTTCTTTGATGAGGCTGTTAGTCCTTGATGCACTCTAACTCTTCATCTCAAAGGGCTGGAGATTAATGATCCCTCCGCATCTTCAAACTACTCGTCTCCTCCTGTAAACATCTCGCCAAGAAATGACACTCTGACGGGCTCAGAGCTGAGCAAGGTCTGAAGGCTCCTGTTCATTGTGAGGAAGAGACATGCGTGTTTGCAACGTGTGGTCTGTCCCTCAAACACAGCCACATTCCTTCGCTGAGAGTTGTCGAAGAGTGTAATAATGAAAGTTCTCATCCAGGAAAGAGACGTCATCGTCATAAAGCGTAGGCCGACAGCATGGCCGTGCTCGGACCTTGTCCTTTTTAATTCGCTTTGAATTTCTCAAGGCTTTCAGAGTCAGGTCATAGTTTTTCTCTTCGGCATCACAAGATCCGGTACAATATCTGAAGCGCACTACCTCCTCTGAGACATGGGCGAATCCCAGATCACTGACAGTCACATTGATCTCTTTCAAGGTACACCCTTTGGTCGCTCTTGATTTTGCTCTCTTACTTCTTAATGCTAGTCGGGAATAAGTCCGACTCTTGTGCTTCGAATCCGGTGATCTTCTATATCTTTGAATCAAGGCTCGAACCAACTCCTTGGCCTCCTCATCATTGTGGGTTTTAAATATGTTCTTATCTAAAAAAAAAGAGAAGAGGAAGCTAGGTTATTACGGAATAGGATGATTAACCTTCATTACTAAACAGTTCATCCTATCAATGTTATGTATCCTAGAACAGTGGAAGAAATTTGTATTAGACAATAGCACAAAAACAGCACTACATCAACTGCCAGTTCCATGTACGTCCAACCTGAATCCTGTAATACCAATGATTTTGCATTGAATGTAAGTTATGAACATATACAAGGGTTTAGCTACAGTACTGCAGATTTTCTAGGGTTTAAAAGACCCTCAGTGTTTGCAATGCAACATTGGCTTTCCAATGCCTTCTGTCAAGACCACTGGTTTTTGTATGACCCAAAGCTAGAGTTTATTTCATCTCTTAGGGGAAAGTATTTATTTTATTGTATCTTAGATGTTTACTGCATCCGAAAGAATATTATCATATAGAATCAGTGCTTAAATAATATTTCACTACCTTGGTGCATCACTTACTTATCTTTCAAAACGTTCGGCCATTTCAGAGATACATGCCCATTTCTAGCCTGGATCTCTGTGGATGAGCAAAACTCTTATACTTGTGTTATCACAGCAATGACAGCATAAGGAATGTGAGAGAGCCATTTAACTTTTTAATTATGTTTCTTCCACAGATCAAATACAGAGTGATTTACTATTTGCCCAACTCATTTAAATCATTAGGTATGTACAGTAAAAGTTTTCACTTGTGCACTTTGGTTCTTGCTACAAACTAAATAACGCACTTCCATCAAGAGTATTTTTATAAACCTAATCATTAGAACAAGGACTTTTAGCAACCAGAAACCTTCACAAATATAGGGGCCTCTCTGAGCCTTTGAAAGAAAACCTTTAATTCTATGAAGGTTAGATTACCTACGGTGTGGAAACAGGCCCTTTAGCCCAACAAGTTCCACACCAACCCTCTGAAGAGTAACCCATCCAGACCCATTACCCTCTAACTAATGCACCTAACACCATGGGCAATTTAGCAATGGCCAATTCACTTGACCTGCACATCTTTGGACTGTGGGAGGAAACCCACATAGGCATTGGGAGAATGTGCAAATTCCATACAGCATGCCACCAAAGGCTGGAATTGAACCTGGGTCCTTGGTGCTGTGAGGCAGCAGTGCTAACCACTGAGCCACTGTGCATGAAGCTACCTATGTTGAAAAACCAGAAGCATTTGAATGGAAGAAAGCCAGTAACAATGGGAAATGCATTTCAGACCTGCAGCAGCGCATAAAACTCGACAATTAATCAAGTTCAATAAAGACCAGTGCTTACAAATGAGCTGAATGTGGAAATATAATCAGGTTCTGGCACATCAGAACACAGTTCATGTCGAAAGGACATTGTTGTAGGGTGTCAGGGGGACATCTACTGGAAGCCAGTGGAGTCCTTCTTTATATACTGAAAAATGTGTTGCTGGAAAAGCACAACAGGTCAGGCAGCATCCAAGGAGCAGGAGGATTGATGTTTTGCACCTATTCCTTATGAAGGGCTTATACCCGAAACGTCGATTCTCCTGCTCCTTGGATGCTGCCTGACCTGCTGTACTTTTCCAGCAACACATTTTTCAGCTCTGGTCTCCAGCATCTGCAGTCCTCACTTTCTCCTTCTTTACATATGCAGATTGGGCTCCAATGACTTCATTGAGACTTGAATGTCATCTGAAGTGGAGGCCTGTCTGGGTAATTTCTCTGCCAGGTCAACCTGACGACGAGTGGTGATGGGACAATAAATGTCCCCAGAAATGAGGAGGTCATTTATTTTGCATTGTTTCTTTGTTAGCTGAAGGAGCACAACCATTTACCAGAGTGCTGTTAAGGGACATTTCTTCAGGACTCTGACTCTGACCTTCCTTCCAATACCATTGCTACCAAATGTAACTTCCTTTTGCATTCAAGACTGCCTGTGTCTATGCTGATGAGATCCAGCAGTTAAGATTTCTCAAGTGGAGTGCCTGGCTTTTTGCCCCTTCCCACATGACTCTGATCCCCAGCTACAATCACAGCAATACAACATTCATCCAATTATAACAGCTCGCCAGTAGTTTGGAATGAGATCTGATTCAGCAGTGCTGTTGCACACCCTAATAATGTAACAGGCCTTCTTCAGCTGCCACAATTGCTTCAACAAGATCAGGAAATTTGGCTCATTCTGTGCTTCCTTTTTGGAAATCACTAAAAGGCCTTCAGTGCACACATGTCTGGGTTTAAACATTGCGATGGTAACACTTGTTGATCAGATGGTCTGATGGACCAATGGTGTTTTGATTATCAGGCTTATCTGTAAGAGAATAAAGTGGTACATGGGGAGTGCATACCCCCAGTTAAACATGTTGCTCCTGTCCAGCCATTCCAGACTAAGTTAGATAAAATGCCACAGCTGACTGTTTTCTTTCCACTTGCTGGACCAGATGTACAGATTTAATATGGTCAATTTTTAAATGAATAAATCTTACTGGGACATGAACAAATAAACAGAACAGTAACATCCCAATATTTTATCATTTAATAGCATCCCAGCAGTCTCTCTTGAAAGGAAATGAACTCAAAATAGGAATGGTACTACTAACTGTGGGCTTCCTGCTATACTCCCAATATCACATACAGCAGTAGTGTGACAGAAACACTCAAAATTAGGCGAGGACCCAGTTTTACTTGGTCCAGGCTTTCTCTAACATTTCTGGGTTCAACAGTGGAGGCTCGCTGGAGGCACATACTGTGCATGACAATTCAAGAATTTCTAATCATCTAACAACAGAAAGTTTTCTACCTTCTGTGTAAAGTTCCTGTGCCTTTTCTGTCTTTCACTCCAAGAACACGTTTGACAATAACACAAACACCACATTCATTCATATTTTGGCAACTCTTTACTTTCATATGGATTTGGTATCAGCTGATTGAAAACCCAGCGGTGCACTGAGCTCTTACCCAATGTTGCTACTCTAGGAGGAATAACTGCATATAGGCAAGGCATTCCCTGAGAGAGGAGGGTGTTTGAGTAAAAGGAGGGGAAAGAAAACAGCACGCAAGCCAATCTGTATCATTCTCACCAACATAATGACCGCGAGGGAGAAGTGGGTTGAGTGGAGGGCGTTAGAAGATTCACTTGACAAGAAGGAAGCGGGCCAATAACTAAATTGAAAGTAAGGAGAAGGGTGTACTGTGCCAATTTTCCACAATCGACCTAAGTCACAGTGACCCCATCTCTAAAATATGAGGAGTTGAACATGCCAAAGTGTCCTTCAACTGGGAAAATAAGGACGTGGATGTTGGAGACACTTGATACACTTGTTGTACCATTCATTCACTTTAATTTAAAGAGGAAAAAGCATTAAAGCATATGATTTCATCTTCATCTTCTTTGTATACAATTGTATTTGCTTTGTGTTTGATAGGACAGGGCTCGAGAGGCTGAATTTTATCATGCCTCTGATGATGGCCTGGGAACTGGGAGGGTTGGTAAAATGGTGATGCAGGACCTTGGAGGGGACCTCAACATCTTCTCGCTGTGAAATCCTGCCAGCTATTGGAACTTCAGCACCATGGCCACCAACATTGGCAATTAAGTGCCTAATTAAGGACAATTCTCCCCCTAACAGCTTTCCTCCACTTTGTCTCCATGGCCAACAGACGTGGCCTCTGCTGTTTAAAGGGCTCACCACTAAAGCCTGGTCTGAGCTTGCAGGGGAAAAAAAAATAATCCTTGTGGTAGCATGAAGCTCCCTCTTCTTCATCTGGGAGCCTCAGATTGGCCATTTCTAATGGTGGAGTTGCTAATTGGGCCAGCAATTATGGGACATAGGATACAATGCTCAGTGGGAATGCAATCCCAGTCTCCTGGGGTCATAGTTTAAGGGGTCACCCATTTAAGATAGAGATAAGGAAGCATTCGTTCTCTCAGAGTCCTGTCACCGAGTCATAGCGTCATACAGGATGGAAGCAAACTCTTCAGTCCAACCAGTCCATGCCAAACATAATCCTAAACTGAACTACTCCCACTACCGAACTGCTCCTGGCCCAGGTCCCTCCAATCCCTTCCTTTTCGCGTACTTATCTAAGTGTCTCTTAAACATTATTAATATGCCCACATCTACATGCAAATCCCCCTCGGTGTAAAAAATTGATCCCTCGTACCTTTTTTAAATTTCTCACATTTCACCTTAAAAATGTGCCTCTAACCTTGAAATTCCCAATCTTAGGGTAAAGACACCTACCATTAACCCTATCTATACCCCTTATGATCCTGAGGGTTGAGTGTCTCGCAATTCCTTCTCTTAAAAGGCAGTGAATGCAGAATCTTTAAAGATATCGGAGGCAGAGGTAGATAGGATTTTGATTATTGAGGGATGAAGATTAAATCGTGGATATGCAGGATTTAGAGTTGAGGTTAAAAATCAGATCAGCTATGATTTTACTGAATAATGAAGCAGACATGAAGGGCCATTGCTCCTTATTTGTATGTTCTTAATTGGCTGCTCCTGGTAAAACACATGCTAACCCATGGAGTGGGGGGTCAGCTTCCCCTTTCAGTCCTGGTCTCTTCCCTGTTAGAAAGGTTCATTGTTGGGTGTCAGTATCACAGAAAGAAAAACTAAATCATGGAGTGAAACACTCCAGAACCATCAGGAAATCCAGTTTAACAAAATGGAATTAAACTCATTCAGTTGCCTTGAAGCAGTGACCTTGGTCACTGGCCTTATTCACGCTGGCTTTCAATTATATGCCTTTTGAGTTATGAACTTTTCTGCTGATGTTCAGTAAATTTTCTGCATTTTGTAGATTGGCAGGTATGACTATGTATAGGGATTTAGGGAACTTTATACACAACTTTCCCTTAAAGAGATGAAATAAGCAGGCTGGAATGTATGATAAAAGACAGATTCCATCTGGGCTCTCACCTTTACTTGTTCCAGGCTTTTCATATTCTTAAACAGTGACCAGTATCAAAAATAAGCAGCCAGAAGATTTCAGTATCTGAATTGAATATTAAATTCATACTTTTCAGACTAGCATTGGTAAGCGCTTGTTACAATTACATATGGGGGAAAGAAAATGAGCCAGTCTATTTGAAGTGCCAAGCGCTCAGTGCAACAATGTTTATTGTACAATAAAGCATTGACGTGCTGCTCACCTCATAAAGGAGAGGGCACGAGTGAACACTAATCAGGCAAACTGACACACAGAACTCAGAAACAGGCTCAAGCCCTTTTCATTACCCACCCATAAATGTCACATTGTACACAGGTCTCATACAAACCACATCTACAAAACACTTGTTGATATCTTCTGCCACTCCAGCACTCTAACACTGCAAGTGGATAGGGTACTGACACAGAAGTGTACCAGCTGAAATAACAGTTACAGCATCCTGGAGTTGGAGCACAAGACATTGCTTCAGCTGCGCTGCAGGCTATCAACTATGAGGACAGGCAGTCACTGGATTTCCCTTGTGTCTAGAACTGGGAGCAGAATTTACTCCCAGTGTGGCTGCATGGCTTTGTGCGACATCCAAGTAAAAAGCAAAATTAGCTACAAGGCAGTGCTATTTTTCTTTGATCATCTACTGTAAAAGATGATGAGGACTCAAAGCAATTTGTACACTAAAGGCAATACTTAAAAATAAAAAAAGTAACTTGCATATTTCATTAGCTGTGAAATGTTCTGGACTGGAAAAGACAGTCTTCTAAAGTGCAGTCATTACTAATAAAAATAAACACAGGAGGATATGGGGACTCAAAAATACAATTTTGCTTTAGAAGTGGGTCAAAAATATTGCATAAATATAAATGATGTCATCAATTAGTGTAACAAGTACAAAGCAAGTGCAATTCTACATCAAAAATGGAGAAGAACAGAGAGTAAAATAGACAGCTGATGGAGATCATCACGATTATGAGTGGTATTGCTAAGATCAATTGAGAGAAACCTTCCAATGGTTGATGAATCAGAAATTAGACAACAAAACCCAACAGCAAGACAGCAAGCAAAATGATCTAGACACAAAGGAAGTGAACACACAGAATGTCCTATTAGAAACATTACTGGATACTGAATTCATGAAGGAAGTGGATAAATATTTGAAAAAGTGAAATCCATTAAAGAGTTTGAATGAAAGGTGAAGTGCAATTACTTCAAAGCTGGTACAGGCTTGGTAGGCATAATAGCTTTCTTCTGCTTTGTAAAGTTCAATCATTCACTAACAGGAAATTAAGAAAGGTGTATTTTAACACTCATCTATATATTGCAAACATACCAAACTGGATCAGTGTCACTATTGAGTACAAAAGCTTTGATAATTTGGGTTTCCATGTCATATCAATCCCTCCAGTCCATATCTCTACCACTCTCATTACTACCATGCTCACAGTCGGATTTTAAATAAGTATAATTTGGCTATTGGAAGGCAAGGGTGGTTCAGTGGTTAGCACTACTGCCTCACAGTGCCAGGAACCTGGGTTTGATTCCAGCCTTGGGTGACTGTCTGTGTGGACTTTGTACGTTCACCCCATGCCTGTGTGGGTTTCCTCTGGGTGCTCTGGTTTCCTCCCACAGTCCAAAGATGCGTGGATTAGGTGAATTGGCCATTCTAAATTGCCCATTATGTTCAGGGATGTGTAGGTTAGGTGCGTTAGTCAAGGATAAATGTAGAGTAATCGGGAATGGGTTTGGTCTTCGCAGGGTCAGTATGGACTTGTTGGGCCAAAGGGCCTGTTTCCACACTCTAGGGATTGTAGTTCTAGTTATTGAACATGCTTCACTTATCCCTCAGCATTTACATGGGTTCAAAAGGTATTGGCTGCTTACAAAATCACAATTCCAAGAAATGCAAGTCTCAAACTCCTTCCCGCTATTCCAGAATGTTAATTTCTCTCCCCTGTGCATTTTTGGAATGAAAAGGTGTGTAGCCTTCAGGGTGGTTTTAAGATGTATGCTTTGCAGGATCAGCAACTTGCTCTCTCTTGGCTGTCTTGTTTTTTATTCCCTTTAAAAAAAAATCTCCTGAAGGAATTGGCCATGGTTGCTCATAGGTAAAGGGCTTGTGGGAATTCAAGCTCCATTCTAGGACTTGAGCATATAAATTCAGTGGAGGAATGCTGCACTGTCAGAGATGAATAATGAGATATAAGTCCATTAACATATGAGCATTTGGCCCATTACCTCCACTCCACCATTCAATGGAATCATAGTCATCTCATAATCCATAATTCCACTTTCCTGCCTTTACCCCTCAATTTTCTTACTAATTAAGTATCTGTAATATATAAAACCATCTGTACTCATGGGGTTGTAATAGATATCAGTGATTCTCAACCATATTTTGGCCACAGCTTTCCGAGGAGGTCTTCTCAGGTTCCAGAGCCCCCCTTTCAAACAGGAATGCAACATAAACAGATGGACAGAAAATCCAGTGCAATCTGATTCGCAACTGACTCTGAAGTGAAGCTGTGTGGGAGGAGCTTAAGCAATTAATTTACCAGGTGTGTTGGAAAGATATTATAAATAGGAGGGAAACTATTGACTCCAATAAAGGTCGTTGCTTGAGTATTTCATCAGTTCAGTTACCAGGACCCCCATAAACCCTTAGGGCTCCTCTTCTCATAGTTTTCAGTCTGTGGCTCTCTTCATATGTACCATGGCGCCTAAGGGGACCATATGGTGGCCCTGTTTAGAATAGTTGATGTATACCACTTCAAAACGCAGAAAACAAATTTGGGAGCCATCTTTTTTGTCCTAGCCAATGACATTCCGTCTAAAAAATTATTGGTCCATTTGCACGCTGCAATTCATGTGATCTTGTGTGTAAATTGGTGCCACATTTCCGATAACAATGAGTTCTGAGGTCAATAAAGATGCTAAATAAATGCAAATACTTTCTTCCCTTTTCACCTGAAGTTGTATAGGACATTGGTGAGGCCTCTTCTGGAGTATTATGTGCAGTTCTGGTCACCCTGTTGTAAGAAGGATATTATTAAATTGGACAGGGTTCAGTTAAGATTTATCAGGATGTTACCAGGAATGGAAGGTTGAATTATAAAAATAGACTGGAAAGGCTGTGACCTTTTTCACTGGAGCATAGGAGACTGAGGATAGACGTTTATAAAATCATGACGGGCATAGATAAGGTGAAGAGCAAGGGTCTTTTCCATAGGGTGGGGAGTCAAACTTTGGAGGCATATTTTTACGGTGAGAGGAGAAACCTTTAACAGAGTGTGGGTCTTGTATGGAATAAACTGCCAGAGGAAGTGATGGATGCAGGTACAATTACAATGCTTAAAAGACATTTGAATAGGAAATGTTTGAAGAATACAGGCCAAATACAGACAGGTGGGACTAGTTGAGTTTGGAAACATGATTGCCTTAGAGTGAAATTTAAACAATCCTTGGATAAGGACGTGGATGATGATGGGATATTATAGGGGGATGGGCTTAGATTAGTTCACAGGTCAGCGCAATATCGAGGGCCAAAGGGCCTGTTGTCTGCTGTATTGTTCTATGTTCTATAACTGGTTGGACCAAAAGGTCTGTTCCAATGCTGTGTGACTCTATGACTTGCTGTTGTACACGCTGAAACGAGATCAGAGGTAATGCCCATATACCCTCCTCAGTCAACTCACTGAGGGGGTTAGTCAGGGTTTGGGCAGTGCAGGGTTTTTGCTCCATTGAGTTTGCATGGGGAAAGTAAGCTGCCAAAAATTCCTTGGACTAGGACAATAGGTAGGAAATTACTGTTATCCCAGTCCCCACAGTCAATAAACCTGTTTACTGAACAGTTAAAATTAGGATTAAATCCACCTATAAATTATAATTAAAGTGATCGAACAAACTGCAAGGCTTGAGTTTGCAGGATATAGCCTGAATTTGTAAATTGCTAGAAAGGGCAGATTAAGTGATTTAGATAAGTGCAGTTTAACAAGATGGAAGCATCTGTTTGAAACCATTTGAAGGCATGATTTTGCCAAAAACAACCAGGGCTTTTAAGTCTGTACTCAACCTTTGTAATTGACATTTCTGGAAATAGCAAATAATTACCACTAGATGGTGTAAACAATTTGCACCAGTAACTATAAGTTCAGATAAGAAAAATCCCCGCATAAAACAGGGTCAAACGATTGCCTTCTCCAACTGATCTCAACAAAATGGCATTAACAACACCAAACACATTTTTGTCCCCTTTGAATTTTCAGTAATCCATTGACCAATAGAAGGAACCAATAGCTAAATAAGAACTTCAAAGTAAATTTATCAGAATTTCTTGACAACACGTTGATTTTCGTATAAAAGCAAAATACTGCAGATCTTGAAAATATGAAATAAAAGTAGAAATTGCTGGAGAATTCAGCAGGTGTATCAGTATCTGTGAAAGAGAGAAACCGCGTGAACAGTTTAAGTCCAATAATGACCCCTCTTCGGAACTGAACTGAGCTGTCTCCATGTGCAATCACAGACCAAATTAAACGGAGAAATAACTTTACAATATTTGTACTGTCCAAGCTCTTCATCGACCATTTTAAAGATCTGAGTCATTTCTCCAGCAGACAGAGAAATCAGCTCCCACAACATTCTTGCCAATGTTCTCTGAGCCCTCGCCACAACATCAATGTCCTCCTAAAGGACACTGAATTAACTGACGTGGCATCACCAGTTCTGTTTTGCTGGGCCACAATTGCCATTGGCTGTCTTCAGTGCAACCTGAATGGTGTTTCCCCAGAGAAAGGGCATACAATGGAACATCTCCCTGCATGCACAAGAAGTCTAGCCTGATGGTACACTGCCCACCCAGATGATGCAATGGTGGGGCACCGAATTTGCAGCACAGAGGTCCGACTATGAATTATTCAATTACTCAGCAAAAGAAGAAACCTGAAGCCACAAAGAAAGGGTTTCATTCTTTTTTGTGTTCTTATATGGGGTGTGCAAGGCTGGCATTTGTTGCCCATCCCTAGCTGTCCTTGGCCCAATTGGCTCCCTTGGCAATCTTAGAAGGCAATTAAGAGTCAATCACTTTGTCGTAGGTGTGGAGTCACATTACGCCAGACCAGGTAAGGGCAGCAGATTTTCTTCCCCAATATGATATTAGTGAATCAGATAGGTTTGAAAAAAAAACACCAGCTGGCAATGGTTACACAGTCACCACTAAATTAGCGTTTAACTCCAGACTTTAGCGAATTAAAATGTCAGCCTCTCCCATGGTGGGTTCAAACACATGTCACCAGAAAATCAACACACAGACTGGATTACAATCTGATGACATCACCAACTCACCACCACTCCCCCCTGTACTAGCAGTTCTTAAAAGACCAGGCACTAAAACAATAAGTGAAGCCCTTCTTTTAAGAACTTCTGTTATGGCAGACTGTCAGGTCCTCTGTCGTGATGAGTTCTTGGATTTGTCAGACAGTATTGCTAACTCCTCACAAAGATGGAAGAAGAAGTGACTTTCCCTCACGAAGGAGTAACGACAGTGCCTCTGGAATGGCTGCATGCTAGAAAGATGGAGCAGATACTGCAAAAATTGGCAAGCTCTCCATGTTGCACTTGGACTTGGAGCTAAGCTCCTTGATACTTCTTGACAATGACAAGAGGCTGCCTGGCATGCCAGCCAACATACCTGGCATCTTGATATGAATATCCAGTGCTCTCCTGCCTGCTGCTCCATTAAGGTCCTCATCTGAGTTTGTTGTATCAGAAACCATCTTTTATCTTGCCCTCTGATGAGCTGGCAAATTAACTAACTTTGCCTCTGGCTTGGCTGCAGCCTCGAGATGTCTGCATGACACAACACAAGCTGGTTCTAATGCTATACTTGTTGGCAAGATAAGCAGTGTCCTTTTCACAACCAATTGCTGCAAGTGTCAGCTCAAGAGATAGAGTCTCTCCATTCATGATGCTATTTTCTCTCTCTCTCTCGCTCAGTCTCTCTCTCTCTCACTCAGTCTCTCTCTCTCTTCCTCGTGGACAGGGCAGGCAGCTCTCCAGTAACTAAAAGTAGGAAGTCAGAAGAATGAACTTGGTACAGAGGTTCCTTGTTACCTCATTCACAGCTTGCTCATCATGCCAGATAGCAAGGCAGAGGTGTCTGTGAGTTGAAAAGGGATATTTCTCAATGCTCCTAGTGACATCAGGTCAGAGAGAGAGAGAGAGAGAGAGAGAGAGAGATGAGCTCTGTTGCTTTCTGAATCTTGGGCTGACCACACTCTCTCCCTTCAGACTCAGGGGATGTGGACATCCTTGTTTCCCTCTGATTCCCTTTGAATATGTGCCATCTCATCTTGTAAGAGGGAAGGAAAACAGCCAGTGGTTGTGGGTACTTTGTTTAGATGAACTGTTTGCTTGCTTGCTGAATAGCCGGAGATATATGGAACCAGAGGAGGTGGTGATGAGGCTGACAAACGTTGGTCAGTTTAGGAGAGTGAAGTGCAGTAACCAGATATTAGATATGAGCTCTGAGTGACAGGGAATAATGTTGGGTGAGCAATGGAGATGTGTGTCATTGAGATGCGTGAGAGAGATTGGTGTGAGGAGTTGGATATCTTGTATAGCTGCATTCACTGATCCTGACCACCCATGTGAGGTCCTGACTTACACATAGCCCTTGGGTCCTGATTCCAGGAAATGGTTTCCCCAAATCTCTGCTCAGACAAATCCCTTCTCTGGTTGACTCTTGAGGGTTTCCCCATCCCCCAGAGAACCACAGCATCACTCCCCTTACCCAGTTCCACCCCTAATACCTCCAGAACTTATCCATCATGCTGGAACCCTCTCTGTTTCCTGCTTTTCAATATCCTCTTGCCTACAGTTCCCTAATATTATTCAGTACAGCTTCCCTTTAATGTTTGCTCCCATCATGTACACAGGCAGACAGCAAGGTGAAGAAAGAAAAGGCAGGGTGTGACCCACCTGGCCACACACTACAATTATGTGCTTGAGGAGGGAACACACCAAATCTAGATTATTATTTTACCTGATGCAGGCAGGTAGTAAATTTTTTTTTGAAGAATACAGCGCAGTACAGGCCCTTCAGCCCTCGATGTTGCGCCGATCAAAGCCCACCTAACCTACACTAACCCACTATCCTCCATATACCTATCCAATGCCCGCTTAAATACCCATAAAGAGGGAGAGTCCACTACTGCTACTGGCAGGGCATTCCATGAACTTACGACTCGCTGAGTGAAGAACCTACCCCTAACATCAGTCCTATATCTACCACCCCTTAATTTAAAGCTATGCCCCCTTGTAATAGCTGACTCCATACGTGGAAAAAGGTTCTCACTGTCAACCCTATCTAACCCCCTAATCATCTTGTACACCTCTATCAAATCACCCCTAAACCTTCTTTTCTCCAATGAAAACAACCCCAAGTGCCTCAGCCTTTCCTCATAGGATTTTCCTACCATACCAGGCAACATCCTGGTAAACTTCCTCTGCACCCGTTCCAGTGCCTCCACATCCTTCCTATAGTATGGCGACCAAAACTGCACACAATATTCCAGATGCGGCCGCACCAGAGTCTTATACAACTGCAGCATGACCTCAGGACTCCGGAACTCAATTCCTCTACCAATAAAAGCCAGTACGCCATATGCCTTCTTCACTGCACTATTTACCTGGGTGGCAACTTTCAGAGATCTGTGTACATGGACACCAAGATCCCTCTGCTCTTCCACACTACCAAGTAGTCTACCATTAGCCCAGTAATCCATCTTTTTATTACTCTTACCAAAGTGAATCACTTCACACTTAGCTACATTGAACTCCATTTGCCACCTTTCTGCCCAGCTCTGCAGCTTATCTATATCCCGCTGTAACCTGCCATATCCTTCCTCACTGTCTACAACTCCTCCGACTTTCGTATCATCCGCAAACTTGCTCACCCAACCTTCTAACCCTTCCTCCAGGTCATTTATAAAAATGACAAACAGCAATGGTCCCAAAACAGATCCTTGCGGAACACCGCTAGTGACGGCACTCCAAGATGAACCTTTGCCATCAACTACTACCCTCTGTCTTCTTCCAGAGAGCCAATTCCTAATCCAAACCTCCAACTCACCCTCTATGCCATATCTCTGTATTTTCTGCAGTAGCCTACCATGGGGGACCTTATCAAACGCCTTACTAAAATCCATATATACCACATCTACCGCTTTCCCCTCATCTACCTCCTTAGTCACCTTCTCAAAGAATTCAATAAGGTTTGTGAGGCACGACCTGCCCTTCACAAAACCATGCTGACTATCCTTGATCACATCATTCTTATCCAGATGTGCATAAATCCTATCCCTTACAATTCTCTCTAAGACTTTTCCCACAACAGAAGTGAGACTCACTGGCCTATAGTTACTAGGATTATCCCTGCTCCCCTTCTTGAACAAGGGAACCACGTTTGCTAGCCTCCAGTCCTCTGGCACTACTCCTGTCGACAAAGAGGACACAAAAATCAAGGCCAATGGCTCTGCAATCTCCTCCCTTGCTTCCCAGAGAATCCTAGGATAAATGCCATCAGGCCCAGGGGACTTATCTATTTTCACCCTTGCCAGAATTTCCAACACCTCTTCTCTACATATCTCAAAGCCATCCATTCTACTTATTCGTGCCTCAGTATTCATATCGACAACAATGTCCTGTTCCTGAGTGAATACTGACGAAAAGTATTCATTCGGCGCCTCCCCAATCTCTTCAGCCTCCACACGCAACTTCCCATTACTATCCTTGATTGGACCTATTCCTTCCCTAGTCATTCTTTTATTCCTAACATACCTATAGAAAGCCTTAGGGTTTTCCCTAATCCTACCAACTAAGGACCTTTCATGTCCCCTCCTTGCTGCTCTTAGCTCTCTCTTCAGGTCCTTCCGGGCTACCTTATAACTCTCAATCGCCCCTATTGAACCTTCACGCCTCATCTTTACAAAGGCCGCCCTCTTCCATTTAACAAGGGATTCCAACTCCTTATTAAACCACGGCTCCCTCACACGACCCTTTCCTCCCTGCCTGATAGGTACGTACTTATCAAGGACACTCAATAGTTGCTCCTTGAACAAGTTCCACATATCAATTACGCTCTTGCCTTGGAATCTACTTTTCCAATCCACACATCCTAAGTCATGCCTCAACGCATCATAATTTCCCTGCCCCCAGCTATAACTCTTGCCCTGTAGTACACACTTATCCCTCTCCATCACTAGAGTAAAAATCACCGAATTGTGGTCACTGTCCCCAAAGTGCTCACCTACCTCTAGTTCTAATACCTGGCCTGGTTCGTTACCCAGAACCAAATCCAGTATGGCCTCACCTCTTGTTGGCTTATCTACATATTGTGTCAGGAAACTCTCCTGCACACATTGCACAAACACTGACCCATCTAACGAACTTGAGCTATAGCTTTCCCAATCAATATCAGGAAAGTTAAAGTCTCCCATAACAATCACCCTATTACTGTCACTCTTCTCCTGAATCATCTTCGCAATCCTTTCTTCAACGATTCTAGGACTATTAGGAGGCCTGTAAAAGACTCCTAACAGGGTGACCTCACCTCTCCTATTCCTAACCTCAACCCAAACTACCTCAGATGGCAAATCTTCGTCCATCTTCCTTTCCACCGCTGTAATACTATCTTTGACAAGCAAAGCCACACCCCCCCCTCTTTTGCCCCCACCTCTGACCCTACTAAAACATTTAAACCCTGGAACCTGCAACAGCCAATCCTGTCCCTGATCTAGCCACGTCTCCGTAATAGCCACAACATCAAAGTCCCAGGTACCAACCCACGCTGCGAGTTCACCTACCTTATTTCGTATACTTCTGGCATTAAAGTATACACACTTCAAGCCACTCTTCTGTTTACAGGCACCCTCCTTTCTCGTTCCCACAAAACCGCCTATCTGTGCCCCGAACTATCGAGTCCCCAATTATTATTGCTCTGCTCTTCTCCACCCTTCCCTTCTGAGTAGCGGGGACAGGCTCCGTGCCAGAGGCCTGAGCCCCGTTACTTATTGTGTGGCAACCTCTCAAAAAAACCCCAGAGATTTAAATGTCTAACCTAGAGTGCCCATACCTGTTCAGAATAATCTAACAGTGTTCATACCAATGAGAGAGAGAGAGAGAGAGAGAGAGAAAGAAAGAGAAAGAAAGAAAGAGGAGGGAGAGACATAAACCAGTTTCAATTTATAATCAAGAACCCCAGAGTCTTTCCTAACAACTGCTAATACTGACCTTTTCCTATGTGGATGGTTAATAGTCATCATCACTTTCACTAATGGACCAGTCTGGTATACAGTTGCCACCTTTAAAATCCATCTAATTCATTTAGTTGACCATCCATTTAGTATTCAGGGCTGAAGAAGTTATTAACCTACTGAAATTTTCCCTTTTTCTTTTCTTTCTCTGCTTTTTAAAAAGCATTTTACAGATATGAATGTCATAATCACTGCTTGCTTTGTATGTTAAAGTTTTCAACACAGTTACATATGTGTTAACTTCTCCTAACAGTAGTTCCTTATGAAGTATGTAAGTCAGAATGAACAGAATGGTATATTTTGCTAGACTTACATTCTACATATATTTATAAGCACAAACATTGAGGTGTACAACAATGCACACACAAATGACCATTTAAGATGCATGTGGGTAGTGTGCAGAATACAGATACCTATATAACAGGTAGCCCCACAACACGTGTAACAGGCATTGTAATTAATACCAAATTCAGAAGCAGACAACAATGAAATTAAAATAACAATACTGATAGAATAAGCAAAAGGTATATGAATTACTATTATATGAAATAGATACCCATGTAAAATGTACTGGGGTAAGTATATACATGTAACAAATACAATTCTATTTACATTTCTCAATGATAAATGATAATTTTAAAGGCATTTGAACAATTGGAATGGGCAGGAGTACCTTTTGAGCTGCACACCGCTGTTGTGCTAAAGAGAAGATAGAATATTTTGTATTTTATCTTGAGTAAAGCAGGGTGTAAGTTGAAATTTTATAACTATCTAATTAGCATCGCATTGCTGCTAATTGCAAAATGGGAATTAGTACACAGACAAAAACCAGAGGTATTCAGAAAAGGCTTTCAAACTGAGGCAAAACAGGATACAAAGTTATATTTTCTGGATTGTCACCTCAATTTTTAATGAAAATAATGGAGTTGAGTTTCTGTACCAGAAAAGGTTCTTTTGACCACTGTCTTGGGACAGACAAGGCATGGAAACCATGAAAAGAGTACTGTCACTGAGATTTTCCAGGGTTTTCTCAACTTCTCTTTGATCAACACTGCTGGGAAGTCAGGTGGGAATCTGAGCATTTATCTTGAACAAAGACCAGAGAGATCTATGAATTAGACAGCCTATGCGTTCCTGATGAAGAGCTCATTCCTGAAATATCGACTCTCCTGCTCCTTGGATGCTGCCTGACCTGCTGTGCTTTTCCAGCACCACACTCTCAGCCCATGTGTATCTCAATATGTGAACACTAATGCACAATTAATCCTGCACTTGTGGGATATTTTGCTACTGTTGTGATACAAAATTTAATTCTTTATAAAGCTAGTCCTAAGTCCACTAGGCACTGCAATTAACTTCAATACCCATTTCAGTGAAGAACAGATAATGCATCAACCATGAGTATAGAGGCCTCATTAATGTCAATCTATAAATAAGACTGCAATAGAAATGCATTTTCATTGTGCAATAGATCTCATTGTTGATACTATGAGCTGACCTATATGTACCTTTCCACATGTGTCAGGGAAAGGTACTGGTCCCTTACATTTCACTTTGTAAGACTGGGGGCTGGGTGGCAGTCTTGGGTCCTGGGACTGCTGCTCTTCTGATGAGGATGGAGTAATTGTTCTCCCTCTAATGGACATGTTTCTGTAAACAAGAGCTGAAAATATGGTACTGAAGAGCATTGAGGCGACCACCACTACCTTCCATACCTTCATCTTAGAGCATGTCACAGCAGCAGGGCCCTGCAAAACACAACAAAAAGCAGTGTTAGCTTTGGGCATTATGTCTATAACTGTATCATTCTGTATCATTTTGGTCGTTTGTTTGGCTGTCATGGATTGGAACCTTACTTGGTCTGCAAGGTTTAATGAGGCGCAAGTAGATAAAACCAAAAAACCAATTCCCAGTGCAGACACAATAGGCTAAATGACTTCTTTTCATGCAATAAGTCTCTGAATCTATGAATTCTCCCCATTAAGAACGTACTCTTAGGAGTAGGAGTTTGGAGCATCAATCCTTACATATTTCTATTTGCAACTCTTGAATTGATATGAGAAAGAAAACAAATACTTATTGATGTTAAACCACTCATTATATTGAATGGTATTCTTGTGACTTCTTGAAAAAAATTTAGCCTACTTGCATTTCATTCTAAAACCCACAAATGAAAATAATTCAAATACTTATTCCATTCCGGGACAAAGCGACATGTTCTGGAATTAGACCAGCTAGTTCTTCACGTGTATTTCCTGAACATCCAGAGGTATATCTCCTCTGCCTGCCTGTCATATACGGGACTGGCCAGCGTGTTAGTGATAGTTGTTATTGATGATTAAGGAAATACTCCCCTTCGGCATTGTTTATTGAACCTTCTTGGAAATAAAAGTGTTTTTGGCTGATGCATGCAATGAATGAAAACTTTCCTGAGACCAGGAGTTCCAGAGATTTTAGTCAGAATGCCTTTGAGAAGCAATAGGCAGGAGCAGCACTGAGGAGACAGGAAAGGAAAGAAAGAAAATGAATATTAGGTGAAAATGGCACCCTGATAACAAATGCTGAGGTGGAATTGTACTAAATGTTAAATTATGTTAAATTACAATCCTTTTAAAGCACATTTGGCAAAATTGTAAAATGGTGGCATAACCTTAGCAGTGTTGCTGTATGAGTAAATTACTGCATTGATCTGCAACTGTGTTAAAGGAGGATGGTGCTAAATTGGCAAATTCCAATCTTGAATTCAATAATTACTTACAATCCTACATTTATTCACAATCTTACATTTATCTATAATACCGTATTCATTTATAACCATACACCTATCTGTAAATGAATGAATGAATAAATATAAAGAACCATTTACCTGTCTATAAACTAATGCATATATAGAATGATATCTATCTTTAATCTGAGCTTATTCATCATTTTCCATCTGAACAAATCCATCCACTGTATCATATCAATCTGGCTACAGCTTTGGGAGCCAGCTGTTAATGTTCTCTTGTTCATAATACTGTAATGATACAATCTGGTGGTAACCATAAAAAGGTAAAGTTGCCATCGTCTTACCAGACAATAGGGCCATTCTCTCATTTGATATAGGTAACTGATGATTGTTTAACCTAAGGGTCACAGCATCTCAGGCAAGAGGAGGGGTTGAGAAGAAGAGTCCTTCACAGTAACTTCAGCCAGTGTGGGAATTGAAACCACGTTGTCGGCATTACTCTGCATCGCAAACCAACCACCCAGCCAAGTAAGTTAACTGACCCCCTTCTTACCACAATCCCTCACATCAGTCCTTAATCTTATGTCCTTATAAACATGTACCTGACTATTGTTACACCTTATTGGGATGGTTTGCTGGAAATCAAGCCCACAATTTCCAGTTAACAGAAGTTAAAGATTTTATACGAATACACAGAACACCCAATTCACGTGTCTTTTAGACCCAGGTTAACAAAAATCATGGACCAGATTTCTCTATTTAACAAGAATTACTATTTATTACAAATAAATAGATTTTAGATATGGATTAACAGATAAGAGCCATCAAGTCTCCTACCTAAAAGTGTAATCTCTTTATATCTCTGCACACACACACCAAAAATACATGGGTGTTCTGGATAGAGAGAAAGAATGGATCCCTTTCCACAGGGTTGGCCGAAATGATCCTTATGTTGATCAGAATACTGCCTCTCCATCTTACTTCTCCAGGTAAAACTTGCTCACTCTTATACAAGGTCTCTGGCTTAGTAATTAAAAGTCACAGCTTCCAGCAACTGACGAGGAGAAATAAACAGTCTATTTTCAGGTTTCATATTCCCTTTAATGCAAAGCAAGAACAGCTCCTTCCCTTCCAGAGGTCTGATAGCTTCTATTCCAAACATACACACCACCAAGTTGTTCAGCCACCTGGGAGCCAATCACATTTGTTGCTGGCCAGCAGAAGACCTTTGTTATCAATAACTGGTCACTAGTCTATAGACCAATTAGCTACTTCTTGCTGCCAAAAACCCTACACTGCAGCTTGGCTTTCCACCACTAGCACAAACAGCTGTGTTAATAGCACTTAAAATGATTAGCAGGTCACTTGCTTTCTTTTAAAAAAAGGGGCACTAATCCTTCAACATCCTTGACATTAAAAACAGTTCTTTTCCCGTTTCAGTTCACAAGCAAAAATACATAAAATAAAAAAATCTTTATATTATAACCTATCTGTAAATCCCGCACCCGTCATTTGAACCCTCACTAATTTTCCATTTTAATTTTATTTTTCAATCAATTTGAATTGAGCACTGGAAATGACTTGTGGGTCTTCTTTCCTTTGTGGTTTCTCAATTCTACCTACACAGGTTCCAAGCCGTCTGACTCTATATCACTACTTGCTGTCCATTTTTAGTTTAATTTCTTATTAACAAAGCAACCCCACTCTCTCTGCCCATCTGCCTGTCCTTTGAATATTGAGTTCCTAGTCCTGATCCCCCTGCAGCCATGTCTCTGTGATACCCACACCATCATATGTGCCAATTTCAATCCGCGCAATAAGCTCATTTACCTTGTTTCATGTACTGGGCATAGTTAAGCACAACACCCTCGGTCCTGCATTGACTGTCCCCCCTCTCATAACTGTCGTCTTGTCTACTGTGTCTGAAGTTAGATTCCTGTGCCTTTTCATACTCCTTGTTCTCTTACTTGGTCTAATTCTCCTCCTATATTTTACTGCCTTTTGTGCAAACGGATGGAAAAGAAATTTTGGTTTAAAGCACAGACATTAATCAATTTACCATGCTGTTTAATTTTCTCTCTGGTCAAGGTGTTGTGTATCTAATAAACAGTTAAGTCTTTTGTTTAAGATGCAAAATTGAATCTGGAAATTAATTATTCGCAATGTCTGGGATTGGTAATTCAAAATTCAGGAACCATTGGAGTGACTATTTGGTGGCCTTCAACACTCAGTTTTACTGAATACTGAGGGAGAAAGGCTGATTTAGCCTGGCTGTCTGTCTTGTATTGTAACACTGTCTGTAATCCTCTGTTAGTCATCTTTTGCCTATCCATAACTCTATTTACCCCCATAATTAGCTTCACCCTGGGGATATCTGCTAACATCTTATCATTCATTTACCTAGTTATAACCTGCACCCTTTATAGAATTTTCATCTATTCATTCCTTTATGATTAGATTCAATTCCCTAGAGTGTGGAAACAGGCCCTGTGGCCCAACAAGTCCTCCGAAGAGGCAACCACCCAGACCCACTCCCCTATATTCACTCCTAACTAATGCACTTAGCACTGCGGACAATTTAGCATGGCCAATTCACCAGACCTGCACATCTTTGGACTGTGCAAGGAAACCAGCACACCTGGATGAAACCCATGCAGACACAGGGAGAATGTGCGAACTCCACACAGACAGTTGCCCAAGGCAGGAATTGAACCCGGGTCCCTGGCGCTGTGAGGCAACAGTGCTAACCACTGAGCCACCGTGCCATTATGTCCAACCTTAATGATCAGTGCACATTCCTAGATGAGTGAACATAGCTGGTTTAGTCGGTTTTGGAGTTCAGCTATCGGTGTTTGAGAAAATTGGATAATTGATCCTTATCTTTGCAACTTGCTCAGGTGCATGGTTTTTAAATTTTGGATGTTTCTCCAAGCACATCAACCATATTTTTGGCAGTACAGTTTAGCAATTCTATTGCTGCTTCCCATTTCAGTTTTGAGTGGTAAACACTTACCATTGATGAACTAATGGTACCAATTTAGCTAATTGTTGGAGCAGTGTCCAGTAATTTCATTGGCCTGCTATTTTTTGAAATGTTAACCACTGGTGATAACAATACAATAAATTTAAAGGGTTTCTTTGCAATCAAGTGTTCTCCCTATCTGTATGCTTACATTGTAAAGGTGAATTCTTGATGCAATGGTTTAGCATACTGTATTTTTATACTCTCAGTCAAGACTGGATTCAAACACTATGGGATGAAATTTCACTCTACACATTGTCCTGGTTACACACTAATTGGCACTGAAGTGACAATCTCAATCAAAGAGGCTATGATGGTGGTTATCAAGGGAATTGGCAATGTCACACAGGGTTAATGCACGTTAATGTAGCAGAGTAGCTACAGTGAGCTTCACTCTCCAACAGACACTGTTTTCCATGGTCTGAGAGTGCTTGATACTGACATTTTGTACCTGAAATGGAAAGTGTGTTATTCATTGATATCCTTCGCATTGATGTACACAGAAGCAGAATGTTAAACTCCTGTGCTATAGTACAATTCATCACTAATTTTTCCGTCTACTCTCCCAATAATGCAAATTTGCATTGGGATACATCTCCTACGCGCATCCTAACAGCCCTCTCGGATTTCATTCATCTGGATTCCGCTTGGGCCTAAGCTTTCAATGAATTTTGCTACTGTCATTATCCCTTCCCGATTATCCAGGGTCTTTCTGGGATTGGTCAAGAATCCCTGGAGCTCTTGTGAACAGCTGGAACAAACTGTTCCTTTAATCTCCTCCAGTGATCATCATCCAACATTGAGTCCAAACCTAGGAAGAAAGTATTGCTGCTAAACTAGATTCAGAGTGAGATGAATATATAAGTATGCAAATTAGAATCAAGTGCAGACCATTCAGTCCCTCAAGCCCGCTCTACTATCCATAGTACATCTGATTACTCCACAATTCCATCTACACCTGAGAACCTGTCATCCCCTTGCTTACGAAGAACCTATCTACCTCTGTCTTAAAAACATTTGAATGCTGTACTTCCACCACCTATTGAGAAAGAAAGGAAAAGAGTTCCAAAGACTCAAAACCCTCTGAGAAAGCGTGTAGCCTTAGATGTGACACATTTGCTGCAGAGAATGCTGGAAAGTGCTTGTTCAGAAGAATTGGGGACATCTGTTCTTCTTGTCAATGGATCGTTGTACATAAGGTTGTGGAATGTGTGGCAATACTTCCTTCTCACACTGGAGACTGGAGGCGCATATTTCACAATAGGATGTTGGATAACTAAATTGCTGAATTATATCAAGGACTCGTAATATAACTCACACTTAATAGGAAAAGAACTTGTAATTTCATAAGCTGCATGGAATATGCATGTAATAGAACAATCCTGATCCATTTTCATGTATATCACACTGAGCAGATTTGAATTTATGAAGCTCAGCTCCCTTACCTTGACTGCTCTGGGAAGTGAATGTCTCACTACCCTTACAGGCTAGGAAAACATAAAGGCTGAAAGTTGGAAGATGTTCATGTGTAAGTGAGAGAGAGAGAACATTCTTCTGTAAATTACATTCACTGACTGAAGGGTTGAGGGACACTGAGGGGAGAGGCGGAGAGGGAGAGAGAGAGAGACACATGATTAAAGCTGGTGGAAAGTTTAACTATTTATGCTGTGATTTGACTGAACACTGGCTTGTCATGAATTTAATGTTTGTGTGTTGTTCCCTGGAGCCCAAGATCCAGGGAATGTTATGCATTTAATTTGCATTCTGGGAATCTAAAATTTTAAAAGAAAAAGCCATTTTTTAGGACAATGATACTGGACATGTTAGCTGAGTAAGGTTACCTCATGACCTTTCAACATAATTAAGACTAGTCTCTCATTATGATGTACTAGCCAAAACAATTGATCATCTGGCCTGGCTTGATCCAGGGTTCCCACTTTGATGTGCATGTAGCTTAATTAGTCAAGCGTACACAGACCTGTCAATATGTTTCTTTTCCTTTGCAAACTTTTGCCATTTTATTGTTACTTATCTGATTCAGGACATGCGGCATTTTTGTAATTTTAATACCAAATTTTGTATAAAGACAGCTTGTGTGCAGCAATAAGGGAAGTAGCCTGAGAGAGCTCGTAGGGGTAAGAGCTGGCTCCGCTACTCTACTAATGGTTTTAGAACCTTACCTCAAGCCTGGCTTGTAGGTACCTATGTTATAGTGTAACATTTATCCCATCCTCACAAACCTATCCCAACAGTCACTGCATCAGAGATCAGATCAGTTTTCCTTCATGTGAATCCAAGGAAAGCGATGGACCAAACGGAGTACTAGGCCGTGCACTCAGAGCATGTGTAGATCAACTGGCAGAGGTCTTCTCAGACATCTTCAACCTCTACCTGCACCAGGCCATTGTCCCTGCCTGTTTCAAGAGGGTCAACATCATCCCTGTGCCTTAGAAGGCGCATGCAGCATGTCTCAATGACTACCGCCCAGTGGCCCTAACTTCGGTGGTCATGAAGTGCTTTGAAAGGCTGGTCATGGCATTAATCAACTCCAACCTCCCCACTACTCTTGACCCACTCCAATTTGCCTATCAGAATAACAGATCCATGTCAGATGCCATATCACTTGCCCCTCACTCCTACCTAGAACATCTTGACACCAAGAACAGCTACATAAAAATCCTACTCATTGACTACAGTTTGGCCTTTAACACTATTATCCCCCTGAGACTGATTACTAAACTTAGTGATCTCAGACTAAACCTCAGTCTCTGCAACTAGATCCTCAGTTTCCTGACCCACAGCCCACAATCAATCAATGAAGACTGGGGACAATATTTCATTGTCACTAACACTCAACACTGGAACCCCCCAGGGATACGTACTCAGTTCCCTACTGTACTCACTGTATACCGATGACTGCGCCGCCAAATACCAGACTAATGCCATTTACAAGTTGACACCACCATAGTCGGTTGAATCTCAAATGGCGATGAAACAGACTATAGAGGGGAGGTGGAAGGCCTGGAAAAATTGTGCACTGAGAACAACCTAGCTCTCAATGCCAGCAAAACCAAGGTAGTCATTATTGACTCTTGGAGGGATGTTACTCATGCCCCCTACACATTAACAGCACAGAGGTGGAACAAGTGGAGAGTGTCAAGCTCCTGGGAGTGGTCATCCACAACAAGCTTTCTTGGACTCTTCATGTAGGCGCACTGGTTACAAAGGCCCAATGTCTCTTCTTCCTCAGGCAGCTGAGGATACTGGACATGATGGCGAATATACCCTTGCCAATTTTTATAGGTGTGCCATTGAAAGCATTCTGTCTGGAAGTATGGCAACTGTACCATTCAAGATCAGAGACGGTTACAGAGAGTGGTGAACTCAGCTTGGACAATCACAAAGGCCAACCTCCCATCTATAGAATCCATCTGCCAGGCCCGCTGTCAAGGAAAGGCAACTAGCATTCTTAAAGATCCATCCCACCCTGACAATGTTTTTCTACAACCTCTACATTGGGGAGAAGGTACAGAAGCCTGAATACACACACCAGTCAGTTTCGTAACATTTTCTACCCAACTGTTGTTACAATACTGAATGAACTCACAAATTCTTAACATTCTCCTGTACCTGTGTTTTTGTTTTTGCTGCTGTTTACCTATTATTTACTTATCTATGTTACTTAACTCTGATCTGCCTGTATTGCTCACAAGACAAAGCTTTTCACTGTGCCTCGGTACACGTGACAATAAATGCAATTCACTTCAATTCAATTCATTGGTAAATAAAGGTAATAATTGAAACTAAAACAGTCTTTAAGAGTTTTATACTCCAGACTACCACAGAGTACGATCTCAGGGAGAAACCAAGGGAGGTTTACAGGTCGAGTCCATCAGGGATTCCCTTTTAAAAACACACACCAGGTTATAGTCCAACAGGTTTAATTGGAAGCACATTAGCTTAAACCTGTAGGTTTAATTAATTAATTTATTTATTAATTAATTAACTAGTTAAATCTGTTGGACTATAACCTGGTGTTGTGTGATTTTTAACTTTGAACACCCCAGTCCAACACCGGCATTTCCAAATCAGGGATTCCCTGAGCAGCCTCGAATAGGTAGTTTAACACCTCAACAAAAGAAAATTCTTCATCTCCATCTTATTTTCAACCACTTATTTTCAAATTACCTCCAGCAGCTCCAACATTCATGGGAATGGCCAGGCAAACCCTATTTGGTTACACGTCAACTATGCCGGCCCTTTCATGGGCTCAATGGTCCTGGTCATTGTGGATGAATGTGCACAGAGTTCATTCATCAAAATCAGGAATGATGATTGAAAAGCAGTGAACATCAATTGTGACTCCTAGAAGTATTGGTCACAGGCAATAGGACATCATTTACCAGCAAGGGGTTTGAGTATTTTCTCAAGTTAAAAGGGCATTCCGCATGTTCAGACAGTTCCATACCATCCACTGTCCAATGGTGGAAGAGCAGTCCAAAGGCTGAAGGCAGGCCTAAAGAAACAGCCTACAGCTTCACTCAATACCAAACTGCCCTGGTTCCTGTTTGATTATAGGACCATCCCTTACACAACTACAGGGATAGCTCCTGTAAATTAATGGTGGGGAGAATGCTCTGCACCAGGTTAACCCAGGTATTCCTGAATGATTTGGGGTGGGGTGGGGAAAGGCTGTCAGAAACTGTGGGTTCTTCCCCCTTCATCCCACATCGAAGAAACTTCAGAGTTTGTGATGGATGCAGCCTCGATATCATTACCACCTGAAGAAAGGTAAGCACAAGAGGGCTCCGGCCTGCTACATGCCACCCATGTCAGAGTCAGAGGAACCGGACCAGAGATGAAAATGTCTCAAGCGAAGCTACAGGACAAAGAATGGGCCTACATCCTTGACCTGGGATGGAGGTGATCAATGATTGGAACAGGGTTGGCCAGGTGGATCTCTGAGTATGAGATTCTTGATTGGCCCAGGTTAATACCCCAATTAGGGAGCCTTGGCTGACAGATGTAAAAATGAGTGTCAGAGTCTCCTCACTCGAGGGACTAACTCTGAGCTTGCTGGTCAGAGTCCATGGACTGTGCAGAAAGGGTGACTTGGTGATGGAAAACAGCCTCTGTGCAGTTATTTCACATGAGCTCCCTATTTTGAAATTCAAACTTGTCTCATTAAGCGATAACATTTTATTAGCTTTCCTAATCACTTTCTGTAACTGGCAAAGAATTAGAATAACAAGATTCCTCTGCATCATAAGAGCTCTGCAATCTCTTAGTTTAGATAATATGTTTATTTTTAAATTTTCCTGCAAAAATGGACACTTTCTCATTTCCCCACGTTGTACTGTTTTTACCAAATCTTTGACCATTCACTTAAATCTATCTGTATCCTTTTGGAGCCTTCCAGTGTTGTCTCAACAACATGCCTTCCTACCTAGCTTTGTGTTATCAGAAAATCTAGCAATTATACTTTTCATTCTTTCACTTAAGTTGTTTAGTTGAAACTTTAGAAGATGAGGTATCAGCACTGATCCCACACCACTCATTATATCAATGTCAACCAGAAAATGACCCATGTGTGCCCGCTCACTGTTAGCTGGCCAATCTTCTTTCCATGCCAATATGTTACCTAGTACATCATGAACCTTTATTTTCTGTAACAGCCTTTGCTGTGGCACCTTATCAAATGCCTTCTGGAAATCTAATGCAGTATTTCCATCCCACTGGGTTCCTTTATCCGCAGCACATGTTACTTTCTCAAAGAACTCCAATAATTAATTAAACATGATTTTCCTTTCACAAAACCATGCTGACTGCCTGATTACCCTGAACTTTGCAAAGTGATTTGCTATAACAGCTTTAATAGTAGCTTCTAACATTTTCCCATGGCAGATGTTAAGCTAATTGATCTGTAGTTTCTTCCTATAAAAACAAAATGCTGGAGAAACTCAGCAGGTCTGTCAACACTTTTCTGCAGTTATACTGGACTCACAACATTAACTGTTTCTCTCTCTGCAGATAATACCAGACCTGCTGAGTTTCTACAGCACTTCATGGTTTTATATCAGACTTCCAGCATCCACAATATCTTGCTTTAAATTTACTGTGGTTTCCTACTTTGTAAACCTCACTTCATTTTTTAATAATGGAGTTACATTCACATTTTAATGGAATTCAACCTTCCCTGTATCTCAAAGTTCAAGAAGTTAATACTAACGCATCAAATCTCTCATTAGTCACTTCCTTTAAGACACTAGGATGACGTCCATCAAATTCCCAGGACTGGTCGACTCAATACTCAACCATTTGCTCAGTATCACTCCCCTGGTGATTGTAGCTTTCTTGAGTTTTTTCTGCCCTTCCATTTTCTGAGGTGAAGACTGGTGCAAAATACCAAATTATCTGTTATCAACTTTTTCTCCATTAACAATTCCCCAGACTCACCTTTTATAGGACAATGCTCATTTTGTTAACTATCTTTTGAAATAAGTATAAAAACTCTTTTGCTGTCTGTATTTGTATTTTCAGATATCTTTAGCTCATACTCTAATTATATGCTTTTTCTTTAAGTCTGATATGATCTTTAACTTTTTTAAAAATAAATCATGGATAGGAGGTCCTCTCCTTGGAACTTTTCTCTTGGCATATTTTAAAGCATGTGTGTTCTGAAATTGCTCTTCAAATGTCTGTTGTTGTAGCTCTATTGCCATAAACCTAACTTGCTGGTCCATTTTAGCTAGCTCTGCTTTCATGTTCTCCTAACTGTCTTAAATGTATTAAAGTTTAAAATACACATCTTAGACCCACTACTCTCCCTCAAACTGAAAACTGAATCATATCGTGATAGGTGATACCTGGGGCACATTCACTGAGGTCATTGCTTCATCCCATTTTGTTGCACAATACCAGATATAGCACCATCTGCTCTCTGTTTACCTCCATTTATAATAAAGAAAATGTCCAACATCAGCACATAAACTCTTCATCTAGCTTACATTTGCCCATATGATTTTCCTGTCCATATGTAGACTTTAATCTTCCATGATTATTACCGTACTTCTCTAACAAGCTCCCATTATCTCTTTGTTTATAGTCCATCCAACTGCTCGGAGCCCTGTACACCACTCCCACAAGTAACTTCTTGTCTTTATCATTTCCCATTTACTCAATGTTTTCTACATCCCGGTTCCTGCACTTAGGTTAAGTCTCTCTATTGTGCTAATCCCATTATTATAACAGCCACCATTGCACCTTTTTCTAGTTTCTTGAGTTTTCTACATGCCATGTACACGTCAATATTCAGGTCATTGTGTCATTAAGAGTTGAAGAAGCTTTTGAATGAGTTCCAAGCTTATATCTTCAAAGGTTTAAGAATTAGAGTCTCTCAGGAAAGAGGCAAAGTTTTAATGATGTTTGGTGACCAAAATGCACTAATGTTTAGGTGGATTGGTGAGAAATATAAGGGACCTGTCATAACTATATCTGCTATTTCATGCACTCTGTGGAATGTTCAACAACAGTTTGTCATTAACCCAAGTTTACCAATTTTCTGTCGTACTGTTTGTTATATGCATTCTTAGGACGTAAACCTGAGATCTTAAACATTTTTGTTAGTTTGAAGTAGACAATGATTCTCAGTCAGATCAAAACACAAATTAGTGGTCTTATCTGAGAAAGTAACAGCTCTGAAAGTGGTAAATGATCACTTTCTCACAGGATCCAACAAAAAAAAACAGATCCAAGAAGAGACGGAGAGAATGGAGATCAGCCATAGTGTGACTAGCTCTCCTGCAATGCAGGAGGATTCTATATGTATTAAATGAGGAAAAACCTTTTTATTTTTAAGATGAATGGTAGGATTGGAAATTACTCCAGGAGGGACAGGTGGTCTTGTGTGATTACATTCTTCAGCTCATTGCAATTGCAAGTAGGATGCCATATTTCACATTTAGGAGGCTTTGAAGGTCATGGAGACCTTTTAGGCTCCAACTTCTATGCACCATACTTAAAAGGCACATGGACAGCTTTTCACCGTTTGCAGAACAGGGGTATCATTCAATTTCTGTTGGATGCACTCAACCATCCCTGGAGATGTTTGAGATGAAACCAGAAATGGTTCCTTGCTTCCCTAAATGCTTTCCCCACAGTGAAATCAGGGATAGTCAGCATCGATTTGTCAGAGGGAGTTCACGCCTAACCAGATTGCTTGAATTTTTTTCAGAACATAAATCAGGTGTGCAGATGAGAGTGGTGCAGTTTATATAGATTTCAACAAGACCTTCAACAAGGTCCCACATGGAGACTAATAAAGGAGGTAAAAGTACAGGGTAAGTTGGATCCAAACTGGCTATGTGGCAGGAGACAACAGGTGGTGATGGACAGTTGTTTGTGTGATTGGGGGCTGGTTTTCAATGACATGTCACAGTGCTGGATTCCTATTGTTCGTGTTATATATGTAAAAAATGATATAGGTGAGAAGAATGTGGAGTGGGGGAATGATCAGTAAGTTGGTGGATGACGTGAAGTTTGGCCAATAGTCAACAGTCAGGAAGGAGGTCAGAGGTTACAAGCAGATTGGTCAGATGGAAAGATGGAAGTTAACCCTGAAAAAAAAATGTGAGGTGATGCACTTTGGAAGAAGTAACAAGACAAGGGAGTACACAATAAATGGCAGGATACTAGGAAGCTCAGAGCAACAGAGGCATCATGGGGTGCTTGTCAACAGATCCTGAAGGCAACAGGTCAGGTTAATTAGGGTAGTTAAGAAGGCATATGGGATGCTTGTTTTTAATCAATTGTGGCATAGATTATAAGATCAGGGAGGCTATGTTGGAGTTGTACAAAACTTTGGTTAGGTTACAGTTGGAGTACTGTATGTAGTTCTGGTCAGTGCACTATAGGAAGGGTGTGATGATGCTGGAGGGGGTGCAGAGGAGATTCACCAGGATGCTACCTGGGATCGAGCAGTTTAGATATGGAGAGAGGCTGGATAAGCTCAGGTTGTTTTCTTTAGAGCAGAGAGGGCTGATGGGGATGGATCTAATGGAAATATACAAGATTATGAGGGACATGGACAGGGTGGATAGGGGTAGTTGTTCCTCTTGGTCAAAGGAGGTATAATTTGAACATGAAAGGCAGGATGTTTAGAGGAGATTTGAGAGAATTTTTTTCACCCAGAGGATGATGGGTATCTGGAATGCACTGCCTAGAAGGGTAATAGAGGCGGAAAATCTCTCAACTTTTAAAATATACGTGGATGAGTGAAATGTCATTACATTCAGGGCTGTGGGTCAAGTGCCAGAAAGTGGAATTAGTGCAAACATGTCAATGCAGAGTTGATGGGCTGAAGGGCCTCTTCTGTACTGTATGACTCTAACTAAGAATGTCTGGGAGAGAAAAAGATTAATTTTTTCCATGGGATGGAAACAAGAGGCCATCTTCACTGATGAAGGCATCCTGGATCCAGTCCGTACAGAGATCAGCAGCCATAGCTGTGCAAGAGAATCTGGCTCCAGGGCTACGCTAGGATAAGTAATCTGCTGCTCTCTGCCAGATGAGGTGCCACTGTTTACTCAATGCTTCATGCCCCTATGAGAGTGAGCTAGTATTGTAAGTTTGCCACTATAGACGACTGCCACACAGGAGACTGGGACCAAGCATCTCTGCAAAATGCCTCATGTTCATTGAATGTGTTGCAATTAACAACATCATACAAATGTTGTATGACTAACACCACATTGGCACTGGCTCTCACACACCTAACGGGTTCACTCTTCAAATTGTAAAAGGAGCTGCTACTGATCATGTATCATAGGGGCAGGGGTAGCAGATGCCTGGATTCATTCAGATCACCTGAATAAATTGAAAAATTTCACTGATCTTTCTTCTCAATGAGGAGAACCTACAGATCTGCTATGGTTTCACTGAAATGTAGCATTGGACAGGACACAACTACAAAAAGTGGTTCTTGGATTAACACCTCCACAGTTATCTATGGCACATGCATCATATAATACTTAATTGCTTTGAAGCTACTCTAACTCTGAAGATCCAGCTCTGGATATTTACATTTCCATCTGTATCTGTTAGTACAGATATAGTGCTTGTGTACCCACGTGAATGTCTCTTCTTGCTTCTCATCTTCTGCAAGAGATGCACAACGAAGTCAGATAGGGGTTGGAGGGTCACTGCTGACATAAGGCTGAGTCTCTTTACAAAACAGCTCGACAGTAAAGGGACCATCCTTGTGCTGGGGAGGAGATTGGACATTTCATGCAACGGGAAAGCCTGCACTCTGCTACTCCCAGCTGTATGTCAAGTAGTTGCATTTTGCAACCATCTCAGGTAAAGGTGATTTCTGGCAACATGAACATGAGGTTTGCTAGTGCTCTTGGGGGGGGGGGGGTTTCAACTAACTCTGCAGGGGCATGGGAACCTAGACTGTAGCTTTAGGGTGCAGGACCTGGAGTGTAGGGAGGTTAGGAACATGGCATCAATCTCAAAGGAGGGTGCCTGTAAACAGGAAAGTGGCTTGAAGTGTGTATACTTCAATGCAAGAAGTATACGAAATAAGGTAGGTGAACTTGCAGCGTGAGTTGGTACCTGGGATTTCGATGTTGTGGTTATTAGGGAGACATGGGTAGAACAGGGACAGGATTGGCTGTTGCAGGTTCCAGGGTTTAAAGGGTCAGAGGTGGGGGTAAAAGAGGGGGAGGTGTGGCATTGCCTGTCAAAGATAGTATTACAGAGGTAGTTTGGGCTGAGGTTAGAAATAGGAAAGGTGAGGTCACCATGTTAGGAGTTTTCTACAGGCCTCCTAATAGTCCGAGAGACGTAGTAGAAAGGATTGCGAGGATGACTCTGGAGAAGAGTGAAAGTAATAGGGTGGTTGTTATGGGGGACTTTAACTTTCCTGATATTGACTGAGAAAGCTATAGCTCGAGTTCATTAGATGGGTTGGTGTTTGTCCAATGTGTGCAGGAGGGTTTCCTGACACAATATGTAGACAGGCCAACAAGAGGTGAGGCCATACTGGATTTGGTTCTGGGTAACGAACCAGGCCAGGTGTTAGAATTGGAGGTAGGTGAGCACTTTGGGGACAGTGACCACAATTCGGTGGCTTTTACTCTAGTGATGGAGAGGGATAAGTGTGCATTGCAGGGCAAGAGTTATAGCTGGGGGCAGGGAAATTATGATGCGGTGAGGCACGACTTAGGATGCGTGCCTTGAAAAAGTAGACTTCAAGGCAAGGGCGCAATTGCTATGTGGAGCTTGTTCAAGGAGCAACTATTGAATGTCCTTGGTAAGTATGTACCTGTCAAACAGGGAGGAAAGGGTCGTGTGAGGGAGCCGTGGTTTAATAAGGAATTGGAATCCCTTGTTAAAGGGAAGAGGGCGGACTATGTAAAGATGAGGAATGAAGGTTCAATTGGGGCGATTGAGAGTTATAAGGTAGACAGGAAGGATCTGAAGAGAGAGCTAAGAGCAGCAAGGAGGGGAGATGAAAAGTCCTTAGTTGGTAGGATTAGGGAAAACCCAAAGGCTTTCTATAGGTATGTCAGGAATAAAAGAATGACTAGGATAGGAATAGGTCCAGTCAAGGATAGGAGTGGGAAGTTGTGTGTGGAGGCTGAAGAGATTGAGGAGACACTGAATGAATACTTTTCGTCAGTATTCACTCAGGAACAGGACATTGTTGCCGATGTGAATACTGAATCACAATTAATTAGAATGGACGGCTTTGAGGTATGTAGGGAAGAGGTGTTGGAAATTCTGGAAAGAGTGAAAATAGATAAGTCCCCTGGGCCTGATGGCATTTATCCTAGGATTCTCTGGGAAGCAAGGGAGGAGATTGTAGAGCCATTGGCCTTGATTTTTATGTCCTCGTTGTCTACAGGAATAGTGCTAGAAGACTGGAGGCTAGCAAATGTGGTTCCCTTGTTCAAGAAGGGGAGTAGGGATAACCCTAGTAACTATAGGCCGGTGAGCCTCACTTCTGTTGTGGGCAAAGTCTTAGAGAGAATTGTAAGGGATAGGATTTATGAACATCTGGATAGGAATAATGTGATCAAGGATAGTCAGCATGGTTTTGTGAAGGGCAGATCGTGCCTCACAAACCTTATTGAATTCTTTGAGAAGGTGACTAAGGAGGTGGACGAGGGTAATGCGGTAGATGTGGTGTTTATGGATTTTAGTAAGGCGTTTCATAAGGTTCCCCATGGTAGGCTACTGCAAAAAATACGGAGGTATGGCATTGAGGGTGAGTTGGAGGTTTGGATTAGGAATTGGCTGGCTGGAAGAAGACAGAGGGTAGTAGTTGATGGTAAAGGTTCATCTTGGAGTGCAGTTACTAGCGGTGTTCCACAAGGATCTGTTTTGGGACCATTGCTGTTTTCATTTTTATAAATGACCTGGAGGAGGGGCTAGAAGGTTGGGTGAGCAAGTTTGCGGATGATACGAAAGTCAGTGGAGTTGTTGACAGTGAGGAAGGATGTGGCAGGTTACAGCGGGATATAGATAAGCTGCAGAGCTGGGCAGGAAGGTGGCAAATGGAGTACAATGTGGGTAAGTGTGAGGTGATTCACTTTGGTATGAGTAACAAAAAGATGGGGTACTGGCTAATGGTTGGATACTTGGTAGTGTGGATGAGCAGAGGGATCTTGGTGTCCATGTACACAGATCTCTGAAAGTTGCCACCCAGGTAAATAGTGCGGTGAAGAAGGCATATGGCGTACTGGCTTTTATTGGTAGAGGAATTGAGTTCTGAAGTCCTGAGGTCATGTTGCAGTTGTATAAGACTCTGGTACGGCCGCATCTGGAATATTGTGTGCAGTTTTGGTCGCCATACTATAGGAAGGATGTGGAGGCACTGGAACGGGTGCAGAGGAAGTTTACCAGGATATTGCCTGGTATGGTAGGAAGATCGTATGAGGAAAGGCTGAGGCACTTGGGGCTGTTTTCATTGGAGAAAAGAAGGTTTAGGGGTGACTTGATAGAGGTGTACAAGATGATTAGGGGTTTAGATAGGGTTGACCATGAGAACCTTTTTCCACGTATGGAGTCAGCTATTACGAGGGGGCATAGCTTTAAATTAAGGGGTGGTAGATATAGGGCAGATGTTAGGGGTAGATTCTTTACTCAGCGAGTCGTGAGTTCATGGAATGCCCTGCCAGTAGCAGTGGTGGACTCTTTATGGGCATTTAAACGGGCATTGGATAGGCATATGGAGGATAGTGGGCTAGTGTAGGTTAGGTGGGCTTGGATCGGCGCAACATCGAGGGCCAAAGGGCCTGTACTGCGCTGTATTTTTCTATGTATTGTTCTATGTTCTAAATCATATTTTTCAGCGTAGCATCTAGATCCTACTCCCAATCCAAGAGAAGCCCAAGCACAGGTCCTTCTCTAGCATCACCTCAAGAACCACCTCTGAGGAGGAAAGTTAGCTTGCTCGAAGAATCCACTTCAAGGTCATCCTCTCCATCCCTCACCAGTGCAGGGACACAGAGACATTCACTATGGTGGAAAGTTGGGCTGCTCCATATCACCTGTCCTTTGTGGCGAAATTTGCAAAAGAAAAAGCACCTTTGACCATAAGTCCTTCAGGCAGTGGTCAGCATGTAAGACCCTTGAGAACCTACAGGAAAAGGAGAAGGTGGATCCTGTCACATTATTCCCCGAGCAAACTGTCAAAGTCATCTAGCACAATGCCTCATTATCAGAACTTTCCAACAAGCACCAAGAAATTGCTTGGCTGGTGGTGAGATGGGCACTATCTGAGAGATCCTTCTTGCATGCCCAGACTCCCTGCACCAATGCATCTTGCCCTCGAAACAGTTGCGATTGGGGTAGAGACTGTCACACATCATCTTCTGATGTGCCTTTGCAAAGGATGTCTGGAGAGTGATGCAATGGTTTCTGTCAAGGTTCATCCTGAGCAGCTCTGTGACACAGGACTCTGTGCCGTATTGGCTATTCCCCAGGACGCACACAGAGACAAACATCGACTACACCTGGAGGACCATCAATTCAGTGAAAGACACTCATTGGTCCACACAAAACTTATTGGTCTGCCAGAACAATAAGTTGACCTTGACCGAGTACTCCAGACTGGCACATTCCAAGGTCCAAGATAGAGGGGTGCACTAAAACTTGGTGCAGCTGCCTCCAAGGTGCAGTGGGGAAAGACCACCATCTAAGGTCTTTTGGCCAATGTACAATGGGGGTCCGTTCAATTATTGGAGACCTCCCAGTGCCTCAAGTATATGTAAATAGTATCTAATGGGAAATCAGTTTACCTTAGTTCGCTGGATTGCTGGTTTACAGAGCAGTGTAATGTCAAAAGCGTGGATTTAATTCTCATCACCGATTTGAGGTTACCATGGCAGACTCTCCTTCTTAACCTCCCTTCCCTCGCTTGAGGTCTGGTGGCCCTCAGGTTAAATCACCATCAGTCGCTTCTCTCTCTAATGAGAGAGCAGCTCCTATGGTCTGGTAGCTATCTAATGAGTAAGGAATGCCTTTGGGTGCATTGGAATTATTGAGAAAGTCAAACTCCAATGTTTCCTTGTTTCTCCAAATGTGAAGATTGGAAAGAACTGAACCCCTTTAGTGACTTTGTGTATAAAGACTTTTTATAAATAAAGTATATTTTTTGAAATTAAAAAAAGGTAATGTGTCTAGAGTAAGCCATTGGTAAGTTCACTGAAATACATAAACAAGCAGAGGAACATCTTGCAGAAGTGCCAGAGATCTCAGAGGTGTGGCTCAGAGGAGTCTGGCCAATATCTGGTATTGTACCTCCAGTGGACTGGGTGGAATCACCATGAGAAGACAGGTCCAGCAGTAGATGTCAGATATGCTCTACATCTTTCACATGAGCCATATATGCATTCATTCACTGGCTAGGTGAGTGGGGACAAGGCTTGACCCTGTGAAGATGGCACTGTGTGCTGACATGGAGGAGAGTTAGCAATAGACAGCCACCCACCCAAAGGCACAGTGGTTAGCACTGCTGCCTCACAGCGCCAGAGACCCAGGTTCAATTTCCGCCTCAGGTGACTGCCTGTGTGGAGTTTGCACATTCTCCCAGTGTCTGCATGGGTTTCCTCCGGGTGCTCCAGTTTCCTCCCACAATCCAAAAATGTGCAGGTTAGGTGAATTGGTCATGCTAAATTGCCCATAGTGTTAGGTGAAGGGGTAAATGTAGGGGAATGGGTCTGGGTGGGTTGCGCTTGGTGTGGACTTGTTGGGGCGAAGGGGCTATTTCCACACTGTAAGTAATCTAATCTAACCTCAGAGTACCCAGAGGTCTCCTGAATGTCTTTTCCCTCGAGTGGGGGATTTCAAGACTAGAGGACATACTCTTAAGGTGAGAGGAGAAAGATTTTAAAAAAGAGGAGCAACTTTTTTTTAAAATCATGTGTAGAATGAACCTCTGTAGGAAGTGTCGCATGCAGGTACAGTTACAACACTTAAAAGATATTTAGATAAGTGCGTGAATAAGAAAGGTCTGGAGGGATATCAGTCAAGTGCAGGAGGTGGGACTAGTTTAGTTTGGGATTATAGTCAATATGCACTGGTTGGACTGAAGGGTTTGTGCAACATCCAGATCCCACTCCCAATCCAAGAGAATATGACTCTATGAATCTACCAGGGACCCAAACTCAGGCCATCCTGAGGAGGTTGCATCTGGAACCTGTGCAGGAGATCCCTAGCAGCTAGAAGCCTCTAGGCCATGGGCCACTGTACATATCCACCAAAGATAGAGAGGCTTCAGAGACCAAAGCAATCAACAGGCTTTCTCAAACTCAGCTGCAGCTATCTACCCAGGTGTAGCAGTAGGAGGCAAAAAATGAAAGAATCTTGAAATCAATTTGGCTGCACAGTGGTGAATATAATGTCGAACCAACAAGTGTATGCAAGTGTACTGTATTAGGGGATCGCTTCCTGTTAAGATTTCTGATTGGTTTTGTTTCTCTTACAGCCAACCTTCATGGGCACTGAACAACTATGGGCCCTTCCATGTGTAGGTCTACCCATTGTGCTGAGGCTGCCAGTCTCTAGGAGGAACACCACCTCAGGGAAGTGGCATCTTACACAAAATGGTTTTGGGAGAGTCACTCACCATTGTGTTGTCCTCTACATATCTGCAATAGATGTATGTCCCTTGCTTACAGTGGGTGGCCAGTTTGAGGAAGTTATGTATAGCTCCAATGCACTCCTACATAATTCCATGCTGATCCAGCCTGAACTTGAACAGGAGGTGATTGAAGCAAAGATAACAAAATAATTCTCATTGAACATCAGATAAAGGAACACAAAGTCTAAATGTAAGAAAGCAAACATTCCTTTCAGGCCAGGAACAATTCTCAATCACAGTTGATTTCTGTCTCTGTGTCCATATATGTTCTTCCAAAGACATTTGGTCTCAAACCTAGCTCTTATTAGGTTAATTCAGGATTGTCTGCCACATCTCACCATTGCCCTGCCTTCTTCATGAGCAGGATCATCATTCTCATCTCCCTCAGTATCTTTCTCAAATGTTCCTCATTCCTTGCCTGAGGAGACAGGAGGCTTGTTCATCTCTTGCTGCTACGTCCTCACCTGTCTTTGAGGTAGATTGTGCAGAATGCAGCCAACAACAACAACACTGGAAACCCTTGCCAGTGAGTACTGGAGTGCACCTCGCAAGCAGGCCAGAGAATTAAATTTCAGAAGACCAATTTTCTGTTCAGTGATGATTAGCTTCCCTACAGTGTTGAAACAGGCCCTTCGGCCCAACAAGTCCACACCGACCCTCCGAAGAGTAACCCACCCAGACCCATTTCCCTCTGACTAATGCACCTAACACTATGGGCAATTTAGAATGGCCAATTCACCTGACCTGTACGTCTTTGGATTGTGGGAGGAAACCCACGCAGACAATGTGCAAACTCCACACAGACAGTCACCCGAGGCTGGAATCAAACCCGAGACCCTGGTGCTGTGAGGCAGGAGTACTAAATGCTGGGCCACCATGCCATCCCAGATGGGTCTAGCAGATACATGGGCACCATTACAAATGCTGTGGGACATCAGTTTGGTGTGTTGCACAATGAGGGCATTAGCCATATTTTCTGGGGCACACATTGTCACTCATAAGCCAGCCCTGGAGATGATGTAGGGAAGTGAATGTTCATAGCACTTGGGAATTATGGTCTTGAATGAGCTGGGCCCTGAGGAGGTGAAATCCCTCCATGGTCAGGAATCTGGCTGGTTGTCCCAGGGGTGCTCAGGCCAGTGGGTGGTCTGTTTGACTGGAGTGGACACTGTGGTAGAGACTAATCCAATGACTCAGGCAGCTTGGCTTCCTGGATCCACGAGGCACTGCAGAACCAAATGTGCAGATCTTCCTGCAGGAGGGTGTAGGTACTGGTGACAGGTGCCCACTACTGCAAAGATGCCTGTGGCCTTGGCCTTCAGTCATCTGCACAATGGCTAGACCCTCTTGTGTTGTACTGTGTGATGGCTCACAAACCCCTCGCTCCTCTCTTCAGACTCTGCTTGATTTTCCATAGCCAGAGCACCCTGAACCTTACATCTCTGGTTAGCACTGGGCATGTTCTGAAGTTATGAAGATAGATTGCATATTCTGGAGTTTTCTTTCTTAGAGTAGAGGAGACCAAGGTGGGAGGACATGACCGAGACGTATAAAATTGAGACACACAGGTGGGATGGACAGAAAGAAACCTTCCCCCTGAGTGGGCATAGGTGTAAAGTAAGGGGCAGGAGCTTTAGAGGAGAGCCAAGGAATTTTCTTTCACCCAGAGGATGGTGGGAATCTGAAACTCGCTGTCTGTAAGGATGGAGGAGGGAGAAACCCTCATATTACTCCCTTCATGGATGTTTCACTGGAGTCAGGTTCGGAGGCCAGAGTGGTATCAGTGGTCACACCTGACTTGCAGACTCCTGGAATGGCAGCAGGTCATCAACTGCAGCAATGTCAGTGCCCGGAGCTGGGGAAGATCCTGGCTGTGGGAGGCCCAATTCCGCCTCGGGCGATTGACTGTGTGGAGTTTGCACGTTCTCCCCGTGTCTGCGTGGGTTTCCTCCGGGTGCTCCGGTTTCCTCCCACAGTCGAAAGATGTCCAGGTCAGGTGAATTGGCCATGCTAAATTGCCTGTCGTGTTAGGTAAGAGGTAAATGTAGGGGTATGGATGGGTTGTGCTTTGGCGGGTCGGTGTGGACTTGTTGGGCCGAAGGGCCTGTTTCCACACTGTAATGTAATCTAATCAGAGCAGGGGGTGGGCCCCTGGCTGTGGGAGGCCCAGAGCAGGGGGTGGGCCCCTGGCTGTGGGAGGCCCAGAGCAGGGGGTGGGCCCCTGGCTGTGGGAAGCCCAGAGCAGGGGGTGGGAAGCAGGGTGAGGGAGAGGTCCTGACTGTGGGAGGCCCAGAGCTGGAGTGGGGAGTGCCCTGGCTGGGAGAGGCCCAGAGTGAGGACCTTGAAGATGATGTCCTGGAGTGCGTTTGGGTTCCTAGCCAAGGAACTCCATTTAAGTACTTCCTTTATATTCTTTTGTACCTTAAAATGGCGTCAGATTATGGCAACAGAACACTTTTCATTGTATCTCCCTAGTTACATGTGATAACAAATCATTCATTCATTTAAGTATTTAGACGTGCACTTCCGATGCCAAAGCACACAAGGTTATGTGCCAAGTACAAGAAAATTGGATTAGAATTATTATGATGTGGAGGTGTCAGTGTTGAACTAGGATGGAAAAAGTTACAAATCAGAGTCAAGATTAGAGTGGTGCTGGAAAAGCACAGCAGGTTAGGCAGCATCCAAGGAGCAGGAAAATCCTGATGAAGGGCTTTTGCCCAAACGTCGATTTTCCTGCTCCTCGGATGCTGCCTGACCTGCTGTGCTTTTCCAGCACCACTCTAACCTTGACTCTAATCTCCAGCATCTGCAGTACCCACTTTCACAAAGTTAAAAACCACACAACACTAGGTAATAGTCCAAGAGGTTTATTTGGAAGCACTAGTTTTCCGAGCGCTGCTCCTTCATCAGGTAGTTGTGGAGTACACCTGATGTAGGAGCAACACTTTGAAAGCTAGTGCTCCCAAATAAACCTGTTGGACTATTACCTAGTGTCGTGTGATTTTTCACTTAGAATAATTAGATAGTTGTTATTGACTGGCACAGACTTCATGGGGCAAAGGCCCTTTTCCTGTGCCGTAGTCTCTATGACTCAATGACATTAGTGAGTATATTACTGTCCATGACAAGGGGAACTTATTACAATATTACTATTAATTATTGGTTTAGTGGTGCTGGAAGAGCACAGCAGTTCAGGCAGCATCCAACGAGCAGCGAAATCGACGTTTCGGGCAAAAGCCCTTCATCAGGAATAAAGGCAGTGAGCCTGAAGCATGGAGAGATAAGCTAGAGGAGGGTGGGGGTGGGGAGAGAGAAGCGTAGAGTACAATGGGTGAGTGGGGGAGGAGATGAAGGTGATAGGTCAAGGAGAAGAGGGTGGAGTGGATAGGTGGAAAAGGAGATAGGCAGGTTCGACAAGTCCGGACAAGTCAAGGAGAGTGTGCTGAGCTGGAAGTTTGAAACTAGGATGAGGTGGGGGAAGGGGAAATGAGGAAACTGTTGAAGTCCACATTGATGCCCTGGGGTTGAAGTGTTCCGAGGTGGAAGATGAGGCGTTCTTCCTCCAGGCGTCTGGTGGTGAGGGAGCGGCGGTGAAGGAGGCCCAGGACCTCCATGTCCTCGCCAGAGTGGGAGGGGGAGTTGAAATGTTGGGCCACGGGGTGGTTTGGTTGATTGGTGCGGGTGTCTCGGAGATGTTCCCTAAAGTGCTCTGCTAAGAGGCGCCCAGTCTCCCCAATGTAGAGGAGACCACATCGGGAGCAACTGATACAATAAATGATATTAGTGGATGTGCAGGTAAAACTTTGATGGATGTGGAAGGCTCCTTTAGGGCCTTGGATAGAGGTGAGGGAGGAGGTGTGGGCACAGGTTTTACAGTTCTTGCGGTGGCAGGGGAAAGTGCCAGAATGGGAGGGTGGGTCGTAGAGGGGTGTGGACCTGACCAGGTAGTCGCGGAGGGAACGGTCTTTGCGGAAAGCGGAAAGGGGTGGGGAAGGAAATATATCCCTGGTGGTGGGGTCTTTTTGGAGGTGGCAGAAATGTCGGTGGATGATTTGGTTTATGCGAAGATTTGTAAGGTGGAAGGTGAGCACCAGGGGCGTTCTGTCCTTGTTACGGTTGGAGGGCTGGGGTTTGAGGGCAGAGGTGCGGGATGTGGACGAGATGCGTTGGAGGGCATCTTTAACCACGTGGGAAGGGAAATTGTGGTCTCTAAAGAAGGAGGCCATCTGGTGTGTTCTATTGTGGAACTGGTCCTCCTGGGAGCAAATACAGCGGAGGCGGAGAAATTGGGAATACGGGCTGGCATTTTTGCAAGAGATAGGGTGGGAAGAGGTGTAATCCAGGTAGCTGTGGGAGTCGGTGGGTTTGTAAAAAATGTCAGTGTTAAGTCAGTCGTCACTAATGGAGATGGAGAGGTCTAGGAAGGGGAGCGAGGTGTCAGAGATGGTCCAGTTAAATTTAAGATCAGGGTGGAATGTGTTGGTGAAGTTGATGAATTGGTCAACCTCCTCGCGGGAACAGATTAATTATTGGTGCCATTTTGGTAGGTTAAACTGAGAATTAAAGTTTCTTCCTTCTTTGTCCCATTCCTATCTATGGGTTCCTTCCATACCTTCTCCCCCACACAATTTGTTTCCCTCAATTCTTCATCTACCAGCAGATAGTTCCCCTATCATGAAAGTTTTCCACACGATAGCCAGTTTAAAATCAATCTCCGTAAAGGCACTCAGAGCCAAATTTCAGCAGAGAGCCATTGATCAAATCTCTGGAGATTTGGCCAACCTGATTTGGTAACCCTATTCAACCACACAGGACATCACAACAGAGAATCAGTGATTTCTATATATGTTGATATTCTGGCAGGGATTACTACGTAATATAAAGTTTCCCTTTCCAGAACCCAATATAACATCCCAATTTCTCTCCTGCCTGAGATCAGCCAAGACAGCACAAGCTACAAACCCAAAACTGAATGCATCTGCTTTGTACAACTTTGGCCTCTATCCACATCACCACTAAAAAAACCCAAAAGTATTCTGACATTGTTGCTTGGTTCAATGTATGTAAAAAGCCTATCACAACACAGAATGCAATGTATAACTCTATCCAAAAGGTTGCAATTGCAACATTTAGGAGGAGAGGATGAATAAAGCTCTTCACAAAACAATTGCCAAATTACTTTCAACACAAAGATCCTCACGAAAATCAGAGTTCAGAAGATTAAAGAGTGCTGTGCGTGAGACAGCATTGCAGAAAGTACAAGGATTGCACACAAGAGGTTGAAAAGGCGTTCAGTTATATAATCTGCACTGGAATGAGAATGGAAAGGGGATAAAAATCAAATCTGGCTGTGAGAAAGAACCAACATAACGTCCGAAAGAACCACAGCAGATGGCAGAAGAAAATAAATCTTGTACTTAACCAATTGCTTCAAAAAGGAGATTTTCTTCACTAATTTGACCATTGATCACTGAACAATAGTACAACAATGGATCTCTTGTGGTGGTTCTTAGAAAGATCCCAAAAGGATTATGGATCACGGACCCGTCCAAGTCGTCAATATATAATTTCAGTTACATTATACTGTAAACTTTTGCTATAAACTCTGTGCCTTACAATTGTGTACTCCACAACCACCTGATGAAGGAGCGGCGCTCCAAAAGCTAGTGCTTCTAATTAAACCTGTTGGACCATAACCTGGTGTTGCGTGATTTTTAACTTTGTACACCCCAGTCCAACACCGGCATCTCCAAATCGACTTTATACAGCCAGTGGAATTCCTAACCTAACACCATCAGTAGGACTTTGAAAGTTGAGATTGTTTACAGCTTGATCAATAACCAAAAGCCAAGGCAGACAAGGATGGGCAAATGATTTTATATTAAATTTTCTTCATCATTGTAAAATTTATATTGTGTTACATCATGATTTTACACAGGAGTGTTCCATTACTTAAACTCAACATAGCACTTTTGTAACCCATTTAATCTCTCTAAGATCAGCTTTATATTATTGGCGAAATCACCTAGTGGCAGAATTTCAATTTTCCACTTGTTTGGAATCAGAGCCAATCACCTGAAAGTGTGATAACAGTGCTGTGCATATCGGTACAGATATTTGCTGGAGAGTGACAGCTAATGGACACATTGAACTAATTGTTAAACAGGCACATCATCTGCCCTCTTGGGTGGTTGGCAAAGATTGTGCAGCATTCAAAGAGGAGGAAGGGAATTCTCCTAAACTCTTGGCCAATATTTATCCCTCAGCCAACTCCAATTTACAGGAGTTGACACATCCCATTATTGCTCTTGTTTTTGTTTCCAGAAGAAACAGATCAGCCACATTACCTAGGAGTTAAATAAAGCGGAATTCTCCTCAAAGAATCCATTCAAATTAGAATAGTGTGGCCCAGCCCTGTCTAAATTACCCAGTTCCATTAGGGTTGTCCCAGTCATGTGACTGGCAAAGTACTAGAACAATGGGTAGAATCAGAGACCCTTAAGGGGGAGTGGTGGGCAGTTGAGGGTGGTTGGTATAAGTGCTAAAGCCTGACTGTGTGATAGGCTACTGTCACATCACAGGAAGTGGTGCTGTGTCACAAGTTGTTGTTCTCTCGTCATCTTGTGGCCAGATGGAGCTGCACTAACGTGCTTCTCGGATAAAGTTCTCAGAGAATTCTGTAGATATTCTTCAGCAGCACAATACGATGAAGGACATTATTAAAAAAAAAGGAAAACTTGAAAGGATTTCTTTCTCGTGTGTCACACTTATTTTTGCTTTCTGGGACCATCATGGGGAAGGCCCTCAGTTATTTCCTTGGAGTGCTGCCCAAGGAAACTGTGTGGGAAGATGTAACTGAAGTCAAAGAGTTTGCAGAGGCAGCTCTGGGGAGATTTTTTTTTTAAATTCCAGTAGTACTGGGAACAACAGTTGTGGCACCTTTAAGCATACTGAACCCTTGAGGTTTACCAGCATAGAGTGGGTGTATGCAGCTTGAATGTACTGAAAGGGTCACCCTTGGTTTTGGCAGCACTTTAATGACGGGAGAATCTGAGGTTTGGCAAAGGGTGGAATGTACTCACTGGAGATTTCCTGATTCTGGCATCACTGACAATGAAGCATGATCCCAGTGAGACTGAGGAAGTGAAAAATAAAAAGGAACACATACAACGATTGCAGTCACTGGCCTGGATTTGCATCTAAATACTGCTATTCCAGTCCACTCCAACCTATCTTCAGTGCTTACTGACCTCTTTCCCGGTCACCCAGATACCAATGTGTCCTTCCCTTGTCAAACCTGGCAATGAAACAATACTTCTGTCCCCACATTTGTACCTGCTGTGTTCATAGCACCAGCACCTATGATTTTTCTGCCTTCTTGAAGCTGATTTCCAATACCACATATGTACTGCCTGACAACTGTTCAGCAGATTTAAGCCAACAACCTATTTAAGCCAATGAAGTTGCCAAAAAAGACAGGAGTCAAGAAACATGAAGGGACTAATGATGGTGAGAAGCCAGAACTAAGGCCAAAGTGCTCGTTCTTGTCACCTAGTAAATACTTTTGAAACTTATGTCACAATAATTTTCTTTGGCCTTTCAAGATCACTTTTATTATAATTCCTCTGTCTGTGCATTCTAGAGATACATGTATCAGTTTCATCCAAGTCTTCACTAAAGAATTCAATCAGAGAATGATGGTCTGTGCTATTTTCCTTTCCTGGACACTATTAAAAGTCATCTTCATTTGTCACGATCAAGTGGCTCAGGCTGACTTCTTACAATGGACACAAACTGTTAAAAAATGCTTCAGGAATCTGGCTAAACTTTGGCTGGCAATGAGCCATGAATCTTGCACCTGAGTATGCTGTATTAATGTGCTGACATTTAAGAACCACAGTAATTGCCACAATTTTAAATAGAAGTTCTTAAAAGGTGATTTTAACCTTGTGAGATGCAAAATGAATGATATTGCATTAACTGTCCATTATACACTACAACTCTCTACTGAAATCAATGATATGGAAAATGGGACTGAGCATATAATGGGAGGCAATTCAAGAATAGCTGTTTTACACCATAGTCCCATGTTAAAATGACATCCTTATAGAGTTCCTGTAATTGCATACTTCAGATATTTCATTGAATCATAATAAATCCAAGCCAACATTTATAACTATTACAAGACATGGCAACTACTTCCCGATCTAATGAGGGAGGGGCGGGGTGGAGGGGTTGGGGGGGGGGCGGGGAGAGACGAGGAGGAAAAGAGAAAGGAATATTCGAGAAACATGCAATATAAAGCAGGAGGGACAGTGGGATTGAGGCCCAGAGCGGAACAGGATGGCCAGTGTGCTGCAGGCCCAGAGCACAGCAGGACAACCAGTGTGCTGCAGGCACAGAGCAGAGCAGGACGGCCAGTGTGCTGCAGGCCCAGAGCAGAGCAGGAAGTCCAGTGGGACAGAGGCCCAGAGCAGAGCAGGAAAGCTTGCAGGCTGCAGGCAAAGAGCAGACTAGGACGGCCAGTGGGACAGAGGCACAGAGCGGAGCAGAAGGCCAGTACGCTGCAGACCCAAAGCAGAGCAGGATGGCCGGTGTGCTGCAGGCCCAGAGTGGAGCAGGACGGCCTGTGTGCTGGAGGCACAGAGCAGAGCAGAACGGCCAGTGTGCTGCAGGCACAGAGCAGAGCAGGACGGCCAGTGTGCTGGAGGCACAGAGCAGAGCACGATGACCAGTGCACTGCAGGGACAGAGCAGCATGTCTCACAAATCAGGGACAGAGCAGCAGAAATCATGTCTCACAAATTTGATTGAGTTTTTTGAAGAATTATCAAAGAGGATTGATGAGGGCAGAGCGGTAGATGTGATCTGTATGGACTTCAGTAAGGCAATCGACAAGGTTCCCCGTGGGAGACTGGTTAGCAAGGTTAGATCTCATGGAGTACAGGGAGAACTAGCCATTTAGAGTCATAGAGATGTACAGCATGGAAACAGACCCTTCGGTCAAACCTGTCCACACCGACCAGATATCACAACCCAATCTAGTCCCACGTGCCAGCACCCGGCCCATATCCCTCCAAACCCTTCCTATTCATATACCCATCCAAATGTCTCTTAAATGTTGCAATTGTACCAGCCTCCACCGCATCCTCTGGCAGCTCATTCCATACACGTACCACCCTCTGCGTGAAAAAGTTGCCCCGTAGGTCTCTTTTATATCTTTCCCCTCTCACCCTAAACCTATGCCCTCTAGTTCTGGACTCCCCGATCCCAGGGAAAAGACTTTGTCTATTTATCTTATCCATGCCCCTCATAATTGGATACAGAACTGGCTCAAAGGTAGAAGACAGAGGGTAGTGGTGGAGGGTTATTTTTCAGACTGGAGGCCTGTGACCAGTGGAGTGCCACAAGGATCGGTGCTGGGTCCACTACTTTTCATCATTTATATAAATGATTTGGATGCGAGCATAAGAGGTACAGTTAGTCAGTTTGTAGATGACAACAAAATTGGAGGCTACCTCCAATTACAACAGGATCTTGATCAGATGGGCCAATGGGCTTAGAAGTGGCAGATGGAGTTAATTCAGATAAATGTGAGGTGCTGCATTTTGGGAAAGCAAATCTTAGCAGGACTTACACACTTAATGGAAAGGTCCTGGGGAGTGTTGCTGAACAAAGAGACCTTGGAGTGCAGGTTCATAGCTCCATGAAAGTGGAGTCGCAGGTAGATAGGATAGTGAAGAAGGCATTTGGTATGCTTTCCTTTATCGGTTAGAGTATTGAGTACAGACAGGAATTGGGAGGTCATGTTGCAGCTGTACAGGACATTGGTTAGGCCACTGTTGGAAATATTGCATGCAATTCTGGTCTCTTTCCTATCAGAAAGATGTTGTGAAACTTGAAAGGGTTCAGAAGAGATTTACAAGAAGGTGGTCAGGTTTGGAGGGTTTGAGCTATAGGGAGAGGCTGAACAGGCTGGGGTGGTGTCCCTGGACTCTCAGATGCTGAGGGGTGACCTTATAGAGGTGTACAAAATTATGAGGGGCATGGACAGGATAAATAGACAAAGTCTTTTCCCTGAGATGGGAGAGTCCAGAACTAGAGGGCATAGATTTAGGGTGAGAGGGGAAAGATATTTAAAAAAAAAAGAGTCCTAAGGGGCAACTTTTTCACACAGAGGGTGGTATGTGTATGGAATGAGCTGCCAGAGGAAGTGGTGGAGGCTGGTACAATTGCAACATTTAAAAGCCTGGGTATATGAATAGAAAAGGGCTTGGAGGGATATGGGCCGGGTGCTGGCAGGTGGGAATAGATTAGGTTGGGATATCTGGTCGGCATGGACAGATTTGACCGAAGAGTCTGTTTCCATGCTGTACATCTCTATGACTCTATGACTCTTTCAGTCACTAAGAGTTTTCTGGGGATGGAAGAAGTGACTTTGGGGGTTTTACAAAAGGTGAACAAGGCCAAGCTGCTGGAATTAGCAGACAAGCTAGGGTTGGAGTTACCTCCTTCTGTAAGGAGAAGAGAGATAATTACAGCACTAGCTCAGCATTAAACTTGCTAGAAACGCCATCAAAATTTTTAGAGATGGCTAAAATTCAATTGAAACTGAAGCAGCTTGAGTTAGAGGCAAAAGACAAGGAAAGAGCAACAGAAATAAAATGGTTTGAATTACAATTAAAAGCAGAGGAAAGTGAAAAAGAACGAAGCACGTTAGCAGAACAAAAAGGAAAAGAGAGAAAGAAAGAGAGAAAAAGAGAGAGGAAAGGAGAGAGAGAGAGAGCGAGAGGGGAAAGGAGAGAGAGAGAGAGGAAAGGAGAGAGCGAGAGAGGAAAGAAGAGAGAGAGAGAGAGAGAGAGAGAGAGAGTGAGAGAGGAAAGGAGAGAGAGAGAGAGCGAGAGAGCGCGCAAGAGGAAAGGAGGGAGAGGAAAAGAGAGAGACGGAGTTTGAACTTCAGAAATTGGCACTTAGACAGGAAAGTCAGCTTAAAAGTATGGAGATGAAGACTGAAGGTAAGCTTAGTGAGGAAGAGAGTGAGGATGAACAAACCCATGGTAGCCAAAGGCCTAGATAGAAACTGTTTAAATATATTCAAGTATTGTCTAAATTTGATGGGAAGGATGTGGAAAACTTTTTCATCTCATTTGAAAAGGTGGCTAAACAAATGTAGGTCTCTTTTATATCTTTCCCCTCTCACCCTAAACCTATGCTCTCCAGTTCTGGACTTACCCACCCCATGGAAAACACTTTGTCTATTTATCCTATCCATACCCCTCATGATTTTATAAACCTCTATAACATCATCCCTTAGCTCCAGGAAAAACAGCACTAGCCTATTCAACCTCTCCCTATAGCTCAAATCCTCCAGCACTGGCACTGCTATCTCAGTGCCAGGGACCAGAGTTCGATTCCAGCCTTGGGAGTTTGCACATTTCCCCCATGTCTGCGTGGGTTTCCTGTGGATGTGCCGGTTTCCTCCCACAGTCCAAAGATGTGCAGGTTAGCTGGATTGGCCATACTAATTTGCCCATAGTGTTTAGGGATGTGTAGGTTAGGTGCATTAGTCAGCAGAAATGTGGAGTACCAGGGTAGGGGAATGCATCTGGGTAGGTTACTCTGAGGGTTGGTGTGGACTACTCTGAGGTTCAGTGTGGACTTGTTAGGCCAAATGGCCTGTTTCCACTGTGGGGATTCTATGAATTCTACAAAAAAATCAATTTCAATCCATGAGGGATAGAAATTGGGGAAAACAGAAATCCTCGTGTGGAAAGATAAAGGTATATCTCGGTGAAGATCAGAGGATAACTTACCACAGGGTAAAAAAGGAAATCCTTGAAGGGGAATGAGAAGTTAAAAGCTCCAGTGTTTTCACTGCAATAAAGTGGGCCATGTGAAATCAGTGTTGGTGGGTTAGGAGAAGCACTGGAAAGCCAGATGTAGGAAAACAGGGTTAGCCAGTGAATTTTATTACAGTGGTAATGTAAAGCACAGCAGAGGCTAGAAAGCTACATCAGAATGTACAACCTGGTCAGAGGTCGGTTAAGGAGGAAGTGCCAGATCTTCTTAAACCATACATCTGCGAAGGTAAAGTTTATTTACATAGGCCAAGAGCAGCAGGTATAGAGGTTACAATATTAAAACATGCAGGATCCTCTCAATCTTTGATGTTGAAAGATGAGGAGGTATGGGTCTCTGAAGGACTATTGTCAGAAAAAGTACTAGTAATAGGAATTCATGGTGAGATAATCAGTTCTTAATTGTGTAGAGTGAGGTTATAGTGTCCAGTGAAGAGCAGAGAATTCGTGGTAGGTGTACTGGATAAACTCTTAGCCCCAAGAATGCAGCTAATGATATGGCGGATTCATTCAGGAGGAATGCTGCCTACTGTGGTTGAAAACCCAGTGGAAATTCAGGCAACTAAACAACCGCAAGACACATATCCTGGGATTTTTCCTGACTGCATGGTAACAAGGTCACAAAGTCACGAGTTGAAACAGGAGAGTTCAAAGAATATAGACAAGAAATTTGAAGTGGAATTAGCAGACACCCTGTTTGATCAGATGCTTAACACAAACCAGGAGCAGATAAATAACAAGCAGAATCTTTAGCTCAGATAAATTAACTGAGTTACAGCAAAGTTACAGATGAAAATTTAAAGCAATTGTATCAAAAGGTATACATGGAAAAGGAATCTGAATGTATCCCTGAATGCTATTATCTTAAAAATGATGTCATAATGCGGAAATGGATACCATCACATATTCAGGCACTTGAGAAATAGGCATTTTGTAATCTTGCAAATAAATTCTGTTTTGTTGAAAACAAAGTGGTTGGGCCAGCTGCATCGTTCCTGGAATACCCATGATACACCTGCTTAAAACAATTCGGGTCCAGGCTACTTTCTTGAAATGTTCGGATGGTGTCTGGCCTGGTCCATAACAGGTGACATTGTAAACATTTCGTTGTACAGCTGTACTTGAGTACACATGACAATAAACCTAATTCTAATTCTAGATTGAAGTTTAGAAATATAGACATGATGCTTAATGGACATATAAATCTTTTAAAAAAGAACTTACAATTAGTATATATTAGTAAATGTTGTCTGCTTTGCTCACAATACATGGAGGATCTGTTGTTTTATAACCATTGAAAGATGCAGTATATATCAGAAATGCCTTACAACAGCAGTTATTGTGAAACATCCATCCTTAAAGTCAATTGTTTTCTTCCCCACTCAAGATTTTCAAAGGTATTTCTGAACTACTAAAAGGATGACTATTCAGCAAAAAATTGAAAGTCCCTTTGGCACAACAAGGTGGTTGGGGAAAAAAAACTGATGAGTTAATTAAGCAAACCATCAAATGGATAACAAACAAATTCAGCTGTTTGTGGTGAGTAAGAGATATCCCATGAGTTTTGATTCTCCACAAATTGCCGGATGAGTTGCACCACCTCACTATTTGCCTCAACACAATTAATAAATTACAATCTTGCTATGAACCAACTCATTGGAATTTGTTACACATTAAACAGAAATGAATCACACCGCTGCCAGTTACAGCCAGCAATTCATTTTGTGAGGACCCCGTTAATGACAAGATTTATGGCTCAACTTCTCAGTCCCAGAAGAAACAGGAAAAAAATGAAGCTGAGAAAAGTTCAGTCCAGCAGGAAAAGAATTCCTTCTAAAGATGTTTTAATTTTTAAAAATTAGTCTTTCAATCTTGGCATCCAGACTCCTATGGGTTGTCAGAATGTAACAGTTGTCTGTATACAAAGCTGTGTTTTGCTGATACTAAATGCAAATTAGGCAAATTTCTTTCAGAAAATCATTTCAGGATACAGTATGAGTCAAAACATTTGTATATTTTGCTTACTTTCCCTACCATTGACTCATTACTAACTTGTCGACAGCCAGTACAACAATTTCCAAGCAGAATTGGATTATTATCTCCTCACCTTCTATTTACTCTCAATTGTTTTCACAAATATTCTTTGAGTCTTCTGTTTTTCCTCTCATGATATGTTCTTTCTTGTCTTGTATCTAGTTTGACACTAATTCACTATGTCCCCTTCTCAGTTTGCGGTAAGCCACTAAGCACAATATTTTGGAAGCTCCAAATATAACAATGACTGCTGTATTATCACAAATTTGCATGTCCAACAATTTGCAACCCGAAGTTAAGCCAATGGTACAATATGGAAACGGAGGTAGAGATTCTGTTATTCTATGAAAATACAGTCAGCATGAAAGACACAGTTTCATCAATTTCTTGGTGAAAAATATGTAATTGTGTCAGGCACTATTGATGAAACCTTTTGCAACCAACTGAAAGTTAAAAAGTTAAATTAATCTAAAAGTAAATCAGTGATTTTATAAAAACTAGGTCAATAAACAGACAAAGTTTCATACTCAGACCTCCAGCATCCAAGTGGTTAAATCCAATTGTGAAATTCAAAACTTGAAAAACTGAAAATCTTAAAATAACTAAATCACACTTGCAAAAGCAAACTTACAGAAAAAAGAACTTTCTGCATTTGAAGTAGGTATAAATACCATGGGAAGGCAAAACAAGGTCAGGTAAAGGGTCACCTGTCATGTGCATACAAAGTGAGGAAAAAGCCTCTCAAGTGAGCAGAAACAAAAAACAGGCCTCCCAATGACTGAGCCCAAATATAATTGGCAAATAATTACAAGCCAGCCAAAAACAATCCAATAAAAATATCAGAGGCATTACAGGGGGAAAACAGGCAGCAAAGCCTAGCTTCCATGGAACAATCTCAAATTTCATAAGGCCAGCTTTATGCTGCAGTTTTTATCTCTAAATTTCACTTAATTTTTTCAAGGTCTACCAATATTCCATTTCCACTGTCAAAAGTCTTCTATGATTAAAAGAATTCAGGAGATCAAAAAACAATTATGGGTTTCTCTTTTCCATCTAATACCTCTATCTTAAAGCTAACATCAACCATTAAGAGACCTGATCTGCTAGCTCCATCCACTCCTTTTAAATCTTCATTATTACATATGTGCTAACCTATGATATTATTCAGCCCAGGAGTGGTAGTGTATGGATTCTCATTGATCTGATAATCCAGAAGCCAGGATTATTGCTCCCTAGACATGGGTGCATGGTTTTTCAGTGGGGCATGGTGGGGTTTTTCGACCCTAGAACATGAGGAATGCATCCCTGCCAAGTGCAACAGCCCCACAGCTCCTCATTCAGGTGGGACTCCCAGTTCAGTTCAACCAATATCTCTACATGTGCAGCAGTCACAATGACAGAGACTACAAATAACCTCTAGATTCCAAGTCCCAGAGTCCAAGACCTGGTAAGTATGATGTGGGGGTGGCAGAGGGGGTGAGGAGGAGGATAGTCTCAGGGCAGCCAGAGGGAGGTAAGGCCCAAGTCTAGATAGAGAATGGGGAAAAGAGGGTCTTGATTGAGAAGCCAGGAAGGCATGGTGGAGGGGGAGGAAGGCAGCATCCCCCATTCCCCACCCCAGGCCCAAAACTGAATTAAATACATCTGGAATAAAATATGATCCCCTTATTAATGATCATGAAACCACCATAAAATAATTCAAAATAATGAAAAAATACATTCGGTTACTAATGTGTTTTAATGAAACAAATCTGTTATCCTTACCCAAAAAGGCCAGATGTGACTCTAGTCTACAATGATTGACTCTTAATTGTCTTTCAAAGTGACCAAGCAAGCAACTTTGTAATAAGCTAATTATTGAAAAAAAGCAAATTTAGGTACTGGATCTGACAATTGCACCTCCAGATCAATCAGTCCTGGAAAGCCCTCCATACCCAACATCTGGGGCTGTGTGCTGTCCCACAGAATCATTGAGACATGGTTGTATTTAGAAAATTATACCTCAGAGCCAATATTCCTCCACGAACATTTTTACGCATATTTCGTCCCATCAGTGGGGCAGACTGGCCAGAGGTGGTGATAGTGCTTTCACAGCTAAAACAGAGTGGCTCTGCAGTCCTGAAAATTAGCTCAGGATCCCATTCAGAGGCAACATTATCCCAGCATCTCCAATGGGCAGTAGATACATGGGAGCATGGCCACCATTGGCAAATTCCCCTCTAAGTCACATATTATTTTGATGGAACTAGATCATTCCCCATTCAGTCTCTAGGTATCATTCCATCCTTACCACCCAAGTAGAAATCCCATCCTGTTGTTTAACACCAAGCTCAATCTGCTTTCCACATCTGATATGTCAACAAGGCTTCTTCTGCTCATCAGTGTTGAAATCCCTAATCAAAGCATTTATCCTTGGAAAGCTGGTCCTCTCCAAAGCTCATGCCCTACTTTCCCAACTCCTACCATGAAACCAGAAACCAAATCGCTGTAGAATGCCATGATCCATCACCTTCTCCACACTAAAGTCCACATTCCCAAACCTTTGTTCAAGCTGTCTTTCTGCATCCCTAAGAAAACACATTTGAATTTCAAAGCCTTTTAGTTTCACCTCCTGGCTGTCTTTAAACCCTCAGTACTTTCTCTACATACATGACATCCCTGAAGATGTTAACTAGAAGTATCTCCACTTCTGTAACCTCCTTGTTTGTACCCTTTGATCATTCCATACCAGACAGCATCTTGTTTTCGATTCTTTTGATTCAACCACTGGCAGTTGATCCATCAAGTACCTCAGCTTTAGCCTCTAAGACATCTTCCTTCAATAGCTTACCCTTGCTTTCCAATTAATTTTCCCTAGCAATCAAGAAACTCATCACATTCTTGCATTTTTCTTCCTTTCCTTCTATCCTGCCCCATTCATTTTATAGCTAATTGCTACTATTTAAATTTCTCTGAGACACCTTTGTAATGTAGAAATGTAAAGTTGGTATTGTCAACAATTAATGATCAGTGAAGAAGTGAAATTCAATATCCAAACTTTTGGTAAAGGAAGACTTTTTTTTGAAGAAAACACTGTTGACATTTGAACAGTGAAGACAACAGTATAGTGGGTGTGTATGAATATGTGACTGTGTTTTTGCATAGTAGACATATATATGCATTAGAAGCATTCTTAATGAAGTAGGATGCTTACAACTAAATCAGTGGTCCTGAATGCTTTCAAACATTCCCATGTATGTGAGTAGCTGTGTTCTTCATCTGTCTTAGCTGTTTTATTGAATTGGTGTTTTTCCACAATTACACCTAACACAGTGACTGCTTAGCCTTTGGCTCCAAACATTCTTTTGATAAATCATTTTCTTCCTGTGCCCAAAATATGATTTCTACTTCAGCTTTTGAAATTTGAGGCACCACAGACACCTGTTGCACGTATGGCTTTGTCCAATGTTGTGGAGGAACATTGTCTGTGGTGCTGCCTGTGATGCAATGGAGAAGGAATGATATGCTATGTTACATATATCATACATCAGGATCACTAATTTACACTGGTACATGAGTCAAGTTGTATTTTTATACCTAGTATTCCCAGACATGTTGCCAGAGTTTGAAAATATGAGAGTCTGTCCATAATTCTGTCAAAACTGTAATTGAAACTAATTTGTGTTTTTTTTTGGTTTATAATAATACATATATCCAATCTTAGCTTTTAAGATGTTATTCTTTACTTTTGTTTCATGGAAAATGTATAATGTTAGGAGCCAAGAAAGATTTTTCTGCCTATCAGGAGTTTGACCTGTTAGCCACACACATTGGGAAATGGCAGCTGTGTTATCCTGACTGGTGAACTACCCTCTGGAAACTCAGTTTCGAAACCCAAATGGTGCTCACCTTGACCCAACCAACGTTAAGCTTTAGAGGTATTTGGACAAGCACCCGTTGGCTGAAACAGAGAGTGGAAAGTCTTAACATTTGGCAGATTTCAGGGGAAGTGCTTGGATATGGTGTTGTGCAATCTTCTGCTTTAGTAACACTGTAGAGCTTGACTAGGGTATGGAATGTAGATTTGGCTCAAAGTGGATTCCTACAAAAATGAAAATAAGGGGTGGATCAGTTGTGGAGTGGAATCAGTGGTCTGGCAACATTGGGTTTTATGTATCTAACAGGTACATAGGCATAGAAATAGCTGGGCAGCATTTATTGCCCATCTCTAATTGCCCAGAGGGCAGTTAAGAGTCAACCACATTGCTGTAGGTCAGGAGTCACACATAGGCCAGACTAGGTAAGTAGTTTCCTTCCCTAAAGGACATTAGTGAACCAGGTGGGTTTTTCTGACAATCAACAATGGGTTCATAGTCATCATTAGATTCTTAATTCCAAATATTTTTTGAATTCAAATTCCATCATCTACCATGGCAGGATTTGAATGCAGGTCCCCAGAATGTTATCTAGATTAACTGTCCTGCAATAATATCACTAGGCCATCACCTCCTCATTGTCTTGACGATTATTCCCGGTTACTAGTGGTGTGCCACAAGGATCTGTTTTGGGACCACTGCTGTTTGTCATTTTTATAAATGACTTAGACACAGGCATGGGTGGATGGGTTAGTAAATTTGCAGATGATACTAAAGTCAGTGAAGTAGTGGACAATGTGGAAGAGTGTTACAGGTTGCAGGGGGACTTGGATAAACTGCAAGATTTGGGTTGAGAGTTGGCAAATGGAGTTCAATGCAGCTAAATGTGAGCGGATTCACTTTGGGAAGAATAACAGGAAGGCAGAGTACTGGGTCAATGGAAAGATTCTTGGTAGTGTGGATGTGCAGAGGGATCTTGGAGTCCATGTACATAGATCCTTAAAAGTTGCCACTCAGGTTGGTAGTGCTGTTAAGAAGGCATACGGTGCATTAGGTTTCATTGGTAGAGGGATTGAGTTCCAGAGCTGCAATATCATGCTGCAACTATACAAAACTCTGGTGTGGCCACACTTGGAAGATTGTGTACAGTTCTGGTCGTCATATTTCGGGAAGGATGTAGAAGCATTGGAAAAGGTGCAGAGGAGATTTACCAGGATGTTGCCTGGTCTGGAGGGAAGGTCTTATGAGGAAAGGCTGAGAGACTTGAACCTGTTCTCATTGGCAAGAAGGCGGCTAAGAGGGGAATTGATAGAGGCACACAAGATGATCAGAGGCATACAAGATGATCAGACTTTCACTGTGAAAGTCTTTTTCCTAGGATAATTACCTCAGCTTGTATGAGGGGGCATCACTACAAATTGAGGGGTGATAGATTTAAGACAGATGTCAGAGGCAGGTTCTTTACGCAGAGAATGGTAAGGACGTGGAATGCATTGCCTGCCAATGTAGTCAACTCAGCCACATTAGGGATATTTAAACAATCCTTAGATAAGCACATGGATGATTTTGGGATAGTATAGGGGGACGAGCTGAGAATAGTTCACAGGTCGGCACAACATCGAGGGCCGAAGGGCCTGTTCTGCACTGTACTGTTCTATGTGCTATGTTCTATGTTCCATGAAACATGTAGTTACTGTTTCTCTCAATCAGGGTTCAATAAAAATTGATGACTAGCTACAGCTGGAGCTACAACTGCACTGAATTTAACGACTTAAAATAATTTTTAACAAAATACAGCTTACAAATATGCACAATTCTGGTAAGTGCTCTCCATGTGTCCACATTTACTTAAAAATCTGACATCATTTTCCCTATCATTAAACACATGATTGCCACCCCTTTGAAAGACATGGACAGCAGAGGAACAGAAGGGAAAATTAGCATCTCCAAGTTCCCCTCCAAACAACACACCACCCTGACTTGGAAATATACCATAATTCCTTCGTCATTCCTAGATGAAAATCCTGGAGGTTGTGGGAGAACCAGAATCACAGGAAATGCAGTAATTCAAAAAGGTGGCCCACAATCTCCTGCTCAAGGGCATAGAGGATTATAAACATCAACCTTACTCCAAAAAATCATTTTCAGAATAATCAGCAGCCAAAGTAAAACACTCACAGCCATAAAAAAACATATACACTCTTCTATTCATCTTTGTGTTGAGCGAAACACAAAAAAGTTAAAGTACACAAATTATATTTTGCAAAGAGGAGGATTGAGATCACATTCTTAACTATTACTCAACTTTTATTTGCCAATCAGAAATACAATTAGCCACATCTGGATTCTCAATTAGTCATATGTATCCAATGACTAACACATTGAACAACACGCCTTAGATAAATAAATATCACAACTGGATAAGTTAACAACAAAAAAAATTCTTTTGTTCCCTCAGGCTTTCCAGAATGTAAATATATGAAGTTGAGTTAATAAAATTTATCCTCACTATCAAGCTACAAAATTTACCATCAATCTTTTGCCATTCTCTCAGAAGGTGGGGAAAAAATCTATAATTTTGAAATAATTCTTGTCCCTACCAATCTGACTTCCCACCAGTCAAATATTTCCTGAAATTACCTTGAGAAATAATATTTACTTAACATGAGTCCTAACAATTTCTTTAGATCAAAATCTAATTATAACAAAAGCATTTACATTGTTATCAGGTGAACACACAAAATTAAAATTGCCTCCTAACCCTAGGATTTTCCATTTAATAGCAAATAATTAATGCCTCACTCACTAATTATAGCTGGGTAAATACATTTTATGGAAACTGAATTAAAAACCGAATAATCAGAGTGTTCCCTTGAAATGGATTGACTTTTTTCTACAGAAGTAAATGCAAGTTCCCTCTAAAAATGAAGTTAATCGCTTTTATTTTAAAATTACAGAAGTTTATCTCTTGGTTGTATTCAAGTCATTTTCTAAAAACAGACAGACAAAAGTATTGCAAAATGCTTTGTATGGTATGTTGGGGAGGCAATAGCCCAGTGGAATTATCACTGGAGTATTAATCCATCAAATCCTGCCATGGTAGAAAGTGGAGTTTAAATTCAATTTGTAAAAAAATTAGAGTTAAGAATCTAATGATGACCATTGTCAAGTGTCAGAACCACCCATCTGGTTCACTAATCCCCCTTAGGGAAGGAATCTGCCATCCTTACCTGGTCTGGTCTAGAGATGTCTCCAGACCCACAGCAATGTGGTTGGTGCTTAACTGCTCTCTGGGCAATTAGGGATGGGCAAGAAATGCTGCCTTGCCAGTGATGCCCTCAAACTGTAAATGAATAAAAGGAAAGAAATGTTCCCATCTCAGTCACCACAATTTAAACAGAACAGCCATCTTGGTGGGAAAAGGAATGTAAATGGCATTGTGCCAAGGATTCCCTACCAAATTAATGGTAAATGCGCTGGGGAAAACTCTGAACCAAAGCTAAAAAATGACTTTTCTTAAGCAAAATAAATAATTGTTAGTTTGGAATTTAAGGATTTGTAATTTATACTATATTAGAAATGAATCTCTACTTTTTTTGTTAATCTCTGTTTTACTCTCACACTAATCACATACATCCGTTCACACAAATGTGCAGAAAACCAATGCTTTCTTTCTGAAAAAAATACAAACTTACCTAAGAGAAGTTTTTGGCACGTGGTCTTTCTTCAACAGTACATTGTAAAACAACCAACTTGATATTGTGCAAGAGACTGCAGAAATACAAAATGCTGCTGCAGTATCCTGTGTAATAGTCCACAGCAATCTAAGTGACAATAGTCAGAAGGAAATGTTATAGTGAAGTTTCAATTGATGTTGCGAAATACGTTAATTTTAAATACCTTTGTTACAAACTTGGTTTTGACGATACAAGTTTCAGTTTTTAAGAAAACATAGATAAAATTTTGTTCAAAGGCACTCTAAATGAGTCAGTTTGGTAAACGGATCTTTTACTGAGGTTCTCTTATTGATCTTGCAGGATTGGTATTCTTAGTAACTTGCTTCAGATTTATATATTCAATTTGTTGCTATTTAGCTTTGTTTATAACTGTGACAGGTTTTGATGTGTTACAGTCCCGCACAACCTGAAATGTAGCTTTGAAAGTTCAATTTTCCAGTTTGTGCCAAAATCTTTTGGAAAAAACACAAACTCACAAATTTTCACAGCAGGTGGTGGCAAACCTGCCCTTTCAACTGAGAAAATGAATGACCTGTTCTTGGAAATGCTGTAAATAGCTCAGGTATTTACTGGGGGAAATCTTTAGTTTCTTCAATTTATGGAGCTCATGTAGAGATAGAGGGGGGAGCATGAGGTCACCTACTTTGGACCAGCAAAGAACAAATCAGAATATTTCCTTCATAGAGACAGATTAGGAGCTGTGGAAGAGCAAAAGGATTAAGCGTTTGAGCACACAAACCACTTAAAGCTGGTGCACAGGTATGAAAAGTAATCCAAAGGCAGATGGAATGTTTGTCTTCATCTCAAGGGAGCTGAAATACAAAGGCAAGGAAGTGATGCTTCAAATTATATAAAGCAGCCTTGATCACAGCCCATCTGGAGTTCAGCATTCCGTTCTGAGCCTGAATCTCAGTAAAGTTGTAAGGACTGTATAGACTGTTGTATGGGTGTGCCAACTCACTGCTTTGTATGAGCTACTGCTCGTGATGAAGGTTGTTGCCTTGCTGCTCCTTAAAGTTCAGGGAAGAAAAGTGAGGTGGAGAAAACCACTTCCAGGTCTAACTAGAATGGTCTCTTGCATTGTCTGTTAACAACTAGGTACACATTACATTGATAGGATAGATATTGCTACAGAGACAGAGACAGAGACAATCAGGAAAGCAGCTTTAGTTCTCACTCCTTGAGATCCTAGCCTGTACTGCTTACAAATCCATATGACATATCATAGTGGATGGTGCTTATGACATTCCTCAGTGTTAACTCTTTCAAACTCAAACAGCACTAGCCTTGTAAAACACAGAGCGGATACAACAGAATTGTACCATGTGATATGGAGAGGCAGCGATGTAGTGGTAATGAAACTGATCTATGGATGGATATGAGGATGTGGTTTGGAATCCCACTATGACAGATATTTAAACTTGAATTCTAACACCTTCCAAATGACAGACAAACTAACTAATCTGTTTCTGCCTACCCCAGCCCTTGAATATGGGGATAAGAGACAATTTTCCATTCTGATAAATCTTTCTAAACGAATCTTGGAAATTTAACACTTTCTGCGCATCATTAGGAAGAGATCCAACAGGACTCAGAAACATATTAGTCTGCAGCTCAGCACCACTTAACTACTGGTTGTTTTTACACTGGGTTCCTCTTTTCCTTAACCTCCTGACGTACAACTATTACTGGGATACTGGTATGTCAAGACCAACCACCTCATTCCCACCTAAGAGAGGTAAAATATGCTGTCTGAATTTTACTGTAAAAGTGAATCTTTTTGAAGCTACTCAGGTTATGACCATATAATGGCAAGGCTCTCTAATTTGTCACAGCTCCAGACTAGATACTCCAAGTCATTGAATTCCCAAGTGAGGAAAAATAAACTGGCTCCTCTTGGTTATTTTTCTGCTTTATTACTTGTAGAAGCATGATGAATTTAAGAAGGATCCCTACTCTTGTGGGCACCTCTCCCCCCACCCCCCTCCACTGAAACAAACTTGTGTTTTAAGAAGAGCTAATTTAATCAGCCTTTCTTAAATTAACAAAATGAGGGAGTTTGTTAATTATTAAATATGAAAATAGCAACGGAACATGTGTACACTGTGGAAATAAGAGGAGTTCAAAAAGATAAAGTAAAAAGCAAGATATACTGATCAGTCTCTGAATTATTCATGAAGAGCAGATTAGATGGTGTTGTGGTTATTAGTAATGCTGGCAGTTGAGTACTTGACTTTGAGATTTTTGGTTTTCAGGTTGGCAGATGTTCCCTTATTCTGATTCCTTTGACAGTGACTGAATTCCAACTGAGATAGAGATATTTTCCCTTTGTTTTACCTGCAATGCAGGGGTGTTTAAAAATGCTGTTCTCGAACCTGTGGTCCATACGATTCTCTCATTCACACCTAGGACATACAACCAAAAAACACACATTCCTGGAAGGTAAAATAGATACGAATAGCCCTTTTCCAGCAACACATTTTCAGCTCTGATCTCCAGCATCTGCAGTCCTCACTTTCTCATAGGTAAAATAGATATTCCTGCAAGAGGTAGTTTTCTACTGAGATGGTCTTAGTCAGCCCCTTGTTATCACTTCTTGATAAACCTTTCCCTGAGTGATGTTTCCCTGATACTATGCAGATGCAACATTCCATGGCCTTCACATAGGAAGCCATGGAATTATGTCAGTTATGTCATGGGATTATCCATAGATTTATTTCATGTAATAGTCCTCTTAAAAAAAAACACATTTTGGAATTTTAAGGAAAATAATCTATAAATATTTTGCAGTTCTGATCTTTCATTGCAACAGTATCTAGAGAACAGTGGCTTCATCAATGGCCTTCCCTCCATCATAAGGTCAGATGTGGGGATGTTCGCCAATGATTGTGCAATGTTCAGCACCACTCATGACTCCTCAGATACTAAAGCAGTCCATGTTCAAATGTAACATGATCTGGATAATATCCAGGCTTGGGCTGACAAGTGACAACTAATATTCGCACCACACAAATACCAGACTATGACCATCACCAATAAGAGACAACCAAACCACCACCCTTGACACTGAATTTTTTTTTAAGATTAGATTACTTACAGTGTGGAAACAGGCCCTTCGGCCCAACAAGTCCACCCAACCTGCAACCCACCCAGACCCATTCCCCTACACCTAACACTACGGGCAATTTAGCATGGCCAATTCACCCAACTTGCACATTTTTGGACTGTGGAAGGAAACCGGAGCACCCGGAGGAAACCCACGCAGACACTGGGAGAGTGTGCAAACTCCACGCAGTCAGTCGTCTGAGGCAGGAATTGAATCCAGGTCTCTGGCGCTGTGAGGCAGCAGTGCTAACCACTGTGCCACCCACTCATATTACCATCACTGCATCATGCACTATTAATATTCTAGGCTTACCATTGACCAGAACTTGAACTGCTCTCACCATACAAATGCAATAACTTTGTGAGTAGGTCAGAGGCTAAAGAACACTAAAGATGCACTGCAGAAATTCACCAAGGATCCTCTGACAGCACCTTCCAACCCACAACTACTTACATCTAGAAGGACAAAGGCAACAGACACATTGGAACACCATCCTGGCTCAGGAATATATCGCTGGGTCAAAACCCTGGAATTCCCTCCCTAGAATGTGGGTCAACCTACAGCACATGGACAGCAGCAGTTTGAGGAGACAGCTCACCAGCATCTTCTCAACGCCAGCTATGGACCAGCAATAAACGCTGACAAAACAGTGACATTCACATCCCAGGAGTGAATTTAAAAAGGTAGAGAGTTGAATTTTCATTAATTTTCCCCAATATAAGCAGCATTTATTTTCTAGGATCGGTGATAAAGTCATAATTTTGAGAATAAGTATATCTGTACAGTTCTCTTACAATCCAATGCTTAATCCCTATGCTGAGATAGTCAAGGACTTTCCTACAATGCAGTCCAGAAGTAAGCCAAATCCCACCACAGTATTCTGCCTAATTGCAGGAACCTCCTCATGCACTACTGAACTGCCAAAGGCCAGAGATTCCGTCTCAACACTCAGAATTAAAAGCAAGGACCAAAGCACAAAGGAATCACTCAAACCAACTTCTCAGCAGTGTTAAACGCTTGTACCTGTTCTAATAAGATAATGGTTCTGAAAGGATTAATTTTGCATAGCATTGAGCTCTACCCAGTCTGACTATGTCACACAGTCCTGGATGGACAATAAGGAGTCCAGTTCCAGATCCCAATGGGGTCAAATGTGTAAATTCTGGATCCTAACAGTCTTTTTGATTATGCCTAACTAATGAGTGAAACTTAGAGTCATAGAGTCATAGAGATGTACAGCATGGAAACAGACCCTTCGGTCCAATCTGTCCATGCCGACCAGATATCCCAACTCAATCTAGTCCTACCTGCCAGCACCTGGCCCATATCCGTCCAACCCTTCCTATTCATATACCCATCCAAATACCTCTTAAATGTTGCAATTGTACCAGCCTCCACCACACCCTCTGGCAGCTCATTCCATACACATACCCATGCCTTTTGCTATCATACAATAAATTAAATATTGTTATTAGGACAAGTGCTTCTTCATGCTAAACACTCATGACTTGGTCATCCTCTACTATTGTTAAATGGACTGTCGACTCACAATAGAAAGCAGGATTGGTGGCTGTACCCCACCCCAATTACAAATTGCCAGTGCTTAGTTCCACAGACATAGGACCGTGTTGACATCCAACCTCTACATCCTCGAACATTTTGTTGAATATCCTGGCTTCAGAAAAGGTAATAGGTATAACTGTAACACACTGTAAAGTAGTATGTCATAATCAGCAAGGCTACGAATTATGGTGTTAATAACATAATGAATAAAGTCATGGAATTGGATCCCAGAAAATATCCCATGATAACACAAGATGACAGATATGACATTATCATACAGTTCTTCAAAAACATAATTTCTTCCAACTCTGTGCATCAGGAAATCCACCAGAAACTCAATGCCACACAAGGGCTCTCATACACAATAGTGCAACTCATTTGCAATTGCTCATCATACGTCAGAGGATTCATCATTGTGTGTTACATAATTCTCACAATGTTGTCAGGGCAGTGATTTATTCAATCAGGTCATATTCTTATTAAACAACATTGTGGGCGCGTGATCAAAAATCAAGATTATGTCTATACCTGTTTTGAAATTATGATTTGGAGATGCCGGTGTTGGGCTGGGGTATACAAAGTTAAAAATCACACAACACCAAGTTATGGTCCAACAGGTTTAATTGGAAGCACACTAGCTTTCGGAGTGCTGCTCCTTCATCAGGTGATAGTGGAGGACATAATTCTAAGGCACAGCATTTATAGCGAAACTTTACAGTGTAAAACTGCATGAATTCATGTAAAACTCTGTTATATCACTTTTTAGATTAGAATCAATCTAAACATCATGGCATAGACAGAGAACACAGAGGGCTAACACCTTCAACATATTGTCTAGCTATTGGCCATTGTTACAGCTAACCTGAGAATGCAACTTTAAAAAAAACGTTGTGTGATTTACACATGAAAGAAGTGAAACTATATGGTATTCAAACAGATGAAAGACTCAACAGACAATTAAGGTATTTTTCAATGTATAATTTCAGTTACATCACACTGTAAATTTTTGCTATAAATTCTGCACCTTAGCCTGCACAATCACCTGATGAAGGAGCAGCGCTCCAAAAGCTAGTGCTTCCAATTAAACCTGTTGCACTGTAACTTGGTGTTGTGTGATTTTTAACTTTGATTATTATGATGTGTAATCAATGTCTTACCTTTTCAAACATTAGAATACCTGCATTTGGATTAGAAAAAGGTGTTTCATGTAGAAGGTTGCACATATGATGGGAATAGCGTAAGTGCAATTTTCCTGTATTAAAAGAATGGTTCCAAGGCGTGGAAGCCCCACAATGGGCTTTGTGGAATCTTGCAGCATTGGTCAGGAGACCTCAGACTTAGTAATAGAAAGAGGAGGCTTGCTTGTGGTACAATGTTGCTGGGATACGATGTCAGGATCTGGGATCGCTGAAAATCATGATCAGAGATTGAATGCATTAGTGCTCTAGAGGCCAGAGGTGGGAGGGAAATGTGACTGTCTGGGACACCTTGAAGTTGGTTGTAGGATTATACAGCTGTACATTCTTTGGAATAATTTGAAAAGAGAGAGTACCAAGCTCTGGTAGAGGTGAAGTGTTGATTTCAGTGTGTGGGATCCTTAGGAGACAAAACTCCCACAGAAAATGGATCCTGTGTTTAAAGAATGTGGTGCTAGGATATTGAGTGCTATGATTGACTAGCAAAAAGGTGACAGGGTGAATCTCATTCTCTTGTCATCCTGGTCATTTTGGATCACACAGTTACGGTTTCTCAAGTGATATTTGTGGAATTTCTCAGAGTGTCAGCAAATACTGAAATAGATCATTTCACGCTTGAAACTGATCTAAATAGAGGAACTAGCTGCTGCTGAACATGGGATTCTAGACATGCTGGTCAATGCAGTTGAGAAAGAGTCAGAGTCAGGGATCAGCAAGAGAGGGGAACTAACAGTTGGCATTGGAAGGAGGGGTAGAGGAGATGACTATTGAAGCAGTATCAGGTAAGGAACCAGACTTTTCCAACCATCACTGAGAAAAGCATGATCGGAAAATGTTAGAGGAAGTTAGAGTGACAAACTTATACAAAACCAACAGATCATCACAAACTGGGTGCTATAAGGATAAGGAAATTAAACCATATGACACATCATGTATTTTGCTGTCATGGTAAACATTTAAGCTGAATTATATGTTCAGAAAATAAAAGCTAAGAAGATTCACAGTTAATGAATTGTTGATATTGAAAAAAGTGTATATTAGGCTGAGCTGCAGAGTGAAGTAGAGGTCAGCAGCAACCAGCATTTAAGATTGCTTTGAATTCCTTTGGCCTGTAGCATCTTGTGACTTACAAACACAGGTGTAGCTGAGTGAAAATTCAGGATGGAGGAATAAAAGGTAAAACCAAAGCTTTTCAAAGAAGTTGACATCTCCAAGTAAAAGAATTATGAAAGGTACTTTAAAGACCAGAAGAGGAACATTTTAGAGTGCAGTTTCAGCGTGTTATTCTGAAATGTTTGTTTCATGTCTTTATTCTGATTGCAATCCTGATTTTTGAGCAATTTTCTATGTGTGTAATTGGCCACCTAAACCAAAACAAATGATCATTTTGTCAGAGTGCCTGCTTTTTATTACACATCTATGGAGTCCCCCACCCCTCCCCCTTCCAAGCCTACAAAGAGTGGGGTAGCAAAGCTGTTTAGTTTGCTATCAGGAAACTAGTGCTAGAAATTGCCTGTGGCACCAGTACCACCAGAATCAGACCCTAAAGCATAAGTGTTTCATACAGGCAAAGACTGGAAAGTACAAAAATCTTCATGGCGTGAAATAGAGACTGATCTGTTCCTATCAGATTCCAACTGGGCGACAGTCACCCGTCTCCTCAGTCATTACGGCAACCAATTTCTGCACCACTAACATCCACAAAATAAGAAATAATCAACAAATCTCTGTTGGACCAGGAAAGGATTGCTTTTCCACATGTAGGAGAATGCTTTAATTTAAATTCTTATATATCTGAGTAAGTAAACAGGGCCTCAGTTTAATATCTTATCTGAAATCCAACACTTAAGTGAATTGTAAGATTAGTCTTGGAATAGGGCTTTAACTTGTCTTCTGAGGAACAGAGCAGTCAAGAGTAGAACTATTCTTTTGAATTCTAAAGCAGAACAAACAATTTTGTCTCTGCTGATGCCACAGAGAATTAAAATGTTTAATTAATCCCCAAATGCATTTAATATAACAGAGAAGATGGGAGCACTTCTCTGATAACCTTCTGGTTTACCATTGCAAGCACTAGTTAAGCACTAGATCCCTGTGGGCTTCAGATATGAGACTTTCTCCTGGAGGTGTGTGAATTGTTTTGCATGTTTTGTGACTGCATCCCTGTTTCATTTTCTAAAGTAATAAACCATCAGTGGCCTGGTGACACAGCACCACGGAGTGGCAGGACATGGATTTGCGCCTGGGATTCACCACAATATACTACGCAACAAATACAAAAGGAGGATTCCAACTCTGGAGTAGCCATTTTATCTCAACAACTAGTGTTTATACTACACCTTAATATAGTAAAAATGTTCCAAGGTGCTTCACAGGAGCAGACTCAATATTGAACCAAAGGAAATTTTATGAGGGGTGACCAGAGGGTTGATCAAAGGGGTCAATTGAAAGGAACGTTTTAAGTATATTGAGGCAAAGAGTTGAAGGAGATTCCAGAACTTGGAAGCCTATTCAAACTGCAGCAATTCAAGCTGCAGTCTCCAACGACAGAGCAAAGGAAATTAAATATATCCAAGAGGTCAGCATTGGAGGATTACAGTGTTCTTGAAGAGCTATAGGTTTGGCAGATGTTTGGTCCAATCTGGAATTCCATATTAAAACATAAAAGACCAATTTGGGCCATTCATTTCCAAGTTACACTGGTTTTCCCTTTTCGGGGCCCAGGAGACAACTTGTAAATGAGAAATCGGAGGCAGTCATGGAAAAATCTCTTTTGGATCAAATCAGAACTTTAATGCTGCACATTCTTGGAACAATGGCATCATGTTGGATAGAATGTGGTCTCCAACAATGACGTAAAAATGGATTATAAAACCCAGCAGGAATGCCATAAAACTTACAATAAAATCTAACAACATGAAACCACTATAACCTGCAGAGGTTCTGACACACAAATCTACCGTTACATCCAACAATGCCATAAAACTATACTATAAAACTCATTAATACAATAACTTGTACAGTAACACTCAACAGCAATGCCATAAAACAAAACTATAAAACACAAAAGTAATGTCATAAAACGGGACTGTAAAATCCAAGAGCAGTACAATAAAACAAAGTGATAAAAGCCATCAGCCATGTCATAAAACTGGATTATAAAAACTGGATTATAGACCCAAACAGTGCTTTTCTCCATAGACCATAAAACTGGATTATAAAACCCAACAGTAATGCAATAAAACTGGATTATAAACCAGATTATAACAACAGCAGTAATGTTATAAACCAGTTTTTTTTTAAAAAAACCATAAACACAGTACATTAATATCATAAAGTCTGACCATCAAATCCAATAGCCAAATCATAAAACTGTACAGTAAATTCAGTGCAATAACTTGCACTGGAAATCAAGCAGAGGTCATAAAACTGTAAAATACAGTTATCACTGGCACAATCCAGAATGTAAAGTATTGTGTGTTAATTTACACTGAAAAACCCATTAATGCAACAGACCTACTGTAAAGCCCAAACTATGAGGCTACTGAACTGTAATTATAACACAAAGCACAACATAAAACTTCAAAAAAAGTCCAATGTTGTACCTTAGTAAAAAACTCACCAGGAATGGCTGTAATACTGAGTTGAATATATGCCAACGGTTGTCTTGAAGCACCAACAGTGTCTATTCCTGCTCTGTTTTTCACTTGTGTCACTCGATATCAACATTTACTGCTTCCGTCTCCTTCAATTACACCAGAAAGACCTAAAGGTTTTGTGTGTGTAAATCCGTACAGTTATACATGTGCATGAAGGCTCAATCACTGGTGCATGCAGTTTGTAAAAGTCACACTCAAAAGGGGTTTCTGTACATGTGAAAAATTCCAAGACATCGAGCTACGCTATCTTGCATTTACATTTAAATTCCAATGCAATCCTCTGCATTGAGATTAATTTTTTAGATCAATTTGTGCCTGTTTGCCCCTCTTACACTTCAACAGCCAACATACTGACAGACTGTTCAGTTTAAAACAGAGAGCTTTGTCCTACGTGTGCCTCCAGGCAAGTATTCAGATTAGTTCAGAAATCTGCCTTTATTTTGCTTTTCAGCTTTATAGCCTACTAGTCTGGGTACTCTCAGGGACCTCCCCCAAATGGGTATTATTCATATATGTGAAGCATCAGATTGTTCTCCCCAGCACTACCGTCCACCCAAGGTTTCCTTCAGTTGCTCATGGATCACTAGCGGAAATCAACACTTAAATTCTGCTTCTTCTCTCAGAATCAGACAAAAGTGCCCCACAACTTGCCAGTGTTTACATGCCTGAGTTTTAGTGATACCAACTGTATTCATTGTGTTTTTGTGCAAAGAATCTCAACTTCAGATCTGTATAAGCAAGCAGAAAGGATTAGGCAATATTTTGGTCCTGAGTGGTGTACATAGTATATCACAAAGATCTGGAATTTTCCCCACAACATTGTGGAAAAAAAACAGAAAGTTGTGTATTACCACATTATGCCAAGCAAATTTTCACATAAGAAATGACTGACTGACTTAAGGTTGACATTTATATTAGACCAGATCTTGATAAATGTGAATTTTCTCAATCATCTGTGCCTCCACTGAGTTAGGTCTACTGGAGCCCAATGCGGTGGATTAATAGGGGCCCTTTCCCAGGCAAAATGCAAAAAAAAACCTGAGTTCAATTAGTTCTGAACGGTGGAGATTTACACCCCAAATTTTAAGCTCAGCAGGACTAAAAATTATTATTACTGGTGTATTGCAGCAATATTTAACATTTTATTTTATTATTTCAGGGCTACTTGGAAAAGAAAGGCACATGCGCCTTTAAAGAACTTGAGTTCAGGAGAACAGGAAGTCAGCTTGGAAATGCGCCATTTTAGGCAGGTGCACAGTAATCACGAAGGGCACTAAATTGGACAGTCCCCAGAACCTGTTGTGGGGATTGCAATGTGTGATTAACCCGTGCCCTTTGGTTGAAATGCAGGCAGCATGCCAACTTTGTGTTTTCATTGCAATGATTTCTGCTAACAACAAGCACTAACTGGCTGCACATATCAGCAGTGGAATCAAAATAATATTCTCTTGGTACCACTTAAAAAGCTTAAGTGAAGGTGAATTGTAATGGGTCAATTACAATTCAGTGGAGGGGAGTCATGCAGGAAGTGAACCTATCCTCGGGGGAAGAAGGTGAAGAGGAGAGTGTGGGCTCCAATGCTTCTGGAAGCTGCACTGGAAACAAAGGGGAAATGTCCTGTATTCTTGGAAGGCGGGTAAACAGAGCAAGGGGCAAGGTGAAATGGTCAAAACAGTACTAAGAGCAGATAGCCCTGAAGATCAATGCTGGGAATCAAGCTCTGAAACCCTGGATGAATTGTCAAAAAAGAAATTCAGTGACCTTGTGTAAGGCACTTACCAAATTCACCATAATTTGTAGCTACTAGTCAAACCATCCCACACCCATTAAGAATCGCAATCAATCAGGTCTCCCATCTGCATGCTTCATGTCACTCTCACAGACATAACATTACTGCAAGCCTCACGTCCACATTGCAGCCCGAATACAATGAATTTCTTTTATTCATCTGTTCACGCAGTGAGTGTCACCAACCAGACCAGCAATTATTGCCTATCCCTAATAGTTCTTAAAAAAAGGTGGGAGTGAGCTGCCTTCTTGAACTCTTGCCATCCTTGGAGTGTACGTACACCCCAGTGCAGTTAGGAATGGAGCTCTAGGATTTTGACCCAACATCAGCAATATATTTGAAGTCAGGATAGTAAGTGGCTTGGAGGGGAACTTGCTGTGGTTATGTTCCCATGTGCCTGTTGCTATTACTTTTGTAGGTGGTAGAGGTTATGGACTTGGGTGATGTTGATGAAGAAGTCTTGGCGAGTTGCTACTGTACATCGATGGTACACAAGAGGATGGTATGCAAGCTGATGGCATTCTTTCCTCACATACCACTTTCCTTTCAACCTGTGATCTTTTTTGATCTACAATCTGTAAACAATATCTGATATTTCCTTTTCCCTGACCTCTGCTTTTCCTGTTGGCTTTATCTTTTTAGATAATGAACAGATGCAGCCTGATGCAGTGGTGAGCATACAATATCAATAATAACACAATTCCATCCACAAATTGCAGTCACCGGTTCAGGTACTGACTGACACTGGCTGTATTTTAGGTGGCAGATTCGAGATTAGATCTGCTCGCGATGTGACCGTATGAGTGCATTGTTAGAAGCGAATGTTTACACAAGTACCAGCTGAGTAAAGGGCAAAGATGGAAACAGCTACAGCTGCAGATACAACCGACCAGAACATTGCTGGGTTTGCAGAACAAAATTTTTTTTTTCACATTCAGAAGGTGCCAGAAACCCCCTGTTTCCTGACAAGGAGTATAAAGAAATCCAGCAGTAACCTGACATGGGGTTTGTATCGAGCTTGGGACCCTTTCTCTCCTGCACAGAAACTGTAGCCAACTGCTTTCACACACCTGTGAAGCATACCATGAAGCAGCACCTGATGGTTGAGATATTAGCTTCCATTACAATGAAAACAGCAGTCACTCGGCAATCGAGAGTTGCAGTGGGAACTCAGACTACTGTCACTATCCTGCTGTAGATTCGTGTCACAGCAATCCGGCAGTCTGTCTGGACCGGATTCCTGGAATTACTGGAGCACCAGCAGCATTGGGTCTCAGTGGCTTCGTTTAGCATGAAACTGCTATCCTCTCTCAGGATGGCAACATGCATCTTTCTGCTATAATCCGTCACCTGTTCTTCTAGCCCCAGTGCTGCTCAAGCCCATTCTCCAAATTGGAAGTGACAGTCACCCCCCACTGAAAGTCAGCAGCCAACCTGCAGTTACTGGGCAGGAGGACGAGCAGAGGGAAAGGTGCACTGAAGAAAGGCACTAGTGGAAAGTGCAAGGGTAATTCATTTAACTTTGTATGAAATGTCACGTGCTTTCATTTAGAAATTTGATTTGAAATGTTAATTTTGCGGTGGCTTTTACTTTTGCAGTGCTGTCAAGTGGAGCTATGATGGGAAGGTAAAAGGTGTGACATGTCTGTTTAATGGAAACTGGAGGTTCTGGTTACTGGGACTACACTTGAGTTAGTTCTGCAAGAACAACCTGGGAAGAAAGGAGCTGTCTGGGACCCATCCTCCTCTCGAGCTGTTAAAGGCCAGGACTGTTCTCACGTGATTTCGTGGTTGAACAATATTCAGCAGCCCCACTGTGAAACTCAATACCTACACTGTTGAGTACAGGGGTTCCTATAGGATGGTTTTGGCAGTGCAAGTGCTGTTTGGGCATACCAGGGATCTCCTGTCAGTTTTCAGGTGACAATGTGGTATTCATTGGATTAAGCTGAGCACATGTATTTGGGTTGCACATTGATATCAGGAACCACATCAGCAGATAGCCCCGTCAGATAGCCACCTTTCAATCTGCAAAGGCATCTTCAGTGCAGCTGGCATAATGGGTTGCCACTGAGACAGGAATACTCCCAGAACACGAGGCATCAACCTGCATGATATACCAACAACGGTCAAAAGTTTATTTGGTATAATATTGAATATACAGCACAGAAACAGGCCAGTTGACCCAGCAAGTCCATGCTCCATTTAGACCGATCACCATAATCCTTTCTTCTCTTCTGCCCCAAATGTTTCCTTTTAAAGGCATCTACTCTATTTATTTCATAGATTTTGTGCAGCAGTGAGTTCCTTTTTTTAAAAAAATAGGACCCCTACAGTGTGGAAACAGGTCCTTCAGCCCAACAAGTCCACACTGACCGTCCAAATAGTAACATAGAACATAGAACAATACAACACAGAACAGGCCCTTCGGCCCACGATGTTGTGCCGAACATTTGTCCTAGCTTAAGCACCCATCCATGTACCTATCCAATTGCCGCTTAAAGGTCGCCAATGTTTCTGACTCTGCCACTCCCACAGGCAGCACATTCCATGTCCCCACCAGTCTCTGGGTAAACCCACCCAGATCCATTCCCCTAACCTATTACTCTACATTTACCCCTTGCTAAGGCACCTAGCCTACACATCCCTGAACACTATGGACAATTTAGCTTGGCCAATTCACCTAACCTGCACATGTTTGGATTATGGGAGGAAACCCACGCAGAATGTGCAAACTCCACATAAACAGTCGCCCGAGGCTGGAATTGAACCCAGGTCCCTGGTGCTGTTAGGCAGCAATGCTAACCACTGAGCCACTGTGCCACCCTTTCCACTCGTTGAGTAAGGAAGTTAAAACTCTCCTGCATTTGTTGGTTAATGGTAACTAGTTGTGCGCTTCCAATCTAGAGGAAACATGATGAGTTTTATGACATGATCCCTTGGCTCCAATTCTGGGATCATTCATGTGAATCTTTGCATCCTCTACAGTAACTCAATATCCAACTTATACTGGATGACCAGAACACCACACAGTATTCTAAATGTGGTCAAATTAAGATTAAACACAGGCTTGGGTGTAATTTTCTATATTTCTCAATTCTATCCCTCTAGAATTTAATGCTGAGTACTTGGTTTGTTGTGTTTTAAAAATGCCTTTCCAAACTATAGTCCAGCTTTTAGTGGTACTGAGATTTATACTCAGATCTCCTTTTCTCTCTACCTGGCCTAGACTTGCATCTTCAGTGACCTTGCTATTGTTACAACCAAAGTGTTACACCTCACATATCTGCATTGAATCTTAGCTGCAAGTTTTTGTCCATTCACCAGTTTGACTGTGCACTTGTAATTTGTAGCAGTACTGACTATCCCACACCCAATTTGACCTCCCCTTCAAACTTAATTTGGATTCTGAAATCCATTTCGATGAATGAAAATTGTAAGCGATAGTGGATCCAGCATATATCCCAGTGGAACACTACTTCCCACTGTGTCAGTCTGAATAACTACTCTTTCCTCTCACACTTCACTGTATTCAGCTTTGAAGCTAACTAGTAATCCACTATGCAATCCAATTAACGTATTCATTAGTCTTATATGGGTGGCACGGTGGCACAGTGGTTAGCACTGCTGCCTCACAGTGCCAGAGACCTGGGTGACTAACTGTATGGAGTTTGCACGTTCTCCCAGTGTCTGCGTGGGTGATGCTCAGGTTTCTTCCCACAGTCCAAAGATGTGCAGGTCAGGTGAATTGGCCATGCTAAATTGCCCATAGTGTTAGGTGAAGGGATAAATGTAGGGGTCTGGGTCAGTGTGGACTTGTTGAGTTGAAGGGCCTGTTTCCACGCTGTAAGCAATCTAATCTTCCAGAAAGTCTTTTGAATTATTTGCATTACATTACTATTGTCTACTAGTTACTGCTTCAAAATATTCCATAGGTTTTCACACAAGAAAATTCATTATATTTCTCATTTCTACATGTTCTTCTATTCACTCTTGTACTTGGATTCCCTTACTTTTCCTACCATTGATTGTTTGCTGACATATCTACAATTCCTTGAACATGTTCCGTCCCTGCTAAATATTGGAATTATGTTAACATTGAGAAAGTGGAATCCTTTTAATTCTGGTGTATGGCAGAGTTAGTTGCAGTGTCAGAAACCATCTGCACCACATGGAAGCCTTTGATCCTTACAAAGCTATGTGCTCACTTCACCTGCTTGTTTATGATATGAAAATCTGTTTTGGTTTGCTAGCTTGAAAAGAGAGTTTCCAATGACCTCTGTTATACAAGGATGGCAAACTGAGACAGTGCAAATAGCCTAGAACCAGACAAAAACCAATCACCGCAGTCACAGCAAAGGCTACGCTATCTTCACATTGCTTCACGTTTGAAATTGTAAAAGCAGGTTTCAGTGACAAAGTCTTTACTGAAGTGCAGACATTTCACACATTGTTTCCTGAATACTGTAGAAAACCATGCAGAGCACTAATCACTTGTTTTCGGGTCTATTTCATTGTTTTTACAACATAGCTGTATGTAGTTGCTGATCTCTTTAAATACAATGCTGGGTACTTCCTTTCTGTAGGTTAGTAGGTCTTCAGCTGTGCAAAGTTGAGAAAGGTCATGAACCGGAGTTGATGTGCCAAATGGCACCACTGGCATTAGGGCCTGTCTGCACCACATACTTCAAAAAGACACCAACTGCATGTCCACTGTAGCTCTCACTAAAATGGCATGACATGATGGGTGGTTAAAATTTGTGTTCACATCAGGTAGTTTACTGAACCCAAGAAGTTGCCTAAACAAACCCAATTTCACACCCACACAGAATCTCAAGTGTCCATTGAGGCAGTGTAGTTGTGCTTTATGTATATTTTTGTGCTCTTTAAAGATCTAGGAGTTATCAGAAAATATCAGATGATGACCCCTTAGCATAGGCTTGGGCTCTTCAGTTCCACCCCTTATTTTCTATTAGCAGGCACCCACACTGGCACAGAAAATCACCCCTTCAGGAAGTGCCACAAACATCCTGCAATATTCTGTAATCACGATTAGCATTCAAGAGAGGCAGAGTGGCAGCAGAAAAAGAGATTTGGTCAGGTTGTCAACTTTGTAGACAACATTCCAGATAACCTACTTGATACAAAGTTATACAAGAGAAAAAAGCTATTGCCTTAAAGTTTGGCATTAGCAGCCTATAAGCAGCTAACAGAATATATAGCACTCCATCTTAGATATCATGGCAATCGTACAAGAGAGGTTTACTCAAAAGCAGAGCATCATGGAGCAAGCAACATCAATCACAGCCATCTGCAAGGGAGCCCCTAGACAGGGAGGAAATAAGTGGCGGAACTACATTCTCTCGTGGATGTTGTGTTTGGCACCATTGAGAATTTAGGCACATAGTTATACAAGTCTTTTGTGGCAATAATTTCTCGTATGAAACACATTGATGCTATAAACTCCATCACATAGCCATAAACAACTTACTGTAATATAAAACTATACAGCTGTGTCATAAAAATATGATTTTACAATTAAAATTCAGAATTCAACAGCTGGGATATTAGTATTTCTAACCAGTGTTACAACGATTGAAGGTTAGCCATTAAAATTTCTAATTACATTTAAATCTCCTTACTTACAATCCAAGGCTGGACACTGCAGGGAAATGCCATTGGGCTTTTGAACAATCCCTAAGTTTTGCATTCTATGAGACTGATATTGCCTATACATTATTCCAAACATCTTTGAGAATGGATTAAAAACTTGAAAATTATCTAAATAAATTGCAAAATGGAATTCAAAACCGAGAACTTTGAGTAATAATCACTGGTGTTGAGCATTACATTAAGATTTGATATAGAGATGTAGGAAAAGACATATGCTTGGCTGTTTGATAATCCTGGTCAAATCTGTAACAATACATTTGTTTTGGGGAAGCTGATGGCATAGTGGTCATGTCACTGGTGCTACATGCTAACTCTGCCACATATCAGAATTAAAAAGGATTCTGCTTTCTCAGTGTTAATGTAATTTCAATATTTAAGAGGGACAGATCATTTTCAAGGAATAGTAGATATGGCAACTTAACATCAATGGTGGGAAAAATAAAGGAATCCCAGTACAGGAGAGAAGAGACGAACATCCATATATGAGAAATATAATGAATAGTCAGCACAAATTTGAAAAGGAAAAACCTTACTTGACCAAGTCTATAGAATGTTGAGAAGCAGCAACTGAGTGGAGAAAAGTAATGCAATGTATACAGTTCAAAAAGCTTTCCAATCTGGAGAGTCCGGCTAATGGTCTGGTAAGATGGGCACAAATCCCACCAGGACAGTTGGTAGAATTTAATTGGTTAATAAATCTGGAATTAAAAGCTAGTCTAAGATTGATTATTGTAAATACCGTCTGGCTCTTATCATGGAAAGAAATCGGCCATTCTTGCCCAGTCTGACCTACATGGCAATCCAGAACGAAAGAAGATCTTAATGAAGATTTTCAGGGATGATTCATATAAGGGAAAAACTATGGTGAGGACTTGACAAACTGCCTTCTCCCAGGTATTTTCTTGTCATACATTGAATCAGCATAACACAAGACATCTCAGCGTTGCTATGTTATAGGGTGCTGCATCTGCCAAAGCATCTTCATCTATCTTTCACCTATACACAGTGCCCAATAGCAGCCTTCATTGATATAGCCATTTCATTCACCTACATTTTACTCCGCTTGAGCACAGTCTCACAAATCACAACAATGGTGGACACAGCCTTAGTCTCAAAGGAGACAACTTTCAGTTTCTTTCATCAAAAAAGAATTGGCACAGAGTAGACTAATGCAAAAAATCAAAGCATCCTGCCTAGTGTCATGAAAGTAGTCATTCTACTGCTAGTCTAACAGTAAATACATACTGTTAGACTAACACTCTTGTGTTCCATGGGGGCTTCATTCTTGTGTGCAAGAACACTCAATACTTGGTGTGCAATCCATTTGAGTATCCTGAAATTGGAAAAATAAAGACAGAACCTTTTAATCTGTTGCTTCTAATCAATAGGGAATGAGAAAGTGGCATCAGTGCCTTCCTTTATCCTCTGTGGACTGCAGTTATCTGATACTGTTGGGTACCTATGGCAGACTGGATTTAACCTGAAATAAAGTGAAATAACAACTGCAGTAATTTTTACAAGAAGAGTTAGAGTAATTCTGCAGTGGTCTAAGAACACAATTCTAAATTGTACTGGCCCTTCCACTCAAATACATTATCTTATACTCCTTGCAGTTGAGAACACGCTGACCATGTAAGTTACAAGCTTTGTGGTTATAAAATGTTGCATTAGTATGAGGACACCTTGTCACCTTGAGACAAGAAGGTTCAATTGCCATTTCAGATACATCTCTGATGACCATAGCCATTGGAAATTTTGCCTGTAAAGTTTCTCTTCTAAAAATGGGAAGACTGAAAGCAGACAAGGAATTTTGCAAGATCAGAAACTCAGGTGGTAGCATCAACCGAAGGATCTGTTATTTCTTTACTTCTTTATTTCCCACGCAGGGCTGGCTAGATGGACAGATTTCCAACCTCCCCTTACTCTCAGATTATGTCCTTTAGTCCTAGACTCTCCCACAAGAGGGAGCAACCTCTCTGTCAAGCCCCCCAAGAGTCTTATACATTTCAATAATGTCACTTTTCATTCTTCTAAACTCCAATGAGTACAAGCCCAAACTACTCAACCCATTCTCATAAGGAAATACCACCACCACTGTATGTCAAGAGACTTCAAAGTTCCTGATTGTACTCTGGAAACCTAATATAAGATGCTACTGAAGTGTACCACTTCCCATACTTGGGCACAGTCCTACATGTTATTGAATGCCTGTAGATTGGTGAAGTAAGGGCTCAGTTTCACAATTTAAGCTTGTAAAACCATACTCACTGTTCTCCTTCCATTCATCATGCGCTAATCAGTGGGGATTTATTAAATATTAAGGCCAACAGAATTCTTGGGTGCCCGTGCAGCCATATTATGGATCTGGCTTCACTTCCATACTTGTAATAGCATCCCACACCTGCAAATGTATCAGAGACACAGACCATGGAGGAGGAACAAAGACCATGTGGAGATAAAGAAAACTCCAAAAAAATGTTCTGAAAGGGGGCAAATGAGCTGTTGTTAATTTGTGCCTTCCACACTAAGTTTGTCATGAAATTTACATAAATTAAAGAATTTCTGTGATATTTCTGTGACTGAACCAGGGATACACACAGGAACAGAAGAAGGCTATTTAGTCCCTCAATTCTGGATTAGTGGTGCTGAAAGAGCACAGCAGTTCAGGCAGCATCCAAGGAGCAATAAAATCGAAGTTTCAGGCAAAAGCCCTTCATCAGGAATACAGGCAGACAGCCTGAAGGGTGGAGAGATGATTTTAGTCCCTCAAACCTATTCTATCATTTAATGAAGTCATGGCTGATCTCAGCTTACCTCCAATGACTTGCCTTGAGAATCTAAAATTTGAATTTAGGCAACAAAATATGTAGATTCTTATGATAACAAAATGGTTTCTGATTTAAAAGAATACTATAAAATGGCCTGTGAACCATACTGCTGATTTAAGAGGACAATAGAGTTTTCAAAAGCTGAATACTGACACATTAATTGACCATTTGAATGAACCTTGAGCCAGTACATGGCATGTCAATTTATGTAAATAAGATATCTTTTAGCATAGAATACCATTGGGTTAGCCTGTCTTCAATCATGTCCCCTTATTACGGTTGATTGGACCTTTCTTGTAATTAAGAACCCTTTCCCAGGAAATATCATTGGAATAACTTGCTGTAAATCATGTCACCTTATTATATGTGATTGGTCTTTCTTGTAATTAAGGCTGTACTATTTCTTAAAAAACATATAAATAATGTGTAATTTTCAAATGTAATTGCGCAACTTCACCCCAGAACACGGAAGCTTCAATCTCTGTGTTGCTGGATAGAATTGCATCAAGGTACCTTAATTCAATACACTAATGAATCTTACTTTTTGAACAGACTGCATTTGTTGATTTCTTTGACCGATCTCGAACCAAGAGCCCCTCTTGAGGGGGCACAGATCTTCAGCCTCAGCTCCCGTATCCTTTATACCCCTACTGAGCAAAAACCTATCAATCTCACATTTAAAAATGTTATTTGAGCTACTGCTTTCTGTGAGAGGAAGTTGCACATTCATACTAGCCTGTGCATTAAAACCTCCTTCACAACTTAGCTTTGATTTTAAGGTCACCTACCTTGCCTAAGATTCCATTACCAGCAGTTAAACCTCCTATCTATCAATGTCTTTCAAAATCCTAAAATCCGCAAATCAAATGACCCATAAAACTTTCAATATTTTCACAGAACAAATTTATTTTTTGTAATCTTTCTTCAATCTAACCCATAGAGCCCTAGTAACATTCTCATGAATCTGCACTACACTCCCCTAAGGCCAATATATCCTTTAAGATGTGTAGTGCCCAGAATTGTACAGAGACTTCCAGATGTGGTCAAACTAGGGCTTTGTAGATTTGTAACAAACTTCCTTCCCTTTATATTTTAGTCCTTAAGGTATAAAGGCCAACATTACATTCAACTTTGGTTTTGGTTTTGTCCTTGACTAATTCATTTCAGTAATTTGAAAAATGTTTCCAGCAATACAATTTTTGTAAAATTTAAATAATAATCAGATTTATCCATCTTTGGTCTAAAATGAAAGGTCATGTGCTTTCCTGCACTGAAAGTCCAGCCTTTACTCTTTTGCCAGTTCATTAATTTAATTTCACACATCTACTCTAGACTGTAAAAATCTTAGCTGCGTTAAAAATGGTGTGTGCTCTATATTTTCTTCGAGTATCTTTGTTGATTAATTGAGGATATGTTGGAGATGGAGAAGGAAGACTATTTGACTTAAGGTGCTGTAGTAAGTGGGAGACTGTGAGATGAAGCTTCAGGTGGGTATTCTGATGAAAGTTGGCAGCATTAGGAGAAGGCAAATGGTCAAGAGATGTTCTGATTTCCCCTCAGATCAGTATTATTTTGCTAAATATAGAAACCTGCAATATGGAAGACCCACCTGAAATCTCATTTACACACACACTTACATGCACTCACGGAAAGATCAACCATTCTCTCTATTCTCAAATGCTCAAATTTGCTCAAAGCTCCGATAATGTGCTGCGAGCAACATTTGCCTAACAGTAAAAATCGAAAGGATTACAGATGCTGTAAATCGGAAACAAAATCAGAACTTGCTGGCAAAGCTCAGCAGGTCTGGCAACACCTGTGGAGAGAAAGCAGAGTCAAGGTTTTGGATTGAGTGACCCTTCCTCACAACTTAGGGTTCTGAGGAAGAGTCACTCAGCCTGGAATGTTAACTCTGATTTTCTTCACAGATGCTGCCAGACCTGCAGAACTTTGCCAGCAATTTCTGTTTTTGTTTCTCCTATCACAGACTTTGGCTTGATGATTCTTCATCAAGGCTAATGAGTTCAACGTGAGCAAGTGCCAGGTCTTGCACTTGGGACTTGCACTTTGGAAACAAGAATACAGGCATAGACTATTTTTTAAACAGTGGGAAAATTCCAAAAGCCAAAGTACAAAGGAATGTGGGAGTGCTAGTCCAGGATTCTCTAAAGGTTGATTTGCTGGCTGAGTTGAAAAATGTGTTGCTGGAAAAGCACAGCAGGTCAGGCAGCAAAGGAGCAGGAGAATCAACGTTTCGGGCATAAGCCCTTCTTCAGGAATGAGGAGGGTGTGCCAAGCAGGCTAAGATAAATATATCCTTGGTGGTGGGGTCTGTTTGGAGGTGGCAGAAATGACGAAGGATGATACGATGTATCTGGAGGTTGGTGGGGTGGAAGGTGAGGACCAGTGGGGTTCTGTCCTGGTGGCAATTGGAGAGGTGAGGTTCAAGGGTGGAGGAGCGGGAAGTGGAGGAGATGCAGTGGAGAGCACCTCACCTACCACGCCACCAACCTCCAGATACATTGTATCCATCGTATCATCCTTTGTCATTTCTGCCATCTCCAAACAGACCCCACGACCAAGGCTATATTTCCCTCCCCACCCCTATCAGCATTCCGGAAAGACCACTCCCTCCGCGACTCCTTCATCAAGTCCACCCCCCCCACCAACCCAACCTCCACTCCCGGTACCTTCCCCTGCAACCACAAGAAATGCAAAACTTGCGCCCACACCTTCCCCCTCACTTCCCTCCAAGGCCCCAAGGGATCCTTCCATATCCGTCAGAAATTCACCTGCACCTCCACACACATCATTTACTGCATCCACTGCACCCGATGTGGCCTCCTCTACATTGGGGAGACAGGCCGCCTACTTGCGAAACATTTCAGAGAACACCTCTGGGACACCCGCACAAACCAACCCAACCACCCCATGGCTGAACACTAACTCCCCCTCCCACTCCGCCAAGGACATGCAGGTCCTTGGCCTCTTCCATCACCAGACCATGGCAACACGACACCTGGAGGAAGAGCGCCTCATCTTCCACCTAGGAACCCTCCAACCACAAGGGATAAATGCAGATTTCTCCAGCTTTCTCATTTCCTCTCCCCCCACCTTATCTCAGTCCCAACCCTCGGACTCAGCACCGCCTTCTTGACCTGCAATCTTCTTCCTGACCTCTCCGCCCCCACCCCCTCTCTGGCCTATCACCCTCACCTTAACCTCCTTCCACCTATCACATTCCCAATGCCCCTCCCCCAAGTCCTTCCTCCCTACCTTTTATCTTAGCCTGCTTGGCACACCCTCCTCATTCCTGAAGAAGGGCTTATGCCCAAAATGTCGATTCTCCTGCTCCTTTGATGCTGCCTGACCTACTGCGCTTATCCAGCAACACATTTTCAGCTCTGATCTCCAGCATCTGCAGTCCTCACTTTCTCCTTGCTGGTTGAGTCCATGGTTAAGAAAGCAAATGTAATGTTGTAATTTATCTCAAGAGGGTTGGAATATAAAAGCAGCAACGTGCTTCTCAGAGTTGTTTCTGTTAGGTGGGAGACTAGGATGCATGGGCACAGCCATAAAATTAGAGGGGGTCAATTTAGAATGGAAATGAGGAGACATTTCTTCAGCCATAGAGTGGTGGGCCTGTAGAATTCATTGCCACGGAGCGCAGTGGAGGCCAGGAGTTTGGTGTGTTCAAGGCAGAGATTGATAAATTCTTGATCTTGCAAGGAATTAAAAGGCTACGGCAAGAATGCAGGTAAGTGGAATTGAAATGCCCATCAGCCATGATTAGATGGCGGAGTGGATTCGATGGGCCGAATGACCTTGCTTCCACTCCTATGTCTTATGGTCTTATTGTGATAACCCTTAGGAACTCTCCTGGCCTCCCTTTCTTATTTCTCTGAGCTCAATTCACACACTTTTCTTCTTAATTCAACTTCCTGCAACATCATTAGGTTGCAGACTTCTTCAAGGGTCCTTTAAAAAGCCTGACATCCGTACATGGGAAACATAGCCTGACATCAATAGTGATGTGCAGTGAAATCTTTTGGAGTCCATTACAAAAGATTTCACTGCACAGCACTTAGAAAAGTGACATGATGGCCAAAGTGTATGAAAGAAACCATTCTAGATAAATCTACTGGAATCTTTTAAGGATGTTGAGTGGGGTTGTCAAGGGGAAGCCAACGGATGTGCTTTATTTGGACTTTTGATAAGGTTCCAAATAAGAGATTAGCATGAAAAATTAAAGTATTTATGATTGGGGGGTAGTGTATGGACATCTCTGGATAGAGTACTGACTGGCAGACAGAAAACGAAGAGATGGGATGAACAGGTCTTTTTCTAGGCGGCGGGTAGTGACTAGTAGGTTACAGCAGGGACCACTGCTTGGAGCCCAGCTATTCACAATATATGTTAATGATTTAAACAAGGGAGTTAACTGTAATATCTCTGGGTTCGTAGACAACACAAAGCTTGGTGGGAGAGTAGGTGGTGAGGAGGATGAAGAAATGTTTCAGTATGATTTGGACAAGTTGAGTGACTTAACAAGTGCATGAGAGATGGTGCATGATGGGGAATTCAAGAGCTAATGGCTCAGACAGATGAAAGCAAGGAAGAGAGCCAAGGGCACAGACAGCTGGTGCAAAGGAAGCTGTCAAGTATACAGAGTTTAGTCTTCCCTTGGATTTACTGCTCTTCAATGTTCCACGAATGTAAACCCTACAATTAGGCATCAGGAGCCACATATTGATCTACTTAATCTTTTTCTTTTTGACTTGTTCAAGCACAACACAGAAAGCAATCCAGAAATTGCTACCTTTAAGGCTTTGCTTTTCTGTCTACTGATTAACTCCTTAAACTCTCTCAGCAAGGTTGCAGATGTATTTCTATCCATTTTGTTAGCTCCAGTATCATTTTTTTTTCTGTCTTGGCCCCTCTTTAAAGAGGTTTTCCACACTGTCCCTTCACCCTGTCGGTTAGGAAGCAGCTTATATTTCACTGTCCACAACACTGACAAGGTTCATCTATCTATAAACCGGAGTGCTATGTTGTGCAACTCTTGTAGTCTGTCTGCCTTTCACCCTTTGATTAAGCTTACACTCCACAGAATTATTTGGATAAATCTCTGTTGCAGGCATGTCATTGGCCATTTGACAGCTGACCAACACCATGGCCCTGAAATAGCTCATTCATTCCTGCCTGGTGCCCTAAACATGGCCAGAACCTAGGTGAGCACAAAGAAAGGGATTTCCTATTCTGATCCTTGGCCTGTTAGGACTTGTGCATTTTCAGACACCAGTATGGAGAAAGGGAAAATAAATGCCAGCCTCAGGGCTTTAGGAATCCAGGCCTGAGGTCTGATGAACTGATGAAGAGGGTTTTAAAAAATATATTATGTTACCAATGATATTATCAACATGTGAGATATTTCTTCTTCACTCATAAACAAAACTTTAGATACACAGATAATCCAAATCGACCCTGCCTGCATAAAGGGGATGCCACACCACTATCTATCAAAACAAGACTAATTTTAATATGGTGTTATGGTTCACCCAAACTTTCATCACTCCCCTGTCCCACCACTCTCTACTTACGCTGTAGCTTTCTCACTGAATCTGTTGTTACTATTACTAGACATTGCCTTCAAGTATTTTGACTTGCCTATAGTCATCATTTGGCCCTCGGCCAATCCCTTCAGGCTGCTTCACTCCAGCAATCTCCCATTATCATCTTAATAGTGTTTATCCTCACTAACCCAGTAAATACACAGGCCTCAATTGTAATATTTATGGCACCATTTCAGACCTTAGATGAGGATTTCGGTAAAAATAGGCCGGTGCCTCAGTGCAAATCTTGTGGCGCCTTGATGTTTTTCTAACCTCCATCTGGTGACAGCAATGTGGCTGGTCTGAAGAGGTCCAATAACATTTCGAACATGATCTCGTTTTAACCTGCTGAGTGCTTCCCCCAAGGCCTTACATGGAAATCTTTGGCCTGTGCAGCAATGAGACCCCATGCTCACCTCCCCAGTTCCTCATTGCAGCCCCACTGACAAACCAAGAACCAATGCCCAACTATGGCATTCTATTCTTAAACTTCTATTTGATCTGACCTTCAGTGCTGGTCAATACAATTATTTAAATGAGAAAGCGCCATTAAGATCAGTGGATGTTCTGTGTCTTCTGCCTTACCAGAAACTTGACTCAACAGACCCACTTACACTCTTCTATCTATGTCATAAATTTTGAGACTATTTTTACAGGTGCCTGCCTTATATCGTTCTAACTTTGTTACGGGTACAGCAATATAAAAGGACAATAAAAACAATAAGACTGAGAGTGAGCTACAACTTACCACTGGAATTCCTCAAGAGCTAAACGTTACTTACTCTGTTCACTCTAACATTGGTTCACGCGCACATTCACCAGGCATTGCCTCCCTTTAAATATTGCTCACATGACTAAAGACTCATTGGTTCCGACAAGCCCAGACCCCTCAGCTCGTTCACTCAATCCATTTCACAATCTTCAATTAACAGCTTAACTTACTTATCACCACAAACCCAGCGACAGTTTTGCCACAGGTGCAGAAATTGAAACTAAAGAGAAATGCGTCCATTTGCAGCTGAATGGAAGCCTGCCACACTTATTAGACTGATTGAGGAAAAGTGTGTGCAAAAGAGGGTTTTACTGTGCTCAGAGGTCAGAACCGTGGCCTGGAACATGTTGCAGCGATACAGACCAACTGCTGGAGAACGAGTGTGAATCCCATGTCACCTCTTCTGAGGGCAGGGCTCAATGAAATTATATGGCCTGTCAGTCACTTAACTGGTCAGCTTCAGGCCTTTGATGCAATTATGGTATACTTGGCCCGAGACAATGCCAGTCAGAGGCCTCTCACTCTCCACAGCAGATAGCACCATTGGGGGGGGGGGGGGGGGGGGGGAGGGGCAGCTGCTAGTTATATGCTAAAACCCAGCGGCATGAACACGGGTAAGGGAGGATGGGATAGGCTCACTGACAGAAGGAGCAATTGAATAAAAGATCATGAGGGGCCCTGATGGCAGAGTCTCTCATCAGGCTCCGATGGCCTGGTCTCCCATCAGGCCCCGACAGCTGTGTCTTCAATCAGGCCCCGACGGCCGGGTCTCCCATCAGGCCCTGAAGGCTGGGTCTCCAATCGAGCCCCAGTCATGGGTTCTCTAATCAGACCCCAATGGCTGGGTCTCCAATCAGGCCCTGATTGCATTTCACGAGAGGACAATTCCCATGAGCCATTAGACCAGCCCAACAGGTTTTGCTGGCATGTTTTGGCCATGTTGGCAAGCTATTCCGTTCAGGAGAATCCCTAAACCACACTAAACTGCCGTGGGCTCAGGAATATTTGAGTTTTAAATGATTCATCAATGTTCCAAATTGTCTTTCCCCCAACCCATCCCATCCAATGTGTGGCATTCCCACATCAAGCTCTCACCCAAATTAATCAGGAACAGTTTTCCCAAAGTCAGGAATCTAAACTGACTATTTCCACCCGATTCTCCCAAAGCCAATCCTGGACTCCACTAAATCCAGGCCAATAAATCCCAGAGGTGGCGGGAATTGCAATTTAGATTTGTGCCATGATTGATAGGGTCTTTCTTAAAACACGCTGTGAACAACAACGAGGAGAAAGTTTGGGCAGGATCTTCCCATAAACTTCAGGATTTTGACACTGGCATTAAATGAATTTCCTGAACACACATTGGCTGGGAGTGGTATTAACACTGCAATTTTCCTGGAGATGCCTTCCTAATTGGCTGTCTTTAGATTTGGGGTCCAATTACAGGCAGAGGTCATAGAGGACCCTCAATGGGCATCTTGCAACCTCTGTTTGACAAGCAATGGGTCTGCTCTTGGTTCCATAGCTGTCATGATCTTCCCAGACTCCTACCTGACTACCCTATGTCCAGGAGAGCTCTACTCCTTCATTTTCACCTTGATGCTTGCAACCATCTGCCTTAGTAGCTAAGCATGAGGAAGCAGGGAGAGATTGATTGGTCACTTCTCTCCACGGAGCTGACACGAATGCTTTTACTGCAGAATGCCAGCTCACACCACCTTCCCTTTGGAACACATTAAGGCCGCCATCCTTCCAGGAATTTGCTAGAATCTCAGGAATCTGAGACTAATCTCCAGGACACTTCTGCAAGCAATCCACCAGAAAACAAAATGCTGCAGCAGTAAAAGATTGGGTTTGAAAAATAATGTTCTTTGAACATTTGCATTCACCAGTTTTAAAAATACTGGAAGTGGGGAAAGTTGCAGATAATAAAGGTATACCCAATCAGGCAAGGTGTCAGTCGGAATAGGAAGACAGGCAGAAGTAGAAATGGTTACATCGAACAACCAATGTGTGAGGTGAAGAATTGAATTTGAAAATGAGGTGATGAAACCTCCAATATGTCCAACTAGAATTGACAATAGCACCACTTCCACCTCACAGCAAAGGAACCAGTGCTGTTCATCCATCCTGCAATTGTCAATCATTGTTTCATTTCTCAGACTCTACCACAACTTTTTCCTTTAAAAGCAATGAACTGCAACCCTTCCTGAGTTGTTTCTGTGCACCAGCCCGTGCTCCCAAAAAGCTTTCCCTTTATCCGTGATCATTTAATGTGGGAGAGGGAAGTGTTGGGAGGAGATTGGGAAGGAAATACCAGATGATTCAATGATTTTGTAATGTAGGCGTGACCATGCTTTACACCCTGCACACTGAAATAACTCCACAGAGGCTGCTATCCCATCACCAAGTCACCTTTACTACACATGCACAGGACTTGACACTAATCCAGCTTCCTCCGGACCAGCTCTGAGTGTGAACAGGATGTCTGACACTCTTGTTCATAACTCTAAAAACTAAACTCTTAAACTCTATATAATTCTGTGAGATCCACTTGGCTGACCTTGTTACAATCATCACATACACCATTTCAGTTCAATTGTAAAATCAGGGCAATTCTGGTTTGTTCTTTTACCTCTTCTTTTCTCCGTTCCACCACCACCCATCACTATCACTGCCCTTTGTAAATCCAGGTCCATTCAGTCGTGTCTGAAAGGAGAATTGAACCATCACCATCAAATTTGACTGAACCTCTTTGGCTTCAGGGATGTGGAAGGCTACCGGGATCCAGCAGACTCTCAGCCCACACACAAAGTCCTTTCTACTAAGCGTGGTAGGAAGGATCGTTAGATTATGTACCACAGACCTGTAACAATGCAAAAGCACTAAGGGGCTTGAGTTTGCCAACTCAAGCTGCCAACACACACATGCTGCATATTAAAGGAAATGAATGCACTGCACTTGATTTGAAGAGTCATTTCCATTTGGTATTATATGAGATAGCAGCCCAGCATGTTGTCAAAAAAAATGATACAAGAATAGAAAAAACAAAGGCATGAATGTGTCGAACTGCATGGTTTGTCCAGAGTTGTTTGGCAGATATATTTGGCTGTCTAAGAAATAATGTCAGTGTGGCAGCCCTTACACGGTTGCTTAAACTGCTCTAAATTGCTGGGTCTGCTGATACTATTCATTGACATTTTCACCTGGTTACTCAGAAAGACAAAGCTAATGATAAGTCACTGCCGCGTGCTGATGTCTCTTTCCAAGAAAAGAGATTGATCAACAATTACACTGGACACACGGTAGGTTGTTTCAGTTGGCTTCCCAATCTAAGGGGCCGCCCCAAATTACTGTCCAGGTCTCCCACAATTCAAGAGGTAGGCCAACATCCAGGGAAGCAACACTGACCAGAATGATTCTACTTTCATTTGATCACAATATCAGCATGAAGCAAGCACTGACAGGCTGTACCAGACTACATAAATACTCCTTTTACAATGAGACTGTTATGTATTACAGATCCAGTCTGAAGGTGGTATAGACAATACTGGACTATCAAGTCATAGTCTTACCAGATCATAGGGCTGCTTTCTCATTACAGAGAGACAACTGGTGGTGTTTTAACCTGAGAGCCACCGTACCTCAGGCAAGGAGAGAGGTTGAGGTGGACAGTCCTTCATACTACCTCAGCCAGTGTGGGGATTGAATCCACACTGTTGGCGTCACACTGCTTCATAAACCAACTCTCCAGAGCTAAACTGGCCCTTGACTGGCAGTATCAGGGTGTATTACAGTGTCAATGCGAGGACAGTATTGACAGTCAGCATGAGACTTATTAAGGGTCATTGTGAGGGCAGTATTGACAGGCAGTATCAGACTGTATTACAGTGTCAATGTGAGGACAGTATTGACAGGCAGTATCAGACTGTATTGCATTGTCAATGTGAGGGCACTATTGACAGACATTATCAGGCTTACTAAGCGTTATTGTGAGGGCAGTATTGACAGGCAGTATCAGACTATTACAGTGTCAATGTGAGCAGTATTGGCAGTCAGTATCAAACTGTATTACATTGTCAATGTGAGGGCAGTATTGATAAGCAGTATCAGACTGTGTCACAGTGTAACGTGAGGGCAGTATTGACAGGCAGTATCAGACTGTGTCACGGTGTAACGTGAGGGCAGTATTGACAGGCAGTATCAGACTGTAATACAGTGTCAATGTGAGGGCAGTATTAACAGGCAGTATCAGACTGTATTACAGTGTCAATGTGACAGCAGTGTTGGCAGTCAGTATCAGACTGTGTCACAGTGTAACGTGAGGGCAGTGTCAGACTGTTTCACAGCGTAATGTGAGGGCAGTATTGACAGGCAGCATCAGACTGTGCCACAATGTAACATGAGGGCAGTATTGATAGGCAGTATCAGACTGTAATAAGTGTCAATGTGAGGGCAGTATTAACAGGCAGTATCAGACTGTATTACAGTGTCAATGTAAGGGCAGTATTGACAGGCAGTATCAGACTGTATTGCAGTGTCAATGTGAAGGTAGTATTGGGAGACAGTCTATATTACATAACAGTGTCTTACTGGTGGATAGTCTGTAACTCAGTCTATCACAGTGTCATAAAAAATTACAATCTTTGGGTGTGAATCATTCGGGGTGCTGTTGGCATCAGAGTCATGCTCGCTTGGTTTTACAATCTTCTCTACTTTCTATCTGCTCTTGTTTGTACCAATTCATATTAGGTGTGCCTTAAAACCACATTTACTAACACCACCCCGAGAATGGATTATCAGGTCATTTACTGCATTTCTGTTTACGTGAGCTTGTGGTGCACTAATTGTCTGTTGCATTTCTTTACATTACAATGGCGATTATTTTTTTCAAAGTGCAATTCACTGTCTATGAAGAGTTTAGGGACACTATGAGGTCCTATGACTGCAAGTTCTGTCTTTCTAGTTGCTAGTGAACAAAGAAATGAAGAGCGAGACATGGGTAGCAAATGATATTAATATATCAGGAAGTGCGTTGGAATAATTTGCCAACAAGACCGAAGTTCAAATAGTCAAAGGAAGCTGAGTTAAAGGAAAAAACAGAAAATGCTGAAAATACTCTAAGGCAGCATCTGTGGTGACAGGTCGATAACCTTACCTGTTAACTTTGTTTCACTTTCCTCAGATGCTGCCTGATCTGCTGAGGACTTTTCCATTTCAATTTCAAATTTCTAGTATCCTCAGTATGTTTCTGTTGTATCCATGCCAAAGGAAGCTGTCGTTGTTTTGTGTATGAACACAGCAGTGTGCTCATCTCTGAGTAATGTTGGGGGCTCCCAAATGCCTTTCTACTGATTGAGCACCAAGACCAAAATCTCATTACTCAATGCTTAAAATCTCTTTCTGGCACCCTTGTGTGCCTTGACTCTTGGTTCGAGATATCTTGGGTATTTTACCCTTCACTCAACCTCATGGACTCTCAGAATTCACAGACCTTGACTCATTCCTCCCTGCGTCTCACTTTACATTCCAACACTGCCATGTTTAATTCCTTCAAGCTGTGGCACAGAAGGGCTGGAGTTTAAATAGTTTTGTCTGTGAGCATTAACTCATTACTTCAATGGCTTCCAAATGGACTCTTGGATTTTCACCAAACATGATAAGTGGCTTCTGCTGAAACTGTTGCCATCAGTTTATAACACATCCAGGTGTCAAGCAGCCCATGTGAGGAATGTAAATGTTTATTCTGAATGTAGCTAACACCACTTCAGCTGTCTGCTTCCAGCCAATGCTGACTGGTTAATGTGACTGCACTATACATGTATAAACTGCTCTTAGTAAGCAAGCGACCACATTGTTTTACAGAATTTGTGTATTTTATCTGAAAATAATTGCTGAATCAAATCAGCAAACTATATAAAGCAGGACCAGTGTGGTGTAAATGAGAAAAAAATACTCACAGAAGATGATTGCAGGAATGCTGCCTGTAAAAAAAGTGTGGCTATTGTATCCAGCTCAGAGTTTGGAGAAAATCTGATCACTTATTCCTAACCCTAAATACATTAATCGCACATTAAACCCGAGTCATTTGGCAGAATGCCTCATCACCAGAACTTTTTCCAACAAGCACCAAGACACCGCCTGGCTAGTGGTGTGGAGGGCAACAGCCATCACATCCCTCATGTACGCCTAGGCTCTCTGTGCCACCGCACACTGCCCTCAAAGTGGATGGTGGGGGGCGGGGTGGTGGGGGCAAGCAGTGGGTAGAGATTGTCACATACCTTCTGCTGGAATGTGCCTTTGTAAAGGAAGTCTGGAGAGAGATGCAGTGGTTTTTGTTGAGGTTTGTCTTGAGCAGCTCCGTGAGGCAGGACTCTGTGCTCCACAATCTGTTCCCTGGGACACACACCAAGACAAACATCGACAGCGCCTGGAGGACCACCCACTCAGTGAAAACACACTCTTTGGTCTGCCCGAACCCTGTTGGTCTTCCAGAGCAAGGAGCTAATTTGACCAAGTGTTGCAGACTGGTACATCCCAAGGTCCAGGACTACGTGTTGAGGGATGCAGTAACATTTAGGGCAGCTGCTGCTGAGGTGCAGTGGGAAAGACCATTATCTGAAGTCTTTCAGCCAAAGTACAATGTGGATCTGTTCAGTTACTGGACCTCCCAGTGCCTCAAATGCATGTATCTTGCATGAGTTAGAAATGGCTTGGGTTTGTTGGAACTGTTGGAAAAATCAAACTGCAATTTTTGCTTGTTTCTCAAATAAAAAGATTGTTGTGAACCAAACTGCTTTAGTGACTATAGACATATATATATATACACACACACACACACAAAGATTTTTAATGAATAAACTTTGTGTTTCTGCGTCTGGATGTGTGTGTGCGCAAGAGAGAAAGATCCACTCTGAACTGTCCATATCATCTCATCTCAGCGAATCAAGCATCTGATAGTCAATTGCGAGCCATCTGTGAGGGAAGGTGATCAGTTGGAATTGTGAAGGTGGGCTCCAGACCCAGTTGGAACTGTAAGCTTAGAAGCATATCGCTAAGCTGTGATACTGTGGACAGAAAGTCAGCCACAGTTACACATTTCAAGCCCCTTTTGCATTCTCAATCTTTCTTTCATTCTGTTGCTTTTTTAAAACATTGTGGAGCCTGCCTCGAGTTTTAAAAAAAGCCCAGATTACCACGTGCACCAGGAAAATCTCTTGGTGCATCCAACCATTGTCTGAGTGGCTTTTCATCTGCTCTTGAGCCGTTATATTATATTTGTCATAAAGCACTCCTAAAACATTTCCTAGCACCCATCGGGCAATGAAAACCTGCATTCATGTGGTTCTCTAAAAAGCTCAATAGCTTGTTTGTTCATCACCTCAAACTGATAGGCTTCCAATTTCAATGCCATGCTCTTATGGTGGAATGGTAGTGTCCTTACCTCTGAGCCAAGAGACCCGTGTTTAGGTCTTACCAACTCCAGAGTTGTGTAATAACATGTTTGAACAGGCTGCTTAGAAAAATATCCAATTTCAACACATGCTTGCCTTCTAAGATCAGTGATATGTTGTTCTAATGCTCACTCACAGTTGTAATGCTGTATATGTTCTTTGTGCATGGTGGGGAGCCTGCCCAACTGCGCTCACCTACTCACTTGATTTGCAATCATAAAATCCAACCCAATGTTATGGGAAACGCCAACATCATAACAAACAGAAAAAAACACATTTAAAGGGAGTAACAAGAAAGAAAACAGCTTGTGTTTAGTGTCATGCTAGCACTGGGGGAAGGGATGAGTGTGACCTGAGAGGTGTAGATCTATACCTACCGAATTATAGGCCGCCACAAGACAGCAATACAAAGTGCAAGCAGAAACCTGACAGGAATACTTTATTATAGGTCAGTATGAAGTACTACAGAGAGAAAATGGACACTGATGAGATTGTTAGGATGAATTCCAGAAGCTTTCAACTCATGACGCACTCCACTGACTGGGGCATCATTGAGGGTCTCCACTTCCCCATATTCTCTAACAATATGCAATGCTATGCTTATGCAGTACGCAGTACATTTCCCCGGGTCTGAAACGGTTAACATATCTGATTTAGTACAACAGCCTGCCCCAGTTAGACCAAAGTGTTCTTTTACCACACTGGACCAAACTGGCTCTGCAGAAATTAAAGATGGCAGCGTTGTCCTCATATGTGGTGAGATGTAGCCTTGGTTTAGTTCACACACACGAGAGTTACTAGAGAAAACATGATTCTTCTGCTTAGGTTTTCTATGAGTGGCATTGAAAACTCAGGCCGAGTGTAGTCTACAGGATTCTCAAATCTGACTGAGCAATTAGTCCAAACGATTGTGAGGTGTCCATTAAGGACATATTTATTTTCTCCCAGTTCACTTGAGCCAGAATACTTCTCTAATTGCGGAGATTTTATCACACTCTCAGAAGGCTGACAATCTCATGTTGGCAGCAGATGGTCAAGTGCAGAAAATTAACCATCTCCCACTCTGAAACAATAAACTAAAACAGCCGTGGGCTAAAGTCAGTATAGTCTCTTTCTGAAGTTGGAACTTGAACACAAAAGTCTTGCAGCAAGTTAAGGTGCATCCAGAAAACATTATCAGTGTTCCTCCAGTGTCCCACAATAATTAAAATTAAAATTAAGCCTCAGCCGTGGACTAGGTGACCTTTGCCAGTCCCATAAAGGACAGACTGGACTGAAACATATCGTACATTCTGTTGACTCCTACCTCAAAATAGTAATCATGGCCCTCTTTTTAATATAAGATCCCAATTTGTGTTTTACTTAATTCTGCCATGTGAAAACAGCATTTGTCTCACTGCCAATCCCAAGATCTTAGTTCAGTTTGTTGAGGGTGAAATGTGGCTGTAAACATGGCTGCAAATGGCACAACATTTTCAACACATTACCACCCTCAGCTGTGAAGCAATTGATACAGAATGCAATACATTTGCCATTGTTCAAGGAGAAAGCTCAGCATCACTTTCTCAGGGCAAATTGGGATGGGCATAAGTTTGCCTTTGGCACCATACACCTACAATAAATTTCAAAGATCAAAGGTGACACATCGTCCCCTATTCCTAGTTCACCTCTTATTGCAAATAATTAGAATTTTCTAAAGTTGATTTGCACCATTTTACAACCAATATCTTAAAACTGTTCAATTCCATAAACATTACAAATCATTCCCAAAACCCTTTGATATATTTTCTGTCTTCTTCATTATTTTGCTGCCAACAGCTAAGTTGATAAGTTCACCATCAGCTTTTGTAATGAGGTTCTTAAAAATATACTGGCCTTAATCAATTAGATGTTGGTTGTAAGTGGGTGGTGGTGCTTTACCTATATTAATTTACAGCAGATTGAATAAGCAGTTGTTTTTTTTGGAAACATATAATATGTAATCTGTCTTTCTGTAAATAAAAGCTTATAACAGTGTAAAGACTAGACGCCACTCTTCATTGCCTGGCTATCCAAGCTTTAACACCCTTGACCAGGTATTTTGAGTAATAAACAGATTAACTGATTAGCAGTAAGCAGATAACTGGAAAGAGGAAACTAAGAAAAACAAGAGTATAAAATAAAGTGTTTTAGGCTCTTAAACCAGTTTCTTCTACACACCATGTATCATCTATCTTATTGTTGCTGGATTCAATTTAAAGCGCTGAGCAGGAACAAGCAGCAAAATATGCAACAGGAATTTACTATCTGTAATTGCTAACTAAGAGTAATTAAATTACTAATCCAATCTTTCAGTGTCGCTATTAAATGTGTTGTGTTCAGCAGACAACTTCTGACTATTTTCATCATTAAGTATTAACATGGCTTAAACAAGTGTGTTTTCACCAGTGTCAAAAGTAGTGCCAATAAGGATCATCCATTAACCATGTTCCATTTGTGATTTAGTCATCAGCATCTTCACCCCATAATTTAGAGATCTCTGCATCACTTTTTAAAGAGCTAATTGAAATAGCATTATTTGAATTGATAAGGGTGACTTCAGCTATACACACATTTGGGAGGTGGAAAACAATTCTCTATCTTAATTTTCTTAAAGGTTTGTTAGTGTTTCACCCATATCCTTTAATTCTCATAAACCCTGCTGCAACTAAGTTCAATAAACACCATACAAGTACATTATCTGAGATGTATCTCCATTTAAAGGTGGGAATCATATTTGTCTGTTTTACTTTGAAAATACAAAATTCTATTGGTGCTATGAGTTGGTCTTCATAACTTAAAGTACTCCAATTCTTGATGCTATTCTCACAAAGATTAAGTCAGGTGTTAGAGGTAGTATATTGGCACGGATCGAGAATTGATTCTTGGAGAGTAAACAGGAAGTCGGGATGAGGGGTTGGTGACCCGTGACTAGTGGGGCACAGTGTTTAGTGCTAGCACTGCAATTGTTTACAATATCTAATAATGCTTGGAAGATCAAGTGAATGAGCTGTAGCTAAATTTGCAGACAGCCCAAAAATAGGTGGAAAGGCAAGTTGTCAGAGGGATACAACACAGTTTATAGGGAGATATTGGTATGTTACACAAGCAGACAAAAAAGTTGGCAAATGGAGTATAATGTTCATTTTGGAAGGGAGACCAAAAGAACAGAATATTACTTAAATAGAGAGAAACTGAAGAAAACTGCAATACAAATAGACTTGGAGGGACTTCTGCATAGAACATAGAAAGCTAGCACACAGGTGCAGCAGGTAATCAGGAAGGTCAATGATATGTTTGGCCTATTTCAAGGGGGTTAGAGTTTAAGAGAAAGGAAGTCTGGTAAGACCATATCTGAAGTACTGTGAGCAGTCTTGAGCTGAAAAATGTATTGCTGGAAAAGCGCAGCAGGTCAGGCAGCGTCAAAGGAGAAGGAGAATCGACGTTTCGGGCAGAAGCACTTCTTCAGAAATGAGGAGGGTGTGCCAAACAGGCTAAGATAAAAGGTAGGAAGGAGGGACTTGGGGGACGGGCGTTGGGAATGCAATAGGTGGAAGAAAGTTAAGGTGAGGGTGATAGGCCGGAGAGGGGGTGGGGGTGGAGAGGTCGGGAAGAAGATTGCAGGTCAAGAAGGCGGTGCTGAGTCTGAGGGTTGGGACTGAGAAAAGGTGTTGGGGGGGGGGGGGGGGGGGTGGGGGGGAAGGGGAAATGAGGAAGCTGGAGAAATCTGCATTCATCCCTTGTGGTTGGAGAGTTCCTTGGCGGAAGATGAGTCGTTCTTCCTCCAGGTGTCGTGTTGCCATTGTCTGGCGATGGAGGAGGCCAAGGACCTGCATGTCCTTGGCGGAATGGGAGGGGGAATTAAGTTGCTCAGCCACGGGGAGGTTGGGTTGGTTGGTGCAGGTGTCCCAGATGTGTTCTCTGAAACATTCCGCAAATAGGCAGCCTGTCTCCCCAATGTATAGGAGGCCACATCGGGTGCAGCGGATGCAGTAAATGATTTGTATGGAGGTGCAGGTGAATTTCTGATGGATATTGAAGGATCCCTTGGGGCCTTGGAGGGAAGTGAGGGGGGAGGTGTGGGCGCAAGTTTTGCATTTTTTGCGGTTGCAGGGGAAGGTGCCGGGAGTGGAGGTTGGGTTGGTGGGGGGTGGGGGGGTGTGTGGATCTGACAAGGGAGTCGCGGAGGGAGTGGTCTTTCCGGAACACTGATAGGGGTGGGGAGGGAAATATATCCTTGGTGGTGGGGTCTGTTTGGAGGTGGCAGAAATGACGAAGGATGATCCGATGTATCTGGAGGTTGGTGGGGTGGTAGGTGAGGACCGGTGGGGTTCTGTCCTGGTGGCGATTGGAGGGGCGGGGTTCAAGGGCGGAGGAGCGGGAAGTGGAGGAGATGTGGTGGAGAGCATCATCAACCACATCTGAGGGGAAATTGCAGTCTTTGAAGAAGGAGACCATCTGGGTTGTTCAGTATTGGAATTGGTCCTCCTGGGATCAGATGCGGCGAAGGCGAAGGAATTGGGAATATGGGATGGCGTTTTTACAGGGGGCAGGGTGGGAAGAGGTGTAATCTAGGTAGCTCTGGGAGTCAGTCGGTTTATAGTATACGTCCGTGTTGAGTCGGTCGTCCGAGATAGAGATGGCGAGATCTAGGAAGGGGATGGAGGAGTCTGAGACGGTCCGGGTAAATTTGAGGTCAGGGTGGAAGGTGTTAGTAAAGTGGATGAACTGTTCAACCTCCTCGTGGGAGCACAAGGTAGTGCCGATACAGTCATCAATGTAGCGGAGGAAAAGGTGGGGGGTGGTGCCAGTGAAGCTGCGGAAGATGGACTGTTCCACATATCCGACGAAGAGGCAGGCATAGCTGGGGCCCATGCGGGTGCCCATGGCTACTCCTTTGGTTTAGAGGAAGTGGGAGGATTGGAAGGAGAAGTTGTTAAGAGTGAGGACCAGTTCAGTCAGTCGAAGGTGAGCGTCAGTGGAAGGGTACTGGTTGGTTCGGCAGGAAAGGAAGAAGCAGAGGGCTTTGAGGCCTTTGTGATGGGGGATGGAGGTGTACAGGGACTGGATGTTCATGGTGAAGATAAACCATTGGGGGCCGGAGAAGCGAAAATCATGGCGGAGATGGAGGGTGTGGGGGGTGTTCCGAATGTAGGTGGGGCGTTCTTGGACTAAGGGGGACAGGACTGTGTCAAGGTATGAAGAAATGAGTTCGGTGGGGCAGGAGCAGGCTGAAACAATGGGTCGGCCGGGGCAGTCAGGTTTGTGGATTTTGGGCAGGAGGTAGAAACGGGCGGTACGGGGATGTGGGACTATGAGGTTGGAGATGGTGGATGGGAGATCCCCTGAGGTGATGAGGTTATGGATGGTCTGGGAGATGATGGTTTGGTGGTGGGAGATGGGTCATGGTCAAGGGGGCAGTAGGAGGAGGTGTCCGCGTGCTGGCGTTTAGCCTCAGCAATATAAAGATCGGTGCGCCAAACTACCACCGCGCCTCCCTTGTCTGCCGGTTTGATGGTGAGGTTGGGGTTGGAGTGGAGGGAGTTGAAGGATGCAAGTTCCGAGGGTGAGAGGTTGGAGTGGATGAGAGGGGTTGAGAGGTTGAGGCGGTCAATGTCACGGCAGCAGTTGGCTATGAAGAGATCGAGGGCGGGAAAGAGGCCAGCTCGGGGTAGCCAGGTGGATGGGGTATGTTGGAGGCGGGAGAAGGGGTCGTCAGAGGGTGGGCGGGAGTCCTGGTTGGAGAAGTAGGCGCGGAGGCGAAGGCGGCGGAAGAATTGTTCGACATATCAGCGCTACCTTGTGCTCCCATGAGGAGGTTGTACAGTTCATCCACTTTACTAACATCTTCCACCCCGACCTCAAATATACCTGGACTGTCTCAGACTCCTCCCTCCCCTTCCTAGACCTCTCCATCTCTATCTTGGACGACCGACTCAACAGGACGTATACTATAAACCGACTGACTCCCACAGCTACCTAGATTACACCTCTTCCCACCCTGCCCCCTATAAAAACGCCATCCCATATTCCCAATTCCTTCGCCTTCGCCGCATCTGATCCCAGGAGGACCAATTCCAATACCGAACAACCCAGATGGCCTCCTTCTTCAAAGACCGCAATTTCCCCTCAGATGTGGTTGACAATGCTCTCCACCGCATCTCCTCTACTTCCCACTCCTCTGCCCTTGAACCCCATCCCTCCAATTGCCACCAGGACAGAACCCCACTGGTCCTCACCTACCACCCCATCTATCTCCAGATACATCGGATCATCCTTCGTCATTTCTGCCACCTCCAAACAGACCCCACCACCAAGGATATATTTCCCTCCCCACCCCTATCAGCGTTCCGGAAAGACCACTCCCTCTGCGACTCCCTTGTCAGATCCACACCCCTCACCAACCCAACCTCCACTCCTGGCACCTTCCTCTGCAACCGCAAAAAATGCAAAACTTGCGCCCACACCTCCCCCCTCACTTCCCTCCAAGGCCCCAAGGGATCCTTCAATATCCATCAGAAATTCACCTGCACCTCCACACACATCTTTACTGCATCTGCTGCACCCGATGTGGCCTCCTCTACATTGGGGAGACAGGCCACCTATTTGCGGAACGTTTCAGAGAACACCTCTGGGACACCTGCACCAACCAACCCAACCGCCCCGTGGCTGAACACTTTAACTCCCCCTCCCACTCCACCAAGGACATGCAGGTCCTTGGCCTCCTCCATCGCCAGACAATGGCAACACGACGCCTGGAGGAAGAGCGCCTCATCTTCCGCCTAGGAACCCTCCAACCACAAGGGATGAATGCAGATTTCTCCAGCTTCCTCATTTCCCCTCCCCAACCTTTTCTCAGGCCCAATCCTCAGACTCAGCACCGCCTTCTTGACCTGCAATCTTCTTCCCGACCTCTCCGCCCCCACCCCCTCTCCGGCCTATCACCCTCACCTTAACCTATTGCATTCCCAGTGCCCCTCCCCCAAGTCCTTCCTCCCTACGTTTTATCTTAGCCTGCTTGGCACACCCTCCTCATTCCTGAAGAAGGGCTTATGCCCAAAACATCGATTCTCCTGCTCCTTTGATGCTGCCTGACCTGTTGCGCTTTTCCAGCAACACATTTTTAAGCTCTGATCTCCAGCATCTGCAGTCCTCACTTTCTCCCTGTGAGCAGTTTTGGTCCACTTATAAAATGAAAAGACAGAATTTCATTGGAGGCAGTTTAAAGGTGCTCCGGTTTTCTCCCACAATCCAAAAATGTGCAGGTTAGGTGGATTGGCCACACTAAATTTCCCGTATAGTGTTAGGTGAAGGAGTAAATGTAGGGGAATGGGTCTGGGTGGGTTGCGCTTCGTTGGGTCGGTGTGGACTTGTTGGGCCAAAGGGCCTGTTTCCACACTGTAAGTGATCTAATCTAATTACCCATGCTTTACTAAGATGATCCCTGCTTTGGAGGGATTGTCTTATGAGCAAAGGTTAAACAGGTTGGGACTCTACTCACTCGAGTTTAGAAGAATAAGAGGTGATCTCAATGAAACCTATAGGATCCTTAAGGGGCTCAACAGGGTAAATGCTGAAAGGATGTTTCCCCTCATGGGAGAGTCTGAGACCAGAAAGGATAGTCTCAGAATAAAGAGGCACATATTTAAGATGGAGTTGAGTAGGAATTTCTTCTCTCAGGGGGTTGAGAGCCTTTGGAACTCATTGCCATAGAGCGCTTCGGGGGTACAGTTCTTGTATATATTTAAGGCTGAGATGGGTGGATTCTTGATCAGAAGGGGAATCTAGTGTTATGAGGAACATTGGAACAGCCATGATCCTATTGAACGGTGGAGAAATCTTGAGGGGCTGCCCTTCTCCTGTTCCTATTTCTTGTGGTCTTATGGTGTTCTATTTGCCGTATTCTAAAGCCCATATCCATATGATGGTACAATGCAGAAAATAACACAAAATATTCCAAATATGGTTTCATTGAGTGATGCCAACCTAAAATAACAAGTTTGTCTTGCTACAATGCCCCTGAATGCTACCACAGCCTTTGCTTATAATTCAGTACAAGTGACATTACTGGCAAGCTTGCTACCATAAATCCAAGTGTGACCTGAAAACCCTTTCCATCACAGAACAAACAAATGTTGTAACAGAATTTGGAGAACTGTCCATCCAGATTATTTAATATAAACGCTACAAACATCAAGGGAGCTGAACCAAATATCTGTGAAATTCAGCGAGTTGCTGCTTCCCATTCAAAGACATCCCGTCTGACATCACCTACTACTTTCAATTGTTCTTTATTTCTTCTTGATCTGTTTTCAATTTCAGTTTCCATAATATTTCTGAAAATTATTACAAATTGAGCTTTATCAATCACCTTCTCCACTGGTTGTCTCTTTTCTATTTTATGAATTACTTTATTAAATAATTCCAATTATTTTTTAAACGCATTGCTCCTTCTAAATGGACTTTTTTTTTACGATTGGGATATGGGCAGTGCTGGCTGAATCAGCATTTATGGTCCATTCCTAGTAAGCCTTGAAAAGTTGACGGAGCCTTCTTGAACTGGTGCAGTCCATGTGCTGCAGGAAGAGTCTCATGCCGTTGGGGAGGGAATTCCAGGATGGTGACTCAGTGACATTGAAGGAACGGCAACATATTTCCAAGTCAGGATGGTGAGTCACAAGGAGGGGAACTTGTATGTGGTGTTCCCATGTGTCTGCTGCCATTGTCAGTTAGTATTTCACAGCACATTCTAGATCATACTTTTAATAATTATTTACTTTCAAGTAATCATGAATAAACAGATGTAGAATTCTGATAAAAAATAATTAAGTATTGGTAGAAACATAGGATGCACCCCCCCCCCCACCCACCCACCCACCCCCCAAGCTTATTCTGCTTTGCATTTAAATCATGGCTGATCTGTATCTTAATTCCATCTAACCACCTTGGTTTTGCAATGAGTAATATCCTTGCATAACAAAAATCTGTCACTTTCCATTTTGAAATTACCAACAGATCAAGACTTCACAAACTTTTAAAGGAGTTCTGGATTTCTCCTGTTCCTTGTTTGAGGGAATGCTTCCTAACATTGATGTCAATGGCTGAATGTGCAATGATAATGCTCTACTCCCTTGATCAGTAGGAATTTGTTTCTATTTACTTATCAGTTTTATTAATCAACTTGAACATTTTGACTAGGTCACCTCTTAACCTTGTCTACTCACATCTGAGTCTTGTTATTCTCCTGTTAGCATACAAACACAGAGGATTGCTTCGGCTCTATTGCAAGTCAATCAAAAAGCACTTGCAGAATTGTACAGGACACGATAAGCAAAGAAAAAAATGTGGTGACATTTCACAACCACACTTTGAGCTAATTTTTGGAAGGAAATCCAGTATTTCAAAGTTTCTCTGCAACTCTGACAGAAATGAATAACATTAACAAACGTCTAATCTCTTCCCTTCACCAAATTCACGTTGACGATACAAGTTCAAGAAAATGTTGCAAACCAATTTTAAATAGACTCATTCATGCTATTCCAGGAAGGCTTAATTGGTGTTACTCTAGCATCTAAAATAGAATGTTACGGCTGTATACCCCATTTTAGGATTGGAGCCCATCACCTAAATTGACAGGAACAGTTGCTGTTCTTCAGAATGGCTAATTTCATTCAAAGTTTTTAATAAGGGTTCTGAGAGACACAATGAGGCAATGTATACAAGTAATTTCACTCTCCTCTGCACTGACATACACATTTGATGTGAATTCACACTATGCTATAACATGAGAGAATTGATACAGAACATCACAAACGTCTTTCTCATCGAAAAGGCACACATTGGTATACCAAAGAAGTAGCATCAAGAAAGCAAGAAAAGTATAGCATTGTCACTCCCCAATTGTGTATAATCCTCAATTCTTAAGGATCACATTTTAAAGTTTCACAAAAATTAACACGTGAATGTTGTCCAGTGTGTAGAGATAACTTTACTACTTGCGTGCTAAAAGATATTTATGAAAGTTAGCCTTAAAGCACAAATTGCCTGTGAAGGACAGTTAAAGCCAAGCAAGAGGAACTCTTGCTGAGTTAAACTAAGTTATAGTTTCCCAATAGAACTGTGAATTTGTTTTATGACAAATATATATGATTACAATTAGAAAGGAAACGCTGAAACAACTTGAAGAAACAAACTGAATACTTGAATAATATAGCAAAAGAAAAGCAAGATATGTAGATAAAGGAGAAAGGATGTGAAGAATATCAGTTGGATGAGATGAAGTAAGGTGTAAGATACTCTGTGGACCATAAATCTTTTGATTTATGGCCCTTGTGGCTTGTTACTCTGATGTGAATATACCAATACTACACAACAGAAATATAAAACACAGCTGCAAAATGAAGCTATTCAGGCCATCGCACCTGTTGTGCCAGTCAACATGATCATGTTGAGATAAAAGATCAACCATCATATTGTTGCTTTCTTGCTATTCTCCTAGTATAATTTTATGTCTTTCTTAAATATATACACTGATTTGACATCCACCGCCTTCTGTGCTTGAGAATTTTGCAGATTCACCACTGTATTGGTGGAACAAAGAAGTCTCATCACAGTCTGAAGTGGGCTAGCACACAACCTGAGACTGTGGCTGCTTTGTCTGCACCCACTCCTTCACCAGGGAAAAATCATCCCTGAATTCAGTCTGCCTAGCCCTGTCAGAGTTTTATATGTTTCAATGTGATCCCCTCTCATTCTTCAAAAGCTCCTGCAAATATTGGCCGAATCAAGTCAATCTCTCCTCAAAGAACAAACCTCCCAGCCCCAGAATCAGTCTGGTGAGCCTCTGCTGAAGTCCTTCTATATCTTTTCTTCGGTAAGAAAATCAAAGCTACAGCTGTGATCCCACCAGGAGCTTGCTGGCTATTGTACTCCAATGCTCTTGCAATGAAAGCCAATATACCATTTGCCATTCTGAGGAAGAGTCACTGGACCTGAAACGTTAACTCTGATTTCTCTCACAGATGCCGCCAGACCTGCTGAGCTTTTCCAGCAATTACTGTTTTTGTTTACGATTTCCAGCATCCACAGCTTTTTTCCGTTTTTCTTTACCATTTGCCTTCGTAACTACTTGCCGCATTTGTATATTTGTTTTCAGCAATCAGTGTTTCAGCGATCAGTGTATAAGGACACAGAAATCCCTCATACATCAACCTTTCCCAATGTATCACCATTTAAATAATACTCTGCCATTCTGTTCTTACTGCCAAAGTGGACAACATCATAGTTGTACACATTATACCACATCTGCAATGCATTTGCTTGAGTGACTCAACTAATTCTTTGCAAGGCGTGTAAAAACACTTCTGCTCTCCCTGGCACCACAACGAGAAATTTTAAAATTGAGTGGCAGAGTATCTGCCAACTTCTACTGGGTTGTGCCGACAGCAGCTCAATAGCCAAGAAACAGGAGCATTAAAATGCCCTCAAATTTCAGGAGGTTATTGTCCAGACATCAATTTCTGCTTCACCCATTTTATCATCAGGCTTATGGAATTAGGTACTTTCTAATCAATCGGTTCAGATATGTTATCACAAATTTCTGGAGCAGATATTCTCCCTGAATCCAGGCCTCCTGGTTCTTAGAAAGCGATACTACCACTATACTACAAGCACTCACTGACTTAGGGAGCTAGATTTTCTCTAATCAACCTGTTCAGAGAGGTTACTATACACTACTAGAGCAGGTGAGACCTGAACGCAGGACTTCTGGCTCAGAGGTCAGCACACTGCACAATAGCCCCTCTGAATTCATGCAGGTTTTTATGCAATTTAAATTTCACCTCTTGCCATGACAGAACCCCCGATCCCAGAACATTTGGGTCTCTGGATCAATAGTCTAGCAATAACATCACTAGGCCATTACCTACACAACATTTTTTTTCCCCATTACCAAATCACTCGTGGTTTTTTTTCATCTATTGACCACCAAAAGTAAGTTTTGAACTCATGTAAAATCCTCCGCCTAATTCACTTCATCTGACTAACTGATTGAATTGAGTAGCATATCAGTTCAAAATGTAGGTTTTTCAAAGAGAAATAAATTATTAATGAAGGAATTTAGATGGAAGAGATAACTTAACAGATATGTTTAATTATGTTATGGTGAAAGCTATTTTAGCTTATTAAAAGGAAAACAGAGATGGCATCAAGAGCATTTCAAAATAATTCAAAGCGAGTCAATTAGCTTAACTTTCTTTTTGTCTCATTGATACATTGCGCAGACTGATGTTAATCAATTTATAAGTTTCATGCATTTATCCTTCCTGTATTAGCAAGCCTTCTGGCTCCTTTTGATTGGAATAATCCTTATCAACAAAACTGTGTTTTATGAATTTAAAACATCAGCCGAGCAAAAACTATGAAGTTAAATGGAACTTCACAAATACATTCTGGATGGTGTCATAGCTATTTGTATGATCAGATTGATTCATTCAGATGGTCTTACAACGAGGAAATGTATTCGCATTTATCTTTAACATTCAATTTTACGTTGAAAAGGTTTTACCATAATCTGATTTAATTCTGAATTGGAGAATGATTACTTTGCCATACGTAATTTACTGCAGTCATCTATTTCCTGGTAACACCTGTTTCATATCAGTTCAACACCATTAAATCATCTAAAAAGAGGGCCCTCTTGTGGTGCACAGGTACTGTCCCTATCCCTGGGCCATGAGTCCAGGGTTCAAGTCCTACCTACTCCAGAGGAGTGTTATAATATCTTTGAACAGGTTATTTAGAAAAATAGGTTAAATCATCTAATAGCAAACTCATGGCATTTACTGCTTGTACCTATTCTGAAATTTCTTCACAACAGAACTGTGTGCATCCACTAGTTTGATTTGTTAAAACTGCTGGGATCTGTAATTTGCTTCCACACAGAATTAGCATTGATTTCTTAGACCTATTTATATTGATCACTTCAATGATATTCCTCAATAGAGAAGTTTATATTCTTTGGACGTAAAACGCCATACATCTTATCCCACTACTCTAACTTTTAACATGTGTGCGTCAACATCTGAACCCTTCAAAATAATGAACAATTTTCCTGGATCAACTTTATCAATTTCCTGCATTCTGTTGAAAACTTGAAATCTTTTCTAATATATACAGAACCAACCTCATTGACCTGGAGTATAATTTCCTGCTGCTGAGAACCATCCTTGTTGCTCATCCTGAACCTTCACAAAGAAAGTTTCCAAAAGATGTTTGTTTGATGACAAAAACAGATATTCAACCAGTTTTAACATTTACACAAAGTCTCTAACCCAATGAATACTAAATAATGCTAATAAAATCTGTTAAACGTGGCATTAGAAATTGATAATAAAAGTGAGGGCTGAAAATTATGTCAAGGAGGAAATTAAAATGTTTTGCATTTTACCCAACGAGTTATTCAAAGTAGAATGTTTTTTGGAAGTGAGTCAATGCTACATAGGGAAATTATCCTTGGAATCTGATTGTGAAAGTGGCAATAGTGTAAAATGTGTCAATTCCCAGAGTGCTGCAGAACAAATCATCGTCAGTGCAGAAAATTCAAGAGCGCACAGAGGTGGCCAGAGGAAACCATTACAAGGATTTTTCTAGTTAGCTCCAGAACTAATCTCACCCTAGAGTTTCATTAAAGTTTGCCAGGTATTTCCTTTTGAACATTTAAATTGACTTTGAATTATTGTGAATGAATAAGAAGCATGTTTTTAAAAAATGAAAGCACAGCAAATATTTTATAAATGTTACACAACAACATTTATGTTAGATATATTCCATGTTAAGGCAGCATCTGTACCATATCCAATCCTGGAGTACATGGATTGGATTTCTCCCACCATAACTTGCAGAAAAACCTACTTATCTCCACAAAGGACTAATTTATAGAGCCAAAAAGGAATTTGTACATACATTTTCAAAAGAAAGGGATCATCGAGACTGCCAAGCTTTGCTGCATTCCCATGGCAATAGCCTGACCAATCAGACTCTGCCTGCCTGGTCTAAGAATGAAGCTTGTTAGCAGGGTAGCGGTAGACGTCCGGTACGTGGCCACCGCCATCCAACACCTAAAAACGGCGGTGCTCAACCCGACGTAGTGCACTAGTTGGAGGACACTCAGGTGTGCGGTGGGATCCCGTCCACGCTCACCCCAGCCCCACCTACCTGTAACCTCTGGACTGGTTATACTTAACCTGTAGGACTAATTATGACCCAATCCCTGCACTGTGATCGGGTCATGTTTGGCTGACCATGGCCAATCCAGCATCCTGGACTGATGGCAGCAGTACCCATTCACCTCACGAAGGGCTGTTCCATCCAACTTTCACACATGACCTTTTGTTTAAAGCACATGCATTGTGTTTGCTGGTACATACTGCAGGTGAGATGGTGACATAGTACGGTGCCATACAACAACAAATTCACTCTCTGGACTATACAGCTCTCCTCACTGTGATACATTGCCTGCCTCTTTCTCTCTGTAGTTAGAACAACACAAGCTGTAGAAGCTGGCAGCTGGAACTAAGCTCTGAAGAGCTTAAAGTACACCTTTAGGTTGTCCATCTGAATGCTAAAAAATGATATGATCTACACAGAGGCTGGCAGCACACAAGTCAATGCTGAAGTCAGTGGAAATGCACCAAGATTGCAATGTTAAGTAGACAGTAAGCATGTAGATTCACCTTGTGTAGATGTATGTGTGTTCCTGCACACAAAGCAACCTGAAAGAAGCATGCAGATAGAGAATGTCCCTGAGCTCTAAAGGAATGCGTTGAAAGGTTAAAATATTGTGTAAGTTGGCTCTGAGACAATGCACAATGAGGCTGGTGATTTATTAATGCCAACTTGTAAGGATACATGGTGGAGGAGGATGGTGAACATGGAGCATGTAGCAACATTTTGATGAAAAAGCATTTGCATCTTGGCTGAGAAAAGTATTCGGTGAGCTGTAGCTGCAGGTGCCACTCTGATTTATGTTGGAAATTCCTGTCATCTACTTTCTGCAGTAAGGAGAGGAGAATTGGAGTTAGCAAGCAAATGAGGTGAGATGGGGCTTTCATGAGACACAAATGCATGGAAATAAGGTAAATGACACTCAATGGCGAGATTCTGAAGTTGCCATTTCAGACTTAATAAGATAATCAGAGAAAGTTTTCTCAACATTGAAATTCTGAATTTATCATTTGTTTCATATTTTTCCACCTTCCTCATGATTGTTCATGCCTCACCAGAGAGGGGAATATTCTGCGTGTTGTGAAATGCTTTCGAGACAGAAACTGTTACCTAGTTTTTGTTTTCAAACAGCATCTTCATATTGTCTGGAAACCTCTCTCATTTTTCTGACAAATATTAATTGGTGTAATGTTTGAATTTTAAAGTGCAAATTAAATTACTTTTAAGAAGGACATCTTGGGGGAAAAAAAGCCCATTTTGTAAACAGCCCCTTTGACTTTCTTCATTGTTGCTGCTTCAATTCTCATTTTAGACCCAAGAATTTGAAAGCTGTCATAATGCTGTTCATCATCCTGGAAGTTCCATACTCTGGAATGTTCTACCACATATAATACTCTTCTGTAAGAATTGCTGTTAATAAAATGTCAAGATAGACTGATCGGTGCCAATTGCAACGAGTCATCATTTCCTCATTTACACTGGACTTGCATGTGGTTGCAGACGCATTTTGTATTGCAAATACTGTTTGCTCTTAGTGTGTTTAGCAGTAGCTAACAATGGAAAGTATGCCTCTGAACTACTGAACGTTTCAGCGGAGGAGATGCACCTCCCCCAGGAATTCCGTCAATTTGAGTTTTAAACTCACTGGTATAAAATATTTACTACCTTGTTTAAAACCTACTACTATGTAAACTAGCTTTAACAGCCATTGTCTACACAATGATAAACTGCGGCAAAAGTTCCCAGCATTCCAAATACTGCCCTGCTCTGTGTTTCTTATCAAGATACCTTTTCAATTTTTCCCTCTCCAAGTCTCTCACCCCTTCCAGCACATTTCTACTGCACCACTTACTATACTGATTGGTGCCTTTTGGTCTTCATTAGTCTTAATAGCACACTATGTGACAGCTACGAGCATTGTAACTGAGTGAGATCTGGATCTTACCCCATGTTCCCACATGTACATTTACAGGAAGAGTCACTGAATGCAATCCTGAGATAAAATCTTAGTTGGTTTACAATAACCTGAATGTACTGATACCAGTTAGAGCAGCTGTAACTAGCTGAAAGTGGCTAACTCAATCTATCCCCTATACAGTCCCATTAAACTCATTCACTTTCACATTAAAAATTGGGTCAATGACTAAAACCAATGGAGGGCAACAATATTTCATTTTATACTGGTGCCCTTTCTCTTTCAAATATAATAGGCACAAACTAAAGGATAATTTTCCTGAAAAACTCCAACACATTGTTTCATTCATCAAAGATTTCAAACCTGGAGAAGGTGATGACTTAGTCATTTTGTCACTAGACTGTTAATCCAGGGACCCAAGTAATGTTCTGTGGGACTGGGCTTGAATGCTCCATAGCAGATAGTGAAATTTGAATTCAATAAAAGTTTGGAATTAAGAGTCTAAAAATGACCATGAAGCCATTATCAATTTTCAGAAATGTCCATCTGGATCTTTAATATCCTTTACAGAAGGAAACTGCTTTCCTTACCTGTTCTTGGCTTACGTGTGACTTCAGATCCACAGCAATATGGTTGACTCTAAACTGCCCCTCTGGGCAACTAGGGATGGGCAATGAATGTTAGCCTAGCCATTGATGCCCACATCCCGTGAATGAATTAAAAAAACCTCAATTTGTTTGGGAGAATTACACAAGTGCTGTGGAAATGTATTTTTGAGCAAATTTAATTAATCTTGATTTCTCATGAATTACTTTATAAACTTGAACACATTTAAACTAATATAAGTTTGACCAGGAAGGTTTACGACTTAAGGATTTCGGACTTGAGAAAATGCTGCAAATGCAAAGATTTCCAGAATCTTTCAATCAGCTCAAAAGATTCAATCCAGAACCTTCAGTTCAGAATACAGTATTTGATGATGTTCCAATTCTGATTCAAGTTAAGATCTTTGCAATGGTAGAACTTGAAACTCTTAGGTTTAGTAAGAGCAACATACTGAAACAGAAAATGCTGGAGAAACTCTGCAGGCCTAACAACAATAACAGTAATAAAATATTTCCATGAAACACACGAGGATTTTCATAACAATCATATTCTCCACCTGTCCATTTTGATCACAATGTTCATTTTCTTTCATATTTGTACTTGGTAATGTAATGACTAAAATATTGTTATGACATGAATAATATTCAAATTGGTTGTAGCATTAAACTTCAATAAAATAAAGTGTTTTGTTATGGAAACATTACAGAAAGATTAAAGGATTATTTTGGTAGAGTTGTTGGATAGGTACACTTCAAAATGTTGTAGGACCAATATCAGGTTCCATATCTCTTTCTACACCATTGGATTTCTCTGTCACCACGCATTTAGTTTGTGAGAAAAGTAACTGACTGGTCATTTAACCCCTATCTCACCTTCCAGTAATAACACTATATTCACACCAATGTCACTGATTTCAACAGCCAGTTTAAATGGCTCAGCTCATCTCAGTGCTGCTAAAGATACTTTGACATTCTTATATCCATTCAAATTTCATGCCTTTTTTTTTAAAACAAATGTATCAAATGAGCCACTTCAGTGCTGGAATTCAGAACAAGCATCCAATAAAATCCATTCGTGTCACTTTGTCGTATAATTTCACATTTCGTCTTAAGCTTGGGAATATCCAAGACAGCCTTGATTCACCTTTTGCTCGGTGCTGCTGGTCTTGTCCCATAATGGGCACAAATAAGTTACTTTGCTTTGGCAAATGCACTTTTAGCTGAATGTAGGACTAAATTAGCTTTGTAACTAATCAAGCAGGTAGTTCAAATGGTGTCAATGTTCTTCCTTGTTTGGCTGAACATAACCAAGTTACCTGTTTATATAACACAAATACATACTGCTTTGATGACCTTGTTGAGTAATCACTGAAATGTTATTGGTGCATTTTTTTGTTTTGAACATTTACATTTTATAAAGTCCCCCAGATGTTATAAAAGTTAATATGTCTTTGGTTAAACTAGTATTTGCCAATATCCTTTTAAACACATCAGTTTTTGTCAACAAATGTGCTTGTTCAATCTTCTCAGTACAATATTCCAAGCATGGAATCGGATATGAATCTGTCTTTATTATCGCATTAACCTTTTGTGATAATCAAACATACAATCTTTGTGATCCAAGTGGTTTTGGCATCATCACAATAGGTGAGCTCCAACTACTATGATCAAAATATAAGTTCAATAATGTCATTGTCCATCACTAAACTGATCTCTTCCCTTACTTCAGACAACTTCTCTGGGCTGAGTCTGTAATGATGTTGTCTTATGGTAATACATCCCCTAAATTAACATAAAAGATGTTTTCCCTGGCATTTTTACAGAAATCACTGACTCTGTAATAATTTTTGGAAGTCATGGATACATTTCTGGGAGATAGCATAATATTCCATCTAAGTACCTTCATACTAACTAATCTGGATGGTTGATTCTTAACTTTTCAATTTCTGATTTATTTTTAAATTGCTCTGATATATTTATGTTATTTTCTATTTCTTTCATCATTATTAAAATATGTCAGTTCTGACTATTCTCCCTGACATATTATTGTTTTAACTTATTAACATAATACACTCACAAATACTTCCTCCTGTCTGGAGCACTCACTATATAATTCACATCAATGAGTTTCTTTTCAATTTGATAAGCTCCAGTGAACTTTCTGTTCTTTGTTCCTCACAAAAAGGTAACAAGACTAATACCTTGTCTACAACAACAACATTTCAATCTTTTGTCTCAGTTATCAGCTCCTGGTTTCATTGTTGAGCACTTTTCAAATACTTTATTGCCAACTCATGTTGGTTAGTTCTTCCCTGAAACTTGAAACATATATTCAACATGTAGTCTCCGAGCATTGGTTTATGAATCTTTATTTACTTTAAAAAGTCTTCTCACCTCACGTCTGTATATCAGTTCAAAAGGACTGAAGCCTGTTGGAAAACATTCCAATCGTAAGGACATTTTGGACAATAAGCTCTTGTCGTGGCCTTTATGTTTTCCTAGCTAAGTGTGAGTTCCATCAAATCTTTCTAAGGGTTTCTTGCCTATTAGGTTACCTCACTATCTCTAACCAAATTTGCTTCATTAACTCCCACCCCACCCCTGCATTATCCTGAAAAATCAATTTTAGAACCATTTTACCATGTGTTGTTCTGGAACAATCCACCACTCTGCAGACATTCGCTGAAAGTAAAACATCCCTCATGCCCACGCCCCAGAGGGAGACATCAACAAGACTGCCTCCCACACCTCCCATCCATACAGTCAGGCTTTGGCAATGTGATCTGTGTGAGTGAGAATCTTATTGCAACAGCTCCTCAGCTGGGTGTAAGGAGGAGTCAGCCCTTCTGGTAATTAACAGTGGGGGTGGATTAAAGGCACAGATTTAATCGATGGCGGGGATTTCCTCACTTCCTAACATATATATGTCTGGCAAATTATAACCACATCTCTATGTAATCCTGGCAAAAGAAAATATTTTAGTATTGTAGCCTGCATTTTCCTAATACTTAAGTAAACTGCTATTAAAATCTCATAAGCTATTTGTAATATTTAGTTGCAGGACCACCGCCTGATGGACAACTGTCTGTTCCCATTGGCTAGAACTTGAGATGGTCTCCATTTCCTCATTGTCACTTTGGCTTTTAAATAACAACATTTAGGTATTGGTTCTGATTTAAATTCTGATAAGGTTTCTTGAAATAGCATTCTGAATTCAGGAACCACCTGTTTTTAATCAAAGAAAATGGGTTAAACATGTCAGCCTCATTCTCTCTTCTTTCATCACTTTCACTTAGGCTTGCAAAAAAACAAGTCAAATAACTAAATGTCCAAGTCATCTTCATCAAATAGTCCTCTTCTTCGTGTCTAATTCTGACTCTGAGATTGATTCAGAATACAGTCAGAAACCTTCCTCCTGTAGCATCTCAGCTTCTTTAACACCTATCGATCGTTTCAATATCCTTGGTCAGGCTGATATTACTGAACCAGCCAAGGCATTTGCCAAGATAAAAAAATTAATTCCCTCTGTAAGGATTTGTTCCAATACTTCAAGTACAACCTCTCCATTTACTAAATCACTCTTTAATCCAACTCTCCTTAATGGGACTAGTTTGTAAAATCTGAGCATATTTCGAATTAATACTTTTCCTTCATTACCCATTTGTAGGGCCATTTGTAATATTAGACAGCAGCAGATGAGTGACTTGCCCCAGTATCTCTCAACAACTTTACTGGTTGCCTCCTTGTTTAGAAACACAAGGAAATACTTCTCCATTTGAAATAGAACATTGAGAACTTCCGTTGATCTGATTTTCTTTATCTGTGGAAGAATTTGCTTTACAATGCTGAGCCATCTCTCCATTTCTATTAGTTTCTGAAGGAACATGCCCCAAAGTACCACTGATGCTACTCATTTCATTTCCTGATGCACTCTTTCCTTAAGCATTTTTATTCATGTAATTGTTTTCCCATTTAACTTCCAAACATTAGCTTTAGTATGTCCAGTCTAAATACAATCAAAGCATATTAACTTCTTTACATCACTTTCAATTTCTGGTCTTCTCCTTACTTTGGTAAGGGGCGGCATGGAGGCTCAGTGGTCAGCACTGCTGCCTCACAGCGCCAGGGACCTGGGTTCGATTCCTGCCTCAGGCGACTGACTGTGTGGAGTTTGCACATTCTCCCTGTGTCTGTGTGGGTTTTCTCCGGGTGCTCCGGTTTCCTCCCACAGTCCAAAGATGTGCAGGTCAGGTGAGTTGGCCATGCTAAATTACCCATAGTGTTAGGTACGTTAGTTAAGGGTAAATATAGGGGGCAGGAATGGGTGTAGGTGGGTTACTCTTCAGAGGGTCAGTGTGGACTTGTTGGGCCAAAGGGCCTGTTTCCATACTGTAGGGAATGTAATCTAATCTTGGTATCCTTCTGTTTGTTCCTTAAAGCTGATAGCTTTTTTCATCCCAGATATTATATTCCCCAATTTCCTTGTTAATCCTCAAATGACCTTCCCTCGCATGTAACTATTGTTACGACCTCAGCGGATGTCATTACTAGACCAATCAGATCCCAGACTGAAATTTGTCCTGATAGATCATATTTATTTTAATTAGGTTACCTGTTGTTAAACTACAAACACATAATGCTGCAGATTTATATTTAAAAATAAGACTAAAGTTTGTTATGTATATCAAATAAAGATAAAATAACCTGAATTATTTACATATAATCCAAATTTAAATATTTTGAACTCATAGTAAATATAATCCCACTCAACCCAACAGCACTCCTTTACAATACTCATACCAGAGGGAATTTTCTTATCTTTTACATCTGTTCGGGTAAATTTAAGTGTGACTTATTGAGAATCAAATAGCCTCTTCCAGGGGCCATCATTACAACTGAGCATAGGCTTTCTGAATGTCAAATATTCCCATCAGGATTTTAACCAAACACTTCTGGTCTGGCATTCTTAAACTAAAGCTCCTTATATTGGGCAACGTCTTTCTTAATAGTTCTAAATTGCTTCTCTTTCTGTTTGAAACATCCAGGTTCAGCTACAAATTCTGTAAAAACTGTTCAAACTAAAACTAAAAAAAAAATTTCCCTCCAAGCTGTAGGTGTTTGCCGAACTAACAGAAAAAAAATCAATCTGACATTCTAAACTAAATAATTAAAGGACAACAGTCTAATTTGTTTGCTTGTTAACTCTCTCACAGTAAATAATTCTCAAAGACTATCTCTCTCAGATGGTTTCAAAATAAAAAAAATCACCATGGCTGCAGAAATATTTACTAGTTAATCACTTAGTCACTAAACACAAATTTCTAGTTAAATCAAAACCGTCACTACAATCAAATCATCACTAAAGTTATTATTTTATTTCTACCTTTAACTTAAGAGGTTCTTGAGGCTAATTATGTTGTTTGATTTCTATATCACTTTGGATTTCAAACTTTTAAAATTCAATGTCTAGTTCCATTTCTCTTTATTTTTTTCTAGTTGTCTTGTTCGAGCTTTCTGATTTTTACTTATTTTTATCCTTTCTCCTCCCATTCCATTGATCTTTCCTTTCATTCTCTTCTCTTTCTATTGGCCTTTTCTTCTATTTTTCTTCTGATTCAAGTTTTTTTTTTGCATTCCCCTTTCTCTCTCCCTTTCCAGCAACTCAAGATGTTTGCTCCATTTCCAATTGATTCTCGTAGTTAAATCTCAGTTTTAGATTTTCCAACTGTTTGTTCAAATGGTGGGTAATCAGTTCAACCATTTCAGCCTTATAAGATCCTGATTTTATTTTCACCAGCTCTTAGTATGACCTTAGTCAATGATTTTAAACAATCTACAGTTATGTCTTCTAACCCCAGAAAAGTCTTAGCAATAGTCAAAACTATTTTTAAATTCCAATCAATGTAATAAATTTCATAATAGCTCCTGTTTTCTTTAATATCCAGTATCGCCACTTTCTTTTCTCATTTCTTTATATTAAAAAAAATCACAGAGCCTGCTTAAATTAAACAGATTTCTATCCTGCCCCAATTTGTTATGAACCCTACATATGGTCATACTGAATAAATCAGATTCCAGAGTGAATCCTGCCTTAGTAGATCGTAAGTTTTATTTTGTCAAGGTTGTTAATGTAATTTTCACAAAAGAACTTGAGTATATTACATAAAAGAAAAGAAAACAGCATCTATATTATATACGTATCTGGACAATTTGGAAAGATCCTATCATAAACAGCAAAAAGAAATATTCAGTCATTCTTCTCAGTATTATCGTTTACAGATACTCATCCCAAACAAAGTATCAAACCTATCTTCACTGTAAAACTGATAAGATAACAAGCAAGCATTTCCTCTCAATGTCTTGCTGCACATTCACCAGATATGATTTGTGTTATTATTGTGTCTCCGCAAAACACACAGACAGACTAACTCACACGCTCTGACTTTGACTGAGGTGCCTAAACAGCTGAAGACTTCTTTCCAACTCTGATGGCCTGAGAACATCCACAAACTAAAAACTACCCTTGTGTTGGAACAGATCGTTTCTTCTGAACTGAACTTGTATCAGTTCCATGGCTACCTAGCTTTTTTTGTAAATCATAAAAGTTACACTTAATGACTGCCTCCGAAATCATCTCTCAGGGTGGCCTGCAAATCATTTAACTTAAGTCACATCTTTTTCTCCAAGGCTATTTTGTGCTCATGTTCAAAAAATGACTTTCTAACCTTCAAAAAAGTGTTAACTATACAGAACTTAGATCAAAAGTCCATCTTATCTGCACATTAGAAAAAAGCTCTAAATAATAATATATTAAACAAAAGAATATAATCTGTTTCTTATTTTGCATTTTGAAAGGAACAAAATAGTTTACAGGAAGAATATCTGTGGCCAAATGCAGTAGTTTGTGGGGTATTAAGACACAGAGATTCTATTCTCAGTCTATAATAAACTAGCCAATATTATCTGAAGTATCATGTGAGAGATTACATTTGCTTCAATATCCTTGAGCTAGATGGAATGGGGAATTACAGTAATGTAATATCGTCTTCCCTCCATTCCATTATTTCAAAGATTTCAAGCAAGTTTATCAAGCATGATTGCCTTTAAAAATAATCCACACTCAGTTTGATTTATTATCCTATACTTTACTGAATGTTATCAATATTTGTCCTAAATTTACTTTAAAGGTTTCCCCACCATGAGCCTTAGACTGACTGACATGAAGTCATTGGGTTTATCCTTGGCGTGTAACTTTTACAATCTTTAGCCCATTGGTTGCACCCCCCTATCAAATGGGGATAGGTGATCAGAGTTAATTGTTTTTCAATATTCTGATCCTTGGATAGTATTTGGCAAAGCTGTGGTAGCCATCACAACTGAACAGCAAGAAGATACTGGATGTCTAGGGTCACACAGAAGAATAGCCAATTATGGGATACACCCAGATCAATCAGATGTAGAGGTATCGGTGTTGGACTGGTGTGGACTAAGTCAGAAATCACACAACACCAGGTTATAGTCCAATGGCTTTATTTAAAATCACAAGCTTTTGGAGCACTGCTCCTTCATCAGGTAAAGCGGACTTCATTTCAGAGAAGACTTCACCTGACAAAGGAGCAGCATTCCAAAAGATTGTGATTTCAAATAAACCTGTTGGACTACAACCTGGTGTGGTGTGACTTCTGACTCAGATATGTCAGGACAGTGGATATAAGCGGTAAAGACAATAAAAAATACAGTCCTGATCTGGTTAAATCCTCAGGCATCTCCCACCCATTTTAACTAATGGAAGACTTTGTGTAGATCAACAAATCAGCAATTATCATTATTCTAAACATATATTATGGAAATCATTACCAATTATCCCATTTCTTTCCAAATCACATAACTATTTGCAGCTGTCAGTTGTGATGCTGTGGTTGGGGTGCTTTAAAGGTTATGGTAAGCAATCCATAGACAATATGATATTTTGTTAGAAGTGGCAGGCACAAAATAAAACTCCAGTTCATTAGATCACCATTCAATGTTCAATAGAGTCAGGAGTATCATACATCTTCCTTGTAAATTTTTACATTCAGATACAGATTTTCTGCAGAAGTAATGTGAGCAGCTTGCACTCTCTGGACTTTGATGTCAAAGTGATTGTGACAAATTGTCTGCAATGATAAAAAGCAGCCAGATGGGATTGCTGCTGACCCTAGACAGCTTCCATCTTAGATTGCCCAAGGGGGATTCATGTGACAGTGAATGCATCTTCACCTCTGGAGCTTGGTTTCAAATCGAGCCAAACTGAGGGATGAAAAGTTTCCTGTTTCCCGCTGTTGTGAGGATCCCAAGGATCAAAAGAATTTCAAAGCAACTCCTTGCAGAGGTAGATCCCAGCAAAACAGGTGTTCAGAGTTGCTCAACAATTTTTAACAGCTAACTATCTTATAGCGATGCAACAGGATAGCATGATCATGCCAACAATCCTTTATGCTATTCTCAGTCAAATATTATCTCAATGTCAGGGGCAACTAATCTCACCTCGCTTTGAAAATGCAGCCCTTTTATCCATAAGGTCTGAAGATATGTGATCCTCATGGAAGCCAAACACAGATTGTCGCCAAGTGCAGCATGACACCTATCATCACCTTACTTTTGATTAAGGAGACTGGGAAATAATTGTCCAGATTCAGGACAAATCTAATCCATCCTTTTACCACATTATCAGTCTACTCTTGATCATAAGCAGAATTACAGAAAGAATCACTGACGGTACTCACCAACAGAACTTATTATAGCCTTGGTTCAAGGTGAATAACAGAATTGAATTCGAGGTGAAGTAAAAGTGACATCAAGGCAGCATTTGACCAAGTATAATATCAAGGAGCAAAGGCAAAATTGAAGTCAGTTGGAATCAGGAAGGAACCTCTTTGTTTTGTTGAAGCCATGTCTAGCTCAAAACCTACACTTATTGGCAATCAACCATCTCAGGAGATTATTACAGGAGTTCCTCAGGATACTATCCTGCAGCCAACCATCTTCAGCTGCTTCATCCATGACCGTTCCTCCATCATAATGCCAGAAGTGATAACCACACAATATTCAGTACCATTTGCAACTCTTCAAATACTGATGAAGACTGAGCTCATGAAAGTTAAGAACTGGACAACAATCAGTCTTGGGCTGAAGGTGGCAAATGCTATTCAAACCAGGCAATGACCACATGCAACAAAAGAGAATCCAACCGTTTCACCTTAACATTCAACAGTCGAGAGTGTAGTACTGGAAAAGCACAGGTCAAACAGCATCCAAGGAGCAGGAGAATCAATGTTTTGAGCAAAAGCCCTCATCAGGAATAGATTCCTGATGAAGGGCTTATGCCCAAAACGTCAACTCTCCTGGTCCTCAGATGCTGCCTGACCTACTGTGCTTTTCCAGCACTACACTCTTGACTCTAATCTCCAGCATCTGCAGTCCTCACTTTCTCCTTAACATTCAACAGCATCGCCGAGTAGCCCAGCATCATCATTTTAGGAGTTAACATTGACAGGAACTGAACTAGACCAGCTAAATAAATAACGTGGCTACAAGAGCAAGTCAGAGGCTCAGAATTCTGTGTTAAATAACTCATCCCGGCTCCCCAAGCCTGTCTACCATCTAAAAGGTGCAGAACAGGGGTGTGACAGAACACTATTCACTTGATGAGGGCAGCTACAATGAAGCTCAACAGACTCAACACAGTCCAAAACAAAGTGATTGCCTAGACTAGCACTGCCAACTCAAACATTCACTCACTCCACTGATGGTGCACAGTGACATCAATGTGTACCTCATACAAAATGCACAGTGTCAGCACAACCTCCCAAGGCTCCTTCAGCAGGAGCTTCAAATCTGGAATCTCTTCTGCCTAGAAGGACAAAGGCAGCAGACATTATGAGAAACTAACATCACCAATAAGCTCCCCTTCAAGATGTGCACCATCCTGATTGGAAGTATATTGCCATTTTCTCACTGTCTCAGGATAAAACAAAACCTGGAAACAACAGCATTGTGATTGTGCTCACCAAATAGAACAGATAGAAATTTCAGAAGATGACTCACCATCACCTTCCAAGACAATTAGGGATCAGCAATAACCACTGACCTTACCGCTAATACCTACATTCCAAGAATGCATGAACAAATATCATGCTGAAATTAAAAATAGACAGAAAACACTGGGAATACTCAGCAGGTCATGCAGTACCTGTGGAATTGGGAAAAGATCCGCAAAAGATTAATATTTCAGGCTGATGATCTTTCAGAAGCATTCTCAAGAACGTTCACTGACCTGAAATCTTTGGGAAGAACTTGTGACGGTGTTGCCTGATGACTGCAGCTCGAACATAACTCAAGAAGCTCAATACTGTCCAAAATAAAGTAGTTGCCGTGGTTGGCACTCCACCAACTCAAACATGCACTCCCTCCGCTCATGCAATTTGTTAACATTGCTATATATTTCATCACTTTCCTTAACAGGTTAGTAATACAAATATGACACGGCTCCGGTGTGAAAGATATTTCACGATACCTCTCACATGAAACAAAAGTTGGATAACCTTTAATTTATTTGACAATGTCCTTAACATCCTCTGCAACTCACCAACCCAGCCTGATAATCTAAAATAAACAGTTAACGCCATGCATACTGGAAAGCTGAAAGCAAAACTGAAAATGCTGGAAACACAGAGTTCAATCAGCGTCAGTGATGAGGGAAACAGAGTCAATGAGTGGAATGTAATGAGCTGAATGACATGGTCTGGGGGTGGGGAGTGGGCATGTTGTTTTTATTGGGCAGGGGAACACAGAGTGACTCTTTTTTTTGAATATCACCCCAGCACCAACCTATGACTCCCGAAAAGTACGGATTGTAAACAGCATTCCTGCCTGGAGATCAATGGAGATGCTTCAAAGACCACTTAGACCTCATTCCACTGCTGCTGGTATTCAACAATCGGCAGGAGGAGGGGGCTATGCGATGTGGACAGACCAGCACCACCTAAACCCCGGGAGTATGCCTGCAGCCTGCTTGGCTGGGGAGAGGTGATAGAGTCCTCTCCTTTCTGGGAGGGAGTGACCAATGATAAGGGAAGTTCTGGCCGGTGGACACTTCACACTAATCCCAGCACCCACCCATGGCTAAGCCAGGCAATCTCACCCCATACCTGCGTTCTAAGGCTCAGAATAAAGGGGAACCAATTTAAGACTGAGAAAAGAAGGAATTTCTTCAGACAGAGGGTTAAGAGTCTTTGAAAATCTTTGCCAGAGAGAGCTGTGAGACCAGAGTCCTGGTGCACATTTAAGGTTGAGGTAGATAGATTCTTGATCAGTCAGGGACTCAAGGGTTATAGGGAGAGGGCTGGACAGTGGACATGCGGAGTGTCAGGTCAGCGATCACCCTATTGAATGGTGGAGCAAGCTTGAGTGGCCACATGGCTTGATTTTTATGGCCTTAAGGTCAATGGACCCTAGATTTTAGGCCTACCAGGGTATACACAGTTCCCACTTCTCCCAGATACTGGAAAGTGATAAGATGGTAGCCCTCAAAGTTCCTGTTAGAAATTCCTGTAGAAGGAGCTAGGATCTCTGGCAGGCAGCAGATGCCTGACCTCAATTCAGGGCTCTTGGAAATGGCCACGATGATGTTGCCAATGGCTGTCCAGACTGGCGAACTGGCCCACTGCTGCACTCCCGTTCCCCACCTCCACACCCTGACTGCACCTGTGGGCTCATGACATTCCACTCATTGATTATGTTTCTCTCAGCACAGATGAAGTCTTTGCATTTCCAGCATTTTCTGTTCTGATTTCAGCTTTCTGGTATGTACAGTGTTAGCTGTTTGTTTTAGAATATCAGGCTGGGTTGTTTTGTGGGTGAGGGGTTGCAGGTAACCTTAAGAATATTGCCAAATAATTTAAAGTTCATCCAACTTCCGTTTCATGTTACAGGTGACGTGAAATACCTTACAAACTGGAGCTGTGTTATATTTGTTTTACTAACCTACAAGGAATGTGATGAAACATGTAGCAATGCCAACCAGTTACATCAGCCAGTTGTCTCACTCATTTTTAGGCAGCACTTTGGATGGTAAATGGCATGTGAGTTAGTGACAGGTGAATGTGCAGGTAACATTGCCAAGCACTGTCAGTGACAACTCCACGTTGTAGTTTAGCTCCAGATATCTTTGCTGCAAATGGCACGTCTCAACAAACAGAAACCTGCTGCCCCACAGCTACACGCAGTCATTGCCAGGTAGATGTGCCAGGGAACTACAGATATGGTCAGGAAAATTATGGCTAGCAGGCCAAGCGCACTATAAATGTTTATCAAACACCACCAGGTTTTTCTTTTAAAAGTCAGTTTATGTAACTTAAAACTAGGAAGCTTGATACTAGGAAAATTTTCAACATCTAACACCGATCACTGAGTTCTCTCCTAGCAGTAACGTAGCATTGAAGAACACTTGTAGCAGCTTCTCAAGAGCTGCAGTATTAACACCATACTGAGATGATGTCAGTCTTACTGTTGAGGGAGATGCTTTATAAATCTCCAAAGACTTGTGTGTTCTGCTGAATCCTTGGAAATAACTGTTCTCTGGTGTTTATACTGTAGTATTGGTAACAATAATATTGCAGCTTCATTCATTACATAATTTTTTTCTTGCGTGTTCTGATCCAAAAAAAATTGGAAACACAAAACAAACAGCAGTGACATTCCAAACTGAGAACTAAGAACATGAAACAAGATCACAATCTTTTTAAATTTGGACTTAAACCAATTCCCTCTGACAGTTAATTGCATTGGAGTTAGGCCCCTCAGTGGGACTTCCACCCAATTATCATTAGTTTTATGCCTTTATTACTTGCATGTATACAGCATTAAACTTTCACTGAAAAGTAGCTTAAAAAATAGCTTAAAGGGTATAAATCACCCAGAAGCTTCATACTGCATATTAACCTATAATTAGGGAACAGTGGAAGCCAGAGGTTCCCGTTCTTACTTGTTCAAATCCCCTTCATAGGTAAGAAAGCTGTCATTCAGAAAATGTTTGCAGTGCAGTCTCATTATCTCATTGTCATGGTAAATGATTGGCAATAATCATTGTGCTCTTTAGTGAAAGTGAGAAAGAGAACATTACAGCTCAAGGACTGTCCCAATAATAGAATGTATCATATTAAAACCATAGCCAAAGAAAACACAACAATTGTATGCAGGCTGGTCATGAAGACCAGAATAACAGGTTAACAGAAATAATAGCTGTAATAGGCCAAATAGCCCACACAACCAAACAATAAGATTATCATTGATCACCTATTTTAATTCCACTTTTCTGCCAAATGACTGTATTCGCGATTCACATGATGGCTCATTTATCAATTTCAGGCTTAAAGATGAGGAAGGTTTCACAAAAAATATTCATAAACCCAGATGTAGAAATATATTCAAAACTCAGTCCTAAAGGCCTAACTCTTTGTCCTGTCACACTGATCCCTATTTCAAGATTATATACAGTCAGTGGTAACAGCTTTTCAGTATCTACCCTAACAAGTCCTCCAAGAATTTTATACATTTCAATGAGATTGCCTCTCATTATTCTAAATGCCAGAGAATAAATAGCCTATTCTTCTCAATAGCCCCTCCTAATAGAACCTCTCAGGCTAGGATTCATCTAGTGAGCCTCAACTCCATCCCCTCTAAAGCAAGTAAACACTTCCTCAGATGGGGGAGGAGGGGGGAAAGGGTAGAAAGCATTCCTGATGTGATCTTACCAAAGTCCTTCATAGTCACAATAAATCTTGCTTACTCTCATCCTCAATTCCTTTATAATCAAGGCTAATCAATGGGCATTTTCACATTTACCCCACACTGTACTCCAACAGCCACTTTCTTGTTCTCTCATTTAACCTATTTCTCCTTCCGCCTTTTGTGTCTTCCTTTGCCTACATTCTTCCCTCGGATTATACTATTTCATATATTGCACCAAGGGGAAAGCTGGTCGATCTTATGAGTCCAACCAGTAAGTAGCTATAGGACACAGACCAGGAAGAAAACACCCACCAAGTTTGATCCTTCAATTAACTGCTACCTGCCAAAGTGACAAATAGAGATTGCAAGACGAGAAGACGATAAGATATAGGAGCAGAATTAGGCCATTCAGAGCATCAAGTCTGCTTCGCCATTCAATCATGGCTGATATGTTTCTCACCACCATTTTCCTGCCTTCTCCTGTTACCCCTGATCCCCTTACTAATCAAGAACATAACTATCTCTGCCTTACATACACTCAATGACTTGACCTCGGTAATGTTCTGGGGAAATGAATTCCACAGATTTACCACCCAATGGCAGAAGAAATTCTTTCTCATCTCAGTCCTAAAGGGTTCTCCTTTCGCTCTGAGGTTATGCCCTCAGGTCCTAGTCTCTCCTACCATGGGAAACATCATCTCCATGTCCACTCTACCCAGACCTCTCAGTATTTTGTAAATTTCAATCAGATAGCCCTCATTCTTCTAAATTCAATTGAGTACAGACCCAGAGTCTTGAACTGCTCCTTCTATGAATATGCCTTCATCCTGGGATTATTCTTGTACACCTTCTCTGGCGATCCTCCTTCAACTCCACCACATCATTCCTTAGAACCAGGGCTCAAAACTGCTCACAATATTCCAAATGTTGTCTGACAAGAGCCTTATACGGCCTCAGCAGTACGTCCGTATTCTTGTATTCTAGCCATCATAAAATGAATGCAAACATTGCATTACCATTCCTCACTGCCAAATGAATATACATGCTAACCTTAAGAAAATCTTGAACTATGACTCATAAGTCCCTCTGAGCTTCAGATTTGTGAAGCCCTTAGCTATTTAGAAAATAGTCACTATTCTTCCTACCAAACTGCATTACCTCACACTTCCTCACATTTTATTCCACATGCCGCTTTTTTTGCTCACTCTCCGAGCCTTTCCAAGTCCTTCTGTTGAGCAGCCTCCCCACCTCCTCAACATCACCTGGCCCTCCACCTTTCTTTGTGTCTTTTGTATTCTTAGAAACAATGATCTCAGTTTCTCTATCCAAATTGTGACTGTACAATGTGAATAGTTGTGGTTCCAATATTGATTCTGTGGAACTCCATTAGTTGCTGGCTGACATCCTGAAAAAGTCTCCTTTATCCCCATTTTCTGTCTTTTACCATCAGCCAATCCTTTATCCATGCCCCGATACCATCTCATTACTCAAAGTCAAGAATAAAATCACTTGGCCTTCCTGTTCCTGACCAGCAACCCTTGCTAGGAATGCACAAATGTTGACATCAGTCCAAAATAGAATCACGAAGGGAGTGCACACTGACATTCACCATCAAGGATGCACTAAACATTAGCACTTGAGTGACGTGATGAAGGATGTCTGACAAAAATAAAGCCAGCAATATATCAAGGATGGAACAAGAGAAAATTAAGGAGGATGGAGGTGGAAGATAAAAGGTAGAAGACAGAAATTAGGATGGATACACATTGAAGAACACTGAATGCTTTCTTTTCATACTGAGACATTGTCACTATTTGCCACCAGGTCATGAAATTGCAGAAGCTATAGGTTCATAAGCAGTTTTTAAACCCATGTATAAAACCTCTGCTCTTTGGTTACCCAATGTAATTCTTAGAGAAAGAACCATCTTATTCCATTATTAAAGATGTAAATGTATACTTGATATACTTCCAAATCTTTACCTTTTATACAGTGATATGTACCAGCTGCTTTTACACTATAACTGGTGTGAGAGAATACCTTTTCCAAGTGATTTCTGTTAAGAGATTAGCCAAAACCAAAGGATTTTGTTCCCATAGTTACTATGAATTATGATTTGACTGCTCTAATGATAACTGAAAAAAGTCAGCAATGTGAAGTCGCTACAACAATAATGACAGGACAATGGACTCAAATCAATCCATGGACCTGTGAGGATGTATCTTATTACTCACAGTATTTAAGTTTCTGGTAGAACCCAAAACCTCAGGAAAGTGATGGCACATGTAATACTCTAGAACCTGTTCATTGTTAACAATCATGGCAAAAAAAAACCCTAAACACGCAAACTGAAGATGGAAATGTATGGTGCAGATTGATGGAGCTTTTGTTCCATCCTGTCCTGCTCAATTAAATAGAAGGTGCAAATGCATTGGCAAGCATAAGGAAATATGCATGTTCTACTGTGTTCAGCTTATGGAGAAAACCTAAGTAAAGAGCTAGTCTCCATAACAAAAGATTGGAAAATGTACTGTCCAAGACCAAATACGTGAAGAAATGGTTAAGAAATTACATCAATATTGGATTTTCAGAGCTGACCCATTCTTGAAGAAAAAGAGAACAGAGGTACAAAGGTTTGAGGTTTAGGGAATGAATGTGTCAGACTATGTCAGCACACAGTGTTAATTTCAACCCAGTAAGACTGCAGGGAGTGGGATAACATGGGAGGAGATGTGCTGGTTACACAGGAACAAAACAACTGAAGAAATTTAAATTCACTTGCTCTGATCATAGAAATATGATAAGACAGACGCAAATAAGATTGTGATATAAACAAAGAGAGGTTGGAAGTTGGTCATATATCAAATGTCCAGTTTATTATATGCAAGAGTGTGAGTGGATATACCAGCCCTTGGAGCATTTGCTTTCAAAGTGAAGAGTTAATAAAGGAAAAGGAGTTTGTTACAAAAGAAGACATCTAGCTTTTTGAAGACAGCTTTAGAAAAACTAAGGCAATGAAGCCTAGAATGTCAATAGGGTAGATTTTCAACATGCTGTGTGGATTTTTTTTTTGCAGATTGTCTGCTCATTACAAACATAGCCATGTTTGTGAGGTCTTTTTCTGGCAAGTCTTAAGAAACACTATTATTTCGTTGCAAACACGTGTCATGGGAAATGGTATATGTGACAATGGACGCTCAATTTCAACTCATTGAATTGCAGGAAGAGGAAGAGTGTTCAGGAATATGAGTTTGGAGGTTAGAACTAGGAGGTAAGGTTTTAATAAGTACAAATCCCTTTTATAGTCTTGTTTCACACATTAAGGTAGAAGAGTCTGTCGAGCTATGCATACAATACCGAGGCTAAGGTAATGGAGTGGTTTAGCCTCAGGTTAAACATTTTATCATTGTGATTAGATGTTTGTTTTTGGTGCTGAGAAACCTCTGGGAAACTTTCAGATCTTGAATTGCACTGTGACACAAGGTTAGTATTGAAACTGACAAATAATCAAATCAGCCTCACAGCACAGATACACCCAACTTGGATTGAGTAAAACACTAATGAAGTAATGTAATCCAAAGAGAAAAATCAGTGCTCACAGACCAGCGGAGAAAACTGTTGCTCTTTAAATTTTTATATATCAGTGGGAATACAGCTACAAAGTTACAATTATCCTGCTGGCTCTGAGAACGTGAAAAAATACTTGGTTGATTCTCCACACGTTGCAGCTTTGCGAACTCAAGAGATTGAACTCAGACCGTCATGCACATATGTAAACAAACTGTGCTACACTGCTTTTATATTTATTTCAAGGTCCATGTTTAGTAACCCTGCATAAACTCTTATAAACAAAACTTGGATTTAGTAACAGAGGATTTAAAAGCTGCAGCTTCATGAAGTGCATGTTTATTTCACTGTTTTGCCGTTCCCAGAGAGAATAGTTTATGCAGACAGAGAACCAGGGTCACAAATACTTGGAATCTATTAGAAGCACTGTTTAGGAGGGTATTCTCTTGACAAACTGTTCTGTGTCTGAATAAAGAAGCATTGTCACTGCCAGGCCTAATATTAACAGCCCATATTTTTCAAAAGGGTTTTTCAACTACAATCATGGACAGTAATTTTCAACAGTGTCTTGAAGCCTTATTTTGAACAGCCTGGCCCCTTTGAAAAGAAACTTGCATGCATGAGCAAAAAGCCATGTCCTGTCCCTCTGGCTCTCTCAAATACTGGGCCAAGTTGGTTCTAGGCAGTTGGGATTGACTCTTGAAAATCTATTGGGTGGTTTTGTCCTTTTCTGTTGTGGTGAGTGGGTGTCATGTTTCACACTGTGTCAGTGATGGATTTGGATTGACTGTCAGCTGTGAATTAGTAGCGGTCTAATAGGAAAGGGTGGGGAATAAGAGACAGCAACAGGATACCGTGTCTATCAATGATTGCTAAAGAAAATAATTTAAGAGATGATGCAAATATTTTTCTTTGGTGGTCTGGAAGTATATATATTCCATATACCCAGCCACAAAACCTTACAATTTATGAATGTAATAAATATTTTCAGCCACCCAATCTATACTCCCTGTACTCGCATTCCCCCACCCCCCACCACCATGTGCACTACTCTTTGTATTTCAGGATTTGGTCTCAAAATCTGATCATCCAGTTCACTTCCAACAACAGGACTGTCAGCGTTGAGATCAAAAGTAACACAATTTAACTGTTTACAATGAAGCAATGCATTGTGTAAGGGAGGTGATCATTCAACAACTGCAGTTCACCAAACTCTTCTCCATTCACGCAAATAAGGTTAGATTTAATTTAATAATATTTTTGATTTGCTGTAACTATATAGCTAGCATTGCATTTATGTTCCTAATTGTTGAGAGATAGAAAACCACTGAGTCTCAGAGTTTTTGCACCAATACTAATTGTATGTACGACTCTGCAAATATTGACAGTCACTGTACTTATAATTATGGCTGTCCTGTCAGTGCTGCTCTGAGTGCTCACTGTACCATGACTGTCTCCTCTGTGTAGTTGATTCTGCCTCTCTCCCTGCTTACACTACAGTCTTTTCAGATGCTCCGAGTGTTGTCAATCCCGATATGGGTAGTAATATCTGTCTTCAAGCTGGCTGTCTGAAAAATAACTGCAACATCTCTCCTGTACTGACTGTCTTCCTACTGACAGTAATGAAGGTTTTAAATGTCTGATGGTTGGAATCATTGATAGGCTGAAAAACTTAGCAAGATGGATGAATACATTAAACTTTAAAACAAGTTAAAAAGGGGTCTGAAATGAAATGTACTTAAAATGCTAATTAGTTAGCTCTCATGTTGTTTCCTCAGAGATTACAAATAGCAATTTGTTAGCTTGTCTCAGTAATAGATAAACACCACCCATCATGTTGGGTGCTTGACAAGAGTTCTGGCAGATTGTGTCCTTCATAACTGTGAACAGAAAGAATAAAGCACAGGCTAAAAGGAAAAAGGATTTGAAAAGGAAACACCATCATGCAGTCAAGCAGCAAAAGACTATAAGGGTGGAGTGCAACAGGGAACTGGCCAGGTTCTATTGAACTAAGTGGGTCTAGTTATTATGGTCAATCTGGATGATCAACTTATCATCGAATAAAGTAACTGGTGGATTTGGATTACAACATGCTACAACAAGTCTGACTCCCCAATGCCTGACCACCACGTGTGATGGGATTCTTTCCACTTGCCTGTACGACAGCAGCTCCAATAACATGCAAGGAGCTCAATACCATCCAGGAAAAAGCAGCCCATTCCTTCCACTAGTGACACATAATGGTACACACCAAATGCAGTGCTGCAACTCACTGAGGGTCCTTTGACAGCTTCTTCCAAACCGCAACCTTTTACCACCTAGAGGGTCTGGAGTAGCAGACACCATCAGCTGCAAACTCCTCCTCTTCCCCAAGCAATGTATCATACTGACTTGAAACTATTATCTGTCATTGTCAGTGTTATTATTATCTATCTGTTAGCACTGTGGGCATACCTGTACCAGATGAACTGCAGTTGTTCTGCAGTGATCCTATCTGGAGCAAATAGATAATCACACTGTGCAGCATCCAGAAAGGTTGGCATTAGTGATGGTTAATTTCATTCATTTTTTATTTTGAATTAATTTTCAGTTTTGCTCTGTTCCATTTTTATTAATCTTGATTGAATGAGAAGAAAATCAAGAAGGTTTTACACAATCTTCTCTGCCAGATTACTATCAAGGTGAACATCTTTCTCTAGAGTATTATGTACAATCCAATATTATATGAGCGCAAGTGATAACCAGGTATCGGAGGCAATTCTGAATAGAACAGTTAAATGTAAGCTTAGAAATGGACTAGGTAGAAGAGACTGAGAATGTTTATTCGGAAAAAAGAAACCTCAGGGGATATTATTGAGGGAATAGATCGACTGAGCTATTATGTATGAGGCTTGCACAAACTGAAAAATGGGAACAAAGAATGAGAAGAGGGAAGGTGGGCCAAAAGTTTAGATCAGGCCACTTTATCTAGGGGATGTTGTTTGTGTCAATGGATTGCCTAAGGAAACAGTGGAGACTGACTCTGTTGAAAAATTCAAAGGAGAATTGCATAATTGCTTGAAAGAACCAGAAGTCTGAGGGGTGATTGCACCTCGGACTAAGCTGCTTTCTGTTGTTTTCAATCATATATTTTTGTTTGATTCTAACTTCAGCAAAGTGAGAGATAATAGGGGAAGACTGGAAAGAAGCATTTGAGCAAGACTACTTACCTAAACTGAAAATTGAAAGTGCTGCTTAAACCACCTGCTGTGGCTAAGAACATGAGGTTTTCTGGGGCTACACTCTTGCAGGTATATACTGAATGTATTGGTCCAGTTCTAGCTTCATAAATATTCGACAACAAGCAGGTTCACTTACAGAGCCCTTTATCTAAATAAGCATGCTGACTCAACCTTTACATTTGTTGCATGACTATTTCACAGATCCGTGAGTATTTCCTCTAAGCTATAATCTTGCCTGATGTTTGTTAGATTTTCAAATATACTCTATAATCATGTACTCATAATCTGGGTAAAATAGCCCTGTCAATACTATCCATGTTTTTTGACGTCTAGATCACGTTACTCCCATCCATCACATTTGCTGCTTCAAAATTCTTTCTGCGTGAATAGCTATCATATTTCCTACAAAACAAATTTCTCTTCAAAAGTAAACATTTGGAGTTAGCAACTTTAGGATATCAAGAGGTGAAACCTGCAATACAAATATAGTCTCATTCTTTGAATAGCATCATCAAATGTCCACTTATCTTTCAACCAACGCTACCAGAAATGGAGTAATCTGCCAGTGCACTGTGTTGCTGTTTATGTGACCTTGCTGTGTACAAATTGGCTGCTGTGTTTTTCTATGAAATATATGATGACTATGTTACTTGAAAAACTCATGCACTGAAAAGTAATAAATAAGTAATTTACTAAAAAGGACTTTGGCAAATCACAAGGATACAAGATGTGTTACGAAATCTATTCTTTTTTAAAATTTTATTCTGCAGCCAGTCTCAGTGAAGACTTCAGCATAATTGAGCTTGAAGGTACTTCCAGGATCAAATTTATTTTCCTCCATTTGTCACTGTCTTTCTTTGATATTTGCTAAACAAGTTTTGAAGCCAACGAATTATTTAAAATATTTATTCTGCAAGCTCTTTGAAAATCTTCACACGTGGATCTTTATCAAATATCATTTTGGAAATTTAACTTGTATCCACAGTTTTGTTTGGCTCTTCAAAGAATTCCAACAGATTAATGAGACATGAGCATAGTTATCTCTGATGATTGATGAGCACATACAATGCTTACAAGTGTTTCCTATTACAGATATTTTTAGGTTAACTGATCTTTGTCCCATGTTTTCTTCCATTTCCAAACATTAGAATTACAATTTCAGATTCTCTCTACTGAGAGAACAGTTTGTGTAAACTCTGGACTGGAACCTATGCTTTCACAGATAACTTGTTCTTTTTCAGGGCCCTATTACTCAATTATTATTATTATTATTCCTTATCAGTGCTCTAAACTCACCAAGTTTTAGCAAGAAATTAATCTCTTCAGATTGTTGGAATATGAAACATAAATTAAACTTTTAAACTGAAAGTATCTAAAAATGTTATCAATGAAAATATGAAGTATAAAAGGTATTATTGAATGAACATATTCAACAAAATTTAGCTTTGTAACAATTTTGTAGACAATTTGTTTCCATCTCATCATAAAATCCTCACTGAACACGGCATCAGAAATCTTCTCCACACCCCAGTGCACTTTCTGTTATTGACAACTATTCCAAATGACCCCGAAAGCTGGGAAGATTTCTGTTCTTTCTCAATATCCTAATTTGAAATTGTTCAGCACCAGCGCCATCTGTCCTGGGAATTTGCAATTGCTGTCTTTCCCAGGAACACTAGTGACTCACTTTATCTAACTACTTGAGGAGATTACTTTAGGATGTTTGTGGATGGGTTCCCGAGCAAACAGACAAAACTTAATGATAACACAATACACTGGCGCCTGGGATTTCCACGGGTGTTCTCCCAGTCTCCTGCTGTAGCTCATTGGGAAGGTCAGCGAAATCTCAAATAACTGTGGTAAACAGCCATTTCTGCCATTTCTCCAAAAGGTTTGCTAATTCTCTACCAATGTTAGGGGAGTGAGGTGTTGTTTTTAACAAGGTTAAATACAATCAGTAGGATTTTTGACTGTTATTGATGGTGGTGCAGCCATATTGATGTTGGTGTCTGAGACACCTGCCTGCTTCTGATTGTACGCTGCATGCTCTGTCCATTTCCTCTGACCAGGGAGACCTCTGACTCGACTCAAGTAGCATCAGTTGGGAAACTACACAACCCAATCCACAATGTGCCATCAAGGGATTAACATCACAGGCTATGACTGTATTGGGTGCTTCTGTTTTGCAGTGTAAGCACTCAAACAGAAAATGTGTTTCTGTAAAACATATTCTCCAGATGAACACTTGTTTATTTCTCTTTGAGAATATTTCATCCCACTGAAATCTATAAATCTCTCCATTGAAAAATATTGATCAAATTTAATCTGGTAGCCAAAACTGGATGATCTGGGGAATGTAGCTGATCTCACGATCATCTGAAGACTCCATTATTCTAATTTTTTAATATTGGAAAACATCAAGTCAATTCATAACAAAATGTGGAAAACTTTGATGAGTAAATCTAACATCAAGAGACAAAGTGATGAAAACTTGGTTCAATGCAGAGAGTTAATTTATAGCAATTGGGTAGAATGAGAATTTCTTAGGTTACTGGCTACTCATCCTTATAAAACTAAATTTAAGACAACATCACGCTTCTTCTAACAGAACTACTGCAGCTGTAACATTTCTTGTTCTTTTGGTTAAAATGAATATGACAGATACACTGGACTCCAGTGCATCGGTGTAAATTAGAACTGGGGAAATTAGAACTTGCTTTGATAAACTGCTGGACAACATTAGAATAAAAACAGTTAAATCAGCAAAGAAAAATTAGGAAAATTGCCATGGTCTTGTTATTTAATCATTTACTTTAGTCAAAGGGAAAAAGAGTCTCAAGGCATTTTGTTATAGCATAGCCAAATTTAGAGCAAGTTAAATTATAAAAGGGAACATTGCAATATCCACAAAGTGATCTTTAACTTTGAATGAAGCTACGTCTGTCTCACTAAATGAACTCAGACAGAGGTGAAAAGAAAGGCAGGAAACAAGTTCACAAATTCTGGCAAGACACAAAGACCAGGAGGTACAATTTGGGGGCAGGGGGAGGTGGGGGAATCAAAATAAGTGAGAATTCCTTCATATAACGGACTGTAGTTCGTCCTATCTGGCTATCCATTGCTGTATTTGCAGTTCATCACATTACTTGCTGACTAATCAAGTGTATTGCTCAGTCTACTTCCTATCGATTTGTCACTCAAGCCCATGTTATACTACACATACCATCATATTGGATAACTGACCTTCAGTAAGTTTATGTTGTAATTGCTAAATGGTCAGCATCTTTTGTTGAGAACCTGTTGTTCTACCTATATTTTCATTCATTGTCACTGAATCCAGTACAGTTCACAAAAGAGAGGAAAGATTACTTTATGTAAGAGTATTTGCACTGATGTAGCGAGCACTTTTCATGCCTTCAGAATGCCACAAAATGCCACACAATGAACAGATTACTTTTTAATATGAGGTCACTGATGTTGTGCAAGCAAATGTCTGCATACGCAAGTAATATTCCAAAATAAAGTAAGACAAAATGCCAGTTAATCTGTTCAGCTGGTGTTGACCAGGCCATTGGGAAAATTCCCTGTTCAGCGTGATGCCATGTAATCTTTTACACTCTCTGAGAAAGTCTACAGCCTAGACAGATCAAACCTAACATGAAACTCACCAAAGACCATCTAAAGCAGCTATCATGAATAAGCCAGTTATTTTGTACAGACCTGGAAATATCACTTGATCACTGATGATAAACAGACTGTTTTCTGCTCGTTGCCATGGGGCAGATTTGATGAGATTAAATCAGAAATCCAGAAAACTAACTTTTTCTGATGTTTTTACGCTTAAAACTCAACAGATTGAGAATCGGTACCAGAAATGCTGGCAACCATGTTGCTGTCTAGAATACTCTAACATTTACAACTTAGATGTTGGAAGTACACAACAATTTGGTAACTGATATCAAATATAATCTGACCCAAATTCCAGTAAAATGGATCCCTCAATTAGCATCTTCGGAACATTTGCAATACAGAAGGAGAAAAACAATCAGAAAAGCCCTGGGCATTTGGGGAGATCCCACTGCCAGCTTCCTTTACCTGAGGTAGCAACACCTTTACCTGAGGTAGCCAGAGGAGCCCAAGATCAGTGAGTTAGAACAGAGAGGTAGACAAGTGTGGGGTCCTTGAATGGTGAAGGCAGACTGTATGATTGGGGTATGTTAAAAATTTTCTAAAAGGTACAGACATAGGTGACTGTTTAGGTGGGGGTGTTAGGGGAGGAAGGAGGTGTAGTGAGTGCTGTGTAAGTGTGTGTTTGATGAGGGTTTGGAGGGGGAGGGAGGAGTGGGGGTGTTGTCCATAGGAGGAGAGGGGGTTGTGAATATCCTCAGTGGTGCAGATAATCGTTAATTGCCCCAGAAGGGCATATCAGGGTGGTTGTGGGAAGTGGAGAATTTCTCTAAAGAGAGTAGAGAGGGGGTGTGTACCATCTCCCTTTCCCCTGTGTAAGAAAGACATGCAGGTATTCACACCGAAGGACAGTGAAAGTCGGGACACTTTTCCAAAAGCAAGCAGTCGGGCCCCGAATTCCGGAGCTGCAGAACATTGCAATACTGGCTGCACTTACCCTCACTAACAGCACAGCCGCCGACTGCTGCTCGCTCCCAGCTTCTGAACACAGCTCCCAGCGGCAGATAAAAGGTGAGATCTTTCCATTGAGTGCAGAGTATCTCTCACACGACGAAGTGTCCGCACATTGCCACGGACACCAGCGATAACACAGGCTCCAATAGCGAATGAGCAGGATCTCTGACCCGCCCCGTTCCCTGTGTCTGCAAACAGCTCCCAGATATGGGGAATAATTATTACGTACCTATTGTAGTGGTGGTATCTGTTTTGTATTAGCTGGTCTTCGTACACAGTGCCAAGTACTGGGGGCGCAGGATGGGGGGGTGAGGGGCTAGTGGGTGGGTTGGGGCAAAGATTGTCTGGACAAGGAGTGGCAAAGTGGGCAAAGGGATTTGCTCGGAGAGAGGGAAAGTGATAGTTTGAGGGAGGGAGAGACACTGGGGGCTCGGGGAAGACCGTCAGAAGGGCAGAAGCAGATAGAGGGAGGCGAGATCACTTGGAGACTTCCTGGAGATGTTCATTTCCAATCCTCCTCTCCAGGTCCTGGCGGAGCAGCCGGGACCCCCTGTGGAAGCGGAGTCGCCCCAAACATGGACTGGAGCCATCAGCTAAGAACGTGGCTGCGCTATCAGAGCCGCGGGCCTGGGAGGACCGGCACATGGCGTTTGTGTAGTGACAGGGCAGTCAGGGGGGTATCAGGGCAGTGACAGGGCAGATAGAGGGTATCAAAGCAGTGGCAGAGCAGTTAGGGGGTTTCAGGACAGTGAGTGGGCAGTTAGGGGGGTATTAGGGCAGTGACAGGGCAGATAGAGGGTATCAGGGCAATGACAGTAGTAAGGGAGTATCAGGGCAGTGAGTGGGCAGTTAGGGGGGTATTAGGGCAGTGACAGGGCAGATAGAGGGTATCAGGGCAATGACAGTAGTAAGGGAGTATCAGGGCAGTGAGTGGGCAGTTAGGGGGTTTCAGGGAATGAGTGGGCAGTTAGATGGGTCAGTGCAGAGATCTGGGGGGGGGTCGGGTCTGGGGGGAGAGAGGGGATCAGTGAGAGTGGGGGAAGACGGGACTGGGGGAAGACGGGACTGGGGGTGGGGGAAGACGGGACTGGGGGTGGGGGAAGACGGGACTGGGGGTGGGGGAAGACGGGACTGGGGATGGGGAGGGGGAGGGGTTCAGTGAGGGTGGGGGTGACCGGGACTGGGGGTGGGGGAGGGGGTGACCGGGGCTGGGGGAGGGGGTCAGTGAGGGTGGGGGTGACCGGGACTGGGGGAGGGGGTCAGTGAGGGAGGGGGTCAGTGAGGGTGGGGGTGACTGGGGGTGACTGGGGGTGACCGGGACTGGGGGAGGGGGTCAGTGAGGGAGGGGGTCAGTGAGGGTGGGGGTGACCGGGGCTGGGGGAGGGGGTCAGTGAGAGTGAGGGTGAGGGTGAGGGTGAGGGTGACCGGGGCTGGGGGGAGGGGGTCAGTGAGGGTGGGGGTGGGCGGGACTGCTGGGTGGTGGAGTGGAGGGGCTGTACTCTTCCCCCTCTGCCTCCACCCGCCGGTAACCCGGAGCGAACCCGTCCCTGCCCAAGGAAGCGGGCGAGCTGCCGGAGTCACTGCCCGGAGATGTCCCGGTGGTTCAAATAGAAACGAAAATACACAGAAGGAAGGTTCTCAAAAACAAAGTTACCCTTTCATCCTGGGCACTGCATTGCCCCCCACCCCCTCCCCAGCCTGACAGCATTGGGCACTACCACCCTCTGAGCTTACCTTACCTTTAGCCCTGTCCCTGTCAGTGATGTTGTAGTCCGGCTCGGAATGGCTCAGGATGTTGAACTGCTTCTCCAAGGCATTGAAGAGAGAGAGAGAGAGCCCCTCACTCCCTGAATGGTCTTCTCTGCAGCCCTTGGTCTCGGGACAGCTGCCAGTGAGTCCGGGCATTAAACTTAAAGCTGGGTGCCCAGTGATCTGCCATTGCCCACGGGAACCAGCCCTTGGGGAGGGGGCTGGACGGGGAGTGTGGGGGGGGGGGGGGGGTCAGAATCAGAGAAACTGCCCAATCTTACAGCTCAGAGCCCTTGGTTTCAACTCTCTGCCCTTCACTGCCACACATACAGAGACACTTCTGTTCTCTGCTGTCTATGTGCTGTAACGGGGGGGGGGGGGGGGGGCAGCGGTTAAAATCTTATTGCTCGCAGTTGTCAATTGCCCCGGGTCTCACCCGGGCTGCAGGCGGGAGAAGATCCTCCCCCCCACCCCCCCTTACTCCCTTCCCCTGGATCTCCCGGAGCAGCTCCAACTCTGCCTGTGTGAGCTCCCACCCAAATACAAACTCCAGCCTTTGAGGAAGAAGTTTCCTGAGTGCCCTCCCAGGCTGTGGTCCCGAGGCTCTGAGCTCCCTTCCAGCTGATGTGGGACTGAACCGACTGCCCACTCACTCACACTCTCAGCTCTGGATGGGTGTCTGTCCTCCTGAATATCCACCGCACCCCAAAACGATTAAAACAAAAACCCCTTTCCACTGAATTCAGGGCTGAGTTTGCAGCCGCTCCTGCCTGCAGAGTGAAGTGTCAGGTTACTCATAACCGCCTAATAGATTCACGACAGCTGTCAGCGAGCAAGTACTGTCCCTCCGGCTCCCAAATACTGAATGGAAAGGAACAGCCGGGGAAATTAAACGCAACATATAAAGGCACGGAGGAGGCAGAACAAAAACAAAATCAAGAACCACGCCGGATATAAGGTGAGCCTCTGGGATTCTCAGCCCTCAGTGATCCCCACATAATTGTCCCACTGTTGTCATTGCCCCCCACTGTCCGACCACTGGATAGTGAGTACCCGGGAGCGAGTTGAAACCCACTTCCGCCAACGAGGAGCTGCAGACCAAGTTCGAAGTGCCCAAAAGAGGGGGAGCAGCCAGTGCAGACACCCCGTGCTCAATTCTTCCCTCAACCCTTATCATGGCATCAGTTTTGCCAGCTGATTGCACTCGAAGTTGAGATTGCTTTTGAGTCCTTTCTCCTGCGGATGATCGGTCTGTTTCAGTACATTTACCTAGAACTGGCCACATTCCCTCAGTCACCCCCTCCCCCTTTCCACCACCCGCCCAATCCCTAAAAGACTGCCTCGCCTGGAAGACCATTCTGCATGTTCACAGAAAAAAGTTGCTGGAAAAGCTCGGCAGCATCTGTGGAGAGAAAACGTTTGGTGACCTTTCCTCAGAACTCGTTTTTTTATACCACGTACTCATCCCTGTCTGTTTGAAGATTAACTGAAACAAATAATTGTGGGCGCTGGAAATTAAAAAGCCAGAAATTGCTGGAGAAACTCATCAGGTCTGGTGGCACCTGTGGAGAGAAAAACAGTGTTAGTAGAGTCATAGAGCTGTACAACACGGAAACAGACCCTTTGGTCCAACTCATCCATGCCAACCAGATCTAGTCCCATTTGCCAGCACTTGACCCATATCCTTCTAAACCTTTCCTATTCATATACCCATTCAGACGCCTTTTAAATGCTGTAATTGTACCAGCCTCCACTACTTTCTCTGGAAGCTCATTCCACACTCACACCACCTCTGTGTGAAAATGTTGCCCCTTAGGTCTCTCTTAAATATTTTCCCTCATCCGAAACCTATGCCCTCTAGTTCTGGACTCCCCCACCGCAAGGAAAAGACCTTGTCTATTTACCCTATCCATTCTCCTCATGATTTTATGAACCTCTATAAGGTCACCCCTCAGCCTCCAATGCTCCAGGGAAAACGGTCCAGCCTATTCAGCCTCGCCCAATAGCTCAGATCCTCCAACCCTGGCAACACCCTTGTAAATCTTTTCTGAACCCTTTCAAGTTTCCATACTCCGTTAATGTTTCAAGTTCAGTGACCTTTCTCCGCAAGAATCTTAAATTGGTCTTTCATCAATTTGATCTCTAAACACTCAGGTCATATGTGTATATATGTATATATTTTACACAATACATTTAGAAGTATTTGTTTTGTTGCATGTTTGCTGTCCTACAGCTTTCCAGCAACTCCCCTGATAGTCACCTGCAGTTATCAATAATCCCCTAAACACAGGGGAGATGTTTTCAATCAACATGTTCAATTCTTTTACAACATATCTCTGAAGCAGATGGTACGTGAACCCAGACCTTCTATCCCAGAGGTAAGGGTACTATCACTACAAGACTAGTACCCTCTGGGATTCACTGTGCATGAGTCCCTGTGACCATTCCCCTCTCAAACAGATAGAGTATACCATTTTGGATACTGTTCGGGGAGGAGGAATGGCCTCTCAGGGGAAAGCAGGGACCGCCAAGATTGTGGCACCATATTTGGCACTGCTGCACAGCTGGGGAGGCAAAAAACTGGGAGAGCTTTAATGATAGGGAACTCGATTGTAAGGAAAACTGTGGCAGCATACAGGACTCTTGAATGGTATGTTGCCTCCTTAGTGCCAGGGTCAGGGATATTTCAGAGAGGTTCCAGGATATTCTGAAGGAGGAAGTGAATAGCCAGCAATTGTGGTACATGCTAGTACCAGTGATGTGAGTGAAAAGAAATGAGGTCCTGCAAAATGAATTTAGAGAGTCAGGAAGGAGATTAAAGAGCGCTATTCCTGCTTCCTAAACTGCTTTCAAATAAACCTGTTGAATTATAACCTGGTGTTGTGTGATATTTAACCTTACTCCAGGATGTAGAAGTTTCAGACACAGTAGTGGGGAAGAGAGGTGGAGGCACTGCATTATTGATAAAGGAAACCATCACTGTAGTAATGAGGCAGGACATCCCGGTAGAGTCTCCAAAAGAGGCCATCTGTGTAGAGTTGAAAATAAAACAAGGGGTGATTACCTTTCTGGGATTCTGGGATTCAGGCCTCCCAACAGAGAGAGGGAGATAGACGGGCAGATTATGCAGGCAAATCACAGAAATGTGTGAGAGAAACAGGTTTTTAGTTGTAGGAGCCTTCAACTTTGCTAACATTAACTGGGATTGCCTTATTGTGAGAGAATTAAATGTTGTAGAGTTTTTAAAGTGCATCCAGGAGAGCTTTTTGTGCTAATATGTAGATAGTCCTACTAGAGGTTGTTGGGGCAGGGAATGAAGCCATTCAAGTCGTTGAAGTTTCAGTGGGCAAGCGTTTTTGGTATAGTGACCATAACTCTGTAAGTTTTGAAGTCATCATGGAACAGGATAAGGATAGTGCAAAGTGTCTAAACTGGGGAAAGGCCAAATACAATATCATTAGACAGGCTCTGGCAAACATAGACTGGGAGCAGCTACTTGCAGGTAAGTCTACATTTGGAAAGTGGAAGTCTATAAAATGAAGTGTTGTGAGAATTCAGGGTCAGCGTGTTCCTCTAAGAGGGAAGGGAAAGGGCAGCAAGTCCAGGTTGCCCTGGATGTCAAGGGAAATTGAGAGTTTGATAAAGAAAAATAAGGAAGCATACATCAGCTGCAGCACATTAAACCAGGGGAAAGCCATCAAAAGTAGGAAGTTGCTTAAAAAAGCAGCAACGATGGGCCATTAAATACCTTTGGCACATGGGGTCAAGGAAAACCCAAGACTTCTTATGAGTACGTTAAGAGTAAGAGAATTACCAGGGAAAGAGTGGGACCAATTAGAGACCAAAGGGGCAACCTCTGCATGGAGCCAGTGAATGTAAGTGAGGTCTTAAATGAATATTTATCTTCTGTATTCACAGAGGAAAAAGACAATAAAGCTAGGGAAATAAAAAAACCAAAAGTACTGCAGATGCTGTAAATCGGAAGCAAAAACAGAAGTTGTTGGAAAAGCTCAGCAGGTCTGGCAGCATCTGTGAAGAAGAATCAAAGTTATCATTTCAGGTCCAGTTCTGAGGAAGGGTCACCGGATACGAAATATTAACTCTGATTTCTCTTCACTGATGCTGCCAGATCTAATGCAGCCACGGATTTCAGCTGGGATTATCATGTTCTAGAACATGTTAAAGTAAATACGGAGGAGGTATTAGATAGGTTAGCAGGCATAAAGGTGCATAAGTCCACAGGGTCTGATGAAATGTATCCCAGGCTGCTGAGATTGCTGGGGTCCTGATGAATATATTTAATACTCTGCCATTCACAAGTGAAGTGATGGATGTCTGGAGGATAGCTAATGTGGTACTTCTGTTCAAGAAGGGCAGTAGGGGTAGGCCAGGTAATTACAGACGAGTAGCCTGATCTTAGTGGTAGGGAAATGATTGAAAACAATTCTAAGCACAGGATTAATTAATACTTGGAAAGTCAGGGATTGATCAAGGATAGTCAGCATGGATTTTTTATACAGAGATCCTATCTGACTAAATTAATTGAGACGTTGTAAAGGTGACTCAATATATTAACCAGGGTAGTACTATTGATGTGGCCTTTGACAAGGTCCTACATGAAGGATGGTCCAAAATGTAAGGACCCAATGGGACCCAAGGTAGGTTGACAAACTGGTTCCAAAATTAGCTTATGAATAGGAGACAAAGGGTGATGGTGGAGGGTTGATTTTATAATTGGAAGCCTGTGACCATGAAAGGGATCGATGCTGGGACCCTTGCTGATCGTTATGTACATTAATGACTTGGATGTGTACATAGAAGGTATAATTAGTACATTTGCAGGTGACATGAAAATTGGTGGTGTTGTTGATAGTGAGGACTTGGTCTCAAGCTATTGCCTCACAATGATCAACTGACAAATTATGCAGAGCAATGGCAGGTGAATAATCCCATTAAGTTTGAGGCAATATATTTTGGGATAGAAATGAAGGATATACACAATGAGTGGTCATTCCCAAGGGAATACTAAGGAACAAAGGGACCTTAGTGTATAAGTCCATAGTTCCCCAATGGTGTGAGCACAGTTAGACAGGACAGTGAAGTGGCATATGGGATGTTTGCCTTCTTAGAGGGGGAATAGAATATAGGAGCAAGGAAGTCTTGTTATAATTTTATAAAACATTGGTTAGGCCACAGATGGAATACTCCATCTGCGGTTCTGGTCACCACATTACCAGAAGAATATGGTTGCACAAGAGAGAGTGCATAGAAGATTTACCAGGATGTTGCCTGGATGAAAAGTCTCACTTATGAGGACAGACTGGGTAGGCTGAGTTTGCTTTCCTTGGAACTGAGGAATCTGAGGGGGGACCTGATGGAGGTGTACAAAATTTAGGCAGAGTAGGTCATGAAAATCCCTTCATCATGACAGACATGTTTAACACCAGAAGGCATAAGTTTCAGTTGATGAACGAATGGTTTACAGGAGATCTGAGGAAAAGTTTTATCACCCAGAGGTTAGTAGATATATGGAATGTGCTGCCTGAGAGGGTAGTGGAGGCCAGTACTCTCACAACATTTATAAAACGTCTGGATGAGCTCTCAAAATGTTGGGTCATAGTGGGCATGGACCATCGCAGGTAAATGAGATTAGTGTAGTTTGATGTTTGTTGGTGAGCATAGACATGATGGGCCAAAGGGTCTGTTTCTGGGTTGTGTACATTTGTGATTCCAAACACAGAAGAATGTTTAAGAACATTGCAGACAGGATTAATCAAAACTTGGAAAGGTAGGGTTTGATCAAGGATAGTCAGCATGGATTTGTTACATGGAGAGTCTATCTGACTAATTTAATTGAAATGTTTGAAAAGGTGACTCAATATATTGATGAGGGTAGTGCCATTGATGTGGCCTTTGACAAAGTCCTACATGAAGGATGCTTCAAAATTTAAGACCCAATGGGATCCAAGGTAAGTTGACAAACTGGTTCCAAAATTGGTTTGCAAACAGAAGGTGATGGTGGGGGGTTGATTTTGTAATTGGAAGCCTGTGATTGTGAAATTGACCATGTTGTGGATGAAGAAGAGAAAAATGGTGGATAGCAGGATAATATCAATGGATTGGTCAGAACATTTCAGGGGAGTTTAAACTGGAGAAGTGTGAGGTAATAGATTTGGAGTGCACTAACAAGGAAAGGGATGGTATATACAATGGAAGGAAGGTTTTCAATAAAGGGAGGGGAACAGAGGCACCTTAGAGTGAACACACAGGTCTCTCAAAGTAGACAACAGGTGGATGTATTGGTCAAAAAAGTATATGGAATGAAAAACAAAACAATACAAGCCTTGTTTTAAAGGCTTGGATGGGGAGGAATTTGTTAAGTATGTACAAGAAAACTTCCTTATTCTGTATGTGGATGTACCTACTTGAGAAGGAGCAATGTTTGACCTTCTATTAGGAATTAAGGCAGAGCAAGTGACTGAGGTGTCAATGGGAGAGCACGTTGGGGCAAGTGATCATAATTCTTTTAAAATAGCTATGGAAAAGGATAGAACCAATCAAAATGTTAAAGTCCTAAATGGAAGCAAGGCCAATTTTGATGGTATGAGACAGAGTCACAGAGATGTACAGCATGGAAACAAACCCTTTGGTCCAACCCGTCCATGCTGACTAGATATCCCAACCCAACCTAGTCCCACCTGCCAGCACCCGGCCCATATCCCTCAAAACCCCTCCTATTCATATACCCATCCAAATGCCTCTTAAATGTTGCAATTGTACCAGCCTCCACCACATCCTCTGGCAGCTCATTCCATACACATACCACCCTCTGTGTGAAAAGGTTTCCCCTTAGGTCTCTTTTATATCTTTCCCCTCTCACCCTAAACCTATGCCCTCTAGTTCTGGACTCCCCAACCCCAGGGAAAAGACTTTGCCTATTTATCCTATCCATGCCCCTCATAATTTTGTAAACCTCAGCCTCTGACGCTCCAGGGAAAACAGCCCCTGCCTGTTCAGCCTCTCCCTATCACTCAAACCTTCCAACCGTGGCAACATCCTTGTAAATCTTTTCTGAACCCTTTCAAGTTTCACAACATCTTTCCAATAGGAAGGACACCAGAATTGCACGCAATATTCCAACAGTGGCCTAACCAATGTCCTGTACAGCTGCAACATGACCTCCCAACTCCTGTACTCAACACTCTGTCCAATAAAGGAAAGCATACCAAACACCTTCTTCACTATCATATCTACCTGCGACTCCACTGTCAAGGAGTTATTAACCTGCATTCCAAGGTCTCATTGTTCAGTAACACTCCCTAGGACCTTACCATTAAGTGTATAAGTCCTGCTAAGATTTGCTTTCCCAAAATGCAGCACCTCGCATTTATCTGAATTAAACCCCATCTGCCACTTCTCTGCCCATTGGCCCATCTGGTCAAGATCTGGTCGTAATCTGAGGTAACTCTCTTCGTTGTCCACTATACCTCCAATTGTGGTGTCATCTGCAAACTTATTAACTGTACCTCTCATGCTCACATCCAAATATTTATGTAAATAACAAAAGGCAAAGGACCCAGCACCAATCCTTGTGGCACTCCACTGGTCACAGATCTCCAGTCTGAAAAACAACCCTCCACCACCACCCTCTGTCTTCTACCTTTGAGCCAGTTCTGTATCCAAATGACTAGTTCTCTCTGTATTCCATGAGATCTAACCTTGCTAATCGGTCTCCCATGGGGAACCTTGCCGAACGCCTTACTGAATTCCATATAGATCACATCTACTGCTCTGCCCTCATTAATCCTCTTTGTTACTTCCTCAAAAAGCACTCAATCAAGTTTGTGAGACATGATTTCCCATGCACAAAGCCATGTTGACTATCCTTAATCAGTCCTTGCCTTTCCAAATACATGTACATCCTGTCCCTCAGGATTCCCTCCAACACCGACGTCAGGCTCACAGGTCTATAGTTCCCTGGCTTGCCCTTACCACACTTTTTAAACAGTGGCACCACGTTTGCCAACCTCCAGTCTTCCGGCACATCACCTGTGACTATCGATGATACAAATATCTCAGCAAGAGGCCTCGCAATCAGTTCTCTAGCTTCCCACAGAGTTCTCTGGTACACCTGATCAGGTCCTGGGGATTTATCCACCTTTACCCGTTTCAAGACATCCAGCACTTGCTTTTCTCTCATTTGGACATTTTGAAAGATGTCACCATCTATTTCCCTACAGTCTATATCTTCCATATCCTCTTCTACAATAAATCCGAATTCAAAATACTCATTTAGTATCTCCCCCATTTTCTGCAGTTCCACACAAAGGCCGCCTTGCTGATCTTTGAGGGGCCCCATTCTCTCCCTAGTTACCCTTTTGTCCTTTATGTATTTGTAAAAACTCTTTAGATTCTCCTTAATTCTATTTGCCAAAGCTATCTCATGTCCCCTTTTTGCCCTCCTGATTTCCACCATTAGTATACTCCTACTTCCTTTATACTCCTCTAAGGATTCACTCGATCTATCATCTCTATACCTTACATATGCTTCCTTTTTCTTAACCAAACCCTCCATTTCTTTAGTCATCCAGCATTCCCTATACCTACCAGCCTTTCCTTTCACCCTGACAGGAATATACTTTCTCTAGATTCTCGTTATCTCATTTCTGAAGGCTTCCCATTTTCCAGCCATCCCTTTACCTGTGAACATCTGCCTCCAAACAGCTTTCGAAAGTTCTTACCTAATACCATCAAAATTGGCCTTTCTCCAATTTAGAACTTAAACTTTTAAATCTGGTCTATCCTTTTCCATAATTATTTTAAGTCTAATAGAATTATGGTTGCTGGCCCCAAAGTGCTCCCCCACTGACACCTCAGTCGCCTGCCCTGCCTTATTTCCCAAGAGTAGGTCAAGTTTTGCACCTTCTCTGGTAGGTACATTCACATACTGAATCAGAAAATTGTCTTGTACACACTTAACAAATTCCTCTCCATCTAAACCCTTAACACTATGGCAGTCCCAGTCTATGTTTACAAAATTAAAATCCCCCACCATAACCACCCTATTATTCTTACAGATAGCAAAGATCTCCTTACAAGTTTGTTTCTCAATTTCCCTCTGACTATTAGGGGGTCTATAATACAATCCCAATAAGATAATCATTCCTTTCTTATTTCTCAGTTCTACCCAAATAACTTTCCTGGATGTATTTCCAGGAATATCCTCCCTCAGCACAGCTGTAATGCTATCCCTTATCAAAAACGCCACTCCCTCTCCTCTCTTGCCTCCCTTTCTATCCTTCATGTAGCATTTGTATCCTGGAACATTAAGCTGCCAGGGAACATTCAAAAGTTGATTGTTGGAGGCTATTTGCAGTTAAAGGACAATTGGGAAGTGAGAGCCCTTCAAAAGTAAGATAGTGAGAGTTCAGACACAGTACGTTCTTGTTCGTGTGAAGGGCAAGGCTGGTGGATGTAGAGAACGTTGGATGACTCAAGATCATTGAGACTCTGGTCAAAAAAAAGAAAGAGGCATATATGAGATAGAGACAGTTGGGATCAAATGAAGGCCTGGAGGAGTATAAGAGCAGTAGGAGTATACTTAAGAGGAAAATCAGGAGGGCAAAAAGGGGACATGAGATAGCTTTGGCAAATAGAGTTAAAGAAAATCCAAATAGATTCTATAAGTACATTAGAGGCAAAAGGTTAATTAGTGAAAGAATACAGCCCCTTAAACTGGCCATCTCTGTGTGGACCACAGGAAATGGGTGAGATACTAAATGGATATCTCACATAAGTATTTACTGTGAAAAAGGACATGGAAGCTACGGTACTTAGGGAAATAAATAGTGACGTCTTAAAAGAGTTCATATTGCAGAAGAGGAGGTGTTGGGGGTTTCAAAATACATAAAGGTAGCTAAATCAGATATATCCCAGAAATTTTGGGGAATCTAGGGAAGAGATTGCTGAGATATTTATATCATCAACAGCCATGGGTGAGGTGTCAGAAGCCTGGAGGTTGGTTAATGTATAAGTACCATTGTTTAAGAAAGATTGTACGGAAAAACAAGGGAACTACAGGTTGGCGAGCCTTATGTCAGTGGTGGGTAAGTTGTTGGATGGGATATTAAGGGACAGAATTTACATGCATTTGGAAAGGCAAGGACTGATTAGGGATAGTCAACAATGTTTTGTGCATGGGAAAATGTGTTTCACTAATTTGATTGAGTTTTTTGAAGAGCTGTCTACATGGACTTCAGGAGAACATTCAACAAGGTTCCGCAAGGTAGGTTGGCTAATAAGGTTAGGTCACATGAGATCCAGGAGGAGCTAGCCAATTGGATACAAAATTGGCATGATGGTAGGAGAGAGTGGTAGTAGGCAGTTGCTTTTCAGACTGGAGGACTGTACCAGTGATGTGACACAAGGATTGCTGCTGGGTCCATTGCTTTTCATCATGTATAAAAATGATTTGGATATGATTATAGGAGGTATGTTTAGTAAGTTTGCAGATGACACTAAAATAGGTGGTGTAGTGGACAGGGAAGATTATCTCAGAGTACAATGAGACCTTGATCAGATGGGCCAATGGGCCGAAGAGGTGCAGGTGGAGTTTAATTTAGATAAATGTGAGGTGTTGCATTTTGAAATGCAGACCAGGAAAGGGCTTATACAGTTAATGGTACAGCCCTGGGAGGTGTTGCTGAATAAAGAGACCTGGGGGTACAGGTTCATATTTCCTTGAAAGCAGAGTCGCAGGTAGATAGGGGAGTGAAGAAGGCATTTGGTGTGCTTACCTTCATTGATCAGTGCGTTGAGTATAGGAGTTGGGATGTCATGTTGCAGCTGTACAGGATATTGGTGATGCCATTTTTAGAATTTTGTATACAATTCTGGTTGCCCTTCTAGAGGAAAGATGTTGTTAAACATGAGAGGGTGCAGAATAGATATACCACGATGTTGCCAGGACTGGAGGGTTTGAGTTATAGGGAGAGGGTGAATAGGCTGGGGTTTATTCCCTAGAGTGTTGGAGGGTAAGGGTTGACCTTATAGAGGTTTATAAAATCATGAGTGGCATTGGTAGGGTGAATAGCCTAGGTATCATTCCTAGATTGGGAGAGTCCAAATCCAGAAGGCACACATTTAAGGTGAGAAGGGATAGATTTAGAAAGGACGTAAGGTCCGTGCATGGAATAAGCTGCCAGAGGAAGTGGTGGAGGTGGGTACAATTACCACATTTAAAAGTCATCTGGTTGAGTGTATGGATAGGAAGGTTTAGAGGATATGAGCCAAATGTTGGCAAGTGGGACTAGGTCAGATTGGGATAACTGGTCAGCATGGATGAGTTGGACTAAAGGGTCTGTTTCCATGCTGTGTGACTCTATGACTCTAAGTCATATTGGACTTGAAACATTAACTTTAACATTATGTTACAGAGCGTGAGAACAAATGTTGAATACAATATGCAGTTCTTATTAAAGGAAGAATTGAAAGGCAATGCTGGCAGTTCAGAGGAGATTGAATGGATGATGCTTGGAATGAATGGGTTGCCTGATGGGGATAGATTGGACAGACCAGGCCTGTTTCCACTTTATTGGAGAAGAGTGAGACGTAACTTGATTGGAGTCTATAAGATCCTGAATGCTCTTGACAAGGTTACTGTGGAAAGTATGCTTTTGTTGGTGAGTCTAGATCTGGTGGACACTATCTTAAAAGTAGGGACAGAATTGAAGAGATTTTTTTACTCAAAGTGTTGTTCCACTTTGGAATTCCCTGCCTCTGAAGGCAGGGTCATTGAATATGTTTTAAGGTGAAGTAGATAGATTTGTGTTCGATGGGAAATCAAAGGTCATCAGGGATAGATGTGTATAGATTTAGGACAGATATCGGGGTAGTTTCTTTACTCAGCGAGTAGTAGGGGTGTGGAATGGCCTGCCTGCAACAGTGGTAGAATCACCGATTATTAAGGGCATTTAAATGGGCATTGGTCATATATATGGATAATAATGGAATGGGGTAGGTTAGATGGGCATCAGATTAATTTCACAGGTCGGGGCAACATCGAGGGCCAAAGGGTCCGTACTGCACTGTAACGTTCTATGTTACATGTTCTATGAATATGGAATTTGAAACATGAACAGACCATGTGGCATGGTGGATCAGGCATGAAGGACTGATTGGTCTACTTCTGCTTCTAATTTATATGTTCATATGTAGCTCTATTTCTCTCTCCACAGATGCTGCCAGATCTGCTACGTTTCTCCAGCACTTTAGTTTTTTTTTGTGTTAATCCAATCTAACTACATAGGTCACCGAAATGAGCGCTTATCTTTCTCATCCAGAACATTTCAATCTCTGTTCCAATCCAACAAGAACACACCTCCCTCCTACCACTTTCTCAGGATATCTGGGAAAGAGCAGTCACTTATGTCTTGCCACATTCCTTGATAACCCAAATGATAAATCAGCAGCTGCTCCAAGGTGTAAAGTAGAAACGACAGAGCAGTGAACATTTTTAAACGTGTGAAGTTTAATTGAAGATGATATTATATTAACCAACTCTGCCATCTCTATGAATTGAACTGACAAAGTTGTGTGCTTTAAAATGTGAGTGGTATCAATCAGCTGTGATAACCATTAAAAGGTAAGTTAAAAATCACACAACACCAGGTTCTAGTCCAACAAGTTTAATTGGAAGCACTAGCTTTTGGAGCACTGCTCCAATTTCAGGTGGTTCTGGAGTACACAATTGTTTCACTAAAACCTGGTGTTGTGTGATTTTTAACTTTGTACACCTCAGTCCAACGCCAGCATTTCCAAATCATTAAAAAGAAAGATTTACATTGTGCATAGTTTACAGTTTCAAAGAGTTATACTGGACTTGAAATGTTAACTCTTTTTCTCTCCACAGTTGCTGTCAGAGCTGCTGAATTTCTCCAGCACTTTCTGTTTTTATTTCAGATCCCCAACAACCACAGTACTTTGTTTTCATTTGTTGTACTTTTCTTTGTCAATAGAAGAATAGAATAAAAGAAACATAAAACATTAGTTAGGCCACGGCTAGAATACTGCTGTAATGCTGACTGCTAACCAGAGGATAGAGCCAGATCCACAAGGATATAAAAGCAAAATACTGTAGATGCTGGAAAACTGCTGTAAAATCAAGCAGTTCTCTGGAAGTGGAGCAGGTATGGCAGCACAGTGGGGACAAAAAAACAAGGGGTGATGCTTCATCCTTCAGAACTGATGTACAAGGATGTTGCCTGAACTGACAATTTCAGCTCTGAGAAAAAATTAGTTAGACTGTTGTTCCTTTCCTTGGAAGTCATGGGGAGACCTAACTGAAGTGTATAAAAGTAGGAGGGGTCCAAATGGAATGGATTGGGAGGCCCTATTCCCTTTGGTTGAAGGGTCTATAAGCATGGGCATAGATTTCACGTGGAGGTAGGTGATTTAAAAGAGATTTGAGGAGTTTTTTTTCACTCAGAGAATGGGGGATGTGAAACTAATGACTGATGGGGTGGAAGGACCAGAAACCCTCAACATTTGAAATTGACTAAGATTTGGAAAATCGCATGACGACCAGTACAGACTCAATATTTTCCTAAGGTAATTTTCACTGAAGACAGCAGAACCAGAGTGTGACATGTCTCTGCAATTGGTTAACAGGACAGAAACACAGCCATTCACACTCAACTGAGACCAAATTCACCTCGATGCAATTTGGGAGCTTTGTAATTTACATGCCAGACGGCAATGTATATTAGATTTTTTTAAAAACTACTAGGTGATTGGCCCAGCCTGTTCATTACTTTTGAAATCTGACTAGTGGGAAACTCAAACTCTGAGAAATGACAATACCTTTTTGTTACTGGGAAATATAAAAGGAAACTGATATATTTAACTGGGAAATACCTGATGTGGATTTGGTTGAAATTTCAATGTTTGAATTTCTGAAGAATAAAATAATGTGAATAATTCAGTTTCCACTGTGAGATGCAAGATCAAGAGCATTTACAAACTAATTCCAAGTTGTGATGTGGAGGTGCCGGTGTTGGACTGGGGTGGACAAGGTCAGACATCAGACGACAACACCAGGTTATAGTCCACCAGGTTTATTTGACATCACAAGCTTTCGGAGCACTGGCCCTTCATCAGGTAAAGTGTTCACCTCAGTGAAATGTTCACTTCACCTGACGAAGGAGCAGCGCTCCAAAAGCTTGTGATTTCAAATAAACCTGTTGAACTATAACCTGGTATTGAATGATTTCTGATCTAATTCTGAGATGAATTGTGAATTGCCAGCATCTGGCCCCCAGGGATTAAAGTTTCAAATTGGTGCCTGATAATCTCTGCCCTGATAATCTCCTAAATTCTGATGGGGAATGAGGTTAACCCTATGGAAATTGCAAGCCACAATCGTCTGATTATTTTGTCCACTCAAATAGTTAGCTGGTTTGTCACCCACTGCAAACATAGAATGATATGTGATTGTCATTTTTTGTAAAAAGAATGTTAAAAGTCACATTAATATTTTAGAATTAAAACAAGATTTGATGCTATGGTGTATTCCTTTCCAAGACTGCAGTGAGACACCATGGTGGGGGGAATGAAGATAGATCCAGAAGGTACACCAGAAATCCTGTGCTGATCTCCTTTACAAAGTTTCCAAATGCATGTTATTGATCTAAATTCAAACAGTGCATCTGTCCCATTCCCTGTCTATCATTCCCATTATTCCCATTTTAAAACTTTCCAGATTTTCATTTGAACTCACTTCACATTGAATTTATGTAGCTGCCTTACTGATAGAGCTTTGAATTCCAATTAGCCATACTTATTTGGAATGTACTTTCCCAGAAAATTCAAGAATATTGTTCAGAAAGGAATCACAATTCATAACCAAAATTAGACACTACCCTCATTCGCTTCAAATATTTTATCTTATTTCCTTAAACGTTTGCTCTTGACAATTACATTACAGAGTGCAGTACTGGCAAACTAATACCTGGTTCAAGGTGATAACTCTCAACTGAGACTAAAATCTCTCAGGTGGGTATAAAAAATGTGATGAATAGGAAAGTTCTCCCAGTTGCCTGGTCAACGTTTACCCTGAACCAACTTCTAAAATAGACCATTTTGTCATTTATTTAATTACTGCTTTGCTAGGTACATATTGGATGTCATGATATGGAGATGCCAGTGTTGGACTGGGGTGGACAAAGTTACAAATCACACAACACCAGGTTATCGTCCAACAGGTTTATTTGGAAGCACTAACTTTCAGAGCGCAGCTCCTTCATCAGGTGGCTGTGGAGCAGGATCATAAAACAGAATTTAATGCAAAAGATCTCAGTGTCATGCAACTGAAACAATATATTGTACGAACCTAGACAGCAATCTATGATTTATGATCCTGCTCCACAGCTACCTGATGAAGGAGCAGTGCTCCAAAAGCTAGTACTTCCAAATAAACCTGTTGGTCTATAACCTGGTGTTGTGTGATTTTTAATTTTGTTCTTATTGGATGTCACATTTCCCTACAACATGATGAGAAGAGTTATATACTTCAAAACTACAGTTGACTGCAAAGTGCTTTGAGACATCTGAGGTCTTATCCTTAGTATGGTGACGAAACATCTGAAAACAAACCTTCAAGCTCAGCAAGCTAACTTACATACATCCGGAGATCATCAAAAATGTTGTATACAAGTGATTTATAATTCATTTCTTTATAATATAAACAAATTCGCCAAATTTGTCTGAGTTTATCTTCTCCAAACTCTTTATCAGTTTGGATACTGACCCTAACAGGAGTATTCAATGGTTCCCTCATAATGATTGTCAATATTTCATAAATGTTGTCGTGAGTTTAAAAGCCATTTGGATAAGTATGTGAAATGAGAGGTTTAGAGGATATGGGCCAGGAGCAGGCATGTGGGATAAGTTTAGTTTGGGATTATGTTCGGCATGGATTGGTTCGACCAAAGTGTCTGTTTCCATGCTGTATGACTCTACAACTCTATGATTCTATGAGAGATAGGAAAAATAGCACACATTATCATGGATTAGTTTACTTTAATATCATTTGTCAAGTCTATCAAAGACCCCCTTATTATGATTCCTATTAATATTACCTATATTGAATATATTCAATAGTTTCCATATGATCAGAAACTTAATCTTATGCACTTAGTGCACATGGGATAATGCAGAGCAAGGAATTGTATTACAAATGTTCAAACAGTGACTACATTCTTTGCAAAAAGTACTTTGTTAGCTGTAAAGCACTTTGGGAGAAAGAGAGAGAGAGAGAGACTAAGGTAGTTTCTTTCTTTTTCTCTCTCCCACTGTCAGATACTCCACTGTATATTGTGTAGGGTGTATGAGAACAATCCCCTGGTTTTAAGCAGATCAGACAAGACACTTACAGAGATGAAGCATGAAGAAGGAAATAAGCAATCTTGTTTCTTTGTGAAAGGAGAATGTGGTCTTTGTACAAATCCATTAAACATAACCCTATCTCATTTAATTCATTTCCTCAGGCACACTGTAATGAATCAAGATGAGTGATAGTTGGTATTTTGCAACATTTATGCCAAGGATTCCTCTTTGTTCTAAAGTTAGTTTTCTTTCAGATATTTCACAGAAGCCTTTCCTGATGGGATGACATGGCGTATGCTCTGTTTACAAAACAATGTGACAAATTGAATGGAATAGTGACTCTGTTAATAAGTTGATTTCTGCTAGTTCATCAATTTTTGATAATACAAAAGAATGGCAGAATACTTTATCCTCTTTGTAGATCCACTAGGGGAGTACTCTTCACATCTTGCAGTTTAAATTCCATGACCTATCTTTCATAAAAAGGGTGTTTTCTCTCTGCAAAAATGTCAGCCTTGCTGGGAGTGAGTGTACAAAACTAGGCTAAAATTGAATAAATGCGTTATTAGATTAGATTCCCTACACTGTGGAAACAGGCCATTTGGCCCAAGTCCACACTGACCCTCCGAAAAGTAACCCACCCAGATCTATTTCCCTCTGACTAATGCACCTAGCAATATGGGCAATTTGTCATTGCCAAACCACCTGACCTGCACATCTTTGGACTGTGGGAGGAAACCTAAGCAGACACAGGGAAAATGTACCAACTCCACACAGACAGTTGCCCAAGGCTGGAATTGAACCCAGGTCTGTGAGGCAGCAGTGCCAACCACTGAGCCACAGTGCTGCCCCAAAATATAAAGATGTGCAGCTGAGGGAAATATAATTGAAAATATATTTTTTTCTCTTTCTATCCTTACAAAGTTAAGCATTAGAGACACACAATAATATCAATGTATTCCAGTATCCATTATTGTTAAAAGCAAATGTGGGGATTCAAATATAAAATGTCAATTTTAACAAAGTATGCAAATACGTTAAATGCAATTCAGAATGATGTCAACAGTAAATACATCAGTAAGGCCAAATCTTGCAGTCTTGTCTTCAAAAAAAACCAACCCATAAAATTTATATCTTTACCATAGAGGCAGTAAATATTCTATGATCCTAACTTCAGTGATGCATAGAGCTGATAAAACTCTTTAAGTACTTTATCAATATTGCCCTGACCTGATGTGATGGATTTGCTTGAAGTGCCACTTTCAGTATGAACATTAACCATATATGTTGAGCATTTTGGAGTCTTTTTGAACTTTTGCAATCATTTGGCTGCATGGTTTGAGAAGGTCTCTATATTTTGAGTTTTCCCCATTAGTATTTTAGTTCATTGCTTTTGGTTTCTGTTTTCTTCGATATTGTTCATTACAAAGGAACAAGAATGTCCTTCCTTTGGGAAAGCCCAAGCATATAGCACCCTTGAAATGGAAATTGCTGTGCTGTCACTGAATATTATGATTTCTGAGCTGTTGGGGCCACACTTGTAATATAGTTCAAGAATTGTACCTGGGTGCATCCCTGCTCTCTTTGCCTCTGCTTTAAAAAATATGCACGAGGCAAAAAAACTGCTGGAATCCAAGTTGGACAGAAAGGAGGCTGGAAGAGTGCAACAAACCAGGCAGCATCAGGTGGTGGAGAAGTCAACTTTTCGGGTGAAGAAGCGTTACACCTGAAATGTTGACTTCTGCACCTCCTGATGCTGCCTGGCTTGCTGTGTTCTCCCAGCCTCCTACTAGTCTACCTTAAAAAACAGGCAATTATACAGTGATTAAATCTGTAACCCAACGGCCTGATCATCTGAATCAGCATTGAACTATCACTGTAACATAAAGCCTCTTCTCCAAAGAGCCTTCCAAAATCAGTCCAAGGGAATCTGCTGAAGATTACAAAGTAGAGAAATAACAACTGCATTGCATATAAGGGATGCCAGCTACATTATATTCTGAGAAAGAGATACCAGTTGGAGAGATGCCCAGCTTTCACTAGATAGCCCAGCTGCCTTGAAAACCAAGTTCCACATGTCATCCATGTGGAGACTTTTTATTAAGTGTTTTAAACATTTCCAGTGTGGGTGTCAGAGTGCAGAAATATTTCCTTGCATTTCTGCAGCCAGTGCTCTGGAAGTAGCTGTGATATCTTCATTGTGCAGGAGCCCACCATGCTAAAAGTCTTTAGAAGATATATATTGGATGGGTGAGTCTTAGAAAACAATAACACTTTACATTTTTCATAACGTCAAGATATTCCAAAGTTCCTGATCACCAACAAAATAGATTTTAAATATAGAGATTGTGGTAATGTCAGAAATGGAGCATTCAATCTACAGACGGAAAGATCCAAAAAAGGATTACCTCTTACCTGAATAGATCTGTTGTGGTGATTTTAGTTAAAGGATTAATATTGGCCAGTATAATGTGGAGAACACCCTTGCTTTTCTTTGAAATAGCACTGTAAATTAATTTACATTCAACTGAGAGTGCAGTTTGGGTCTCAGTTTAATATTGCACTGAGAAGATGGCGCCTTTTATAGTACAGTACTTATAGAGTGATAGTGTCATACAGTACAGAAACAGACCCGAACATAATCCCAAACTAAACTAGTCCTACCTGCCTGCTTCTGGCCCATATCCATCCAAACCTTGTAAAAGGTAAAAACAAGGACTGCAGATGCTGGAAACCAGAGTCAAGATTAGAGTGGTGCTGGAAAAGCACAGCAGGTCAGGCAGCATCCAAGGAGCAGGAAAATCGATGTTTCAGGCAGGCAAAAGCATTCCTGATGAAGGGCTTTTGCCCAAAACGTCGATTTTCCTGCTCCTCGGATGCTGCCTGACCTGCTTTGCTTTTCCAGCACCATTCCATCCAAACCTCTCCTATGCATGCATCTATCCAAATATCTTTTAAAGTTGTAATTGTACCCACATCCATCACTTCCTCAACAAGTTCATTCCACACGCGAACCACCCACTGTATAAAAATTTTGCCTCTTATGTCTTTTTAAATCTCTCTCCTCTCACCTTAAAAATGTCCCCCCAGTTCCACAGTTTCGCTTTGGGACGGGCAGCCTAGATTGTCCATTCATGAAGACTTCAGATGGATATGTGCCAAATGATGGTAAATGGGACTAGGTCAGATTGGGATATTTGGTCGGCATGGACAAGTTGGACCAACAGGTCTGTGAAATAATTCTACAAAGGCTGGTATCCCGTCACCAAGTTACCTTTTACATGTGGAGAGTTCTTGACATTGATCCAGCTCTCTCAGAATGGGATATCAGACACTTCTGTACTTATCTGTCAGACTGGGCTCCTGATTGGACCAGGTTAACAGCCCCAGTTGGGAATCCATATTCTATGAGGTCCACCAGGTTGGTCTCATTTCAATCACTACACATTGTTTCTGTGCTGTATGACTATATCTACGAGTGGAATCTGAAGCTTTGACCTTTAGATTCAGGTGAGAGCGCAAGCCTTTGAGCCATGGTCAATACTACAAGAAGCTCATGGTTGTTGCCTCTATTTTCAGCTGCTGACCCCACTCAGAAAGTTCTTGGCAGCTTAGAAATACAATGGCCTTGACACTTCAGTATTTCTGTCCAGACTTTGGTTATCGGCTCCACTTTTAGGAAATGATGCCATATAGTTTAGGTGCTATGCAAGAGGACATACAAGTAGTTAAATGGTCTTTCATAGAAAGGTTGAGGTTCTCAACCCTTGGTCTTGGCCAATGACGATGTTCGCCACAGGACTGAAAACAAAGCAGAACAATGCTGTCAGCTTTCTCCTGACACCAGCAAACTGTGTTCTCATTTCCAGCCAGACAGGATGGAGCTTGGTTCAGTCAGTGCACTTCTTCACTAAAACTATGACTGGTATTCTCACTAAAGGACAACCTACAGCCTCAGGTGGAACCATCATCATTGGTGCACTTCAACATTAAATGTATCGGTACTCCCAAGTCTCCGAGCATTTTCTGTTCCCTACTATAGCTGTCTTGTCATTATTACAATGATGGACACTTTTACCCCTTAGTTCCAAAATGTGATTGCTTTAAAGAGGACCGATACAGCCCCAAAAATGTCTGCAGATGTAAAGCAAGACATTAGTTAATGAGAGAGAGAGAGAAAGTGATGGGGCAGAACACATAAAGTGTCAAAGAAATGTCAGGCAGACTACAGGTACAATGTGATCTCATGTTACAACAAAGATCATCAGGTCAAACCTCTGCCCGAAAGCAAGTCATTCTCCTGTGGATTATGTCCCAAAACTGGAGACATGTTTTGTGTGTCTCCCCTTTGAAGAATATACGAGGACAGGGGTTAAAATTTCAGTTTAAACTCTACTGGAGTGGACTGCTGTGGACTTAGCAGTCCATTTTAATGAACTTGCTCACACATGCTATGTTAGACGCCTGGGGCAGGTGGACCTTGAGCTTAGGCCTCCTGGCCTACAGGGTAGGGATGCTACAACTGTGCTACAAGACCCCTTGCAGTTTTTTCTAGTCATCTTAATCCATCTGTTCAGACATTTTACGACTCACCTCCAGGGCAGGTGGTACTGGAACCTGATCTTTCTGACCCAGACCTTCAGATATTGCTGCTGCAGCACAAGACTGCTGCAGTCCATTCTATAGTTAGAACACAAAACTGGATCATCTGTTATCTATCTGTATTCTAGGCCCGTGACACGCTGGGTCAAACAAACTAATGACATGATGCCTTGGGGACCTTAAATAAGCACATTCTCTGCTCATGATGTTTCAGGTACATTTCCACAAGTAAGCACCATTTTCGAAGTCAATACTTTCTAAGCAAAATAACATGACTGATTGCCAATGAAGGGTATTCAAGATGTGTTAAACCCAAAATGGTTCATGTTAGTCCCAATTGTATCAGAGAAAGAGACAGATAACAGATTCTGAGAATTTGCAGCCATTTCCATCTAATGGCTGGTGCTTGACAAGAACAAATCCATCAAGGCCATGACATAAATGGGATGTGTCTAAAGAAATTAGGAATACCTGTGAGTTGTCTCAAAGGAGGCCATCTTCAGCAAATAGCAAGTACTATTGTCTGACATAGTGATCTAAAATCTTCCTTGTGAATCTATGGAATTCCCAATGAAGTGGTTGAGGCTTCCTCAGTAAATGTTTTTAAAGCTAAGATTGTTTGTTTTTTGAATAATTGGAAGTAAGGTTTATGGTGAGTGGGCAGGATAAGTGGAACTGAAGCCATAAAAAGATCAGCCATGATGTAATTGAATGGCAGAGCTGGCTCAAAAGGCCTGTTCCTGCTCCTCGTCCTTATGTTCTTATGTTCCTCAAAGATCAGCAATTCTAAGACTTGTTAAGTTATTTAATAGTATCTGCTGTGGAACATTCTGGGATTATATTTTTCATTTAAGACATGATATAAAGGCAACTTTTCAAATAGTGAACAAGGAGAATCAATCTCCACTTGCAAAAGGATCACTATGCAGAGGGAATTGGATAAAGAACTACAGTTGACATGAGAACAGTAAAACCATGCAGTGAATTCATGTGACTAGAGACCACTGCTTGACTGGGTGGTAAAAGTAGATTGAATAATAACTTTCAACAGCAGATTAGGTAATTATGTTAAAGGAAAGAATTTTCAGAGCTAATGGGAAAGGTCTGGGGAGTGGAATAAATTGAGTAGCTTTACCAAAGAGGAAAAGAACTGGGCTGAACACCTCTTTCTAATTCTAAATTATTGCTCATACTAATGTATGATTGAAAGACAAGTTAGGGGAAAGTTTTCCTTACTATTTGCAATCAGGCCATGACAGTTGCATGACACTGCATGTCTCCAGTGAACAACAATTTTTAGGGTTCTTGGGGTTCAGTGATAGTGACCCTATCTCTGAACCAGGAGGGGTTCAAGTCCTACTTGCTCCAGAGTTGTGTCATAACATCTGTAAGTAGGTTGATTAGAAAATATCTAAACAACACTTTTTAGGGTTATTGTGGCTCTGTGATAGTGTCCCTACCTCAGTAATTAATGACATCCAAGGATGTACAGATTGTGTGAGAAAGCAGCATTGACAAGAATAGCAGAGAATGCTCAAAGAGCTGAATGGCCTATCCTTCTTGCCTCAAGATTTTGCACAGCCTAATGTGGGAAGAAGTAACGTCTTTCTGATTAGCTCTAACAGTCTTCTGTTACACCCTTGAACTAATCTGAATAGTTAGAATTTGCAAAACATGAACAAACTGACACCTGGTGGAAATAGAATAATCTTAAAAGGCAAAAAGTTACCATGTCTGAATCCATTGTATCTGACTATCACACATCAACATCCTAAATAAATGCATTTCATTGCTTGAATTGTTCACAACAGACTTTGTCCTAGTGATAACCTAAAGTATTTAGTACTCCTAATCAGAAATACATCCCTTCGAGGCTAACACTTATCTGCATTTCTTTCTTCACTGATTTAAAGTGTTATCTTCCTCAGCAGAAGCCGTGGTTTTCACTTGTGTTCCCTATTCCTTCTTCAGAATGTCTCTCTTGCTATGTCGTCCTTTCCTAGTTTTCTGGCTGCCAGCCATTTCACTTGTTTTATCTCAATGTGGCTTTTGCTGCTGTCTCACAATTTGACAGTCGATTGTATCCATCTGGTGACAGTAGAATGTTCAAACAGTGACAGCTCCTAATGGATTCTATCTCTAGTAACAGATTCCTTTGCTGCTTACCTTATGTGTCTGGACAAATTTTCTTTTATTTTTGTTCCAAGAAGTGGGCCAGAGAAGCTGTTCCACCACAAGATTGAGAACACTCACCCTGGAAGGTTAATAAATGAGATATAGGTACCACAATTTTGACAAGAAATAAACTGATCACTGAGAAGATTCTCAGGGTATTATAGATGTGCTAATGATACTATCCAGTCAAGCATTTGGTGCTTTGGTGTCTTCACCTTGGATGTTTAAACAGCGTGATGCATTTTGGAAGAACAAAGGCTGATATGAGCATTTCACTGAGACCTTTAGGATTGTAGAGAGCTAACACACTGTTAATTCAACACCTTGCTATCCAATAAGACAAAGGGTTCACTGAAGAACTGGAAAGGAAATACAATGAACGTAAAGAAGCAAAACACTGTCCTCAGGGAATATTTTGAAAGAAATTTCAATGAGGTTTTCCAGACAATTCTTCCAATACTGATCTTCTCAAGCTAGTAAATATTATGTAAGATTAACTTAAAAATAATCGCATAATTTGAGAAACATTCAACATGGCTACTTTTAATGATACTTCTTTGGATTGATGTTTGACAATCAACTACTTTGTAAAATAATTTAGATCAATTTGTATTGTTTGTGAAGTAGTGGCACAGATTTCATAGGGTGAAATTTCCATATTTTACACCCAGTTAAAATTAGTATCCATATGTTATATTGTACACCACATATCTTATGATGATAATGCTTCTGAGAGGACTGAGATCATTCGAACCAGTTAATATTAAAAATTTCTGTCTTAATGGGCAATCACGGGATTTGATGTATTACAGATTATCCTCAAAATTATCATGTCTAATTTTTAGATGATCTAGTTCGTGCTGTTTAAGGAATTTGTGCCCAATGAAAAGAAATTGAGGGAAGAATTTGAATGTGACAACACGTGCAGCAATCTAAAAGGAGCATCTTTCCTTTTAAAACGTTAAACTGAAAATGGTTTAAAATAAAAATGAAAGTGTGTTTTTCTTTTCGGAGCAGATTGCAAACATCTAATACTCTAATTTAAACTTGGGTTTTGGAGGGATGCAAATACACATTTCACAAGCCCATTGGGTTTAGGGTTGACTAAAACAGAGAAACTCCAGCATGAATTGTCACAATGGGCTGAATGACCTCCTTTATCGCCATAAGAATTTTGTGATTCTGTGAATCAAGCCGGAGGAGTATGTTTTTACAGAAACCTGGCTACAATCTGAGCAAGTTTGGGAGCTGAATTTGGGAATATTTTTTAAAAATTGCAAAAGATCCCCGGGAGAATGGTGACAGTCACAGAAGATCCTATCAGTGTGACTTAAAGGAGGAATCATAATCAAGAGGTAGAGGTGAGAAACAGAAATCAGTATAAATCATTGTTGGGAGTACTCTGCAAACCTCCTGACTGTGATGATTTAACAAAGGAATGCACATTTAAATTAGAGAAGCCTTGTACGAAAAACAAGAAAGCATGAGTATAAACAGTGATAGCAAGTTAAGACCTACAGAATACGAAAAACTGAATATAAAATTTTCCTAACAACAGCATGGCTTCACCTAACAAGACAATAAGTAAACCTCAATAACATTGAGTAAACGCTGCAAATAGTGATCAGATAGAAAGTTTGAATCATAGAGTCACAGAAACCACCACCCAGTTTGGTGTAAAGAATGAATGTTACCAATCACATTTTGGAATTAAGTAAGAATAGATTGGAAATGTAGAAAGACTTGACTAGAATAAATTGAGTTAAATTGTTGAAAGTTACAATTTATTGTTCTAATTAGGACTGTAGAAGACAGGGATTTAGGATAATAGGAAGTCAATTTATCTAAAAGCTGTAGATTAGAAAATGCTCCAAAAAGGAATAAATAGGACCAGTTAAGCGTGGAGACACCCTGGCCTCAGCTCTGAATCTTGAGTTAACAAGGTGCTCACAGCTGGTTAAAAATCACACAACACCAGGTTATAGTCCAACAGGTTTAATTGGAAGCACACTAGCTTTTGGAGTGACGCTCCTTCATCAGGTGATCATCCTTCATCCTTCATCATCCTTCTATCACCTGATGAAGGAGCGTTGCTCCGAAAGCTAGTGTGCTTCCAATTAAACTTGTTGGACTATAACCTGGTGTTATGTGATTTTTAACTTTGTACACCCCAGTCCAACACCGACATCTCCAAATCATGTCTCACATCTGGTGGGAGTGCATTGGTGACTTCTCCATTGTATCCAGACAGTCCACCCGTAGGGCATTAGAAGTGACTCTAAAAACCTGCTCACGTCAAAAATAGCCTTTGTACAGAAACAACTGTGAGAACTTGGTGGGTTCAGCACTGCTGGTGACAAGAGTGGTGGTGAAGGGGCATCAACATCAATGGTGGCATCAGTGAGGTGAGCCCAGTGGTGAGAGATGATGCCTGAAAAGTGACAAGTCTGACATTTGTAGGTCCGGTAAAAAAATTGGGTAGTGGTGGCATGAAGCCTTTAACTGGAGCAGCAGATAAGGAACAAAGATCGACTTGCTTTCAGTTATATCTTTTTAAAAGTTATCTTAAGTTATTCAAAATAGCAGAGCATAGAACAATTGAAGCTGTTCACTGTATTTTCCCTTAAATACAAGCGATAATAAATCATTCAAATCAATTCAATTCAATCCAAAGATGACAGATAATAATGTCATTGATTATTTAAAGGCAAAGGTCGACAGATTTTTAACTAATGAGGGAATCCTTGGTCTCTGGATTGTTGGAAATATGGAGTTGAGACAACAGTCAGATCAACCAAGATCTTTTGTAAAGGGGTTAAATAGCCTACTCCTGCTCCTAATTTGTATATTCATATAGATGTGGACTAAATTGGGTTGGGATATCTGGTCGGCATGGACAGGTTGGACTGAAGGGTCTGTTTCCATGCTGTACATCTCTATGACTCTATGTACTGCTAGACTTGGAAAAAAGGTGTAATTACAAGAGGCTAACACATGTGTATTAAGTGTTGGCAGGATATTATTGCACTGTGTAATTCCAGAATATGTTCCTGTCGTGGCAACAGATCAGAACCCCAAAGTACAGTGAACATTTAAAAATTTTCATTCCAAAATTTGTATTTTTAAATGCAGACTGCTACAGATGATATGAATCCAGTGGAGTCTGATAAAGTCCTGGGTGGAACCCATTGAATGTTGTATCTGTAAAGTGTCAGAGAAATTTCAAACAGAGAGAGAGATTTGGAGAGAGACGTAACGGGAAGAGATGATAAGGGGTGCTGCCTATCATTGTCTTCTCAGCATGAAGCCACTTGTTGCAGACTTTTTTTGTGTTTTGCCCTTCCAGGAACATGTTGAGAAGTATTCAAACCTCTTGTGCCAGTGGACGAAAGTGTCCTAGTGAACTAAGGCACTGGTGGATATAAGCCTGTGAAGAATAGTCAAACAAACCACCCACTACCTTTATCCATAAGACATGACCAAGTAATCTGTCAGTCTGAGTGTGAGTAGCCAGCTAGCTAACAAAGCAATCAAAAGGAAGAGGACAACAGAAGGACTTACTTGCCATGCGTGCTCCCATCCAACCACTGTCAAAAGGATACAGGACAAAAGGATTTCAACAAACTACAAAAGCCAGTAATCCCCAAAATAAATTGTTCAACTGTCAATGTTCCATCACTACCCTTCACAAATGAAGCTAGGAAACTGATCCATATTTAGAGTCATAGAGTCATAGAGATATACAGCATGGAAACAGACTCTTTGCCCCAATTCCCAGATATGCGAAATTAATCAAGTCCCATTTGCCAGTACCTGCCCCATATCCCTCCAAACCCTCCCTATTCATGTATCCATCCAGACGCCTTTTAAATGTTGTAATTGTACCAGCCTCCATCACTTCTTCTGGCAGCTCCACTCTCTGCGTGAAAAAGCTTTCCATTGGGTCCCTTTTAAATCTTTCCTTTCTCACTCTAAATCTATGCTCTATAGGTCTGGACTACACGAGCCCAGAGAAAGTACCTTGTCTATTTACCCTATCCATGCCTCTTATGATTTTGTAAACCTCTGTAAGGTCACCCCTCAGCCTCCAACGGTCCAAAGAAAACAGCCCTAGTCATAGAGTCATAGAGATGTACAGCATGGAAACAGACCCTTCGGTCTAACCCGTCCATGCTGACCAGATATCACAACCCAATCTAGTCCCACCTGCCAGCACCCGGCCCATATCCCTCAAAACCCTTCCTATTCATATACACATCCAAATGCCTATTAAATGTTGCAATTGTACCAGCCTCCACCACATCCTCTGGCAGCTCATTCCATACACGTACCACCCTCTGCATGAAAAAGTTGCCCCTTAGGTCTCTTTTATATCTTTCCCCTCGCACCCTAAACCTATGCCCTCTAGTTCTGGACTCCCTGACTCCAGGGAAAAGACTTTGTCTATTTATCCTATCTATGCCCCTCATAATTTTGTAAACCTCTATAAGGTCACCCCTCAGCCTCTGACGGTCCAGGGAAAACAGCCCCAGCCTGTTCAGCCTCTCCCTGCAGCTCAGATCCTCCAACCCTGGCAACATCCTTGTAAATCTTTTCTGAACCCTTTCAAGTTTCACAACATCTTTCTGGTAGGAAGGAGACCAGAATTCCACACAATATTCCAACAGTGGCCTAACCAATGTCCTCTACAGCCGCAACATGACCTCCCAACTCCTGTACTCAATACTCTGACCAATAAAGGAAAGCCTTCTTCACTATCCTATCTACCTGTGACTCCACTTTCAAGGAGCTATGAACCTGCACTCCAAGGTCTCTTTGTTCAGCAACACTCCCTAGGACCCTACCATTAAGTGTATAAGTCCTGCTAAGATTTGCTTTCCCAAAATGCAGCACCTCATATTTATTTGAATTAAACTCCATCTGCCACTTCTCAGCCCATTGGCCCATCTGGTCCAGATCCTGTTGTAATCTGAGGTAACCCTCTTCGCTGTCCACTACACCTCTCAATTTTGGTGTCATCTGCAAACCTACTAACTGTACCTCTTATATTCGCATCCAAATCATTTATGTAACTGACAAAAAGTAGCGGGCCCAACACCGATCCTTGTGGCACTCCACTGGTCACAGGCCTCCAGTCTGAAAAACAACCATCCACCACCATCCTCTGTCTTCTCCCTTTGAGCCAGTTCTGTATCCAAATGGCTAGTTCTCCCTGTATTCCATGAGATCTAACCTTGCTAATCAGTGTCCCATGGCGAAACCTTGTCGAACGCCTTATTGAAATCCATATATATCACATCTACTGCTCTTCCCTCATTAATCCTCTTTGTTACTTCCTCAAAAAATACTCAATCAAGTTTATGAGACATGATTTCCCATGCACAAAGCCATGTTGACTATCCCTAATCAATCCTTGCCTTTCCAAATACATGTACATCCTGTCCCTCAGGATTCCTTCCAACAACTTGCCCACCACCGATGTCAGGCTCACTGGTCTATAGTTCCCTGGCTTGTCCTTACCACACTTTTTAAACAGTGGCACCACGTTTGCCAACCTCCAGTCTTCCGGCATCTCACCTGTGACTATCGATGATACAAATATCTCAGCAAGAGGCCTCGCAATCACTTCACTAGCTTCCCACAGAGTTCTGGGGTACACCTGATCAGATCCTGGGGATTTATCCACCTTTACCCATTTCAAGACATCCAGCACTTCCTCTTCTCTAATTTGGACATTTTGCAAGATGTTACCATCTATTTCCCTACAGTCTATATCTTCCATATCCTTTTCCACAGTAAATACTGATGCAAGATATTCATTTAGTATCTCCCCCATTTTCTGTGGCGCCATACAAATGCCACCTTGCTGATCTTTGAGGGGCCCTATTCTCTCCCTAGTTACCCTTTTGTCCTTAATATATTTGTAAAAACCCTTTGAATTCTCCTTAATTGTATTTGCCAACGCTATTCAGTCTTGCCCTATAGCTCAACCCACCAACCTTGGCAACATTCTTGTAAGCCTTTTCTGAACCCTTTCAAGTTTCACAACATCCTTCTTGTAGCAGGGAGACTAGAACTGCACACAATATTCCATTAGTGGCCTAACCAATGTCCTGTACAGCCACAACATGACCTCCCATCTCCTCTACTCAATACTCTAATCAATAAAGGAAAGCATACCATCCGTCGTTTTCACTATCCTATCGACCTGCGACTCCACTTCCAAGGAGCTATGAACCTGCACTCCAAGGTCTCTTTGTTCAGCAACAATCCCGTGGACCTTACCATTACGTATATAAGCCCTACCCTGATTTGCGTTAACAAAATGCAGCACCTCACATGTATCTTTTAACATTTTTTTACTGGACTTGCTTCTTATTCCTAATTTGTGTATAAATATGTCTCGTTAATTTTTTTTTGTGTTTAGCATCTAATGAATGTGCTCTTATGTTAACTCTTAAAAGCCTGGAAAATTGTCTCCTTTTAAAACATAAATCCATTTGGGTGCGGGAGAAAAGCAAATGAAGGGGATATTACTTAAATTAACCTTGTTGTAAAAAGACAGGGTCAAGGTAAACAAACAAAAGGGAGGCAATTCATCTCTCCCAACTAGAAGCTTAACAATATGGGGTATCCATGTGGAACTATATTAACTTGGGGCACCTCACCGGGTGTCTGATCCAGACATAATAAATCTGAAAGCCATGAAGTAACCATTGGAGAACATAGGGATTTAGGGAAATAGTGACAGTATGACTTGTTACTGTGCATTTATAGAAGTGGCAACAATGACTCAAATTTACATACTTGGAGGAAGTTTTTTTTTAGATTACTTACAGTGTGGAAACAGGCCCTTTGGGCCAACAAGTCCACACCGACCCACCAAAGCGCAACCCACCCATACCCCTAACCTAACAGTACAGGCAATTTAGCATGGCCAATTCACCTGACCTGCACATCTTTGGACTGTGGGAAGAAACTGGAGCACCCAGAGGAAACCCACGCAGACACGGGGAGAACGTGCAAACTCCACACAGTCAGTTGCCTGAGGCAGGAATTGAACCTGGGTCTCTGGCACTGTGAGGCAGCAGTGTTAACCACTGTGCCACCGTGCTACCCACGAACTGGAAGCTTCTAGTTAAGCTTCTAGTTTGTTGAGGGCTGGAGAAGAAACAAATCACAAAATTAGAGCAGTCTGTGGTTTGACCTACCAGGTGGAGTGTTAGGCCGGGAAAATTAATTTATAATAAAACATGTAAATAAAAAAAACATTATGGAGATCGTATTGAATTCAGTATTGAAGTTCAGTGACTTCACTAGTACACTGTTCAGATCATGTAATATCTGAATGAGCTCAGATCACATTTGCCAGTCGTTGTGACATCACAATTTCCGTACAATTGAAGGTGCTTTCTGTGTCGTTGTTCATATTGCATTAGTTTTAGTCCTTGTCAACATTGAATACATTAATCAAAAAATGCTCTGCCAAATGGCAGATAAAAAGCAGACCATGTCCGAAGCTCTGTCTCATATAATCATTCAATGAACAACTACCCAAACAGAAGCAACACCAAATGAAAAGACTACACGAAAGGAGTTAAACTCTGGAAGGTCACTTACAATTACCCATGGATTGGCTATATTCATCATTAAATATAATTATGAGCACTGCACTGGAAACAGGATACTTTACATCAATGCTATACTTTGATCAGCAATCTAGCACACTGGAGCTGAATAGGAAGCAGCAGTTTGGTCCATTAAGAGTGTGCATAATGGGATTCTATACACATGAATGTAGAGGGTCAATCCATTGGGACTTATACACAATGAGAGACCAAAGAGGTTTTGTCCATTGGAATTCAGGGCAGAGAACTGAATAAGAAGTAGTTTGTTCACAGCACCTATCTGGATATAATCATATAGTGAAACTGTTTTAATATTTATTTTATTAGTAATGCAGACACAAGTGTATTCTATCAGTCAGTGTTTGGGTGCACATCAGGGATGGCTCTATTATAGTGAGCTTCATACAACAGAGATAGTGTTTTATATTCAATATCAGGTTATACAAAGGGGATTTTATATGGACACGAACATGTTCTGACCCATGTGCTCTAGGAAGTAATGTCACGGTTTCCTCCTGTGTTTGTTTGACACTGGCTATTTTAGCTTGCCGAATTCTATGGCTGCAATATTTCCGAGGATACAGAGATGTTTCAGTGGAGCATGGGAACATGGAGAAAATCCTTTCTCCAGACTTGGAGGTTCCATCAAATTTAACAGGACACTCACACAACCAAAATTCTGCAAATAGAAAAGTGGCAATAGGCTTCATGCACAACGCGTTGAGGAAATATTTCCTGATCTAAGATGCTTAACCTTTCCCCCACCCTGAGCATTTTTCATCATTGAAGCCAGTTAGGATTGGATTTTGTACACACAAATATATGAATTCATGAATCTGTGTACATATTATATTATCTAGGAAATGGACCTAAAAATTTACTTCTAATGAAATCAGATTCCAACACCACTGAAAGTAAAATCTTTATTTTTAAAAGCATTTACCATTCAAAGTAAAGCAGACAGTCTTCCAGCAGAGTGCAGGTTAAAAGGAAACAACACCAAACAGGGTCACATTCCTTGTTAATTTAGGGTAGACGGCAGTGATTGCTCTGCGACAGCTGGTGATGGACAATATTTAGAGAACTGCAAATGATAGAGCTCAGAGAGAGGCAATTCTGTCTATCATGTCTATACTAATTCCCAGGTAGAACTATCCAATTAGTGCCTCTTTTCCATTCTTTCACCAGGGTTCTGGAAAATAATCCCTTTCAATTTTTTTATTCTTACTCAGGATGTGGGCATAACTGCTTCAAACAATATTTGTCAGTCTCTAATTGTCCTCGAGATGGTGAGAGTGAGCTGCTTTCCTTTACCACTGCGGTCCATATGTGCAGCCCCACAGGACTGTTAGACAGTTGCAAGATGTTGAAGCCATGACAGTGAAGGAACAGCAATCTATTTCCAAGCCAGGATGCTGTGTGGCTTTGAGGGGAACTTGCAGGTCATGGTGTGCCCACGTGACAGCTGCCTTTGTCCTTCCAAGTGAGAGTTCATGAGTTTGGAAATATCTGTTGAAGGAGTTTTGGTGAGTAGCTGCAGTACATCTTGTAAACAGTATGCATTATTGCCATTGTACAATCATTGGTAGAGGGACTGAGTGGATAGAAATTTACTGTGGGTGGTGGATAGGGTTAAGGCAGCACCCATCATCGTGAATGATTATGATGTGGTAGGCACCACAGAGATGTGTTGCAGGGGGTTTAGGGCTGACAGTTAAACATCCAAGGATTTACGACATATCGAAAAGACAGGGAGGTGGGTAGAGGGAGCAGGGTTGCCTTGTTAGTTAAGAATGAAATTAAATCTATGACACTGAATGACATAGTGTAAGATGATGTGAAGTCTGTGTGGATGGAATTGAAGAGCCACAAAGGCAAAAAAAACCATAATGGGAGTTATGTACAGACCTGCTAACAGGAAGTCAGGACCAGGGACGCAAGATGTACCAGAAAATAGATAGCGCATGTCAGAAAGGCAAGGTCACGTGATCATGGGGTCTTCAATATGTAGGTGGATGGGGTGAATGATGTTGTCGGTGGATCTAAAGAAAGGGAATTTATGGAATGCTTACAGGATGCCTTTTTGGAACAGCTTGTGATGGGGCCCACAAGGGAGCAGGGTATTCTGGACTTCGTGCTGTGTAACGAGCCAGACTTTATAAAAGATCTTAAAGTAAGGGAACACTTAAGAGGCAATAATCATAGTATGGTAGAGTTCAGTCTTCAGTTTGAAAGAGAGGAGGCAAAATTGGATATAATGGCGTTACAGTTAAATAAAGGTAATTACCGGGGCACGAGAGAGGAACTGACGAAAATCGACTGGAAGCAGAGCCTAGTGGGGAAGACAGTAGCGCACCAATGGCTGGAGTTTCTGGGTGTAATTGAGGACACAGTACAGAGGTTCATCCCAAAAACAGAAAGATTATCTGGGCCAGGGAGGGGGATGGGATTAGACAGCCATGGCTGACAAAGGAACTCAGAAAATGTATCAAAGAAAAAGAGAGAGCCTATAAAGTGGCCAAGAGCACTGGGAAATCAGAAGATTGGGAAGGCTACAAAAATAATCAGAGGATAACAAAGAGAGAAATAAGGAAGGAGAGGATCAAATATGAAGGTAAGCTAGCCAGTAATATTAGAATTGATAGTAAAAGTTTCTTTCAATACATAAAAATCAAACGAGAGGCAAAAGTAGAGATTGGGCCTCTCCAAATTGATGCAGGAAGGCTAGTGATGGGAGCTAGGGAAATAGCTGAAGAACTTAGGAAGTACTTTGTGTCAGTCTTCACAATGAAAGACATGAGTAATATCCCAACAATTAAGGAGAGTCAGGGGGCAGAGTTGAGTATGGTAGCCATTACAAAAGATAAAGTGCTAGAAAAACTAAAAGGTCTAAAAATTGATAAATCTCTTGGCCCCAATGGGCCACATCCTACAGTTCTGAGGGAGGTACATGAGGAAATAGTGGAGACATTTGTTGTGATCTTTCAAAAGTCAGTGGAGTCAGGGAAAGTCCCAGATGATTGGAAAAACTCTGTTGTAACCCCCTGGTTCAAGAAAGAATCAAGACAAAAGATGGAAAATTATAGACCGATTAGCCTAACCTCGGTTGTTGGTAAAATTCTAGAATCCATCGTTAAGGATGTGATTTCTAAATTCTTGGAAGTGCAAGGTTGGATTTAGTAAGGAGAGGTCATGCCTGACAAACCCATTAGAATTCTTTGAAGAGGTAACAAGTAGGTTAGACCAGGGAAACCCAGTGGATGTTACCTATCTAGACTTCCAAAAGGCTTAGGGTGTAGGTTGGCTCACTGAGCTGTAGGTTTGATATCCAGACGTTTCATTACCTGGCTAGGTAACATCATCAGTGGCGGCCTCCAAGTGAAGTGAAGCTGTTGTCTCCCTCTTTTTATTTATATGTTTGTCCTGGATGGGGTTCCTGGGGTTTGTGGTGATGTCATTTCCTGTTTGTTTTCTGAGGGGTTGATAGATGGTACCTAGATCTATGTGTTTGTTTATGGTGTTGTGGTTGGAGTGCCAAGCCTCTAGGAATTCTCTGGCATGTTTTTGCTTAGCCTGTCCCAGGATAGATATGTTGTCCCAGTCAAAATGGTGGGTTTTTTCATCCGTATGTAGGGCTACGAGGGAGAGAGGGTCGTGTCTTTTTGTGGCTAGCTGGTGTTCGTGTATCCTGGTGGCTAACTTTCTTCCTGTTTGTCCTACGTAGAGTTTGTGGCAGTCCTTGCATGGAATTCCTCAAGAACAAACCACAACAAGCAGACCAAACACAGCCAGAAACCCTAACCACCTTACCATACATCAAAGAATTTTCAGAAATGATAGCCAGACTACTAAGACCCCTCGGAATCCTCGTAGCACACAAACCCACCAACACTCTCAAACAAAAACTAACAAACTTAAAAGACCCAGTACAACCCATGGACAAAACCAACGTCATCTACAAAATTCCATGCAAGGACTGCCACAAACACTATGTAGGACAAACAGGAAGAAAGTTAGCCACCAGGATAATGAACACCAGCTAGCCACAAAAAGACACGACCCTCCCTCCCTCGTAGCCCTACATACAGATGAAAAAAAACCACCATTTTGATTGGGACAACATATCTATCCTGGGACAGGCTAAGCAAAGACATGCCAGAGAATTCCTAGAGGCCTGGCACTCCAACCACAACGCCATAAACAAACACATAGATCTAGATGCCATCTATCAACCCCTCAGAAAACAAACAGGAAATGACATCACCACAAACCCCCGGAACCCCATCCAGGACAAACATATAAATAAAAAGAGGGAGACAACAGTTTCGCTTCACTTGGAGGCCGCCACTGATGATGTTACCTAGCCAGGTAATGAAACGTCTGGATATCAAATCCACAGCTCTGTGAGCAAACCTACACCCTAAACCTCAACCTGAGCTACAAGCCTTCACAAACCTTGCACTTCCAAAAGGCTTTTGATAAGATTCCTCATGGGAGACTGCTGAGTAAGGTGAGGGCCCGTGGTGTTCAAGGTGAGCTGCTGGCATGGATTGAGGATTGGCAGTCTGAAGAAGGCAAAAAGTTGGGATAAAAGGTTCTTTTTCAGAATAGCAGCCAGTGACAAGTGGTGTCCTGCAGGTTTCAGTGTTGGGACTACAGCTGTTCACTTCATATATTAATGATCTGGATGAAGGGACTGGGGCAGTCTGGTGAAATTCGCCGATGATACGAAGTTAGGTAGACAGGCAGGTAGTTCTGAGGAGGTGGGGAGGCTGCAGAAAGATTTAGACAGTTTAGGAGAGTGGTCCAGGAAATGGCTGATGAAATTCAACGTGAGCAAATGCGAGGTCTTGCACTTTGGAAAAAAAATACAGGCATGGACTATTTTCTAAATGGTGAGAAAATTCAGAAATCCAAAGTACAAAGGGATCTGGGAGTGCTAGTCCAGGATTCTCTAAAGGTTGACTTGCAGGTTGAGTCCATGATTAAGAAAACGTATGTGATGTTGTCATTTATATAAAAGCAGTGATGTGCTATGGAGACTTTATAGAGCTCTATTTAGGAACCATTTGAAATACTGTGTCCAGCTTTGGACCCCACACCTCAGGAAGAACATACTGGCACTGGAGCGTGTCCAGCGGAGATTCACAAGGATGATCATTGGAATGGTAGGCCTAACATATGATGAATGGTTAAGGGTCCTGGGATTGTATTCATTAGAGTTTAGAAGGTTGAGGGGAGATCTAATAGAATCTTACAAGATAATGCAAGGCTTAGAAAGGGTAGATGCTGGGAAGTTGTTTCCATTAGGCAAGGAGACTAGGACCCGTGGGCACAGCCTTGGAATTAGAGGGGGTCAATTTAGAATTGAAACAAGGAGACATTTCTTCAGCCAGAGAGTGGTGGGCCTATGGAATTCATTATCACGGAGCACGGTGGAGGCCGGGATGTTAAACGTCTTCAAGGCAGAGCTTAATAAATTCTTGATCTCGCAAGGAATTAAGGGATACGGGGAGAGTGCGTGTAAGTGGAGTTGAAATGTCCGTCAGCCATGATTAAAGGGCGGAGTGGATTCGATGGGCCAAATGGCCTTACTTCCACTTCTTTGTCTTGTGGTCTTATGGAAGCTGATAGCCAGCTTACAGACTCAGACCAAGCTTGCTCCATTGCCGTATCACACTGTGTGCAGGCTAGATTACTGGATAGCAGGATATCTGCCTCAGAGTGTGCCAGTATCAGATTCGAGAGTGTGGTACTGGAAAAGCACAGCCTGTCTGACAGCATCTGAGGAGAATCAACTTTATGGGCATAAGCCCTTCATCAGGAATGAGGCTTGTTGGCTGGGGGACTGAGAGATAAATGGGAGGGGGGAGTGGGGCTGGGGGGAAAGTAGCTGGGAAGGTGATAGGTCAGAGAGGAGGGTAGGTGGATAGGTGGGAAGGAAAATACACAAGTCAAGAGGGTGGTGCTTGAGACTGGGATAAGGTGGGAGGAGGGGAAATGAAGAAACTGGTGAGGTCCACATTAATCCCATGTGGTTACTCCCACTTTCTCCCAATATTAGATTACCTGGCAGCACCGGCAGTCCAGGCAGTGCCAGAACTCAGCAGTGCCACAACCACCATCAAAATGAAGGTCCCAATGAAACCTGGACCCAAGTAATTAAGGGCCATTTGTGGAGGCAGGGTTGCTGACCTGAGGGTGAGGGCAATAGGGGTAGAGGTTTTAAAGTTCTTGCAGGGTGGAGGTGGAGGGTACTAACTTTGGGGAGTTGCCTTTGTTGCACAAAGTAACCCACTTTCCAAATTTCAAATAAAAATAGCTGCCCACATTTGCATCCCTGCCCATACTAATTGGATTATGGCGTGAAAATACTAATGTAGGGGACAACTGAGTTTTTAAACAAACTCACCTAACCCTTGGTATTATATTTATATATGTTTGGCAGGATGCCAATTTCAGCAACCACACAACCTCTGTTTTATGGGGATGAGTTGGAGGCTTGTGGGCGAGGTGCCCACTCTAATTTATGTGCCCTTCACCAAAAGCATATCCAGTGAGGCATTGAATATCCAGACTAATGTTCAAATTTGTGGCTGGGCTAATCAGGCCAGCACTTTGTCTTTGGTGTTGCTGGAGTTGCACTTATCCAGGAAAATGGAAAGCATTGCATCACATTCCTGAACAATTATGTAATGTGGATGGTGGTCCAGCTTTGGGAAGTCAGGAGGTGAGTTATTTACCTCAATATTCTTTCTAGGTTTCTGCCACTCTTGTCACCACAGTAATCATACGGCTGGTTCAGTTAATCTTTGATCAGTGTTAACACTAACAGTGGGATATTCAGCATTTTGTTTAAATTCACTCACAGGATGAGGGCATTGCTGGCTAGGCCTGTATTTGTTGCCCATCTTTAATTGCCCAGAGAGCAGTTAAGAGTCACCATATTTCTGAGGGTGTGGAGTCACATGTATGCCCGCCTGAGTAAGGATGGCAGTTTACTTCCCTAAAATGGATCAGTGAATCAGATGGGTTTTTTCCAAACAATCAACAATGGATTCATAGTCATCAGTAGACTGTGAATTCCAGATTTTTATTGAATTCAAATTCCACCATCTATCCAGGATTCAAACCCAGGTCCCCACAACATTACTTAGATCTTTGGACTAACAGTCCAGTGATAATACCATTATGCCATTGCCTCCCAATTATGCCATTGAATAGATGGCTTGATTCTCTCTTGTTGTCGATGACCTGGAACTTGTGTGATGCAACTGTTATTTGCCATTTCTCAGCCTATTTGATGAGGTGTTGGACATTACCTTGAGGAACCCTGCAGTGATGTCCTGGCCTCTGACAGCTACAACCATCTTCCTTTGTGATCGACATAAAGTATAAAGTTTTCCTCAATTTCCATCAACTTCAATTTTGCCAGGGCTCTTTGCTGTATATTCAGTCAAGTGCAGCCTTGTAGTGAAGGGCAAGTCACTGTAACCTCTATATCTAATTCCATTTGTAAATTATTACTGAATCAGCTTCCATCACCCTTCCAGACAGTGCATTACCAATTACAATCAGTTGCACAACAACATAAAAATAATTTCATCTTATTTCTTTTGTTTTGTTTCCAATTATCTTGGGTCTGTGATCTTGTAATTGACTTTTCTACTACTGGAAAAGCTTGTCCTGATATATTAAAACATTTGTACAACTTTTCCAATTCTCTTCTTCACCTTCTCTACTCTGAGTAAATAACCACCAGTTCCTCTGGTATAAAATACAAATTGATAATGTTGGACATACTCAGTAGCTGTGGCAGCATCTGTGAAGTGAAAAAGCGAGTTGATATTCCAGGAGACTGCTTTTGTCAGAATATAGCCCAGCTTCTTCCTTTGAATGTCCAGTGCCAAATCCCTGGTATTAAATCAAGCAAGCCTCCTCTGTGTTGGAATAAGTTGCTGCTGATGCTAAATTCTGCACTGAAAACAACAATTGCTGGAGATCGCAGCGAGACAGACAACATCCATGGAGAGAGAATAAGGTAATGTTTCAAGTCTAGATGAAGAGTTAGCTTGCTCCTTCTCCATGGATATTGTCTGACCCACTGAAGTCTTCTCTATGTCTCCTCAAGTGCCATGATTTTCTTCCCAGATGCAATACTCCAACTGAAGTCAAACCAATGACTAACAAATGTTCAGTAAATTACTTTCTTGCATTTATACAGTAAATGACACTACAGGTTTATTTAACAAATCAGGTTTGTATTTTTGGAAGATTGTTGCTTTGTTCACGGTAGCCTGACGTTTTATAGAAATGATAATTGCTCTTAAAAGTACATTTAAAAAGACAAAGAACTGTGGATGTTGGAAATGAGAAACAAAAACAGAAATTGCTGGAAAACTTCAGCAGATCTGGCCGTACGTTTGGAGAGAAAGCAGAGTTAACGTTTTGAGTCCAGTGATCCTTCTTCAGAACTGATTGTAACGACATTATTATGACTACATAGTTGGTTGACAGGAACCAATGATTTAAGGGAGATGTGCATTATTTGAGGAGAAGCTTTTAAAGTGCTGTACCCCCAATGTATAAAAATATAAGACTGCTATAACATGTTGATGACAGAAAAGTAAGGGTTTGGTAAAAAGCGAGGAAAAATGTTAAAAAGTAAGATAAATGTTCAAGGTTTAGAAGGATATTTCATCATCTCCCTACTACAGTAGCTGCAAGGTCAAAGTGAAGGAGACAGTGACAAGGTGAGTAACGGAATTTGGGTCAAAGTGGGAATTTGGGATAAAGAAATAAAAGGTGTTCTTTAAGGTTTACTGCAAGAAATAAAGTCACTAGCATGAGAGGTGAGCAGGAGGGGAAATAAACAAGAGACCTATCTGCACTGAGACTAACAGCAGCATGACATCATGAGTGCTGAGAAAGCAGCTGATTGGTGAGTAGGTTTGTTTAGTACTTCTAATCTTCAAAGTAAAAGTTGAGTTTTTATTTTCTGTTTAAGTCTCTTGACTATTTTTCTCCCTTTTTTAGAGAAATGCTTGTTAAATTTTCAAGGTCAGTTCATACCTATTCCAAGGGTTACAAATGATTTTTAGAGTTGCAGGATGGCAGCTAAAAGAAACCAAAATGGAGTGTACAGTCTGTGATTATTATGAAATCATGGGCAGACCACATGTTCGAGACAAACACGTCTCTTGGAAATGTCATTCACTGTACAAGGTTGAACTCCATGTCTCAGAACTTAAGCAGTGGCTAGAGTCAATGGTGTGATGAGGTAGTGGGTAGAACATATGGGGAGGTGGTCACACCACAAATTAGAAGAGTACTGGCAGAGAGGAAAGGATGACTACCAGGCAGGTAGTGCGAGAATTCCCTACGGCTTGTTTGCTAATCAGTATTCCATTTGGAATCTGGTGAGGCCTTCAGTTCCTCAGGTGGGTGATGTCAGAGCCAAGCCTGTAGCACTATCTGTACAGTTGTACAGGAGAGGAGAAAGTAGAATGGAAGAGCAATAGTTAAAGGGGATTTAATAGTCATGGGGTGGGATATGCTTTTCTGTGGCATGAAACCTTCCAAACCTATGACTGCTACCAACTAGAAAATCAAGGGTTGAAGATGCATGGAAACACTACCATCCTGACATGGAAATGAATTGTTTTCCTTCAGTGTCACTGAGTCAAAGTCCTTGAACGCCCTCCCTCACAGCATTGTGGGTTAAGCCACACAAAATGGACTGCAGCATTTCAAGAAGATAGCTCACCATCACCTTAAGGGCAATTAGAGAAGGGCAACTAGAGAAGGGCAACAAATGCTGGACCAGCCAGTGACACCCACATCCCATGAATGAATAACAAATAAAAGCAACATCAGGATGGTGTGAGCGTCCCTGGTGCCAGAATGACATGAAATAGCTGCCTGGAAACCAGGACTGAGACAATGCCCTCTGATCCTACAACTCTCCCACAGGGGAAAATATCATCTCAGCATTTACCCTGTCAAATCACTTGTTCTATGTCTTAATGAGATCATCGCTTATTTTTCAAAACTCCAGTGAATAGAGTCCCTACCTGTTTAATCTTTGTTTATAAGACAAACCCTCCATTGCAGGGATCACCCTAGTGAACCTTCGCAGAACTGCCTCCAATAAAGAGTCATAGAGTCATAGAGATGTACAGCATGGAAACGGTCTCTTCAGTCCAACCCGTCCATGCCGACCAGATATCCCAACCCAATCTAGTCTCACATGCCAGCACCCGGCCCATATCCCTCCAAACCCTTCCTATTCATATACCCATCCAAATGCCTCTTAAATATTGCAATGGCACCAGCCTCCACCACATCCTCTGGCAGCTCATTCCATACATGTACCACCCTCTGTGTGAAAACGTTGCCCCTTAGGTCTCTTTTATATCTTTCCCCTCTCACCCTAAACCTATGCCCTCTAGTTCTGGACTCCCTGACCCCAGGGAAAAGACTTTGCCTATTTAGCCTATCCATGCCCCTCATAATTTTATAAACCTCTATAAGGTCACCTCTCAGCCTCTGACGCTCCAGGGAAAACAGCCCCAGCCTGTTCAGCCTCTCCCCATAGCTCAAATCCTCCAACCCTGGCAACATCCTTGTAAATCTTTTCTGAACCCTTTCAAGTTTCACAACATCTTTCTGGTAGGAAGGAGACCAGAATTGCTTGCAATATTCCAACAGTGGCCTAACCAATGTCCTGTACAGCTGCGACATGACCTCCCAACTCCTGTACTCAACATTCTGTCCAATAAAGGAAAGCATACCAAACGCCTTCTTCACTATCCTATCTACCTGCGACTCCACTTTCAAGGAGCTATGAACCTGCACTCCAAGGTCTCTTTGTTTAGCAACACTCCCTAGGACCCTACCATTAAGTGTATAAGTCCTGCTAAGATTTGCTTTCCCAAAATGCAGTACCTCAGATTTATCTGAATTAAACTCGATCTGCCACTTCTCAGCCCATTGGCCCATCTGGTCCAGATCCTGTTGTAATCTGAGGTAACCCTCTTCGCTGTCCACTACACCTCCAAGTTTGGTGTAATCTGAAAACTTACTAACTGTACCTCTGACGCTCCAGGGAAAACAGCCTCAAAAAGTAGAGGACCCAGCACCGATCCTTGTGGCACTCCACTGGTCACAGGCCTCCAGTCTGAAAAAATACCCTCCACCACCACCCTCTGTCTTCTTTGAGCCAGTTCTGTATCCAAATGGCAGTTCTCCCTGTATTCTGTGATATCTAACCTTGCTAATCAGTCTCCCACGGGGAACCTTGTTGAACGCTTTGCTGAAGTCCATACAGATCACATCTACTTCTCTCCCCTCATCAATCCTCTTTGTTACTTCTTCAAAAAACTCGATCAGGTTTGTGAGACATGATTTCCCATGCACAAAGCCATGTTGACTATCCCTGATCAGTCCTTGTCTTTCCAAATACATGTACATCCAGTCCCTCAGGATTCCCTCCAACAACTTGCCCACCACAGACGTCAGGCTCACTGGTCTATAGTTCCCTGGCTTGTCCTTATCACCTTTCTTAAACAGTGGCACCACGTTAGCCAACCTCCAGTCTTCCGGCACCTCACCTGTGACTATTGATAATACAAATATCTCAGCAAGAAGCCCAGCAATCACTTCTCTAGCTTCCCACAGAGTTCTGAGATACACTTGATCAGGTCCTGGGGATTTATCCACTGTTATCCATTTCAGGACATTCAGCACTGCCTTCTCTGTAATATGGACATTTTGCAAGATGTCACCATCTATTTCCCTACAGTCTATATCTTCCGTATCCATTTCCACAGTAAATACTGATGCAAAATACTCATTCAGTATCTCCCCCATTTCTAACAAGGGGTTATGAACAGCTCACAGTTCTCTTGATATGGTCTGATCAGCACTTGTACAGTTGCAGTAAGACTTCCCTCCTCTTACTCCCCAACCCCCTTGAAATAAAGGCCAACATTCCATTAGCCTCTCTGATTACCTGTTGCACCTGTGTGCTAGCTTTCTGTGTTTCATGTACAATTACCCTGAAATCCCTTTGTATTGCAGCTTTCTGCAGTTTTCCTCCATGTAACATTCTGTTCTTTAGTTCTCCCTTCCAAGATGAACAACTTCATGTCTTCCCACATTATAGTCCATTTGACAATTTTTTGCTCATTTACTTAACCTGTCAACATCTCTCTGAAACTGTTTGTATCCCTTTCACAACTTACTTTTCCACCTATTTTTGTGTAATTTGCAAATTTGGCAAAAGTGCTTTCGCTTCCTTTCTCCATGTCGTGAATATTTATTGTAAACTGTTGCAGATCTAACATTGATCCCTGTGGAGCCCCATTGGTTACAAGTTGCCAAACTGAAAAAGAATCCCTTATCCTCATTCATTGTTTCCTGCCCATTTGCCAACTCTCAATCTATGCCAATACATTACCTCCAATACTGTGGGCTCTTATTTTATGACTTAAACGTTTGTGAGGTACTTTTTAAAATGCCTTCTGAGTGTCTAAATATAACACATTTACTGGTTCCCCTCTATCCACTCTGGTTGAGACTTCCTCAAAAAACCCTAATAAATTAGTCAGACACAATTTCCCTTTCATGAAGCCATGATGACTCTTACTTGATTAGATTATGGTTTTTCAAACTTGCTGCTATTACTTCCTTAATAATTGATTCAAATACTTTTCCAACAATAGATGTTAGGTGAGTCAGCTTATAGTTAACTGCTTTTCACTCTTCTCTTCTTTTGAATAGGGGCAGTTTCCCAATCCTCCAGTACTTCTCCAGAACCTAAGGTTTTAAAATTAAAACCAAGCAAAGAGATTTGGCAATTGAAGGTGATTGGATGGTGCACAGTCATTCTGATATTGCATTTTCCTATCTTCAATTATATTACAGCAAAATGTTTGACTCTGTACAGAATACAGCACAACATTGATCAGAACACCAATAGCACCATTCACAGGAGTCCCCTCCAGCATACGTCAATGCAATAGATACACCAATTTACATAGGTGATGAGCAGTAAGTTAGAAAGGGACAGCGCAAATTATAGTAAGTGAGAAACAGTAGGTGCATTTTAAAACAAAGTTGAATTTTTTTAATGTTTGTATTCTAAGAACTGTGGAGGAGTAGTGGGATTTGGATATCCATGCGCATAGATCACTAAAAGCTAATGCATAGGTAAAAATGGAAAAAGCTAATGGAAGGTTGACCTTTATCTCAAAGGAGTTGGAATATAAGTGTGAGCAAGTTGTGCCATTGTACATACCCAATCTAATACATCGAATTCTGTTTGCAATGCAGATTCACCAGAATGTTATATGGGTTTAGGTTGTGGGAGCAGATTGGGAGGCAGATTTGGGAAATTGTAAAAGTAACAGGGTTGATGTCATGGGTGACTTTAACTTCCCTGGTGTTGATTGGAACCTCCTTAGTTCAACTAGTTTGGATGGAGCAGTTTTTGTCAGGTGTGTCCAGGAAGGGTTCCTGACACAATATATGGTTAGACCAACTAGAGGGGAGGCCATACTGGGTTTGGTACTTGACAACGAACCATGCCAGATGTCAGATCTCTCTGTGGGAGAGCATTTTGGTGATAGTGATCACAACTCCATAACCTTTACTACACTCATGGTGAGTAATAAGAGCAGACCATATGGGAAAATATTTAATTGTGGGACGGGGTATTATAATGCTATTAGGCAGGAACTCAGGTGCCTAGATTGGGAACAGATGTTCTCAGGAAGATGTGCAACTAGAAATGTGCAGGTTGTTTAGGTTGCACATGCTGATCATGCTGTCCCACTGAGGTAAGGAAGGGATGGTAGGTTGACAGGAACTAAGGTGACAAGGGATGTGGAGCATCTAGTCAAGATGTAGAAGGAAGCTTACTTAAGATTGAGGAGGCAAGGATCAGACAGGGCTTTAGAGGATTACAAGGTAGTCAGGAAGGAACAGAAGAATGCACTTAGGAGAGCTAGAAGAAGGCATGAAAAAGATTTATAAAGTAGAATTAAGGAAAACCCTAGGGCATTCTATACTTATGTGAGGAACAAGAGAATGGCCAGAATGAGAGCACAGCTGATCAGTGATAGTGGAGGGAACCTGTGCCTGGAGTTGGAAGTAGTAGGGGAGGTCCTTAATGAATACTTTGCTTCTGTATTCATTGTTGAGAGAGACCTTGATGTTTCTGAGGACACCATGAAACAGATTGATATGCTCAAACATAGGAAGGAGTATGTGCTGAAAATTTTGAAAAACATAAAGATAGATAAATCCCCTGGACCAGATGGGATATACCCTAGGTTACTATAGGAAGCGAGGGATATTTAAGTGACTCTTGGATAGGCACATGGATGTTAGTACAATGAAAGGTATATAGGTTAGTCTGACCTTCGAGTAGGATAGAAGGCCGGGCACAACACTGAGGGCTGAAAGGCCTGTACTGTTCTATATTCTAAGTTTAAAATATTAAATTGTAAGAACAGATTGCACAAATTTAAGTTTGTAATTTCTTGCATATAGAAGGTTGAGGGGTGTCTCAATGAAGATTTTTAAAAAGAGAAATGGATTATCAATGGGATTAATATGATGCTAGCTGATGCAGAATTTCAGAGCAAGGATGCCAAAGCCTTAGAATTTGAGCCAGACAATTTAGCCACAAAATCGGGAATCATTTTTTCCACACATAGGATAATGGGAAACTGGAATCCTTCCTCTCAAAGATATTGGGTCAATTGAAAGTTTCAAGGCTGAAATTGATAAGATTTTTGTTTGGTAAAGATGACAAGGGATATAGATTGAACATTGTAAATGAGGTTGAGATGTTGATCAGCCTTGATTCAATAGAATAATGGAGCATACTCACAGGATTGGATATTCTCCTCAACAGCTCATACCATTCAGAGCTGAGGTAATGTAGGATGGATACATAATATTGTAGAAATCAAATTGATTGATTTATTCATAAATTCAAGGGGGGTTATTGCAATGCAGTGGTTATGTTACTGGGTCAAACTTTAAGAGGCCTGGACTGTATAAAACTACTGTTGGTCATTGTCCGTCTGGATGGTCATTCCATATCCATGTTTCAACTATCCCTCCCCATCTTTTCCAGTGTGCTAGTGAAATAACCATGGTCCCGATCAGTACATTGACCCAAGACGTGGAAAGTGACATGTGCTTGGGGTGTGCATCTCACTGACAAAATACAAATAAATCTTCACAAGGTAATCCTCACTTCACTTGTCAAACTCTCAAGGATCCAGGTAATCCTCAGACCTGCTTCAACTTCAAAAGAGTTGACCACAGATTTATCCATTATTTGCTGAACTAAGGTTTGCTGGAATATACATGAAGAAATTATCAATGATATACAGCTCATAAATAAGCCATCGGACCTGATCAAACAATGCCAGTTTTTAATGCTCCACTTCAGCCTCTTCCTAATGTAACCGTCTATGCCCTTCTCACTGATAAATGTGTCTAGTTTCTCCTCAAATATACTGATTGCTTAAGCATGCCTTGCAGTACTGAGTTCTACATTCCCATCATTCTTTGCATGACTGGAAATGTTATCTCTGCTTTCTCTCTATAGATGCTGCCAGACCTGTAAAGTTTATCCAGAAATTTCTGTTTTTAATTTCCAGCACCTGCAGTTCTTTGTTTTTTTTAGTTTGGTCTGATAATTTCTGTCTATTGCTGATTTTAAGCCTTTACAATCTTTAGGGAATGAAGGGCCAGGAACTAGAAGCAGGGTACAGTTCAGAAGAAAAGATCTAATCCAGCATGAAATACAGCTTAGCAATTTTAAAATAATCAAAACGTTTCTTAGAGTTCAGTGAGAAAATTCAATGTGTTAGCCTTAGGTCGCTGTATGTCTCAGGCAGTAATTAAAACAGTTACATCCACTAAATGTGCAGAAATTCACCAAAAGAAGCACACTTGCAAATACCAATCCATTAAGAAATTTTAAAGTGAGGACAGGAGTGATACTTCATTGGGATTGAGTGTCTGTAAAGGGTATTGCTGGGATAAAGATTTGAACCAAACCTTTTTCTGTTTATGATACCTTGCCAAATTGTCACATAGCACTTTCCTTCTCATTTATGTAATAATATTTTATTATTTTGTTAAAAATACGTTGACATCTCTATGTGAATATGTTATGTAACTGACTACCATAGTAACCAAATTTTTAAATTAAAATTTATGCTCCATAAAGCCAAGTTTCATTCTGATATCTGACATGTCCAGTATTAGCAGCTGGGATCATAACAACTTTCTATATGTGATGACCACATTCATAGAATTTCTGCAGAGTAGAAGTAGACCATTTGGCCCATTTGGGTTCATACAGACCGTCCAAAGAATATCCCACCCAGACCTGCCTCCCTACCCTATCCCTGTATTTCCCATGGCCAATCCACCTAGCCAGCACATCCCTGGACATTATGGGCAATTTAGCATGGCCAGTCCATCTGACCTCCACATCTTTGGATTGTGGGAAGAAAACTACACAGACACAGGGAGAATGTGCGAACTCCATACCTGGGTCCAGGGTGAGGCACTGAGCTACTATGCCGCCCCAAACTGCCACTAGCTTTTACTTGATATCTGTGCTTAGATCAAATATATGAGGCCTTTTTTTCTCTTGTGTCTGCTTCCAGTTGAACCCTGTTGTTGTTCTATGTAATAAATGTCAGGAAAATGGTGTGGATAGTTTGATAACACTGGGCTTAACCCTGGTGCTGCCATGAAATCCATTACTGGACACATCAGCACAAGGCTAGAGCAGGAATCCATCTCAGTTAATGGACTGAAAATCCTGTGGGCCCCATCCATGCACCAGGAGCACAAGTGCACAAAATCTAAATATTCAGAGCTGTGTTGGATTGATGAAAAGGGAAACGATGACCGGAATCGAGTTTGTGCTGTCAGTACAAAGCAGCTCACATAAATCACTCCTGACTTTACAGCCAATTGTTTTCTCTGAAAATGATGCTACCCAACTCTGAACTCCATCAGGCTCACTGCTTTGAGCACTGCATGAGTGGATAATTCCAAACCTGTCGCAGTTCGGACACAATCTGTTTCATATGAGCCAGGAATGGTGGGTGTGTGGGGGAAGTGCAGGGAAATGCCTGGTATAGTGCAAAACAACAAAGACTGCTACAACACAGCTGCATTTACCCTGAAGTAACAGCCTTTAACTAAGCCAATTATGAAAGAAATTTGTGTCCAGTTATTAATCTTGATCTTTTCATGATCCCTGTTACATAAATACTTTAATCCAACATATTGCAGTCTAATATGAATATTGAGAAACCCACACTTAACAACAAGCTACTGGATGAATTATTTTAGAACGGAGAACAATATTTTAGCATTTGCACCTGCTTCTAATTCAGGCCACACACAAAGAAGAAAGGTCTTCTCTCGCTCAGGCAGGATTAAACGTTTGAGTGGATTGGGACACTGCACTACCATATGTTCAATCAGGGTTTCAGTCCAGTCCAAAGAGAATAAAGGCCTTTTTCCTCATGGAATTGCTGAGTGTTTCTGCTGGGTGCTTGTCTGAGAGATTAATAGAATGGCCAACATGTGAAATCGAAGTATCTCTGACCGTAGTTCCTTCAGTGGTGGAAACCTGGAACACATCTTATGAATAGCGTTAATCTGCATAAGGGCTTTCATTGCATTTACAGAGCAGTGACTTGACTTGTCTGTGCACTAATAGCACTTATATAAACTTACCAGACTGATGAACGTGTGAATGAACATTACTGAGACAGAATGCAAGAAGCTCTGAACTGTATCTAACCCCTGCATACCTGGGGCAGTATAGAGAGAGCTCTGAACTGTATCTAACCCTGCTGATCCTGGGGGTACAGCTGTCTACTGTATACATGCCAACTGTTAGTATTTTACGCTGAATCAGTGGCTTGAGGACAAAGTCAATGATTGCAGACAAAACAAAAGAGAGAATTGCCTCAATTCCTTTAGTGCCATTCCTGTGAGCATCCTATTCCCATAGAAAAGATCCTGACTGCTTCAAGTGGGTAAAACATTTTGCAAGAATGGCAGCTACAACTTAACGTATGTGATGGTTAGGATCAATACAACAATGGTTAGAAAGGAAGGAAAGGGAGGGAAATTAAGGGGACAGTTAGTGGCACAAAAAAGGGAAAAGGGAGAATGAGAAAAAGAGAGCAAATGTAAGGCAAGTAAAGATGGCAGTGATGAAAAGAATAAAGGGAATGATAATAGTATCAAAAGGAAAGAGGGTAAGAACATGAAACTGAAAGGTAGCAGTGAGGAAAGGGGGAAATAAGAGAACAAATGTGGAGGAAGAGAAAAGTGAGGAAGAAACAGCCAGATTTCGATAAACGAAGAGGAAAAGCTACAAGTAATACTTGGCAATGATGAGGGGAAGTAGGGGAAATGTAAGGCAAATGAAGGGAGAAAAGCTAAAGAAAGTACATGAGAATGAAGAAGCGAGGAAAGAGAACAGAAGCTATCATTGGCTTTAGGAAAGGATGAGGAGTCACTGGAAACAGGTAATAAATAATTGAGCAGGATTTGAGAGGGAACTAATTGAAAGTTGGTGGGAAATGGCTGATATTACCAAAGGAAAGGCAAATGTGCTGCCGGGAATGTGAACTGAGGCTTTGGGGTGCAGCAGTTGAATGAACTGGGAGAAGGGGAAGTTGTACCATCTTGATATTGGTTAGGCCACTTTTGGAATACTGCATTCAGTTTTGGTCTCACTGCATTGAGAAAGATGTTGTTAAATTTGAAAGGGTACAGAAAAGGTTTACATGGATATGGCCAGGGTTGGAGTATTTGAGCTATGGGAAGAGGCTGAACAAGCTAGGGCTGTTTTCCCTGGAGTGTTGGAGGTTGAGGGGTGATCTTATAGAGGTGTATAAAATCATGAGGGGCATGGATAGGGTGAATTTCCAAAGATTTTTTCTCAAAAAAGGGGAGTCCAAAATAGAGAGTTTAGGTTTAATGTGAGAAGGGAAAGATTTAAAAGGGACCTAAGAGTCAACTTTTTCATGTAGAAGATGGTGCTTGCATGGAATGAACTCCCAGAGGAAGTGGTAGAGGCTGGTACAGTTACAACATCTGGATGGGCACATAAATAGGAAGGGTTTAGAGGAGTATGGGCAAAGTGCTGGCAAATGGGAGTAGATTAATTTAAGATATCTGGTCAGCATCAATGAGTTGGACCAAAAGGTCTGTTTCCATGCTGTACATCTCTGTGACTCTATATCTCAATGTGAAGTGAAGAATGGTAAGATATTGAAGTGCATCAAAGGGGAAGATAAATATTATGGGTTGCTTTGGTAATGCCGGTCTCCAGTGGTTTATACCAATTTTTATGGTGCTATTGGTCACTATGTTAGGTTTTTAATTTACAGATTGGATCAGTTGTCAGCTCACAAGATTTGTGATGATTTGTCAGGGCAGTACTGAAGGAGACTTGCAGTGCTAGAAGTGCAGCTGTTCACCTGAGATGTTAAGCTGAAGTTTTATCTTTTCAAGTGGACATAAACAATCACAACACATTATACAAAGAAGAGCGTGGTGTTGTCCTGCCTAGTGTTCCCTCAAAAATATCAGGAGAAACAGATTAACTGGTCATTCATCGCATTTACTTGTTTGTGAGATCTTGCTGTGTATAAACTTGATTGTGGTTAAAGTTCAAAAGTAACTAATTCGCTGTGATATATCCCAAGGATGTGAAATTTGCTATATAAATAGTCGACTTTCCCAGATGCAACCAGTCCCTGATCTCTGTATGCTAAGGGGACTTTGAGAAGCCTTTTTAAAAAAAGGGAAAACTATGAGAAGCTGCAAGGCAAAAAGAAATTGGCATTTCTGAATGCAAATACTTGGCAAGCTGCCATGAGTCTTGACAGAATGTATAACTTACATAGACAATAAGTAGGAAAAATGAAATTAAAATAGACCTAACCCTAAAATATAACTTTCTTGATAACTGCAGTACAATTTTGTCAGTAAATTCAGTTTTAAAGCAAACTTTAAATTAAGACACGTGGAATTTTTGGCTATTAATTCCTTGATTACAAAAATGCTTCTAATGCAAATTTAGATTAAGTTAAGTTCTGCAACATGTTCGACACAATTAGGCAGCTCCAAATACTTTTAGGTTTCCTTGAGAAAATAGGTCCTATAGGTAGCAAAGGTTAAAGTGGTGCTGGAACAGCTGCCTCCAGAACCAACTGATCCCACATGGACTCCGAACAGTACCCACTTCCGCCTAGGTAACAAAGGTTGCCAACTTCTCTCCTAGGTATACAGGAATTAGATATAGTAGTATTCATGAAAGAACATTTATTGACGTAACAATTATAAAACCTGGCTCTTGAAAGAAAGGCATTAACTATAACCATGCATAGCTATACCACTCAGTCAGGGTTATTCAGACCATGACATTAATTTCATTAAAATGGTTTGAAATCTTAAAGTTTAACAACATAAAGGCAAGGTCTGATTAGGGATAGTCAACATGGCTTTGTGCGTGGGAAATCATGTCTCACAAACTTGACTGAGTTTTTGAAGAAGCAACAAAGAGGATTGATGAGGACAGAGCAGTAGATGTGATCTATATGGACTTCAGTAAGGTGTTCAACAAGCTTCCCCATGGGAGACTGATTAGCAAGATTAGATCTCATGGAATACAGGGAGAACTAGCCATTTGGATACAGAACTGGCTCGAAGGTAGAAGACAGAGGGTGGTGGTGAAGGGTTATTTTTCAGACAGGAGGCCTGTGACCAATGGGTGTGCCATAAGGATTGGTGCTGGGTTCACTACTTTTCATCATTTATATAAATGATGTGGATATGAACATTGGAGGTATAGTTAGTAAGTTTGCAGATGACACCAAAATTGGAGGTGTAGGGGACAGTGAAGAAGGTGACCTCAGATTACAACTGGATCTTGATCAGATGGGCCAATGGGCTGGAGAGGGACAGATGGAGTTTAATTCAGATAAATGCGAGGTGCTGCGTTTTGGAAAAGCAAATCTTAGCAGGATTTATACACTTAATGGTAAGGTCCTAGGGAGTGTTGCTGAACAAAGAGACCTTGGAGTGCAGGTTCATAGCTCCTTGAAAGTGGAGTTGCAGATAGATAGGATAGTGAAGAAGGCGTTTGGTATGCTTTCCTTCATTGGTTAGACCATTGACTATAGGAGTTGGGAGGTCACGTTGCGGCTGTACAGGATGTTGGTTACGCCACTGTTGGAATATCGTGTGCGATTTTGGTCTCCTTCCTTATGGAAGGATGTTGTGAAACTTGAAAGGGTTCAGAAAAGATTTACAAGGACGTTGCCAGGGTTGGAGGATTTGAGCTATAGGGAGAGGCTGAATAGGCTGGGGCTATTTTCCCTGGAGCATCAGAGGCTGAAGGGTGACCTAACAGAAGTTTATAAAATCATGAGGGACATGGATAGGATAAATAGACAAAGTCTTTTCTCTGGGGTGGGAGAGTCCAGAACTCGAGGGCATAGGTTTAGGGTGAGAGGGGAAAGATATAAATGGTTCCTAAGGGGCAATTTTTTCACACAGAGGGTGGTGTGTGTATGGAATGAGCTGCCAGAGGAAGTGGTGGAGGCTGGTACAATTGAAAGGCATCTGGATGGGTATATGAATAGAAGGGCTTTAGAGGGAAATGGACAAGTGCTGGCAAATGGGACTAGATTAATTTACGATATCTGGTCAGCATGGACAAGTTGGGTTTGTTTCTGTGCTGTACATCTCTATGACTCCCTGACTAAAATGTTTCAAGTTTTAACCCCACAATAAAAACATGGCTCTTACATTCCTTCACATAATCCTTTTATGCCTTTTTCATTTTAATGTAGTCCAACTCGAGTCACTAATCTGATGTTTAAAAAGTAGAATACAGCTCTGGGAGCTTCAGGATGCAGACCCCTCAGCCAGTCGGCTCTCTTTGTGGAGTAAAGGGCTAATATTCGGATATGTAAATGATCAGTCTGCATCACTGTGATGTAAGAATCACATGACAGCAGACTTGGTGAGAGGTGAGACTGTTTATAAGGTTGTGCTAAGTAGTGTAAGTAATTATCAGAATGTAAATTACTAAGATAATACTACCAACAGCATCAATTCTTTAGATTCTTAGCCACCGTGATAATAGAGTCCTGCAGAATCCTGAAAAAGCAAAGACAAAAATATTAAGAACTTTCCTCCAAAAAGGATTTTGGCTCTAGAGGCCAACAATATGCAAAATCTTCAGAAGTAACTCAAGTAATCTTTTTTATTTAGGTTAGATTACCTACAGTGTGGAAACAGGCCCTTCGGCCCAACAAGTCCACATCGACCCTCCGAAGAGCAACCTACCCAGACCCATTCCCCTACACCTAACATTACGGGCAATTTAGCATGGCCAATTCACCTAACCTGCACACCTTTGGACTGTGGGAGGAAACCGGAGCACCAAGAGGAAACCCACACAGACACGGGGAGAATGTGCAAACTCCACGCAGACAGTTGCCCGAAGCGGGAATTGAACCCAGGTCACTGGCGCTGTGAGGCAGCAGTGCTAACCACTGAGCCACCGTGTTAATTTTCAACACAGAAGCAGAAAGTGCTGGCAAAACTCAGCAGGTCGGGTAGCATCTGTGGAGAGAAAGCAGAGTTAACGTTTCGGGTCCAGCGACACTTCTTCAAATCTGCTGTATTTCACTTTTAAATTGGTGCAGGTCCATTTAGGGACATCAAGGTGAAACTTGTAACTTAGAACCGTGAAGTTAATTCACTCGGATATAAAGTGTGACAGAGCCTGACATCAACAGGGAGTAACAAGAGTGAGGACCTCTGTAAGAATGAGCGTGGACAACAGATTTATGAAATACCTGAAATTTGTGAAGGGTGTAGCCACAGAGTCAGAAAGAGGAGCAAACAGTACTGAAAATCATATCAGTACAGATTAAAATGCCAGCCTTTGAGAAGCAGTACATCTAAGGATTATTAACGTGGAAGAATTTTTCTTTTGTTCTTTCACGGGATATGGACTTTTCTGGCAAGATTAGCATTGATTACTCATTCCTAATTGCCCTCGAATTGATTGATTTGCTAGTCCTTTGGAGAGAGCAGTTAAAAGTCAATCATGTTGCTGTAGATTGATGATACATGTAGGCCAGACCAGGTCAGGAGGGTAGATTTCCTTCCTTAAAGTGCATTAGTGAATCAGTTGCATTTTTACATCTATCAATGATAGTTCAATGGTCACCATTGCTGAAACCAGCTTTATATTTCAGATTTTATTGATTTGACTTTAAACTCCTCTCGCTGCCATGGCAGGATCTTTGCAACAAATGTATGGTAAAATGGTCTACTCAATGTTCTCTCTTTTCCTTCCCTATGACAAAGTACAAAATATTCACTGGCATTTTTTTAATATACATATAATATTAGTTTTTACATAGCTGGCTAATTACTAAGTGCCCAACCTGCCTACTGAAGAAAAATATTGAATTCACACACCTTCCTAAATTTCTGCAGTATTTCATTTTCAGGTTGTCCACTTTAAAATGTATAAATGTACAAAGGTGTATATGACTATGTAATTTTTGGAGTCAAGTCCAGGTTTTCTTGTCTGCAAATGCATTGACCCCTAGGGAGATAGACAACAAGCCATTGTCAAGGCATGAATATGGAAGGTGAAATTGCTCTGGCCTGACAATCCTTCCTGACACACTTAACCATAACATCAAGATAACCCAGGCAACCAGATATCAACTGGTATCTTTCACAACTAAAGAGACAGCAATGGATCTCAAAAGGGAAAAATCTCTTTGATGGGCAGAATCTGATTTTCTGGGAGAGGGAAGTAAAGGGATACTATGAGCTGCAGGCAATCACTTTCCAAACCAGCTTCAAGAACTGTGCGGCCTCAGTCATTATCTAAAAGAGACTAAACCACTATCAGCTGCAAAAACCACCAGCACAGGCAAATTTAAAGCCATTAATGCAAATGTCCCTTCACTATAGACAGAAACAGAGCAACAGGAATGGCATTAAATGAAAAACACAACTAAACTCTCACGTAAACCTAAATTTGGCTGTATCTATACTAACCTCCATTCCAGTGAAAATGTCCCTTTTGGCCTAAACCCAATCATCTAATTATGAAATGTGAAAGCAAACATTGCTGAGTGAAGTATACAAAAAAAGAACAGTGTGAAATAGAGATCACTTTCTAGTGGTTTTACACAAAATGGGCGAATGACATGCTTTAATCTACAGATAGATACCTGTGATACTGTCCATTACATCATTTCAAAAACTGTTAAGCATCAAGCTCTACTTGTCATTTTTTGTTTTTTTTCCATTTCAAACTTTTACTAGTTTTTTTGCTGCAAACTGTGTTGAGTGTATAATATCTTATCTAGTTAAGGGAGAGAACTGTGAACTCTGACAAGCGATTTATAAACGTTGATTTTATCAGTGAGAACAATCGTTTGATTACAAAAAGTACAAATGCCACACTTTTCATTTCTGAATTTAGAATAATCATTCAGGGAATAGCGTAAACATGTCATTCTTGTTTTCTTAAGGAGCTAAGCAGTTGGGGGAAAGGCACCCTCAGGCCATCCTGAGAGTAAGGATCCTGTGTCTCTCACGGATACCAGTTTGAATCAACAAATTTGACAAATTCTACTGAGAAATGGCAGGTGGATTTTAATGCAAAATTAAACATTGGAACGGGAAACGTGTTTATAGTGAGTATGCGTCCATTAACAAAGGAGGAGAAAAGAAAGATTTTAGCATGATTGCTGCTCATCCACTGAAGCAATGAGTCAAAGTAAAGCTGTTTTCAACAATGCAAAACACCAAGTTGCATCTTCAGGATATTTGAGCATGTGTCAAAACAAGTAACTCTATTCTTTCAGGCCATATTTGGAGTACTTATCCAGAAAGGCATTTTGTAATGCTCGACGAGATGAAGTAACATCTGCGTTCAAGCAGCAGGGAGAGGGATTCCAACCAAACGATCAAGTATTGGAATACTATATTGTACAGCGAGGTTTCACTTGTTGTATGTTGTTATTGTGTATCTTTGTGTCATTAGAACACTAATGCTCATGGAAAGGACAAGGATAATTCAGTGAGATAGTGATTTAATTGTGAAGGAATTTTCTTCCAACAGCAAAGTTGTTCCTCATTGGAGAAAAGACAAAAGAGAGATATTAAGACAACAGTGGATCATAAAAGATTCAGAAATCTAGATGTAAGCAGATAATTTTTCATAAATCATGATCTTGTTTATAGGTTTACAGGTGCTCTTCGGAGCATTACTGATGGAATAATATAAATTGTAGGGCTGACTTTTCCCATGTTTTCATTAATTGTCAAGTTCAGGCAGTTTCCTGGAGGGTTTCTCTCCATGCACCCTGGCAACATTGCTTGTGCAATTCTCTGCTGCATTTTAAGTATGCATGATTTCTGGTAAGATGGCGGTGGAGTAGGGCATCTGAGCCTGGAGCTCATCTACTTTTCATTTCATTTCTTTATTTTCTCCCTCCTCTTTTTTCCTGTTTTATTTCATTTCACTTATCTCTTGGTGAAGAACTCAGTCATGATGACAGCGGTGAGTAGGCCCGGCAGTGACTGAGGTGAGTTTGATTTCCCAGCAGTTTCTGCATTGTTAAGGTGGTCCTGGCGCTGCCTCATGGCTGCTACTGAGATGGAGATGACTTTGGGTTCTGGTGGCCTCTGTGTCCAGTGCAGATTCAAGACGACAGCGACAAAGACGAGTTTTGGCCTTATCCAAGACCTGACGGTATCAGTGATGGCTGCATCGGTGAGGTGGGCCCGAAGCGGACTCATGGCAATGACAGAATTGAGTCTGGGCCAGTACAGTACCAAGCAGCATTGGTGACATCTGCACTGGCGAAGTCCTGCAAGGACTCAGTGGCAAGACCATTGGTGAAGGCAAGTGAGCACTGAAGTATGGGCGACCTTTGTTCCAGTGGTGAAGGGGAATCGTTCTTGGCCACTATGCCCATGCCAGAGCACCTAACAAGAAGAACTATAAAGCTGGACACTTTTCTTTTATTCCTTCATTTTTCTGCCTTGATATTCTGGTTTATTTTTCTGTGTTTTAAGATGGCACCAGAGTGGCAACACTGCATTTTTCACTGTATTTTGTAACAGGATACTGTAACAATCAATAAATCAAATCAAATGTGTCTCACCACCACAGTGTCACTCTTCTGCAATCTTGCATTCAGCAGAGAGTTCAACAGTGCCAGGACTTTGTGGTTTTCATGCCTTAAGTGCCACATTTGAATCCTGCCATGCACTATTTCAAACACTGCAAGCCAGGAACTGCCCTTGACAGTGTGTTGCTGTCCATTACCATGACTAAGAAAGACAAATTATCACCCCAATTTGCTGACAGTGGACCAGAGGTCCTGGTGGGTGTGGCAGTTAAAAGCAGAGCTGTCCTCTCTCTCTCTCTCTCTCTCTCTCTCTCTCTCTCCAGGACTACCAGAAGAGTTCACAGTACCAAACCTTGCCAGGCTGGTCTAAACCCCAGGTCAATGCAGGATCCACTAGCTGGAGGAATAAGCCACAAAAATGTTATTGAGCTTCTGCATTTTACAAGGATAAATGCCACCCTCCTCATTCTTAAAAATCACACCACACCAGGTTATAGTCCAACAGGTTTATTTGGAAGCACTAGCTTTTGGAGCGCTACTCCTTCATCAGGTGATTGTGGAGAATAAGTTTGTAAGACACAGAATTTATAACAGATGTTTACAGTGTGATGTAACTGAAATTATATATTGAAAAAGAGCCGGCTTGTTTGTTAAGTCTCTCATCTTTTAGAATGACCATGTTCATTTCAGTTCCATCTCCTCATTCTGCCTCCTTGCACTCACTCAAACACTGCAGTTGTACCCAGCCCCCACACCAAGTTTACAAATCACGCTATTGCATTAAGTATTTTCATTCAATGGCCACTATCCACCCCAGCTGCCCCAATTCCTCAGCCCCAGACAGAAGAGGATCCAGTGGTGTCAGCCATTGATAACCTAATGAAAACATCCAGACACAGGAGCAGGACATAGGTTTATCAGAGACACTGGAATAAAGGTAGGAGGAGTTCACCAAAGTCACCATGACAATGCTGCCTCCAAACCTATATGTTTCTGGTTATCTCCATGGCCAGATTGTTGGACCTCATGGAGAGCCAGGTCCAGCAGACCCTTCAGTGGCTGCTCATGATATAAATAGACCTGTATTCATTACTTTGGCATTGGTGTCCAATATCAATGGCAGGTTGACAGGAGACCTCAATAGGTCTGGCAAGGAGGATCTGCTGCAAAAATCTGAACAGTTAAGAGCTAAACTAAGAAGCAAATGCTCCACAGTAATAAAATATGACTACCTTAGTGATGGGCAAACTGGCATAGGGCAAAGAAAGTCAAAGAGTTAAATGGCTGACTTAAAGATTGGTGTGGCTTTCAGTTTGTGGAGCACCAGAACTAGAGAAGAGAAGAGTATTCTGGTGGATGGGCTTCACCCGAGCCTACTGGGAGCGGTGGCCTGGCGAATCAAATAACTAGGGCTGTAGACAAGAACTTTAAATTATATAAAGGGGAACGGGTTTAGGAGTAGGTCATGTAATGGAGCTGAGGTGGAGAGTGTCAAGTTTGTCAGAGTGACAATAACCGACAACCTGTCCTGGACTTCCCATGTAGATTGATACTCAAGAAGACACAACAACACCTCTTCTTCGTCAGGTGGCTCAGGAAATTTGACATGGCCATAAGGACCATCACCAACTTCTACAGATGCACCACCGAAGCATACTGTCTGGGTACATAACAGCCTGGTACGGCAACTGCTCTGCCCAGGACCGTAAGAAACTACAGATGGTTCTGAGCACACCCCAGATCATCACAGAAGCCAAAGTTCCATCCATGGATTCCATTTACACAGCTCACTGCTGTGGAAAGGCTGCCAACATCATCAAAGACCCATCACATCTCCGTAATGATCTCCCATGACCTCTTCCCTCTGATAGAAGATACAGAAGCTTGAACACATGCACCAGCAGTTTCAGGAACAGCTTCTTCCTGGCCATTATTATAGTGATGAATGGACTCTCTAGATTCAAATAATGCAGATCTTTCTAACATTGATCTCCCCTATTGCACGCCCTGTGCAATTTAACTTGTATGCCTTTGTCGAAGTCTTTTTGATCTGTACATCCTTGCTTACTGTGATCTGCCTGTACTGCTCATAAACAAAGCTTTTCACTGTACTGTGGTACATGTGACAATAAATCAATCAATCAATATAGGTTTAGAAAGCAAGAGGGAAATGGAGGTATTCCTGGGCATTTACTTTGCTAATGAAACCCAGAGTGAGATGGAAGTGATGGAAGTGAGATCGGAGTGTACAAGCATTTAGAAGAGCAGTGAATGGGATCAAAGAGGGGGAAGATAGTAAGCAGGCAAAATTCATGGTTCTCTTTATGTATTTATATGTGCATAGCTTTTGGACTAAATAGAGTTAATGGCTATGATCATCTAGTTTTTTTGGAGACATCAGTACAAGGAGATCAAAGCTGAGAACAAAATATTTGGGAATGTTTGACTATTAAAAAGGAAAGGCATGAATGGAAGGGTGGTGGGGCAGTTTTGTTAGTACAAGACGGAAGACTATGATAACAAGAAATGATCTTGACTTGGGTGATGCAAAATCTGTATGAGTGGAGATAAGAATTAACAAGGAGAAGTCATCACTGTGAGAGTAATCTATGGGCCTCCTGACAGTGGCTGTTCTGTAGGGCACAGAATAAATCAAAATATAATGATGGAATGCTAAAAAGGCAGTACATCAATCATGGATGACTTTAATCTGAATGTAGATTAGGAAAATCCAATAGGCAAATGTAATCACAGCAAAGAATTCATTGAGTGTATCTGGGACCATTTCCTGAAAAAAACATATTGTGGATCAGGCAACTTTGGATCTTTTAAGGTATAATAGGGCAGATTTAATAAATGGTGTCAAAATATAATATCCCTGATGGAATAGTGACTATACATGGTAGAAATTGGCATTGGGTTTGTGGATGAAAAACATAGATTGGAAGCAAGCATGTTAAAGTAAGGGTACTAGGGATAAGAGCAGTGAAGGATGGAATGGACTGGGAAATGTGTTTAGCAGCAAAGACAGTTGAGGAATAATAGCAGGTTTTTAAGAAAATAGTCCATGACTCACAGCAAAGATATATCCCATTGAGGAAGGAGGATTCTAGGAGGTGGATAAATTGACCATAGTTAACTATTAAAATTAAGGATAGTACCAAATTGTAAGAAAAAAAAACATTGTGGCAAAGCGTCATGGTAAACCAGAGGGTTGGGAAAGTTTTAAAAGTCAATAAAAGATAACCAAAGAAAAGAAAATAAGCGTAACAGCCAGTAAGAGCTTGAGTAAGTGTATGAGATGATAAAGAGAGACCAAAGTGAATATAGTCCTTTAGAGATTAAGGCTAGGGAAATAATAATATTAACAGCAAGCCAAGAATTAGCAGATGAATTGAATAAATACTTTGCATTGGTCTTCACGGTAGATGACACTAATAAAGTTACAAAAGTATTAAATAATCCAGAGGCTAAAGTTTGGGAAGGGATAAATTCAATAATTGTCACAAAGAAAATGTAACAGAGAAACTAATGGAGCTAAAAGTCATTATGTCATCTCTACCTGATGTGTTGTATACCAAGATTTTAAAGGAAATAGCTACTGAAAGGAGAAAGGTGAATGTACTATAGATAGGTTTGTGGATGACACAAAAATAGGTGGGAAGGCAAGTCGTGAAGATGACACAAAGAGTCTACAGAAGGATATAGAGAGGTATAGTGAATGGACAAAGATTTGGCAAAAGATCCATAATATTGTAAACTGTGAGGTTATATGCTTTGGCAGAAAGTAAAGAGGAGCTGAATATTGTTTAATTGGAGGACAACTGCAGCACAGAGGGATTTGTAAGTCCTCATGCATACATCCCAAAAAGCTAGCATTCCGGTTCAGTTGGTAAAAGGGAAAGCAAATGGAATAGAGTGGAAAAGTAGGTCAGTGTTGTTAAAACTGTACCATGCACTAGTTAGACCACAGTTGGCATACTGTGAACAGTTTCGGTCCCATTATCTAAGCAAAGATATATTCGCATTGGAGGCAGTTCTCTAGGCTGACTCCAGATATGGAGGGATTATCTTATGAGGAGAGGTTGAAGAGGTTGTGCATGTACTCATTGAAACAAGAAAGATTATTAGAGGCAAAGATGAGAATGCCAGAGAAACTCAGCAGGTCTGACAGCATCTGTGTAGAGAGAAACAGAGTTAACATTACGAGTCTGATGGAAGTGTGACACTGTGCTAAGTCTACAAGGGTCTTCTATTTCCAATCATTTCCAAGGTCATCTCCTGACTGCAGCAAATGTTATTGCCATTAACCATGATGATTGGGCAGATTATGCCAGTGAGGGGTCTGCTCCAGTTTCCACCATGTAGTGAAATCATACTGAAGATGTAGAGTGAGATGAGTCTGTCCTCACACTCATGATTAGGAATCTTTATTAATGATTTATAAATATGTGAGTAAGAGAGCACATTCCTCGAACAATACTGGCTTGGTTCTAGCTCCAAGTGTATCTATATCGGTGACGACCACTGACATATAATATTCAACCATATAATAGGAGTAAACTATTATTCTACACCCTACCAAGGGCATTGTTGCTATGTTTGTGGATGACACACAGATAGAAGAAGGAGCAGGAAGCATTGAGGAGATTGGAGGCTTCAGAAATATTTGGGTAGGCTAGGAGAGTGGACAAAGAAGTAGTTGATGAAATACAATGTGGGAGCATGTGAGGTTAGGCACTTTGATAGGAAGAATAGAGCCATAGATTATTTTCTAAGTGGGGAAAAGCCTCAGAAATCTGAAGCACAATCAGTGTTGGGAGTCCTGGTTCAGGATTCTCTTAAGGTTAACATATAAGTTCATTTGGTAGTTGGGAAAGCAACTGTAATGCTAGCATTCATCTCAAGAAGCCTAGAATACAAGAGCTGCACTTTTATCAGGCTCATTCAGACCACATTTGGAACTCTATAAGCAGTTTTGGGCCCTGTACCTAAGGCTGGCTTTGGACGGGGTCCAGAGAAGGTTTACAGAAATGATCCTGGGGATGAAGGGCTTATCATATGAGGAGCAGGTGAAGACTCTTGGTCTGTCCTCGATTAGTGTTTAGAAGAATGAAGAGGGATCTGATTGAAATTTGCAGAATATTGAGAGGCCTGGATTGAATGGATGTGGAGAAGATGTTTCCACTAGGAGGAGGGACTGAAACCAAGGGCACAGCTTCAGAGTGAAGGATGACCCTTTAGAACTGAGATGAAGAGGAATTTCTTCAGCCAGAGGGTGGGTTAGTCTGCGTAACTCATTTCCACGAAAGGCTTTTGAGACTAAATCATTCAATGTATTTCAGACAGAGATAAATAGGATCTTGATTGGTAAGGGGATCGGGGTTATGGGGAGAAGGCAAGTGAATGGCATTGAGAAATAGATCAGTCATGATTGAATGGTGGAACAGAATCAAGAGGCTGAATGGCCTAATTCTGCCCATATCTCTTATTGTCTTACTGCTGCTGGAAAGAACTACTTTCAGGCTCCATCAGGGCAAGGAGGAGACATGTTGGTGCCTGGCTCCTATGGAGGTGAAATGTTTGGAGAGGTTGAAGATGGATCCACAAATAGTCAGAAGCTACCCTCACCTTGGACCATTTTTGCCAAGTATCGGAGAGCTTTCAGATCTGATGGCAGGAATGCTATTGAGAAAGGCAGTCATTAATTCCCTCCATGTTTAATCCAGTTCCTCAGTACTGGATACAACATCTGGCAGGTTAGCAACAGTCTGAACGTTCATGAGAAAATGTAAGGCTTGCAAACGGGTTTCAGCTGTAAGGGACAGCATGAAGAATGGACCTTGTACTGTCACTCAGTCAGACACATTTGTGTGCCTTTGGTTTTGTGCAGCACAGCAACCAGGATGTGGACTCCTCCGAAACTGTCATCATCTCTCATAAGCTGCTGGATAATGCTCCCAAATTACTGCACCTGTCCATCACACTTCAGCAAATTTCTTATGGTGGGAAAAAGGCCATAGAGGTTACTAACTGCACAGAATTCTGCTCACCTGAGCACTTTCTCCCTCTATATTAATCACCTTTTCTTGCCCATCCACTTTCCGTGAGTCAGCAGCTTATTAGTATTTATGACCTACATCTGATACCATGTCACTTGTAAAGACCTGTAAAAGCTGATGTATGCATTGGGCCACATATCTATTGCATTAATGAAGTGTGAAGCAATTGTGTGCATTCAGCTGCTGATGCAAGATATGGAGCAAACTCACAGGATATGAATTTTACACAATGCATTCTTCTTTTATTTTAGCCAGGCAACACCTTTGAACACCTTTATTAATTTAACAAGGACAGAAATCATTGGAAAAACTCAGCAAGTCAAGCAGCATCGATGGAGAGAAAGCAGAGTTAATGCTGTGTTCGGCAGAAGCATCACTGGACCAGAAACATTAACTCTGTTTTCTCTCCACAGATGCTGCCAGATATGCTGCGTTTTTCCAGCAATTTCCATTTTTTTGAAGCCCAATGCGGACTTCCGTCCTCAAGGTGAGGCCCAGCACAGACTCCTGGATTCAGGGTTAGGCCCAGCACAGACACCTCGGTTTGAGGTGAAGCCCAATGCAGAATCCTGGTCTTGAGTTGGTGCCCAGCACAGACCCCTGGGTTTGAGGTGAAGCTCAGCATGGACTTTCAGCTTTAGAACTTTAGGACTGATTTGCTGAACCTTTATCTTTATTTCTTCATTTTTCTAAGTTATACCTAGGTCTCTTTGTACGTAAGATGGTGCTTGGAGTGGTGACTTTTACACTTTTTGCTGTACTTATATATCCCTGTACTTGAGTACATGTGACAATAAATCCAGTTCTGTTTCTGTTTCTGATTTCAACATCCACAGTTCTTTCAGTTTTATGTTTTATTAATTTAACATCTTGCTGCATTTTGAGTTTTTAATTTGAATGATTTTCTGAACCCAGGGGTCTGTGCTGGGCCTCCACTCAATGCTAGGGTTCTGTGCTGGACCTCACCTCGAACCTGGTAGTCTGCGCTGGGCCTCACCTCGAACCTAGGAGTCTGCACTGGGCCTCACTTGAACCCAGGAGTCTGCACTGGGCCTCACCTTGAACCCAATGCTTCTATTTCTACAGTTGTGTCCTTCTTCCATTTGCGCCTTTATTTTCCTCACCTCTGGACAAAACAGCAATCCCAGAGAATGAACAGAAAATCCTCTTCACTGTATTTTTGCTACTGGATATGTATTTGCATTGTAGTGTGATTGACTTCAGAAGATAGTAAAATAAACACATGACTAGACTGCAAGCTACAAGAAAAAATTCCAAAACAAATTACTGAACTGTTTTCCTTGAAGAAGAGAAGGTTGAGAGGAGATTTGGAAGCAGTACATATTCCAAATTAATGAGGGGTCTGAACAGAATAGGTAGGAGGGGAGCATTCCTCCCACTGGTGAATTGAAACAAGAAGGTAAAGATTGAAAGTAATTAGCAAATGAGGCAATGGAGACATTTACACTTGCACAGACAGTGAGTGATTAAGGTCTGGAATGCACTGCCTGAGAATATGGTGGTGGTCAGTTCAGTTAGGGAATGCCCGAGGGAATTAGATTATTATCTGAAAGGAAGAATATGCAGGATTGCAGAGAGAAGGTGGGGAAGGGCACATGGGCAGTGTTCATTCAGACAGCTGATGCTGATAAAATAGGCTGAATGGCCTCCTTCTGGGCTGTAGTAATTCTATTAAAGCAACAAAGGCATAAATCGATAGAGGCCATAACACCCTGCAGATTTACATTAATTTCTGGCTTAATTGTTCTTGCATGGAAGCTGAAAACCATAAATGTGGAGGGATTGTTTTTATTGCACTCAGTCATACTGTGAATTGGACCAGAATCAAAGACATTAATACAAACCTTTACATTGTTCTCTGTTACTAACTGATTGCATCTCTCTGGCCTATTTGTTGCTTTTGGATAGTTTCAGACTGACTGCCTAACTGGAACAGTGTAAACTGAGAATTTATTTTAGATTTCCCTTTTGATTTATTAGAAAGTTATATTTAAATTTAGCTCCATCATTGATGTGTTGCACTTCTTGGAAGCCCAAAGACTGTGGCCTGTACTGCCATTGTCTCTCTCTCTTCTATTGGCAAGAGTGAGGAGAGATCTTTGTCCTGAGAAAGCAGGCCTCTCTTTCATGTTTGAGGCATTAGTGAACGGAAGGATAACTGCTTTTTAGAAGACAGTGCTCTCACTATGATGGGAGTTCTCAGCAGGAATGGTCAGACTTAAGAAGGTGGCAAGGCAAATCTTTCATTCCACAGGAAGCACAAAGGTAGGTCTCTCATCACATAGCCACGGGGCTATGCCTCAGTCCCAACTTGCAGCGGGACACAATGAGGGAATATATCTCAGGTGTAACTGTAGCTACCTTCCTTCGATTCCTCTTGCATCCTGAAACAGAGGAATGTTGCGACGAATTCCCGCACTGCAAAATTGACTTGTTGAAAGTGAACTGGCTGCTATCAGCAAAGGATGGGAAAGTCAGTCCTGCAACCCAAAAAGTAAATGACATGAATGGCAGGGGGAAGCAATACATTAAGAATGCAGATAAAGATAACAAAACAAAAGCAAATGGAAACAAGCAAATTATAAATCAAATAATAAACCAATTAATACATATTTAAGAAACAAACTCCCAAAAGCCAAACAGAGAATCCCAGCAATGTCTGATATTTATGGGCAAGCAGCACTTTTTGAGTAGCTGGATAAAAATTGTCAAGAACTTTAATGTGGGGCTACTATACGGGCCTCTTGTAGCACAGTAATAGTGTCCTTACCTCTGAACCAGGAAGTACAGGGTCACATCCCACCTGCTCCAGAGGTGGTAGTAACATCTCTGAACATGTTGACAATTGAGATCTACAGCAAGAGTGAAAGTCCTGCTTTCAAAACATCTGAAAAACTCCCTGCTGTTGAATTGAACACTTCATCAATCAAGCACTGCCTCATGTGTGGGTGTGTCACAATGTGTACTGATGCTGCATCAGCCATAGAATAAAGAAGATATTAAAGGCGAACAATAATTTAAAACTATAGAACCAGACTCCAGTCACAAGGGGATAATATACCATTATCAGAATGTGTGCATTTTGGACTCTGAAAACCAACAGGTCTTTTGGTTGAAACTGTTTTCCCTCTTGACAGGCTATAAAGATGATTTATTGCATACTGTCAAGATCCAGTTTGGACAGTATTGTTGGCGCAACCATCTACAGGAAAATTTCACAATGTACATAGATAATGCAAACAAGCAATCACTCACAACATTGGCTTCCTGTATATGAAAGTGCACCTGTAACATTCATCTCCATTCTGCCCAGAACAAAACAACCTCAGTTTGATTAATTTACAAATTAATTATTTTTGTTTCCAATTAATAATACAACTCATGTCCTCCATGTGAACTTTAACCCTGCTATAATAACAGAATTTTACCTATATGCATTACTGTACTAAAGGGGTTAATGTTCATGCTTCACCAGCTCCACTCATTCAGTTGCTGTCACACACACAGTTTGGATGGTGATAAGGAGTGTTATTCTACAGCAGATGTATCTATACAAGCACTCTAAGATACTAATAATTAAGCCTAATCAGATGTAGTTCTACTTATTACATTATGCAATAAATCTGCTTCACACTAAGGAATAGTATCTCTGCTGTAGGTACACCAGATTCATAGAGACATACAACATGGAAGCAGACCCTTTGGTCCAACTCGCCCATGCTGACCCAGATGTCCCAACCCAATCACGTCCCACCTGCCAGCACCTGGCCCATATTCCTCCAAACCCTTCCTGTTCATATACCCATCCAATGCCTTTTAAATGTTGCAATTGTGCTAGCCTCCACCAGTTCCTCTGGCAGCCCATCCCACACATGCACCACCCTCTGCGTGAAAAAGTTGCCCCTTGAGTCTCTTTTCTATCTTTCCCCTTGCACCCTAAACCTATGCCCTCTAGTTTGGACTCCCCACCCCAGGGAAAAGACCTTGTCTATTTACCCTATCTATGTCCCTGATGGTTTTATAAACCTCTATGAGGTCACCCCTCAACCTCCGACACTCCAGGGAAAATAGCCCCAGCCTATACAACCTCTCCCTGTAGCTCAAATCCTCCAATCCTGGCAACATTTTTGTAAATTTTTTTTGAAACGTTTCAAGTTTCACAACATCCTTCCGAAAGGAAGGACACCAGAATCACATATAATATTCCAAAAGTGGCCTCACCAATGTCCTGTACAGCCGCAACATGACCTCTCAACTCCTGTACTCAATACTCTGACCAATAAAGGAAAGCATATCAAACACCTTCTTCACTATCCTATCTACCTGCGACTGCACTTTCAAGGAGCTATGAACCTGCATTCCAAGGTCTCTTTGTTTAGCAACACTCCTTAGGACCTTACCATTAAATGTGTAATTGCTGCTAAGATTTGCTTTCCCAAAATGCAGTACCTCGCATTTATCGAAATTAAACTCCATCTGCCACTCCTCAGCCCATTGGTCCATCTGGTCCAGATCCTGTTGTAATCTGAGGTAAGCTTCTTTGCTGTCCGCTACACCTCCACTTTTGGTGTCATCTGCAAACTTACCAACTATACCTCTTATGTTCATATCCAAATCATTTATATAAATGATGAAAAGTAGCGGACCCAGCACCAATCCTTGTGGCACTCCACTGGTCACAGGCCTCCAGTCTGAAACACAACCCTCCACCACCATCACCCCTGTCTTCTACCTTTGAGCCAGTTCTGTATCCAAATGGCTAGTTCTCCCTGTATTCCATGAGATCTAACCTTGCTATCCAGTCTCCCATGGGGAACCGTGTCAAACACCTTACTGAAGTCTATATAGATCACGTCCACCACTCTGCCCTCATCAATCCACATCATCTATCATTAATCACTAGATATGCCCAAGACAAAGCACAAAGAAGGAAAGGTGCTAGTAAGCGACATGAAACAACTCTTACAGAGCTTCACATACAGGAGGAGGTGGAAAATGCCACAAGCAGTCATCAACTGGGAAAATGCCCCATTGAAGCAGCTGTGCCGATCTGACCCCAAACATGAGACAAAATTCAGATGATTCGGCAAAAAAAAAATCAAGCAAGTGATTTCACCACAATAAGAGATTAGGGCTTCAAGAAAACACCATCAGTCAGCAGCTGAAACTTACATTCCAACAGAGAGATAACAGCAGCCATGGAAACAGCAAAAAGGAAAACACATTCCAAATGCAAAACTTCATTTTGAAGCTGGTAAGAATTGCTGGGACACGAGTATGGGTGAGGAGCTAAACTCCCTCTGATATCCCCGGACATGCAACAACAGATTGGCGGTTCCAATTGACATGTTGACACATTGGCTTCCCTTCCCAGAAGCTGCTGCCACATACTTACCTTGGGAGGCCCTGAAGCAGAAAAAAATACCACAGGGAACATTGGCTGGAAGAAGAAAACGATGCTTAGAAAATACAGGAGCCTTAATGAAGGAGGATCTGTAAGGAATAACTGAAGGCTATAGGAGATAAAGTTAGATGCCTAAGGGAAAAGTGAGTAACTTTATGCAAAACAGCACAAAATCTAGAATGAGAAGGATAGGCATCGTAAACATGTGTTTCCTCCACTCACAAGAACCTGACCACCGTCAACATTAGGCTCTATCGGGTGTAACTACAAGAACCAGTGAAAGGGGCAGAGAAGAAATTTTGACTGGGGCTACATAATGAGGAAAGTCTCAGAATTTATTTACTAAAAAACTAGCAAAATAGTGTAAGAGTTTAGCAGAAGAAAAATCAAGAAAAGCAAAGTCAAGAATTTAAAAGGACCAGTATTCCATCATCAAGGTGCAATTTCAGCGGGAAGATTTACAAGGACTGAAACCTGAAAACTTAATTTTAAAAAATGTGTATCGAAGCAAGTGTTTCATATTTTAGACCGGAAAAGGCAGGGAAGCATGCATTTCACCTGGGAATAACCTGGAAAACTCCATCTTGGTTGCTGAAGATGGGAAAATCCTGAATGAAGTAGGTAGCCACTATTTTGATTGTTACACAGAGCTGGAAATTCTTAGAAAAGGCCAGAAAATCTAATGAGCCTTACAAAGATATGGCATTAAAAGAAACAGATGTATCAAACTCAAAAGCATAAATTATGACAAAACAGTCAGATAATACATTTTAAAACAGAAATTGCTGGAGAAACTCAGCAGGTCTGGAGGCATCTTTAGGAAGAAAGCAGAGTTAACATTTTTCATCTATTGACTCTTCATCAGAACTGAGAGCTGCTGGAAAAACTGGTATTTATGCTGAAGACATGGTTGGGGGAAGGTGGTGTGGAAAGGGAGAGATAAGTGGTAGGTGGAGATGAAGCCCAGAGAGATTTAGATATGAATGGGGTAGATAAACACAGGGATTGTGAATGGCAGGCCAGGACAGAGAAGAAGCTGAATAAGTGACAATGAAGCTGAGGGTAGTGGAGAATGGGTAATCTGTGCTAAAAGCAATTCATTTCAGAACAGAACTTGGTATAAAGATGGGTAAAGAAACATGGAAGGATCAAATCAGGCTCTAAAGTTATTGAACTCAGTGTTGAGTCCTAGCGGCTGCAGGATACCCAAGTGGAAAATGAAATGTTGTTCTTTGAGCTCACACTGAGGTTCGCTGGAACACTGTAGCAGGCTGCGATAGAAATGTTGGGCACAAGAACACAGTGGTGTGTTGAAGTGGCAGATGCCTGCAAGTTCTGGGTAATCTTTTACAGACAGAATGTAGATGTTCTGTAAAATGGTAACCCAGTCTGTGTTTTGCCTTTGCTGAAAAATGTGTTGCTGGAAAAGTGCAGCAGGTCAGGCAGCATCCAAGGAGCAGGAGAATCGACGTTTCGGGCATGAGCCCTTCTTCAGGAATCATGCCCGAAACGTCGATTCTCCTGCTCCTTGGATGCTGCCTGACCTGCTGCGCTTTTCCAGCAACACATTTTCAGCTCTGATCTGCAGTCCTCACTTTCTCCTCCCTGTGTTTTGCCTTTCCAATGGAGAGAAGACCACACAGCAAACAATCAACACAGTGAACTAGATTGAATTAAGTATTCTACTTCAGTACAATTTAAAGTTTTATTGTGGAATTCTATACAGTATCACAGAAATGCAGCTTGGAAGAGTGGCTAGTTAAAACCGGGTAATATGGCTGTAGTACAGAGTCTAGCAGGCTTCAAAGCTATTCAGTTCCAAACAGCAGAGGTTAATGTAAGAATACCAGCTAAAAGAACAGCATTTTATAACAACATTGAAATGACACAGATTTAAAACTGATTTCCATTAATAAGATGAATTAATAAGATGAATCTTGAGATGAAATAGAATGATATATGATACTTCCTAGCAGATTCTAATCAGAAAAGGAACATACAGAACACAAGATTGGACTTCATAGAGGTGAGAGGTTTTAATAACTGTGACCAGAAGCCTGTATGGTTCTACATGGATCAGTGTTGGGGACCTTGCTTTATACATAAAAAGACTTAGACTTGAGAATGTAGGGTTTGCTCGCTGAGCTGGAGAATTCATTTCCAGACGTTTCATCACCCTACTAGGTAACATCGTCAGTGGGCCTCAGGCTAAGCACTGCTGAAAATTCCTGCTTTCTATGTATATGTTTGGGTTTCTTTCGGTTGGTAATGTCATTCCTGTGGTGAAGTCACTTCCTGTTCTTTTTCTCAGGCGGCGGTAGATGGGGTCTAACTCAATGTGTTTGTTGATAGCAGTGCTTTGCCTGAGGCCCACTGAAGATGTTACCTAGTAAGGTGACAAAACGTTTGGAAATGAATCCTCCAGCTCAGCAAGCAAACCTACATCCAGAACCTCAACCTGAGCTACAAATCTTCTCAAAATTTAGACTTGACTATAAAAATTGGTGGTGTGGCAAATAGTGGTGAGGACAGCCTTACGTTACAGGAGGATATAGACAGGCTGAATCATGGCAAATGAAATTCAGTCTGGATAAATGTGATACACTTGAGCAGGGCAAACAAGGTAAAGGAATACATGATGAATGGTAGGGCCTTGGGAAGCACCAAGGGTGCCTTTATTAGCAGGGACATAGAGTTTAAGAGCAGGGGTGTTATGCTAGAACTGTATAAAAGGTTGGTTAGGCCACAGCGAGAGTATTGTGTGCAATTCTGGAATTCACATTATAGGATGGATGTGATTGCACTGGAGAGGGTGCCAGGAGATTCACCAGGATGTTGCCTGAGGTGGAGAATTTTAGTTATGAAGAGAGATTGCATAAACTTGGGGTTATTTTCCTTGTAGCAGCAGAGACATAATTGAGATATCTGGAATGATAAGGGTCATTGACAGGTTGGACAGGAAGAAACTGTCCCTTGGTATCAATGACATATTTTTCAGATAAGGCGAAAAATTTGAAGAAAAACCTTTTCACTCAGAGGGCGGTAGGAATCTGGAGCTCACTGCCTGTAAGGATGTTAGAAGCAGAAAACTGTCCTAACATTCAGGAAGTATTTAGACTACACTTGTAATGCTAACACATGCAAGGCTATGGGTCAAGGGCTAGAAAATGGGATTAGAGTAGTTAGGTGGTTGTGTTTTGACCGGCACAGATTTGATGGACCAAAGACTTTTATGACTCTCAGAAGATACAACTTTGCCTCAAAATCAAACAATAAGACTAAAACTGAGCAAACTAATACACTATTATATTCAGTGCAGCTGATAGCATATGGTCTTATTGACATTATTAACAAACAAAATATCAAAGAGAGTATAGACATTTTTGGTTACTGGTGGCCCCACTGGAGGTCAGACACATAAAAAGTTTTGCTCAGTAGGACATCTATTACTAATTGAAAGAAGTCACTGCAAGAAATGAAATACCTTAATTGGAGAAGATACTCGAGGCATTATTTGGAGAATGAGCTGAACCAGATGAACCAGAAGAGACAGAACTTATCTACATCAATGGACATGCTGTTGATTTTCTGCTTGGCTCAGGAGCATACATCAGTGTCCTATCAGACCAGTTACCATGGCTGAAGAAGCAGCCTACAGAAGTAAGACTGTAATGTATAGGTTGAATAACTGTCTGGAGCCATAAGAATGATAGAAGTTATATTATAATGTAATGCACATAAAATAACAGAAAATGCATAGATTATTATTTCTAATCAACTTTTGACATTTTTTTGAGTCTGCAGACATATCTCATCCTCAACTTCATCTGAAGAGTCGGAAGGGATTGACAAACTCCCAGAGAACAACTGATCCAGAAGCAAACGGTAGTCTAAACACTGATCCAGGAACAAGCATATTGACGAACACATCCAAGGCAACCAGAAGAAGACATCATTGGGCTTCCCAGACTCATGACAGAACCCAAACTGAAGAAAGAATTTAGTGAGATTTCTTATGTTGGTATAGAGTTGACTTAACATTGTCAGCACAGAGGTAGTGAACAGACTTCACCAGACCTGCTGGAAACATTCAATCCTCTGAAACAGTCAAGTGCCAGTGAGGAGATAATGCTGGGTGACTGACATGACTGAAAGTCTGAAAAACGTTTAGTTCACCAGTGAAACAACCATAATGGGTGACTGAAGGTGTAAAGACTGATCATTTATGTGTGGGAGATGAGCTGCTTGTGAGCTAGAGCAATGTCCACTGATCCAGCAAATGGTCAAGATGAAGAAACTGCCAAGATCTAAGTATCCAGGAGACCACTAAACAACACCACCTCCTGCAATTAGAAAGTAATTGTCTGATCCAGAAATCCAGGATGGCGAGAGAAACAGAGCAGCTGTCTACCCAGCAGGAAACTCAGGAGATTGACTGGTCCTCCAGACATGGTAACCAACCAACCACATCTACAAAGTACAACATCCTTTATGAAGGAGGTCCAAGAGCTTACAAAAAGAAGTCATCCACTGATCAGAACCAAGGACCACAGAAGTTTAGACAGATACCTAGCACCTTTCCAAGTCCAAAGAGAGTGTATTTTGAACAAAGTGTGACACATCCATTCTGTCTGCATTTGGTTAGTCAGAGACTGGGAAAGATGGCATAGTGTTAAATGTAATATAGTTATGTACATAATTGCATATTGATTTAACTATAGGGAAATACAGCTTGGAGGGAGTTATTGTGCAAGGTAATGTTTCTGAAGGATTAATTGTACATATTACGTGAACTCAACCCATCCTACTTTTGTCACAAACAGTGTATGAGACAATGAGTTCTACTTTAGCCTTCTCGGGAAGTAGATTTATCTGTACCAGTCCCCTTAGGTTCTTGTAATTCAAAAGTAGTTGTTCTTATTTCTATCATGCTGTAAACCTGCTTCTCACCTAATAGCAATGCCTCACCTGTAGCTAGACAATGGTGGAGTATCCTCTATCACTAATCACTGGGCCCAAACTGAAGCAAAGGAGGCAGTGAGATGCTCAGACAACCCATGCCTGATACCATATTCTGGTAGAGGTAGCAAATGCCATAAGATGCTGGGAGTCATCATCTGGGAACTTATCAAAGGATCATTAATGCAGAAATTTTAAAAAGGGGTGATTGAAAATAACAGAAACACAATCTTCTTCCTGTGAATCCTATTGTCCAGAGCTCCAGTGAGAGGAATCCCCCTGCCCAGGAGGGTAACACCCTCAAAAATAATCTTGCTTTTCATCCACATCTCAGCAAGAGTTACTGAATAGTCATTGATATTTTTGACCCCTTTTTTTATTATCATACTGTAGTGACCAACTCTAGTATTCCCACCATTGCTGTAACTGAGGTCTTCCAAGAACTGAAACCAAACATGGGATTATTAACGACCAGCTGAAAATACAGACCAGTCTTAGTGACACATCACATGAAATTCAGTATTACTAAAACTGAAGTGCTCCTTCAGTGAGGCATAACTGCGGTGCAATACAGTTTCAACTGGATTTTTTTGTCACTTAACTCTTTTTGAATGGAAATTTATTGCACCAAACCAACTTTTTAGCTGTCCTAAAATGTCATGCTGAAGACTGTAGTGTGATGGGGAACTATCTGATTTCAATGTCAAGTTTGCAGCAAGCTGAAAGCACTCACCTCACATCACATCTATTGGTTCTCTATGAAAGGTTTTTGCTATTAGTTGCAGAAACACAATCGGAAGATGCTAACATTTACCTTTATCTGCAAACTCTCAGTGCCATCCTGCCCTCCCCCTCCCCCATGACCTGCAGCTGGGGGCCTTGACTCAGCAACTGAGGAGGCTTGCTACAAACTGAACCCATGCCAGATGTCACACAAGTGCTAAAAGATGAAGACATTCTTTTGTTATTGAGACAAGGCAATAGTGAGACTCCAGTAACAAACAGTTTTGGGATATTGAGAGAAAGAGGTAACTTGAGACAACATCAAATTTATCTTCCTCAGCTCTGCCTGAATCATTTATGAAGAGGACAATGCCAGCACAAGGCAATGTGTCTCTCACAAAACCCTGGCTGTCACTCAGAATGTCTAGCTAATAATACAGTTTTTATCTGCTCTTACTGAGGCTAGGATGAGAGAGAAACATAAGCTTGCTCTCTTTCTCACAGGATATTCTCAAACCCGCAGGCACTACCAACTGAGATGGAAACATAAGAACAGAAGAAAAGCCAAGAACATGAAAAGATCTTTAGCTCATCAAAGCTCATTCCTCCGAAACACTGTCATTTTAGTATTCTGAGTATCCCTAACAATCATTACTGGCAGATTCTTCCAAACATTTATCATCTGTTGAGTTATTCCCCAATACCTGCTGTAAGTTTTCTTTTCAAAAATTTAAGTTTACATCTTTGAGTCTTATTTATTTGTTAGTCAACTTTGAAATGTTAATCTAACTTTCTGTTCTCTGGGCCATTTAATATTGTTATATCTTAGTAAGATATCCAACTTCCTTATTTCCACAATATGGAGCTTATCTAATCTCTCGTGGTTTATTTGCTTGCCATTAATTGTGTTACTTTTCTGTAAACTCTCAAAAGCTTGTAGCTTTTTGCAGTGTTGTAGCTAGAACTGATTAAAGCTGCGTGCTGTGTTTTACAAAGACTTAACCTTCTCTCTCCCTTACATGCTATTCAAAATTTGCTCTTTGCAGAGTCTCAATCTTTTTGATTCCACCCCTCCAACCAACCCCAATATCCCCTAATACAGGAGCAGGAGAAGACCATATGCCTACTCTGTCCTTCAGTATAATCTTAGGTTTCTAAAGCTCCACTCCTCTGCCTGTTCCCCACATCTTTGATTTACTGATGGAGCCAATACCTGTCTTTTTTATACTTAAATATTCTTGAAAGCTCCATTGTTTTTCTTTTATTTTTCTCATTTTTATTGTAGATCTGGAAGTTGAAGTTGACAATTGAACTTTGAACAGCAGCTTAGTGTTTATTAAAAAAAGAGAGACAGAGAACAAAAATCAAGAACAAAAGACAGATGTTTGCTATTGGGAACTGACCTGGAAAGATAGTGCAGGTTAATTACTGCTCTAAGAACACCGTGGATGATTCAGCACTGTTGTTATGCTCAGAAACTGTCAGTTAGTTGGATATTGAGTTGGTCAGTTAAAGGAGGACCAGTCAACCACAGAGAATGTTGAAAAAGTTTTTTAAAAAGAGTGAACTCATTCAAACTGAGTTTTGGAGAAGAAGCAGTTTCTGTTTTAGAAGCTTGAGAAACTGGGCAACTGTTTTAGGCTTTGCTCTCTCATTATTATCCAGTTATTGACTTGTTAAAAGTTCTAATAAAAGAATCCCAGTTGTAGGAAATAAGAAAAGTCTCCAGAGGTCTGCAGAACCTGGACGCATTCTCTGTTAAATTTGGAATTCAAGAAAGAATCAGTCTTGCATGCCTGTAATATCACCAACTGTCCAAAGATTTCATGAAGGTCTGGCATTTATCATTGAAACAGTTATTGAGCTGGCAAATTAGAAGGCTTTTATTTGTTAAAAATTTACCCCTTAACTGTGTCAGTCTGTCTGCCAGTGTGAGAGTGAGGGGTTTGTGATTGAAGATTATTGAGCTTAGATCATAAATATTAATTAGATTGCCATTTTCTTCTTCATTCTGCTAAAGTTACATCATTAACATTAAATTGGTTTTGCTTAAGTAATAAACTTGGTGTACAAGATCTGTTATTTATAAAGTCTGTTTAGGAACAATTGGGAATTTTTGAGGGTCATTGAATGTTTTAATTTCATTGTGTTTCGAATTCCGTGATAGTGAGGCTGATTTGGCTTGGTTTGCTATCCCTGTGTTGTAACAATATATTCAATGATAGCACTCCAGAACTCTGCGTTAGAGAACCAGTAAAGAAATTTCTTCTTAACTCAATCCTAAATGATCCCCGACCCTGAGATAGTGTTCCCTTGTTCTAGATTCCCCAGTCATGTGAAACTATGTCTCAGTATCCACACTTGCTCAATTCTTCATAATCTTGAAAACTTCAATGAGATCACCTTTCATTTTTCTGAACTTCAGAGAATACAGGCTCAATTTACTCAGCCTATAGGACAATTGTCTCACTTTAGGGACTAGTCTAGTAAACCTTTGCCGTACTGTCACCAAATTCTTCCTTAAACATGGATACTGAAACTGCACACTGTATTTCAGGTGTGGTTTCACCAAAGTTACATCAGTTGTACCAAGGCATCTAATATTCTTGTATTCCAATTCCCTGCAATAATGGACAACACATCATTTTATTTTCCTAATTGTTTTCTGTACCCAGATGTTATTTTTTGTATTCTTCATGAATACACGCAAGTTATTCTTAACATCAACATTTACAAGCTTCATATTTTTAAAATTTGCCACTGTTCTATTTTTCTGACTAAAGTGTATAATCTCAGGCTTCACCATATTATATTCAATCTGCTGTTGTGCTGCCATTTACGTATCCTGTCTATATCACTTTGCAGTCTCTCTGAGTCCTCCATGCAGTTTGTGATCCCACCCAGCTTTGCATCATCAGCATATTGAGATGTGTCGAGGCCTGTTGCACAGCAGACATACAACACATCTTTTATGAATGTATTCATGATTTCATCACTGTATTATAGATTGTGACCTAATAGTATCAATCTCTCAGTCTCCAGTTTACTGAGCTCTCTCTTCTTTCGGTATGACATGCTATGGTAAGTTGATGGAGCACATCTAATTTGCTTAGCTTGAACCCAGACGTGCAAGTGCTTGTCATTACAGTGCACATATGCAAATACACAGGTGTTCTAAGAAACATTCAATGAATTCTTCAATACGACATGACCCACATCTCATCCTTATGTTACAAGAGTTAACACAGCATGATAGTGGCTGGTCTTCAGTAATATATCACATCACATCATGTCAAGACATATTACGCTCTAACTCTGTGACCCATTGCACTGAGTCTCTTTAATTAACTTATCAGTATAGATTGTAAATTGTTGAAACACAGCACTAATGTTTGCAGATTCCATTAGTTACAGCCGCCAATTGAAAATGCCTGATTTATCTTTATTCTCTGCTAACAAATCCCCTATTCATTTGATATATCACTGACTGCTGCCCCCCCCCCCCCGCCCCCCCAACCGTGTCATGAGTCCTTATCTTGTTTATTAAACATTTGTGCAACACCTTATTGAACACCTTTAGGGAAATCTAAATATATCACGTCTATTGATTCCCTTTACTTGGTTGTCCCTATGTCCTTAAAAAATTCTAATTAATCTAACAAACATGAGTTTCCAAAATCTCATCAATTCATCCAAGTTATAATATGCTTTCCTAATATTGTTAGGACATCTTTAATGTAGGTTCCAAATTTTCCCAATGACTTATGTAAAGCTAATTGACCAGTAATTCCCCATTTTCTCTCTCCTTCTTTTCTTCAATGACATTTGCTAAAGTAAAGGCAAAATACTGTGGATACTGGAAATCTGAAATAATAAAAGATGCTGGAGAAACTCAGCAGGTCTGGCAACATCTGGGGTCATGGGCAGGAATATCTCAACTGTAGTAAAAGTATTTTGTTGACAACCAGGCTACCACGCCTCAGAGTGATTTTCTCACCCATTCTCCTGCTCTTCGTCTCATTAGTTATCTATCAGATTGTTCTGTGCTCTTGTCAAGTTTGGCAATGCAAGAAGTGTAAGTGTTTGCCAGTGCTGGGACCATCCCGTGTTTACCTTGTTGGCACCATATAGGCAGCCCAGCTGCACATCACTTCAGATGCTGCAGACTAGGAACTGCCCCTCACATTGTGGAGCTCAATCATTATAATTAAGTTCATGGTCCAGAAAGGAAAACCCACACCCACCTTCATGGACAGGTACCAAGAGGTGGTGCATCGGATGGTGGAGGGGAGGCTAGTAATTTTCCTTTTGGCCATAATAAAAGTACACACGTACAAGATACTGCCAGCCTGGATTCGGTTAACGGCCCACGCTAGTGTTGTGTACCAGTTCACAATGTAGGAAGAAGGTCAATGATCATTTGCATGCAGCAAGGGTAAGTGGCACCATCTTCTCCCTGCGACCTCACACTTGCAGCACCACCACCCACTCTAACTCTGCCACTGCACACACCTCTCACCAAAGCTCGTGGGCTACAGCTCTCAGTATGGCATGCATCATGTAACAGCTCTCCCTTACTGGATTCTTCCAAATTACTAACCCTTCCTGCTCCCTGCATTTCCTACTCACTCACTGAGAACACCTCAGCGCCTCTCCTGATCCTGCATCCCCCCAACTGCTCTTCCATCTATCATTCTCAGTCCCTCCCTTCGTCTCTTTGCAGGGAAAATGGTCCACAGTCTGGACAGACATCTCTACAGCACCCCACCTGACCTATCTGTAACCCTTAGACTAGCTGCATTGGACTGACCAATGGGTAAGTTCTATCCATTGTTTCCAGTCCATTCTGAGTCTTCTTCAGACCAAGATGAGGGTTGAAAAGAAGAATCATAACAGACTTGAAGTGTTACCTCTATCTCTGTCTCTCCACAGATGCTGCCAGACCTGCTGAGTTGATTTTTGAGAACTTGCTATTCTTGTACTACATTTGCTAACTGGCCTGGTGTTACTGGACTTCACAGCTATGACCAATGTTCCTAGAACTGGCTAGACTCCTTCTAAGCTGATTTGTGACAGTTATTGAAACATTGTTTCACAACAGTAATTCAGAGTCCAACTTGAGCAAGGAAGAAGTACATAGAAAGAATTGGCCATCCCTGTTTAATAAATATAAGAATGACCTATCAGTGACCATGTCCCGCAGGCTTGTCCACACTGAAACATCTGGTATTATCATTCTCTGCACCCTGGACCAGATCTTAACAAACATGTTACAATGTTGACAAACTGCTGCAGCACATGATATCTCACATATCCCTCAAAAACAATATCTAGCTTATTTGAACTCCTCAATGATAGTGTCCAAAAAGAATTGCAGATCTACATGGGTGGCCAGAGTTTTAAAGTATGATCCTAATCCCACATACTTGAGAGTACAACTGGTGAAAATCCATAAGCTGGTTGAAACCAATGGGAGTCCATGATGAATGGTAGGACCCTGGATAGCACTGCGGATCAGTGAGAGCTTGCTGTGCATGTACATAGAGTCAATATAGTGTGATGCTGGAAAGAAAAGGAGCAGGAGAGCCAACTCTTCCCAAAACATCGACTCTCCTGCTCCTCGGACACTGCTTGACTTGCTGTGTTTTTTTCCAGTTCCACACTTTATTATGTCTGACTCTCCAGCATCTGCAGTCTTCAGTATCTCCTAGTGCATATATATAGATCCTTGAAGGCAATAGGACATTTGGACAGCATGGTTAAGGCGGCTTATGGGATGTTTGCGTTTATTATTCGAGGCATTGAATGCAAGAGCTGAAAGACTATGATGGAACTGCATAGGCATTGGTTGATCATAGCTGGAGTAGTGTGTGCAGTTCTCATCACCACACTGTAGCAAGGATGTGATTGCCCTGGAGAGGGTGCAGAGGATATTCACCATGATGTTACTGAAGCTGAAGCATTTTAGTTATGAAGCCAGACTCCATGGGCTAGGGTTGATTTCCCCAAATCGGAGAAGGCTGACAGGGACATTATTGAAGTCTACAAAATTATGACGGATGGAGATAGTGTCCATAGGAGTAAACATTTTCCCTTAGTGGAGGGCTAATTACTGTGGGACATAGATATAATGTTCGGAGCAAGAGGTTGAGGGGATTTAAAGTGGCATTGTTTCCCCCAGAGGGTGGTGATTTTCTGGAACTCACTGTCTGAAAGGGTGATAGAGAAGGGAACCAGTACAACATGAAAGAAACATTTAGATGAACACTTGAAACATGACAGCATATAAGGCTATGGATTCTGGATTAGTGGTGCTGGAAGAACACAGCAGTTCAGGCAGCATCCAAATTTCGCTGCTCTTTGGATGCTGCCTGAACTGCTGTGCTCTTCCAGCACCATTAATCCAGAATCTGGTTTCCAGCAGCTGCAGTCATTGTTTTTACCTCATTAATATAAGGCTACGGACCAAGTGAAGGAAAATGGGATTAGAATAGATAGATGCTTCATGAGTGGTGTGGAGTCAATGGGCCAAAGGGCCTCTTTCGATCCTGAAATACTTTATGATTCAGAACTGCATTCCAAACGTATTTGTTCAACCCAAATCCTGCACACCTTCTGTCTTAGCACTTCATATGGAGCAGCTCCCTGAGCAAGATCTGTCACACAATTGGCTCATCACCTCATAGAATCCCCACAATGCAAAAAGAAGCCATCCAGCCTATCAAGTCTGCATGGATACTTCAAAAAACATCATACCCAGACCCAGCCTTCCATCCTATCCCCATAACTTTGCATTACCATGACTGATCCCCTTAACCTGCACATCTTTAGATTGTGGGATGAAACCAGAGCACCTGGAGGAAACCTACACAGACAGGGGGAAATTATGTGCAAACTCCACACAGTCACCCAATGCTGGAATCAAACCCATGTCCCTGGAGTTGGGAGACAGCAGTGCTAACCACAGTGCCACCCAAGATATTAACAGGGAAAGACAGGGTATGTAAAGATAAGCCATTTCCACTGGTTGAAGACTCTACAACCAGGGGACATACTCTAAGAATGAGGGCAGGCCACTCAGGAGGGATGTTAGAAAGCACTTCTACACGCAAAGAGTGATGGAGGTTTGGGACTCTCTTCTTCAAATGCTAGTCAATTCTGATTCAACTGTTAAATTTAAATCTGAGGTTGGCAAGTTTTTATTAAGCAAGGGTGTCAAGGGATATGGGCTCAAAGCAGGCATATGGACTAAGGTCACAGATCAGCCATGATCATATTGAATGATGGAGCAGGCTTGAAGGGCTGAATGGCTTATTCCTGTTCTTATGATCCTTTGTTATTAGGTTCTCTTTTACTATCAGGATTGCCCCAGCTTGTTTACTATTTGATTTGTCTTTCTGAAATGTTGTGTGCTCTCGAATATTTATTTCCCAACCTTGATCACTTTGTAACCGTGTTTCTGTAATGGTGATCCGTTTGGAATCATTTATCTCTTTTCAGGTTTGAATCTCTCTTCTTGTCAAGACCATGATGTTTTCTGCTCCAACTATGGGATCCTGTATGGAAGACTCTCTACTTGTCCCTGAAACATGCCATCTCATCTGAGGTTTCAATCACTGACATGACCAACTATTTATCCTCAATAAACACACATAACTTTATCCTGGTTTTCTATTAAACTTTGCACACAGTTCCTTCATTCTCAAGATCTGAACTTCCCATCTTTTGGTCTCCCACCCATTATGGCATTATTATGGTTATTAACCTGCTGTTGACCTTCTTCAGCCTATTTATCACTATTAAATAAACCATCATCCCTAATGCTGGTTCTCTGGTAGCATTCCCATTCCAACACTTTCTATCTTATGATGCCATTAACTTCACACAATTATTCTTAGGTTGAACATTATTACCAGGTCTTCCTCAGCACAGCCAAAACCTCCTGGAGGCCAAAGACATGACTCTGATAGAACATAGAACATAGAACTTTGAACAGTACAGCACAGGACAAGCCCTTTGGCCCTCAGTGTTGTGCCAAACAATTATCCTATTCTAAGATCAAACTAACCTACATACCTTTCATTTTACTATTATCCATCTGCCTTTCCAAGAATCACTTAATGTCCCTAATGTATTTGACCCTACTGCCACTGCTGACAGCGCATTCCACACACCCATGACTCTCTATGTAAAGAATCTATCTCTGATGTCTCCAATCATCTTGAATTTATGCTCTCTCATGATAGCCAATTCTGACATGGAAAAAAGTCTCTGGCTAACCACTATATCTATGCCTCTCATTGTTTTATTGACCTGTAACCTGCAACTCAAGCAATGTGCTGTATTTCAATTCCCATATTCTTCTCATGACTTTACCTGACGAGGGAGTAGTGCTCCAAAAGCTTGTGATTTCAAATAGATCTGTTGGACTATAACTTGGTGTCATGTGACTTCTGACTTTATCCACCCAGTCCAACACTGGCACCTTCACATCAATTCCCATACTACACTAGATCCTTCTCATTCTCACTCCTTAGCCTGTCCTTACTGATCCATGCCCGATCTCTACCCACCAATGCATGGCTCTACCACACTTAACAATGTTTTCCTATTTTGCAAACCTTCTTATGCACTCTAATATGCTTTCTATGTGTGATACTATAAACCTTAAAACTTTAATGACTTTAGGGTGTAGGTTTGCTCACTGAGCTGTAGGTTTGATATCCAGATGTTTCATTACCTGGCTAGGTAACATCATCAGTGGCGATCTCCAAGTGAAGCGAAGCTGTTGTCTCCTGCTTTCTATTTACATGTTTGTCCTGGATGGGGTTCCTGGAGTTTGTGGTGATGTCATTGTGGAATTCACCCATGAACCCCATCGAGGACAAACATATAAATAGAAAGCAGGAGACAACAGCTTCGCTTCACTTGGAGGTCGCCACTGATGATGTTACCTAGCCAGGTAATGAAATGTCTGGATATCAAACCTACAGCTCAGTGAGCAAACCTACACCCTAAACCTCAACCTGAGCTACAAACCTTCACAAACCTTGCAAAAAACTTTAATAACTGTTCAGAGATCAAAAGAACCATCTTGACTCTCTCTCTCTGGAATAAACTTCTTCCTGAGACGAAAGGGACAAAGAGAAACTGTGATAAAGGAATGAGAAGCAACATGCTAAATAACTGTACCTAGGAAGAAGGAGTCAAAGTTACATAAACAAGCTGTTTCCTGGGAGAGAGGAAGGTAACACTGCTTGATAACCTGTTGTCTCGTGACAAATTAGCAATTAAAACTGGGTGCACAGGAGTGTCCTGTGGTAAATGGATTCATTTCAGGAAAGTCATGTCTTGAACAGACAGTTAATGCCAAATGTAACAAGGAACAAGAAAGCTACATCTCATAAGAAAGCAAGCCTAAGACTTGAGGACTCCAGAAGTGTTGTGAATGATGGAACTAAAGAATCATTAATGATGTCACATCAGAAATTTTACAAGATAGGAATTTCATAAGAATTCAGCCTCAGGATTCTTCAGTTTCAGAACATTACACAAGGATGGAACCTGGACATCCAGGGACAGGCATTGTTGTCTGGAGTCATAGGTAAATCCCACCATTAATTGGGTAATAGCTAAGTTGAATTGTGAGACTTAACCTGCTTACTTGAGGAGTCTTACTTTGGTTGCTACATGCAATAAAGTTTAAGTAATTATTTCAGTATTTGTGACATTTCTTAATGAATAGCTGTTAAAGATAGCTTGTGGTAACTTACACACAACATATGCATAACCCCCTCCCTCAGCTCTGCCATAGGTGGAGAACTTTCAGCTGAATTGATGCTTCAATTATCTCACTCAAACCATCTGTCTTTAAAAACATTCTGGTAACCCAAATCTTTAGTAAAGCTTTCAGTCACCTCTCCTGACTCTCTTAGAGATGTTCACCATCTGTTTATCTCTTCCTTTCTCTGCCATTTGTCTGTCCAGTTGTACAACTGATTTAAATCCTTCTGCCAATTTTAGCTGAACCCTCTGTTTCCACAGTTTTCCTATGTTAGTATCATCATTAAACTTGACAAGCTTACATTTGCTTTTTATACAGAGGATATTCATAAAGCTGAAGAAGATCAGCAATCCACTTGCCTCCCCCAGTCACTAATGAATACTCCTTGTTCCTAACTTATTTAGACAACCTCTTATCCATTAAACAGATTTCTTTTGGACTCCTGTGGGTGTTAGTCTCTTTACAATCCTTTTATTTAAACTCTTTCTATAAATATTTGAAAGTCTAAATACATGACCCCACAGGAAGTCTGCTGAGAAGGGTTAGAGATAAATCCACTTACTTTTTTTCTATGATATTGTCAAAGAACATGAAGTCGACGGAGGTTACCTGTTTCAAAATGGAGAACTTTCCAAACTCCAAATCACTCCCTCACACATTTAAATGCTCAATGAAATGCTCCAGCTGATATTAATCCAGAGTCATCTCTAAGGTTTTCAAGGCTACAAAAAAACCCACAATGTTCCCAACCCTTCCAATGGAAAGGAGAGCTGGAATGTAAGCATATCCCGTACATGAAAATCTCATTTGGTCTTATCTGGACAAAGTCACCTCCACCCAACCCAAATAAGGTCAGTGACACAGGAGGGCTGGTATTCCTAGTAACTATCAGATCAATAGTGGTCTGAATGCTTGATGAAATCACCAAATGGTATTCTGGACATGAAAGGGTCAGTTTGTGATCATGGCCAAAATTGTCCAAGGCTTGAAGTGAGAATTTATTAATAACATGTCTCCAAGGTTCAGGTGGGATTGACCAGGCCAGAACTGGCAACAGACACCACTCTATGTAACCTGTTCTGTTGATGCCCAAGCTGTGTCCCTAACAGTGCAGGAAACCACATTGGAATCGAAAATAGTGAATCCACTTCTGGTTGAGTAATTTCTAAGTTGCAGAGATTCCACACCTCACCACCATGAATGGATGTTCAACCTCAGAGATTTTAATCATTGAGCAGATGCTGTAACAACCTTTTGCTTTCTGGTTTGTTTTCATAAACTTGTAGAACAATAGAAAGTGAGATACTTGATGGAATCCAGAGAATCAAATATAATTTGAAAAACGAAAGCAGTTCCAATGAATTATCCACACAGAAAAAGTTCCATGTATTCTCCTCTCCATTTCAATTTGGTTCTTTCATTCAGTTCCACGTCGCTTACTTCTCTCTTCATTCAGCGTAATGACTAATCACAGGAACAAAGGACCAGGAGTACTTGCTGAAGAAAGAGACCTTGGAGTGCAGGTTCATAGTTCCTTGAAAGTGGAGTTGCAGGTAGAGAGGATAGTAACGAAGGCTTTTGGTATGCTTTCCCTTATTGGTCAAAACATTGTGTATACAAGAATGTTGCCAGGGTTGAAGGACTTGAGCTATAGGGAGAGACTGAATAGTCTAGGGCTGTTTTCGCTGGACCGTCGGAGGCTGAGCGGTGCCCTTATAGAGGTTTATAAAATCACGGGGGGCATGGATAGGGTAAATAGACAAAGTCTTTTTCCAGGGCTGGGGGAGTCTAGAACTAGAGGGCATAGATTTAGGATGATAGGGGAAAGATTTAAAATGGACCTAAGGGACAACTCTTTCACGCAGAGGGTGGTGTGTGTATGGAATGAGCTGCCAGAGGAAGTGGTGGAGGCTGGTACAATTGCAACATTTAAAAGGCATCTGGATGGGTATGTGAATAGGAAAGGTTTGGAGGGATATGGGCCAAGTACTGAAAAATGGGACTAGATTAATTTAGGATATCTGGTCGGCACAGACGCATTGGACTGAAGGGTCTGTTTCCGTGCTGGACATCTCTATGACTCTGTGACTCTTCTGCTATTTGTTGAGACCCTTGCTGATCTATGTTTTAAATCCAAATCCACTCTTGCTCATTTCTATCGATGTCATTATCTAATAAAAATTATTTAAAATAACAACATCTATTGCTGATTGTGGAAAAGAAGCTTCTATTAGCCTTACCATGACGAATGTTTCCCTAATTTCACTGCTGTTAGGTCTGGATGTAATTTTCTCCTACTCCTTTTACTCTCCCACTTTTGGGAGTAGTTTATGCCAACTTCTGTATCTGTTCCCTTAATTCCTTTGGACCTTCAATCTCCAAAACAGATACTAATGAGGTAAATATTGAGAGCAGAATTGCTCATTGTTTAGGCATAAGGAGAGATTTCATTTCTGTGTGAGCTAACATCAGGTTATAAACCTCTCCCACATAAGTAGGTTTAGATTTTGCAACAACAGCACACAGCCCTTGTGCTGGCCAGAATGACAGCTGCTCAGTGAAACAAGGACTACAGCAGCATCTTCTACCAAAAGAAGGAATTCCATCAAGGAAAACAATTTATTTATATGACAGAAAATGTGCATATTGTTTTCAATCTTTAGTTAACATGCCTCTGGAACAAACACATACAGTTTTACCAAAGAGAACACCATTAAAGACTGGATGTTGCTTTCTGCTCCACTGACCTTGGCTGACGCACCCATTCCATCTGAGCATGTAGCGACACATGCTCTTTGTAGGAAGGACTTTATACTTACCTGTTTCCAATACATAAGTGCACTGTTTTTATACAGACCACAAGCATGCTAACCATTGTTAGCCATCATTTAGAAGTTCCAGCATATGGGTTTCTGGCAGGATTCAAGAGGGTTCTGTGGTGCTGTGTTCATATCTAATCTCTGTACCAGATGGTTTGAACATTGGACTTGAAACTCCAACTCTGTTTCCCTCTCCACTGCCACATCTGTTGAGTTTCTCCAGCATTTTCTGCTTTTAGTTCAGATCTCCAGCATCTGCAGAATTGTGTTTCCATTGACTATTTCATAAAACTCTTGTTAGTAATACAATAAACTGTTCAATATAAGTGCATATTATTGAAGTCATTATATACAATTGTGTGACTTATTGCTGTGAAGAGTACCACATTTTATTATGGAGCTTAATCCACCCTGCACCATGCATGTACTCCAATGAAAGTCCTTGCAAGATCTGGTATGTTGAACCTGACAGACTTCCAGCTAGGGCTCAAAGGAGACCTACTCGAGTGTCTTTTGGTTGAGATGCACATCTGCCTGTTTGGCTGAATACTAAAGGTCCTGTGACATTATTTGCATGAGTTTTCATGCTCTCCTGTTCAGTATTCCAGTCTCAATGAAAAGCACCAAAGAAATCAGTTCAATTGTTCATTTATCTAATTTACTGACTGTGGAATTGCACTGTGCACAAATGCACATCTACATAAAAATAGTGACTGCATTTACCAGAAATTCCTTGATTGAGGACTTTGAAATGAACTGAGGACATGATTAGCTGCTACATAAACTATATTAATCCAAGTTATTACTTTTTAATCAAAGATATAATTTCAGTGGGTGAATTATTTTTGGACTTGCTTGAATAACCTAAGAATAATATTAAAACTTCCTAAACTATACAATATAACACTTTATGAATAAATAAAGGAGTTATTTCTCAACTAATTTATTTGCCAATTCATCACCACTATTGTTACACAAACAGTTCAGCAGATAATTCATGCACAGCATATCTCAAGAACACAAACTGAATGAGCGACCATCTAAGCTGCTTCTTGCAGTCTTGGTTGAAGGAATGCTGCTTTGGAGAGCACTCAGCTCTTTTCTCAGCCCTGTCTCAATAATAACTCTCCCACCTCTCAGTCAGAAAGGTGTAGGCTCAAGTCCCACTCTAGAGACTTGGGTGAACAGTCTACACTGACATTTCAGTGTCCCGTCTTGAAGAAGTGTTGGGAAGTGCGATCTTGTGGATAAGATATTAAACTGAGGACTTGTCTAAACTTCTCCATGTTACAAGCCATGTTAGGGAATTCATTTCAGGGCATTCTGGAATTGCCCTTCCTAACTTGGGAATTCTGATGCATTGTACCATTGGCATTTGTCAGCTATCATTATAAAGCTGTTTGTTCCATCTTTTTGGTGAAATTAATTATCTTATTTAGGCTATTTCTGGTTGCCTCATATTACCCTGTTTGTTTGGAATGGAACACTATTGTCTTAGAGTAAGTGGCCATCCTGTGTTCTGTACATTAGCAAATACCTGCCTTATCTCAAGTCCACACAGCACAAGATATCCATCAACTATGGTTTCCCATTGGTGCACATTCCCATTATATCTCGTTCTTGCTCAGCTTGGTTGTCTGGCTGTATGAGCTGCTGTTCATAATGAAAGTTGCTGTCACCATCCTCTTTACTGAAGAAGGGTTTATGCCTGAAACGTCGATTCTCCTGCTCCTTTGATGCTGCCTGACCTGCTGCACTTTTCCAGCAACACATTTTTCAGCTCTGATCTCCAGCATCTGCAGTCCTCACTTTCTCCTATCATTCTTTTTCAGACCTACTTGGTGAGTGGTAGAAGAAACTATGTCCTGGTCTAACTAGAAGAGTTTCTTGTAGCAAATAAGATACTGTTTACAGTAAAAGCAAGATACTGTGAATACTGGAGATTGAAAAAAAGCAAAATCATTATCTCTATTTCTCGCCTCACAGATGCTGTTGAGTTTCTCCAGCACTTCCTGTTTATTAGAACTTATTGTATGTTAGCAACTTGTTACAAGTTGCCTTGATATAAGAGACATTAACAAATAGATTTTCAGGAAGTCTAGATGTTAGATCTCACTCTGAATCATACAGTTTGGAAACAACTATGTTCCCAACTAAATTAGATGCACCTGCCTGTGCTTGGCCCATATCCCTCCAAACATTTCTTATTCATGTACTTATCCAAATGTCTTTTAAATGTTGTAATTATCCCTGTGCCATCACGTCCTCTTGTAAGTACACTATTTACCCTCAGTGTAAAAACAAATTGCCACTCCTTCCAGATTCTGCCTGCCATTCCAAATGACATTATCCATAGTGGTACTTATGGCATTCCTCAGTATTAACCCATTCAAGACCCATAACAACTAAAGGAGGATGCACATCAGACTGAGAATGCAACAGCACCAAAGAAGTGAGGGAACTGCAAAGAGTGCAGGGCTCTTTCCTCAGCGTTCCAGGAGTAAAAATGTACTGACACCAACATTGCAGTCAATGTTGAATATTAACTGTCACTTCCAGATTTGTTTCAAAGCAACATTCTGCTAACTCTACTTCCCTCATCATTTATATGTGGTGATCCAATATGTTTTTGTCAGTAATGCATTCCATTTATCTGTTCAATTATATAACAGTTTCAGGTTTATGGAAGCTTGTCAAATAGCATTTTTGGAAATCCTAATAAACTTTATTTTAAGAACTGTGATTATCTGTTTATTTGCAATGTCACCTAAGAAATGAAAGGGTTGGATCAAGCTGAACTGACCCAAACTAGCTGACATATTTAACTATCATTAAGCAGGTAATCCTCTAGTCTAGTTATTATGGTTTCTGTTATTTTATCCAAGTTGATGTAAGGCTGTGGGACTGTAGTTATCTGAGTCTGATTATAGAAACCTGCTGAAACCAGATTAGGTTTTGTGGAGTGTGTCCATTTTGCACAGGAAATCTATTTCAGATCGTTATTCTTGTAATTGATGTTTTCTCAGTCATGTATGGTTCAGTCATTCCTCTAGGATGAATTTGCATTCCTTATAATCCGTTGCCTTGTATCTTCTTTTCCCATTATTATCTAGGGAAACAATAGTGTAACCAGGGATCACAACAGGAACCCAGGATGTATCAGATAGCATGAATTCACCTTTCTACAAAAGATAGACTGGATAAACACAAATTTTCACAGAATCTTCATGAAGTTTTTTTAGAAATCTTGTCAAAAAAAAAAGTATGAGTGGCTGTTTTATGTTACTTTTCTGGGGATTCTGCTGAAATTACATCTCACATTACCTAAGAAAATTCCAATGAAAGCAAAACAGTGCAGTTACCAGAAACAGAGATAACATTTCAAACGTGGAAGGAGTTATAACTCTGTTTGTTTCTCCAAGGATGCTACCAGACCTGCTGAGTTTTTCTAATATCTTTTATTTCTATTTAAGGAAGTTCCAACAGCTGACAAAATCAAGACGTAAGCTTTCAGGCAACAATTTATCTTTACTTTTGGTACATGAACAAATGCAATGCATGGTTTCACATAATTAGAAATAAATTTCTGTGCACTCTTGGTATTAAAACAGCATAGGCACAATTTGCCTTCTTTTTTGACAGGGACCTTTAAATGCAAATACATTTACTGCAAACTCACTGTATCTCAATTCCCCTCAGTTTCTGCAAGTACAGTTAGCTTTACTGTTGTATTTCAAAACACTGAATACTGACTGACATACTATCTGAAATGAGCTACTAAATGCCAATTTACCTGTAAAATGAACACTCTGCTCACTAAACTGTCAACCACAGAAGACTTCGTTCAACTTAAGGCCTTCCGTCTTCTCGACTGTCTTAGAAGTAGCTGTGAGTAAAAATCACCACTCCACACAAGAGTCCTTTCTGTTTGATGGGTGATCATTGGTTGGGTGGGAGGGGGCTAGGCTTCTTATTGTGATGGGCCAAGTGAATGAAATGACATCTGAAGGAGAATAACATTCGAGAGAAGATCTTAGGAAAAACGTAGACTGTAAAATGTACAGGAGTGCAAATCGTGGGTTCCGAGAATGATTGACAAATTAAAATTAGAAAATGTGTGTCCCAAACAAGCAGATTCTTCGACACCTCCTTTCTGAAATAATTGCTGTGGGTTCTGCTGATAGTCTTCTGCAGATATTGTCTGACCTTGGCTAGTAATCCTAGGTGCATGGCAATTCCAGCAATACATATATCCATCTAAGATACATTAAAAGCCTGCATGCTAACTTTCCCATTGTCCATATTTGTAATTAAATCTTCCAGAGCAAATTTTTCACCCATGTTACCAATGCAGGCTGAGGAGACTGTAGTTACACTATGGTAAAGATTGCAATTGCTGTAGCATGGAGTCTTGAGGTATGCATATTGTCACAATCACGTGAGAAGGGGCACTCTATCTCCCATCCTTTTAATCCTTTCTCAGTTGTTTACAACAAATATTTTAATTTACTGTTAACATGCAACTATCACTCTTACATCAAATTAGTACTGTACTCAGTATTTGTGGATGTCACTGGAGGTGTAAAACATCTTGGTGTTATAATGGTTGCACTTCACACATACCAGCACGCATTGTTATCCATCCTGTACCTGCTCCACCTGATGCCCCAGGCTGCATAATCTAATCCTGGAAAAAGCCTGTAGGTAAGAATGATTTGAGGGAAAGGCTGAGAGGTGGGTAAATGAGGTGGAGAAGATGGATCAGAAATTGAGTTGTTAGAAATATGAGTGAAGGTCGGCAGATCTTAGGAGTAAGAGTCAAGATTAAAGTGGTGCTGGAAAAGCACAGCAAGTCAGGCAGCATCCGAGGAGCAGGAAAATCGACGTTTCAGGCAGGAGCCTTTAATCAGGAATGGTGAAGGGCTCCTGCCTTAAACACCGATTTTCCGGCTCCTGGGATGCTGCCTGACCTGCTGTGCTTTTCCAGCATTACTCTAATCTTGACTCTGACCTCCAGCATTTGCAATCCCCACATTCCCCTAGATTTTAGAAATAAGATAGGAAAGAGGGTAGTTGAGGGTGGCAGACGTGGTGAAATAATGATTAGATGGAGCTGAGTGAAATGGTGAGATAGTAATTAAGTAGAAGAGAGATGATTGGGTCTTTTATTGTTCCGATCTGCTCTTGCCACCTTGCATGTTCCCTGAAACTGTCTGGGTTTCAATCAACCAGAACATACATTACATACTTAAATAAAGGTACCGATGTGCGAGTTTCTGTTGATACCACTCAAGTAAGCAAAGAGACTGCAGAGGAACATGAAGAATTTGAATGAACAAAGCAAGGTGGAATACAATATGGCAAAGTGTAAAGTTATCCACTTGTGTAGATTTTTTTTAAAAAAGCAGCATATCGTTTGAAAGGTGAGAGAATGGGAAATGTTTGCATTTCTGGATGCCCATTGTGCATGAATCAGAAAAAGATGAGATGCAGATACAGAAAGCAATTAAGGGACAAATGTCAGATTTTCTCATGAGTGGGTTGGTGTAAAAGGGATAATAATTATAGAGGGCATTGGTGAAACTGCACCTGAAATAGTGTGTGCTGTTATAATTTCTTTATCTAATAAAGGGTACGTTTACTTCAGAGGGAACATAATACAAATTTTGCATTCTGGTTCCTGGGAGAAGGGGATGGCTACAGGAGGAAAGATTGAGTAGGCTAGGTCCATCCTCCCTGGAACAAAAACGAAAATTGCTGGAGAAACTCAGCAGGTCTGGCAACATGTGTGGGAAGAAAGCAAAGTTAATGTTTCAGGTCCAGTGACTCTTCATCTGAATCATTCAGATGAAGAGCCACCAGACCTGAAATGTTAACTTTGCTTTCTTCCCACACATGCTGCCAGACCTGCTGAGCGTCTCCAGCAATTTCTATTTCTGTTCCAGATCTCCAGCATTGGCAGATCTTTATTTCACTATATTGCCTGGAGTTTAGAAGAAAGAAAGGCAATCATATATCGTGCTATAACATTCTGAAGATAGGGTTATAGCCCTATAGGTTAGGTTTGACAGGACATATACTGAGACAATTGCCAAGAAAATTAGAACAAGGGTTTACAGTACCAAAACTTAAAAATGTGTTGTTGGAAAAGTGCAGCAGGTCAGGCAGCATCAAAGGAGAAGGAGAATCGAAGTTTCGGGCATAAGCCCGAAGAAGGGCTTATGCCCAAAACGTCGATTCTCCTTCTCCTTTGATGCTGCCTGACCTGCTGCGCTTTTCCAGCAAAACATTTTTAAGCTCTGATCCCCAGCATCTGCAGTCCTCACTTTCTCCTTTACAGTATCAAAAGGTTGGCCACTTAAATTACATGTAGCAAGAAATTGTTTTGCTTAAAGAGTGTGTATTTTTGGCATTATCTAACCTTGAAAACTGTAGATGCTTAATCCTTGCAAATATTCAAATTCAAGGTTGAGAACTTTTGCTTCCAAAGGGAATTAAGGGATATGGGGATAATGCAGCAAGTTGGAGTTGATTTTGCAGATCTTGTTGAATGGCCTACTCCAATTCCTTTTTCTTATGTTCTTATATTACAAGAATTGACCTTAATAACTTCATGACTCTTTATAGAGGGCAAGGTGAGCTTCAACGTTTCATTCCTATTTATTCCACACATTTAAGCTTTGATCTAATTCTTTCTGGACTGATCAAACAGTTTAATCTTCTGCTCCTTTAATGGAAAAACACTCTCTTTTTCTAGAGGTATCTGATGTCAACTCTGTTCAGTCGCTGGACTTGTGAATTTCCCCGTCAACTGAAGCCACCACGGTTTGAGTATTGGACCCCTATCCTCCATTTGTCTCTTAGCAACCCAAAAGAAAATACTGGCATATTTATAAACTATATTCACAAGCCAGTACTTTTAATCACTGCAGCATCCTTCCTGTCTGTTGCTGGCAGAAAAACACAGTCATTATTAACGTTGTTCCATCAAGTGATTCTAGCATTCAAACTCCTGTTCTTTGGGCTCTTGTACATTGTTTATTATAAAAATGCATTAATAGGAATCATTGTGATCTTGTCTGTCAATATTTGATGGATTCAAACCTGTAATAGGCTTTGTGGTTAAAGCAAATGTTATTTCTCCATAATACAGAATGAATCAGATGGTTTTTGAATGATTCTGGTGTTCATGATACCTGGTTTTAGTAACTGTGTGTGCTAATGGAAGATTCTGCTGTACCTTACAAGACAGGTCCACAAAAGGCCTAGGATTGAGGGAGTTCAAAAGGTCATCTGATTTCTACATTATGGGCATAGGATTGCTGTTTTACTTTGGTATTGCTACATTGATATTGTTTCCCTTGCATCAAGGCACAAGTTCGATTGCTGCATAACTTTCCTACCGAAGCCTCACAATGTATTGTGCACACGAGGCTAGATTTCCCTTCATCAAAACAGTTGCAGCCTACACCCCCTTACAGTAAGCAGAAAGTTCAGGCTTACCTCCCTGCATATGCCATCCACATGCAGGGAGTTGGTTCAATACTTTGATGCTGACCAGGTAACTTGAGCAGAATTCAACACTCACAGTCAGCCCTGTGTCATTATTTGCAAAGGATAGCCAATAATGGAACATTTTATACAAATTTGTCAAGGATTGTATGCCCACAGAGGCTCTTAGGAGTGTGTCAATATTGGCATGATACCCATTCAGAAAATCTTGATAGTTACGGATTCAGTTCTGAATGCTTGACCAACCCCAGCTCCCATTGCTCCACTATTGGTTGTCATATCCTCAACTGGCTATTATCTGGGCTCTACAGTTCCACTCCCAACCCCCTAACCTTCTCCATCTTCTCTCCTCCCTTAAAAGGCTCCCAAACCTCTGGCTTTGACAAAGTTTTTAGTCACCTCTTTATTTGGCTCATTATCAAATTCTGTTTTATTATGCCTTAGCACTTTTATTGCATTAAAAGATGCTTTATAAATACAAGCTACTGTTATTAGTTCCAACTAATTAGTAAATTTGGCTAAACAGCACAATGCCTGTTTGAAGCATAGATGATCTGCCAAATAAGAAGGCCATCTTCAGCACATTTCACAGAACAAGTCCCTTCATTTGAACAAACACCCTGTGCATAGATTGCATAAGATGGTGAAGAAGCATTTCAGGAACTTTCAGGTCTTTCAGTCTAGATTGAAAGTAGCTCAAGGAGGTCTCGTAAAATTATCTAATGTCTTAAATTACACTTGACAGATTAGAAAAACCCAATTATTACTTTAAAGGAACTTTGAATCAAAGAACATTGGTGTGAATATCCAGCCCAATTCACTTCCTCACTTCCTAGCCTTACTCATTAAAGAAACAATTTGCTCACCAACTCCTGCCCTAAACCAGTCCCTTTGCCTATCAGAAGTTTTCAGTGAAAGAAGCACTTTACCTAACAGTCTTCTTCAGTGCTACTGAAATGAACAATACTGCAAGTATAGTATAATGTGGCAGAGCTCAAGAAAATATGCACATTTTATAGAATTTAATGGAAATCCAACAAAAATTGTCAAAATCTGTAGCACAGGGAAGAGATCTGCATTAGTGCTTTGCAAGTATACTGATGACAATACCTGAACCACATCTGAACTGATTTTGAAATCAGTTGACCTGTAAGATTTCTTAATAATCCCTAAGAAATTATCACACATTTGCTCCAAGTTTGTGGATGATGATATTACATATGCAGTTGTACAGAGTCTCAGACTACTTAATACTTCTGCTTTAGGCTTTATGTGTCCTAATAAATCAGACTAATTTAATTTCTTAAAATGTTTTTATCTTAGTAATATGTCAAGCTTTGTTTATATTATCTATTTATAACTAGAAAGTGCCAATCAGTGATAAATTTAGAACCACAGTTCTGCTTTCCGCCATTTCCCTACTCAGAATCTCCTGCTCAGTAAGGTTTTTTAAAATGCAATTTGATTGAGAATGCACTGGCTATCTGTACAAAAACAGCAGAACTCATAGAATATAGGATCACTGAGCATCAACAGGCTCAAACCTAATCCTAGTTTTCTGATTACTATGCAACTTTAGTGTCAGCAGATCTATAAGACTTTCACACAAATGTTTGATGTTACACCCTGTTACCCTCCCTAAAATAAACTTGATTCATTCTGGGGCTGTAACGTATCATTCAACAAGAGTGTACTGAGAACACCATTGTGCCAGGAAGGAGTGTTTGTGATGTGATGATATTGATAGAGGTACATAAATTTTGCCAAGAAAAAATAACTCAGTAAAGAGCTAACTTCTACAAGGAGCTCATTTGATAATCACAAGGCAATAGACTTGTGATAAAGGTGTCTACCACTTTTTACCGTGTACTATGCCAACAGCAACATTCCAATAGCATTATTCTTTGAAAACAACTTAGACACAGTGTAAATAAATGGTGTTTTATTAATGTTATTAAGCTTTTAGGTGCTATTGTTTAATACAAAATGAAAACAGTTTTAAAAATTGTTAACAGAAAAGAAAATTCATAGAACACACAACTTACACAGTCTCCGTTAACTATTTTGGTACTTATCTGCCTTTGAGCTTCCTATGTTTCACACCTTTCCAAGAGCACAGTGTAAAGATTCATTTCCAGCTAATACTGTGTGGCTGTTCACTGGGAGATGCATATGTGGGGAGTAACTAACTGCCTTTTGCCTTCTCCTCCCTTCCCGTGGGGTTATGTCTGGATTCCATTTTGCAGTTGAGACTTGCTGAAGACGGCAGGTATGAAGGCAATAAGACAAGTGGTTGAGCTCGCTAACCAGCCTGAACTTAGCCCCAAGATATAAGAAATGTTCAACAGTTCAACCATGCCTTGTCATTTCTCTTTGAACAGACTTATTAATCACCAAATCACTGACATGCTATGTATCTTGTACTGGACTGTTTCCTCATCAGGTAGTGAGACCACTGTCAAGGAAAGAATCTTAATTTTCACAGCCCATTATTATTTCCCTCAGAACAGGATACCAATATTCCTTCAAGATAATTTACAGAGTGATTTCTAACAGCATTTTTTAAATGTATAATTATTTCATTTAAGTAAACAGTAGTAACTTGCATTCAATGAATCATAAATAGCATATGAATTGCTTTGGTCTTAGTTCAGTGAGGGACACTGACCCATACAGCAGAAAAATCACAAGTCTTACAGCGCAGAAGAGGCCATTCAGCCCATCGTGCCTGTACAGGCTCTTCACGTGAGCATCATTATCTACTGTCAATCTCCAGCTTTATCCCCAGATCTTTGCTCATTATTTTATCCAAATAATTGTCCAATGCCCTCTTGCATGCCTCAATGGAACCTGCCTCCACCACTTATAGGCAGTGCATTCTATAACCCAATTAGTTGCCGAATGAAGTTTTTTCCACATATAACCATTGCTTCTTTTGCATGTTATTTCAAATCTATGCCCTCTTGTTCTTGTTCCCTTTATGAGCGGGAACAGTTTCTCCTTATCTACTCTATTTAGCCTGCTCATGATTTGGAAAACCTCTATGAGATCTTCTCTTAACCTTCTTCCTTCTAAGGAGAATAGTCCCAACTTCTTCAATCTCTTCTCACAACTGAAGCTTCTCATCCTTGGAACCATTCTTGTAAATTTCATCTGTACTCTCTCCAATGCATTCAGATTCATGTTTTTCTTCAAACTCTAAGTAAATTCCTGTAGTATCTCTAAAACTGCAACAGTCCCACATTCATGTCTGCTAAAATTATGAAGTGCTTGAATCCATAGTGATCAAAGACAAGGTGCTATCATGTCCACCAAATTCATTTTGATTTAAGCCTGAAAGCAGCAGGCATGAGGTGGTGCCAGATTCCAAATGAATGAGCAACTCAGCATGGCGGCACAAGTCTCTAGGCACACGACTGAGCAGCTCAGAGTTGACACTGCTTGTTGGATGCTGAAATGGGAAGGTGCTGCATGAGGTGGTTGTGTAATGGTTGCCCCTACGCGTCATTTCAAGGCACCATGAACATAGACCATCTTCAGCTAACCAAAGGGAAATTTCAGGTCACAGCTCAGCATTATAGCCCCTGGATGTGCTAACTCCTGGCCGTATAGTAATTACAGTTTTACCTGCAGAAGATTACAAACCTGTGTATGGGACATAATCCAATGATCCAGACTGTCAGAAAACAGCACTTTAAGGTGGATTCCATGTAGGTATGTCAGAATGTGCAGGTGTGGATAGTAGTATCTTGGCATGAATGGTCAATCATGGCTCACTAGCTGTAGCCAACCCTTGGCATTCAGTGACAGGGCTTTTCTGAAGAAATTAGTCAGGCCCTGATGACTTAGTGCTGTCATTCTGGGGATAGAGCCTCTGAACACATTAAATATTTGCTAAAGAGATGTATGTTCACCTGAACATGGGAACAGTGGGACCACCAGGATAGCAGAAGTCAAATATTTCGGTCCTTCATTTGCTTAGTTTCCTGTATCCTAATCTTCCAAATATCTCATATAGGGGTAATTGAAATGAAAATTCTTTTACAGCAAGAACGGCCTGATTGCAATATATTGAATTAAGTGTTTTTCTTTACTGATTTTAAGGAAGGGAATTTATCTTCAAATATTTGCTTACTGCTCCTTGCTCTTTTGTACATGAACAGAGGTTGATGTAGAGAGCTGGTCTGCATGCAAATACTGCTCAGCACAATCCCAGAAAATAGTTGCGTCAACAGAAAAATGTAATATATTGTCAACTGTTAACATTCCGTATCAGTAAATATTGTTAGTAAAACCCATCAGGTTCACTAATGTCCTTTAGGGAAGGCACCTTTACCTGGTTTGATCCATATGTGAATTCAGACCCCCAGTAATGTGGTTGCCTCTCGACGGGCCTCATTAATCCTACTGACACTCTTCATTCAAGTGTGATTAGGGATGGGCAACAAATGCTGGCCTTCATAGCAATGCTTACACCCCATGAAAGAATTAAAAATGTATTTTGGGGAGGTGGAGTCTCCCATCATGTTTCTCCACAGTGAACAGCCCATTTACAGACTAAAGAGATAAGAATATTGCAGGAAAACTTAGCACAAAGATTGTCCTGTGACTAAAACTGGCTTCGCTAATCTTCAATCATATGACTAATGACCTAGCACAAATATTCTCAACAACATATTTATAACTGTAAAGGCAAATATATGAAAATATTTTTTAATACAAAAACCTTCTAAAAACTGCACAGAACTGAAGCTGTGAGTAATTCGTTCTTGAAAGTCTCAGATATTAGGCAACAACTCTCTCTGGATTTTATGAATAACTGAAAGCAACGTACAAAAATAGAATGCGCTATAACTTGCAGTGTACACAAAAATTTAAATGCTATGAAATTCAATGTTAAAAAAGTTTGGAGGACTGTTTGATTGCTAGGTGTAGTTACCTCATAAATACTTAAAAATCAACTTGTTCACAACCTTGTTAGAATTAGCAGGAGCAGTTCATTCTCTGCTGCTTTGAGGTCGGTATAGTCTGCTATCCCAAGCAACCTACAGTCTACAGGGGCAGCCCACATGGGATGAACAGTGAACGCAGGTTAATTCCTGAGTGAGGAAGATATGGGTGACTTACAACTGGTCCCCACACAAGCAAAACATTGCAGGCATTCTGTTATTAGTTACTATGATTTCACCTGCAGGAAAGAAACAAGATTTGTTGTCCCTTTTTCCTGAAATGACTTGTTCCAATAGCTCCTGACTTTATCGTGCAGATGATGCGGGGGTTAAGTGCAGGCTCTCATTTCAGCTGGCTGAGTTCTCCTAGCGGAAAGCTGGATACATTTGTTTAGTTTATCAGGAGTCAGATAGGAAGCAGACCAGGAGATGAGACACCATGGATCCACACTGATCATAGCAAAAACTTTCAGAATGAATATCTTACAGAGCTCATTCATTCCTGCTCCTATAATATAGGGAACAACAAACTACCCAAATTTCATTCAGGCTGTCCAAACAACATTGAAAGCATTACTTTGGGACAAATTTGGTCAATCTTTCACTAGATTTTCATCTGTGTGGGGAAAATGACTGCAGATGCTGGAATCTTACTGGAAACAAAAAGTGTTGGAGATCACAGAGCTCTGATGAAAAGTCATCTAGACTCAAGACATTCGCCTGATTTCTCTCCATGGATGCTGCCTGACCCGCTGTGATCTCCAGTATTTTTTTGCTTTTAATGTGGGGAAAGCCTGGTCTTTCTGATGATCTGCGGAACATGAGATTAGATGGAAAGAATGTTCTAAAGTTTTATGGGGTTATTGGAAATGCACAAAGTTTGATGTTTATGACTGGTTTTGGTCAGAAAAGGTCAAAAGTCACATGACACCAGGCTATAGACCAACAGGTTTATTTCAAAACACAAACTCTCGCATTGCTGCTTCTTCGAAGATGGAGTGCTGCTCCTTCAAATAAACCTATAACCTGGTGTCGTGTGACTTTTGACTTTGTTCAACCCAGTCCAACATTGGCACATCATGGCTTTAGTCAGAAAGGCAAGATTGAACGTTTTATGCTACAGCAGCAGTGCACATCCTTCTAACTGCATGACTAAGGACAGAGATATCAGAGCAAATCAACAGGTTCAACTTTTCAGTTTGAAGCTTAAACCTGAGATGTCGACCCAAGCCATAAACATGGTTAAAAAAGTAAGGGATGTCAGTCGTATGAATCAGTATTTACGGTGCTAGAGTTTTGTGACTTATACAGAATTGAAAGTAGCTGGTGCAGCCCGTTACTCTGTAATACCTTCTTTGTTTTTCCACAATAAACTCAGACACTGTAATTACAAACAAAATCACTGGAGCTTGAAGTGCCAAATGCATGCACTCATTTTTAGAGTGTATTCTAGATTCTCTCACACCTCTGGAGAACATCATTTGAATTTTTCTCTGATGACATACAACAAGTAGCACAGGGCCTTCACAAACTCAGAAAGGTTAGTGTTTCCTTTAAAATGAGAATACTGCTAGCGCCTAGCATATATCCTGCATTTTGGTAGAACCTAATTTATTTCAGGGGATGAGGCAGAGAAAGGAGTTGAAAATCCATTCAGTTTGGTGGCTCTTCCAAGTTGCCTGTGTGACCACAGCTCTGGGGGAAATTAGCAACATTAGATGCTGCAACATCCTTTTACAAGGCAACACCACCCTCTGCTGTTCAATCGACAGAATGCCTATCAAGTGTTTTTTGCATAATAAAGAAAATCTAAGTATCAGGTCACCAATGTTCCTCTAAGTGAGTTAAAATAACATTGTTTTGTTCCCCTTCACTCTGCGTGTATAGCCAGAAGGTTCCTATCAGTATTAACCCAGTGTCTGACCAGTCATTATTTTGGTTGACGAATTTAATATTTTGCTTCACTGTTTGCTTCCTCAGCTGTAGGTGCTGGCTGCTTGCAGATTGTTTCCATAAATCACTTCACAGTACCTCTCTCAAGTGCTGATATTAGTATCAGGAGGGTTTTTACTACATGGGATATAGCAACACTGACTTGCTAATCCTGTTTAAGGATATTCACAGAACCAGGTCTCAGTCCACTGCCTTATCCTTTTCCAACTCTGGAAACTGAAGCCAACTTTGGGTCCTTAGTGAATGTGATCCAGTTGATAACTACTAATTCAGCACACACAGGCAATCAAACTGGGGCTTTCCTATTAGGTCCACTGAATAAAATCCACCAGCATATCCTAATGGTATCCAAAATTCAACAATCTTACAGACCTCTCCCCTAACAGGAACCACACAGCCAATTCTTTCTCCTCAAACCTCTTAATCATTCAGTCTACATTTAAAACTAACCCATTGAAATATATCTCAAAAAACAAGGCTTTAAGCATCACTCTGAAATAAAATCAGCTTGAAATCTGGAATTAGACCTGAAAACATTTGATAAACTCAGCAGGTCTTGCAGCATCTGTGGAGAGAGAAACAGAGCTAATGGCGAGTCTCTGTAAACTCCACTGTTACCAGCCTCCAGCCACAAACACTTCAGCTGTCCCTCTGCTTCCTCTCATGGCTAATTTTGGATCCAATCTGCTATTTTCATGTGGGACGTAACGAGGAATTAACAAAGCACAGACATAGGGCACCCTGTATTTCCTAGACCCTGCATTTCCCTTAATGGACTTTACATGTAAATTAATCAACTGGAAAACAGGGGTGATTTTTGTTGGTGCTTAATAGGTTTAAAAAAAAATCACAGGTAATTTGATAATGAGAAAAACACATTGTTGTATGTAACAACATTTCTGGATTTGGAGAGAAAAATGCATAGAGGAAGCCATTTGATGCCTCGTATCTAACCCAGCCCTCAGAATGAGAAAGTAATGAAAGTTAATTGAAACCTTTTAAGCTGGATAAATAATAGTGCAGAAAAACCTTCTTCACTACAGTCAGCATCAAAAAGAATCCTCAATCCAAGCGTAATAGAAACTGAGACTGGGTGAGTGATGGATAAGGATAGTGATAGAAAAGAGTACTTCAACAGGAACTTGACATCGCTGGTGATATTTCAAATACCTCTTCAAGTTACAGAAAATGGTACTTCAGTTGTAACTAAAATTTGTGGTAATGAGAGTCCAAAGCAACACTCAAGTTCTCCGGGCAATCTCCACTGTGCCTCCTCTGCATAAAATGGGAGAGGTTAATGGAATAGAAAACTGTGGCCGTGGAATGAGAGGATTTAATTAATGCTTATTCTTCTCTGCCACCCAAAATAAATTCCACCCCCACTTGTACAATTCCTTCTGCCAAAGTTGAGATATTTAGCTGGATTTTGTTTCTTGAATACAGTGGACCATTTTTGGTATATTTTCCTAATTTCTTCTCTAACTTTTCCTGGAGCATTACTGATTGTGTGGCATTCTAGGCAATGGGAACCTATCTTAAGTAGTCAGTCCAGCAGAATTAGGCAAGATCAGCCCATCATGCTACTGATTGGCAACCCCTCAAGATCCGAGGCATTTTGGGGTTATAATGTTAATGGGAACAACTTTGGTTCATTCCAACTGATGTTCTTCCTTTTTTATAAGGGAACCTATTAAAAGAATAAAAGCTTAATAAAAGTTGAGAAAGGAATCAGGTGAGAGAGCACAGAGTCAGAGAGGTGCTCCAGTCACCAACTTTCAGAGCTGGGTAGAGAGTCTCTGAGAATGACTGCTGCTGGAAAGTACATATCAAGCTTAGTTTGTTGCCTGATACACTGTAAAAAGAGATTATTCCAGCATCAAAATCCACAAACACTCCCACTTTGGAGGATATTCTGACAGCTAGGTCTGTGATATTACCATTATGCTGGGCTGAAACAGAGGTGGACCTTGATAAGTAACTCCACAGATTACTGTTACTCTCGGAGCATACAATCCACGACTTACTGCTCTCCCCCAGCACACACTCTTTATCCCGGCCCTTTCGCTTTATGCTTCCATAACATACACCAATTGCCCATTTGCCACGGACTCCAACAATCTCCACCTCCCAGTAGGAGCGGCCACTGTTGACTCCCTCGGAGCACAGCACCTGGCCCCAGGTGTCAAACCTCTTCCGGTTGGCGGGGTAGGGCTGTCTGTACTGGGTTCCAGTTGCGACCCTCTTATCATCTGACAGAATGACACTGCGATGAGCAGTCTCCACATCCAGAGTCGGTGTCTGTCCATCTGTGAATAAAGCAATGTTAGAGAGGATCACAGCTCTGATATGTGAATTTCATTCTTCATCAATGCTATTAACATTCGTGTTGAGGAGTAGGTACACCTCTTATGAAAGTGGGACTACAAAGTATGTGGTGCTGGCATTATGGGCACCAGGCAGGCACAAGGGTGGGTCACTTAATAGCTGCCCAAATCATTAGGGGAAATATCTCAGGAAATCCAATGGCATCAAAAGGCCTCAAATATGGAAAAGTATGCCAAATTAGGGTAGGGAGCAATTGAGCTCCTTCCCCAGATAAAGGGGATGGGTTTTTCTCAATACCTTGTGCAGCACGGTGGTTCAGTGGTTAGTACTGCTACCTCACAGCACCAGGGACCCAGGTTTGATTCCAGCCTCGGGTGGAGTTTGGACATTCTCCCTGTGTCTGTGTGAGTTTCCTCCGGGTGCTCCAGTTTTCTCCCACAATCCAAAGGTCAGGTGAACTGGCCATGCTAAACTGTTTGTAGTGTCCAGGGATGTGTAGGTTAGGGGCATTAATCAGGGTAAATGTAGAGTAATAGGGAAGGGGAATGGGTCTGGGTGGGTTACTCTTCGGAGGGTCGATGTGGTGTTATTGGGCCGAAGGGCCAATTTCCACACTGTAGGGATTCTATGATCTTAGTAAAGGAATGAAAAGTTAACTGTCAACCTCTTACACCTTCAGTTCCGAGTGAAATGCCAGGCCTGGATGCCCAGATGGCTCCCGCTGGATGCATTCTCCCACTTCTCACAATGATCCAATGCCCTCCGACCCCGGCCAACTCCATCTTTGGCAATGCCACATCCTACACTTGTTTGGGCTTCTCCCGCAAAGGCCCCAGTAGAAACCTCAGAGAACCGGCTCCTAGCTTCAATTGCAACCCGTTACTAGTGTAGGCAGTTTCACAGCTAGACTGGAATGGAGGAGCAGTGGCCCTGAGGTCTTCAATGCAGTGGACTATGTCAGGTGAATTGTCTCAATTTTAAATGCATCCAGACTTTTACAGGAAAGCCTCAATGCAAATCAGATAAGTGGCACAGTGCAGTACCACAAGATGAGCAGGGATGTACTTACACACAGTTGCCATTATGTCGCGATCCCTCTCGAGCTGGGAGACCACTTCGTACTGTTTCTGTACCCAGTTGATCTTATCCGCTGTTATTTTGTTGACATCAGGTGGAGGTGGCTGTGGGGCCAGTGGTTCAGATGCTTCTTTTATTCTAAAGAACAAGTGTAGGCGACATTAAAATGCATTCAGTGTGCAATGTAAAAAGATGAAGCAGATCTACTGAAGAGAATATGAGGAATTCTTCAGGAAAATGAGCCAATTGCAATTATTGGCAGGCTGGCGGACGTCATGAGCTGACACATTTTAAATGTAAGGCTCCACACTAAAGTAAAAGCCAACCTGCAGCTAAGGCTGGAGTTCAAAACAGAGCTCCACCAATATCTGCAATACAACTACTCAAACAAACTTGGAACTGAAAGATTAAAATATTCAACTGACATATTCAAGACTGGAACTATTCTTAAAAGATCCGACCCAAATTTGGAATGGTTAGCAGTGGGAAAGAAAGAGGAATTGGGAGATGAAATCTTCTTCTACTTCACTGCTTCAATCTCCAATTCCCTCCTCCTGCCCCTCTCAGGAGTATCATTGCTGCTCCTGGAAAAAGCACAGCAGGTCAGGCAGCATCTGAGGAGCAAGACAATAAGTACTGATGAAGGGTTAAGCCCAAAATGTTGACTCTCCTGCTCCTCAGATGTTGCCTGACCTGCTGTGCTTTTTTCCAGCGCCACACTTTATTGACTCTGACTTCTCCGGCATCTGCAGTCCTCACTATCTCCTCACTGCTGCTCCTTCCATGTTTGCCATTTGCAAACTCAGCTAAGGCATTCAGTGGATGTGTAGGTCCAGTCTTTGCTCCAGTGACCTTTGGAAGTTCTTTTCAGCAAAGTCCTGAAGGCACGTGTGAAAGAATAGCTGGTAAATTCTTTTGATGTCTTAGCCAATACCAACAGGAAACAGAGTCAAGGGATCAGTTGGAAATCAGGTTCTAACCTCCAGTAAGGCAGGTAATTGCAACACAAGAAAAGCACTTATTAGGCCAAAATACAAACCTCCAGTGCAAATCACATTGTGAAATTATTGCTACACCATCAGGTTATGTAACTGAATGGTTCAAAATGAATATAGAGTATGCATTCCTGACATAAGATACGGGGACCACTTACAAAATGACATATAATACAAAAACAGAGAGAATATTGGGAAGGCCTGAAATTTGTAAAAGGCTAATCAAACATACATTAAAAAACTTGATTAATGAAGTGACTATGTGCACACTCTAGATGACTAAATACACGTTCATGTCTGGGTTAATGGTGCAATCCTAAACACTCAGGGGTCAAATGGTACTGTGTTCAGCAAAGAGAAATGTTCCAAATGACCATCCATTTCCTGTTTGATGGTCTTGCTTAATGGGGTGAATTTTAGATTTCTCCAGGTGCTCAGTAAATGGAGTGCTTATGCATACACTCAGATCCATGGATAATGTTCCGAATGTAAACTCAATTACTCAGTTTATGAATTATTTATACTCGCAATCAGTTACTTATTTAATGGATCATTTATACACACTCAGGTTCTCATTTAATGGACTATTTATAGTTATGCACAATTATTTATTGGCACAGCAGATAGCGAGAAGCAGCAAAGCTAAATCTGACAGTGTGACTGCTTCATCACAGTCACAGATATTTTCCAGATGCAGAACAGTTACAGATGACTGCCAGAATTTCCTGTTCCACATTCTCCATGGCACAATCACCATCATTTCCATTTCAATGAATGTGAGTAAAACAGCACGTTAGCAAGTGCACAAATGGTGATCCCCACCATACATCCCGTTTGCAGGCGTTCCAAACACCTCCGAAAGAATCTATTTGCTTAACAGAGACTATAATGAATACTTTATATAATCAGAGGAGATTTATATTCAGCTATTCGTTAATGAAATAAAGAATTTGCATTTAGATTGTGCTTATTGTATTAATGCCTCATTGTAGCTTGTAGCCAAAAAATTACTTTGAGATGCAGTTGGCATCGTCAGATGGAAAACTGTAGCAGCCAAATTGTACACAACAAGCTCCTATTAACAGTGATCAGATAAACCACAACTTAATCAATTTAATGAGGTTGGTTAGGGACAAATATTAGCCAGAGCATGATAGAAACCGACTGGTCCTCTTTATATCAAACCATTGCGCTCTCATATCCAACTCATTGGCAGCTCATTTAAATATCTAATCTAAAGGACAGTTTATAAACAATTCAGCACTTAGTAGGGACTATGCTGAAATGTGAACATTGAGCGAACTCCCAACACCTGATTCAACAACAATAAAAATTTCCCATTTGTTTTGCATCTTTCCCATTGACAAAATGTTAAGTCAATCCAGAATTCAGAATGTGGTCACTGAGCTAAGCTGATGGCTCTGTTTAGAAAAACTAACACATGACGTAGGACATTAAAGAACAAAAATGCCTAAATCTAAAAACAAAGTGATCATTTTGTTGTCTACACAGTGAAGATTTATATAGAATGAATCAATTTCAGTGAATTATTAGTGAATTTCCCTTACCTCAATGCCATTGAATTAAATCCCTGAAATAGTGAGATAAAATGATTAATGTTTAAAATCACTAAAATGAATAAACATATCAGATACACATTCATCCTGTGCATTAAAAGCATTACTGTAAAATATACATAACTAAATTAATTGAAATTCTATAAGAAAATTAATCATAATTTCTTGTCGATCTCTCACAGAAAATAAAGTAAACTTTATCCCATTGCTACCTGCTGTTTGTGAAACATAAACAACTATATGAACCAATTACAGCAGAATCCGATTAACAAGCAACAAAGACATTTTTGACCCATACATGAACTCCCTCTCTGCTACTGTCATGACTAATGATTGGAAATCAAGGAGTCAACAAGGCCTGAAAAAAATAGACAAGGGTTCAGAATGTATGGTACCTTGAGTTAAGGATTACCTGATCAGCCATAACTTCACTGAATGGCAGAGCAGACTTGATGGGCTGAATGGCCTACTTCTGCTCCTTTTTTTTTAGATTAGATTCCCTACAGTGTGGAAACAGGCCCTTTGGCCTAACCAATCCACACTGACCCTCCGAAGATTAACCCACCCAGACCCATTTCCCTCTGACTAATGCACCTCACACTATGGGCAATTTAGCATGGCCAATTCACCTGACCTGCACATCTTTGGACTGTGGGAGGAAACTGGGCACCCGGAGGAAACCCACGCAGACACGGGGAGAATGTGCAAACTCCACACAGACAGTCACCCAAGGCTGGAATTGGACCCGTTTGTGAGATAAGATTGTGTTTAGGAATACAGTAACTTCAGCTGCGTTGCCACGTCATGAGCTATTGATCCTTTACATCACATTCCAAAATTCTCCATAATCACCAATGAGAGCTTTGTCTCAACTGGGAGGACATGTCTGTTACGAGGTTGTGAATTCAAGTCTCTTTAATAGACAGCGCCACAGTCCTCGGGTATGTTCTGTCCCACTGAAATCACAGTCCCAGCACTGCTGGCAACACAGTGGTATATAGATGGCCTGGCAGTCCTTGACGCTGTTTTCATAAAGTCTCATAGTGTCAGGTGAAATATGGGTAAGGAAACCTCCTGCTGACTACCACCCACAGCAATCCCCACCCTTCCTCCACTCACCAACTGCCCTGATGAATCAGCAACTCTCCATATTGAACACCAGTTGAAGGAAGCACCAAGGGTGGCAAGGGCATAAAAAGCATCCTGGGTGGATGTCTATGTATTAATGTCTATGACAAAGAGGTGTTCAGCAGTACTACTACTGACCGAGCTGGGCATGTCTTAAAGAACCTAACTACCAGACAGCAGGTCAACAGAACAGTGACACCTGGTTAATAGTTATCTTGCAATCAACATCAGTAAGTGAGATAATCTATCTCTATCACATTGCAGTTTGTAGGAGCTAGCTATGCACAAATCAGCCACCATATTTTCTACATTCCAATCCAATCACAAATACACTTCAAAAGTGCTTCTTGCCTTGAAAGTACTTTGGAGTGTTTTAACGTCAAGAAAGTCACTAAAAGGTGCAAGTTCACTTTTTCTTATTTCTCTTATTATATTTTTCCTCAGGTTAGCTTTTGCATTGCTTTTTAAACAATACATTGGTTTTGTGTTTGTAACCTTCTGGAGGAGGTCGTTCATATTTTTCCCACAAAAAAATTATCTTGGGTATTGTTTGCTAAAATAATTTAGGTTAGCATTTCAATCTGTGAAATCATACCTCTTGCTTTGTATTCCCCTTCCAGAGGGGATGCATTCCCAGTTAGTCTTCTACATTTTATTCTCCGTAAACAAGAGGCCATTCTTAAGCTCAAAACTTGCAGCTGGTTCCATTGCCCCACCAGTCCCTGCGCTCACTGACCAACACTGACTCCTGCTCAAACAAGGTGATAATTTTAAAATTCTCATCCTTGTTTTCATATCTCTCAAGGACCTTATTGCTCCCTATCTCTGTAACCTCCTCCAGCCCCATCACTCTGTGTTCCTTTAGTTTTGGCAATTTGTGCATCCTGAATTTTAAGTGCTCCATCATTGGTGGTCATGTTGTCGGTTGCTAAGGCCCCATGCTGTGGAAAATCCTATCTATACCTCTCCGCCTCTCAAATTGCTTTACTCTTTTAAAGCTGTCCTTAAAACCTACCTTCTGACCACGTTTCTGGTCATCTGACCTAATGTCTCCTTACGTGGCTCAGTGTCATTCTTTATAAGACTTCACAATATAAATTGTTGTTGTTGGAGTTATAAACCATTTCTTGATGTCCCCACTGATCTGCAAACCAAACCTCTGTCCCACGACTCCCAAACTCCACAAGTTCTCAGTAACGAAGTTGTTGTATTAAATGTTTGGTTATGTAAGGGTTAAATGCTGAGGAGTGCATTAAGCTCTACCCAACACTTTTGAAGGCCTGGATGGGAGAACGACTCTGGACCTCAAAGAGATAGACTTACCATCATATTCTTAGTAACAAGGGATATCTTGTTAAAGAGAAGACACTCATCTCTTTAGATTTTTTTTCTCAACTGTGCTGGACAAGCTGGCCCTGATGAACCCAATGTCAAATGAGGATGGTGCAGCAAAGTTACAAACAGTCCAGTGAGTTCATACAACATAGCAAGCTATGGTGAGATTCAGACATGACACGGTGCCATTGTTGGGCAATGCTTAGTCTAACAACAGACCATATTAGATTTAATGGCCCCTCTCTAATTCTCAAAAACCTCAACATCTCCTCTCTCTTCTCCAATACTCAAACCACATGACTCATATCTCCCCATCCCAATCCCTACCCTCCTACAACATGGAGCATTTAGTTTAGATTACTTACAGCGTGGAAACAGGCCCTTCGGCCCAACAAGTCCACACCGACCCTCCGAAGAGGCAACCCTCCCAGACCCATGCACCTACCTTTACCCCTTCATCTAACACTACGGGCAATTTAGCTTGGCCAATTCACCTAACCTGCACATTTTTGGACTGTGGGAGGAAACCAGAGCACCTGGAGGAGAAGACACGGGGAGAATGTGCAAACTCCACCCAGACAGTTGCCTGAGGCGGGAATTGAACCCGGGTCTCTGGTGCTGTGAGGCAGCAGTGCTAACCACTGTGCCACCGTGCCGCCCGTTTCTTTTCCATTTCAGACATTGGCTTTTTAAAAAAGGATTAAGAATCCCCTGCTTTTCCTTTATTTATTGGTGTCATGTTGGCATCATTAGCAAGGCCAACATCTGCTTCTCATCCCTAATTGCCCTTGAACTAAATGGCAGGCCCAGCCATTTCAGAGGGCAGTTAAGAGCCAAGCACAGTCACACACAGGTCAGGCAGGTTAAGGATGGCAGATTTCCTTCCCACACTAGTGAACCAGATGAGCTTTTACAATCATCACTGATCGCATCATGGGCATCATTCCTGAGACAAGATTTCAAATCCTGAATTCTTTTTTCAATTAACTGAATTTAAATTCCACCAGCAGCCATGCTGAGATTTGAACTCATATCCCCTGAGCCCCTGGAATGCTAGAATAGTGACATTCACTCCATCACTATCCCCACCATTCAGTGTTTTAAAATAATCTGCTCAATGGAAAAGGCAGCAACGTAGATCACATTACCTGTATAAAAATTAGCTTTTCATTCTTGGTTAAAAGGTCACTGAAATCAGACAAATTCTTCTCAAAGTCTTCCATTTTGTTTTCCAGTTCAAGTATCCGTGCATCAATTTCCCCAGTCACATGCCTCTGAACCCTGTCCAGATATTTACATGCTTCTTTCTCTTCATTCTCAAAATACTTCCGCACTGCGTTACACTTCTCCTGAATCTGGAGTTTGGTTTCTCTGATCAGAGTCTATGGAGTGGAAATACACCAGAGGTCACTTGACAGCACGTAACTTTTCTGACTGAATTTGTGCATAAACATTATCCAGACTGTGCTTACGAGAGCATGTTCCTTACATGTACTGCAAACAGGTTTGTGAAGCCGAGAATAAATTGCGGATACCAAATTTTGCAGTGGGTGTCTCTTTGGGCTGAATTTAGAGGAGCCTGCCAGGAGTGGCATGTTGGGGGTAGTTGATGAGCAGGTGTACCCACCTGCAATTCTTAGCATTGGGAAAACAGTCCCCAGTTAAGTCCCAGTGCAGGAATCCTACTTACTGGTAGCAGGATACCAGCAAGGCTCATAAACTGCTTATCATTGAATACACAAGGGTTTATGCTGTCCAAACAAACAAGGTGGCGGTGATGATGGTGGGGGTTGGAGGGGGGAAGAGGTGGAGAGCTGAAGCCAACCCTTTGTCCTTGACTCCTTCTCCACTCTCTCTGTCCTGTCCATCCTGCCTCACTCACCTCACTCCATGGATCTACTGTCGATCCTCTGGACAGGCCTTGGACTATGGTTGGCAGCAGCTGCTGATAATGGACAGTTGCCAACCTCTGATGGTACAAGGTCTGATGGGATTGTCCACAACTCTGTGCAGGCCTGGCACTATCCAATCATGGGCCTGATTCTGTTTAAACTGCACAAAGAGAAGCAATGCAGGGCTCCTACCAGTTATCCCAGCCAGCACGGGCAGCATCACTGCAACATACCCCTGTCTCTCATGTTGGACCTCAATCCAACTGGAGCCAGTTGCATTTATTTGTTCCAAAGTTTAGCTAAACTCAAGTGAAGAGTAGCAGTGAGACAAATTTTACATGTGCATTTATAGCATTGCACAGGGTGTTAATCCCTCCAAAATTAGAGAAATAAAAATCTTTGCTAACATGAGGGATGAGAGTTATGAACCTGTTGCAGTCACGTAAAACTCCATTGTCAATTCTCTGATTGTAATGATCAGCAAGGCAATCAGAGGCATCAGCAGTGCCCACTTCCAGGTTTATCGTCCTGCAGGAGGGAAAGGAGAAGGCAGGCTGAAAGCAGAGGGGAGGGAGAAAGTGTACAATTCCCATAAGAACCCACTTCAGGCTTCTACCACAGAAACCACACTGGCATGATGGAGTAGGTGTCTCCAGGAGGGCTCAGCCTCCCAATGTGCTGGGGTGGAGGAAGGAGAGGGAGATTACAGTGATAGGGAGTGGTGTGACCTGGGCTCTAAGGGTCTCTCTGTGTTCTGGTTAAGGACTGGGCCCTGTGATTTCTGTCCCTTTTATTATACCAACTTGCCCAGAAGCCTAGCAGGGACACTTGATCATCTGCATTGCTTTGCCAGTAGCAATAAAAATTGCCCCTTCTCTCAAGTGTCACAGGGCATCTACAGGCAACAGTGCTGGATAATCTGATATATACATTTTCATTAAAAGATGGCTGAAACTTTGCTTGTCCCACCTATGCACTGCCATATCCTTCAGAAGTACAGTTTTATTAAACTTTCCATCACCTGAACATGTTTTTGCTTTTTACTTTATAGGAATATTCAGACACTGCTTTTTAACTTAGGCAATTTTCCTCATTCACTTGCTAGCCAGTCCATGTACAGTACTCCTGTAACCAATGTTCAGAATACCTGGGCAGTTTGAGTTCCCAGCTTACCTCTTTCTCACATCCACATTACCATTGTTATGCATTCTATTAAACTGTTTACGGATGCTTTTAATACTGCATCAATGAAATAGGATTCTTTTTAACATGAACCATTCCCCAGTACAAGCATCCACACAACAGACTGCTGTAACTACAGATGGGAGATTTCCATCACAAAACTACCTCATTAACTATTCTGAGAAGTGTCAAAGGATCATTGAAATGTATGGTTTGATTGTCCATGTTTCCACTAATTATTTTTCTCTTGCAGAAATTTGACTTATCAATTTTACAGCTTTCACTTTTTAAAATCAAACTCCCTGCAATTTTCATGACAAACAATTCTGGTGCCGCTCACAAGTTTAACTCCCTGTGTGACTTGTGTTATATTAGATCCAACAGTGCTCGAGGATGGGAAATTTTACTCTCCACCGAATCAATGTTCTATCTGACCCAAAAATATTTGGTGGAACTGTGGAGATTGAGTTTAACTTTGTCTTTGCACCTGACAATGCATTACTTATCTTGAAATTTAAAATAACTCATATACAACATAGAAGTGCCGGACAGTGACACTAGGTACAAAGTCCTAGAACTGAAAATCCTCATTTGATAATCAGCAAGTCCTAACTAAACATAAGCCAATGTGAACGAAACATGCCTTGTCGATTTTGGTGATGATGATAATCATGTTAGTCATTCCAGGGGAAGGTATCAGTTCTTGTGTCATTCAAACTAACCTGGGTACTTTCCTTCTGTGTTTGGAGATGGTCAAGGGCAGCTTGGATTGAGGTTGTATTTGTTCGGACTTTTTCAATTTGCTGCTGCAAGTGGTCCTTGAAATAAATCAAACAGTTACTTCCATGTGGCAACTGAAACAGAAGGAGAGATTCTAAACAGAAAAAGATATCAGTATACTGAATGGCAGACACAGAGGCAGTCAAGTAAGACAGATGAAGTGAGAGAGAGAGAGAGAAAGAATGAGTGAGTGAGAGAGAGAGAATGAGAGAAGTGAAGACAGACAAATTGAGGAAGCAAAATGGTGTAGCCAACTAGAGATATAATTAAACCAATAGACAAAGCAGTAATGAGATGCATATTGAGTTATGGAGAGATGAAAATTGAAGAGATAAGATTTGAAAGCAGCAATTCCATACAATGTTAACTATGTCATCACAAAATGATAGCTTTCATCAGCAAGATGGTGACTCTGACCACTACAATTCTGGTCAAATTCATTACAATCCAAAAAATAACTGTTAATCTTCTGATAGTTCACGAGCTGGTCATCACCGAGGAATAAAACCCGGGAACAATTTATATTTCATGAACTTTTTAAAAATCATTCAAGGTATTTGGCTGTCGATAGCTAAGTCAGGATTTATTTCCGTTCCTAATTTCTCCAGAGAAGGTGATGACAAGCTACATTCTTGAACCACCGCAGTCCAATGGGTGTTTTTGTTAAAGAGAGAGTTCCAGAATTTTGATCCAGTCACACTAAAGGACAACGATACAATTCCAAGTCAAGGTGGTGCGTGACTTGGATGGGAACTTACAGATGGTGTTCCCATGTATTTGTTGTACTAGTTGGTGAGGGTTAGGGGTTTTGGAAGGTGCTGTCAGAAGAGCCTTCGTGAGTTACTATAATTTATGCTGAAGATAGCACACATTGTTGCTGTTGTTCATGGTGCTCAAGGAAGTGAATGTTGACGGGTCAAGTCAAGTGCTTCATCCTAGATAGTGTCAAGCTTCTTAAATGTTGTTGGAGTTGTAAGTGGCCAATATTCAATCATACTTCTGATTTGTGCCTTCTAGATGGTGGACAAAATTTGAGGACATAGCAGGTGAGCTACTGGCCATAGAATCCCTAGTCTCTGACCTGCTGTTGTAGCAACAATAGTGATATGGCCGGTCCAGTTTGGTTTCTGGTCAATGGTAAACCCCAGGGAGAATTTGGGAGAGGGATAGTATTGTAGAGAGTTAGCATGGGATGTTTACAAGAGTGAGTGAGAGACAGGGAGAAGAGTGTCGTGTGAGTGGTTGACAAAGGGAGAATGTGGGATCAGTGACCAAGAGAGGGAGAAGGTGTGAAAGTAATTATGTGGGGGAGTGGAAGAGTGTGTGTGAGCCAACACATAACCATCCTCCTTTCCTTCAGACTCCGCAAGAACCTATCCACAAAAAAAGCTGACTGAGCAGGATATCCCAGGCGGAAAGGCAACCCACTTCTGACCCTCGCTTGCAGGTGAATTCTGCTGAAGCCAACTCCGATGATGACCACCAGAGGCAAACCAAGGTCTAATTTGTTTCAACCCAACTTCTTACCTTGATCCAGCTTCACAGGTAGGTGGTGATCAGAACTTGGGACCTCATCTGTCTTTCTTTAGGTTTGTTTCTTTCCCAAAAACGCAAAAATGTAAGGTTTTCTTACTTGTCAGTGTTCATCATCAATACCATCTATAGCTGGATGGCACGCTAACCAGGAATGTGCACAAACACAGCATTACAGTGCTTCATCATCGTAAACTGACAGATTGGCAACTATCTGTCACAAAGAGGACATTGTCCATATATTAACACGGCAAGGCAGAGATAAATTCAGAAGGGTTCTGGTTATCTTGATTCTTTCTCCTGATACTATCAGACATTTTTCTCACTGCGCTCTGTCAGAATGTTACAAAGTGAGGAAACTGAACTAACCTGACTGAAGCTTGGGATCGTAAAAATGCTAACTGGAGGAACTAAACAACATTGATTGCGATTGAGTTGTGACCGATTTAACAAAAGCGGCTTGGGTTTCAATTTAACCATAGGGCAGGTAAATCTGTCCAATTAGTGCTAACATTTATCCCAGCATCACCAGCTCACCACCACTGCTGACAGATCTTCATTCATGCATGCACATGTTCTGTAGAACTCACCAATATGCGCTTGGGTGGGTGCTGATGTCATCCACACGTGTGCAGATACGTACTAAAGGTCCTGTTTTGACTGACGGACAGCACAGGGGTTACCGGTGGTTAGCACTGCTGCCTCACAGCGCCAAAGACCCGGGTTCAATTCCTGCCTCGGGCAACTGACTGTGTGGAGTTTGCACATTTTCCCCGTGTCTGCGTGGGTTTCCTCCGGGTGCTCCGGTTTCCTCCCACAGTCCAAAGATGTGCAGGTTAGGTGCATTGGCCATGCTAAATTGCCCGTAGTGTTAGGTAAGGGGTAGATGTAGGGGTATGGGTGGGTTGCGCTTCGGCGGGGCGGTGTGGACTTGTTGGGCCGAAGGGCCTGTTTCCACACTGTAAGTAATCTAATCTACCTGTACATGGTGCTGGCTCATTACCTATATCATTGGGTCATATACTCTGCTTTAGTTTGCTCTGCTGCTGGCACTTTTTTAGTGGCAATTTTAATTAATTAGCTCTTTATTCAAATTATTGGTTTATTGTCTTGGAAACTTTTTCTCTCTGAAATGCATGGTTACAGTTGTGCCAAACGCTATCTTTACATTTTACATTTAAAACGCCAGCCACCAAAGTTCTAAATTGGAGAAAGGCCAATTGTGACGGTGTTAGGCAAGAACTTTCGAAAGCTGTTTGGAGGCAGATGCTCACAGGTAAAGGGATGGCTGGAAAATGGGAAGCCTTCAGAAATGAGATAACAGGAATCCAGAGAAAGTATATTCCTGTCAGGGTGAAAGGGAAGGCTGGTAGGTATAGGGAATACTGGATGACTAAAGAAATTAAGGGTTTGATTAAGAATAAGAAGGAAGCATATGTCAGGTATAGATAGGATAGATCAAGTGAATCCTTAGAAGAGTACAAAGAAAATAGGAGTATACTTAAGATGGAAATCAGGAGGACAAAATGGGACATAGCTTTGGCAAATAGAATTAAGGAGAATCCAAAGGGTTTTTACAAATATATTAAGGACAAAAGGGTAACTAGAGAGAGAATAGGGCCCCTCAAAGATCAGCAAGGTGGCATTTGTATGGAGCCACAAAAAATAGGGGAGATACTAAATGAATATTTTGCATCAGTATTTACTGTGGAAAAGGATATGGAAGATATAGACCGTAGGGAAATAGATGGTGACATCTTGCAAAATGTCCAGATTACAGAGGAGGAAGTACTGGATGTCTTGAAGCGGTTAAAGGCGGATAAATCCCCAGGACCTGATCAGGTGTACCCGAGAACTCTGTGGTTGCTGGGCCTCTTGCTGAGATACTTGTATCATCGATAGTCACAGGTGAGGTGCCGGAAGACTGGCCACTGTTTTAAGAAGGGTGGTAAAGACAAGCCAGGGAACTATAGACCGGTGAGCCTGACTTCAGTGGTGGGCAAGTTGTTGGAGGGAATCCTGAGGGACAGGATGTACATGTATTTGGAAAGGCAAGGACTGATTTGGGATAGTCCACATGGCTTTGTATGGGGGAAATCATGTCTCACAAACTTGATTGAGTTTTTTGAAGAAGTAACAAAGAAGATTGATGAGGGCAGAGCAGTAGATGTGATCTATATGGACTTCAGTAAGGTGTTCGACAAGGTTCCCCATGGGAGACTGATTAGCAAGGTTAGATCTCATGGAATACAGGGAGAACTTTGGTGCGGCCGCATCTGGAATATTGTGTGCAGTTTTGGTCGCCATACTATAGGAAGGATGTGGAGGCACTGGAACGGGTGCAGAGGAAGTTTACCAGGATGTTGCCTGGTATGGTAGGAAAATCCTATGAGGAAAGGCTGAGGCACTTGGGGTTGTTTTCATTGGAGAAAAGAAGGTTTAGGGGTGATTTGATAGAGGTGTACAAGATGATTAGGGGGTTAGATAGGGTTGACAGTGAGAACCTTTTTCCACGTATGGAGTCAGCTATTACAAGGGGGCATAGCTTTAAATTAAGGGGGGGTAGATATAGGACTGATGTTAGGGGTAGGTTCTTCACTCAGCGAGTCGTAAGTTCATGGAATGCCCTGCCAGTAGCAGTAGTGGACTCTCCCTCTTTATGGGTATTTAAGCGGGCATTGGATAGGTATATGGAGGATAGTGGGTTAGTGTAGGTTAGGTGGGCTTTGATTGGCGCAACATCGAGGGCTGAAGGGCCTGTACTGCGCTGTATTCTTCTATGTTCTATGTTCTAACTAGCCATTTGGATACAGAACTGGCTCAAAGGTAGAAGACAGAGGGTGGTGGTGGAGGGTTGTTTTTCAGACTGGAGGCCTGTGACCAGTGGAGTGCCACAAGGATCGGTGCTGGGCCCTATACTTTTTGTCATTTACATAAATGATTTTGATGCGAGCATAAGAGGTACAGTTAGTAAGTTTGCAGATGACACTAAACTTGGAGGTGTAGTGGACAGCAAAGAAGGTTACCTCAGATTACAACAGGATCTGGACCAGATGGGCCAATGGGCTGAGAAGTGGCAGATGGAGTTTAATTGAGTTAAATGCGAGGTGCTGCATTTTGGAAAGCAAATCTTAGAAGGACTTATACACATAATGGTAAGGTCCTAGGGAGTGTTGCTGAACAAAGAGACCTTGGAGTGCAGGTTCATAGCTCCTTGAAAGTGGAGTCGCAGGTAGATAGGATAGTGAAAAAGGCGTTTGGTATGCTTTCCTTTATTGGTCAGAGTATTGAGTACAGGAGTTGGGAGGTCATGTTGCAGCTGTACAGGACATTGGTTAGGCCACTGTTGGAATATTGCGTGCAATTCTGGTCTCCTTCCTATCGGAAAGATGTTGTGAAACTTGAAAGGGTTCAGAAAAGATTTACAAGGATGTGGCCAGGGTTGGAGGATCTGAGCTACAGGGAGAGGCTGAATAGGCTGGGGCTGTTTTCCCTGGAGTGTTGGAGGCTGAAGGGTGACCTTATCGAGGTTTACAAAATTATAAGGGGCATGGATAGGATAAATGGACAAAGTCTTTTCCCTAGGGTCAGGGAGTCCAGAACTAGAGGGCATAGGTTTAGGATGAGAGAGGAAAGATATAAAAGAGACCTAAGGGGCAACTTTTTCTTGCAGAGAGTGGTACGTGTATGGAATGAGCTGCCAGAGGATGTAGTGGAGGCTGGTACAATTGCAACATTTAAGAGGCATTTGGATGGTTATATGAATAGGAAGGGTTTGGAGGGATATGGGCCGGGTGCTGGCAGGTGGGACTAGATTAGGTTGGGATATCTGGTCAGCATGGACGGGTTGGACCGAAGGGTCTGTTTCCATGCTGTACATCCCTATGGCTCTATGACCCTAAGTGACAGAGAAACTGAAATGGACCACCTTAACCTCATGCAAAAAGGTTAGACAACCTTGTTGTCGAGGGCAAACAATACTGCCACTACCCGCATTGACAGAGGGAGCGAATCTTGAATGCAGTGGATGGAGTGCCAATCGAGCCAACTGCTTTCTCCAGGCTGGTGTTGAGCTTCCTGAGTATTGTCGGAGTGATAATCGTCCAGGAACGTGGATAGTATTCAATCACACTTCTCGCTGTGCCTTGTAGATGGTAGGCAGACTTTATGGAACCAGGAGGTGAAATACCAGCCTTAGAATTCCCAGCTTCTCAGTTGCTTTAGGAGCTCCAGTATATGTGTGGCTGCTCCAAGCCAGTGTCTGGTCAATAGCAACCCCTAGCATGAAATCAGGATCCTAGCACAAGCAACTAATATCTTAGCTACTAATAGATTTTAAATATTTTTTCAGTTTTTTTTCTGCATCTGTGGTATTCTACTATTGTATTCATGTTTATAAAGGACTTAATTAAGTATTTTGTTAGTGATGTAATTGACAAGTCACAAGGAACACATATGACGAATGAGCACCGTGGGGAATATGACAGCTCAGAAGCTGCTGGAACATTGGAAGCAACGTGTTAAAGAAATGATGATGTTCCTAGTAGGATGCATAGTTTATAAAGTCTGCTTGAATTTACCTTTGGCCAGCAAGCAACATTGCACCTTTGGCTGAGAGATTTGGGAAGAAAGAAGTTTGCCAGATCAGATACCTTTGAAAAATCTACTTCACCATTTTTGGGGGAACAGGTTTAATAGGCTGGAGAATAAGCATTTGGCCTTCTAACGAAAAATGAATGCCATTGTTCTCAGGGTCATAGGGTCGCAGCAGGGAAAGAGGCTCTTTGGCCAATTGTGTCATCTCGGACGTGAAGCACCTATCAAGACTCTTATTCCATCACGTGGAACATAGTCCTGTTATGCTCTGGTACTTCAAGTGTTCATCTAAATACTTCTTATAAGTTGTAATGGTCCCTGCCATGACCACACTTTCAGGCAGTGATTTCCAGAGACCCAAAACCTTCTGGGGAAAAAGGCCATCCTTAAATCCCTTCCAAACTCCTGCACTTTCCCTTAAATCTCTGTCCCTAGTTATGGATGCCTCTGTTAAGCAGAATGGTTTCTTCCTATGTACTCTATCTTTGCCCCTCATAATTTTGAGCACTTCGATCATGTCCTCTCTCAGTCTTCTCTGCTCTAAGCAATACAACTCCAGTCTATCTAGTCTCTTCATAGCGGAAAGACTCCACTCCAGACAACATCTGGTGAACTCCTGTGCACCCTCTCTAAGTACAATCACAACTTTCCAGAAATCATACAGTACTCCAATCCTGATATAACTAACATTTTATACAGCTCCAGCATAACTTCCCTGCTCTTGTGTTTAATGCTTCAACTAATAAGTGCAAATATTCTATATGCCTTCTTAACCAACTTTATCCTCCCATCCAATTGCCTTCAAATATCTGTGGACATACACACCAAGATCCCTCCAATCCTCTGTACTCCTTACAGTACAGTACATTCAACCATTCATTGAGTATTAATTTGTTTGTTCAACCTCCCAAAATGCATCACCTAACACTTTTCAGGATTAAATTCCATTTGTCCATCTAACCAGCCCATCATAACATCCTGCGGTCTCAGGCTTTCTTCATTATTTACCACAGCATCATTTTTCTTTGTTATTTGTGAACTTGCTGATCAAACTTCCTACATCTATATTTAGATCATTAATGTACTCTACAACAGAACAGGGCCCAGCATCAAAGCCTGTGGCATGACAGTGGATGCAAACTTCCAGTCATAAAAACAACCTCTGACCATCCCCTCCACTCCCTGCCTTTAAGCCAATTTTGGATCCAATTTGCTAAGTTGCCTTGGATCCAATGGGCCAGGCTCCTATGTGAGACAGTATCAAAAGCCTTATTGAAGCCTATATCCATTACATTACCCTCATCTACAGTTAGACACTTGAAAAACTTAATCAAATCTGTCAGATATGATCTTCCCCTGACATAGTCATGCTGACTATCATTGATTAATCCTTGCCTCTCCAAGTAGAGATTAACTCTGCCCCTCAATTATTTTTTCCAAAGGTTTCCCTAACACTGATATTAGACTTACTGGCCTGCGGTTTGAAGGTGTATCTCTACCACTCACTTTGGAAACATTAACTGTCTTCTTGTCCTCTGGCACATCTGCCCGAGCCAGAGAGGATTTGAAAATGAATGTCGAGACCCCTAGATTGTTTCCCTTACTTCCCACAGCAGGTTGGGATACATCTCATCTCAGCCTGGGGACCCATATAATTTGAAGCTCACTCAAATACCTGCTCCTGTCTCAATTGTAATTTGTTCAACTATATTATGGATCTCTGCTGACTTCCACACTTACATCATTCTTCTTAACTGTGGATGGCTGTGACTGCTACTACAGGAAAAGGATCACCTGGACCGCAGAAAGGTCCAGCTAGAGAACACAAACCAGTTCATGCTCAGAACCTTCTCCCCCTGCCCTGGTGACAACAGGAAAGATGTCACAGAGATGTACAGCATGGAAACAGATCCTTCTGTCCAACTCGTCTATGCTGACCAGATATCCTAACCTGATCTAGTCCCATTTGCCAGCGCTTGGCCCATATCCCTCTAAACCCTTCCTATTCATATACCCATCCAGATACCTTTTAAATGTTGTAATTGTACCAGCATCCACCACTTCCCCAGGCAGCTCATTCCATACACACACCACCCTCTGCGAAAAACGTTGTCCCTTAGCTCTCTTTCAAATTTTTCCCCTCTGACCCTAAACCTATGGCCTCTAGTTCTGGACTCCCCCACCCAGGGAAAACAATGGTAGGGAACACTTAGTTTTGTTTCGTAATGGAAATATTCAAGCGCTGATGGGATGCGTGTGGTTTAATTTGGAACAAATTGAGACAGTGCTTGTAAAATGATAAATGAAGGGATACCACCACGGGAAATAATACCAAAACTATTGGATAAGCAGAGCTGCAAAAACGAATTTGTCTTGGTACCGACCTAGCAATCAACAGCTCCTCCTGAACACAGGATTTGGAGGCGATTTACGAGTGAGGAGTGCAACGCTAGCGGTCAGTGCCTTGTTTAATTACAGCTCGGGGGGGCGGTGAGGGTGGAGGCGCTACTTAAACGCAAATTGCTACTTTTACCAGCTCAAAACTTCCGACCGCAGAGTTAAAGAAATCATGAGAGGTGAAAGGTCGTCCCTGGTACGTGTGAAATCGAGGTATTGAAACAAGATTTGACAGGTCCTTGAAATTTCATGCAGGAAATTCCTGCTGAATGTTGGGGTGCGGAAGGACTATCTCCTGCTAGCAACAATTGTTCAATTTTCAGGGATTAATATCTGCTTGCCTGATTTGGTCACTGGGTCACCCCAGGGGTTAGGATCACTAGGCACAGCGGCCAGTCCGCGGCAGAGTTATTGAGATTTTGGTATTTCAGATCAATTAAACATACCCGCAGTTCCTGTTCCCCCTCACCGATACTGACACAATTATGGTTCTTGTGTTTCCCCACGACAGGGCAGAGACAGCAGATGCACACTTTGTCGTCCTTACAGTAAATCTCCAACAGTTTCTTGTGCTCTATGCACTTCCATGTAGACATGTCTGCAGTGGGATCAATGAGGGGATGGTTTTTAAAGACAGCGTTCTCTCTGTGATGTTTGAGATGTTTGGAGCACATGGAGGCCTCGCACTTCAGGCAGGTTTTGACAGCTGTTAGTTTTTTCTTACTGCAGTAGTTACAGGGTAAAGCTACCGGGGTTCCATTCACTGCCTGGTATTTCAGAGCTATGTTTGCCAGTTTGAAATTCCTTTTCAGAGCAGGCCTCTCTCTGTAGTTTGCTCTGCATTCTGGGCAGGAGTAAGTGCCAGATTCTGGCTCTCTCCAGGACTCCTCAATACAAGCTCGGCAGAAGCTGTGCTTGCAGTTCAGTATCACCGGGTCGGTGTAGATTTGGAGGCAGACGGGGCACGTTAACTCCTCTTCCAACCACTCGGGAGGTAAAGCAGCCGCCATCGGGAATGACAAAAAACCGAAACTGAAACCGTGGCATTTGGATCACGGAACAAAACGGCTGGGGAGAGACCACTACAAAATGAGGGATAGACTCTCGCTCATTTTAACTGTAATCTCATTAAACAGCTCAGGCTGGGACATTTCCTGCAGCGGCCTGTACAGACAGAACAGGGTTTTGTTTTGTTCAAAGCGATTGGGTGTTTCTGTACCTCTGCAGGGCCGTAGATTAAGGTTGTGGCATTTCTAAGTCTCCCCTGTTTGTGTGGATCGAGCACCACCAACAAAGCACACACTTCAGTCACTGGCTGTCCACCCTGCCTGTGTATTTTTGAAAAAGTTGTTGAGTCCCTGTTAGATGGTAGCCCGGGGTAGCTATCACTAACTGAATCAACACTGAGCTGTTAGATCATTAACCGGCCGATATTTATTATCATTTATAACAACTGAGCGGCCCAGCCTCTGATACGGGCGGCTGCAGTTTCGGAATATCTTGACTCCCCTCCGACTCCGGTGACATTTTCTGGAGCGCCTTCATTGATTTTTATTTTAAAATCAGACAGTCGACGGGATTGTTAACTGGTCGTTGCTGTTTTGCCCAATGAGCTTGAACGGCCAAACATTTCCAAACGGAAAAAGAAATACCTCGAGGTTGTGCAAACACTTTGGCAAACCAGGCAGTGACCCAGAGCTGCGACATTAGAGCGGGGGTGGGGGCAGAAAACAGCTCACTGAATAAGACATTCACGGAGCTACACAGTAAATAAATTAGCTTCAAGCATTAAGAATATATGGTGTAAATCTCCTCATTTATATCTACATACATGCATACAGATTCTACTTTGTCATCATTACACATTCTAATATCGAGGCTATTCCAAGAATGCAAACAAGTAAATATTACACAGGCCCCATACTTTCAGCTAACCTCTATTTTAAATAAAATTATCGGTGGTGTAACTTGTGCAGGTGCTGGAGATACTGTGGCATACCCGCGAGGCGGAGAGTTATGTAGAATATAGGAACAGGAGTAGGCCGTACAGCCCCTTGATCCTGTTCCACCATTCAGTGGCTGATCTATGGTTTAACTCCACACACCTGCCTTTGTCCCATATCCCTTAACTTCTTTGCTGAACGAAAATGTATCTATCTCAGATTTAACATTAACTGATCCAGCATCCATAGCAGTTTGAGGAAGAAAATTCCAAACCTCTACCACCCTTTGTGTGTAGAAATGCTTTCTGACATCTCCCCTGAACTGTCTGAATTCTCAGACTGCCTCCTGGTTGTAGATTCCCCAATGAATAGAGATAGTTGATATTTATTTACTTTTTATTCCTGCTAATATATTGAAGGCTTCTAGATTCTAGAGCAAACAGGCCTAATTTGTTTAATCTCTCCTCTGAACTTAACCCCTGAAGTTCAGGTGTCATTTTTGTAAACCCAAGCTGTACTCCTTCCAAGGCTGTGATGTCCACATGTGATCATAGTCCGGCAGCATGACTTCTGCATCCTTTTACTCCAGTCCTCTAGATATGAAGAGCAGCATTCCATTAGCTTATTGATTGTCTTCTGAATTTGTTCATGACATTTTAAAGACCTATGCATCTGAACGTCCCAAGCCACTTTGGGCATCCATTATTTTAATTTCATACCATCCAGAAAGTACAGTCGGTTCTGGTATAACACAAAAGTTCTGTTCTCGAGTGATTTTGCATTATAAGAAAATCGGGCAATACCCACACCATTTAAACTAACGGGGTCAGAATTGCGTTATAGTCAATAGACAATAGGTGCAGGAGTAGGCCATTCTGCCCTTCAAGCCTGCACCACCATTCAATACGATCATGGTTGGTCATCCTTAATCAGTATCAATACAGGTAAGGGAAGTTCGCATTTTACAAATAATAGTCTAAATTGTTCAATTGCATTAAAACCAATTTGCGTTGAAGAAGCACATGTAGCAAAACCGACTGTAGCCTCATTTGTTCTTTTTCAGTCCAAAATGGATAACCTCACACATTTACATTGAATTCCATCTGCCATAGTTGTGGCCATTCACTTATCTCCCAATATCCCTTTGTAATTTTCTGCTTTCATCTACACTGTCTGCAATGTCACCCAACTTTGTGTCATCAGTAAATCTGGATAAATGACTTTCTATGCCATTATCCAAGTCATTAATGGATAACATGAATAATTGAGGCCCTAACACAGATCCTTATGGACACCACTGGTCACATCCTGCCAAATTTGTGTACCTTCCCATCATCCCTATTTTCTGGTTGAGAGGCAGGCAACAATTTCTTAGCTACGTCAGCAATTTACTGAGAGGCATTCACATCGCAGCTCAGGGGACTGAAGGTAAAAAGGCAATGGGTGACCACCAGGCAAAGAGAATCCGGTAGGTCATGCAGGAGTTCCCTGGGGTCCTACTCGCAAATCAGTTTTCCATTTTGGAAACTGATGAGTGTTAGTTCCTCAGAGGAATGCAGACAGACCCAAGATTCCACCAACACAAGCAGCCTGACTGTACAGGAGGGGAGGAAGAAGAAACCAGGAGCAATACCGAGAGTGGATTAATTAATTACAGGAACAGACAGGCAATTCTGTGGCTGTAGGATGGTGTGATGTCTCCCTGATGCCAGCATCAGGGAGGTCACTAACCAGCTGTAGGGTATTCTGAAGGGGAAGGGTGATAAGGCAGAGGCTGTGGTACACATTGATATCCATGATAAAGCAAAAATATAGGATGAGGTCTTGCTTCAAGAATTCAGAGAGCTAGGCAATAGATTAAGAAGAAGGATCCTGAAGGTTATAATTTCTGGAATACTCCTGATGCCACATGTTAGCGAATACAGAAACAGAATAGAGCAGATGAATGCATATCTCAAGATTTGGTGCAGGAGGAAGGCTTTTGGATTCCTGGATCACTTGGAATATTTCTGGAGAAGGTGGGACCTGTACAAGTGGGACGGTATACACCTGAACCACAACAGGGGAGTAACATCCTTTGGGGAAAGGAGTCCTGGTGAAGGACTTATGCCCAAAATGTCGATTCTCCTACTCCTCAGATGCTGCCTGACCAGCTGTGCTTTTCCAGCACCACACTCGACAGTAACATCCTTTGATTGGGTTTGCTCATGCTGTTGGCAAAACTTTAAACTATTTTGGCATGTGGATGGGACACAGAACGTTAGTTTCAATAGGGACATGACATACATCAGTAAAGGTACTAACGCAGAGGGAATTCAGTCATGTTGAATTTCAAGAGAGTAGGGCAAAGCTGGGTTCTACTTTTTTTAATAAGTATTTTTATTAAAAAAGATTTTAGGCTTTTTACAAAATACTATGACAACCTTGTAATATAATAGCAATAATAGAAAACAAACAACTCTCCACAGACTACCAAAACACAGGAAAAAACAAAACAAAACTCAATAAAAACTACAATTCAATAAATAACCAAGAAAAATAAAGAGACGAAATACAATTAAACCACGTTATAACAAGGTAACAAATTATATTCAATTAAATCACTGCATTCAGCACAATCTCATCAAAGCTCCCCACCACTGGGAGCAATAGTAAGTAAACCCGTATTTGTTCGGGATTCATCCCCCAGGGGCCCACAGACCGACAGACAATTCTCACGGCTGCACAAAGGACCTGGACATTATAGCTGATATGTCTACATCAATATAATTCAAAAAGGGCCACCATATTCTGTAAAACAATTCAGTTTTCTGGTGCACCATACTCGTAAGGAAGTCCGGTGGGGGTTTCATGATTATCCTATACCAGCTTGAGTGTCCTGGGGGATTCTCCGACACCTAGCTCATTAGAATGTTCTTCCTCGCGCAGAAAGAGAGAATATTAAACAATTTCTTCCCATGCACATCCAGGGAGGCATGATTTGGAAGGCCCAAAAGGAGGGACGCCGGATCCAACTTAACCTCAGTTCCCAAAACCTTTGCCAAAACACTCTCTATGTCATCCCAATACCACAAGCAGTAAGAGCACCAACCTCCATTTTACACTTGGGGCACATTCGAGACACCCTGGTCTTAAATTTTGCAAGCCAATCCGGTGCCAGGTGTGCCCTATGAAGTACTTTCAGTTGAATAGCCGAGGTTCTATTACAAATTGAGATCTTCCTAACATTTTCCCAGTTATCTTCCCAAGTCTCTGAGGAGATTTCCACCCCTAAATTCTTGAGTCCATGTTTTATATAGCTGTCAATGTCCTTCAAGACATTACTACCTAACAAGTGATAGGAGTGCTAACCGAGAGGGCGCCCGTAGACCGGAGCACTCTCCTCTCCACGTCCGACTTGAGTTGACCATCAATGTAGTCTTTTTTTGTAAGAAATCTCTAACCTGGAAGTAATGAAAGAGATCTTTCCTAGGTAGCACAAACTCCTGACTCAGCTATTCGACGGACATCATGACCTCCTCGCCAAATAGATCTCCCAAACAGGAGATTTCTCTGGACTCTGAGCTTAAAGCCAGAGTTCATCGAAACTGGCTGGAATCCCAACATTCCCACTATGGGAGTGAAAGGGGAATTTTTTTGTAAATTGCTCTCGCCCTGCCACATCATTCTCCGTGCTTTAACTGTGCTTAGGACAATTGGGTTTTTACAATGATCTATAACAGTTCTCATCTTGTCCATAAACAAGTTAACGAGAGGGTGTTTTGTTTGGAGGCCTCCCATCTAGCCAGATTTATCACAGATTGTGACAGGCCCGTTCAGCCACATAGGATAGTAAGGAACTCATTTGGTACTTCCTAAAGTCTGGAAAATCTACACCCCTCCCCCCACCTTGCGGAAGCTGCAATTTATCCAGCTTAATAAGAGGCCGCCTATGATGACAAATAAAAGATCCAAGTCAGCTGTAAAGCCTGCGCAGTGTTTGCCTTGGCAGCATCAAAGGAAGCATTCTCATGGGATATAACAAGCGAAGAAGAACATTCATCTTAACCACAGCTATTCTGCCCAACCAAGATATGGCGAGAGAGATTATTCTTCACGGCAGCCCCTGCTGACACCAAAACTATCTGACCTGATACCATTAGTCAGAACCGCTGCTTTTGGATCACTATACAGCACTGCCACCCATTTCGCAAAAACCTCTCCAAGACATAAAAGAGGTATGGCCACTCCACCCAATCAAATGCTTTTTCTGCATCCAGAGAGACTACCAAGGCTGGGATTGATCTTTGCTAACATATTTGGACCATATTTAATACTCTTCTAATATTGTTGGTAGACCTATCTGGTCCACCTTCACAATGAACGGCAGTATCCTCTCCAGCCTTAACGCCAGCATTTTTGACAGGATTTTAAAATCCACGTTCAGTAATGATATGGGCCTGTACGAAGTGCAATCTTCTGGGGCTTTTCCTTTCTTAAGAATAAAAGAAATATTTGCTTCTCTCAAAGAACAGAATTTCAGTTAAGTGTGTTTCTTGTAACAAGGGTACATCAACCCTCTCTTTTCTAAGGCTTGACAGTATCTTTTTTCTCTTAATTGGTGAGTGACTTCCCTTAACATTCCAGGTGCACCATTTAAACAAATGGCTAGCCACGATCGTCCAAAACAGTCTGAGGCCTCCCGGGAGGAAGAACCCCACTTAGCGCGCCAACTGAAAACCATAAACAGTTCATATAAGTTTAAAAATGCAACTTCCAAAACTACTAAATCAAAACTTTTCACAACTACTTCTACAACTTTTACCAACAAATAACATAACTGAAAGGAGACTTTCCCCCTTGTGCACAGGGGGCACTCATACCACCCATTAATCCCACCATGACTCCTTCTAGCTGGAGCCCTCCACACTGTTATCCTTGGCATTCCTGGTAGAACAACAAAAATATAACCTCTCCCCACATTCCCCAATGCATCCCCATCCAAAACAAAGGATGACGGGAAGTGGAGAGAAAGGAAACGAAAAAAAGAGAGAGAGATAATTATGACTCCGACATATATTAAAAAGAAGACCAAGATCACCTTCTGACAACCATGTAAACCAGGCAAATTACAGAGAGAAAAAAAAAGGCAGAATAAAATAATTTTCCATATAATTCAAGTCAATTGGTCTATTTTAAAACATCCAAGAAGTCCTTTGCCTTTTCCGGTGAATCAAAGTTGAACACAGACCCTCCGTGGCTGAAACGCAGTATCAGCAGATATTTAATAGAATATTGAATATTCAGGTCCCTCAGCCGCTTTTTTACCTCACCAAAGGCCTTCCTCTTGTGAATCACGACCGGGAAAAACTCCTGAAAAAACATGATTTGTGATCCTTTGTATACTGGGATCCTTCCCCAGTGCCTTAGAGGCTTCCAGCTTCATTTATCTCTATAGTGCTAGAGTCGCAATGTGGGCCTGCTTGACCCACACCCGGCCCACCTCGACCTTCAGTCTTAGAAATTTGGGAGCCATTGGTCCAGAAAGCTGACAAGCTGGCCTTCTTCCTCCTGTTCGGGAAGATGTTCTTCCGACGACCTCGATTTTCAAGGTCGTCAACCTGCTCCTCCAAGGCCCGCACTCTGCATTCCAGGGCCTGAAGCCGACCCGCTGAGGAGTCTGCTGTGGTCTCGGTTGCTCTGAAACACCCACCCCCATCACCAGCATGACTGAGATCGATTTGAGCCTGGCCCGGTCTCTGCCAATTATGAATCAATCTTCTCTCAGAGTTTCACAAACTCAGAGATCAGACTTTGCTCTGCAGTTGAGTCCACTGGGGCAGTCACAGAGGCTGTTCATTGCAGCCGCAGATGCACTCGCTGCTACAGGAGGGTTCCTGCCTGAAGCAAGCTCCATGGTCTTTTCCCTTTAATTATCATCTTAAACTGTATCAAACCACGCAGAACTGATACTAAATAATTCTAAGGGTCGGGACATAGTTTTTCCAACAAATCAAACAGTGAAGGGAGGGTAAGCGCCTCACTTAGAGTCATAGAGATGTACAGCATGGAAACAGACCCTTCAGTTCAACCTGTCCATGCTGACCAGATATCCCAACCCAATCTAGCCCAACCTGCCAGCACCCGGCCCATATCCCTCCAAACCCTTCCTATTCATATACTCATCCAAATGCATTTTAAATGTTGCAATTGTACCAGCCTCCACCACATCCTCTGGCAGCTCATTCCATACACCTGCTCAGTAATGACCTGCTCAGTGACTGACTCCCAGTTTGGGTTCTTTTTCCCTCTGCGTGAAAAAGTTGTCCTTTGGGTCTCTTTTATATTTTCCCCTCTCACCCTAAACCAATGCCCTCTAGCTCTGGACTCCCCGACCCCAGGGAAATGACTTTGTCTATTTATCCTATCCATGCCCCTCATAATTTTGTAAACCTCTATAAGATCACCCCTCAGCCTCTGACGCTCCAGGGAAAACAGTCCCAGCCTGTTCAGCCTCTCCCTATAGCTCAAATCCTCCAAACCTGGCAACATCCTTGTAAATCTTTTCTGAACCCTTTCAAGTTTCACAACATCTTTCCCTTAGGAAGGAGACCAGAATTGCACACAATATTCCAACAGTGGCCTAACCAATGTCCTGTACAGCTGCAACATGACCTCCCAACTCCTGTACTCAATACTCTGACCACTAAAGGAAAGCATGTATGGGTTCTGGTGCAGAGCTCAGCAAAGCAGACCTACTGAGTCACCGCCATGTTGAATCCATCCCCTCCCCCGCCACCCCAGTTTCTACTTTAATGCTAGGAGTAAGACAGATGAATTAAGGATGTGTAAGGCAGGCTGAATTGACGTTGCCATCATCACAGAGACATGGTTGGGTAAGGAGCAGAGTGGGGTATTATTCTGGGGTATGGGGTCTTCAGGCAATAGAGGAAAGGGTGTAAAAGAGACGTTGTTGCATTATTGATTAAGGAGTCAGTTACTATAGTAAGGAGGAGTGACATCCTGAAAGGGTCTTCAAATTTAGCTCCATGTTTAACCTAAGGCTATAATGAGGTTGGGAGCTGAGGGGCCCTGGAAGAACCCAAACTGGGAGTCAGTCACTGAGCAGGTCATTACTGAGCAGGTGCTGTTTGATAACTGGTGATGCATTGATGACATATTCCATCACTTTACTGATGATCGAGAGTAGACTGGTGGGTGGTAATTGGCTGGATTGGATTTATCCTTTTTTTTAAACGTTCTTGACATACTTTGGCATCTACCCACAGTGGAAAATTGCCCACGATGTAACTGTACTGGAATAGCTTGGATAGAGTGAAAGTAGCTTTTTGTTTGTCATTTCTACCATATACAACTGATACAGTAAAAATGAGACAGCGTTCAGCACTGACGGTTCTACATGGACAGCACAAACTACACAATCATACATGGCGTAAAGTGCATAAGAAATGCAAAGCACATAAGCTATAGTGTAACAGAAGAATGATGAATGATAGCCATTTTTCTAGCAGCAAAAAAAAATTTTCAGATGGGAAAGAGCCCAATCATACTATGTTAAGGAGTCTGATGGCTTGGAGGAAGACACTGTTGCACAGTCTGGCTGAGAGACCAAATGCTCTAGCATCTTCTACCAGATAGCAGGAGGGAGAAGAGTTAGAGTGAAGGGTGTGTGAGGTCTTCCACAATGCACTTAGCCTTTTGGTTACAGCGTGTGGAGTAAATGTCGGCAGTGGAGGGAAGAGAGACCCCGATGATCCTCTCATCTATCCTCACTATCCATTGTAAGGTCTTACGATCCGAAACGGTGCAATTCCTAAACCAGGCAGTGATACACCAGCTCAGGGTACTCTCAATGAACCCTCTGTAGAATGTGGCGAGGGTGGGGTGGGCTTTCCTCAACCTGCACAGAAAGTAGAGACGCTGCTGGGCTTTCTTGGCCATGGAGCTGGTGTTGAGGGTGCAGGTGAGATTCTCCACCAGGTGTACGCCAAGAAATGTGATGTTCTTCCCGATCTTCATTAGTAAAAAGTAAATTGAGAGGGGACCTGATTGAGGTCTACAAAATTATGAAGGGCTTAGACAGGTAGTTAGAAATAAGCTTGTTCCCAGGGTGAGGAAATCAATATCGACAGGTCACATGTTCAAGGCGAGAGGTGATAAGTTTAAGGGGGATACACACGGAAAGTACTTTACCCAGAGGGTGGTAGGTGCCTGGAACGCATTGCCAGCAAAGGTAGTAGAGAGATGCACGGTAGATTCACTTAAGGAGTGTCTGGACAGATGCATGAGTAGGTGGGGAGGAGAGGGATACAGATCCTTAGGAATTGGGTGATAGGTTTAAATAGTGGACTTGGATCGGCTCAGGCTTGGAAGGCCGAAAGGCATATTTCTGGGCTATAATTTTTTTTTCTATCGCCATAGGGGACCCGTCAATATCTAGCAGAGAGTGGTCGCTCCATGCCCCCTCCTGAAGTCAAAACCATCTCTTTGATCTTGTCCACCTTCAGAGACAGATTGTTGGCTCTGCACCAGTCCGTTAGCCGCTGCACCTCCTTTCTGTATGCTGACTTGTTGTTCCCACTAATGAGGCCCACTGCAGTTGTATCATCAGCAAACTTGATGATGTGATTTGAGTTGTGCATCACTGCACAGCCATGTGGCAACAGGGTGAACAGCAGTTGACTGAGCACAGAGCCCTGGGGGACCCCCATGCTCAGTGTGATAGTATTGGAGATGCTGTTCCTGATCTGGACTGACTGTGGTCTACCAGTCAGGAAGTCCAGGACCCAGTTACACAGGGAAGTATTTAGTCCCAGCAGACTCACCTTTCCAATCAGGTGCTGAGGAATGATAGTGTTAAATGCAGAACTAAAGTCTCTGAACAGTAGTCTGACGTAGGTGTCCTTCTTCTCCAGGTAGAGGGTGGTGGAAATGGCATCATGTGTTGAACAGCTGGGTCAATACGCGAACTGCAGGGTGTCCAGTGGGGGGGCAGTAGGGTCTTAATATGCCTTTTCATGAGCCTCTCTAAACACTTCATGATGATGGGTGTAAGTGCAACAGGGCGGTAGTTGTTGAGACAAGACGCTGAAGACTTCTTTGGCACAGGGGCAATGGTAGCTGCCTTGAAGCATGTTGGAACTATGGTACAGCCCAGGGAGATGTTGAAGATGTCCATGAGAACATCCGCCAGTACATCAGATTATCCTGAACACACTGCCAGGGATGTTGTCTGGTCCAGCAGCCTTATGTGGGTTGACCCTGCATAGGGTTTTCTCATGTTGGCTGTGGTAAGACACAACATCTGGTCATTGGGAGAGGGTGTGGACTTCCTTGCTGCCACATCATTTTAATACCTTCCAGGAGGAAGGCGTCACCAGCACAAGCAGGCTATGCTGATCTGTGGTTGGTGATGGCCTGGATGCCCTTCCACATATCGCCGCTGTCCTGAAGATGGCTGCGTATTCTCTGTGCATATGCATACTTTGCCTCCTTGATGGCCCAGGTCAAGTAGGCCCTCGCTGTGGTTAGGGCAGCCTTGTCATCTGCTCTGAAGGTGGAATCACAGGTCTTCAGCAGCGCGCACACCTTTGTGCTGGTTGGGGCAAGAACCACAGCTTCTAGTTGGGGCAAGAAATGATGGTCTTGGACACAGTGATGTCGTCAATACACTAGCAAATCAGACGCCATGTACTCCTCTAAGTTGATGGAATCGTCATCAGTTGCCACCTCTCTGAATACACGTCAGCCAGCGTGCTCAAAACAGTCTTGAAGAGCAGAAAGGGTTCCTGTCGGCCAGGTTTTCACCTGCTTCCGAACCGGTTGGACACATCTGACGAACGTCTGAATGCTGGGATTAGCATAACAGAGATGTGGTCTGAGAAGCCAAGGCTCTGCTCTGTATGCGTTGGGGATGTTTGTGCAAACCAGATCCAGCTTATCCTCCCCTCTTGTTGCAAAGTCCACATGTTGATGAAATTTAGGGAGCGCCGTCGTGAGATTTGCCTGGTTGAAATCTCCAGCAACAATAAACAGACTGTCAGGATGTGCATTCTGCTGTCTGCTAATAGCCCCATACAGTTCACAGAGTGTAATTAAAAAGGCATTAAGGACATTTCCCTTAATCAGTTATGGGATAGATTATAAGACCAGAGGGGTTATGTTGGACTTTAGTTTGGCCACAGCTGGGGTAAGATGCATAGTCCTGGTCACTGCATGATAAGAAGGATGTGACTAGTATATTCCAGTTGGGATCACACCATAGTTGCCAAACTAGCCATCAGGAGAACTCTGCTTTGTAGAAATATTGGCCAGTGAGTCACAGGACTGGCTGCATTACTCCAGGTTTTCAGCTATGAGGGCCAGGGTGTCTGCTCTGAGGAAAGGTCACTGGAGCAGAAATGTTAACACCGATTTCTCTCCACAGATGCTGCCAGGTCTGCTGAACTTTTCCAGCAATTTGTTTTGTTTCAAACATCTGTATGCCACTCCTGCTTCTCCCTGTGCATTTCTACAAAGTCCCTCATTGCCAAGACCATAGGGTCCTCTCCTGCTGGGGGCTGTGCAGGTGCCTGGTCCCCAGTAGTCCATCCGAGGGCCAGTGGTTTGGGGTGCTTTTTCTCTCACCCATCATCCATTCAACAGTCAGTCTGAGCTCCTCATCTGGCTCCAATCCCACACTCTGTTGACCCCATCAAGATTCCAGTATCAGAACTGGTAGGGGTCCTGCTGAAGATTTGAGATTTTAGACAACCACCTGATGAAGGAGCAGTGCTCCGAAAGCTAGTGCTTCCAATTAAACCTGTTGGACTATAACCTGGTGTTGTGTGATTTTTAACTGAGATTTTAGAACACTTTATGAAGATGTGATGGAAGCAAAGTTTTGAGACACTGATAGATTCTTAGGTAGGAACATAGATTTGACATTGCAATCAGATCAGCCATGATCTTATTGAACAGCAGAACAGACAGAAGGGGCCAAATGACCTATTCCTATATTTTTTCACGTTTGTGACAAATCTTCAGCCAATAAAGCAATCCATGCCTGCATGTGACAACAAACGAAGTGAGAAACAAACCTTTGTGGAGGACACAAAGTGGCTGTAAGACATGTTTATCGGGCTGGGAAAGTGGGCAAGAATTGGCAGATGGAATATAACGCAAGAAAGTGTGAAGTTATGCATTTTGGTCTGAAATTATTTTTCATTTTTAGACCCTGCCATTCAATGGAACCTGGAGGTAGGATTTTCTTCATTTTGTTTGAAGTGTGGGGTGGACTTTAATGGTGAGTAAATCCCTGCCCCCACAAGTAAGAAAATTCACCTGATCCAATGCAGTGGAGAAGACCAGCCCTGCCTGAAGTCGCTGGCCAGAGATTCAGAGAATTATTGGAAGGTGACATTTGGATGGATACATGAAAGGGAAGATTTGGAAGGATATGGGTCAGGAGCAGGCAGGTGGGGCTAGTTTAGTTTGGAATTATGTTCAGCATGGACTGGTTGGAAGTGCAGTATGACTTTAAGTCTAAGCTGTTTAGTCACAAAGGCAGAGACTGGTGACGGGTGTGTGTGTGGGGGCGCTTTTGTGTGTGTTTTTGGCGTGATTTGGGGCATAACTCAGGGAGAAATGGTCAGCAGGGTCAGAGGCAGGCAAGGTACCTGACTTTTAGCAGCGAGCACCCTACCCCTCGCAGATGGAGACCATATGGGATTACCATAAATAGCACACTAATCACAGTAATGGTAGCATATAGATACTACATAGTTAAAATATTCATTAACTCTTGCAATGTTACATTGAGGGCAAGTGTACACTAAATGCCTGTGGTTAACAGTTTGATCCCAAGTGCACATACATCCTCATGCTCAAGCATCAATTCCAGACTTTTAACCACTACAATAGTCCTGGATGTAGATATACTCAGAGCTGGAATGTTAATTTTCAGCAAGCAAACCTACACCCTAAATCTTCTCAAAACTCACTAACTACCATAGTTTTTACGCATTGTTTTCTTTATTCTTTCATGGATATGGGTGTCACCAGCAAGATTGCTGCCAACTCTAATTGCCCTTGAATGAACTGGCTTGCTGGTCGATTTCAGATGATAATTAAGAGTCAACATACATTCATGTGGGTTTAGAGTCACATAAAGGCCAGACCAAGTAGGGATGGCAGATTTCCTTCTCTGAAGTACATTAATGAACTAGACATGCTTTTGTGCTCAATAGTTGTTGGTAATGACCAAGTTGTTGGCATTTGCATCACATTTAAACCCATTGCTTAATATTTTTTTTTAAACCTTAACTTATGACTGACTCCATTGTCTTGCACTACCATTCCTTTTGCCTAACACTTGCCTATTAGAGACTTTGCCTTTTGTTTATTTCTCTTCTCAACCTCTTCCCACCTCAGCACTTACTTCAAACCTGTTCTACTTCTATCTAACATCTTCCTGTTTTGAGCCAAAACACCAACTAAAACAGAAAATGTTAGAGATGTTTAGCAGCTCTGGGTGCACCAGAACTCGAATTCAAGGGCTATTAGTCTGGAACATCAACTCTGTTTCTTTTTCCACAAATGCTAGCAGACCTGCTGAGCATTTCCAACATTTTCTGTTCTCATTCCCAATTTACAGCATCTGCAGGACTTTGCTTGTGTACAAGTGCATCTTGCTTTGTACACTACTGGAATGTTATAAACAGATTCCTTGAGAGATTATCAATCTATTCAATCATGCATATTCTGTAAAAGAAATCAGCCTCCTGAACTTACACTGGCCTTGTTTCACAAAAACAATCAGGTACATCTTCTGAATCACTGAGAAGGGAATAAAAGAGCTTGCGTTAGGATTAAGTTATTTGATTAACCTAATAAAAAACATTTTTGACAACTCCTAGATTATCCCATCATGTATTGCACAATTAAAGTAAACTCGTGTTCATGAGGAAGCTGACAAAGCTTACTCAACTGAGCCTTTATATCGATCATATCATCAAACCAATAATAATGGCATTTTAATAAAACACACAATTATCAGGTGACACCTCCATATATCTTCATTACAGTCTCCAGGATAATATTTCATGTGTTTGTAAATGAGACATGAGCATGAAGCAGTTGAGAGGCACCCCAGCCATAACCTAAATGCTACGCAAAATCAACACATGGGATCAGAAGAGATTTGGGATAAATGTCAGCAAGCAGCACAACACGAGGAGGCTTTAACTGATCAAACCTCATACTGAGTCTTCAATACATGAACAGTCCTCATTTGTGCAGCATTCTGCAACTTACTACCACTGCTTCCAAAATTCAATGCATCATTTTATATTGAAATTATACACAGATTACCAAGCAATTCAATAGGGAATTCAGAAGAAACGGCTTCACCCAAGGAGCGTAAGAATATGGAATGTGCTACCACAGGGAGTTTTTGAAGTCAATAGTATGGGTGCATTCAAAAAGGAAATTAGACAAGCATGAGGGCAAAGGACTCAAATGGTTATAAATGGTAGATTTAAATAAGATGCAAGTTCAAATGGAGCGCAAACAACAGCGAGGACATGTTGGACCAAAATGGCCTGTTTTTGTGCTACATATTTCGACCATCGAGTAGTTATTTTTAAAATCAAAGTATATTTTTATGTCACTGACAACTTATTATGTTGCTACCTGTCCACTTTAATTTCTATTTCTAAAACTACATTGTAAGTCTCCTTTGCTCAAAATATCCATGCTTCTGCACTTCAAAACATACCTAATCTTCTCTTCAGATTTCTATTCTTCTAATATAGTGATATATACAACTTCCAATCAGTATACTTGGCAAATATTTTCTGTATTACATCTCGTCCAACTGTTTCAAGATCATTAGAAGACTTATTCTTTCACCCATCTTTCTGGAAACCTTTACACCTTTAGTGTTACCCATGCGAACATTCATTTCATAAGCAAGCAGCACTCATGCTACACACAGGTGTACAGGTAATAACAATTGTAGATCAATTATTGTATTTCACTAGAAACTTATGCCTTAGTAAATCTGATAATATTCACTAAACAATTTCCAATTTTAATTCCCATCTCTGCTTACTAGAAAGGAACGAGTCCATCTTTCAGCCTTTGCAACCTGTTCCACCATTCAATTAAATCATGGCAGATCTACAACATAGCAATATCCACGTGCCTTGAAGCTAGGAACAGAGGAAAATGAGTAGGCAATACAGCCTGTTAAAAGCTATGCATCTTTCAAACAGATAAGGTTTATCACCTACCACTATGCTATTATCCTCCCCTATCCCCATATCTTTCAATATAATGAATATCCAGAGCTCTATTGATTTCTACCTTGAATATACTGCAAAATGATTTGAGCTTTTGCAGTTCTAGGGAGTAAGATTGACAACCTTTAGAGTGAAGAAATTCCTTCCCATCTTTAGTCTTAAAGGACCTCTCTCTTATTTTTGAGGCTGTGTCCCCTTGTTGTAAACTTAGCAACAGGGAAAAAATCCTTATTCATATTAAGGCTGTCATACCTTGTAATAATTTGTAAATTTCCATGAGATCACCTCTCATTCTTCGAGATTCTAGAGAATATAGGCTCAATTCTTTTCAATCCTGCCTCACGTAAGACAATTCTGGCGATTAGTCTGGTGAAGCTCCACTGCACTTCCTCTTGTACTTGCTCAATACATCCTTAGAGATTAAAACTGTACACGGTACCAGAGGTACAGTCTCACCAAGGGCTTCTACAATTGTAATGAGACCTTCACTCCTGTGTTTCATATCTCTTGCACTATAAATGATTAATTATCAATTTCTTTGATGCGATAGCATTTCACGTTTCTATTATCCTTTGAATGAAGCCTAACTGCTCTCCTGAGTAATACGGCTCGGATTATAAGGTTACATTCTCTTTGATTAAACATCCATACTTGCAGAAATGTACTCTTTCTCTCTCCTATTAAGGTTGCAAAATCTTAAAAGACTCGATCAAATACCCCCTTATTCCTTTACACTCTAGAGAATGCAAAGACTAGTTTATTGAATCTCTTATCACCACCTTAGTCTTTTGGAGACCTGGTAGGTTGGCCAGATCACAGCAGCCCTGACATCATCAATCATGGCTTTCTTCACTTACAGCAAAACTTGCCATCGTTATAAATAAGATTCAATTAGCTATATTTGATTATGTCTTACTACATTTCAATGGTTTGTGTAAATGGACTCTGAAATTTGTTACTTTAATCACCATTTGAATATTCCATTCTTTATTGCAATATCAATGACCTGTACTGAAATCTATCTGTAGGTTTTACCCACTCACCCATTCTAGAGATTATTTTTCCTGCAATTTTATGCACCTGTCTTAATTTACTGCACCAATCTGTCTGTATCTGCAGACTTGGATATATAGATCTTTAATAAATATTGTGAATAATTGACGGTCTAGCACAGATCATTGAGTACCATGTACTTACTTATAAGTTGCCTAGACATATGAATTGTACAAACACTAGAATTTGCAAACACAAATTATGGCACACAACAAATCATGATAGGAGTGCAGGACAAAAGCAGGCTATAAAAATGGTTGCATATTTAGCAGATACACTTCAATGCAGACAAAGTGACGTACTTCATTTGGAAAAACTCAGAAAATACACACACCTAAAACAATAGGATCTTACAGAATACAGGGTATATAGATAGGTAATCAATGGCATTGGTAAAAGTACGTAGTTAGAAAAAGCCTAGCATAATCCTTAATCTTGTACCTTACAGGCACTAAATACAAAAGCATGAAGGTCATGTTGAATGTTTACAATATCTTTAGCAAATCATAGTTGGTCACTGCATTATAGGCCACTCAAATAAGGATATAAAAGAAAGTATTCACTAGGAACAAAGTGGTTGGTTTTCATAAAGAAGTTAAGGGCTTTTTGCACCAGATTTGAGGAGGCAGAGAGGTGACCTTTTAGAGGTTTCTAAGATTTTGGGAGGTCAGGTTACCTCTGCTGTTTGATGGCAAATGTAAGTTAATACAAAAAGAATTAATAATTGAGAAAAACATGTTTCCGATTGGTGAGAACGTGAACTCCTCAGGGTATTATTCACTGCCGCTATTCTGTACATGCTTTGCAGACCATGGATATCACAGGAACAGGAGTCAGCCCCTCAACCCTGTTCTACTATTCAATGAGATCATGGCTGATCTGTGACCTAACTCCATATACCTCTTTGGCCAATTCCCTAATATTTTAGTGTGATAAAAATATATGTATCTCAGACCTAAAGTTAACAAATGACCCAGAGTCAACTGTTGTTTCTGTGTAGAAGTGCTTCCCAATATCTCCTGAACAGCCTGGCTCTAATTCTCAGACGATGTTCTAGAATTTTCAATCAGTGGAAATGGCTCATCTTTACCTATCCTGTCTTTTCCTGTTAATAGCTTCAAGAAGATCACTCTTTAATCTTCTAAATTCTAGAGAAAACAGGCCTAATTTTTATAATCTCTCCTTATAACTTAACCCCTTAAGTTCAGGTACCATTCCTGTAACCCTAAAGTTTACTCCCTCTAAGGTCAATATATCCTTCCTAAGGTGTGGTACCAAATCTGCTCTCACTACTCCAAGTTGAGTCCAACCAGAATTCTGTGTAATTACAGCATAACTTCTGCATCCTTGTTTTCTAGTCGTTACAAGACCAACATTCCATTAGCTTTGCTGATTATTTTCTGCACCTGTTTGTGTAATTTAAAGATGTATGTACCTGAATTCCCCCAAGACTCTTTCAGCATCCACCAAATTTAACTCCATACCATCTAGAAAGTATCTGACATATCCTTTTTAGTCCAAAATGGTCAACTTCAAATTTCTTACGTTGAAATCCATCCGCTACAGTTTTACCCTTTCACCTAATCTATTCCTTTGTAATTTTATGCTATCACCTACATTATCAAAAGTATTGCAAGTCTTGAATTTGAGAAAGCCTCTAATGCCATTCACTGTATAAAACAAAACAGGATTGCAACAAAAATATAACTTTTTTTTGAAGAAAATAGATTCAGGGAAACTCCATTTTATTTAGGTTAGGTTTTAGCATAAACTTGATAAAGGCTGGTTTAAGGATGGTTCCAGAGCCGAGGAACTTCAGTTGTGACAAAGGATTGACGGAAGTCAGAACTGGCTTCCTTGGAGAAAAGAAAGTTGAGAGGAGATTTCAGAAGTATTCAAAATCTTGCAGGATCTGAACAAGGTAGATAGGGGGAAACTATTTCCGCTTGTGAAAAGATCAATAATGAGGGGGGACAGGTATGAGGTAATTGATAAATGAAGCTAAAGTGACATGAGGAAAAACATTTTCATACAGCAACTGGTTATGGTACGGAATGCACTACCTGAGAGTTTGATAGAAGTGGGTTCAATTGAGGAATTCAAAAAGGAATGAAGACTTATCTAAAAGAATGCGCAGGGTTACAAGAAAAAGGCAGGCAATGTCAAAGTGAATTGCTTATTTGGAGAGCTGGTGCAGATAGATGAATGGCCACCTTTTACTTAATAAAACCTCTGTATTTCTGTGAAATCTTCCTGAGTTACAATTGGTTTCCAATGACTCTAGTCTCATCTTTTAAAACCCCACTTTGATAATTTGTGAATACTGCCAAAGTGTTCAAAAGAGGAAACAAAGCTAATTAAGATAAAGACAACAACACTCCCACACAACCTGTGTAACATAAAGTGTTTTGTTAAATGTTTAATGTAATTCAGAAATACATTTTGATATAGTAATCTTACACAAACTTTTCAACCACATCAGTAATGATTTCCTCTAGGAGCTAAGGCTTTAGCAGAAAGTAACCACTTTCCAGCTCGGTCCTGTTGGGAGGGGGTGGGAGAGGACAGGATGGGTTTTATTCTATTTTTGTTTCAGAACTCTCAACTATTCAGTGTAAAGAAAGCTACTATCAGTCCAAAAAGGACTAACTACAGAGACAGAGAAAACACAAACTGACCTACGCAGATCCAACCCCAAACTACATGGAGCGCTTCTGAAGAAATAAACAGAAAAATAAATTGGAGGTTTTTTGTCTTTTTTTTGAACAAGGAAACATTACATACTAATTGTTTCTGTGCTAAAATTTAACTATTACATTTCCGCTTCCAAGGCTTGCGAAAGCAAGTAGACAGGTAAAGGGAAAAGCACACTTTAATTTACAGCTCAGTAACCTCCCAGCATCTCCGTGTTCTTCCCCCCCAAATTTACCAACGTTCTTGGTTCCTTCAAGAACAAAAACATTAATGTGTACAAAAAAGCCTGAATTGCAGGATTCTGTGAACACACAAGCATAACTCTTTAAAGAAATTAAAAAAAAACAGCACAACACAAATCCCAGTAATAACATTGGAAAAATGAGAAATGGGCGCTCTTTGCCTAAAAGTCCATTATAAGTCAAAGTCTGTTAACTTTACAGCTGCTTTGAGATGCAATCCTGGCAAATTCTCCACTTGTAAGTTGCAAAATCTGACCTCTGTGCACTCATCCGCCAGAGTATAAAATGTGTATATGTGTAGGTGTGCAAGAGAGACAGACACTGGTAACTACAACCCAGAACTTCGTGCACACTGGCTGTACTGAATAGACAAGTCCCATGGGAAAATTGAAGTGCCTTGCTGAGTTATTCTAGAGACAGAGAGCAAGTTTCACTCATCAATATGATGAGACTCTGCATCCCAAACTGAAAATCAGCAGCTTCTCAGTTTAACGGTGTGAAATCCATTAATTCAGACAAAACACAAGAATAGGAAGGCACAGGCCGCCAGTGAGCTGTGCTGGGCCCAGTCTGGAGTTCATCTTCAACACTGCCTAAAAAAAAAACACTGGTCTGGGGTGTCCACAGAGGTGCCTGCAAGACCCTGGAGCAGAAACCTTGCAAGCGGATTAGTTCCAATGTCGCTATGTGCTTCCTGTCGTCTGTTTGTCATCTGTGTCACATGGGCCTGCATCGACAAGAAAATAAGCATTAATCGATATGTTTCCACTCCATTTGTAACAACAAAATTTTTTCCAAGACTTTCCAATTTAATGATTTCATATATTTGAGATAATGATTTAGCACAACAGGTCATTGGGATGATTTTTTTAAAATCTACTTCCTCAATTAAAAAAACGTAAAAAATTGTTTTATTCTCAAGTGAATCAAGCCAAGTCGATCATTTTAGAATGTAGAGCAGCTATTAACTGATAGTCTAGCATGGCAAACAAAAAGAATCAATTATCTGAATCTGGTGCAGAAATAATTTGAATAAGAATTGTGACAGGTACAAGACGACGTGGGGCAAATATGAAGAATACACACAAACAGTTTTATTTTTTAAATGATTAATTGAAACAACCGTTGAGAAACAGACTGGGAAGGTTTTAGATAATCAATGATACTTCTAAAAAGTATAGAATATTTTAGTTAGTCAAATAATTTAGAAATAAGGGAAGGACAAGAAAGAATAGGGAGGACTTGCATTGATATGTACAATTTCAAATCGTGTAAAGGGCACTCATTATTATAGACAGTATCACAGCCAATTTGCACTCAGCAAGTTCATACAAACAGCAATCTGAAAACTGTGAGGTAATTTCATAAAATTATTTTTGGCAGGGGGATAGGATACCAGGAAACACTTCATTGCTTTACTTTAAAATAACCCAGAATCCAGCAAAAAGGATCTCTACTTATTATTCCACTTGAAAAATAGTACATCCATAATGTAAGACTCCATGAGTACTGAAACTGAATGTCAGCCTGGACATGAAGGTCTATGGAGTATGATTCAAACTTGCAGCTTTCTGACTCTCAGGCAAGAATGTTACAGTAAACCACTATGAAGTGCAAACATCTTGTAGTGTTGCAACAAAGGCCTTAATTGGCTCATCAAACCACAAACTCAGTCAGCAGGCTTATGTATCTAATCTTTAGCAGCAGACGTTATACATTTTAATTTCACGTGGTCTCTTAGCAAACAGCACAGATCTTTCAACACAGAAACAGGTCTTTTGACCCATGAGATCTGTCTTAATATTTTTCTTCACATGTACTTATATTATTTCCACACTCTGTTCTATTCCCTTAAGCTTTAATATTACTTTTTGAAAAGTTACGATCAAAATTGTGTTTTTTTTTTAAAAAGAATGCACTCTCCTTAGAGGTGATTTGTTACACAGACTTCCAGTCTTCTAAACTTCAGTTTAACATGTGAGTATTTTAAAATTGTGCCTTTTGATCAATGACTCTCCCAGCAAAAAGCATAATCCATCATTGAGAATAATTCACAATTTGAATACTTATATTAACGCTCAACCTTTATTTCTTCAGTAAATAAAACTTGTCTAGTCAAAAACACAATTTTTCATAGCCCTATACTATTCCATGTGGAGCTCCTTAGAAAAGTATTCTTTGCCTCACTAGCCTCAAATGGACAGAGTAAGCAATGACTTATGCTCAGTAATCAACCTCATTCTCAATCCCTCAAATACTATGCCATCCTACAGCAGGACCTGGAAAATAATGACAGCTGTGCAAACACTTGAGGTCAATAACGTGGCTACAAGAGTAGTGGCTGGTTAATCTGCTCATTTCCAGCTTCAAGGCTCAAGTCAGGGAGATGAAGAAATTATCACTAATTGTTTGGTGGTGCAATTCCTGCCAAAACAAAATTGGGAAAAATGGCAGGACTTAGTTTAGGACAGTTTGCTTCATCAGTGATCCTGCAATTGGATTCAACTATTACTCTTCACTGCAGAAGATATGTGGTTACATCATGTATCATCTATACAGCATGAGGTCCAGCACTTTACTGAGATCATCATTTCAACAGCTTCTCCCACAAACCCAACAAACACTACCTGGATCCAGGAAAAGTCATCAGTATTTATTACCAGCCATCATTGTACTTACCACTTGTTGCTGTTGCAGGAACAATAACCTCATCGTCATCATCGCTATCTTCCTCATTTGACTGTGTTACCCCTGCCTCTGAGACTATGCATGGAGGTTCTGGCTCCTGCTCACAACGACTTCGCAATGCCAAAATGCGGTGATGTAGTGCTGCATATAGCTGCCCTGCATCCTTTGAACTGGCCTGTGAGGAATTCAAAACAGTCCAAACCTTCAGATTACATAGCAGCTTTCTTGATTTAAACAATAACATCAGTAACAGAGTCAAGGTTATGACAACAGTACAATGGAGTCAAATAATTTATCTTGATTTGAGAATAATTATACCATTTTTAATCAGTCTCAAGATTATATCAGTGGATCAAACAGATTACTCACTTATAATAGTGGAAGAAGGAACTTCAGTTCCATTCATGTTTGTACTCGAGAGTGCAATTTTACAGGTTTTATAATCATAAAGTTGAGACACAGAATACTTTTCATAAAGTAGCATTAGCATGGAGGACTCCCAGGATAAATTTCCTGGATAGGTGCCAACAATATCCACTACCCAAGCAAACCTTCTGATTTAGCATAGATTAGTACATATAAATTTCCCTATGGATTACCCAAAAATGTTTCTTGTTCTATGCCTCAAGCAATCACCATTTACAGGTCAAAAATTATGATTCCTCTTGCCAGAAAACATTAATTTTAATGAGGACCCAATTTACTAACAAATCCGGCATAATTGCAAACTGTTAAACCATATCCACTAATCCAATGAAATAAATCAAACTGAGCTTTATCATTGCCCCACATTCGTGGCAGTAGTGAATTAGTGCCAGAGTTTGGGGGTGGGGGTAAAGAAGAGGGGGGAAAGAGAAGAGAGAGAGGGGGTGAGAAAAGGGGGAGGAAGGGGGAGAAGAAGGGGAAGAGAGGGAGGGTGGTGAGGAGGGAGGTGGGGTCAAGGAGGGGGAGAGAGAGAGAGAAAGAGAGAGAGAGAGAGAGAGAGAGAGAGAGAGAGAGAGAGAGAGAGAGAGAGGCGGGGAGGAGGGAGAGAGAGAGAGAGAGAGAGGGGGGCGGAGAGGGAAGGGGCGGGAGGCGGAGAGGGAAGGGGGGGAGGCGGAGAGGGAAGTGGGGGGAAGGAAAGAGCGAAGGGGTTGAGCAGAGAGAGAGGAGGAGCTGGGAGAGAGGGAGGGGAACAAGAGGGGGAGCACAGAGGGAGGGGGAGGGGAGAGGGAGAGGGAGAGGGAAGGAGGGAGTAGAGGGTGGGGGGAGCCAAGAGAGGGAGGAAGGTTGGGCGGTGACAGAGCTGGGAGAGGGAGGGGGTGTGAGGGTGACAGAGAGGGGACAGGGGAGAGAGAGTGTGAGACAGAGAGAGAGTGGGCAGGGGAGAGGGGGAGCGAGAAGGTGGCGGAGATAAAGTGAGCGAGAGAGGGGGGAAGAGAGGACGTGGGGGAGAAAAGACAGGGCTTCTATTTGTCTACCTCAATGCCTTCCTTCCCCTTCTGCTTGTTATTACTTTTATTGAAGATTTTGAAACATGGCAGTGGATTTTTGTGCAGACAACCAGCAGACTAAAAGACCGAAGTTCGAGTTCTTGCAATATATAAAAATGATGCACTACTGACAGACATACCGATATGAGAAAGACTTTGACACCCTGGTCCTCGGCATCCATGGCTGTGATTCGAATGCTCTTCTCACTTGCTTTATCAATTTGCATCTGGGCCCAGAGTTTAGTATTTAGAATTAATCGAAGGCTGCCCTGAGTCCGCATCACTATAACAAAGAAAGAAAAGCACAAAGTATAAAGTTAATGCTGTATTGACCACATATTGTAGATTAGCACTTGTTATGTAGATATTGAAGCATTTTAAATAGCTGAAATAAATACTTTATAATTCACTGGCAAAGATACCTTCGGATCATTACTTTACAAAGTGCTCTTAGCTAGCAACATTACAATTAGGTATTTCATACTCATACGTTCTGTTACGTTAAAGATGCAATGGGTTGATCATTTAATTGATTATCATCTTCTGCATTCTTTGCATGGAGTTGTGCTTCACTCAGTGGGAAATCAAAAACCTGGAGAGTCAGCCTCCTGATGAGTTTCACATTTCATAGCATAAGTGTTTTACATAGTCCCGTGTTGTACTCATGTTTGCACACTAAAAACCACTTTGCATCAATGCCGAAGCAGCAATCTAACAAAATCTTTTTGAAAGAAATTAAAGCTCCATATTAACTATGGGGCTAAAAAATGAGAATAACTGCCTTTCAAAACAATTACATTTTTTGTGTCATCATCTACCTCCAATACGGTTCTTCCTTTGCTCAAGTCTTTGTCATCTGTACATAAGCACTAATTTCCAAATATTCACATACGCTAACACTTTGTTTTCTATCCATCAACAGTATTCAACTGCAACATTTCTTCTTGTACCATACACCTAATTTATTTTTTTTTTTACAGCAAGCTGCTTTGTGCAATACCTTAATGAATGCTGTCCGAAAATGCATTTACACTAAAACCATTTATCAATCTAAAATCATTCAAAAAAAATCAAATCGCCTTTACCAAATCGATACCAGATGTTGTCAATTACTGATTTCACTTTGAACTATAAGTCTAGGACCTTACTGTCAATGAATATTTAGACTTTCTCTACAACTGAAACAGTTCGTAATTTTCAAACTAACCATACTAACTTTCCTTATCAGTGTTATTAGCTGTCTACCCAGTACATCATGATTTCTTCCAAGTTTAAATCTCTGAAGATCAACAGCTAATATCAGTTAATAATAATTTATAATCTCATCTTTTTCCTTCAACAATTCACACTCTTGGCCTTTAATGTCACCCATTATTTTCTCTTTTGTAGCATCCCTTTTTCCTTCAATCCTTGATGAAATACAAGTTATACACAGGCTTAATAGTTTGCACTTTATTAAGAGTCTTAGCTCTCTTACATTTCTATCAGAAGTGACCCTACACAGGAAAATACACTCGACACAGAAAATATTTTCTCCCTGCAGCTAAAGAATTATTGAAGAAAACACAATCCTGACAAAAACATGGGTGTCTGAAAGTGAAGCACAAAATCCATTAACCTAGAAACAGAAGTAAGCCATGCAGCCTCTCAAAACTGTTCTGACACTCATCTAGATTGTGACTGATTTATATCTCAACTTACATATATTTTGGACAGCAGTAACTTGTATGATCCTAAACAATTCTGTCTCTAATTTTAAAGTTATACCCACCTGTTCTGGATTTCTCCATCAGTGAAAATCAGTGCCTTATCGAATCCCTAAATTGTTTTAAACCCTGAATCTTCTAAACCGAAGGGATTATAAATCAAGTTTGTGTGACTATCATTGATTGTAATCAAAGCCAATAAACTGTGGTACCATCCCAGTGAGTGTGGTGATGAAATGGCTCACTAAGTTCTGATACAGCAAATACCCCAAGTGACAAAAGCAATTCTGGAGTTGAGTGTACAGCCTTCCGCGAGTCTCACCTGTATCGCCAGCAGCTGAGAGTAACTAGAATAGGAGTAAAAGATATATTGCTGAACATCTATTACTTTTATAGTAGCACAAAACAAAAAGAGCATGATCAGTACCAACAATGACAATGTTTTCAAGCTGTATCACAATGTTTGAGGTTCAATGTGGTTGAAGCTCTTTTAAGCAATTGAAAGATGCAGTAACTAATAGAACCATCCTGGAAGAACAAAAGGTTTTGTATCCTCAGTATAGTTTTGCACCTAATCCATGGGACACTTGTCAAAATATTGCTAGACCATAGAACACAATCTCAGACCCAAACTCATCTTCCTCACCATGAACACATTCTCAGGAGGTCTCCTGATGGCATGACAAAAGATTAGCATTTGCATATGCTTTGGTTATAATATAAAAGGCATTCAAAATGTAATCCAAACTGAGCTGCCATTTCTGAGTTTTAATCCAATTTCTATGTTAAGCCTCTTTTCAAGGAAGGTGTGCAGTGCTAAACAATTTCACAGTAACATTGTGTTTTGATTCTGTTTGAGATGATAATCTATACTATGGTAAACTCATGGCATTGTATGGCTCCAGCAAGTCATACCGTAAGTTGTCAAGTCTGTTTCGCTGAAATTCACTTAATATATTGTTCACAAAGAATACTGCATATCTGCTTGAATTCATTTTACAAGTACCTCGCAGCTGGTTGAAAAAAATATACTTAGAAACTGTGGAAGACCACAAGACTTGTGTGATCTAGGTTACTTCTTTGAAGAGATTGCAGGCCTGATCAAAATTTTATATCCATATCACAAGAAAGAAAAGGTTTCAGAATACAACCCTTTTAAGCTGGATAGCAATCATCTACAACACACTATGCTATTTTTAATGTTTGCAAAACAATAACATTAGTTAAGGTAGATTTTAATCCAAATTTGTATGGAGGATGCAAAAACAAACATATTTCAGCAGGTAAGGAAAATGGAGTAATCAAGACCCTTCTCCCCATGCATGGCTTTACAAAGGATACAAATCTATTCTCTCTTGTAGCTGTTACCCGCACAATGAGTTTTTGCAATTATACATATGAATTATTTCCCAAGTCCAACTATATATGCTACATAGAATAAAACATTAAGTAATCCTACAATGTCTTTGAAAATTTTCCTCTGCCCAACGCTTCAACAGCTGGGGCTACTGAGGTCAATTGCAGGATTGCTCCAATTGCGATCAGCTAACTCAAGATTGGATGGGAATCACACATGTGATTTAGCTTATGTGCATGAATAATGTGCTCTGCACTGGGAAGTACAGGTACAAATTATTTGGTTAGGAAGTGCATGTTTTGGGTTCTTGAAGTACTTACAGAAGAAAAATCAAAGCAGAATTCACACCATCATTTTTATGAGATACTGTAATGTTTAGAAAACTAAAATTTCTATTTTTATAGATTATAAGTATTCATTAACAAAAAAAAAACTATTACAAACAGCAAGTGTCACTAAGTATCAGTGTTTAACAGAAAGTACAGAAAATGCACTCATACCTAGCCTTGACTGCAAGGCTCCATCATCAGCTGATGCCATATCGTTGAGTCTCAAGAGGCCTCTTCCCCTCTCTACCCAGGATTGTGATGTCTTGTCGAACACAAATAACTTGCATTGAATCTGAAATTAATCAAGAATATTCTGAAGCTAAGAAATATTTCCTTCTCATAATTGCCAAGGAATTCTTTGTTTTTAATAGATACAATAGAATAGTTTGTATGTTCATGGATTAGTGATCTGGAGACAGGAATTCAAATCTCACCAGGAAAGCTGGAGAATTTAAATTCAGTTAATTAAGCAAATCTGTCTAAAACTATCAGACTGTACTGTAGCCTATCTAGTTCACTTATGTTCTTTAGGGAAGGAAATCAGCTGTGCTTACCCAGTCAGGCCTGTATGCATTTGCTGACCCGCAACAAAATGGTTAATTCTTAATGATCCGCATAAATGGCTACACCAAGCTGGGTTCCCTGAGAAAGTAACAACTCCCCCAAGCATTAGTTTCTTACTTATAAGTAGTTTACATTTTTATAGTCAACGAAGCGGTGAGCAACCTGCTGATAAGTTCCAAATTGTTGCCTCACAAAACGCATGCACCTTCAAGGGAACATTGTTAGCAAGCCATTCAATTTACGTCAAAGGCAATTAGGAACTTGCAATAAATGCTGGCTGGCCTTAGCAGTGATGCCTATATCCCATTAAAAAAAAAACAAAATAAATGCTATTAGGGAAAAAATTTCAAACCCAATGAGATAATGGGAAATTATTAACCAATCCAAAAGCAACCTTTCACCAAACTGCCAGTCATTATAAAATCTGCTTATTTCTAACTTGAAATAATGAGTTAGTCATAGTGGCAGGACAGAAACACACACGTCAGTCCAACAAGTCCACGCCGAACATAATTCCAAACCAAACCAGTCCCACCTGCCTGCTACTGACCCATATCCCTCCAAACCTTTCCTATTCATGGATTTATTTAAGTGCCTTTAAACCCTGTAACTGTGCCAACATCTGCCACTTCCTCAGGAATTGCATTCCACAGGCGAGCCATCCTGTGTAAAAAATGTACCCGTGTGCTTAAACCGCTCTCCTCCTACCTGAAAAATATGCCCAGAGTCTTGAAATCCCCAACCTAAGGAAAAGACAACTACCACTAACCCTATCCATACCATGATTTTATAGACCTCTATGCTCTTTCCACTGGCTCTTCTAAAGCTTCCTCATTTCGGCTCCTGTAAAGTGCCTGTCCATCACCTGGGCCTGCGCACTATGGAGTCTAGCTGATATCTGAATCATACCTGAAGCATTTTGATCAGTAACAAACATGTTTTCCCAACACAAAAGCATAATGAGTTGGAGAATACACCACAAACTTAATGTCACCACAGCAAAGTAGAAGGCATATGAAAGAGGCATGCAAAAAAACTATCACCTGATTTTGATAGTGTCACTCAGTTTTTAGATGTGTATCCACTTTTATATACATATGGCTATGGTCAACCAAAAGAACGGAATGGGGTTAGGATATATAGTCTCCTTTTAAGATGTTGACACTATACAATATCCAAGTTAATGTCATACATCTTCCCACGATCAATTGTTTTTGTAGCCTCATTTTAGTTGTATGTCTCACTGGGAGGAGGCAACAGCAGGCAAATAGATTGATAGAACAAGAAACTTGCATTAATATCTTTAAGTCAGATGGGCAAGTATGGAAGTAGCTTTGAATATGGAACTGAATCTACATTCAAAGGGAGATTATATCAAATGTGGTTATCCAATACTATTCCTCACTCTTTCAGTCTCTTATAGTGTATTTAAAGTGTTACATAGACCTCGTGATAAACGCAGAAGTGCTATGTACACATTTCGTATCTTGATTCCAATGTCAAAATGGTCACTCTGAACTATTAGGCTTATAAGTTACATCTACATGTAATCAATACGTGGCACTTTAAAACACACCAAGTGGTGATGTAATGTAGGGAAGGTAAAAGCACGACTAGAACTTCTGGATATCTCAAGAGAGAACTGAGAATTATTGTCAATTTGACTACTTGTAGAATATAAAACAATCACTATATTTAAAGATTTACAGTTCATACAATTCGACACTAATTCTCCTTCTCCATCTGTTTCTTTTGATGGTTCCTACAGCACCAATCTAAAAGACTTATTCATCTGTATCCTTCATCTGCCATAAATAATTTTGGATGGGATATCCAATGATCAGTTTGATATACTTTCCCTTTGTCACACACACATTTTATGAAAAGATGACCAGTGCATATAAAAACCTATTAGCTTACTTCAGGATGATTCCGGCTGTCTTGGGTTCTAAAAGATTCATTAGTTTAAAAACTCACTGAATTCAGCAAAGGTTATGGGGATTTCTCCAATTATTGACAAATAAAGTGATTTAACAAGTACTACAATATTCACTAGCACTGAGTATTGACTCTTAAGAGGATAATTTTAGTCGGATGGATGTATCCTGGTTCCTACTGGTCTCTCTGAAGGAAATAAAAATGGAAGCCATCAACAGAAAACCATTGTATTTAAACGGGCATTCTTAGCAAATAGCTGTCGAGCTCTTCGTGTGAACAGAGCTGGTTCAAATAGCTCATTGACTGCCTTTTGCCTGCTAATAATCTGAAGACGTGGGCAGGGAACATGAGTACCACACAGAACATTCGTCCCCATTTTGCTTGCGACCAGCCACACTTCAATAAATCATGAAATGGTCACCTGACAGAAAGCCCACTTAAACCGTTAACCATAGATTCTGAAGACTGTACCACCAAACTGTGCTAACTTTGAGTTTCACTACAGATTAGTATCCATCCTGTTCAAACATTTATGTGTGTATCACACCAGATGTGGCTGGGCTCCACACAATTCAGTCACTGTTCCACAGAGAAAATCAAACTATTCTATCAAGCAAAACATTGTTGTTAACCAATTGCAAAAGGGATGATCACCTTATTGGGATTGCATTATAGACCCCCTAATAGTCAGAGGGATATCGAGAAACAAATTTGTACGGAGATCTCAGCTATCTGTAAGAATAATAGGGTGGTTATGGTAGGGGATTTTAACTTTCCAAACATAGACTGGGACTGCCATAGTGTTAAGGGTTTAGATGGAGAGGAATTTGTTAAGTGTGTAGAAGAAATTTTCTGAGTCAGTATGTGGATGTACCTACTAGAGAAGGTGCAAAACTTGACCTACTCTTGGCAGGGCAGGTGACTGAGGTGTCAGTGGGGGAGCACTTTGGGGCCAGCGACCATAATTCTATTAGATTTAAAATAGTGATGGAAGAGAATTGATGTTATAAATTGGAGAAAGGCCAATTATGACAGTATTAGGCAAGAACGTTCAAAAGCTGTTTGGGGGCAGATGTTCGCAGGTAAAGGGATTGCTGGAAAATGGGAAACCTGCAGAAATGAGATAACAAGAATCCAGAGAAAGTATATTCCTGTTAGGGTGAAAGGAAAGGCTGGTAGGTATAGGGAATGCTGGATGACTAAAGAAATTGAGGTTTTGGTTAAGAAAAAGAAGGAAGCATATGTCAGGTATAGACAGGATAGATCGAGTAAATCCTGAGAAGATATAAAGGCAGTAGGAGTATACTTATGAGGGAAATCAGGAGGGCAAAAAGGGGACATAATTCTATTTGCCAAAGCGATCTTAAGGAGAATCCAAAGGTTTTTACAAATACATTAAGAACAAAAGGGTAACTAGGGAGAAAACAGGATCCCTCAAAGATCAGAAAAGCGGTTTTTGTGTGAAGCCACAAGAGACACTAAACGAGTATTTTGCATTAGTGTTTACTGTGAAAAAGGACATGGAAGATATCGAATGTAGGGAAATAGATGGTGACATCTTAAAAAATGTCCATATTATAGAGGAGGAAGTGCTGGATGTCTTGAAATGCATAAAAGTGGATAAATCCCCAGGACCTGATCAGGTGTACCCTGGAACTCTGTGGGAGGCTAGGGAAGTGATTGCTAGGCCTCTTACTGAAATATTTGTATCATCAATAGTCACAGGTGAGGTGCCAGAAGACTGGAGATTGGCTAACATGGTGCCACTGTTTAAGAAAAGTGATAAGGACAAGCCAGGGAACTATAGACCAGTGAGAGCCTGACGTCGGTGGTGGACAAGTTGTTGGAGGGAATCCTGAGGGACAGGATGTACATGTATTTGGAAAGGCAAGGACTGATTAGGGATAGTCAACATGGTTTTGTGCGTGGGAAATCATGTCTCACAAACTTGATTGAGTTTTTTGAAGAAGTAAAAAAGTGGATTGATGAGGCCAGAGCAGTAGATGTGATCTATATGGACTTCAGTAAGACGTTCAACAAGGTTCCCTGTGGGAGACTGGTGAACAAGTTTAGAGCTCATGGAATACAAGGAGAACTAGCCAGTTGGATACCGAACTGGCTCAAAGGTGGTGGTGGAAGGCTGTTTTTCAGACTGGAGGCCTGTGACCAGTGGAGTGCCACAAGGATTGATGCTGGGTCCACTACTTTTCATCATTTCTATAAATGATTTGGATGTGAGCATAAGTAGGTACAGTTAGTAAGTTTGCAGATTACACCAAAATTGGAGGTGTAGTGGAAGTGAAGAAGTTTACCCAGATTACAACAGGATCTTGATCAGATGGGCCAATGGGCTGAGAAGTGGGAGATGGAGTTTAATTCAGATAAATGTGAGGTGCTGCATTTTGGGAAAGCAAATTTTAGCAGGACTTATACATTTAATGGTAAGGTCCTGGGGAATGTTGCTGAACAAAGAGACCTTGGAGTGCAGGTTCATAGCTCCTTGAAAGTGGAGTCACAGGTAGAAAGGATAGTGAAAAAGGCGTTTGGTATGCTTTCCTTTATTGGTCAGAGTATTGAGTACAGGAGTTGGGAGGTCATGTTGCAGCCGTACAGGACATTGTTTAGGCCACTTTTGGAATCTTGTGTGCAATTCTGGTCTCCTTCCTATCGGAAAGATGTTGGGTAACTTGAAAGGGTTCAGAAAAGATTTACAAGGATTTGCCGGAGTTGGAGGATTTGAGCTATAGGGAGAGGTTGACTAGGCTAGGGCCATTTTCCCTGGAGGGTTGGAGGCTGAGGGGTGACCTTATAGAGGTTAATAAAATCATGAGGGGCATGGATAGGACAAATAGACAAAGTCTTTTCCCTGGGGTGGGGGAGTCCAGAACGAGAGGGCATAGGTTTAAGGTGAGAGGGGAAAGATATAAAAGGGACAACATTTTCACGCAGAGGGTGGTATGTGTATGGAATGAGCTGCCAAAGGAAGTAATGGAGGCTAGTACAATTGCAACATTTAAAAGGCATCTGGATGGCTATATGAACTGGAAGGGTTTGGAGGGATATAGGTCAGGTGCTGGCAGGTGAGACTAGATTGCGCTGGGATATCTGGTCGGCATGGACGAGTTGGACCAGGATTTGGAGGGACGTAGGCCAGTGCTGGCAGGTGGGACTAGATTGGGGTGGGATATCTGGTCGGCATGGACGAGTTGGACCAAAGGGTTTGTTTCCGTGTTATACATCTCAATGTATATACATCTCAATTTAATGACTGTCTCAAGACTTCACATTGATATCAACAGAACCAGATAACTCATTATTTCTAGTGAAAGTTAAGGTCCAAGTGCATCAAAAGCATTTTATCCTACACCATACAGATGACTGGTGCTCTCAAGATAAACATGTAACACTAAATAATGAGAGCAAAATATTTAGGAATGATTATCTAAATTAGCATGTGTACCAATAGAAAACACAAGCCAGAACCTACAAGACGCATGATCTGGACTTGAATATTTACAGAAGAAAGATGATCACCCTAACGCATTGATTACCTCAATAAAATAAAAATGGATAAAATTTGAAAGCTCAAGATTTCAGCACCGACTATATAGATCTCTAAAACTCAGTGGAAATTTGAAGAGGTCTCCTAGAGTTTCAGGAGAACTTTACCAAGAACTACAGGCAATACTACAACATGTTGCAACTTCTTAGCGAAGCCGAAGAATGGACTGGGACAGATGACAAAATAATCGAACAAAAATTCAGACGTGTTACCACAGATGGTTGATAAGTAGTAGATACTTGAGACTAACATTAATCTTACATGGAATCAAACTCTTAAAAGAAAACATTTTAAACACTAAACAAGTACCTAATATGAAGGGAAATGGAATAGGGGAAGGTGATTGGGGTTAAAATAGTAAGACCTGCCTTGGCCAACAAAATTGCAAATGAGAGTCAATGAGCTATTTGAACTATTTCTGTTCACTTGAAGACCTAAACAGCCATTTGCCACTTTTATATTTCTCAGAAGTAATCTTGGAAAAAGATTTCTAGGACAGCTACAAAGAGAGAGATTATTTAAAAAAACAAATAAAATGTAATCGAGACAATTGAGTAGAATGGACAGCACTAATCAAGAATTAGTCAAATTAAATGCAAATAACAGGTTTTCTGGAGTTTTAAATCACATACCTGTAGCACATTACTCTCAGCTTCTTCACCAGTGATAACTTCCACCTTTTCCAACAAGCATTTCTTGGCTGTTGCTTTGGTGTAAGCAGCTGCTGATTCCTCTAGTGATTCAGTCACATTGTTTACTAGAATTAAACAAAGATAATTACTCCTTGCATATATTTGAGGTTTCATTGGACCCCATAATGCTCCACACCAATTCAGTTTTCAAATGCAGTAACCTTTGTTCCATAAATAAATGCAGCAATGATCTGTGCTCACACCACTCCATAAAACAAATTAAAATCCTACAATGCTAGCATATAAAATATACTGTGTTAAAGGTCTGGAAACTAAAACTAAATACTGTAAACGTTGAGGAACTGAAATGAAAACAAAATGCTGGAAATATTCAGCAGGTCAGAGAGCAGCTTGAAGTTAAAAGTAGAATTGACACTTCAGGTCAATAATAACTTGTGTTCTGATTAATATTATCAACTAAAATCTTTTCTTCTCTTCACAAGCCCTGCCTGGACTGCTGAGTATTTGCAGTAGTTTCTGTTTTTATGAAAGGCTGGTGGAACTACGAATAATATCCCATACCTAACCAGTCAGTAGCTTTCTCAGGTGTAGCTTCCGGTAATGGTTCAGGAAGAGATCCTGATGGAACAGGTACATTTTCTCCAAATAGCTGCTCTTTGTTGCTTTCAATGCTCACATCACCTGCTCGTGGTAAGCTCTGTAAATATAATGAATAATTCTAGGTATATTACTGATCATCTCTTCGCTACCATATTACAATCTTAAAATTCACACAACACCAGGTTATAGTCCAACAGGTTTAATTGGAAGGCCCACTAGCTTTCGGAGCGCCGCTCCTTCAACCACCTGATGAAGGAGCAGCGCTCCGAAAGCTAGTGTGCTTCGAATTAAACTTGTTGGACTATAACCTGGTGTTGTGTGATTTTTAACTTTGTACACCCCAGTCCAACACCGGCATCTCCAAACCATATTACAATCTATATTCAAATATAGCAAATGATTACAACCTGTCAGCCAACAATTAACGTCCATACCATGTTAAGCTACTAAAAATCTTCAAACTATTCAACAGATCTACTCCAAATATGTCAAGTTATATATGTTAGTGACTGTCTTCTACTTGACACTTGCCATCTTGCAATAATCGGTACAAAGTGAAGAGGATATACGAATTAAATGTTTAATTTGCTGTACTCACCAATACCCGCTCACTCATGTTCTCCCCAAACACAAACTTGGCACTTCTTGCGTTACTATCTGCATTTTCTCCAGAGTCCAACAGACTGTAGTTGACAGATAAAAATAAATAAATATATAAATAATATCCAACAAATTGGGCAGAAATATATCAGGTGCAATCAGCATGGTTAAGTGCAAAGAACTACACATTTGAAGAATTGCAGAGGGAAGAGCAGATACATTTAATTAATGTTGTCAAACTCTTTCTAGAAGAGTTAGGAAGTGTATTGGATTGGGAATCAGGCTCAATATTTAGTGGAAGAACATACAAATTAAAAGGAGTAAACCTTCAGCCCTTTGAACCTGCTGCAGTTGATCTGACTCTAAATTTCTCCTGTTCATAGCTCCTTGAAAGTGGAATCGCAGGTAGATAGGATAGTGAAGAAGGCATTTGCTTTGCTTTCCTTTATTGGTCAGAGTATTGAGTACAGGAGTTGGGAGGTCATGTTGTGGCAGTACAGGACATGAGTTCGGTCACTGTTGGAATCTTGAGTGCAATTCTGGTCTCCTTCCTATCGGAAAGATGCTGTGAAACTTGAAAGGGTTCAGAAAAGATTTACAAGGATGTTGCCAGGGTTGGAGGATTTGAGCAATAGGGAGAGGCTGAACAGGCTGGGGCTGTTTTCCCTGGAGCGTCAGAGGCTGAGGGATGACCTTATAGAGGTTTACAAAATTATGAGGGGCATGGATAGGGTAAATAGGCACAGTCTTTTCCCTGGGGTCAGGGAGTCCAGAACTAGAGGGCATAGGTTTAGGGTGAGAGGGGAAAGATATAAAAAGAGACCTAAGGGGCAACCTTTTCACACAGAGGGTGATACAGGTATGGAATGAGCTGCCAGAGGAAGTGGTGGAGGCTGGTACAATTGCAACATTTAAGAGGCATTTGGATGGGTATATGAATAGGAAGGGTTTGGAGGGATATGGGCCAGGTGCTGGGAGGTGGGACTAGATTGGGTTGGGATATCTGGTTGGCATGGACAGGTTGGACTGAAGGGTCTGTTTCCATGCTGTACATCTCTATGACTATGACTAAGTTCACTCTCATAATAAGGTCAAGGTTGATACTTGGATTTTGGTAACATCACTTAGGGGTAAGAGCTTTCGACAATAAAAGAAAACTTATCGCCCCAAAGACAGCCTTACCAAGATGAGAATCTGGCAATCTCAAATTTCAGATACTGACATTAAGAACATCAACAGACTTGAGAAAGACTAAAATCGGTGATAAAAGGAGTTAACTATTACTCAACTTGAGAAACACTGCAAAACTACATCTTTATCACTTAGGTAAGTTTGAAGTGCATGGACAAAGACAATATTCTTTACAAATGCCCTTAGATGCCCTTAAAGAACATCCAAACCTCATTTCTAAACAGAACTAACAACATGTTATCAATTGTCCCTGGCAGTCCTGGAGTTGGAAGTTCCAGGTTTTACTGATTCTATATGAATAATTAAATTTAGCCACTTACTTTGCCGTGTTTTGTTTGATGTACTGGAGGAAGTAGTTGGTTGCTGGCAATGTTTCTCCATCCGCAGAACTTTGCTTCAGAGGACATGTGAAATCACTGCCCTCCATCATCTGCAACATATCACATATAACAGATATGCACAAACTAGAATATGGGTCATCTCTATTACAAATTCCCAACACCATCAGCTGGTCTTGCCAGTCTCTCGACACTCTCTAGTTTTTACTGAGTGTTACATAATAGATAGAAAAAGTCAAGGTGAATTTTACTTTCTAAATATTTAAGTTATCGAGCTTCAGAACAAGCTGCTAATTTCAAAACAAAGTAAAACTGAAAACTAACTTTTCTGTATTAGGAGTGAGAGGTTTGTTTTTGACTATTTGCACTTTTCTGATCTGTTAGTGACCTGCAGTGGCAGGAAGGCATATGGGATGTGCAGAGGTCCACAGCAATTGATTCACAAGCTTCTGCTAATAGTTTTGTGGCAGGTTGAGGGAGTGGAACTGTTTGAAAAAAAACATCAATTAAGGAAAGCTCAGTTACAAAGTTACCCCAGGGAAGAACTATTATGACAGCAGTTCAAGAGGAGTGGGAGTTGCGCTATCCTGGATGAGAAAAACAACAGTATACGGCAATATGGACCAAACTACACCTAGGCTGTTTTGGGATGGTGGGGGAAATTGAAGAGGTGTTGTACAGCATATAAGCTGTGAAGAAGGGAAAGCACTGGTGTATGTTGGCTTTGGGGCACTGGGGAGAAAATGCATGTGAGGAAAGGATGAAATGGCTTGGAATGGGGATAGAAGGAATAGAAGGGAGGAGTGGTACAGAAAGATTGAGATGATTTAGGATCATGGGATAGCAAAGGAAGGAATGAGAAATAGCAATGAGGGGTTGGATGGGAAAGCTGGAATAGTAAAGCATCAATTAGCATTGGCAGATTGGGAGGGAGAGGATGGCATCAGATGGCCAGTAGTGAAAGAATAGAATGAGGGTGGCATTGTAGGATTGGTGAAAGGAGCGAAAGGGCTGGCATGATGGTTCAATGTACAAATTTTGATTATGAATATTTTATAGGACTCTGCTAGCATTCCAAGAAACATCTTTTACAGAACAAAAGAACTTTCAGGAACAGAAAATCCCAACAAACCTAATTTTAGTTTGATATCAATCCCATTCTTTCAATATTGCTCCCTTCAAGAAACTATCCCATATGAATTGTCAAAGGGATGACAGAAGGATGAAGCATAAATCCCAGCACAGGAATTTGGTAAAATGGCTGTACATTTTTTCTTTATACTTTTATAACTCAGGTCCCTTAGTATTAAAATTCTACTGTAGTGAACTACTTGCTGGAGGCAGTTTTGAATTCACGTTGTTATTAAGAAAACTTCATGGAGTCTTTTCAAATAAAGCAAGTTTAATTTCCTCAAGCAGTTTTTCATATTTTAACATTTCAGAGATTAGGAATCATCATTATAGTAACTCTCCACATAAATTCAAGGTGAAAATATGCTTCATACATTTGACAAGTCGACTGTACATCATTTATCTTATTCAGCTAGAATCCATAAACTCTTAACTTTATCTTTTTTTTAAAAACGCTATCTTAAGAGTGACTGTAATATATAGCTTTTTAACTTCGCTCCTTATCTCTTTCTACCTTATTCTTAAGTTTGTGTATCTAAGATGGCGCTGTGTGGCGAATATAAAAAAAATTTTCACAGTACTCCTATATTTTTGTACTTGAGTACCCGAGACAATAAAGTCTAAATCTAAACTCTTAGTATTCAGGTCTGGTGTCTTGTCCTCTCTGCCTCTTTCAAATTGGTTGCGCTGATTAAACAAGGCAATCTTCCCCCTTGCAATCAGCACTTATGCTTTTGCTGAGTCTGGCTGGGTGAGAGGTAGCTTGAGCCATATATTGCATCATGATCTCCAAATGTAAAATATCAAAACATAGTACTACTCCAATGTGAACAATAAGTTTACTTTGCTGCTACGCTTACAATTTTCCCTTTTATGAGGGGTATAGCCACTGTATTGCCAACATTTTCATTCCTAGTGCACTTATAGGGTCCAGAAGTTTCTCATGTCCTTTAGTCTACTTAAAGTTAGGAGAGAAGCATTCCCAACACACAATTATTTTCATGACCTACCTCTACACTAACGACAGGAACTTGGACAATTACAAGCCCAATTTTTCCAGGATCAAATTACTATAATTATTTCAAGAGACTACTAAATGAAGTGTGATATTCCTCTCTGGCTGCAGCTGTGCTGAATCTTAACTCCTATTGTGTTGGACAAAGTACATGCAGGTCATTCTGCTATAATGCATGTTTCGTCAACACAAAATGGCTACAACGCAATTGATGAATAGGGACGCTGTTTCTAAAGTGTGAACTTTTAAACGTGTGTTGGCCATAATGCGATTGAATCACCAACACTTTAAGTGCTGTTTTTATTGTGAGGTTTTTTATAGCGAGGGATTGCACAAGAATGCAACCACTGCGTTATAGACGAACTATCTGTATTGCTTTGTGTCCACTTTCTCAGTGGAAGCTTGAATGTAAACTTCTGGAATTTGAACAAATTTCACAGAACTGCACAAGAGTTGGTAAAAAGGTTCAGGGAAAGGTACAGACACAAACAGCAAGGAACTGTGAAACGTGGAAAGGAGAAAAATTACAGCATATAAAAACTCGAGCACAAATACAAAAGACAGCTCCACACCGAGTTTGGGCCCTTGGTCAAAAATGCAAAAAGTCAATGCAAAATATGAACTTCCTTTATTTTTACCTGGATGCTTACACGCACAATGCATCCTCTTCCACAAAACATAGGAAAGATAACTAAGAAATGAAAATAAGGTTCTTTTAATGCCTTTCCATTACCTCAAATGGATCTCTGTAAACCATCTGTCCATAAGACACAGGAGCAGAAGTTAGGCCATTCAGCCAGAGTCTGTTCTGCCATTCAATCATGGCTGATGAGTTTCTCATCCCCATTCTCTCACCATTTCCCAGTAACCCTTGATCTTCTTGTCAATCAAGAACCTATCTACTTCAGTCTTAAACACCTGGCCTCTGCAGCCTTCTGCGGCAGTGAATGACAACTGTCACTTATTTTCAGCATGCCTATGTTCATAATTCACCTAACCTCAGATAAATTTAGATTAAAATATCCTTAGAATCGTAGAGACGTACAACTCAGAAACAGACCCTTCAGTCCAACTCGTCCAAGCCAACAAAATATCCCAACCTCATCTCGTCCCATTTGCCAGCACTTGGCCCATATCCCTCCAAACCCTTCCTGTCATTAACACATCCAGATGCCTTTTCAATGTTGCAATTGTACCAGCCTCCACCACTTCCACTGGCAGCTCATTCCATACATGCACCACCCTCTGTGTGAACAGGTTACCCCTTAGTTCCCTTTCATAATCTTTCCCCCTCACCCTAAACCTGTGCCCTGTTGTTCTCAACTCCTTGGGTTTGTCTATTTGCCCTATTCATGCCCCTCATGATTTTATAAACCGTTACCAGGTCACCCCTCAGCCTCTGGTGCTCCAGGGAAAACAGCTCCAATCCAATCAGCCTCTTCTTATAGCTCAAATTCTCCAACCCTGGCAACATCCTTGTAAATCTTTTCTGAACCCTTTCAAGTTACACATTATCTTTCCGATAGGAAGGAGACCAGAAGTGCACACAATATTCCAAAAGTGGCCTAATCAACATCCTGTACAGCTGCAATATGACCTTCCAGCTCCCATACTCAATACCCTGACCAATAAAGGAAAGCATACCAAATGCCTTCCTTGCTATCCTATCTACCTGTGACTCTACTTTCAAGGAAAGTACTTTAAGTCCTCTTTTTTCAGCAACACTCCCTAGGGCCTCACCATGAAGTATATAGGTCTGACTCGGATTTGCTTTTCCAAGATGCAGCACCATGCATTTATCTAAATTCAACTCCATCTGCCATTCCTCAGCCCATTGGTCCTTCTGATCAAGATCACATTGTAATCTAAGGTAACCTTCTTTGCTGTCCACTACTTTCCAATTTTGGCATCATCTGCAAATTTACTAACTACACCTCCTATATTCACATCCAAATCCTTGTTCAACTTAAATCTGCTGTCCTCTTTTCTTTCATCCACATTTTACTTTCTTTGGTTCTATTAACTTTCGATTTAGATTATTTTACAGATACTAACAAACTCATTCTGCATTCACAATATTTATTGAAATTAAAAGAATCATTTGATACATAATGCATGCACTTCTTGCTCTATCTACTTTTAATTTCCTACACGCGACCAGAATCTTTCAACTCAATTGTTTATTGCATTACTTTTTCAATGTTATTATCTTTGACTCAGCACTCACTAGGTAAAGAATTCCATGCTTTAGTAGCTCTGGGAAAAATCACTCCTCAGTTGTTCCACATTTTTCTAAAAATAATGCTTCTTATTCCTTTTTTTAAAACTAATTAGTAAATCACGAGGAGCAATATTTCATCGTTGTCTCAGATCCTTTTTATTATTTTGACAATCTTGCCCTTAAAGCTCTTCATTCCAATGAAAATTCCCAATGTTTTGATCAAGACTGCTGTTCTCCGTTTCATATTGCTGGCCTGCTAATGTTCGCGTCCCATGCCCTTTACTGTGCTAGAATGATATTCAACAAACTCAAAGAACAGCAACTCAACTTGAATTAATCATTTTGCAGGTTTTAAAAATCAATTTAGCATCCCAACTATGTCAGACCCTGGTTACATTTTGTTTTGTTTCCTTCTCTGCATGCTTTTGCCTTAATCTATCTTTCCTACTGCTTTTGCATTTGGAAGGCAGCAGCTCATTATTCTGCCTTTCACACCTTCCTTGAATACATCCTGCGTTTCTTTCTTTATCCCATTTCCACTCCCTTTAGCTCTCAGTCATACAACATGGAAACCAGCCGTTCGGTCTGACTAGTCCATGTCGGACATGTTCCCAAACCAATCTATTCCTACCTGCCTGTATTTGGCCCAGATCCCTTCAAACCTTTCTTATTCATATACTTATCCAAATGTCTTTTAAACTGTACCTACATCCACCACTTCCTCTGGCTATTCGTTCCATACTCTAATCACTTTGTATAAAAAAGTCCAATTCTGCAACAACAGCTATTTGTCATTTAATATCTCCCACATTCAACCCGATCACAGATGTTTCCTTTTGTTTTTTCAATCCCTTATCCCACTTTCACTTGTTCAAAACGTTTTGCATTTCTAACATTTCCCAACATTGAATAAAAGGTCTTAAAACATTTATTCTGCTTCTCTCTTCATAATTACCACTTGACCTGCTGAGTATTTCCAGCATTTTCTAGTTTTATTTCAGTTTTCCAGTACCTAAAGTATTTTGCTTTTGTGGAAGTGCTCAGGCTCTGGTAGCTATATAATATAAGCAGTTATGCACCCATAATGGGGCCCTCTTGTGACACAGTGGTAGTGTCCAGAGGTGTGTTTATAACTTCGCTGAAAAGGCTAATTAGAAAAATAAGTTATTGAAAAATGTATTAAAAGAGTGGAACTTTGTTCTTGTTCTATTTTGATAGTATCTTTCTTGTGACACCACAATGTACACCAAAGCAAAATCCTTGTTGATAGAATAAGGAAAGAATCATTTGACCATCATGCAAACAGCTATTTACTCCAATATATCTGACAATGAATGAAAATTCAGATATCAGAAGCTTGCGACCTTTCATTTTCAATCTCCCAGCATCTGTCTAAAACTACTTTTCACCCGTTGAGTATTTCTATCTTGTATCATCAGCAGTTGGATGGCTCGTACTACTTACTCTTACAAATATACAAACAAGGAATGACATAAGGCCACGCTGCCCACCACGCCTGCGCTGCAATTCAATATGATCAAAAATGATCTCATTTTCACCTCAACTTCACATTCCTGCATATCCCGATAATCTTTCATCTCCGTGATATTCAAGAATAAGACTCATTTCTACCTTAAAAATATTTAAATATTCTGCATCCACTGCCTTTTAAGGAAGAAAATTCCAAAGACTCTCAACCACCCTCAGACAAAATGCGTTTCCTCATCCCGTCTTAAACCGGCAACTTCCTGTATTTAAACTATGACACTAAGTCTAGATTCTTCCACAAGTATCATAGAATCTCTACTGTGTGGAAGCGGGCCATTCAGCCCACTGAATCTACAGTAACCCTCCGAAGAGGATCCCTTCCATACCCATGCCCTCTACCCTGTCCAAGTCATCCTGCATTTCCAGGTGACTAACCCACCTACCCTGCACATCCCTGGACACTTTGGCCAATTCACTTAATTTGCACATCTTTGGACTGTGAGAGGAAACCCTTGCAACATGGGGAGTATGCAAACCCCACACAGACAGTCACCAACCAGAGCCATTGTGCAACCCAAAGACATCCTTTTGACATCCATCTGGTCAAGTCCCTCAGGATCTTTTATGTCTCAGTTAAGTTACTTCTAACACTTCCAAACTCTACAACACACAGACCTAGCCAATCTGGCCTTTCCTTGTATGGTAATCTACTCAATCCAGTTATTAATCTAGTAAACATTCTTGATTTATACATCCTGTTACAAATGCAACTCTATGGCTTTTTTAATGTAAGTATAGAAAAAATATTATTAATAAACTAACATTGAATTTACAAATTACTATAGCTTTGTTTCTTTAGTACTTTGTTGTCCTTTATCTCTGAGTTACTCTGATTTCTAGGGTCCAACTTTCCTTTCACAATTAAAATTCTTACTGCCATTGATGTAGAAGACATGTAATTCAGGAACATTTTATATAACTCATCGCAATTGTTCCAATTTCTTATTATCGTTCATCAATTCATTCATAAACATGACTGATGCTTCATTTCCATACACTAAACTTTCAAATAGATTCTTGCTATAGTGTTAGATACATATTACGTATGTTTAAATCACTTAACTGAACACTTCCACTCTTCACCTATCAATATCAAACAATGGAAAAGCTTAAACAAATAAATGACTCAGGAAAGTAATTAACCAAACCATATGAACCCAAAACAAAACTATTCTATGCAAGCCTATATTACAGGACGGGTTGTGAGAACATTGAACACCACAAGTGGACTTTTCAAAAGTGGAATAACATAAACCTTCACTCTGTCTTGAAGATTTTCCCCAAACACGAAGTTCGTCTGTTCCATAAGCTGTTCGGGTTGCTCCTGGCTATCCAACTTTTCTTCCTTCTCATCTACTTCACAGCTGCTCTTGGACTCTGATGATTCAGCTAACTTTGTATTCTCCTGGAAATATGGAGAAATAATTTTAAGTAAACAAACAAGTAACCTAAATATCAGGCAATAAGAATTTATAAACAAACTTTCCAATCCCCACTTCAGGGGCACCTTGCCAAACAAAAAGAGTGACTGCCTCAAAGGTTCTTCCACTATCATTATTACTATAAATTTAATCTGCACTTAAAACAAGAGCTTTAACAGACAAAGGAATGTTACATTCTTCCTCATTCAGTCAACCTCGACATACAAATAGTTGCGTACCAAAGTTCAAGATATGGTTCCACCGTTGGCTCAGTTGGTAAACTAGTGCCCAGTGTAGAACTGAGCCATACAACCAAGAAGATCCAAGGTTCGATTCCCTGGTCTATCCTGAGTTAGCTGATCTCAGCTGCAGCAGGTGTACAGGTGCTCCAATTGGCCTTAGTTCCCCTGGGCTAGGGAGGAGAGAAAAAAATAATCAGCCAGGTCTCCCACTCCTGATCATTATCCAGTGACTTGCTAGAAAGTGCATTTGCGGTCATCGGACAAGGACAGGATTGGCTTGGCTGTGCTGCCTCCCAGGATTATGTCACTTTCTTCCTTGACAGATTCTGCTCTGCTGATTTCCAGAACATTGCACCATCACTTCTCAAGCTGATTCTTACTTATTGCCTAACCATGATGACCCTTGATTGGATACAAACAAGTTCACATCTGTGATTCCCTCGACTTTCCATTACTGCTCTCAAGTATACTCCAGCAGCACCAAGATCATCAATACCCAATCAAGGCACTCAAACAAGGAAACAGGTAAGTTGGCTAAACACAATCCAAAGCTAAAGTATCTCAAGCTCACTAGGTTGCTCTTAGTCACCACTTTCTCCACACCCTCTAAATCACATCCAGCCTCAAAACCTGGACTACCAACATCTCCAGATAGTTTAGCTGCTTAACGACCTTGTAACATCTTCAGCCAGATGACATCACATTGCTGAATCTACAAACATCTGGCAGCTATTAGAAGTTTGGCTTGCAATTAAATGTGATACTATCAAACTACATCTTGATTTCTTCAGCTATTATACATGCTATATGACTGAAAGGCTTGATGTACCTTTGGCTCATTCAAATTCTCACCACTGTGATTTCAAGCTCCTCCTCCTATTTTCTACTTCTTTCATGCTACGTTGTCATTTCATCTCAGTACTTTCAAACCCCTGATACCCAGTTGCTGACTTCCCTGTCTCCTTCAGTACTATATTTACATTACTTGCCATATAGAGACCAAACCTTTGTATGTTACGAAGTCTTGCACCCCAGACCACACCTGCCAACTTACCAACAACCTCAAAATCTTTTACAATGGAGAAAAAAAATTTATCCCACTGTTACCAAATACTCCTCCCCTCCATCCACCATTATTGTTAGTGTTTATCTTCTTGGAAACTGTCTTTAATTCTTCTTGCAACAAATTCACTTGTAGTTTGCCACTCTTATATCACAGTCTTGAAAGCACTTGACACATGACTGATTTCGAGGGTTCTGGCCAAAACGTCCACTCTCTTGCTCCTTGGATACTGCCTGATCTGCTTGTGCTTTATCCAGCACCACACTTTATCAACTCTGACTCTCCAGGATCTGCAGTCCTCACTATCACCACATGACTGATATTGTCATCCACTGTCAAGTTTGGTTCAATACGTTATTTATGATCAGATCCCCCTTTAGTTGTTAAATTGTGTGTCGATACAGGAATAATTCTGGTGGGTAAGGAGAAGTCCCGACTCCTCTTTTCTGTAAGAAAAATCTTAAAAGTTCTCCTCCCTCTTGCCTGAAAAAAGACAAGATAAATTCCTCAAAAATTTAACTTTAGAGACTGAAACTACCCAAATTACTATCTCACTGGAAACCTTTTATTCATCCCCTGACTCATTCTAGCTTCTTTCAACTAATTTATCTCATGAGATTCACCTCTTGCTCTCTTAAAACTTTCCCACTCAATTCCTAATTGCTTAATTACATTTCTTCACTCCTGCTTGAAAAATGGCACTAATGGCTTGATTTGTTTTAGTGTTGCCATTACCCTCTTAACAATGCTTACATTATCCCAGCCTCAAAGATAAACACACGCTATCAAGTTGTCTTATTTTGAAGTTCATCTTGAACATCCCCTTTGAATGTATTATTCACTTCCCTGTTCTGAGTTATCCTTTCTTGTAAAAATATATTTTCTAATCTACTTGTTCAGACATGTTATGGCACACCTCTGGAGCAGGTGAATGTAATCTTAGGCCTCATAGCTCCAAAGTAGGGGCACTACCACTGCATCACAGGAGCTATAACCTTTGTAATTTGAATATTTTCACCTTGCTCAAATCAACAGTCTGTGACAATGACTATGATACACCATCCCATGCTATCCTCTTGGACCTTGGTGGTATGTAAGGAAGCAAAAATAAACTCACATTTATTCAGTGTTTTTCCAGTCCTTAGGATGCCCTAAAGTATTTCATAGTTGATACACATGAATATGCCATCACCTTCCATTGCAGTTTTGCGTTGTGGAACTGCAGTTTCATACTTAATGTAACAATTCAATCTGTGCAATTAAAACAAAGGGTTCTCCTTCTTCCTCTGCATGACTACTCCAAAGTTGAATGATCCATTGCGACACTCCCTACCATCCCTTTTCCTCACCTAAATGCTTCCATGAATTATGTTAAAAATCTCACAACACCAGGTTATAGTCCAACAGGTTTAATTGGAAGCACACTAGCTTTTGTAGCGTCGCTCCTTCATCAGGTGGTAGTGGAGTGCTCAATCCTAACACACAGTTACATCACACTGTAAATTTTTGCTATAAACTTTGTGTGTTAGGATTGAGCCCTCCACTACCACCTGAAGGACACGGTCCGAAAGCTAGTGTGCTTCCAATTAAACCTGTTGGACTATAACCTGGTGTTGTGTGACTTTCAACTTTGTACACCCCAGTCCAACACCGGCATCTCCAAATCCATGAATTATGTCATCCATAGACAATCAGAACTACGTATATTAATGTAACTCAATGCTCTCCCACACGTTCCTTCAATGCCATAGCTACCTGTATGCAGGAACCAGAATTTTTGATAAAATGAAAATAAAAGCCAGTGTTGCAGGGCCCCCTTGAGACAACAATAAATCACAATTAATGCTGGAAATAAGCTCTAATATACTTGCCAGTGGGAAACTGAAAGAACGATGCAAATCCAAATGAATGCTCAGAAAAGGGATATTTTAAAAAATGGTTTTAACAATAACCTTAAAATTGGGAGGAGATCTGAAAAAAAAGGCAATGAACAATAGGTGTCCAAAGAAAGAATTTTGGATGGAGGGGAAATATAGGTAGGGGACAGAAGGAATTTGCAGAAATTAGGATGAAAATGACATTTTAAATTTATCCATTTGTAGGCCAATTTACATCACGGAGGATAGGGGAGACGGAGGCAGGTATTTGGAGCAGGAAGCTCACGGGAAGATAAAGGGTGGAGTGGCCTGCCAGGAATTAGCATCGCAACAGTCAAACCTGGAGGCAACACAAAATGTGAATAAAGATCTCAGCAGCAGAGTTAGCCAATGATGTAATATATAGATATGTGGGTTCAGTGATAGAATTGGAGAAAAACTGGAAACTCACCTTATTGTCTAACAGAATGCCAAGATGCCAACAGTACGATTCAGCCTGAAACAGCAACTGGGCAGGAAGATGGAGTCAATGGTAATAGAAGAGAGCTTGTGACAGGAGATGAAGATTAAGCCTTTGGTTGTTTTAATATTTAGCTGGGGAAAACTGCTGCTCAAACTGATGTGGACAAAGCAGCTTGACATCACAATCAAAAGGGCAAGTGATGCAGATGTAGTGTTGGGTGTTAGGTTCAGCCCATGGTTTCAGATGATGTTTCTAAGGCACAGCATGTTTAATTTTGAGGAAGAGGTGGTCACAGTAACAAGAATAGACCATTTAGACCCCCAGTCTGTTCTGCTATTCAATGAGATCATGATTGATCTAAAGGTAGATTAGAAAACCAATCAACTCCAAATACCCACCTTTGTGTCATATTCCACAATACATTAGATTAACAAAAACCTATCAATCTCAGTTTTAAAATTAACAATTGATATATCATCAGTAGTCACTTGCAGAAGGGAGTTCCAAATTTCTACCAACTTTTCAGCATAGAAACATTTTCTAATTTTACACCTGAAAGTAATGGCTTTAAATTTTCAAGCCAGATTCAGGTTCCTGAACAGAAATAATTTCCCTCAATGCATTCTTCTTAATAACTTGAAAACATCAACAAATCATGGCCTAACCTTTTAATTTCAAATACAATTAACTGTATTTTATGAGGACATTTATCAAACGTCCTTTGGAATTCTACATAAATAATATCCAGAGACATTCTCCTGTCCAGAGCATGAGCTATTTCTTCAAAATATTCAGAGTTGCCAGTCATGACTTATCCTTTATAAATCAATTCTGACTTTCTTGAAATCAGCTAAAACCGTTCAAGGTGTTTCATCACCCTATTCTTAAATAGAAATTGTGACAATGACACAACAGATCTCAGACCTGTCCACAACTCCCTTGTTTCCCTCTATGATCTTTCTTAAGTAGTGAATCGAGATGTGTAATTTTCCAATCTAAAGGAAGGGTTCCATACAAAGATAAGAACAGACCATTCAAAGTATCCAGAGGCAACAGTATAGGGAATGGGAAAATAAACCATGCTGGATATATCTCCATTTGACTGAATCACTGAATCCAACTGCCAGAAGTCTCACCGTTTGGGATAGCACCAGTGAGATGTTAAAGAAATATGACATGATCAACTGTGTGAAATACTGCAGTGTGTTATGGAAAGCAATGAAAACTAATGAACTATGGTTACAAGTACAGGGGACTCTCATCAGATTTTGGTTAGGGCCACTTAAGTACTGTGGAAGCAGCAGAAACCACATTGAAGAGAATCAAATGCAGCAGAGCTGGTTACAAACTGATAAGGTCATAACATCTTCAAAATTTGAAAGAAAACAATAGAGTCAGCAATGACTGCAGCTTTTGAAAGACAGTCCTGAAGAGAGGAAACCATCTACAATATCAGCAAGCACAAAGTAAAGAAAGAAAATTTAGGCAGTCAGCAACGCTTTGGGAATAGGATCACAGGAGCAAGAGGTTGGTCTCAGATTATGTTGGTCTTTATTTCAAAGGGAATTGAGTACTAAAAATATAGGGAGGTTTTGATAAAACTACACAAGACACTAGTGATACCACATATGAGATACAGTGTAGAGTTTTGGGCCCCGTACCTAAGGAAAGATATTCTAGCACTGGGGGCAGTCCAGAGGCTCACTATGCTGACACCAGGTACAGAGAGACTTTCTTATGAGGAGATGTTGAATAGGTTAGCCTGTACTCATTGAAATTCAGAAGAATAAGAGGCAAGCTTATTGAGATCTTCCACATTCTTAGGAACTTGCAGGAGAAAAACTAGAAATACTTCTTGACAATGAATTTTCTGTTCACACAATAGACAGAACAATATTTGGGTCAGAGACAAAGTAGATGAAATTGCCAAGCTCTTTCATAACTTCCGTCGACAACAGCACTTAACTTGGTTAACAATTGTTTGACAGTCACGCAACTGCGAGAGCCATGCAAACATGACATACTTTCAAAAGCATTTCACAACTTTTTCAGACGAATTGTCTATTTGAGAAAATTAGCAGCATGCTAAAAATGAAAGGAGAGATTATATATTCTAGCTCTTAGCATAAAGAAAAAGCCCAGTAACTAAATGTGATTCTCACTCTTCAGGTTAATCTGCAAATGTTAAATATCAATGAACTAACTGACTTCAAATTCCAGTCAAAGATCATCAACCACCTAAAAAAAAAGCTGTTCTCTCTACAGGTTCTGCTTGACTTGCATTTCTAGCATTTTATGATTCATTTCAGTTTTCCAACATCTGCAGCATTTTGCTTTTGTCAACTTAAAAATTTTTAGAATTCTTAGTCACTAATTTTCAGCAAACCGCACAGTGTAGATATTACACTGACCCTGTATTTTCTTCTATATACTATCATGCACATGTATGGTATAATTCTAAGAAAAACATGACTGCTCAACTTTGATTAGATTACCACAAATTAAATAATTCAACAGAAACTTTCCAACTGCAGAGGAATTTGTTGCAAAGCTAAATGGCACTGATCAACTATAAATTCAGCAAAGAAAATACTGGAAGACCCTGCTCATTGCCAAACTGCATGGAACTTTGTGACAGGCATGTTTGTAAACTTACAATCTAAAACATGGTAGTCACATTCCAGTCACTTACGCATTTTGTACCAATGAGGGCCAGGATTAGTTAGCAGTACACAGACAACATGGCTGCTTCCAATCAAACCTGAGGAACACAGCTTTTGATAAACACACTTTTTTAAGAAGAAGATTAATTTTAAGCAAAGTGACCAGAAATACATGCAAATTTGGTCTGTCATCTACAGAGGCTCAGGCCACATGCTACAGAATGAGTACTGAGTGTGCAGGTTAGCATTGACATGAAGGTATTAAGTTAGAGAAGATACAAGTTGTATGTTGTAGACACTGGTCAAAATTTAGCAATACAAGAAAAATATTACAGATTACTTCTGGTACATGTTAAAATGAAACACTATAATCAAATGAAATGCATTGTATCAATATTTAATTGATCTATCACTGACTTTCAAATATCTGGCTTCGAGTTTTGAGTCAGAAGTCTAAGCCACGAGTTGTGGTATTCATCGCAATGGAATATAGTGATGTGAGGTGGAGCAGGTCAGAACTTCAAACAGAAAATCTATAAGTCAAGGTCTCCATGAATACTATAGAATTTGAACTGCAGCAAAGCATCTTTCATCACCAGCCAGTCTGTCAAAACTCACCCTCTTTGATAAGCTTAATTTTCAGTCAAGCAGAGAAAACTCTTCCTAACCCAGAGGGGTCTCCTACAGAAGCAGGAGGTTAATGGTTTGGAAACTGGAACAGGGCTACAAAGGCAATTGTTTTCCCTATGAAGCTGCTGGTCTCACTACCTTTCAGTTATCGGTCTGACTACAGTTGAATCCATTAAACAAACAATGCAAATGCAGTCTTAGTAAAAACATTTTAATTGAAATCCCACCTCCTGGGTATGGTTGGCTGACCAATATCAGCATTTTTGCTGCTTCTACTAAATCTGAAATTGGAAAGGTTGGAGGAGTTGAGATTGTTCAAATTTGCTAAAATTCAATGTCAAGTGACATGATTTCCAAATGCTTTTTTCCCATACTAATGTCAGGTATTTTGAAAATTCTGTTCAGGTATATAATGATAACTCTGGAACAGTTAGGACTAACCTTAACTCTACTGCAGGTGAGACATGAACCCAAACCTTCTGGCTCAGAAAGACAATGCGACTGTGCCCCAAGAGCTTCTCCTCCTTCTTAATGTTAACCTTAGCAAACAGAAGGGCTTCTTTCAGTTCAATTATTTCTGTAGCCAGTTCCTACACAATATTTGCTAAATGTGAATAAAGTTACATTCCAAATATTCATCTAATGATGGCCCTTTTCTGCTGAACACACGAAGTTGTAACAGGTTGCAGCTGCACTGATTCTAACAGTTGCAGTAGTACTCTAAGTGTTATGAAACCGAGCACTAAGAGAAGAAGATTGAAAAAGTTACAAGGATATGGTTGATGTATTGTACTTTGTTATGCAATGGAGAAATACATTAATTTTACAGGGGCATTTGTACTAATGGCTGGATTAATGGTGCTGGAAGAGCACAGCAGTTCAGGCAGCATCCAACGAGCAGCGAAATTGACGTTTCGGGCAAAAGCCCCTCCATCAGGAATAAAGGCAGTGAGCCTGAAGCATGGAGAGATAAGCTAGAGGAGGGTGGGGGTGGGGAGAGAGTAGCATAGAGTACAATGGGTGAGTGGGGGAGGAGATGAAGGTGATAGGTCAAGGAGGAGAGGGTGGAGTGGATAGGTGGAAAAGAAGATAGGCAGGTCGGACAAGTCAAGGAGACAGTGCTGAGCTGGAAGTTTGAAACTAGGATGAGGTGGGGGAAGGGGAAATGAGGAAGCTGTTAAGTCCACATTGATGCCCTGGGGTTGAAGTGTTCCGAGGCGGAAGATGAGGCGTTCTTCCTCCAGGCGTCTGGTGGTGAGGGAGCGGTGGTGAAGGAGGCCCAGGACCTCCATGTCCTCGGCAGAGTGGGAGGGGGAGTTGAAATGTTGGGCCACGGGGCGGTTTGGTTGATTTGTGCGGGTGTCTCGGAGATGTTCCCTAAAGCGCTCTGCTAGGAGGCGCCCAGTCTCCCCAATGTAGAGGAAACTACATCGGGAGCAACGGATACAATAAATGATATTAGTGGATGTGCAGGTAAAACTTTGATGGATGTGGAAGGCTCCTTTAGGGCCTTGGATAGAGATGAGGGAGGAGGTGTGGGCACAGGTTTTACAGTTCCTGCGGTGGCAGGGGAAAGTGCCAGAATGGGAGGGTGGGTCGTAGGGGGGTGTGGACCTGACCAGGTAGTCACGGAGGGAACGGTCTTTGCAGAAGGCGGAAAGGGGTGGGGAGGGAAATATATCCCTGGTGGTGGGGTCTTTTTGGAGGTGGCGGAAATGTCGGCGGATGATTTGGTTTATGCGAAGGTTTGTAGGGTGGAAGGTGAGCACCAGGGGCGTTCTGTCCTTGTTACGGTTGGAGGGGTAGGGTCTGAGGGCGGGGGTGCGGGATGTGGACGAGATGTGTTGGAGGGCATCTTTAGCCACGTGGGAAGGGAAATTGCGGTCTCTAAAGAAGGAGGCCATCTGGTGTGTTTTATGGTGGAACTGGTCCTCCTGGGAGCAGATACGGCGGAGGCGGAGAAATTGGGAATACGGGATGGCATTTTTGCAAGAGATAGGGTGGGAAGAGGTGTAATCCAGGTAGCTATGGGAGTCGGTGGGTTTGTAAAAAATGTCAGTGTCAAGTCGGTCGTCACTAATGGAGATGGAGAGGTCCAGGAAGGGGAGCGAGGTGTCAGAGATGGTCCAGGTAAATTTAAGGTCAGGGTGGAATGTGTTGGTGAAGTTGATGAATTGCTCAACCTCCTCGCGGGAGCACGAGGTGGCGCCAATGCAGTCATCAATGTAGCGGAGGAAGAGGCATTTGGTTTTCAGCATCTGCAGTCATTGTTTTTACCTTGTTGATTTTAACCCTACTGCGAATCCTCTTGCAAGGATGCCTGCCTTGAAGAAGTTTTCCTCCTCTCTCTACAAGAATCTCAGGGAGTCCCTCTCCCACTGCAACTCCCAGGTCATTTCCTCTGCTCTGAAGCTCTTCAACCATGTTGTGAAACCAACTCGGTACCACAGCCACATTTGCTTCCTCACATTTGATTCAGTAAATGTGGCTGTGGTACCGAGTTTGTTTCACAACATGGTTGAAGAGCTTCAGGGCAGAGGAAATGGCCTGGGAGTTGCAGTGGGAGAGGGACTCCCTGAGATTCTTGTAGAGAGAGGAGGAAAACTTCTTCAAGGCAGGCATCCTTGCAAGAGGATTCGCAGTAGGGTTAAAATCAACAAGGTAAAAACAATGACTGCAGATGCTGAAAACCAAATGCCTCTTCCTCCGCTACATTGATGACTGCATTGGCGCCACTCGCGCTCCCGCGAGGAGGTTGAGCAATTCATCAACTTCACCAACACATTCCACCCTGACCTTAAATTTACCTGGACCATCTCTGACACCTCGCTCCCCTTCCTGGACCTCTCCATCTCCATTAGTGACGACCGACTTGACACTGACATTTTTTACAAACCCACCGACTCCCATAGCTACCTGGATTACACCTCTTCCCACCCTATCTCTTGCAAAAATGCCATCCCGTATTCCCAATTTCTCCGCCTCCGCCGTATCTGCTCCCAGGAGGACCAGTTCCACCATAGGACACACCAGATGGCCTCCTTCTTTAGAGACCGCAATTTCCCTTCCCACGTGGTTAAAAGATGCCCTCCAACGCATCTCGTCCACATCCCGCACCCCCGCCCTCAGACCCTACCCCTCCAACCGTAACAAGGACAGAACGCCCCTGGTGCTCACCTTCCACCCTACAAACCTTCGCATAAACCAAATCATCCGCCGACATTTCCGCCACCTCCAAAAAGACCCCACCACCAGGGATATATTTCCCTCCCCACCCCTTTCCGCCTTCTGCAAAGACCGTTCCCTCCGTGACTACCCTCAGGTCCACACCCCCCTACGACCCACCCTCCCATTCTGGCACTTTCCCCTGCCACCGCAGGAACTGTAAAACCTGTGCCCACACCTCCTCCCTCATCTCTATCCAAGGCCCTAAAGGAGCCTTCCACATCCATCAAAGTTTTACCTGCACATCCACTAATATCATTTATTGTATCCGTTGCTCCCGATGTAGTTTCCTCTACATTAGGGAGACTGGGCGCCTCCTAGCAGAGCGCTTTAGGGAACATCTCCGAGACACCCGCACAAATCAACCAAACCGCCCCGTGGCCCAACATTTCAACTCCCCCTCCCACTCTGCCGAGGACATGGAGGTCCTGGGCCTCCTTCACCACCGCTCCCTCACCACCAGATGCCTGGAGGAAGAACGCCTCATCTTCCGCCTCGGAACACTTCAACCCCAGGGCATCAATGTGGACTTCAACAGCTTCCTCATTTCCCCTTCTCCCACCTCATCCTAGTTTCAAACTTCCAGCTCAGTAACTGCCTCCTTGACTTGTCTGGACTTGTCCGACCTGCCTATCTTCTTTTCCACCTATCCACTCCACCCTCTCCTCCTTGACCTATCACCTTCATCTCCTCCCCCACTCACCCATTGTACTCTATGCTACTCTCTCCCCACCCTCACCCTCCTCTAGCTTATCTCTCCACGCTTCAGGCTCACTGCCTTTATTCCTGATGAAGGGCTTTTGCCCGAAACGTCGATTTCGCTGCTCGTTGGATGCTGCCTGAACTGCTGTGCTCTTCCAGCACCACTAATCCAGTATTTGGCTTTCAGCATCTGCAGTCATTGTTTTTAACCATTTGTACTAATGGTATAGACAACATTATTAATGGACGATAAATACATTCATATAAAAATGTTAATGGTCTTTATCCAGAAATAGCCCTGATTATGCCAAGTTGTTTATTGTTTAAATGGACATTTCAGGCAGGAACATGGAACTATGGGAATAACAAGGCCAACATCTCATTATTTCCAAGTGTTTCAAGTTACCATCACAGAAAATGCTGCATTCAGTGATTAAAATGCGTAGTTTCAGTTGTAAGGTGGGGAGAAAAATCCCCATCAGATACCCTGGACTAAAATCCTCTGAACTTGGGACAGAGGTTTGTGGAATACACACTTGAACTAAGATTCACTGAGCTCTCTGGCTGAGATGGACTAAGCAACTTGCGAGCCTAGGGACAATTGTCTGGAACAGGGGTTTAGCAGGTATAGTTAAAGGAAGGCCTCCACAAACACCTCAGCTAAAGACAAGGAACAACAGCCTGCAGAACACACAACTGAGACATTCTGGAGCCTACAAAAACACAAAACCATTCAACTTGTAAGCAGTTTGCTAGGATACAGAGATACTGAACATTTCACATTACAGAACATGCAAACCTTGTTGCCTTTGAATGTGAAGACCTTCACACTACCAGTAAAACTTTAACATACATCCATCCAAGTCGAGAGTGTGGTGCTGGAAAAGTACGGCAGGTCAGGCAACATCCAAGAAGCAGGACAATTGACTTCTCAGGCAAAAGCCCTTAATCAGAAATGAGGCTTGTGGGCCGGGGGCTGAGAAATAAATGGGAGGAGGGTTGGGGTGGGGGGTAAAGTAGCTGGGAATGTGATAGGTAAATGAAGGTGGGGGCAAGGTGATAAGTTGAGAGGAGGGTGGAGCGGATTGGTGGGAAGGAAGATGGACAGGTCAAGAGGGTGGTGCCGAGTTGGAGGCTTGGGACTGGGATAAGATAGGGTGAGGGGAAAGAGGAAACTAATGAAATCCACATTGATACTGTGGTTGCAGGGTCCCAAGGTGAAAGATGAGGTGTTCTTCCACTAGGCAACAGGTGGTTAGAGTTTGACAATGGACTCAGCTCAGGACCTGCATGTCCTTGGTGGAGTGGAAGGGAGAGCTGGTGTTCATCCACAGTGCAGTGGGGTTGGTTGATGCAGGTGTCCCTGAAATGAACCACAAGTCGGCGTCCTGTCTCCCTGATGTACAGGAGACCATATCCTGCGCAACAGACACAGTAGATGATGTGTGTGGAAGTACAGGTAAATCTCTGATGGATGTGGAAGGATCATTTGGGGCCTTGGACAGAGGTGAGGGGGGAGGTATGGGCGCAGGTTTTGCACTTCTTGCACTGGCAGGAGAAAGTGCCAGGACTGGGGTGTGGGCTGGTGTGGGGGGCATGGATCTGACAAGGGTGTCATAGAGGGAATAGTCTCTTGGAATGTTGATAGAGGTGGGGAGAGAAATATATTCCTGGTGTAGGGTTTGTTTGTAATTGGCGGAAGTGGTGGAGGATGTTGCAATGTATCCGGAGGTTGGTCGTGTGGAAGGTGAGGACCAGGGGTTTTCTGCCCTTGTTGCAACTGGATGGGTGAGGTTCAAGGGTAGAGGTGCGAGAAGTGGAGGAAATGCGCTAGAGGACATTGTCGACCATGTGGGAGGGGAAATTGCAGTGTTTGAAGGAGGCCACCATCTGGGATGCTCTATGGTGGAATTGGTCACCCTGGGAGCAGTTGCGGCAGAGGCAAAGGAATTGAGAATAAAGAATGGCACTTTTACAGTAGGCAGGGTGGGAGGAGGTGTAGTCTAGTTAGCTGTGGGAGTTGGTGGTTTGTAGTAGATGTCCATAGTTATTGGGTCCCCAGAGATGAAGATGGAGAGGTCCAGGAAGTGGAGGGAGGTGTCAAAGGTGGTCCAGGTGAATTTGAGATTGGGGTAGTAAGTGTTACTAAATTTGATGGACTGTTCAATCTCGAGGTAGCGTCGACGTAGTCATCGATGTAATAAGGGAAAAAGTGAGGAATGGTGCTGCTGTAGCTGTGGAAGTTGGACTGTTCTACGTACCTGACAAAGAGGCAGGTATAGCTGGGGCCCATAGCTACCCCTTTGGTTTGCAGGAAGTTGGAGGATTGAAAGAAGTTGTTGAGAGTTAGGACCAGTTCAGCCAGGTGAATGAGAGTGTCAGTGGAAGGGTATTGGTTGTGTCAGCATGAGAGGAAGAAACAGAGGGCTTGGAGGGCTCTTCGTCATGGCAGATAGAGGTGTACAGGGACTGGATGTCCATGGTGAAGATAAGGCGTTGGGGGGCAGGGAAACAAAAGATGAAGGGCGTGGGTGGTGTCCTGAAAGTAGGTGGGGAGTTCCTGGACTAAAGGGGACAGGATGTGTCAAGGTACGCAGAGATCAGTTTGGTGGGGAAGGAGCAGGCTGAATGGGCAGTCAGGTTTGTGAATCTTGGGTAGGTTTTCCTGCTCCTTGGATGCTGATTGAGATGCAATGCTTTTCCAGCACCACACTCTCCACTCTGATCTCCAGCAATGGCAATCCTCACTTTCTCCATACATTTGGGGGTGGCACAGTGGCTAGCACTGCTGCCTCACAGCAACAGAGACCCAGGTTCGATTCCAGCTTGGACGACTGTCTGTATGGAGTTTGCATATTCTCCCTATATCTGCGTGGGTTTCCTCCAGGTGCTCCGGTTTCCTCACACAGTCCAAACGATGTGCAGGTCAGGTGAACTGGCCACGCTAAACCGCCCATAGTGTTAGGTGTATTAGTCAGCGGGAAATGGTTCTGAGTGGGTTACGCTTCAGAGGGTCGGTGTGGATTTATTGGGCCGAAGGGCCTGTTTCTACACTGTAGGGAATCCAATCTAATCTATCCAAGAGTATGACTGGACATTCAAAACTATCAGAACCCATTCACTCTAATCATAGAACCATTTATACCTCATCTAATAATTAGAAGGTTCATTCTGCCTGAGAGGAAGAACAACAACTCCGTAATCAAATCCAGGTTTGATGGGAGATAAGGGGAACCGGCAGTCGATATAACTAGGGAATTCCAATCTCTAACGGTGGGGGGGGGGGGGGATCTGATTCAGCGAGAGGTTCAGCCAATCAGCCACGAGTCACAGACTGTAACCATCACTGACTCAGGAAAAGAGAGAGAGCAAACAAACTCATCCATGAATCTCCACATACTGACGAGAAGTGACCAGAGAGCGGAGATAACGACCAGGGCAGTGCTGCCAGCGACATCCACTACCATCCAAGCCAATAGAAGCCTCTTTAGGGGTGAGCATAAGGTCATCAAGACCCCCTGTTCCCAGCTCAGTGAGATAGAGTAGGAAGAGTGGGCTTCGAGGCCGACAGTGCAGTGCATCCCTGGGGAAGGTAAGCAGAATAAGGATCCCAGGATCAGCATTCTTTCTCTCCCGCCCCTTTCCCCTGTTATCCAGTAGTTAACTGCTCTCTGTAATTTTAAATCCACTGCACCAAGTCGGGGCTGCAAGAGTTAACTAGTGAGCTGTCTGACAAGTCTCACTTCACTTGAATGGTAACATTGCTTTTTTTAAAATATTCATTTTCTTTTTTCAGTTACTGTACATTTTTTCAATTTTGCTTGTTTTAATGAAATCAGAGTTTCTTTTGCCTCCTGTGTATTTCACCACAGCACACCTCATTACATAAGCTCAGTGTCAGAACTAGGGAGCTGGTGTACAATAAGCCAACCAGCACTCCCTCCACAGTATAGCATGGGCATTTCAAAACCGCAAATGTTTATGCCTATGCTGGCCAAAACATTTTTGCATTTTTAAACTTAACAAAAATGCCCAGTTGCTGCAATAAAACATAAATTGAATTTGTACACATATGATCACCAGGAAATAACTAATAAACTAATTAGTGTATTTTGTTTTACAGAAGCTAGCTCACATAACATCTTAAATATTAGAAATTATAAACCACTATCCATTATGAGGGAAAGACATTGCAAAAGAGTTCAGCAAGTAAACCCACAAAGACAATGCTTCAATTCATCATTCTAGAATACCAATCCTGCTATCATTCATGACAGCACCTAGCGATTTCCAAACATCAGTCCACTGCCTGACCTCAACTCCCCTTCTTAGAAAACCATTTCAGCTGACCATGCTTTTTTGAAATACATTAATCTTCTGTATCCACAAAATCACAAATTGTGTATTCACCTATCCGCATCAAAAATGAAGTAACAACAAAAATCAATGTTCGGGGACAAACTTCACGTGCCTGCAATATTTTAAGTATTTTCAACAAGCTCCGCACCTGTGAATTCCATCATTCACAGGGGTTCTCAGGACTGGAACCCTCACAGATAGGGAGGAATGACGGTACTCCATGATGACCAACCTAAATTTATGATTTGCAATCCTTAATGTTGTGCTGTTTTGTAAAATGAACATAAAGAATCAAGTTAATTTATGAAATTTTTTTTTAAAAGAGTCTTAAAGGACATGGTTGTCAATTTATTTTTCCATCTTTTCTACTTCCGATAATATGTTATCCTGGTCTAATACAGAACAGTACATTGAGGATGCAGATTAGTCAGGTGCTTTTGCCTGGTTGTTCTACACCCCAACACCGCACAGATCTAACAGTTACAGCTTTTTGTGATGCATTTATTAATGTCACCATCAAGTGACAGATTGCTTGTGATGTGAATCCAAGACATATGAAGCTGTCAGTGCTGATGATGATATATGGTGGTAAGGCAAGACCCTAGACCGTGACGTTTCATCTTGCTGATGGTCACAAAACTTTTCACAACATGTCAAAAATCAAACTCATTTGCAAAAGATATTCTTGAATGGCATGCTAGAGTAACATCACCCGTGTACAGCATCTCTCTGAGGACGACTGGACATACTCTTACCTTGGATCCCACAGTCTTAAAGCAACATTGAACAGCTCTCTGCTGGTTCTGGTCTAGGTAGACGCATTTTGTACTTGACATGAATGCATACGATGGCTGATGACCACCTGTAGCAGAATACTACCAGTTTTGACCCAACTCCAGATCTGAAAAGGCTCCAATATGCCCTATCTTAGTTAACTTTATCCATTATGTCAAATGGAAATAAGAGATTACATTCAGCAGCTTCAGCAGACAGTCGAGAGTGTGGTGTGGAAAAGCACAGCAGGTCAGGCAGTATCTGAGGAACAGGAAAATCGATATTTTGGGCAAAAGCCCCAATACGTTGATTTTCCTGCTCCTCGGATGCTGCCTGACCCGCTGCACTTTTCCAGAACCACACTCTCAACTCTATTCTCCAGCAACTGCAGTCCTCTCTTTCACCTAGCTTCAGCAGGCAGCCAATTTTCACCAGCTTAAACAGACCTCTGCTCACAAACTTGAACACCTTGCTAAGGTTGATGAAGGCACCATGTGGTGGTCTTGGTTTATGACATTCATCTTTCAGTTGTCAGACTGAGAAAGTCATGACAAAAGTAGAACTTACAGTTCTGAAACGCACTAGGATTCAAGGTATTTAGTGTTCCGCCGAGATTTGCAGTCTGATAGATACAACAGGCAAATACATATCCCACAATGCTTGGCAGGATGATGCTTCAATAGTTGTCATAATTGCTGCAGTCAGTCAATCTTGCACTTGCACAGATTACAATTTTATGTTTTGGGAAAATGCCCTCTCGCTCCAGCAGAAAGGGAAAGATTTGTGCAGATGATTTAAAAGTGCCAGTTTCCCCTGCTTGACAAGTTCCAGAGGCAGCTTCTACTGATGGCAAAACGTTCAGTAGCTTTCATATGTTTCTGCATTGTGGGTTTGTTATCCAGCTCTGACACAACAGGCAGGCCTCCCGTGGTTTCTAGAATTTCCTCAATGACAATTTTTTTTTAATAGATGTACAGCTGAAGGTAGTACTCCATCCATCTCTCCAAATAACTACTGCAATGAATGATGAACTTCCAAGTCTTAGTTTTAAATGAAGCCACTTCCTTTGCTGTTTGATCAATTGTCTCTTTGATAACTTCATACATGCCCCTTGCAGTCCCTATATCAAAGGGCATCTGAACATTCTGCCAAATTTGAAACTACTAGTTACTAGCATACAACTATAAGTCTGACTTAGAGTGACTTAGTGCATTCAGAGCCTCCTCACTCGTAACACCCTTGTAATTCACGAAAGCTTGGATTCAAATCAGATTCCATCCATATAATGTTAGTCCCAAACCAGTTAACATTTCTTCATTCTTTCCTGTCATATCTTGAGAGTGCGTTATTGGAAATTGTGGGCCATCAAAGAATGTTCTATTTTGCTTCTGCAATTTGACAGAAAATGCTGGAGGACACTTGCTCATTTAAGTTGAGGAATGCTGCTCTTTTATCCAAATAAGCAATATGACTGAAGATGATACAAGGACAAAATCTGTGCTTTGAATGAAAAAACTTCAACAGCTACACCCTAATGTCTAGCAATGATGGGAGCCAGCTGGTGCTTATGTCTTGCTCTTGGATGTATCCAGGCCACCCTGTGGCATGGTTTGTCTGAAACAAATTGTCAGTTACAAAAAGTTCACGCTAGTAGCAAAGTTAAAGCAATCTTTGTTCTTATTTATTTATTCCAGGCCCTCACATCCAAGGCAAAAGGGCCTTATTTCATGATTCTCTTCTACTCACGTGTGAGACACTAGATAATGTTCCAAAAAACCTGTGGAAAATAATAGCCCATAAAGCTAGGGAGTAACATACTGGAAAGGATAGAAGATTAGCTAGATAACAGGAAACAGTAGGTATATACGGCTCTGCTTCAGGTTAGCAGGATTCAATGAATGATAAGCCATACGGATTTGTGTAAGTGCCTCAACTTTTCACAAATCATATAAATGACTGATGTAAAGATCAAAAGTATGGTAAATTTGCCAATGATACAACGATAGGTAGGAATGCAAGTTTTGAAGAGTACATGAGGAGACTACAAAGATTAGATTAGATTACTTACAGTGTGGAAACAGGCCCTTCGGCCCAACAAGTCCACACCGCCCCGCCGAAGCGTAACCCACCCATACCCCTACATCTACATCTACCCCTTACCTAACACTACGGGCAATTTAGCATGGCCAATTCACCTGGCCTGCACATCTTTGGACTGTGGGAGGAAACCGGAGCACCCGGAGGAAACCCACGCAGACACGGGGAGAACGTGCAAACTCCACACAGTCAGTCGCCTGAGGCGGGAATTGAACCCGGGTCTCAGGCGCTGTGAGGCAGCAGTGCTAACCACTGTGCCACCGTGCCACCCACAATTTAACATAAGATATATGTTAAATAATTGGTTAAAGATCTGGCCAAAGGAGTACAATGTGGGAGAATGCGAAATTATCTAGTTTGACAGGAACAACAAAAAAGCAGCATATTATTTAAATAGTGAGAGATTACAGAGGTCTGAAATGCAGAGGGATTCAGATGTCCTACTGGACGAATCCCAAAAGATTGTATGACAGTGCAACAATTAACTAAGAAAGCTGATAGAATGTATTCATTCAGTGCAAGGGAAACTGAACAGAAATTAGGGAGGGTCATTGTTGAGACCACATCTGGAATATTGCATACATATTGGTCTCCTTACTTAAAGATTGTAAATGTGTTAGAAGTACTTCAGAGTACGTATAATGGACTTGTACCAGAAAGGGGTGGATTGTCTTATAAAGTACAGTTGGATCGGCAGTGTTTGCATTCACTGAAGGGTAAAAAGCGTTTTGAACGACAAAAACTTGATTCTGAGAGGTTGTGACAGATAGGACATGTCTTGTTGTGGGAGAATCTAGAACAAAAAGTCACTGTTCAAAAATAAAGCATTGCCCACTTAAGAGAAGACAAAGAATTTAATTTTGTTGCTGAGGGTCAAATGAGTTTTTGGATCTCTGATTCCTCTGCAATTTGAAGAAGAGTCTTTGAATATTTTTATGGCAGAGGTAGACAGATTATTGATAAACAAGACAGTCAAAGTGTTCAGCACAAATGTGGAGTATCGATTAGATTAGAATAGATAACTTACAGTGTGGAAACAGGCCCTTCGGCCCAACAAGTCCACACCGCCCCGCCGAAGCGTACCCACCCATACCCCTACATCTCCATCTACACTTTAGCTAACACTACGGGCAATTTAGCATGGCCAATTCACCTAACCTGCACATCTTTTGGACTGTGGGAGGAAACCGGAGCACCCGGAGGAAACCCACGCAGACACAGGGAGAATGTGCAAACTCCACACAGTCAGTCGCCTGAGGCGGGAATTGAACCCGGGTCTCCGGCGCTGTGAGGCAGCAGTGCTAACCACTGTGCCACCGTGGAATGGAACAGTACCCTCAAAAGGGCCAAGTGGCCTAATCCTACTCCTGACTCATGTTTGTAAGTATGTATGCACATCTATAAATTCCCCAGCAGGTAAACAGACTCTGACTTAAATATCCTATCTGAAGCACCTCACAGAACTAGTCCTTCACCTCTGTATTGGAGCACAGTGTTGGATCCAGAGTTGGATGGACAGAACAGGAGAACTATTTGCTGGAAATGGCAGCTGGAAAAGGGTTCTGTCAGTGAGTGTAACAAATCTCTTACACAGCAAAGCCTAGAACTTGTTCATACATTTGCACTGAATTCTTCAATGCCAGATGAACTTGCAATTGCTTTCTTTTAGTAATCTGCTCTCAGCAAGTCTGGTCTCTTGCAAAAAGGCTGTGTCAAAGTTCAGCCTATCAAGTTTCACGTTCATGTTCTGCAGTCTCTTGCGTGCATGACCGATGAGCTGATAATTGTCTGTCCTGTACTCATGCTTCTGACGTTCCATTTCTTAAATCTTCTTTCTTCCTTTCTATTTTGTTTATGTACCTGATGCAATGGATTCTGTCCTCTTGTCAAGTACAGACTCTTAAGTGCATAACAGCCACAGAAGAAAACACAACACAGCAGAACAACACCGTAGTAGTTGGGAGTTGTCAGATTCAAGGCAGGGCACTGGTTGACTAGTGAGGTACCATGATCCATCCCACGATGGGAGACAGCCTATAGCACTGGCTGTCTACGTTAATCGAGTCGGGCTCATAACCAGTCACTGCTGTTTCACATATTAGATTAAAATTTTGCAGCAAAACTGATGTATTCCCTCCAGGGTGCAAACCTGCACAAAATGTATGGACACCAAGGGCCATATAAACATCAAAGTTTCCCTTCCAACCTTTTAGGCTAAATCACGAGGATACAAAGTACTATGTTAGGCCTTGGTTTGGCTGCAGTTGCTGGACAAAGGACAAATTTAGTCTAAGCTATTTCCTACCAGTACACAAAATCTCCATCAGCAAGACGTTGGACTTGCCTCTTTAAGGGACAATATACAAAATGGATCTCTTGCAGATTGAGGTTAACATTTCAATGGAATTCAGAAGTCTGAACTTGAGGTGTGCAGTGTGCAAGCACACCAGCATACGGACACGTTCTAATGCTCATGAACTAAATCCCAGCTCCACTGCCTTATAGAAACCTTGGGAGAATGTAAGGCTAAGGAATTAAATTCTGAAAAAAATTATGAAGTGAAATTGAAAGGCTGATACATCAGTATACTGCAAATTTCAATGCTCACACATGTTACATAAGTTTATAGGTTTATGCTCATCAACTTTGCTACCTCACCTATGTCAAAGAGGGAGTGAGAAATACCAAAATACTTCCTAGACTATTATATATGCCTGTCTCCCATTATAGTAACATCTGCAGAGTTCCAAATGCCTATTATTTTGGTGACTAATCCATGTGACCAGGTCAATATTGAATTTGACCAATAGGTAACAACAAAAAAAAGCAGAGGAACCTTCAAGATAACAACTAACACACAAAACAAAATCAGCCAGCTTTACTTGCAAGTCCATCAATATTATGAAAAAACTTATGGTCATCATGAAGTACATTCACGCTGTATCGCTGTTAGACATTTACTCATGCTTGCATACTCCAAAACCAGTAAATTCCAATTGCTTCCAGGCATGTTACATACCATATAACTAGGTGTGGCTGCAGAACTGTTGATTGGTGTCGTCTCTTCATCTGATGTGTTGTTCAGAGTTACAGAAGGGGCTGTGATACCTTCTTCGGTTTGTTTGCTCACACCATTGGTGCCACTGCTGGCAACTGGAATATATATATATATATAAATTGCAATTAGATTCAGTTGTACAGCTCTCATACTGGATTACTTGAAAAATGAAAGTTTATCAGGAGTTGATATAGTTGGAGGACAAGTCTATACACAGGTATGCAGCATGCTCAATACTGCAATTCTAAGTGACCCATCTGTTTCAAAAGGCAGAATGCTGGCATACATAACCAAAAATATCTAAAGAAACTCCAAAGATTGGATTGTTATCACAGATTTAGAAATGCAATGTTAAAGAAGCTATTTCCACACAAAAACTCGAAGAAACAATTGGAAGAAAGATTGATATCTCCATTACAGCGGAAAACCTCAAACTAAGATCTGATTACATTAAATCTTATCTTTCATATCTAATTCTTTCAATTTCCATGAAGCTGCTACAGCTGTAAAAACAATTGTGTGGTATTGGACAACTACATGACATGGTTATAATCACATAAACCAACTAAAGGTAGGAGGGCAATGGGGTGCTGTCTCTTCAACATAATAAAATCACACACAACCTCCTTCAATGCTCCCCAACCTTCTTTTAAATTTAAAAGGTCATCAGTCTTTGTGGTATACAAAGCACACTTTAAAATCAATACATAGTTATGCTGAAAAGCTGGCATGGGCAGCTAACTAGAGTCACCATTTCATAGGTGATGTTCTGATATTACATGTTTCTATTCCAAGTGACGTGCTAGCAATAACAGCTTTGTTGAATTTACCCAGTATTTATTCTGTGACTCCAAATTTTCAGAGTGCCCTGGATACTCAATACCAAGGAAATTTAGTGAGTACTTCAGGAGCATGCCATCCTGCAGCCTTTCTGCACACCCAACTGCAGGACTAAAGTTGAAGGGTGGAACTGTCAAGGATTTACAATTTGGGTATGATAGTTTTCATCTATCCAAGTAAGCCAAACTGTTAACCAAGAATTATCCTCCAGACAAAGTGAACCTTTACTTGCCAGTGCAATTTTAGAAATCACTAGACAACGGTTTTCTTATTAAAGTTCAATTGTTCAAATGTTAATGTTCACAAAAACTCTCAATGGAGAAGTGCTTCAGTTAAGAACATAATGGTTTATGTTGATGGCATGGAAGAATTGCTAAAATTTAATCTGTAACATCACAGTAAATCAGGCCATTGAAAACATTTATGCTAAAATTTAGATTGCAATTTTAAAAAGGGATTCATTATAATATTATCAATATCAGTAATTATAATTGAATACCCATGCATACAGCCAGATGACAAGTAAAACTGGTGGTTTCGGTCACCATATCGAAGCAGCATGGAAAGCTTGAGAAGAATGACCAGGATGATTTTAGACCTTTTGGGACTAAGTTCTGATTCATGCAACGAAACATTTTTGTCGTTGACTGATGAAAGAACTGAAGAATGCAGTACATATTAAAATAATTTAAAGTATAAATAATATTAAAGTAATCATCCTGTACAGCCACAATAAGCCACTGAATTTGCAACTAAATGCCCAAATTTCAAGAAAGATTTGGAAATCAAATGTTAAAAAGTTCCGGTTCTAATGCAAATAATAAACAAGTAGAGAATATTTTTAGGGAAGACAGTTGATGTTGAGGAGCATGGGAGATACACCTTAAAAGAATGTGTTTGGTGTGTAAAGAAAGGGGTAATGAGTATTGTTGAGATATCAACGACCCTGCTTACGTTTTTTCTACCAGTTTCAAGGAAGTACCAAATTACATGATCAACAGATAATAGCGATGGTGGTGAGGAAACACTGATACATTCTTGAAAGATCTGGAATAACAAACCTTTCTTCATCCAAGTTTTTACATATTAATTTATGATTCATACACAGAGGATTGAGAAAGCGTGGAATATTTTGTCAGGAGGAAGTATTGAGCATATCAGGCAGCATCCTGAGGCACCATCAGAACTGATGAAAAATCACAGATCTGAAACATTAATTTGACATCTATTTCCACAATGTTAGGCTTAATGGACATTTCCAGCATTTTGTGTTTTTACTTCAGATTCCCCTCTTCAGCTCTCTTCTGCTTTTGACGTTACCAGAAGTAACAGTTAAAGTCGAGCTCAAGGAAAACGTGCAAGCAGAGGAACGCTGGAACAGGGGGATTATTTTTTGATTTTCTAATGAAGAGCTAACACAGACAAAATTGGGTGAATGACCTCATTCTGTGCTGCAGTTTCTTGTATTAGGGACTACATTTCAAAAGTATTTCATTGACTAATTCATCGGAGTATCAAGATCATAAAAGATGCCGCACAACCAAATTTTCTTTTCTCTCTTCCCCCTTTATATTTTCATAACAATCTATTAGCAAATCATGACCTGGAAATCTAAACTCAGTTTCATCAAGATTCTGCCCCTTCCATAACAATAACGATCTTAATTGATATGTATGTCTCCAAAGTAAAGTTCTGAATCTTTGTTATTCAATCAGTTAATTTTGCAAGTTTAGCAGTTTTTCAGACTGGAGGCCTGTGACCAGTGGAGTGCCACAATGGTCGGTGCTGGGTCCACTTCTTTCCGTCATTTATATAAATGATTTGGATGTGAGTATGAGAGGTATAGTTAGTAAGCTTGCAGATGACACTAAAATTGGAGGTATAGTGGACAGCGAAGGTGGTTACCTCAAATTACAATGAGATCTTGATCAAATGGGCCAATGGGCTGAGGAGTGACAGATGGAGTTTAATTTAGATAAATGCCAGGTGCTGCATTTTGGGAAAGCAAATCTTAGCAGGACTTAATGATAATGTCCTGGGGAGTGTTGCTAAACAAAGAGACCTTGGACTGCAGGTTCATAGCTCCTTGAAAGTGGAGTCGTAGGTAGATAGGATAGTGAAGAAGGCCTTTGGTATGCTTTCCTTTATTGGTCAGAGTATTGAGTACAGGAGTTGGGAGGTCACGTTGAGGCTGTACAGGACATTGGTTAGGCCACTATTGGAATCTTGCGTGCAATTCTGGTCTCCTTCCTATTGAAAAGAGGTTATGAAACTTGAAAGGGTTCAGAAAAGACTTACAAGGATGTTGTCAGGGTTGGAGGATTTGAGCTATAGGGAGACGTTGAATCGGCTAAGGCTGTTTTTCCTGGAGTGTCGGAGGCTGAGGGATGACTTTATGGAGGTTTACAAAATTATGAGGGGCATGGATAGGATAAATAGACAAAGTCTTTTCCCTGGGGTGAGGAAGTCCAGAACTACAGGGCACAGGTTTAGGGGAGAGGGGAAAGATATAAGAGATCTAAGGAGCAACCTTTTCACACAGAGGGTGGTACATGTATGGAGAAGAAAGTGGTGGAGGCTAGTACAATTGCAACATTTAAAAAGCATCTGGATGGGTATATGAATAGGAAGTGTTTGGAGGGATATGGGCCAGGCGCTGGCAGGTGGGACTAGATCAGGTTGGGATATGTGGTTGGCATGGACAATTTGGATTGAAGGGTCTGTTTCCGTGCTGTGCAGCTCTATGACTCTTTGACTCTATGCAACATTTAAAGAACCAATTCTGTGAATTCCTCTTTTACAGCAATACTGCCCTCTCCACTTCGACAACAGTTCACAGATATCTTAATTATATAAAATGCAAAAGTTAAAACACACGGTATATTTAGCTTAACCTGTAGCAATGTGAGCTGCTGTAAAATAGTACTGCAAAAGCATTATAAACGCATGTACCTGACAATGCAGAAACTTGACACTCAATCCACCAAATATAATAAAGAGCAGATAAATCCAGCAACACTCATTCAGAGAATTGCAGAATTGCTACTGCACAGGAAGCTGTTCAGCCCATCATGTCTACACCGGTTCTCTGAATGAGCATGATGATTCAATGTCATTCACCTGGTTTTCCCCATAACTCTTAAGTTTTAACATTTACAGGTTTTTATTTAGGTTGTTAAGTTTGCCAGAACTGCAATAATGACTAAATATACTGAAAAAAGGTTGACTTTCTCAATGAATGTTAAATCAACTTGGGAATATAGATTCCACTCAAGTACACTCCATATTGCACACACCAATATTTGTATTTAAGAATCTAACCACAGAAGTGCTTAATTGGACACAAGCAAAGAACTTTCTAAAGTCTCAGAATATGTGCAGAGGGAAATTAACAAATAAATGAACTTTGCGGGATGAACACTGTAGAGAAGATTCAAGACCAACTCTTGAATCAATACGAAATAGAATTTTTAGTTTCTTTAGTTTTTTTTGTCCAATGATAAGGATTGCATGAGTAACGTTCCAAATAGTGTGGCTGAAGCTTTTAAGCATCTCCAATTAACTGAAAGTTCAGAAGTTTCATTCCACTCATGACATAACTATCCATTAAGACGCCAATGTAAATTCTCTTGCATATGAAATATAGCACAAGGTAAGCATCTTATTATATACATAACACCAAGGTAAGTTTTGGTCAAAGGATAAAGATTCCTATACCACTAAACTTGCATTATACAGAATCCTATTCTAAGTAGCACAATCATGTAAGGCTCAATACACCCCAAATATATGGACGGACATTTGAAGAAAATGAGTGATACACCTATTAAGATTTAGATTCAATGTTGCTAATATAAAGACATGTACATCAGTCCACGCAGTGAAGAAGCACAGAGGTGGCAACAAGGTAAAATAAATGTATGAAACTTCCAGCTATCCATAAAGATTGACAAACATTAAAGCAATGGAAGCCTTGCCATAAACCAGAAAATAAGTTAATAACTAATCAGTAACAATCCATGCCATGATGTTTGACAACTTCACATCAACACACTGCCAAGTGAAGATTTTTTTTTATTAAAACTGTTCTGGATTTCTACAATATGCAACTCCTCCTGTAACATTTTCACAATCAATGAATGGGATTAGTAAAAATGCTTTGCCATCAAAGTAGGAGAGTGAGTGAGTGTGGAAAGCTTGACAGCATCCTGAAATTTTGAAGAGACTATAGCCTGGCCTGAAGTGCACTCAAATGCCTCTCCTCATTCTTCACTTTACATTTGATCAAGCACTGTTAATCCCTCTACATTTTCTCACTTCTGCCCCAAATTCATTAATTCTTTTAGTTTTCTCATTTCTATCTTCTCTTTTGGATCCTGTTCTATCTTTGATTCTACCGATTTCTCTTGATATAATTCTTTACTTTCTTCTTTTTTCAAGAAAAGAATAAAATATATTGTCTATCCATTTCATATATCATCTTTCCTTTTTATTGCATTGTTGGTTTTCTATTTTTTCAATCTCTGCAGGGATACAGAGTCTGCTCCATCAATTACAGCTTTCAAAGCAAGAACAGTCGCTGTCCTTGCACCTACTGTGAATCCAAGTGCAAGGGTCATTTAAGTGCAGATTGAGGTACTGCCAGCAAAGGGGATGTGGTAAGGGGTGGATACAATGCACATAAATGGGAGAGAAGCAAGTATTTTGCAGTCGGACAAAAACAATGCATCATTAGCCCTCAGAGGGCATGTGTGTTCACTGTTCAATGAAATGCAGCACAATCCAGACAGTTGTCCCTGTGCATACTGTGATGATTATTCAAAGCCCTGCACTTCATGTTTTTAATATAATCCAATATTTCTCTTGAGTTCAATGACAATTGGCTTATTGAAATAGACTTTGTTCCTAGGCACAATATAAATGAAATTTTTTATGTTTCGTGTGGACTCTACAGTGGTTTAGGTCTGCATCTTGTCTTTGCGAAGAGTATGGGTTCCCCAAAGTACAGTTTGAAATGTGTCACTGTTAAGTCGACCAGATGAAGAGTCTTTGTGGAAGTGAAAATTAAAGGTACATTCCCCAACAATTTAAACAGGAAAATTCACAAGATAATCCTTACCATATTGTAGAAAGAAGTTCACAGATTCTTACATCAAAATCAGCCATATATAAGGGGGAAAGATAGTTGTAGATGCTGGAAGGTGGGTGTCGGAAAAGAAAAGAAAGGGAGGAGGAAATACGTAGCACAAAATGGATGCGAATTTGGAAGATGGTTCACTGCGAATTTAGCTGGAGTCGCGAACAAGCAACATTTCAAAGCGAGCCAATCCCTACAATTGGCAAAGACGCAATGCAAACACCAATTTGAAAAACTGCTTTTATGGAAGCAAATACTTTAGAATTTGAATTTATATTTTGAGGATTACATCTTAATTAGGTGAAAATTGTAGAGGGAATGCAACTTTAACAGCATTTGCAGACTGGCAACAAGACCTCGGAGAGATTATACAGTAGAAACAGGAATTGCAGTTCCAACCAGTTACCGTTTTGTGTAAAGGACTTCTGCTGGGGTGGCTGCAGGACAGCTGGACGTAGGACGCTCCGCTGCTGCTCCTTGGACTTCTGACTAGGAAGACCTGCAAGACCAAACAACTGATTTTACATCACCTCAGCTTTGTTGTGAATCAAGCATGCTGCTTTGAATAATGCTGCAATTCTAGTATAGTACAACATCATGTTGTAATGTTAAGGATAAGTGTTCCAAACCAGTCTCACATCCTGTTGAGCAGCGTTTTGGTGAAGATTGTGTTGCTTGGGGTAGTTAGTAACTTGCAGAGTTTTTAAAAACACATCAGTGTGGTGCATTTTACTAGCGGAAAACCATTTCTTGCCAATCTACACAACCTCTAGCCAGCTACATTTCCACAAGGAAATGAAAACTGCAAATAACAGCAAGCTTAATATTTTATGCTGAATAGAAAGATGTTTAAACATCAGCATCAGTTTACTACCAAAAAGGTGCCTGACAGGAAACAGCAGGCAGTTATTGCTATCATACCAGAAATCAGAAACTGAAGACTTCGCCCTGTAGTGTCTGCAATTATGAAGCTTTCCTGCTCCTCCATTGTCAAAATGACACAAAAGGAACAACTGGTTTGTGATAACTGCAACGCAATCCACTGGTATAAATCATCACAAAGCAAATGACCATATGACCATGTCGGGATGTGGAACAAAGTTGCGCATGTGACCAGTGTCTGTAATCTGAGAATGTTTGGGAATGGGCAATGCTCCAAATACTTACCTCTATAATACAGTTCCATCGCATGTATTTTCTGCTGAAGGAATTACTGTGACACAGAGACAAAAATTGTGCGAAACACTTCAACAGATCATACTGAAGGTTGAGAGTGTACTTCAATTTCTTAATATATGACCAACATATTTTTCTGCCAACTTTAAAACTGAACTTCCAAGTCTCTCATGGTTCTCTTCTTCAAAGGATGTAGCCTTGCATCTCTCTAAAGGTGTTCAATTGAAGAAGTAGCATTTCAGTCCCATTAGTGACACTGCCCAAACAACAGCATCTAATTCTCTATTAAAATCATCCTTTTAAAACATTTCAATTGAAATTTATATCCAGTACGAATGGACTTGGCAATTTACATAAAATAAAAATATTAATAGTGCAATGACTGCAGTGAATATAATAAAGCAACATGAAATTCTATCAAAAACACAGATTTCACATTCTGTTTTGATCTAGTCACTGAAATCCTACACAGATTTACAAGCATCTACAATTACACAGGGAAACATCTCAAGTACTTTAACCATAACTTGCATTCAATACCGCCCACAAACACACACCTGCAATATAGTACTTAACACTTTAAAATGAAGCTAATTTTTAAAACTGGTCTGCATAGAAATAAGATCTAGTCATTCTCAAAACATTTTGATTGAAGTTACAGCAGATTGAGTTCACTTCACTCGTCAATGTATGTGCCAATACTGGCACTTTACCAGAAATTACTCTGTCTATTCTAGTTTGTGTCCTTCCATATTTTTCCTGTTCAAATACTTAATTAATACTATTTTAAACGAAGTTTTGATGTCCATTTCAATTGAAATTCGTGATTAAAAGTCCTTGTCCCGATTAGAAGAAAGATTTCCTTTGTATGAGAATGAGTCCAATTCATTAACAACTTACTAAACACTGAAGATAGCTTTTTTTATTTTTCTTTACATCTACCAGAATTTTGAAAATTTACAGTCTTCATAACTTTCGCTTCACTAATTTTCAGCCTTCCTTTCATAAATGTAATAGAGTTTCTTTGAGGTTTGCAGAACTTTCCAATGGGTTCAGGTTGAGCTACAAATCTCAAAAATCGCAAATCTCCGATGGGAGTTTCAAACAGGGATTGATAAACCTACATTTCACAATACTTGTGAAAGTACTCTACTACAGTAGAACCTGATGATACTAAGACACATAAACTCAATGATAGACCTTCAGATAATCTTGAACCAATTTTGCCAAATATGTCAGAGAATATTTTATTTATGGATTATTAATTATCAGAAGAATTAGCAGTAAACATGCACAATTTGAAGTTGGAAATTGGGTAAAGCCCAGCACAAGAGATAAAAAAGAAATGCCTCCTCGCATTACTAGAAATTCAGAAAAGAGAGTCTCGTTCAAATTTATCTTGATACAAATTAGACACAATTAAATTTAAGTCAGGTCAGGGGAAACCAAACTAAAAATACCATCTCATGCCCAATTATGGAAGGCATATAGTCAACACTTGCATATTAGCATTAAGCCATCATTTAAACAAGAATCAGAGGGTAAAACACAGGCAGTGAAATATCACTTGCAGATCCCATGGATTTTGAACCTGGAGCTGGCAGAGGTTTTCAAGCTCAGGAGTAAACATAAAGGGGAGAATGATTCCTGGCTTACAAGACTCCAAAATGACTAGCAATTAGTTCTCCATTGACAGAGGATGAACATGGAAAGATTTTGGATTATTATTAGTCATACCTTGAAGCAAGTATTAAGTATGAGGCAGTCATCAATAATCAATTTAGGGCTACATGTTTGGATATTCTATTATACAGGTCCATGATGAAGCCAGTTGCAAACATGTCAGAAATGAATTGGAAAGACCTAATTGACTGATGAAGGCAATTAAATGAAGAAAGACTTAAGCCAAAACCTTACTTTCCATTGTTGTAAAAAAAATATTAGAAGAGACATGATACAAGTCTTTAAAATGATGAAAGGTATAATGTTAAAGCAAGATATTATTCAGCATGGTTAACACAAAGCTAGAGCACTTAAGGAGAAAATTCAAATACCTCAAGTAAGACAATTAGAAAGAAACACAGGGCAACAGGTATAGAACAGATTCCAAGAGCAAGTCATTGCAGTTGGTTTGATATCTGTTAAAGCTAGACCCTAAATAATAATGTTTGAATATTTTAAAGTGAAGTAGATAATTAAGTTTTCCTTAGTATATCATATAAATACATTGGACGGAGTAGATCTAATACATTATTTGTTCCATTACTTACATCATTGAAGCAGCCTTTATAGACTTCATTACTCATCTCTTACCAAGAAGTTCATGTTTTTAGTATTCACAGCAGATCTTTTGGGATTCTGAATTTGCACAATGGTTACTTAACAAGCATGCCTCCCCTCATGTGATATTAAAGGGTTAATGTGCTCTGCTAATCTGCAGAAAAGTGGATGCCCTGAGGCTAGGATGGGATGCCTCTGACTTACAGGTACACTGTAAGGAATTTACATGGCCATCCCTTGCCATTCGGACAGACCTCTTGACATGCTTCTCAAGCACAGCGAAGAGTGTTAAGAGTTTCTCCACAGCTTGTACTGTATTTGCTTAATAAAACGTTGGTTGTTCACAGAAGTTGGCTTGTTGCAGTTGCATCAAGTGTGCAAGAATCTCAAGAAAAAAGAAACCTAACATTTGGCGGCAGCAGTGGGATTCCAACATACACAGAGCTTCTAGGTGGACTGAATAAGTGATTGATTGAGTGCCGGTTGTGTGAGACAGATGGGTACGATTTACCTTGATCTCTCTCTTTAACCTACCACTCAGTCGACCCCTCAGACTCTGTGGTGACGGAATCTTGAAGGTAACTTACGCCCTTGCACGCTGATGAGTTTGCTTTCTGAATCATAAGTTATTGAGATTCGGGCTACAGTCTCCCAGTAAAAGGGGGCTGGAGTCCTCTAGTAGGGAGGTTTGAGGCTCTAGAGCATAGTGCAAAAAATAAAATGTAATAACTGTGTCTGTCTCTATCACCCAGCCTTAGATCGGCTGTTAAGAGGGGAGATCCCCCATGTGAATGTCAGGACCTGAAGTGAGTGTGGAGACTAGACACGAGGTTTGAGGGTCGGGAGCAAAACAAAACTTCAAAGAAAAACACCTAAGCAAAATTTGGTACTTCTTAAAGTTATCACCTTTATCCCCCACACCTCCCCTTAGAAGTACATTTAGGGCAACGTAGCGTCACCGGGAAAAGGGAGAAAGTGGAGTCGGTCCACTCTGATCCCGACCGTAAAGTACATTAACTACCAGGGAAGCTTTGTCTGGGTTTTTGTTGTGGAAGTCTCAGTCTCGGGGCTTGGACTTGATGAGTCTTTCTTCTGGTGAAGAGGAGTGGCTTGGACTGTGGCGCCCTGTGGTCCACTGTGAAGGCTTTCTCTTTTTAGAAGTGTAATTTCGTCGAGAGGATGTGGAAAAAAAAGTGAAACACTGAAATTAAGATTGCACAAATACTTGGGTCAAAAAAGGAAGTTTCAATATAAATTATGCTATACTGGAAGTGTTTAACATTTCAATATTTTGGTTTGTTAAAGTACTGGTTCAGAAAATCCTTTTAAGTAATTGTTTTGCCTTATTTGAATCAGGATCTCAATTTGACGTGTTTTGTGGGTTATGTAAAAGGGCAGATTTTGTTTTTACATTAATATTATACAACATTATGCCCCTTTTAAAATTATCAAACATGTAACCTTAAAACAAATTGATTGAGGGCCTTGAACCCCTCATTTGTTTGAAATTCTACAATGTCTGTTTAAAAGCAAAACAACTGTGTCAGTGGCCATGCTTTAGCCAAATGAGAGTATTGTATTAAAATATTTTTGTTTGTTTTTAATGCAGAGTGTTCACAAACAGAAGAGTGCATTTTAATTTTGACATTTGTTAAAATTTTAGAAAACGTTAAGTTCTTTCAATTATTGTTTCAAAGAAAACTAAATTGGCCCCTTTCATGTCACAAATGCAAAGAATCTTGATCTCTACCAAAGCTGTACAAATACTGTAATTTCGACTGTTTTATTTGAGAAGTTTCATTTGGAGAACATATTTTAATATATTCTGCATTTGCTTACCATGAATATTTGAGATTTAAATTTGAATGGAAACTGCCTTTTCAATGGCTAAGCACAGGAAACATTTTGTTGTTTTCTTGCTGTTGCAGATTTTTGAAATACTTTTCCTGACAGCTTTCACAGTAGTGAAATATTAATTTGTCGAAGGAAAATCATTTTTGAATAACCTGAATGGGTTCCCCCGAGGGTTTGATTTTAGGATCATTGATTGCTGTTTATAAATGACAGAATTATTTAGGCAGTACAATTTAGAAGTTTATGGATTATATAAAACGTGATAATGTCAGAAGTAGTGAAAAGAGTAACAGACTTCAACACGATTGAGAATGTTGAAATAGACAGACAATTTAGCGTAGTTAAATGTGAGACTATCTTCATACTGACAGCCACCTTGACAAGGAAGGAATGAAAGAGAAAATGCAAAGATCCGTGCAGCAGTGAACATCGTCTCTAGAGTTTCTCCATTCACAGATAAAGCATGTGTTCGGACCATGACCAGCCCCTCCATAACCTGATCCAATGGATTCAATCAGCTCCCCAGTTATGAGCATGAGAAGTGAAGAAGCTAACAACGGTGAAGAGGTCTGTGCGCTTTTTGTCAGTGTCTTCCTATGGATATTAAACCACACGAGCTTTACCTTCGCTTTCAATCATTTAAGGGATATGAAGGTTCACTGATCAAGCTAACATCAAAACAGGCTTTGTTAAATTTGACAGCAGAGCAGGAACAACAGCAGCAAAGAATGCTGCGTTCACCTAACCTGCTACTGCAACTGCAGCTGCAGCTGCGGCACTTCATGCTCAGATGTACTGGCATCCTCCATCTGAAGCATCTTCGCAAGGATGAAAGTTTTGTCAATTTTATTAGGGATTTAACTGCCTTCATCCAAGAATTCAGATTTCTCCATGGAGTGGCGAGAAGAACAGACTGGATTTTGTTTTCAGGTTGGACATTACTGAAGGAGATTTTGGATAACTGGCTCATTTCCATACAACTTGGAGGGTGTGGAGTGGTCACTAAGGACTGTGGATTTAAGAGTTTTACTGGTGAAACTTTTTCCACGTGGGATATCCTGAGGATCCTATCTACTGCGTGAACTAGTAATTTTTGTTGTTATAATCATTGCATGCTCTTACAAAGGAGACGGTAGTGCCATCTAGGTGGTTATCATGGAATGATAAAAGGAGGGAATGTGATATTAAAGAGTCAATTTGCTCTGCTGACCTGCAGGAAAGTGGATGTCCTGAAGCTAGGGTGGAATGTCGCTGACTTACAAGTACATTGTAAGGAATTTACATTCCCATCCCTTGCCATTCAAAGCCATTTACATGGCCATCTTCTATTATTCATAGATAATTTACATTTGCATCATCATCCTGTTCAAAATCAATAAGAACATCACAGCTGGATTTCTGACTATTCCCTGTAGTTATAAAAAAAACAATTTGCAACAGATTTGACCTTTAAGGGATGATTTACGTTATATTGTTTCTGGAAATGATGTGGTCACTGCACTGCGTCTTGAGTGGCATGTGACTTGAGTTGTCCTGTGGGCATCACTGTCTGCGATGTAAAGATTTTGTATAAAGGACTGTTTCCATTGTTTGGAGAGACTTCTCGACATGCTTCGCAAGCATAGCAAAGAGTGTTAAGAGTTTCTCCACAGCTTGTACTGCATTTGCTTAATGAAATTTGGTTGTTGTGCACAGAAGTTGGCGGATTGCAGTTGCATCAAGTGTGTAAGAATCTCAGAAAGAAGGACTTAACACTCAAACTAACTCCAACTTGAATTTTCCTTCAACTGAATTATTTTAAAGAAGAACCTTTGCTAGCCATTTTTATATCAATAAAAAGTTATTCTTCGACTGTGGTTGTAGATAGGGCCCATGCGTTATAAAACACCTTAAGGTAAAATAATTATTTATGGAAAAGCTTACTAGTATGACTCCCTTCCTCTCTTCAAACTTAAAATCACCTTACCGTAATATTACCGCAGTCACAGGAGGAAAGTAACATTTTTAATGTGACAAGAAATTGAGACTCCTCATTCTATTTTGTTCTGATAATTTGACACATTTAACACAGGCCTTCCTACAAAGCTTAGTCCATTTCATAAACCTTTTTCCTGGATTCTGCAAACAAGCAACACGAGCACAAAGTAACACAGTCCCAATTTTCCAATCAGGATCATCCTACACACGACCATAACCAGACAAGAAAATACACAATTGTTTTTTGATTAGTTATGCACTCAAATTTCCTGAACAGAAGCCTGTTACAAAATGGCAGACACAATACAGGAATGCTTGTAGCCTGCAACAGAGTCTATCAGCATGGGAACCTTTCTCACCTGTGCCACATTTTTCAAAAGTATTTGCATCCTACTCTAGTTTATTGGACAGTTGTTGAGAATAGTTAACCATACAAGGCAAGAAGACAGACATGGAAGTGAGGAGATTAGTTGGCTGCTGGGTAAGGGATTAGGTGCCAGGTGAGTTAGGGGGTTAGGTATGGCACCTGGTAGGGAGTCCAGTGGATGTCAGGAAGGTGCCAGATATGTCAATGAGAGCTTCGGATAGGTGGAGTCAGTTGAAGTAGTTGCCAGGTTGAGGACATGCGGAGACAGTGTAATAGGCCACGGTGGTCCGGTGGAGAAGAGAGTGAGCCCAGTGGTGGCTTGGAAAAGTTAGGAAGGTGCAGAGATTGTTTTAGACATTTGCTGAGGTTGGAATGAGGAGCGTCAGGGGCTCCAATTAATAGTTACCCTGAAGTTAGAATAGATTTTGAAATCCTATAACGTTTCTTGTGTAACTACTTAGCTTAAATGATCAGAATCCTCTGATATCAGATTCTGGAAATCTTTTTCAGAGGATTCCACACGCTTGGCAATGGCCTCACGAAAATTCCAATTTTTCCAGGCAATTCCTGCAGAGTCAGTTGCACCAGGAACTCTCCAAGGTCTCAACATACAATGACAATCTACTCATGCAGAATCGACTAGCTACTTATCAAAGTTTAGTCCCTTAGGTTTCCTAGACATTTTCATGCTGAAGAATTTCAAGTGGCAGCGAGAGTCTGGTGGGGGACACTATAGAATTTTTCCATCACTCATGTCAGTGGGAGCACTATTCTATAACAAAGATTAAGCATGTATTTCAACAGAACTTGCAAATTATTTTAAATTTTACACCATTTTACAGGAAAATTACATGCCTGAACAGTTTCTGGACAGGCTGTAAGTTTGCTCGCAGACGATTTATCACCATGCTAGGTAACATCATCAGTGAGCCTCCGGTGAAGCACTGGTATTATGTCTCGCTTTCCATTTGTGTGTCTTGGTCTCTTAAGGTGGGTGATATCATTTCCGGTTCTTTTTCTCAGAGGTTGGTAAACTGGGTCCAAATCGATGTGTTTATTGATGGAGTTCCAGTTGAATGCCAGATATCTAGGAATTCCAGTGCATGTCTCTGTTTAGCCTGTCATAGGATGGATCTGTTGTCCCTGTCGAAGTGGTGTCCTTCTTTGTCTGTACGTAAGGATACCAGTGATAGTGGGTCATTTCTTTTGGGGACGAGTTGGTGTTCATGTATCCTGGTGGCTAGTTTTCTACCTGTCTGTCCAATGTAGTGTTTTTTACAGTCCTTGCATGGTATTTTGTAAATGACATTTGTTTTGCAGGATGTTTATATAGGTTCCTTTAGGTTCAGCAGCCTCTGTTTAAGTGTGTTGATAGGTTTGTGGGCTACCATGATGCCAAAGGGTCGGAGTAGTCTGTTAGTTATTTCAGAGATGTCTTTGATGTATGGTAATGTGGCTAGGGTTTATGGGTGCGTTGTGTCTGCTTGTTTGGGTTTCTTGTTTAGGAATTGGTGGACTGTGTTTATTGGGTACGTTCTTCTTGAATACACTGTATAAGTATTTTTCTTCTGCCGCTCGTAGTTCCTGGTGCTGCAGTGTATTGTGGCCCATTTAAATAATGCCCTGATACAGCTCAGTTTGTGGGTGTTGGGATGATTGCTTCTGTAGTTGAGTATCTGGTCTGTATGTGTTGCCTTCCTGTAGACACTGGTCTGAAGTTCTCAATTAGCAGTTCATTCCACTGTGACATCTAAGGGGAGTCTGTTGTTGTTCTCCTCTTTTGTGAAATGCATGCCAGTAAGGATGTAGTTGATGATGTAGGTTTCCTCTAATTTGTTCCATTTTGTGATGACAAATGTGTCATCCACGTAGCGGACCCAAAGTTTGGGTTGAATAGTGGGGAGGGCGACTCGTTCGAGTCTCTGCATTACTGCTTCTGCTCAAGAAGCCCAATATTGGAGATCCCATGGGTGTTCCATTGATTTGTTTGTAGGTCTTGTCATTGAATGTGAAGTGGAAAGTGAAGCACTGGTCTACTAGCTAGATCATAAGAAATCTTACGATCTAGCTATTCCCAATCAAAATAATTGCAAATACAATAGATAAATTATATGCTTATAACCACTAACAAGAATGGTTCTACAGATGTCAATAACCAAAATACTAAATATAAAATTAAAATACACTATTTTAATACCATTCTATTCTTTTCAAATATTCACTTCCCATCACTGATAATTATGCTAAAGTAAAATGCTATCAAAGTTTAGGCAAAATAATATCAGAAGTACCTTGTTGAAATGGAAAATGTTGACAATTTTAATTGATTATATAAACTGTCTGATGAAAGGTGACATTCAGTTGAAATTCTGTTAAATTTTATATTATGTTAATTTTGTTCCAAGTCCATAAATATGGCACACACTGGGCACTTGGGTGTAATAGAAGTTACATACATTAATACATAGGGCCCTGTTCTTTGCAGTCAGAAAGAACATGTGCACACATAGTGTCTGGCTGTTTCAACTCAACAAAATAGGTGACAGCCATTCTCTGGTTCATTTGACTGGGCAATACTTTGATCAATCAGAGTCAGCCTGTCTGGTTTAAAATGGAACCAAGACTTTGCAGCTTAACTGTCGGTCATCATCTGGTACAATTTTCATGGTCTCTACCAATCAAACTCCACTTGCCAACAATTTAGCACTCTGCTCTCATACAATATAAATGTTGTTTTCTTCTTACAATAATATTTTTTGGAAATTGTCCTGATAAATACAAGATGAAAAGTTTTGATAAAATGCGCCTTTTAAAAAAAAAAGGATACTCAAACTCTCTACACCCAAACAACAATTCTACATTAACATTTTTTCTTCAATTATGTACCATTTGTATCATAATATTCCTCAACTGCAAGAAAACATCACTATAATGTTCTCTGGTTGGCAACCTCGATATTTACAAAATTAAATATTACAGAATTGCATGTTTTGAATTCTGCAGTCAGAAAATGATACACAAAACATTTAAGGGCAACCCTACACATACAACACAACAGAGTTATGTAACCAGCAGGCAATAGAGAGGATACTGTGAAAATTTACTGTGATGCAGCCTGGTTGTGGAAAAACAAAGATGTGCAAGCCCATAGATGTTACTGTTAGAAAAAATAATAAATGATTTGATTATGAAGTAGAAAATTATCAAAAGCTGTTAATTTTCTGTACATAGATGATAAACTAAAAGAAAGGAATTCAGGGTACATATCTGATGAAGTTGTAGAATAAAGCACTAGAATTCGTCATTGAAATAGAAACCATATCAATATTGAAGGGTAAGTGGCTGAAAGAAAGAGCAATGAAAACATATGGCACAGAACTAACACGTGGGATTAATACTATTTCTTACATGAAGAATTAGGAACCAATACTGAATGGTTGGAGCAAATGTTATAAATGTTATAAATTCCATGTTATAAATTCTCCTGAGTTCTAGGCACATCAGAAACCCCAATCTACAAAGAAGCTGCTCTGTCAACAGCATAGACCAACATAACTAGGAGTTTTCAGAAAGCATCAGAAATATACTACTGAAAGATTATACTTTGGAAATTGTCGACCAATGCCAAAATACTGGAGATTTACAGTTCACATGCAAATACAATTGAAGTGATTCATCTATGCAGAAGACAACTGGTTTCTGCTCCCCATATTTTTGTTCCAAAATAACAATGAGATGGGGGAGACTGTTGGATCTCAAAATTCCAAAAATGATTCCTCAGGCATGAAAAGGTCATGACAATATTCTCATCAATTTAGACAGAACATCAAAAAGTTGGCCAGTGAGAGAAATCTAGTAAAGTGGATAACATCTATGAGTTCAAAATTATGAAGGGTACAATGAGATCCAATAGATACAACATTAGTGACGAGGTTCAAATCTGTTAAAACTACAAAAGTAATTAAAATGTAACACTCCTGTTCAAGAAGGGAGGAAGGGACAAGTGGGAAATTACGGGCAGTTAGCCTGACCTTGGTCACTGGTAAGATTTTAGAGTCATTATTAAGGATGAGATTACACAGTACTCGGAAGTGCATGATAGAATAGGGCTGAGTCAGCTTTTGTCAAAGGGTGGTCATGCCAGACAAATCTGTTAGAATTCCTTGAGGCGGCAATGAGCTAATTAGACAAAGGTGCCACACCGTAGACTGGTAAATAAGAAGCCATGGTGCTAGGGCAAGGCACTGGAATAAAGAGAGGATTGGTTGACTGGCAGAAGGCAGAGAATGGAGTAAAGAGGTCTTTTTCAGGATGGCAGCAGTGACTAGTGGATCCACAGCGTGTGTTGGGACCACAACTACTAAAGTTGTGTTATAATGATCTGGACAAAGGAACTGAGAGCATTGTTGTCACGTTTGTAGATGACGCAAAGACAAGTGGTGGGGCAAGTCGTGCGGAGGACGCAGGGAGGCTGCAGAAGGACTTGGTAAAACAGTGGGAGATGGAATACAATATGGCAAAGCATGAGGTTATGCAGTTTTGAAGTGTAAAGATGTACACTACTTTCTAAATGAAGGCTACTTTTTAAAATGGGCAAATCTGAAGCACAAAGAAACTTGGGGGTCCTAGTTCTAGACTAGTCCTAGACCCAAGGTTAACATGTAGGTTCAGTTGACAGTTAGGAAGGCAAATGAAGGCAAATTCATTTCAAGAGGACCAGAGCCCAAGAGAAGGGCTGTATAAGACTCGGGTGAACTGTATTTGTGAGCAGTACTAGGCTCTGTACCTGAAGGAGGATCTGCTAGTCTGCAGGGCGTCCAGAAGAAGTTTTCGAGCCTGATCTCAAGAATGAAGGCTCTGGGTCTGTACTCAATGGAATTTAGAAGGATGGGGCGTGGGGGGGCGGGGGGAGGGAAGAAAGAAGAGTCTCACTGAAACTTACAGAATACAGAGACCTGGAGAAGATGCTTTCTGGGAGGAACTAGGACCCGAGGGCAAAGTCTCAGAGTGAAAGGACAATCCTTTCGAAAGGAGATGAGGAGGAATTTCTTCAACCAAAGGGTGCTTAATCTGTGGAATTTATTACCACAGAAGGCTGCTGAAGCCAAGTTATTTGAATGCCTTTAAGACAGAGGTAGAAAAACTCTTGATTAGTAAAGGAATGAAGGGTTCCAAGATGAAGGCAAAAGAAGAGGGCTAAGAAACATATTAGCCATGATCGAATGGCACAGCAAACCCAATGGTCCTGTACTACGGCTTTCTGGTAATTCAAAACGATGTTTTCACAGTGGGAAGTTAGAGTGTAAATTTTGTCTCAAACAATGTAAAATTAGTTTATTGAAGATTGAACATGTAAATAAAAAATAAATATTATGAGCAGTTGGTGAGGAGAATTAGACTAGTGCTTCACGACAAGAAAATGCACAGTTCACACTACAAACCTTTCTCTTCTGTACTACAACATCCAATGTCCCGACATCCTACATAATGTTTCTTCGTATTAAATTTAACAGTATTATTGCATTAATTAGAGTAACACTGCACTCTTTGCAAATAGGTTTTCTTTACATATTTTGATACACAATCTTAGAACGTCAAAAGTCAAATCAGGTGGAAAACAAAGTCATGGAACTTAAGTAAAATCAAAATTCAAATCTGTACTTAGATCTTGCTAAGACCTGCTTGTGTAGATAATACAATGACGTTGATATCGCCGTTAGAAACTTGCTGCCTAAAAAAAAAGAGTGCCTAAAGATTGGTCAGAAGGACTCTCACAATATTAAACAAGCAATTTACGTTACAGTACTCACTGTAAAGCTTCTCACCCTCAAGTAATGCTAGCTGTGCATACTGCTCACACAGCACAACCGATGAAGTAGTACCATCTCGGAGTGAAAAATACAACAATATTATTCATAATTTATGCTATTTTTAAATAATTGTTTCCATACTGTTTCAATGTCACATCAGTGCTGCAAAGTTAGGGAAAACACAAGTACTAAAGAGACATCAAAAAACCTCAAACTAATTAGTTAATTCATGCTGTGAAGATTATTTTGTGAACCAGATTAGCCTAAATGTAAGTCTCAGGTAATGTACTCAGTGGAAAATTGTACAATTTTCTCCAAAACTGAAATGTGTCATTCATGAATAGTTTTCTTCCAACACTTACCAGTATTAGACATCCTAACATTCAAACAGTTTAAAAGTATTACTTGTCTTGCAGCAAATACAACTAGACCCATGTACACAAATTCTTGCTATAATCACGCAGGTAGCAGGTCTCTGAGGAACACATTACAAAGATAACAAGCTGAGATTGATATTTAGACCTGTTGACAGCTGAGTACAGCATAATCACTTGTGCACACCAGTCTCTTGTAGCAATAGGACAAGCTTGTAAACATCTGTACTAACGTGTTGATTAAATCAAACTGAATGCATATTAAAGATCACAAAATATCTGATAATTTAAATATCTAACAATTTGCACAGAAATATGCTGCAGAAATATTTAGACAATGCATCAGATCAATAATTTGCTATTTGATGCACGTTACCAGTTTCCAGCTAGATAGACCAATATAGCAGTTCCTGAATCTGGCAATTACTTTAAAGTTTTTTTCTAAAAACATTCCATATGCATATTATTAAGCAAGTTGAAGTACAAATTACTTCAGAAGAAAGCAATGTTGCATATTTTCACCACACTCCAAGACAATTTTCTTTCGTTTTAAGTCATAAGTAAACTTTAGAACTGGTGCTTCTCCTCTGCAATATATCTTTAGTGCTCATAAAAATAAAATACTAATTTGATGAATTCTGAGCCAAAATTGCTGTTGTGGCATTTCAGTGGGTGAGTAACAAGTAACAAAGATTTAGATTTCTGACAGTTCTACACAAAACACGTTAAAGTAGGATAGATGGAATAGATTTTGTATTTTTTATTTTAATTCAGAGTTTTTAAAATTTGTTTGAAAGCCACAACATCCATAACAATTTTTGCCGACTTGAGGCAAAAATCTCACCAGTTTTCAAATTAGGCATGATGTAGTTAAAAATCAGTGCTATACATAGCTCCATATACCTCATAATCACGTGCAGTTCTGAGCAGAGTGCAGAATGGAATGTCCTTCCTGACAAGAAACAGCACTGGAAACATTTTGCCTAAGATACAACTCTCACTTCACACTTGCAATACTGAACATTCACATAGTCATACAATTTAGGGACAGGAACTTTAAACCATATCCCAGAAGAGGCAACATCCTTTCCACATCCACCCAATCAAGACCCCCTCAGCATCTCAGATCTTTCAGTTAGGTCATGCCTTACTCTTTCAAACTCCAGTGGATACAAGCTGAGCCTTCCAACTTTATCTCATAAGACAGCCTGCCCAATCCAGGTATTAATCTAGAAAATCTTCTCTGAACTGCCTTTAAAGCATTCACATCCTTCTTTACCATAAGACCACAAGACATAGGAGTGGAAGTAAGGCCATTCGGCCCATTGAGTCCACTCCGCCATTCAATCATGGCTGATGGGCATTTCAACTCCACTTACCCGCATTCTCCCTGTAGCCCTTAATTCCTTGTGACATCAAAAATTTATCAATCTCTACCTTGAAGACATTTAGCATCCCAGCCTCCACTGCACTCTGCGGCAATGAATTCCATAGGCCCACCACTCTCTGGCTGAGGAAATGTCTCCGCATTTCTGTTCTGAATTTACCCCCTCTAATTCTAAGGCTGTGTCCACGGGTCCTAGTCTCCTCGCCTAACGGAAACAATTTCCTAGCATCCACCCTCTCCAAGCCATGTATTATCTTGTAAATTTCTATCAGATCTCCCTTTAATCTTCTAAACTCCAATGAATACAATCCCAGGATCCTCAGCTGTTCCTCACGTTAGACCGACCATTCCAGGAATCATCCATGTGAATCTACACTGGACATGCTCCAGTGCCAATATGTCCTTCCTGAGGTGTGGGGACCAAAACTGGACACAGTACTCCAAATGGGGCCTAACCAGAGCTTTATAAAGTCTCAGTTAAGGTGACCAATTCAGTGCACAATACTTCAGGTGATAGTCTCACCAGTGCTCTGTACAACTAAAGCATAACCTCCCAAAGTTTTGTTGAAATGCCATTGTAATAAATGAAAACATTTTATTAGCTTTCCTAATTACTTGCTGTAGTACCTGCATACTAACATTTTGTGATTCATGAAGAAGGGCACACTTCTCAGAGGCAGCACACACATAGAGGGGGCACAGTGATTCAGTGGTTAGCACTGCTGCTTTAAAGTGCCAGACACCTGGGTTTGATTCCACCCTCAGGTGACCGTCTATATGGAGTTTGCACAATCTTTCCGTGTCTGCATGAATTTCCTCCCACTGTCCAAAGACGTCCAAGTTAGGTGGACTGGCCATGCTAAGTTGTCCTTAGTATCCAGGTATGTGCAGGCTAGTTGGATTAGCCATGGGAAATGTGAGGTTACAGGGATAGAGTGTGGATGGGATACTCTTTGAAGGGTTGGTGTGGACTCAATGGGCCAAATGGCCTGCCTCCACTGTAGAGATTCCATGATTCTCTCACCATTTAGATCATGTGCTTCTCTTTTAATCTTCCTGTCAAAACAGACAACTTCACATTTTTTCACATTATACTTCAAATGCTATATATTTGCCCACTCACTTAACCTATGCCTCCAGCATACTTATGTCATTGTCACATCTTATTTTCCTACCTATCTTTGTATCATCTGCAAATTTGGCAGTTGTGCATTCCATCCCTTCATCTAAGTCATTTATATAAATTGGAAACAGTTGCACTCCCAGTAGCAAACCCAGTGGGACAACACTTGTTAATCTTGTCAACCTGAAAAAGACTAATTTATGTCTGCACTTCGATTGATGTTAGTCATCCAATCTCAATCCATGCCTATATGCGATCCCCAACAAAATGAAGAATGAGATGATAAAAGCTCAAGTATACGTCACTTTGCAAAATGGGGGCTGGCAGTCTTCTACTGCTGCAACAGGAAATATTGCTCATGACAGGACCCAGGATAGACAGGTACTTCAAGCCTAATGACTGAGACCCAGAGCTCTAGAGAGTTGGAGGAGGTGGGATCAGTTTATTTAGCGCTGGGGGGAGGCTCTGCTCAGGTTGCTTGGTGCAAGGAAGGGGTGCTAGTCTGGACAGATGATCCTGTGGTCACAGTGAATGGGGGGGGGGGGGGGGGCAAGACAGTGCTACATACACTTCCTGTTATAACAAAAGCAGGCATACCTACTATATACATGGCGCTTCTGGTATAGTATCTCATGGAGACAGCATTGTCATACCTTGGTCCAGTAATTCAACACTTCAGGCACAACACCTGGAAGGCATTAGACTGCCAAGTACCAGTCTCTTTATGACAACAGTTAACAGTACTCACCAGCACTGGGAGCCTGGCCGTGGATTAAAGTTGGAGGTTTCAGCCGAAAGCCAACATTCTTCTCATCTAAAGTGAAATGAAAACTGAATAAGTCTGTGGAAGTTATAAAGCAGCATATCAAAAAACACAGCAGCAGAGCAAATTTACTCATCACACATCGTAGAAGATTTACATTCAGACTTACCTAACCATTTCTTTGCAGAACTAGTACGTTGAACATTCTACAAAATGCACAGCACCACAGGATAGCTTCTCAAAGCTTTATGGAGGGGAACAAGTGAAGCACAGAAGAGGGTTAAGCAAAGGGAAATGCTTCCCATTGTTGAAATGTGGGATTTACCTGGTTCCGAGTCAGAGTTGCTGGCCGCTGTCTGGCAGAAACTCAATGGCATAAAGACATTATTCTTTGGAACTGGAAGATAAAGAAAGCAACAGTGAATATGAACAGATCACATCAATTTTAAGAATCCCAATTTGCAAACTATCCAGTAATGGCCTTTCCTTTCAATCCTTATTAAGCTTTTACAAGTTAAGGAAAAGGACTGCGATGTCACTAGCACAAACAAAATGGTTATTGGTCTGGGAAATATACCAATCCTGAAATACACTGTTGTTTGAATCACTAAACAATGACAGAACATGCTGAAGCTTTTGGGATTAACTTAGTATCATTTATTATCATTTATTATCTATGACATTTTAGAATGTCATTATTAGGCCAAAACACAACTAATTTCATCATTTAAAAGGCATCTGGATGGTGTATGAATAGGAAAAGTTTAGATGGAAATAGGCCAAGCGCTGGCAAATGGAACTAGATAAGGCTAGGATATCTGGTCGGCATGGATAAATTGGACCCAAAGGTCTGCTTGCATGCTGTACATCTCTATGACTCTAATTGAGAATTTAATTTTAAAATATGCCTTAATCTTCGAATAGTAATGATATCTCTTATTTCAACAAAAATCTGACCTGTTGGCAAAGTAGTGGATTTTAATTTAAACTGGTCATCTATTGCAGCTTGTTAAGGATATCACTGTTAAAAGATGTATAAATTCCTGACAGTTTATGCAAGAGATTCTTACTGTTATTGGTAAAGTTGAAAATCAAATTGGATTTTCAATTAGCCTGCATATCAAAAATTTTCTTTAACTGTACTTGCGCATTATTTGGAAAACAGAAATCTCAAAATGGCTTTATGATTCGGTTGGAAAACCTGAAGTTACTGTGAACGATCATTGTGGCAGTAACTGGGAGTCCAGCTCGGAAGAAAATAAAGATGAAGGTTGACTAAAAAATGCAGAACCTTCAATATTTTAGGTAGTGGTCATTCGCTAAAGAAACTTTAACCATATAGATATTGCCAAATTCTACTATCCACACATCATTGATAATTTAAAAAGTCCTAACTCAGTTCATCCAATTGCCTTAAAAGTGCTTCCAATTCAGTATTCAATGTGCCAGTCCTATAAAGAGTGGGTTGGTGCATAAGTATAAACATTAGTGCGACAGTCTGTGACCCAGAAGCAGTATTTCAAGGAAATGTGTAATTACTTTAAATGTTTCAAGTGGAAATTTATATTGTAAGGGGATTAATTAATACTAATCAATAAATATTTTTTTAAAATAGTCAACGTGACTTCACAACTTCTGACCTGGAAGCAATACCTACAGGAAGGAAGTTTAAAATGAGAACTATGTGGCAGACAGAAAGACAGAAAACAGACAGCTGGAGATAGTCAAAAGCAGTGTCAGTAACTGGATTTCAGCATTTGCAGTGGCATAATCGACAGCATAATGCACCAAGAACTGAAAAGGTGCTCTTTTGCAGCCAGCACAGACATGCCAAACGGTCTCCTTCTGTGCCATACATATGCTGTATCGATAGTCAACCAAGAAGAAATTCTCTTAAAGTAAACCAGTGAATCATTAATAATATTGCTTAACTGATGTCAGAAACATTAAACTGAATGCAGCATTGAACCTTGTAATTCATTACATATTTTTGAGTGTAATTATGCCTTGTGATTTTACACACCAACAAAAGTACAAGCGACAGGGTTTAAGAGCAGATATTATAAATTTTCTATTTTAACTATAATGCTGCACTGCAAGAAACCTGAGTATATTTTATTTCTCCTTTGATTCTATAAATGTCAGACATTGCTTGGCTGATGCTCATCTATAAGATAGGTGGTTATTGCTTTAAGTTACACACTTGATTCTTGAGCTGATGCTCAGTTCCAAGCTGATGCTTCAGCTGAAGTGCTGCCTTTCCAATAAGATGCCAAACTGAGTTCCTGTTTGCCGCTTTAGCTGGCTGTAAAGGAAACTATGCCATTATCTCATGAGGTTCGAGCTCTCCCAGATTTCCTAGTCAACATTCATCCCAAAACTACAGGTGGTGAGGAGGAGTGATTCTTCCACTCCTATCTGACCATAACAGGTTTTTGCTTTTGAATTGAGAGAGGATGTGCTTTGTGAATTCTTTTTACATTTCAACACAGTGGCGAATTCACTCAGTTTTCCTTATGCTAAATAAAAATTGATATAATTATTTTTAAGAAACTAACTTCGCAATCTAAAAAATGAGGTAATGTGACACTATTCATACACTCTGACACATTCACAGATTTGTATGGGCCTGCACACACACAAGTATATTTGGCAGTGTAAGAGGATAGGGTTATGAGGATTTTTACAGTCTATGGAAGTTAAACAAAAGAGCATACAGATTGTGTCAGCAAGTTCAACACTTGGATGTAGTCAGCTTGCACTTGGAACACTGAGCAGTTTTAGACTCCATCTCTAAGAAGGATACACTGGCTTTGGAGGGGATCCAGAGGAAGTGCACAAGAATTATTCCAGAAATGAAGGCCTCATCATATGAGGAACAGTTGAGGGTTCTAGTTCTGTACTCTGGAGAGTTTAGAAAGATGAGAGGGAATCTCATTGAAACTTACAGAATACAGGGCGACCTCCATATCCACGGAATTTTCCACGGTTTCAGTTACCCGTGGCGCAAACATATAAAAGGGAACCAGAACAAGGGACCAGGACGCTGCCGAGAAGTACATTTCCCATTTAAATGAATGGGTTCGCTCCTATCCACAGTTTTGGCCTTCCACAATAGATCCTTGAATGTATCTCCCGCAGGTACGGGAGGACTACTGCACGTTCAGGCATGCATGGAGTGGATGTGGAGAAGACCAGGACCCTTGGGTACAGCATCAGACTAAAAGGACGATCCTTTTGAACCAAGTTAAGGAGGAATTCCTTCAGCCAGAGATGGAGAAACTGCAGAAGGCTGTAGAGACCAAGACATTGAATGCATTCTACTCCAAAACAGACAGGTTCTTGATTAGTGAGGGGATGAAAGGTTACATGAAGAAGCAGGAGAATATGATTGAGAAACATATCAGGAGTACTCGAATGGTGAGCAGAGTCTATGGCATTAATGTCCAAATTCTGCTCCTACATCTTATAGTCTTATGGTTAGTTCTGTTCTTTTCCTTGATCCAGTTGCATGGAGAAAGTGAGGACTGCAGATGTTGCAGATCAGATTAAAAACTTTTTGCGATGGAAAAGCACAGCAGGTCAGGCAGCATCCAAGGAGCAAGAGAGTCAAACTTTATGCCCAAAACATCAACTCTCCTGCTCTTTGGATGCTGCTTGACCTGCTGTGCTTTTCCAGGGCCAGATTTTTTGACTCCAGTTGCATGGAGCAAATTTTTACATTTTAAAAGATCTTGATCCACAGTTGGCTTTCTCTCAGGGATGGTCGCTTTCACAGATTAAGTCACAAAGATGAGGGACGCATACAGCTTTTCAGGCTATCTTTAGTACAGCATTGTCATATCCTCTCTTCTGGCAAGGAGCCCTTAAAGTACTTAGTTTATTTATTCTTCATACAGACTCTATTGGCTAATATCTTTGGCAGTTAATGCTTCAAAACAGGTAATTGCAATGTGATGATTCATCTCAGAAACTTCCATGATGGTGCGAATAATAGGTGGCAATCTATCATAGGTAGCTTAGCAGTTTCACTACCAATTAGTGCTATAAGAAATTTGCAATAGCCAGCCTGCCTGGAACTGTCCTTGAGAAAAAAAACACAATTGCCTGGAGAAAGGCAAATTTCTTTCTCAAAAATTCAGCCAGGAAAAGCAAAATTAAAAACTGCACCTTTAAAAAGATTAATTGATGATTATTACACAGCTATGTTCAAAGTGAACGCCTCCTACCTTCCAACAGTAAGTATACTTCAAAAGTACATCACAGGCTATAAACAGTAAGAACATCCTGAGTTCATGGGAACAGCTACCTAAATACAAGTCTTTCTTCTAAGACATGAATTACATTGTCATTTCAAAAAGGAAAGTGCTAGGTATCTTAAATGAAAACAAAATAGAACTACAATAAGTAGCTCCAGTTCAACATCCAGTAACAGAACCACCGCAATTGCTGAAATTCCTCCTTTTTTGTCATTTTTTATTTTATGATTTAGTAAATTATATCTGTCTTGTAAAAGAATCTGGCTTGCAAGGTACAAATGACACACAACTCTTCCAATATTAAGTTAATGATAATTGCTATGCTCATACCTTCTGAAACAAAACGATTAGCTTTGAGGATAAGACAATCTAAACGTATATGCATCTCAACAAACTCAGGAGAACATTACTACTGACAAATGACATCTGAGGTTTATGCAAAAAGTAAAGAATCTCCATTCATGGATCATAGCTCCTTTGCAATAATTATCTTTCTGGAGAAGTTAATACAAGTCTTGCATATCAAGTATACTTGAAGGAGGCAAAGATATCAGTACTGATAGTTAAAAATACTTCAGGCACAATGTACAGAAGATGAGAAAGGATCACCAGATCCAAAATGTTAAATGATTTATCTTCACAGATGCTGTCAGACTTGCTGAGTTTTTCCAGCAATTTCTGCTCTTGTTTGGAGGATCTGCAGTTCTTTTGGTCTTGATTTTATACAAAAGATGAAGCCAACTACAATAGAAAAAGACAATCTTGTTGCACTAAAGATTCAGCATCAAGGTGTGGAAACAGATGGCATCTTCAGAACCGTATCAAAGAAACAATGATTTGTTATAACAGAGTAGACAATTGATTCAGGAAATATTATTAGAGCCAAAGTTCTTCTCAGGAAGAAGCTGGTTGAAGAAGAAAACTAGACTATATTTACGCAGCAAATGAATTTGGTAAATTGCAATATTTCACTGCAAACTTTCATACCAAGATGCAATATTCCCTCATTTGACAAGTGCATTATCAACCATGTGTATTGGTTGAAAAGTTTGTTAAAACGCAAACTGGCTATTATTAAACACAGACTTATAGAGAACCAGGTCTTCAAAATCAAAACATGTGGAACAACACCAAAGTCAACTCAAGGACCTGCAAATAATTCCTTGTAGTCCAACTAATGAAGAATGTGTTTGTTTGCTCAATGCATAACCCCAATGAACTAACAATCAGAGATAAAAAGAAAGCAATGTTTCAGCATTTGTTCACTCACATGGAAAAGAAACATACCTGGCTGTGCAGGTGGGAACACCTGTGTAAAAGATGATGATCTCTCTCTTTTCACAGGTGGAGGATAGTTACCATCATCTCTGTCAGAATCTGAAGAAATAAATTTATGACATGGAGAGGAATAATTATGTTTAAAAGCTTAAAGTGCAGACCTAACTGTAAGTGCAACTTACTTTAAAAAGCTGTAATACTTTGACTTGCAGCCAGAAATTTACATGTAAGCTACACAGACCCCATAATTGGCCTCAATAATTTCCAGTGAACTAAAATTGCCTAGATTTGCCTTTTTAGTCCACTTTCAGAGAGTTCTCAACAGTGAATTTACAAAACAGTCTAGGTTTAACATAGCTCCATCTGGGCAACTAAATTTCAACAACCTGTAAACAAGATGATTCTTAAACAATTACATAATTGAATATTAATTGACTGATCACACCCACCTTCTGCATCTTCAGGACTTGAGGCATCGACTGGCCTCTAAAATGTGAAATAAAAAAGCCCATTACTTTATGCAAATTGTGACTGTTGAAAAACATTCTCCTTCACATTTAATATGAGATAGTATTGACATAATTGAAAATCAAGAGACAAAAATGTGAGATTAATTGTGAAAACCAAAAATATAGTAGTCAAGCAATGATTATTCATTGGCAGCCAGACTTATAAGTTACTGTAGTTTCCACATATTCTTAAGAGAAATGCAAAAAATGTTAAGTAAATAAGGCAGGTAGACTGCAGCGGTTCAAGAAGGCAGCTCACCACCACCTTCTCAAGAGTAACTGGGAATGGGCAATAAATGCTGGCAGCCAGCGACGGCCAAATCCCACAAAAGACATGGGAGTTGCAGTATAACATGGATAAATGCGAGGTTAGCCACTTTGGTAGAAAGAAAAAAGAATGGCAGATTATTATCCGAATGGAGACAGATTGGAAAAAGGGAAGATGCAATGAGACTTGGGTGTCCTTATACACCAGTCACTGAAAGTAAGCAAAAAGGTGCGGCAGGAAGATGGTATGTTGACCTTCCCAGTGAGAGGATTCACAAACAGGAGCATGGATGTCTTGCTGCAACTGTAGAGGGCATTTTTAAGGAGGAGAAAGTGAGGACTGCAGATGCTGGGGATCAGAGCTTAAAAATGTGCTGCTGGAAAAGCACAGCAGGTCAGGCAGCATCAAAGGAGAAGGAGAATCGACGTTTTGGGCATAAGCCCTTCTTCAGGAATGAGGAAGGTGTGCCAAGCAGGCTACGTTAAAAGGTAGGGAGGAGGGACTTGGGGGAGGGGCATTGGGAATGCGATAGGTGGAAGGAGGTTAAGGTGAGGGTGATAGGCCGGAGAGGGGGTGGGGGTGGAGAGGTCGGGAAGAAGATTGCAGGTCAAGAAGGCGGTGCTGAGTCTGAGGGTTGGGCCTGAGAAAAGGTGGGGGAAGGGGAAATGAGAAAGCTGGAGAAATCTGTATTCATCCCTTGTGGTTGGAGGGTTCCTAGGCGGAAGATGAGTCGCTCTTCCTCCAGGCGTCGTGTTGCCATGGTTTGGTGATGGAGGCGGCCAAGGACCTGCATGCCCTTGGCGGAGTGGGAGGGGGATTTAAAGTGCTCAGCCACGGGGCGGTTGGGTTGGTTGGTGCGGGTGTCCCAGAGGTGTTCTCTGAAACGTTCCGCAAGTAGGCGGCCTGTCTCCCCAACGTATAGGAGGCCACATCAGGTGCAGCGGATGCAGTAAATGATGTGTGTGGAGGTGCATGTGAATTTCTGATGGATATGGAAGGATCCCTTGGGACCTTGGAGGGAAGTGAGGGGGGAGGTGTGGGCGCAAGTTTTGTATTTTTTGCGGTTGCAGGGGAAGGTACCGGGAGTGGTGGTTGGGTTGGTGGGGGGGTTGTGGATCTGACAAGGGAGTCGCGGAGGGAGTGGTCTTTCCAGAACGCTGATAGGGGTGGGGACAGAAACATATCCTTGGTGGTGGGGTCCGTTTGGAGGTGGCGGAAATGACGAAGGATGATCCGATGTGTCTGGAGGTTGGTGGGGTGGTAGGTGAGGACTAGTGGGGTTCTGTCCTGGTGGCGATTGGAGAGGCAGGGTTCAAGGGCAGAGGAGTGGGAAGTGGAGGAGATGCAGTGGAGAGCATCTGTCTTTTGAGGAGAAATTGCGGTCTTTGAGGAAGGAGGGCATTTTTTAGGCCACATCTGCAGTAGCATGTGCGATTTTGGTCTCCTTATTGAGGAAAGATGTTCTGGTTATTGAGTGCAAAGATTTACTAGACTGATTCCTGGGATGGCAGGACTAATGCATCGGGAAAGACTGGATCAGTTAGGGCCACAATCACTAGAATTTCAGAGAATAAGGGGGCTCTCAAAGAAGCCCAGAAAATTCTAATAGGATTAGACATGGTAGATGCAGGAAGGATTGTCTCAATGACCAGTGAGTGCAAGATCAGGGGTCACAATCAAAGGATAAAGGGGAGGCCATTCAGGACAGAGAGGAAGAGGAAATTTCTTCACCTAGAGTGGTGAACCTGTGGAATTCTCTGCCACAGGAAACTGTTGAGGCCAAAGCACTGAAGACTTTCAAGCAAGATGTAGATATAGCTCTTAAAACAAAAGGATCAAAGGGTTTGGGGAGAAAACAGGAACAGGGTACAGATTTAGATGACCAGCCATGATCATATTAATTGGCAGAGCTGACTCGAAGGAATGAATGGCCTAATCCTATTCCTATATTCTATGTTCCTATAAATAGAAAAGTTAACAGTACATTACCATTTTGGGAATAGTGACCATAATATGAACATATTTCACATTATTACAGAAAAGGAGAAAGAACAGGGGCAAAGTTTTTTAAATTGGGTGCAGGGTTTTGGAGAAACAGAGACAGACAGAGACAGACAGACAGGAAAGAAATTTTACGAAGCTAAGAGGTAACAGTATACTGGATACGTGAAGAAAGATTAGCAACAAATCAATGGGAGGTGTTCAAAAGTTAAATTCTACAGGCACAGTCTAGCCATGACCCCACAGCAATAAAGGTCCTACTGCCCAGTCTAGAGACCTCATTTACCCAAAAGCAACATGGGTAAGATAAAGTATAAAAATGTTATCGCAGTCACAAAAACCTTTCACTGTAGAAAGCTGTAGTGAAATACACAAAATGCAGGGTCAACGTAAAAAGAGGAAGGCCAATGGTGCCACTAGGTGAAGCCAACTACACACACAACAGCTCCTTCTTTAGCTCAATGATTATTTATTTGAGATGTTTTTACTGTTAAAGATGTTGTATAAAGTTCTTCCAGTTTATACATGAGAATCATGAGATTCTTAATTACATTTTAGTTCAACAAAGGCAAAGAAAAACAGGGAATCTGTATAATATCAGCAATTAGATGCAAACATAGCAGGGACAACATTTTCGTGTTCCTTATTGGGTTACCTGTCTCTAATCCGTAGTGAGGCAGTTTGCTTTTCTTCCTCACTGAATTGAATCTTCAGTGCTCAGCAGAACATGGGAGCCAGAGTGACACACCAGGTGAAAGTGTGCATCTACAGATGGACCACAGTGCATTCAAAAAGTAAATTATGAAAGCAAAGGGGGAGATATGAAAAAATGTTGGCAGATAAAATCAAAGAAAGCCCAAAAATGTTTCTTCAATATATTAAAAGCAAGACAATAACTAAGGAGACGGATGGCTGATCTTATCAGAGATGCACATAAAAACACATGAATGCAGAAGATGTAAGCTGGATTCCAAAAATGTACTTTAACTCTGTACTCACAAAGGAAAAGCATAATGTGAGAGCAAGTGCTGAGGGAGTGACATCCTTAAAAGAAGATAAATCATTCGGACTCGATAGATTGTATCCTGTGCTATTAAAAAAATGCCAGGAAAAAATTAGTAGATGTTCTAAGTTTCATTTTCCAATTTCACGAATTAAGGGCAAGTTCTGAGGAAGGGTCACTGGACTCGAAACTTTAACACTGATTTCTCTCCACAGATGCTGCCAGACCTGCTGTGCTTTTCCAGCAATTTCTTTCATTCCTGGTTTCCAGGATCTGCAATTTTTTTCAAGTCTTTTTAAATTCAAAATTGGTTCAGTGACAGTAAACAAATGGTAATGGTCAATGACTGTTCTTACGAATGGAAAGCAGTCCCCATGGTCATTCCTTGCTGGTTATTTTATATATATTAATGATCTAGACTGAAATATGGTAGCCATAATTAGGAAATTTGCTGATGAAAAAAAAATTGGCCATGTAATTGATAAAGAAGCAATTTTGCTGTCAACTCTAGAATTATATTGATTGTTTGGTCAAATGGGTGGAAAATTAGCAAATGGAATTTAATATGGAGAAGTGCAAGGTAATACATTTGGGAAGGCAAACAATGCTACAGAATATACAATAAAGAGGATGACACCTTGGGGTATTCTTGATGATAGCAGGACAGAAAAAGATGGGTGTGAATAAAGCTTATGGATTGCTTTCCTTTATTAGACAAGGTATGGAGTACAAAAGCAAAGGAGTAATGCTGGAACGGTAGAAAATGCTGGTGAGGCCACAGCTGGAATTCTGATTACATTTCTGGTTAATGCACTTACAGGAAAGATATAACTGATCTGAAGAGAATATAGTGGAAATTTACAAGAATGTTAACCAAGGTGTAAAGATTGCAGTTGTATGGTAAGGTTGGATAGGCTAGTGTGGCTTTCCTTAGAAAAGAGGAGGTTGAAGGCTGATTTAACATTAAGAAAATAAGAACCAGGAGTAGGAATAGGCAATTCGGTCTGTCAAGCCTGCTCCAACATTTGATACAATCATGGCTGATCTTATCTCAGTCTTAACTCCACTTTCCTGCCCATTCTCCCTAACTTCTTTAACCCCAAAGAATGAAAAACCTGTCTACCTCCTCCTTAAATTCAGGGGTTAATTAAGGTGCACAGAAGTATGAGGGGCCTAGGCAGAACAAACAGGAAAGATTGGACCTCCACACTGGTGAAGTCAATTACCAGAGGAAAAAGACTAAAATGATTGGTAGAGGATTGGAAGCAACTGGAGGAAAAATGTTTTCACATGGAGAATAGTGGATGCCTGGAACTTGCTGCCCAGTTTGGCACTGGAAGCAGAAACCCTTATCTCACTTAAGACACTTAAAGTACTTTAAGCTACAAGGCTATGGACTAGGTGGTGGGAGGTGGAAATAAAACCAGTGACTAGATTTACTTTCTCTCTAAGCTGGTACAGTCACAATGGACTGAATGGCCTCTTTCTACACTGTACATTTTCTGTGGTTACTTGAAACAGTTGCACAACACATTCCATAGAAACTTTCAAAAATGAACCTGAACATGTACTTCTGGAGGACTAATTTACTGGGTTATGGGATATGTGCTCATGTGTGGAACTATATCCCAGAGTTCCTCCAAACACCAGCACAGACACAACACTTCCTTCTATGCTGCAAGATTCAATACATTTGGAGTCAATATTCTAAAATATCCAACCATAAGCATTAATGATTTGGAAAAAGATCAGAAGATTAATTAGAAGAAAGGCAGCAAATGAAGCTCACCATCTAGAAACAGCTACAGTCCCAGAGCATGCTTCTTTTTAAAAAATCCACACTTTTTACACCCAGGTGATCACTCTTTCTTTCTTGGGATGTGGGTGTCACCAGCAAGGCCAACATTTGTTGCCCATCCCCTAATTACCTTTGACTGAGTTATATGCTTGGCCATTTTAGAGTTAGTCCAGAGTCATTCACATTGCTGTGGGTCTGGCATCACTTGTAGGTCAGACAAGGCAATGATGGTCAATTTCCTACCCTGTGTAACATTACTGAATCAGATGAAATTTTACAACAATCAATCAATGATGTTTGTCATGGTGACTATTACTCAGACTAACTTTATAATTTGAGATTTATGAATGAATTGAATTTAAATTACACAAACTGCTACGGTGCGTTTTGAACCCCAGTCCACAGAGCAATAGCCAGAACTGGATTACTAGGCCAGTGAGAGTTCCACCACTCTACCTGAAGACATTTCTAACAAATCTTAAGCTTGCCCTTCATCAGTTTCAATCTGTAAATGGGGATTATTTCCCTGTAATGACTATTTCCTTACAGTGAAGCTCTAATTATCTATGCTAAGCCAGATATCCTTTTCATAATGCAGAGGCAAATATCAGAAACCCCATAAACGTCACTTGTTACAGTTTCAGAAATACGGTGGCAAGCACAGCTTATGAGTGACTCACACTTAGTTTGGTCAATTTTAAACTTAGTTTTAGAAAACTAACTTTCAATAGTGCTTCGCCACTTTCTTATCCTCACCCAAGCAGTAAATGGTCAAACATAGTACTGCCTATTTCTAACATGATAATATTCCCACTTGCATTCAACTTGCACTTTCATATAAATATGAAAATACATGGCATTGCCTTTTGTAAACTTCCTCATTTGTCCTCATCAAAAAGTAGTTCCACTTTCTGTGTTTTAATTTTCATTGGTCACTGCTTCTTACTGTCCAGCTAGTGCCATGTATATCTTTTCCCTTATCCACTGACATTAATCCGCATTATCATCACCCTCGATCGTTGTGTTAAATGCTCAGCACCTCATTAGTTATCAACATATGCTGGTTCATAGCCTGAAATGTATAGTCAATACCTATTCTCGTGTTATCAATGCAGCAACACACAATGAACTCAAACATTATGCATAAATAGATGTGGCAATATAATTTAATGGAAGTCGGACATAAAAAGCAAACATTTAATGAACTAACCATTATAGATCAAATAAACATAAAGGCAAAGATAAATAAAACTGTATTGGTGAAACACTCAGAATTGTCTGAAACGCAAAAAAGAAACAATCGATGAAAAGATAAGACTTCTGTTAACAGATGCAGACAGCAGCACACAAACCAGCATATGCTGATAACTAACAAGGCGCTGAGCATTTAACACAACGATCGAGGGTGATGATAATGAGGATCAATGTCAGTGGTTAAGGGAAAAGGTATACATGGCACTAGCTGAACAGTAAGAAGCAGTGACCAATGAAAATTAAAATGGAGAAAGTGGAACAACTTTTTGATGAGGACAAATGAGGAAATTTACAAAAGGCAATGCCACGTATTTTCATAGAATCCTGCATGTGGGACTGAACTTTATTGGCATGCATATGGGAAACTTGCCTTACTTTTATCAGTCGTGGCAATAATTTATAAGTCCTGGGAGGTTATGTTGGAGCAGTACAAAACTTTGATTAGGCCATAGATGGAGTACCATGTGTGGTATGGCCACCACACTATAGGAAGGATATGATCACACTGGAGGGGGTGCAGAGGAGATTCTGGGTTGCATGGGTTAGAGCATTTTAGCTACAAAGAGTCTGGATAGGCTCAGGTTATTCTCCTCAGAGCAGAGAAGGCTGAGGGGGACCTGGTTGATGTGTGTAAGATTATGAGGAGCATAGACAGGAAGCGGCTGTTCCCATAATTGAAGGGTCAATTATAAGGGGATGCAGTTTTAAGGTAAAGAGCAGGAAGTCTGGAGGGGATTCAAGGAAAAATCTTTTCATCCAGAGGATGGTGAAAATCTGAAATGCACCACTTGGAAGGGCAGTAGAGCGGGAAACTTCACAACTTCTAAAAAAATTATGTGGATGAACACATAAAATGTTAAAGTATCCAAGGCTATGGGGCAAACACTAGAAATCGTAACTAGTGTAGACAGGTTGACAGACTCAATGAACTAAACGGCCTCTTCTGTTCCGATTGTATCAATGAATTATAGAACGGTTGCAGCTAGGAGAAACCTCTTTGATTTGTCACATCCAGCAGGCTCGCTGCAAGAGCAACTTAGCTGGCAATACTCAAATTTCCCTTTGACAGCCCAGATTACATTTGCCTCCACCCCTTTTCTAGATTGTAACCATACACTGTGTAGAGGAAAAATTCTTCGTCATGTGATTTTCCTGCTTGTTTTAAATCTGTATTCCCTTGTATCTCTTATCTACTCTGTCTTGGTCTTGTCATTTTTTTTGAAAACCTCTATCAAATCGCCAGAACATCTCCAATGTATCTCTGGAACCGTTTTCTTAAATTTCTTTTGCATTGCCTCCAGAGCCTTCACATCCTTCATAAAAGGAATTGGTTGTGATATTCCAGTTGAAACTAAAAGGTTATTCATAATTATTTTGGTTTTGCATTGTATGCCTCAGTTTATGAAGTTTCAATTCCTGTATCTCTTTTTAACATTCCCTGCCAACTTCTACAAGTTTTGCATTGTTACCCCACCCACACCCATCCCCCACCCCAGATATATCTGTTTCTGTGATGCATGGACCACATCACTTCAGTAATGCCTAATAAAATTACATCATTAAAGCTATTATTTTCCAAAGCAATATGGTGGCTGCTTATGATTATTAAACGACTAAAATTGTTGGTTTCCTTATTCAAGAAAGGACAGAATGGCATTAGCTGCAGTTTAGAGAAGATGCACTTTATGCACTATTGGGATGAAGAGCTATTTTAGCAGAAAGTTGCATTGACTGGGCCTATACTTACTGTTGTTAGAAGATTGAGGGGCAATCATATTGAAACATTTCAGAGGTGGAATGGATCTAATAGAGTGAATGCTGAAAGAATATCTGCTCTTCTGAGAGATATTAGAACTAGGAAAGAGAGTTTAAAAAGTGGGAGTCTCCCATTTATGATGGAGATAAAGAGCATTTGTTTTCCTGTCAGAGAGTCCTGAATCTACAGAATTCTCTTCTCCTAAGAGAGCAGTGGAGATCTTGAATATTTTTAATGCAGAGTTAGACAGATTCTTGACTGACAAGAGAGTCAAAGGACACAGGGGATAGCCTGGAAAGTAGAGTTGAGGCCATCATCAGGTCAGCTACAGTCATATTATTATTAGATTAGATTACTTAGTGTGGAAACAGGCCCTTCTGCCCAACAAGTCCACACCGACACGCCGAAGCGTAACCCACCCAGACCCATTCCCCTACATTTACCCCTTCACCTAATACTACGGGCAATTTAGCATGGCCAATTCACCTAACCCGCACATTTTTTGGATTGTGGGAGGAAACTGGAGCACCCGGAGGAAACCCACGCAGACACGGGGAGAATGTGCAAACACCACACAGTCAGTCTCCTGAGGCGGGAAATGAACCCGGGTCTCCGGCGCCAAGAGGCAACAGTGCTAACCACTGTGCCGCCATGCCTCCCACATAACATGCTTGATTTTATGTGAAGAATGGCAAATATACATAAGTGGGTACTTAGTACTACAACCTTGTTACCGACTCTTATATGAAGAGAGTTAAACAGACATTCCTCAAAATTTGCATACAGAATTCAGACAAAAAGTATTTTCTTTTGTGGACTTCTAGGTATCAAATTATTCTAAATTAACAGAGCAACTTCAGAGATAAATAAACAGCATTTTTGTTTTAAAAAATAAATTTGGGTATTTAATAAGTCTGTTGCTTATAGCAGCAAAATTTGAAAACACATTTAAATGAAATTGCCTCCTACAAACTGAAAGAAAAGCAGGTGTCAGGAATACTGGCTTTTTCTGAAATTATTCTCTAATTTTGAGAGTTGCAAATCTGACTGGCTATTAACTGTTGGTCCCATTTTGCTGAAGAATAGCAGCATCTTGATGAGGCATGAAATTAAGGAGATACAAATCAACTCTGAAGAACAGGCTCTTGTTGTGCAGCATTAGTGTTCCCACCTCTGGAGCCCCAGGTTTAAGTTCCACTTACTCCAAGGAGACATCATTATCATCGAACAGGTTGACTCTGAAATATCTTGGGCTTGTATAGAACAAGAACAACTCCCTGAATTGCAAATCACAACATGCATTTAGCTGATTTTTACAAAATTAATTCATGGGACATGGACAGCAGGCCAGTATTTATTGCCCATCCCTAACTGCACAAGGGTCACAATTTAAGACCCCATCTTGCTGAGAGTCTAGAGACCAGACCAAGTAAGGATGGCAGATATGTTTTCCTAAAAAACATTAGTGAACCAGGCGAGTATTTCCAACAATCGGCAACTGTTCCATGGTCACCATTAGAATCTGCCATTGAACCCAGGAACCCAGAACATTACCTGGGTGTCTGGATTAATAGTGCATTGATAATACCATGAGGCCAATGCCTTCCCTGACTGCATTGCTTCGCAATTAGAGAAAATTAAGACTACTAATTAACTGTACCCTCTTAACAATTTAATAATTGTTAATAATTGCTAACCCACAAAGTAAGCAAAAGTATGGAATTTTATTAATCTGAATCTGGGCACTGTCAAACGGTTTTAAAACGTAGCTTTTTCTTTCTTACTTTATCTTTTTTTAAAATCGCTGAATCAATATTTTTACCCCTCAAATTTAGTTCACATTCTGACATTGAATTCATCCACTCTAATCCACTGTCCTTCCCTGTCCTGTCTCTGCTTATTTCTCAATCCTTTAATCTACTTTGTTAAAGAGACAGACTATTTACCGCTTTATTCTTCAAGGTTCCAAACACCTTGTTATCAGCACTTATGAGTCGCAACTTCAAGAACAATAATTTAAAAAGCCTAAAGATGCATGGAAGTGTTTAACAGGGTGAACATAATATGTCATCATCAAGTGAAAATGTGGATGAGTTTTAGGTCCTAACATTAATCTGACTCATATCCCCAGTACCTCCCTACATCCAATGCTGTTCTTTGGACAAGGTCCAATCAGGTATTTCAGCAACTTATGAAACGTTGCCAACATTTCTAAGTTCCCAATCTGTTCCACAAGAATCTGGTAAATTTCATTTCATGAGGAGCTAATGCTGAGCTTTTCATATTGCCTTACAATATCTTAAGCTAAATTCGCTTTTTAGATTCAATTAATCCAACATTCATTCATCTCAATCCTGGTACTTTTGAGAAGTTTACTGAATATATTGTTACCTTGTTTGACGGCGGTGTGGTTGAGGTCATTGGTTCAAGTTTTTCCTATAAACACAGTAGTTATGATAAACACTTTTAAAATTCTAAGACTAAAAATCAAAAAACAAATATGACATCAAATATAATTTAACAAATACAATACAATATAAAGTTGAAGCATAAGATAGCATGTAGGTTACTCGGCAATATAAAAACTTTACCTTTGGTCAATGAGGTCCTACTCTGCACTTGAGGATATTTTATATCTTATGGTAACTCATGCACTAATTAGTTTTCCATCTCAATAAAGCGTGACGTTCTATCAAACTACTTGTAGGTTGCAGGGTAGCATAATAGAACATATCAATTTGGACAAATCCAGCTTCTAACTGATATCCATACCGGATAGCAACCATGGTCCAAACCATCACTCATTCTCTCTTTCTTAATTCACGGATGCAGAGACCAATTATAATGTCTCCTACCTCATTCCAGCTGGAATCAGCCATAAAGTAAAGATTCCAGATCAAGCCCAAGATAGTTTGGTCTTCACAGGCCACCTATTAACTACTAAAACCGGATTTATCATTTGGGGAGGTGTATTTCAATACTTAAAGGAAACACGAGTCAGCTACAAGTGGCAAGTGGAGGAGATAGTGTACACAGAGAAACATATGTGTATTTTCATTGAGATCTCAAGCTAAAATGGCAGATCCATACTGGAAGACATCAAGGTAGAACAGTAAAAGATAACAATGTAAAACCAAAAGATATATTATGCAAAGTTTGAAAACTGTAGACAAGAAAAAAAAAGTGATTGCCCGATCAAGTTATAAATAATGTTCTCTTGCACAAATCACAATCACTATATTGCAAAGGGTACCAACAGTTTGGGAAAAAAATAGAAAATATAAAGCAAGTCCAGAAGTTATGATTATGGGACATCTCACTTAGATGTTATAACTACTGGTTATTCTTACAGAAAAAGATATGGAAAACTATATTTCTATACAATAGATAAAGATTTCTAGTCACCTTGAAGGACGATAAAATCAAGATATGATCTGGTCAGATGTGCCAACAGACCACTAAGCTAGTTATGTACCAAGGATTGTCAAATTTTAATCCCACAATATTAAGGGAATGAAGTTGGGGATTGTAATGAGAACAAGAATTGGACTGAACTGTGGTTTTACAGACAAGAACATTAAAGAAGAGGACAAAGGAGCCGCAAGGAAGGCAAAAGAAGTGCTGAAATTAAGGGATCTGACAATGCATTTTTGGTGATTTGAAGGAGGAATTTTGCATAATTATAGTGCTGAGATTGGAGAAGGGTAGTAAGCCATAGGTGGTGAGGCAGATATGGAAAAATGATCAATGATCGAGACAAAATGTACAAAGGATGTAAGCAATTGTGGTACATAGGGGTAAGGGAATTTACTGGTGTGAAATTAAGAGAAAGCATGGACTCTGAAGTAGCAGATAAATGTTTTTGAGATTCAAAAGACTGTAGTCACAAGGATGATGAGTGACTTGATACAGAGACTAAGGAAAAAAGGAGAGAGATGATCTGTGGAAAGTAGTCGATTTCTGCCTTGCAAGTTATAATGTTTTCAAATTGATGGCACATTCAAAACAGAACCTATAACACACCTACGTGTACTGACGGGTACAACAGCTGAGATACTGCAACAGAAGATTAAACAGGGCAGGTACAAAATATAGCTGCAGGTGGTGTTTCCCCTAATCTCTCTCCTCATTCAACGATAATTTTGAATTGAACAGCTCGTCATCAATTCTTAACCAGCAAAGTATTTCCCTATTCATTCCATCAAAGTCTTCAGAGTGCATCATCCTTTGGTTTTCTCTGCTCCAGTGGAAATCATACCAAATTTTGCAGGTCTCGCCTCAAGGCTAGTTCCTTATAGAGATGCAGAGTGTCATCCGGATAAATCCGAACTGTAATTATTTGGTAAGTTTATTCATAACTTTCAGTGTCTTTCAATTAAAGACTTACCATTGTATTTCTCGCAAATGTATTATCTCATTCAAATCTCCATTAAATTTCATGCCAGTTAACTGTTCATTTCCACTAACCTACATCTTCTTGAAATCATGCTGTCTTATTGTTTGCTGAACCTTCTACATCTGTCCTCTCAGCTAATTTTAAATTTTTTTCCTATATCCAAACTTTAGTACACACACATAAACATATGAAAAAGTGGACTCAGCAGACTCCTGCACTATACTACTTCCAGCTCTTCTTCAATACTCATTTACTAGGTTTCTGGTCCAACAACCAACTTCGTTTCCATGTTGCTATATTTCCTTTTATACCACACACCTGATGTCACAAAGCACTTCAAAACAAAGTAATTAATTGATTGTGAAGTGTAATTTCTTTTGTTTAGTAAGCAGGTTTGTAGCAGTAATAAAGAATGGAACAGATATTTCTGCGGCTAACAGTGTTTATCATTATTTAGGACAGAATTACTCAGTAACATCTACAAATAAACTTGAGAATCTGAAAATACATATACAGGCCTCTGTATGTTGTTCAAAAACCTCATCATCTGGATCCCCATTCAAATCTATTGAGTGACATCAAGTTCCTGTATTGACATTACAGATACTGACTAAACTCAAACAGTAAGAGTGTTTTTTTCCCCCCCCCCAGTGTGAGTACCCTTCTAATAGTGTGCCAAGTTTTAATCACTGCCAAATAATCTCTCAACATTGATAATTTAACTTTTATCAAGTTGAGCTTCATTTCTTTGATTTCCCCTACAAATTACTCAAATTATTTGCCATGTCCACATTTCCTTTTCTCAATCAATATTTTCCTTCTCTTTATTTTGCCTTCTATTCTTGATAGAGCATTGAACAAAATACTCTAACTTAGACTCCTGTGCTCATTTACAATTCTTCAGTTTGTGTGGTTTAGGAGACAAGGTTGTTTACCCAACTCTCAATCTCGGGTGCATCGTAAAGGACACTGGATTGTTAGACTGACAGTAACTTTGCATGAAAGAGACCATACTAATTCCACTGTTAAGCAAGTTGAACAAGTGTTAAAGCCTGTCATTCCAATGAGACTCATCATTAACACTGATCACAAAAGCAGGAAACCTTCATGTACAGAACAAAACCTTTATTGCTGGAGCTTTCCAAGTTCACAAAACTATCGTTTTGAAAGAATGTTAAGTGAATTAAATTTGAGAACAGAAAAACGAGAGAAGCTCCTGGAATTAACTTGGTTCTGCTGATCCACCAGATGTCAACGCGTGATTGGTTGACCTTTATCAAAAATAAAAACTATGTTAACATATTAAAGGTTTTTATGAAATTTACATATCTTGAATACTTCAGTGTAATACTGACTGACTGTTGGAGGTATCATCTTTCAGATGAGATTCCACACTGCCCTTTCAGATGAACATCAAAAACCCTTGGTCACAATTCTGAAGAACATAGGAGTTTCTATGGTGCAGTGGCTAATATTTATTCCTCGACTAACTTCTCTAAAATAGAGTATTTGGTTACACATATCTGAACAAGGTTCTGTGCATGTTGCAAATGTAGATGGAAGGCAATTGTATGTCTAAGTAGCATTGCAACATTATTTAAAATGGAAAGTATAATATCAATAGATGCCACTGCTACAGTTTGACATGGATGTTTTTCAGAATGGAGCTCATTAACTAGTGGTGTCATAGAATCATAGAGTTGTACAGCACGGAAACAGATCCTTTGGCTCAACTCGTCCATACCAACCAGTTATCCTAACATAATGTAGTCCCACTTGACCCATATCCCTCTAAACCCTTCCTATTCATATACCCATCCAGATGCCTTTTAAATGGTGTCGTTGTACCATTCTCCATTACTACCTCTGACTGCACATTCCATACAAGCTGTGTGAAAAGGCTGCCCCGTTGGTCTCTTTCATATCTTTCCCCTCTCGCCCTAAACCTATTCCCTCTAGTTCTGAACTCCCCCACCCCTGGGAAAAGACCTTGGCCTATTCACCCTATTCTTGTCCCTAATGATTTTATAAACCTTGATAGCATCACTCCTTAGCCTCCGACACTCCAGGGAACACAGCCCCAGCCTATTCAGCCTCTCCCTGTAGCTCAAATCCTCCAACCCTGGCAACATCCTTGTAAGTCTTTTCTGAACCCTTCCAAGTTTCACAACATCATTCCAATAAGAGGGAGACCAGAATTGCACACAGCATTCCAAAAATGGGCTAACCGTTGTCCTCTACAGCCACAACATGATCTCCCAACTCCTGTACTCAGTGCTCTGTCCAATAAAGGGAAGCATACCGAACGCCTTCTTCACTACCCTATCTACCCAAGACTGCACTTTCAAGGAACTGTGAACCTGTACTCCAAGGTCTCTTTGTTCAACAACACTCCCCAGGATCTTACCATTAAGTGTATAAGTCCTGCTCTGATTTGCCTTTCCAAAATGCTGCACCTCACATTTATCTAAATTAAACTCCACCTGCCACTCTTTGGCCCATTGGCCCATCTGATCAAGATCCTAAGTAACCACCTTTGCTGTCCACTACATCTCCAGTTCTGGTGTCATCTACAAACTTACTAGCTTTATCTCCTATGTTCATATTCAAATCATTTATATAAATGATGAAAAGCAGCACTGATCCGTGAAAAGCAACCCTCTACCACCACCCTCTCTTCTACCTTTGAGCCAGTTCTGTATCCAAATGGCTAGTTCTCCCTGTGTTCCATGTGATCTAACCTTGCTAACCAGTCTACCATGATGAACCTTGTGGAATGTCTTACTGAAGTGCATATAGATCACTTCTACCACTCTGCCCTCATCAATCCTCTTCGTTACTTCTTCAAAAACTCAATCTTGTTCGAGAGACATGATTTCCCACACACAAAGCCATCTTGACTATCCCTAATCAGTCCTTGCCTTTCCAAATACATGTCAATCCTGTCCCTCAGGATTCCCTCCAACAACTTGCCCACCACCAATGTCAGGCTCACCGATCTATAGTACCCTGGATTTTCTGATGTTCCGGAGGGATCAATGTTGGGACCTTTGTTGTTTGTGATATACATATCAATGATCTGAAGGAAAATGTAGGTGCTCTGATTAATAAGTTTGCCAATGACACCAAAATGGGCACAGTTGCAGATAGTCAGAAGGATTGTCCAATGATACTGCAGAATGTAGACAAAATACAGATTTAAGCAGAGAAATGGCAGATGGAGTTGAAGCTGGACAAATGCTAGAACATACATTTTGGAAAATGAAATTCAGTTTCAAATTACACAAGAAAAGAACCCCTGAGAGCATTGACTCTCAGAGGGATCTGGGCATGGAGATCTGGTCACCACACTACCAGAAAATGTGCATGCTGTGGAGAGGGTGCAGGTAAGATTTACCAGGTCTGGTCTGGTGAGTTTTACGTGTGAGAAGCGGTTGGATAAACTCTGACAGTCTTCATCTTTTCAGTGAAAACTGAGGGGTGACCTGATAGAAGTCGACAAAATTATGAGAGGCATAGATAGGGTGGACAGTCAGAAATATTTTCCCAGGATGGAAAGATCAACTACAAAAATGCACAGTTTCAAGGTGAGGGGGAGGGAAGTTTGGGGAAAAGTATGGGGAAAATGTTTCACACAAAGGGTGATGGATGTCTGGAGGGTGGACAGAGTGGAATCAGGCATGTTAGCAACATTTAAGCTGCTATCATGTTAAGAAACATGAAATTGAGATGAGCAGAGAGCTAGATACTGCACACAGGCAATAAGTAACAGGTCTAAATAAGGATTAAGAATCGACACAGGCTTGGTGGGCTGAAGAGCTCATTCCTGTCTGGTATTGTACTGTATCGTATATCCTCTCTTACCTGTCTGTCAGCTTTATGGCAATGTTTTACTTTCTTTTGTCTTCCCCTTCTCTATACCTCTTTTTCCTGATCTGGTCCATTCCTCTCTCTCACCCTTCCCCTTTCTATTATCTATTGTTGTCTGTTGCCATCTGCTTCATTTGCTTTTTCTTCTGTCCTTTTGGATGGGAGACAGAGACAAGTCTGGAGTCAGTGGGGCCTGCAGGAAACAGATCCAGGTTGTGGGTGCCTGTTGATGCATTAACAATAAGGAGAGAAATCCAGGCCACAGGCTGCCTCTTCCACTGGAGGAAATGAGGTGGTGGTCAGGAAAACAAGAGAAGGAAAGTTGCAGCAAGAACAGCAAAGTAGAACAGCTCAGCAGAAATTGGCATTTAAGGTTGGAGATGGCAATAATAAGAGTCAATGGGTAATGTACAAAGTAAAAAAGGAAAGTAGCTGGACAAAGGCTGGAACTATCAATTCCACTACAGTATCAAATTGAGGAATGTATTGTCATTAAAAGATTTGTCTGCACAACAAACTTTCACAGAGTTGTAGGGAAATATTTTAAGGAATCTCATTCTGCAATTTAAAAGCCTCTTCATCATTTTAACAGTCATACAAACTTAACACTTTCTTGTTCCTTCAGTCATTAGGTAAGTAATAGTTAAATATAGTTATAATCCTTATATAAAAAGGTGACATAATCATGACTGAGAAACTAGTAAGTATGACAAAGATTGCACAAATGTTGCGATTTTGGCATTTGCAAGCTGTAATGCAATGTTCCAAGCCAACAGCCTGTTGTGGCTGTCACCAAATCTTGTGATAGTCTGAAAACATTTCGAAACTGCATGTAATTGCAGGCCCTGGACATTAGGTGATGCTAAAGTAGAGCTATTGACCTCACTCAGATTTGCTATGTCATCTTAAGTCAAAATACCACGGATGCTAGAAATCTGAAATAAAAACCAAGTGCTGAAAATGTTCAGCAGATCTTGTGGTGACTGTGGAGAGAAAATATGTCATATGTCATTTGAAACATCAACGCTGCTTTTTTTCCCCTTTCTCTCAACAGATGCTGCCAGACCTGCTGACATGTTCTGGCATTTTATATTTTAATTGCTGTGTCACCTTTTCGACAATGCAAGACAACGGAACAGGATTAAGAGATCATCTTTCATTTTATTAATTTAATTTCTTAAAAGATAATGACTCGCTCTGCTTCTCTACACCAGGAAAAATCCAAGTTTTTTTTTCTCAGAAGCCAGTCCTGATTATTTTTGCTACATTCATATGTGAAGCAGAGATATGACTTAATTGCTGACTCCCATCTTGCAACTGGATCATGGTATTGCCAGGATTTGGGGACATGCTCTCTTCCATTTAGGAGCTCTAGGAAAATTCATTTCATGGTGTAAAGGAAGAATAACCTACACAGCCTTAATATGCTCAGGCAACTAGTGACTGGGAACAGAATGATACACTTTACCAAACTATCAACTATTGAAAGAAAACATGTCGTAGCTGTTAACGGAGAGCACTTAAATAAAGATTTAACAGATGAATAAGATTGAATTTTAATACCGAAGTAAAATAAGTAGTGAATTAGAGCAACACAGGCTAATCACGCCTTAATGAAGCTCCACACAACAAGATGTGATCCAACAGTGATTTTCCATGCAACAATTTCCTAATTTCTCAGGAAGGAAGGATGTAAGAATGGTAATCGGTGCCACTTGCATACACTGCAGATTTACAATGCTTCTTTCCTCACGCCGTCCCACTCCCTCATTCTCTTCTGTCCTCGTTCCATTTTTTTCCCTCACCATACATAATTTTTTTTAAACTATTCAGAAGATTCCCCACTCAAACATCTTTCTCTCCCATCGCACAATGTATGCTAACCTCCCCTGCACTTCTTCCATTCACAATGCTCTCTTTTACAAATACACTTCTCCTCTAACTTTAGATTTTCTGCCAGCCTGAACCTATTTACTTATTCTTAATCTGGTAAAAAATTGTCTCACTCTGCTTGTACAAATGTTGTTATCTGAAGAATTTTTGTTTATCCTTTCCATGATGATCCTCATCTTGCCCCACCCACTTCAATCCCACCACATTTTCCAATTTTCCTCTTCTGCTTTCTCTCCCTTATTTTTCTTTCCCATCCCTCACCCACATACATACTACTTTCCTATGACACATGCTGATTCTTCCAATGTATCCTTTCCATGCAACATCATTTATGTAGCAGGTTGAAGTAAAAAACATGTTTCAGATAAACACCCAGAAAATTAATGTCAAGCCTGGAAGTGAGGGAGGTTAATGACACTAGCAATCTAATGTAGTGTGTCAAGACTAGTTACGGGAGAAGGATCATTCTCACAGAACAGGATACATACAATATCTTTCTGGAGACTGGATGTTTATGAAGAGTGGAAGTAATGAATTCAACAAAGACACCTGAAACTAGGCCACAACAGTTACTATTATGGTGGTGAACTCAAACAAACAGTCTTCCTGAGCAAAATAGCATTCAGGGTTAATCAGAGAACCAAGGTTATGAAAAGTTTATTTCAGCCCACGATAGTGGCCAGGAAATATGGTATAATTGGGAATGTTTGTGGCAGACACTGATGTTGATTTAATGAAAGTTGAGATTCATCCAAGATCAGACAGGCATTCCTACAGGTATGGAGACATTCCTAGGAACAGATGGAAAGATGGAGCTGGGTGTAATTGGCATATATGGAAGCTAAGCTCATATGATGTATTATTCTCTCTCCCTTGAACATTCATTCGCTCCTAATTTCCATTTTTGAACTCTCTTTTCCTTTGGGCATCCAGGAGCAAAAGGTAGTAAATCTGACAGATCTAACAGCAGCACAGAACAAAAATATTAGTCAAGTCACTTCATTGTTAGGTATGCAAGAAGAACATTTCTGACATTTAATTAGGCTATGGTCTATAGGATATGATGGTACGATAGACTGCTTGCTGTAACAATCCTTTCTGAAATGAATTTGAGCCAGACTGAATCTTGCCCTAAAGCTAACACAGTGCATCCAAAATAGGCTGATGATTCACAACCAAATGTTGATATCTGACATTGAAAATAAAATGTATACTCTCTCCCAAAGAGGGTCACATTAAAATGATTAGTTCTTGCTCAAATTGGTCTAACACCTACAGAACTTTTGAAGAACACAAAAAAACCCAGATTTCAGATAACATTTAATCTGTTTGCATACTTAAACTCTTGGCACATCACTATCTCATTTATAGGATACCATACATTTTAAAACATGCAAATGACATATCATATACACATTTGGACTTAATTGGAGCTCAAATTACAATTTAACCACTAGAATCTAGCATTCACAATAATCCACAAGGATACATCAAGGTGGGAGCTTGTTTCAAAAATGATTTGAACCATGAGATGTTGTAAATTTTGGTCAACCATCCAGTCACCTGAACCTCCTTGATGCATTAATACCTCAAAACACACAACCTACATGCAGGTTTTGCACCATCAGCACTCCAATACCAGTATACCAGTAAAAACGATATCATATTTACAAAAAGCATACCAAGCTGAAAGTTGAGGTTATTCAGTCAAATCCACTTCCTGCTAATACACAGTTGGAGAAGCTACAGTAAGCTAATCTAAGATGGCACAAGGATACTGCTTTACAGGAGGTGATAAACAGAAATTTAAGCTTTGTTACCTTAATTATCTTATGGAGTGGAAACCACAAATTCTAGGAGGAGCAGTGTTCCTCTCCTATCTTAAGAGGATGGGTGGGCAAGTTGTTGGAGGGAAGCCTGAGGGACAGGATTTACAATATTTGAAAAGGCAAGGACTGATTAAGGATAGTCAATATGGCTTTGTGTGAGAGAAATAGTGTCTCACTAACTTGATTGAATATTTTGAATAAGTAACAAAGAGGATTGATGAAGGCAGAGGAGTGAATGTGATCTACATGGATTTAATTAAGGCGTTCGACAAGGTTCCTCATGGCAGACTGATTAGCAGAATTAGATCACACGGAATAGGAGGAGAACTAGCTGTTCGGATACAGAACTGGCTCAAAGGTAGGAAACAGTGGGTGGTGGAGGGTTGCTTTTCAGACAGGAGGCCTGTGACCAGTAGTGTGCCACAAGGATCGGTGCTGGGTCCAGTGCTTTTTGTCAGTTTTATAAATGATTTGGATGTGAACATAGGAGGTACAGTTAGTAAGTTTGCAGATGACACCAAAATTAGAGGTGTAATGGTTAGCAATGGAGGTTAAATGAGAGTACAATGGGACCTTGATCAGATGGGTGAATGGGCAGAGGAGTGGCAGATGGAGCTTAATTTAAATAAATGAGAGATGCTGCATTTTGGAAAGGCAAATCAGGGTCGGACTTATACATGTAATGGTAAGGTCCTGGGGAGTGTTGCTGAACAAAGAAACCTAGGAACGCAGGTTCACAGTTCCTTGAAAGTGGAGCCACAGGTCGATAGGATAGTGAAGGAAGAGTTTGGTATGCTTTCCTTCATTGGTGAGTGCATTGAGTATTGGAATTTGGGAAGTCATGTTGCAGATGTACAGGACATTAGTTTGGCCACTTTTGGAGTATTGCATGCAATTTTGGTCTCCCTCTTATAGGAAGGATGTTGTGAAACTTGACAGGATTCAGAAAAGATTTACAAGGATGTTGCCAGGGTTGGAGGGTTTGAGCTATAGGGAGAGGCTGCAGCTATTTTCTCTGGAGCGTCGAAGGCTGAGGACTGATCTAAAACGGAGGGACATGGATACAGTAAAAGGGACAAGTTCTTTTCCCTGCGGTGGAGGGGGGCGGTGGGTGAGAGTCCAAAATTAGAGGGCATAGCTTTAAGGTGAGAGGTGACAAATTTAAAAGGAACCTAATGGGCAACTTTTTCACGCAGAGGGTGGTGTGTGTATTGAATGGGCTGCCAGAGGAAGTGGTTAAGGATGGTACAATTACAACATTTAAAAGCCATCTGCTGGGTATATGAAGAGAAAGGATTTGGAGGGATATGGGCAAAGTGCTGGCAAATGGGACCAGATTCATACAAGATATCTGGATGGTATGTACAGGTTGGACCAAAGGATCTGTTTCTATGCTGTATATCTCTATGACTCCAAGTGTGAATGAATAAAATATATCAATGGGTGATGAATGATGTTAGAAGATATTGAGATCCGGTCTAAATGATAAAATACGCAATTCACAAGTATTGACCAAGGTAGAAGACTATGAGTAAAATACACCTTTCCCCACTGGGTAATGAATGCCTGTAACAGACTTCCAGGAAAAGGAAGTAAATTTGGATTAAAATGGCACCCTTCAAATGAGACCTTATTTACTATATGTTGAGTGTATTTTCTGGGCAAGATGCTTTGAAGTTAAAATTTTCAAACTGACAATCCTGCTGCCCTCTAAGACATAATACAGTAAAATAAATACAAATGTAGAATACTTACCTTCTGTCCTTTCTCGTTTTTCTGGAATACAAAAACAGGTGGAGCAATGGCAGGTTTCTCTGCAAACAAAGAACAAAAACATGTATACACATTTTACTTACAACTGCTTTCTCCAACAAGATGAAAACTGCAGAAATATTCACACTCATCTACACACAACTCTGTCCTCTGCATTTCCTTTCTTCCTTCTCACTCTCACAAACCACAACTTCTCAATTATCACATAGCCTTTTACTCTCCCCCTCAGCCACCCATGTTTCAGCACACCCACACACTATTCCAAACACATTGACCATGCACTCACTTGCTCTTACTTCATAATACATTTGCCTCACTTGCTTAGTCTCATACTCACCCCATGTACAGTCACTCAATTCAGAAAAGTACTCCTCACAACTCTCAATAACCAAGCACACAGCCCCATTCACTACACCACCCTTGATTATGTATGGTCTCAATTATGCACACCAGACAAAACTCACAAAAAGCTTGTGCTCTATCACATACTCATCTCACTTCAAGCACATGCTTAATCTAATACATATGTGCCTCGTGAATGGTCATACAATCTGCTTATGCATGTGAGCATTCTCTTGTGTACCCTCATGGCACCTATACCCTTGAGGATACTTCCTTCATTCTCCATCTTATATATGCTATCTTACACACAGATCTCTCATGTATAAAGCTTACCTCACTGTTCACTTGCAGTCATATTCTCTCTTTCATATGCCCTTCATCTACTCACACTTTGCTTTCCCTCCTCTGGGCTTTCTTGTACAAACTTTTCTTTAACATACGACCTCAGTCACATTTCCTTAGGTTCACACAAACACTCCCCATTCATGCAAGGTCAATCTCATGCAAAAGAACTCCTTTAATGCTGACTCCCACTTTCACTGGGTACATTTACTTTTTTTTTAAAAAACCTCTCCAACCTCCTAATACATTCACTTTAACATTCACAACTGTCATTATGCACAAATTGATGCTGTCAGATATAAACCATCTCAAGAACTTGTATCAACATGCACAGTTCCCAAATATGCACATTCACATTCATGCACCTGCTGGTACTCTCACACTTCCCTTGTGGGTTCTTAGCTAAACTTTCATTCAGCTTTTTCACACTACTGATTGCAGACAGACTCATGATCTTGATCATATAGACTACTGCACTCAGAAAAATCACCTCAAGACCCCATACACACATTTATGAATACAACTCTTGCATAATCTAGATTAGAGTGGTGCTGGAAAAGCACAGGAGGTCAGGCAGCATCCGAGGAGCAGGAAAATCGACATTTCGGGCAAAAGCCCTTCATCAACTCTTGCATACACTGTCACCAACTCAAACACCTGTACTTAAAAACACTTATGGAATATTGACCTTTATCTTAAGGCTGTTGGAATACAAAAATGAGGTGATGCTGCTTGAATTGTAGAGTTTTCTTGACTCCCATCTGTAGCTGTTCAATTTTTGGCATGCAGGAAAAATTAATGGGTCTTGTTGGACGACAGCACAGACTCACCATAGAATGACAGAGCACGTCACAAGATCATTCAGCTAATCATGTCTGTACCAGATTATAACTCCCTGTACACAAGAAAACATTCTCCTGTCACCTACAATCTTCTCTTAATGCTTACACTTCTGACCTCCAGTTACTGACCTTTCTGCCACTGAAAACAGTTTCTCCTTAAAACCAATTAAAACATCCTTTTGATATAAGCATTCAAATTTCTTCTTAACCCTCCATTCTCCAAGAACAGTTCCAGATTCTCCAGCCCGTGCAGTTATCTGAATTTGGTCTTCCTCCTGGTTTAATTAGAGTACCGTATACACTTGCATCTAGGTCGAATTTTGAAGGTATTTTAAAATCTGAAATTAAGGGGTCGACTTAAACACAAGGTATAATTTTCGAGGGGATGCGTATTTATCGAGCAAATAGATAAAATGGGAAATTTACCTTCCTGGCAGCCCCCTGATCCCTGGTTCTAGAACGTTCCCTGCAATAAGTTTGGGTTGCAGTAAACTGCAGTTAGCTGAAACTGACCCTGCGGATATGGCGGTCGCTCTGTACTGTCGTTTCATTACAGTAATTGTGAAAACCTGGAGCAAGGCACAACGGCTGGCCTATTTTGTGTTCCTGTTGTGCACCAATTTGATCCTCGGTGTACAGAATCAAAAGTTATACTGGTGGAGAAATACCTGGAACGGAGCAGTACAGCCAGCAGACTGGAAAGTCGAAGCATAATGCAATGGACAGGCACACTGACTCATACATGTTGATCTATACCTGCGAAGAACTAAGGCCGACTTATATGGTGTATATGGAAAATACAAGTTTTTTGGCCAAAACAAAGGGGGTGACTTATTCATGAGATACAAATATATACAGTAAATACACTCCACACCTTCTCCAGTGTTTTGATGGTCCTCCAAAACTAGTGCCCAGAATTAGATACAACACTCTAAGTGGGGCTCCACCAGTATAACTTTTGATTCTGTACACCGAGGATCAAATTGGTACACAACAGGAACACAAAATAGGCTGGCAGAAAATCAGCCAAATTTGCATCATGTAGTTTTTGTTTCTGAAAATATTACCAAAATCTTCAATTTCAAACTGGGTAAGAACAGCTAATCTTCAATAAGAGTTTGAACTGTTGTTCAATGCGCTTCATTGAAAAGCTGGCAATTTACTTTGAGCTTGTTGGTGTTCAGCAATTTCATTGCCTGCATCTCTAAATAAAGCAAAACATACATGACTTAATTAACAGTCTCATCTTGTCGGCTACTTTTTCTACATATACTACAAGGTCTTCCTGTTTCTGCACCTATTTAATGGTTTCAATCGCATCACTCTCAGCTATATAAATAGTAGGAGGAAAACAGTAGCTTAAAGTGTTAGAGGAACATTTGTTGTTCAAAATCTTGAATAGTTTTTAAAGAGTAAATAAAAGAGGAACTTCTTCCAGTGGCAGAAGACCAGTTAACAGAGCATGCAGATTAGCGTCAGGATGGTAAAAGATTTTTCACCCCCACACTGAGTTATTGTATCCTGGAATGCACTGCCTGAAAAGCTGTTAGATGCAGAATCAAAGTAGTATTCAAAGACAACTTTGGTCGATCACTGAACAAATAAAATTTGCTGAGCTACAGCGATCGAGAAGGGAATGGAATGAAATGAAATGAATAGCTCTTCAAAACAGCCAGAGATGCAACATTATACATGACCACTTTTTGTACTCTATGATTCTATTCTAGGATTCTTTAAACTGTCTGTCTTCATTATTCAAGCTCAATCAAGTCAATCAAACCAATCAAACACTTCTCCTTTAACAAATCCCTATTAGCTTCCATTTTTGAACCCACTTTTCTCCAAGCAGCTGTATCCCAGATTTTTGTCTCTAAATGTTATCTCACCAAACATCTGATTGGATTGCAGCTGCCAGGATTACCCATTCCACTTTTGTTTGGATTGGTGGTGTATAGTTGCAATTCATCATTCATCTAGCACCAGTTCCCTATTCAAACACAGTTAAATTATTGTGGCCAGATTTCCATCCTTTACCTGCAGAAAGGAATCACTTCTTTGTTCCATCATTGGCAGCAACCCTCCTTTGACTATCTTTTAGGTTGCTCACTAAATTTATTCTCTCACACTACCTTTCACAAAACATGAGGATCACCAGCAAGGCCAGCTTTTGTTGCCCATCCCTAACTGATTATATGATGATGATGAAGAAAAGCTGCTTTCTTGACTCACTGCAGTTCAACTGCTGTAGACACATCATCAGTACTACTAGGAAGTGGGTTCCAGATTTTTGTGCCAGCAGTAGAGAAGCTTGGGATGATGCAGATCCACATCAGGATAATGTATGACTAGATGATGATCCCACTGCTCTTGTGATAGAGGTCATGAATGTGGATGGTGCTGTTGATAGAGGCTTGGCGAGTTTCTGCATTTTCTGTATTTGATACACTCTTGCTACAACTGGATGTGGGAGGACCTAATGTTCAATGTCATGGACAAGGTATCAAATAAGTGGTCTGCCTTGTTTTAATGTCCCATCTCTTGAATGTTGGAAGAAATTCCTTCCCTCAATGTAGTGAGCCTGTGTATATCCTCTACCACTAAAATGGCTAAGGCTAAAACATTGAGCATTTTCAAGGAGTAAGATATACTTCTTAGGACCAAAGCAATCAACAGGCATGGGGAGAAAGCAGGTCAAGGGTATTGAGCTGGCTGATCTACCACAATCATATTGAATGGCAAAGAAAATTCGAAAGGATGGCCTACTCTTACTTTCTAAGTCCGTGTTTCTAAGTGCAGCGTATTTCGTCACACTTCTGATTATACATTGTAATTCTACTGAATAATAAAAAAGGATCACTGGACTTGGGGTAACTCTGTCTTTTTTCCACAGATGCTACCAGACTTGCTGAGTTCCTCCAGAAATTTCTGCTTTTGTAAGTGGAGTGAGGTGACGAAATGATCAGCCGTGATCTTATTGAATAGCACAGCTGGCTCAAGTGGCCAGGTGGCCTACTCCTACTCCCAGTTCTTATGTTTCAAATCTTCACAGTCTGCAGTTCTTTGTTTTAATCAAGGAATGATAGTTAGATTTACCCTTCTCAAAGATGGCCATTGCCTGATAGTTGTGTAGCAGAAATGTTACTTGCTACTATCAGTCCATGTCTGGATGATTTGCAGATCTTGCTACATAAAGACACAGAAGTTATAGTGTTTCTGGTATTGTGAGTGATACTGATCACTGCACAATCATCAACAAACATTCCTACTCAGCATAGGAGAAAGGCCATTGATGAAAGAGCTGCCAGTAATTGAGGCAAGAGACCACCTTAAGGGTTACAGCAGCACTGTCCTCAGGCTGAGTTGAAGGCATTTAATAACGGCCACCATCTTTGTTTGTATTAGATATGACTCTAAGCAGGTAATCTACTCATTAGATTTATCAGTTCCCTGAACCTTTTGATTTGGTTCTCTACTCAATTACGAAGTGGACCTTTATCATAAATCTCTTCATGTTTCATTTTAATTTTGTGTATGTTTGGTCATCCATGAACCTGAAATCCTTCCTTTCCCATTCTCGAGAACGGTTCTCACCTCTACCAGAACTATCTTCTCATTGATGAACTGCAAATCCTATTTATGATGCTATCAGGGCTAAGATAAGTAAATGAAGACAATTTGCAAACACTTGGTTTGTTTTTGTTTAGAAGTTTCATCCAATGTCGTGAAAATGACTGAGAGAATTGATAGAGTAGGTCCAAGGGAACTATTTCCTGTGTTAGGTGAACCCAGAGTATGAATGCATGATCTGAAAATAAGTATGAAAATAATTCAAGAGTGGGATTAGCTAACATTTTCCCCACACTGAAGGTGTTGAGAAAATTCTAAACTCTGATTCAACTGAAATGTTCTAATTAGAAATCAACAGCTTTTTGTTATATGCATATCAAAGGTTATGGAGAAAGGGCTGGCAAATGGAGCAAAGCCACAGCTCATCTGTAATTGAATAAAATGAGGCTAAATAGTTCACAATTCCTATATTAGAAAACTCTTATTCATCACTGCATTTGTTTTTTAACTGTCCCTCATTCCTTCATGTTCTTCTGCCATGAAGGCTTTTCACTTATTGCCACTCTGGACTGGGATGAAAGGCTTATTTTATGATAAAAGGGTTGAACAGCTTACACCTACATCCATTGGTGTTCAGAGAATGAAACATAAAAGGGCACTGGATAATAGATTTTCTTGTGGACACTAAAACTGACATACAGTTTAAGGCAAGCTCTGTTTTGTAACATAGAGAGGAAAATTCTTTTTCTAGAATCTATAGCATGTGGAATTCTCTTCCGCAAAAGGTTGTGGAAGCTCAGTCTTTAAATTTTTCAAAGCAGAACTTGATGGATCTTTGGTCACCAAGGAAGCAAAGGGAAGACAAGAAAGTGGAGCAGAGACTTCAATCCTGGCTCAACAGGTCAATGCCTTACACTTAAGTTCTCTGCACCCTCCTACTCCCCCTCAATCCAATTTGTCCCTCAATCCCATCTACTCTCCCTATCAATTTCCTTCACCCTTTTTCCTTCATTTCACTCTTATCCACACCACCCTCTAGCTTGATCACACAACTCTGAATCTAATCTTGCCTCACTCAATTTTCCCCTTATGCCTCCTCCCCATCACTCCTTACTAATCAACTTCTCTTCCTCTTCTCACTGATTCTTCCCCTAACCCTGATATTACACCCCACCCACTGTCCAGGTAGCTTTCTCCATCTACTGTTTTCTACCCTAATCACTTTCAAAGCTTTCTCATTCTCGAACGCTTCCCCCCACTTCTCGTTTTCAGGCAGATTTATGTCTCAATCACTTACTGTTTCTCACTGTTTACCCCTTACAGACATGTCCTTCCTTTTCATTCTTTACTCTTTCCTCTTGTAGCTATCCAATCGAACATCACTATTTAATTTTGTTATTGATTTGTCTGGCGCTCTGGCCTGGTCAGCCGGTGTTTTGTTGTGGGTGTGTGCGTTCCGCTCCTCCCCCTGGTCTACCCATTCAGTAGAGAGCGACACTGCACCGAGGCTGGAGCAAAGACCAATCCCAGCTGTGTGCACATCCTGGACGATAGAGGCTAAATTCCCTTGCTTCAGCCGCGTTCCAATACTCCATACCCATTTTCACCTGCTTACCTTCGTTTGCTAGATCCGCCATTTTAGGATTCTCCGCGTCCCCACAATACTCCGCGAACGGAAAATGGCAATGCGCATGCGCCCTTTCCTGGCGGCGCCACTTTTTTGGGGGGAGGGGGAAAGTCAGCAAAGAATCTCACGCATGCGTACTTGGTACTGAGCGCCGGCGGGATGAGGGAGAGAGCTGTCCATGACGGAAAGTCTGCCAGAGAGCGCACGCGCATTTGGTGTCGGTTTCTTGGGGGCGGAACTAATCGTCAGACCAAAGGTTCGTGTAGTGCGCTTGCGCCCCGTGCATGCCACCACGTGACTTGATGGCTGTCTGGTTGGGATGGCGAGGGGCCGAGAGATTATTTTCCGGAAGCGGTGTCGTCGTCAGTCACTCGCCCAACGGGTAGTGGCGGACTCATGAGTGATCGACAGAGAAAGAACGGGAATAAGTCGGCTCTTTTACAGGTCCCGTTTGGGGCTGTAGTGCGCATGCGCCTTAGCTTGGTGAGCGGAGTTAAATGACGATTAAGACGTTCTGTCTGAGGGAGTTATTGTCAAACAGGTTATTGGGATTAGAGTGCGTCATACAAATGCAATGCACTCCAGATGCTTGGAATTTGAAGTCAAAACGGAAATGCTAGTTATGACAGATGATCAAGGCCTTGGAGCTGGAACATTCTCCGTCCCAGTGATGCTGCCAAACCTGCAGAGTGTTTGCAGCATTGTCTTTTTTTTTACAGTGAGAGGTAGACATCTATTGATTAAAAATAGAATGTTCAACATGGCTGGCCTCACTGTTACAATCACGTGATGGTGATCTGTGAATTGATAGAATTCATTACGACAAACATAGAATGGTTACAACAGTGGGCCATTAGATTTTTAATGTCTCTGCAAAAGCATTTGCCTAGTTCCACTTTCCTGCCTTTTTTTTTGTAATTTTTTTTTCCCTTCTGCATTGCTTTAAACTGCAGTTTAATGTGGAGGCAAATCTGTGTAAAATCAGAGGCATCTCCTTTGGGCAAATGTTGTCTACACTAAATACTAAGAAAATCAGTGGTGTCTAGAGAAATTTCAGTTCAAAAGGCCAAGATTAATTTTGAAAAATCAGTATGGATGTAACCTACTTGGATATTAGCAAGGCTTTTCACAACAGCATGGCAGCCTGGTCAAAAAAGTATAAGCCAAAAGAGAGTGGCAAATTGGATCCATAATTAACTTAGTGGCATGAAGCGAAGGTTAGTTGCTGACAGGTTATTTTCCCACTGGAAGTCATGTTAACTTGGAGAGCTGCAGACTCGATACTTGGCCCTTGGGTTTTTAGTTTATATCAATGATGTAGATGTTTCAAATTATATGAATCTTAGCAAAAATGTGTCTTTTGACAGTAAAGAGAAAGACTTTAGGCTGCAGAAAGATATAGATGGACAGGTTTGTTGGGCAGAAATGAAAAATGGAATTCAAACAGGACAAGTAATACAGCAGTTAAGGGGACATACAATACATTAAGTAGGATGATACTGAGTCGTGTGGAGGAATAGAATTTCTTTGGAATTTTAGGTTGCACATTTCTCTGAAAAACAGGATAGATTTGAGGCATAGAAAATAGGTGCAGGAGTAGGCCATTTAATCCATCGAGCCTGCTCCACCTTTCAATATAATCATAGCTGATCCATTATTTCAATATCATGCCCCCATTCCCACTCTATTCTGTTCTTTATGCCTTTATATTTAAAAATCGATCTATTTCTTACATATTTTCTGTGGCTTCATCTCAACAAAGAGTTTCACAGGTTCACCACCCTCTAAGTGGAGATATTTCTCCTCATTGTAGTCTGAAGTCGGCAACTTGTATCTTGAGACTGTGACCTGTTGTTCAGTAATCACTAGCCAGGGGAAACACCATCCCACTAGGTAGTCTGTCTATCCCTATCAGAACTGTAAATTCTGATGAGACCCCCTCTCATTCTCCTAAACTTCAGTAAATACAGGTCCAGTCATTAGAATCTCTCATTTTAGAACAAACTTGCCATTCCAGGATTTGGTCTCGTGAACCTTCGCAATGTTCCCTATATGGGCAATTATATACTTTTGTTTGGTGAAGAGACCAAAACTGCATACTGTACTCCAGATGTGATCTCAAAAGACCTTGGACAACTGCAATAAGACTTCCTTAATCCTGTACCCAAACCCTCTTGCAGGGAAGGCCAACATACCATTTGACATCCTAACGTCTTGCTGGACCTACATGCTTGTTTTCAATTATCGATGTACAAGTACCTGCCATTTTGTAAATGCTGGAAAGTGGAGTTGAGGATTATCACATCAGCCTTGATCTTATTAAATGGTGGAACAGACCTGATGGTCTGAAGGTCTAGATCTGTTCCTGTGTCTTATAATACATTAACATTTCCCAATCTGTCACCATTTAAATGATACTTTGCCCTACTGCTTTTCCTACTAAAGTGGACAACTTCACATTTTATCTATGTTGTCTTGTTCAACCACCTTTACATCCTCATCACAGCTTACAAATTACCCTCGTTTTTTACATCATCATACTTGGAAATATTGCATTTGATTCCCTCATTGAAATCATTGACATATGTTGCAAATAGTTGGCATTCAAAAAGTAGTTAGGAGAGCAAATGGCAGGCTTTCCTTTATTGGCAGAGGCACAGAATACAAGACCAGAAGTTGTATGTTAGAACTGTACGACAACAATTGTTAGACCACATCTTGAATATTAATATGATTCTGCTCATCACATTTCAGAGTCATGATTGAACTGGAGATGAATGCAAAAGAAATTTACAAGGATGTAGAGTCATAGAGATGTACAGCATGGAAACAGACCCTTCGGTCCAAGCCGACCAGATATCCCAACCCAATCTAGTCCCACCTGCCAGCACCAGGCCCATATCCCTCCAAACCCTTCCTATTCATATACACATCCAAATGCCTCTTAAATGTTGCAATTGTACCAGCCTCCACGACATCCTCCAGCAGCTCATTCCATACACGTACCACTCTCTGAGTGAAAAGGTTGCCCCTTCGGTCTCTTTTATATCTTTCCCCTCTCACCCTAAACCTATGCCCTATAGTTCTGGACTCCCCGACCCCAGGGAAAAGACTTTGCCTATTTATCCTATCCATGCCCCTCATAATTTTGTAAACATCTATAAGGTCACCCCTCAGCCTCTGACGCTCCAGGGAAAACAGCCCCAGCCTTTCAGCCTCTCCCTGTAGCTCAGACTCTCCAACCCTGGCAACATCCTTGTAAATCTTTTCTGAACCCTTTCAAGTTTCACAACATCTTTCCGAAAGGAAGGAGACCAGAATTGCATGCAATATTCCAACAGTGGCCTAACCAATGTCCTGTACAGCCGCAACATGACCTCCCTACTCCTGTACTCAATACTCTGACCAATAAAGGAAAGCATACCAAACGCCTTCTTAACTATCCTATCTACCTGCGACTCCATTTTCAAGGAGCTATGAACCTGCACTCCAAGATCTCTTTGTTTAGCAACACTCCCTAGGACCTTACTATTAAGTGTATAAGTCCTGCTAAGATTTGCTTTCCCAAAATGCAGCACCTCGCATTTATCTGAATTAAATTCCATTGGTCACTTCTCAGCCCATTGGCCCATCTGGTACCGATCCTGTTGTAATCTGAGCTAACCCTCTTCGCTGTCCACTACATCTCCAATTTTGGTGTCATCTGCAAACTTACTAACTCTTATGCTCGCATCCAAATCGTTTATGTAAATGACAAAAAGTAGAGAGCCCAGCACCGATCCTTGTGGCACTCCACTGGTCACAGGCCTCCAGTCTGAAAAACAACCCTCCCCCACCATCCTCTGTCTTCTACCTTTGAGCCAGTTCTGTATCCAAATGGCTAGCTCTCCCTTTATTTCATGAGATCTAACCTAGCTAATCAGTCTCCCATGGGGAACCTTATTGAATACCTTACCGAAGTCCATATAGATCACATCTACTGCTCTGCCCCATCAATCTTCTTTGTTACTTCTTCAAAAAACTCAATCAAGTTTGTGAGACATGATTTCCCATGCACAAAGCCACGTTGACTATCCCTAATCAGTCCTTGCCTTTCCAAATACATGTACATCCTGTCCCTCAGGTTTCCCTCCAACAACTTGCCCACCACCAATGTCAGGCTCACTGGTCTATAGTTCCCTGGCTTGTCCTTACCACCCTTCTTAAACAGTGACACCACGTTTGCCAACCTCCAGTCTTCCGTCACCTCACCTGTGACTATCGGTGATACAAATATCTCAGCAAGAGGCCCAGCAATCACTTCTCGAGCTTCCCACAGAGTTCTCGGGTACATCTGATCAGGTCCTGGGGATTTATCCACCTTTAACCGTTTCAAGACGTCCAGCACTTCCTCCTCTGTAATCTGGACGTTTTGAAAGATGTTACCATCTATTTCCCTACAGTCTATATCTTCCATATCCTTTTCCACAGTAAATACTGATGCAAAATATTCATTTAGCATCTCCCCCATTTTCTGTGGCTCCACACAAAGGCCGCCTTGCTGATCTTTGAGGGGCCCTATTTTCTCCCTTTTGTCCTTAATATATTTGTAAAACCCCTTTGGATTATCCTTAATTCTATTTGCCAAGGCTATCTCATGTCCCCGTTTTGCCCTCCTGATTTCCCTCTTAAGTATACTCCTACATTCTTTGTACTTTTCTAAGGGTTCACTTGATCTATCGTGTCTGTACCTGACATATGCTTCCTCCTTTTTCTTAACCAAACCCTCAATTTCTTTAGTCACCCAGTATTCCCTATAGCTACCAGCTTTCCCTTTCACTCTGACAGGAATATACTTTCTCTGGATTCTTGTTATCTCATTTCTGAAGGCTTCCCATTTTCCAGCCATCTCTTTACCTGCGAACATCTGCCTCCAATCAGCTTTTGAAAGTCATTGCCTAATATCGTCAAAATTGGCCTTTCTCCAATTTAGAACTTCAACTTTTAGATCTGGTCTATCCTTTTCCATCACTATTTAAAACGAATAGAATTATGGTCACTGGCCCCAAAGTGCTCCCCCACTGCCCCTCAGTCACCTGCCCTGCCTTATTTCCCAAGAGTAGGTCAAGTTTTGCACCTTCTCTAGTAGGTACATCCACATACTGAATCAGAAAACTTTCTTGTACACACTTAACAAATTCCTCTCCATCTAAACCTTTAACACTATGGTAGTCCCAGTCTATGTTTGGAAAGTTAAAATCCCCTACCATAACCACCCTATTATTCTCACCAGCACTGGAAAAGTTTAGTTGAGAGGTTAGATTGGATAGGCTAGGGTTTTTGATCTTGGAACAAATGAGATGGACTAGTGAATTAATTGAGGTGTATAAAATCATGAAGGGCCCAGATAGGATAAATAATGATGACTTATTTCCCAAAGCAGAGAGTGAAAATCAGGGGATCAGAGATTTTTTAAAAGTTGTGAAAGGATGACAGTGGAGATGAAGTAAAAGGTGGTAGGATTCTTGAGTGCCCTGTCTGAAAAGGTGACACGCAAAAACCGTCAACACATTTGAAAAGTATTTGGGTGGCGACTTGAAGAGCTATGACTTGTAGGGCCATGGAATTTGTGCAGGAATATGTGATTAATCTTAGTAATTCTTTGCTGATCAGCACGAATGAGAAAAGCCAAATACTGTGTCATAACTATTTATGATTTTCAACTGTAGCTGTGACTTCTGCAATCAAGTAAAATCTGTTGTATTGATTTTCTGCTGTCTGTTCTCTATATTTGTAGCCAAATTCATCTCTCTAATTAAGTGTCTCTTTTTCACTATACAAAAGCTAGGAGAAAATAGTAAGATACATGTCAAACCCCATGCACTAACTGGAATAATGAGCTTTTGTTCAACTCCCAGGCAATTTTATTGTACTAGATATTGCACATTTCAGATTACACTTTCAGTTTTAGGAAGGAGGTTTTGATATTGAACATGAGAAAAATACCTGGGAATGTCCTAAAAAGATATAGCAACACCCTTTGCTTTGCAATTCAATTGCACATAATTTAGGTTGACACTTCTGGGCATTACTAAAAGAGTGCTGAATGTTAATGTTGACATCTTGCAAATGAGATAGTAACTTAAAGTTCTGTCTTCCTGTCCAAGTGAACATGAGAGTCCACAGTATTATAGTCCAAAAAATAACTATTTACGTAGACTTCATACCCACACTTTTATGTGAGAGCTTTTCTTTGGTTAGCTAAGAAGACTAACTTCATTAGTCTGAGTTAGAGTAACTTAGAAAACTAGCTCCTGATATTTCTACAACAAATTTAAACCCAATTAACTCTTAATAAATATTCGTGATCATTCAACTGGGTCTCAGACATTCCTTTAGCCTATATTTGATTATAAGACAGAGCACCATTTAAAGTATTGTCCCGGTGTTGGATCTACATTTCTTTCTCAACCAATATTGCCAAAGTAACTAACTGTTTATTTGTTTAATTTGATGCTTGTGGTACTTCTCTGTAATTCATTCCCTTTGTCCAGACCACTGTTCTCATCCACTTTTGGGACTACATTAGTCTCTCAGCAAATGTTGAGAAACAAGCCAAGGTGACTGATGATCTGTGCTCCACAGGCAAATTTACCAGTCAAATAAAACAGCCTAATTCGACAAAAGAGTTAAGAGAGAACTTAAAATTAATGAAGATGCATGCAAAACTGCAAAGAATTGAGTAGATTCAAGACAACGGAAAGGAATAAGAAACAACAAAACAGACAAATAAGGTAGTAAGGATACATAAAGAGATAGGAGAAGAAGGTTGATGGAGTAAAATTAATACATTTTCTACATTATAAGAAAGAAGATCCTGAAGAACAATATAATATACTTATTATATTAATCTTAAAATAAAGTTCTCTTCAGAGATGCTGATGACCTAGTGAGTATTTCCAACATTTCTTTTGTTTCTATTAGATGTAAGAATAGTTGCAGGTCATATTGCAAATGAAATTTTTTTTTAAAAGGTTCATTTGTTGAATAATTACTTTGTTATAATCTACACAGTAGAGGAAGAGGAAAATATAGTTGACATTCAAGGATAATTAATAATGAATCCAGGATTAGAAGTAATTAAAGCTAACACAAGCATAAACAAAATGGTGACTCTACAGAACCTCATGGTTTCCACCCAAAGATCTTAAAGAAAATAGGTGAAGAAATTGCCATAATCTTTCTCAGCTCTTTTAATTCAGAAATTGCCCTTTTAGATCAGCTAATTGCAAATGTAGTTCAGTACTGAAAAATGACACCACAGTCTTAACAGACCATAGGGCTGCTCTATGATTAGCCTGAGGGTCACCATGCCTCAGTTGAGGGGCGACATCAAAAGGGGATCTTCTTCATGGTAACCTCAGCCAGTGCGGGAATGCTGTTGACGTCCCTTTACATTGCAAACCAGCCATCCAGCCAACTGGGCTAACCAACCCTCTATTGAAAAAGATAGGATAAAGAAGCCTGGCAACTATAGACCTATTGGTCAAATGTTTGTTGTGGGTAATTAATTGGAATCTACAATTGAGAACAGATTGACTGGCTACTTAAATATGTTTGAGGTGATTAGAACCCCAACTTCAATTTGTTCAGCATAGGTCATGTCTAATGAATATAATTGAATTTTTTGAGCAAGTAATTTGAGTGGTAGATTAAAAGAATAGATAGAATCGAAATTTGTTTTGTGTACTTTTAGATGAAAAATACATTGAAAAGTTTTATTAGTCACCCACCATGCACCTACATCAATGACAGAGTTGTACATAATAATAATAAAAATAATGTTAAGACAAAATTCATCATAGTTCAAGTAACAGCTCCTGGGCTCAGGGGAAGCCAATTTAGGAACGATGGAATCCTCTGAAGACACAGCCAGGACAAGACCACCATGTTAGCTACTGGACACTAGACCAGAAACCTCTGCTGAAGTAGACCGCCATGTCGGGCAGAGCCTGTCACTCCTGGACGAGCCCCGCTGTGGGCCATTGGAATACTGAGACGCCGAAGATGAAGCAGACCTCTGTGCTGGGACAAGACCACCACACAGGGAGACAGCCCCAACAGGCCAAGACCACATTTCTCTACCTTCAGACGCCTTGGCCTAGTTGCAGATCTGGAGCCTAGGGCCTAGCTTGTGAGTCCGGGCTGGGGAAGTTAGGCCGGGACCTATTCCTCACTTGCTGAGTGACCCTGAGTTGGGATGGAGCTGTGTCTGGCTTATCCTGGCATCACTGCTACTGAAAATGGAGCCATCCTCCTTCACCTGCCATTTTCAAGGCTGAAGAGAAAAGAAAATGAAGAAGAAAGAAACAAAAAAGCAAAAGAGCAAAAGTGAAAAAACAGAAAGCCGATAGCAGTAAGCCCTGGGCTCAGCACCCTTTACCTTGCCATGTTGAGAAATTAATAGACGAAGGAATACCTATTCATGTAATTTAAATTTACTTCCAGAATGCATTTGATAATGTTCAATGTTATATCAATCTGCTCAGACATATTATTACACATTTTTATGGCAGGTGGGAGTTGAGCCCAGATCTTCTGGCTCAGAGGTATGGACGCTACTACTAAACTACAAATGTCCCTTTCACATCAGAGACTAAGGTAAAATTAAATTTCTCAAGTTTGAAGATAAATTATTGGCCTGGTAAGGTGAGTAGATGGTAAGTTGAGATAACTCAAATTAGAAGGTATTGATTAGTTGTGTCCCACAAGGATATGTTTTTGAACTTCATATATTCACCATGCTAAATAATAATTTCTGTAACACAATATTGTTATGGACTAGATCAAAACCCCTCAAAATATATTAAAAAGGTAGCCTAGACCCTAACCTTTTCTTATTTTAAAGGTGTGTGTAAGGCATTGCCTTCCAGACACAATTCAAATTGTCAAACTACTCAACTTTATGCAAACCATGCTTTATGTTTACACTAATGTTAAAATACAGACAAACTTAAAATAAAGAATTGGCTAATTGTAACTCTATCAATATGCTTAACAAAATAGTATATATATTAACTGCTACTAATTTACTGGTCCAATATAGAAATATCTCATAAACACACCTCTGGCAAAGGCAAATTCAGTAAAATAGATTGTTTCACATGTAATTCCACCAGCAGGAAGAGAACCCCAGTTTTTAACTGTAACAGAGAGAGGGTTAAGAGCTTCCACATTCAATTTCAAAACCTCAACAACCACAGAAAAATAGAATTAAAAATCCTGGTTATGTGGGAGCTTGACCCCCACCCATTCAGGCTGCTTCTATGTTCCAATTTTAAAAAAACATATTGTGAGGCCTTGGTTTTTTTACTTTATTGGCTTTGAGCAGACTGCTTGCCACCTCTGTCTCCACCTTTCTTCATTAAAAAAAGGACAAGATACGCAGAAACCGCAAGATCGTCACAGTATCTAAGCTTGCCGTGAGCACAAGTTGGCATGGTAAATAGTGTAGATGCACTGGAATTTAAAGAAATAAGAGCAGGTGAAGGCCATTCAAACCAGCAAGCTCATCCCACTATTCATTAATATCTGATTGTGACCTTAACTATATTCTCCTGCTTGTCCCCATAAAGCTTGACTCCCTTGTCAATTTTTTTAAAAATTCATTCATGAGATGAGGGCTTCGCTGGCTAGGCCAGCATTTATTGCCCATCCCTAATTGTCCAGAGGGCAGTTAAGAACCAACCACATTGCTGTGGGTCTGGAGTCACACGTAGGCCAGACCAGGTAAGGATGGCAGTTTTCTTCCTTATAGGACCTTAGTGAACCAGGTGGGTTTTTCGAACAATTGATAATGGATTCATGGTTATTATAGACTTTTAATTCCAGATACTTATTAAATTCAAATTGCACCATCTGCTGTGGCAGGATTTGAACCCAGGTCCCTAGAACATTACCTGAGTATCTTATGTTGACACTAATGTTAAAATATTGACAAAATTAAAATAAAGAATTGGCTAACTGTAACTCTATCAACATGCTTAACAAAATAGTATATATTAACTGCTGCTAATTTACTGGTCCAATGTAGAAATATCTCATAAACACACCCCTGACAAAGGCAAATTCAGTAAAATAGATTGTTTCACATGTAATTCCAGCAGCAGGAAGAGAACCCCAGATTTTAACTGTAACAGAGAGAGGAATAAGAGCGTCCATGTACAGCTTCAAAACCTCAACAACCACAGAAAAGTAATAATAATACCACTAGGCAATTGCCTCCCCTTAAAATGTCTGTCTAATTCAACCTTGAATATATTCAATAACATAGCCTTCACTTGTCTATGGCAGATAATTCCAAAGGCTAACAGCCCTCTGGGTGAAAAAGATCTTGTTCATCTCAAATGTGAGACTCTGTATTTTTAAATTATCCCCATTATTTATGGATTCACTCACAAAGGGAAGCCCATTCTCAACATCTGTGTTGACTGACTGTGTGGAGTTTGCACGTTCTCCCCGTGTCTGCGTGGGTTTCCTCCGGGTGCTCCGGTTTCCTCCCACAGTCCAAAGATGTGCAGGCCAGGTGAATTGACCATGCTAAATTGCCCATAGTGTTAGGTAAGGGGTAAATGTAGATGTAGGGGTATGGGTGGGTTACGCTTCGGCGGGGCGGTGTGGACTTGTTGGGCCGAAGGGCCTGTTTCCACACTGTATGTAATCTAATCTAATCTAATCTAATCTAATCTACCTGCCATGCACTTCAGAGTCTTTCATGCTTCAGTATGATGTATGAAATAGAGGAAGTAGTAGGCCATTTAGCCCTTCAAGCTTGCTCTACCATTCAGTAACATCAAGGCTGATCTATGTGTTGAATCTTACATTTCCATCTATCCCCAATAGACCATATGTAGCTCTACCTCAAATGTATTCAATGACCCTGCATAAATTACCTTCTGAACCAGAGTTCCAAAGTCACACAGTACTCAGAAAACAGTTCTCCTCATCTCAGTCCGAAAAGGATGAGTCCTAATTTTAAAACTGTAAGATTGTCTCTCATTCTTTTGAATTCCTGTGTGTAGGCCGAACCTGCTTCACCACTTTTTACAAGGCAATCCGTTCATTTTAGGACCCAGCCTAGTGAATCTTCTCTGAACTACTTCTAATGCAATAATATCCTTTCTTAAAGAAGAGATAAAACCTGTACACAGTGCTCTACATGTAGTCTACTTAAATTGCTGATGGGGTGGAGTTGTCAGATAATTTTACCAATGATTGCCTTTCTGCACATCCAAGAAGTTAAACAAACCAGAACTTGCTAGCTGCACATCCGATAAGCAGAATCATGTTAAGGTAACTGTAGTTTTTCGGTTAAAAAGAGGGGTTTAAGTTGTGCTTGTAGTCACCCTGGAACAATTATGAGCTTCGCAGATATTTAAGGACAAAACACACGATGAAACCAGAAGGGTCATTACAGACTTGATTCATCTTTAAGAAGATGAGATCACAAAATGATCCTGTATTATCATCTTATTAAATAATCGGTCATTAGTCATGATTGAAAGAGTTCCTTTGGGTTAGAATCAATGACTGACAAAGACTGATATTTTTCAAAAGGGTTATGAGGGAGAATATTCTTGTTATTTGGAGTGTCATATGGAATTGACATCTGGCTAAACATATTGTTGTAAGCTTCTGTCAGGAGCTTGAAAACAGTAGGATTTGTGGTATAGTAGCATAATTGCATTCTTATGGCATCAATAATCCAGATGCTTCAACATTGGTCTGGAGGGTTATTGTAAAACCACTAATATTGCACCTAAACCTTGATCTGTGGCTGTGTTCAATCACATCAGAGAGCTCATTACACTTCTAAGATGATAATTAGTGAGTATATATTAGAGGCATTTATGATCCACAATTCAGGTATCAGCTGTGGTTTTGTCATAGCTTCTGAGTCAAAAGACTGTGCGTTCAAGTCCTGCAATCTGACCATAATCCAGACTAATAACTCCAGTGTTTTATTGAAGGAGGTCTCCAACATAGTTGCACTTTGGATAAGGTATTAAACTGGACCACAGCAGCTCTCTCACAAATGCAGTTAATCTCTAAAATTAATTTAGAAAGAAAGTGTTTTTTGTTAAGTGTTTTGGACAGTATGTATTGCTAATCATGAAAAATATTTTATCTGTTCATTATCATATTGCTGTTTGTAGGACTTTGCTATGTGCAAAGTGCTCCAAAAAGTATTTCATTAACTTGGTGACGTGCAAGGTTTCTGTAAAGATTTGTAGCTCGAGTGCTGGTTGTCGTGGTTGTGGGTATGTTTGCTGAGATGGGAAGTTGATTTGCAGACACTACTTCCCTGTCTAGGTGACATCTTCAGTGTTTTGGAGCCTCCTACGACGCATTACTGTACTGTGTCTTCTGGAATTTATTTGGTTCCATTTCTGCTGCTTCTGGTTGCCAGTTCTGGTTGTTCGTTGTAGTGGCCGATATATTGAGTCCAGGTCAATGTGCTTGTTGATAGAGTCCGTGGAGATATCTGTTCTTGGCGAAGACTCTGTCAAGGTATTCTTCTTCCCTTCGTAGGTCAGGAGTGCTGCAGTGTGTTGTGGTCCTTTTGAACAGGGTCCTAATGTAATTTCTCTTGTGTGTGTTTGGGTGGTTGCTGTTGTAATTCGGGACCTGGTTGGTTGTGTGGCTTTCCTGTATACTTTTGTGGTGCATTCACCGTTCTGTGTTCTTTGTACCATCACTTCCAGGAATGGGAGTTGATTGTTGGTTTCCTCTTCTCCCATAAATATGATCCCTGTGATTATGGTGTTGATGATCCAATATGTATTCTTGATTTCTATTCTCTTAATGATAACAAAAGTGTTGTCTACATATCTGATCCAGAGTTTGTGTTGCATTTGTGATAGGGCTGTTTGTTCCAAACTTTGCATCACTGCTTCTGCTATAAGCCCATCCACGAACACCAACTAGCCACTCAAAGCCACAACCAGTTGTCCTGAATAGCCATACACACAGGTGACAGGGACCATAAATTCAACTGGGACAATACAACGATCATAGGACAAGCTAAACAGAGAACAGCCAGAGAATTCCTAGAAGCATGGCATTCATCCATGAACTCTAATTGAGTTATTTGAGAAGGTGACCAAACAGGTGGATGAGGGTAAAGCAGTTGATATGATGTATATGGATTTCAGTAAGGCATTTGTTAAGGTTCCCCACGGTAGGCTATTGTACAAAATATGGAGGTTTGGGATTGAGGGTGATTTAGCAGTTTGGATCAGAACTTGGCTAGCTGAAAGAAGACAGAGGGTGGTGATGGATGGGAAATATTCATCCTGGAGTTCAGTTACTAGTGGGGTACCACAGAGATCTGTTTTGGGTCCACTGTTGTTTGTCATTTATATAAAAGACCTGGATGAGGGCATAAAAGGATGGGTTAGTAAATTTGCGGATGACACTAAGGTCAGTAGAGTTGTGGATAATGACGAAGAAGGTTGTAGGTTACAGAGAGACATAGATAAGCTGCAGAGCTGGGGTGGCAAATGGAATTTAATGTGGAAAAGTGTGAGGTGATTCACTTTGGAAGGAGTAACATGAATCAGAGCACTGGGCTAATGGTAAGATTCTTGGTACTATAGATGACAGAGCGATCGCGGTGTCCAGGTAAATAGATCCTTGAAAGTTTCCACCCAGATGGATACGGTTGTTAAGAAGGCATAGGGTGTGTTAGCTTTTATTGTTAGAGGAATTGAGTTTCAGAACCATGAAATCATGCTGCAGGTGTACAAAACTCTGGTGTGGCCACATTTGGAATTTTGCGTACAGATCTGGTCATGGCATTATAGGAAGGATATGGAAGCTTTGGAAAGGGTTCAGAGGAGATTTACCAGGATGTTGCCTGGTATGGAGGGAAGATCTCACGAAGGAAGGCTGAGGGACTTGAGGCTGTTTTCATTAGAGAGAAGAAGGATGAGAGGCGACTTAATTGAGACATATAATCAGAGGGTTAGGTAGGTTGGACGGTGAGAGCCTTTTTCCTCAGATGGTGATGGCTAGCACGAGGGGACATAGCTTTAAATGAGGAGTGATAGATATAGGACAGATGTCAGAGGTAATCTTTTTACTCAGAGAGTGTTAGGGCCATGGAATGCACTGCCTGCAACAGTAGTAGACTCGCCACCTTTAAGGTATTTAAATGGTCATTGGATAGGCATATGGATGAGAATGGAATAGTGTCGGTTCGATGGGCTTCAGATTGGTTCCACAGGTAGGCGAAACATTGAGGGGCCAAAGGGTCTGTACTGTTCAATGTTCTATCAACAAGCACATTGACCTGGACCCAATATACCGGCCACTACAACAAACAACCGGAACTGGCAACTGGAAGCAGCAGACATGGAACCAAATAAATTCCAGAAGACAGTACAACACTGCTTCACAGGACACTCCAAAGCACTGAAAATGTTACCTAGACAGGGGTCAAAACATCTGCAAATCAATTTCCCAGCTCAGCGAGCATACCCACAACCACAATAACTTGGTGATGTCTCAAGGTTCTTGTTTAGTTTCATTCACAGGATGTTGGCTTCTTGCTGTCTTGTTGGGTTTTTGAACCAAATCTGCAGATATTCGCCTGGCTTTCTGGATTGCTAGTCCAATGACACTACCACTGACCCTCCTCCCCTGTTGTGAAAATATCCATACCTATACTCTAATTATTCATTATTAAGTATTAATTCTATGTATATATTCATTTTGATATTAAGCATATGACTCCTCTCTCTGACCTTTACCAAAATTGTTTATGAATGAAAATGAGGAAGTTGCTGAAACAGCTCAGAGCTGACTTTTCAATTCCTCCTTCCCTTTACTCCATGTCTAAAGACCAAATTAGAATAGATTAGAAGGGCACAGATTCACATCCCAGTGTTGTGGCTGCCAATTTAGCTACAACACAGACTTCCATAAATCTGCAGTTATTTCAGTGAAATATAAAGTGTTTTATTTGTTCTTTGTAGGACATAATAAGAAACTTGATTCTCTCAGTTTGAACGATTAACAAAGGCTTCTCCAAAACATTTAACCATAAAGGTTATCATCACAGTATCTATGTATGGGTATATTTTTTAATCGGTAAGCTCATGTAAAATTGTGATTAAAGATCTAGCGTGATAAGCAATACATCACATTTTCCAGTAGAGAGTGCCAAATCCTTGATAACTGGAAACATAGTCAAGTCTAAGACAAACCATGAAAATTTGAACTTTATAAGTAAAGGTATTTTTGAATGCAATAGAGCATTTACAGACTAAATAGAAAATTTGCAAGTCTTCATTGAATAATACAGAAGAAAACCATTCAACCCATCATTGTTAGTTCTTTCAAACAGCAATCTAGTTACTCCACTTGCCTTCTGCTTCACATCCCTGTATATATTTCTCCTTTCAAATGTTTATTCAATTGCCTCTTGGAGGCTACTGTTGAATCTGTGTCCGCCATCCATTCAGATAATGCATTACACATCCTAACCACTCATTATATTTTTGAAAAAACTGTTGCTTTCCTTTTACTACTTTTTTTTAATCAACTTTAAAATGTGCCATCTGATTACCACCCTTCAGCCATTGGAAATAGTTTTTTTTAATTTAGTCTTTTTAAACTGTTCATGTTTTTACACTGTTTATCAAATCTCCCTTAGCCTTGACCGCTCTTAGGAGAATATCAACAGTTTCTCCAGTGTATCCAAGTAACTGTAATTCTTCATCCCTGAAACTAATGTTTGTAAATCTCTTCTGTCCTCTCTACAAAGCTTTCACATCCTTCCTAAAACGTAAAACTTTGTATTGGACACAATAATAGAGCTGCGACTCAAGTATTATTTTATATTGGCTCATATCTACTTGAATATTATACTCTGTATCTCTACTTATGGGGTGATCTGTGGCATAGTAGATTGCCTCCCTGGCTCTGAACCACAGGTCTGGATTTGAGTCCCACTCAGAAGGTCGATTTTAAAGGTCAAGTATGTTTTGTGATGTGGCTACCAAACTGTCTAAATTTAACCCAGCATCCTGACTTTAATAAGCAGCTACTTCAGTCTCTCAGGCTCTGAGTATTTCAACAAGGTAAGTGTGCAGACTAAAGTGCTTCTTTGGTAAAACCTCCAAACAGTGATACTGAAGAGCAGAAGGCTGTACAGATTGGAAACTTGTCCTGTCCGCTTCTTCTGAAAGTGAGCTTTTACTGTTTGACAGGTCATAGAGTCATAGAGATGTACAGCATGGAAACGGATATTTCAGTCTAACTCGTCCATGCCAGACATCCCAACCCAATCTAGTCCCACCTGCCTGCAGCCGACCCATATCCCTCCAAACCTTTCCTATTCATATACCCATCCAGATGCCTTTTAAATGTTGCAATTGTACCAGCCTCTACCACTTCCTCTGGCAGCTCACTCTATACATGCACCACCCTCTGCGTGAAAAAGTTGCCCCTTAGGTCTCTTTTATATCTTTCCCCCTCTCACCCTAAACCTATGCCATCTAGTTCTGGACTCCCCCATCCCAGGGAAAAGACTTTGTCTATTTATCCTATCCATGCCCCTCATGATTTTATAAACCTCCATAGGGTCACTCTACAGCCTCCGACGCTCCAGGGAAAACAGCCCAAGCCTATTCAACCTCTCCCTATAGCTCAAATTCTCTGACCCTATCAACATCCTTATAAATCTTTTCTGAACCCTTTCAAGTTTCACAACATCTTTCCAATAGGAAGGAGACCAGAATTGCACGCAATATTCCTAACCAATGTCCTGTACAGCCACAATATGACCTCCCAACTCCTGTACTCAATACTCTGATCAATAAAGGAAAGCATACCAAACACCTTCTTCACTATCCTATCTACCTGCGACTCCACTTTCAAGGAGCAATGAACCTGCACTCCAAGGTCTCTTTGTTCAGCAACACTCCCTAGGACCTTACCATTAAGTGTATAAGTCCTGCTAAGATTTGCTTTCCCAAAATGCAGCACCTCACATTTATCTAAATTAAACTCCATTTGCCACTTCTCAGCCCATTGGCCCATCTGATCAAGATCCTGTTGTAATCTGAGGTAATCTTCTTTGCTGTCCACTGCACCTCCAATTTTGGTGTCATCTGCAAACTTATTATGCTCACATCCAAATCATTTATATAAATGTTGAAAAGTAGTGGACAAAGCACCAATCCTTGTGGCACTCCACTGGTCACAGGCCTCCAGTCTGAAAAACAACCCTCCACCACCACCCTCTGTCTTCTACCTTTGAGCCAGTTCTGTATATAAATGGCTAGTTCTCCCTGTATTCCATGAGATCCAACCTTGCTAACCAGTCTCCCATGGGGAACCTTGTCGAATGGCTTACTGAAGTCCATATAGATCACGTGTACCGCTCTGCCCTCATCAATCCTCTTTGTTACTTCTTCAAAAAACTCAATCAAGTTTGTGAGACATGACTTACCATGCACAAAGCCATGTTGCCTATCCTGGATCAGTCCTTGCCTTTCTAAATACATGTACATCCTGTCCCTCAGGATTCCCTCCAACAACATGCCCACCACTGAGGTCAGGCTCACTGGTCTATACTTCCCTAGCTTGTCTTTACTACCTTTCTTAAACAGTGGCAACGCGTTAGCCAATCTCCAGTCTTCTGGCACCTCACCTGTGACTATCAATGATAGAAATATCTCAGTAAGAGGCACAGAAATCACCTCCCTAGCTTCCCACAGAGTTCTAGAGTACATCTGATCAGGTCTTGGGGATTGATCCACCTTTTATGCATTACAAGACATCTAGCACTTCCTCCTCTGTAATATGGACAAGTTTCATGATGTCACCATCTCCTTCCTTACGTTCTGTATCTACCATGTCCTTTTCCACAGTAAATACTGATGCAAAATACTCATTTAATATCTCCCCCATTCCCTGCAGCTCTACACAAAGGCGTCCTTGCTGATCTTTGAGGGGCCCCTATTCTCTCCCTAGTTACCCATTTGTCCTTAATGTATTTGTAAAAACTCTTTGGATTCTCCTTGACTCTCTTTGCCAAAGCTACCTCGTCCCATTTTTACCCGCCTGATTTCCCTCTTACGTGTACTCCTACTGCCTTTATACTCTTCTAAGGATTCACTCGATCTATCCTGTCTATAACTGACATATGCTTCCTTCTTTTTCTTAACCAAACCTTCAATTTCTTTAGTCATCCAGCATTCCCTATACCTACCAGCCTTTCCTTTCACCCTAACACGAATATACTTTCTCTGGATTCTCGTTATCTCATATCTGAAGGCTTCCCATATTCCAGACATCCCTTTACCTCTGAACATCTGCCCCCAATCAGCTTTTGAAAGTTCTTGCCTAATACTGTCAAAATTGGCCTTTCTCCAATTTAGAACATCAACTTTTAGATCTGGTCTATCCTTTTCCATCACTTTGTTAAAACTAATAGAATTATGTTCGCTGGCCCCAAAGTGCTCCTCCACTGACACCTCAGTCACCTGCCTTGCCTTATTTCCCAACAGTAGGTCAAGTTTTGCACCTTCTCTAGTAGGTACATTCACATACTGAATCAGAAAATTTTCTTGTACACACTTAACAAATTCCTCTCCATCTAAACCCTTAACACTATGGTAGTCCCAGTCTATGTTTGCAAAGTTAAAATCCCCTACCATAACCACCCCATTATTCTCACAGATAACTGAGATCTCCTTACAAATTTGTTTCTCAATTTCTCTCTGAGTATTAGGGGGTCTACAATACAATCCCAATAAGGTGATCATCTCTTTCTTAATTCTCAGTTCCACCCAAATACCTTTCCTGGATATATTTCCGGGAAAATCCTCTCTCAGTACAGTGTAATGCTATCCCTTATCAAAAACGCCACTCCCTCTCCTCTCTTGCCTCCCTTTCTATCCTTCCTGTAGCATTTGTATCCTGGAACATTAAGCTTCCAGTCCTGTCCATCCCTGAGCCACATTTCTGTAATTGCTATGATATCCCAGTCCCATCTTCCTAACCATACCCTGAGTTCATCTGCCTTCTCTGTTAGGCCTCTTGTATTGAAATGAATGCAGTTTAATTCATCAGTCCTACCTTGTTCTCTGCTTTACCCCTGCCTGCTCTGACTGTTTGACTTGCCTTTGTTCTCAACGGTACAATCTCAGATTGATCTCTTTCCTCACTATTTCCTGGATCCCACCCTCCCCCACCTTACTAGTTTAAATCTCCCAAGCAGCTCTAGCAAATCTCCCTGCCAGTATATTCCTCCCCTTCCAATTTAGGTGCAATCTGTCCTTCTTGTACGGGTCACTTCTACTTAAAAGAGATTCCAATGATCCAAAAATGTGAATCCTTCTCCCATACACCATCTCCTCAGCCATGTGTTCATCTGCCCTGTCCTCCTATTCCTGCCCTCACTAGCTCGTAGCTCCAGGAGTTATCCAGATATTACTACTCTTGAGGACCTCCTTTTTAAATTCCTGCCTAACTCTCTGTAATTTCCCTTCAGAATCTCAACCTTTTCTCTTTCTATACCGTTAGTTCCAATGTGTACAATGATTTCCTGCTGGCCCCTCTCCCCCTTGAGAACACTCTGCACCCTCTCTGAGACATCCTTGATCCTGGCACCAGGGAAGCAACACACCATTCTGATTTTTCGTTGCTGGCCACAGATATGTCTGTCTGTACCTCGGACTAGAGCGTCCCCAAACACAATCGATCTCTTAACCCGATGTACCCCTCAATGCGTTACAGCCAGTCTCAATAACAGAAACTTGGCTGTTTGTGGTACGTTCCCCTGAGAATCCATCACCCCCTACATTTTCCAAGTATTACCAGTTTTTTAGAAATCACTTTGCTATCTTGCATCTTGACCTGCAGTTACCTGGCATCAGCCTTCATAGAATTTGAACAACGTATTCAGCTTATCTGATGAGCAGTGACATCAGTTGTAGCTGCAGTGTAGCTGCCTTCTTCTCAGACACATGCTGCTTCATGGGCCAGAGGAAAAGCCAGATGGATCACAGGCTCTACAGTTGAAGGATAGGCTCCCTCGACATTTGTGGAAATCTGGCTTTCACATTAGGTCATTTCTGATCATTGCAGAATTCTGGGACCAATGTGAAATTCTACATATGCTGCAGCTCATTCAGATGTAAATTCATCACACTCAGCCCCCTCGACAGCACTAGTGCAATCAGGGCTGAACATTTTATTTTTAAGGCCTTGGATGGCTTTGATTCTTTTGAGTATGTGGGTAAAATTAACTAATTATTAATTGACAGTTTCTTAAAAAAACCCTGTAACTAAGTCCAAAACTTTAAAATAAATTTGCCAAATTAAATGAAAATGTTATGGACTTCAACATCCAGTTGGAAGCTAGAAATTATCTTGAAGGGCATAAGGGTTATATGGGGTCACAGTGGGGTCAGTGGAGCAATGGAAGTACAGTCCCAATTCTCCTCCTGCAAGCATTATATCCAGAAATATTAGGCTTTATTACCACAGAGACCAACATTGGCTAAGTTGTAGTCTATGTTTTAATGTCATTTTTAAATATTTCACAGTGGAAAGTGCAATCATATTCACACCTGGTTGAATAAAAATACCTTTAATAAAATAAAAATAAGTCACCACATGAGAAGCATGGAACATACCTGTCAACAAGTGAGACAGAAATGAAATAGTAAGGATCCATAGCCTGCGGAAATAACCAAAGGACATAGGTATCTCTATCCAATCGACAGAGACAATTGGATATGTATAGCTTGAGGTAAAGTGAGCAGGCAGGCCTCCATGAACTACTGCAGCTAGGAGAGGGATTAAGCACATGCTGTTGGCTTTATGTGGCACCACACTCTTGTTATCGAGCTGACTGTCAGAAATGAAGTCACACCATAAAGTATAAGAGTTTGCAAATAAAAATCAGCGGTCAACTGGTGGCTATTACAAAAACAACAAGCAAGTAGATTCAGAATCAATCGAGTAATTTCAAAACGTCTCTTGAATTATTTGAATGCCATTATTTTTATATCCACGTTCAATCAGAAGACCAGCAAAGAAGGCTTCCTGGCTGTCAAATTAATTCAACACTAGTAAAATTGGAAATTGCAGTGTTAACTAATTTATATACAGTTTGACAGCCAAATAATGTAAGTTCCACCTATCACTGGAGACTTGCAATGGAGTAGGGTAGGCAAAGATGGAAAACTTGTGAGAGAGGAAGTCTGATGCTGCTCCAGAACCTGAAGCTTTCAGTGGCTTAAAGGCATCACAGCCACAGGATTGGTAGAATGGAACAATGGCAAGGAATTGAGTAATTGGAGGACAGCATGCCATACAGATGCCAACACTGAGATCCTGAGATGAGCTAGCAAAGATGTACTATCTGATGTGGGCATAGAAAAGTTAATCACTCTCTGGTTAGAGAGATGAAGACAACGAAGTAAACTGTGACAGTGACTGAGTACCTTGGAAAGGGCAGTCCTGCAATGGAGGAAGTTCCATGAACTAATAAAGCATAAAAGGGAAGAAAAATCAGTACAAACCCTGATTAACGTTATTTTCATGCCAAACTTCCAGTTCTTTCCTTCAAATATCAGCAAATGAATGTACATGAATAAACAGTGTCCTTTTGGTCTATGGTCCTATCCCTTTCTCACTTTAATTGCAAGTAACTCTTCCCTTAGTTTGCACTGCATCATTGCCAGTGCCAAGCCAATTGTCCATACCTTTGCTTGCCCCTCATCATGTGTTGAGCCACTCATAAATATTTCATACTATCTGGAATATCATCCAAAAGGCATACCTTGTAATGCGAGAAAGAGAGAGACAAGAGGGGAAGATCCCACTCATTCAAAAATTCAAGCATTACCTCACATGGGAAAGTGGTATTGTTGTGAGGAATGGATATGCTGAATTATCAAGTAACTGCAATTTGCTGCAGCTGCGATATAACAGCAACCAGTCATGTTTCAAATAGTAATCGTAAAATGGACACATTTTTAAAATGTAGTAAATTTCTGTTGATTTAAGCCCTGGATTCATAAGTGGCTATGTATTTCCCATATATTTCCCTTAACCATTAGAAAGCCAGCTATTAAATTATCTTTAAAGGTGTCTTCTTAAAATGAATAAATGGAATTTCCCTATTAAGAGATCAGTGATTTGATATTTACCCAATATGCACAGGAAATGACTAATATTGTCAAAGTTGCTGGAGAAAGTCTCCTTGTAGAAAGTCAATTGCCAAAACATTAAAAGAGTTTAACTCTTGCTCAGAGTCAGACCATTCTTTGGCATGGAGCTGGGTCAGAAGTCCAGTTAAGGACAGAAGCACATATCTTCCATACCCTCTGTTGAATTGTGGTTTATCCCACACACATTTTGACTGAACCACAGAAATAAAGACAGTCTTGCATAACCTTTCAATGACCAAACAAAGCACATTACTGGCAATCAAATACATTTTTGAGTCTGATATGATGTAGGAATGAGGATAGGAGTCAATAGATTTTGTAGTGAGGATTCTTCCAAAATGAACTCATCCTTGTTTTTGGCTTCTCTGTACGCAACCTTCCTCATCCTGTTAGTTCAGCATGTATTATAGGATTCTCAAAGGGAATATCATGTTGCAGCTTCTCAGCCCACTTCTTAATGCAAAGTGACATTCAAGGCTTCCAGCTATACAACAGAAAAAAAATTATAATGTATTTTTGCTCATGTGATGTGACCATTGCTTGAAACGTCTGCATTTACTGACCATCCCTAATTGCCCTTTAGGTGGTGGTGATGAGCTACCTTCTTGAACTGAAGTCCATGTAATTTAAGTACACCCTATAGTTGTTATGGAAAGAGTTACAAGATCTTCTCACAGTAACAGTCAATGAACAATGATATATTCTAAGTAATAATGATGCATGACTTGGAGGGCAATATAGTGATTGTAGTGAAGTCAGCCAGGTGCACCTCAAAGAATATGAGTTCCCTGGTCAGGGCTGTTAACCAGGTCCAATCAGGGAGTCCCAGCTGACAGATAAAAAAAACAGGAGTGGTAGGTCTGAAGACCTCCTCGTGGATCTGCTCCTGGGCCTGGCCAAACTGGCCATCAACAGGTCCAGGCAGCGGGCTGTGGAGGGGGTCGTTAGGGCCGACTGCCTGCCCCTCTTCCACGGTTAAGTTAGAGCCCGGGTGTCCTTGGAGAAGGAGCTCGCGGTGTCCACCAACACCCTGGAGTTGTTCAGGGAGAGGTGGGCGCCGCAGGGAGTGGAGTGTATTATTTCCCCGTCCAACTCTATTTTGATTTAGTCCCTACCCTCCCCTTCACTGTTTTGCTCACACAGCTTTGCCCTTTGATGTGAAGGGCAGTGCTTGTCATTGGCCACTCGGGTGTTTTTCATATCTTCCTGGTGGTGGAAATTGAATAAAGATTCGTGCACTTTGTGTCCTTCACTGTGTCTCGCACCTGCACACACACAAAAAAAAGAGATAAACAGAAATGTTACTGTTTTGACCACACAGCATTTTCCCTTAAAAAAAGAAGAAAAAAACAGGAGTGGTAGGTCTGAAGACCTCCTCGTGGGTCTGCTCATGGGCCTGGCCAAATTGGCCATCAACAGGTCCAGGCAGCAGGCCTTGGAGGGGATCGTTAGGGCCGACTGCCTGCCCCTCTTCCACGGTTACGTTAGAGCTCGGGTGTCCTTGGAGAAGGAGCACGCGGTGTTCTCCAACACCCTGGAGTTGTTCAGGGAGAGGTGGGCGCCGCAGGGAGTGGAGTGCATTATTTCCCCCTCCAACTCTATTTTGATTTAATCCCTAGCCTCCCCTTCACCTTTTTGATCACACAGCATTGCCCTTTGGGTTGAAGGGCAGTGCTTGTCACTAGCCACTCGGCTGCTTTTCCTATCTTCCTGGTGGTGGAAATTGAATAAAGATTCGTATACCTTGTGTCTCTCACTGTGTCTCACACCTGCACACACACACCATGGGTGCTGGGGAAAAAATAAGCACTACCGCTGTTAGGCGGTAGTGTGGGAGAAAAAAAAGATGGAAAAAAAGAAAAAAAAAGGAGTGGGAGGTCTGAAGACCTCCTCGTGGGTCTGCTCCTGGGCCTGGCCAAACTGGCCATCAACAGGTCCAGGCAGCGGGCCGTGGAGGGGGTCGTTAGGGCCGACTGCCTGCCCCTCTTCCGCAGTTACGTTAGGGCCCGGGTGTCCTTAGAGAAGGAGCACGCGGTGTCCACCAACACCTTGGAGTTGTTCAGGGAGAGGTGGGCGCCGCAGGGAGTAGAGTACATTATTTCCCCCTCCAACTCTATTTTGATTTAGTCCCTACCCTCCCCTTCACTGTTTTGATCACACAGCATTGCCCTTTGATGTGAAGGGCAGTGCTTGTCACTGGCCACTCGGGTGTTTTCCTATCTTCCTGGTGGTGGAAACTGAATAAAGATTCGTGCACCTTGTGTTTCTCACTGTGTCTCACACCTACACACACACACACACACACACACACACACACCATGGGTGCTGGGGAAAAATAAGCACTACCGCAGTTAGGTGGTAGTGTGGGGGTTAAATTTAAAAGAAAAAAAAAGTGCACACAGCATTGCCCTTTGATGTGAAGGGCGGAAAAAAAAGAAAAAAAAAAGGAGTGTGTGGGTGGCACGGTGGCTCAGTGGTTAGCACTGCTGCCTCACAGCACCAGGGTCCCAGGTTTGATTCCAGCCTTGGGCAGACTGTCTGTGTGAAGTTTGCAAATCCAACTCTATTTTGATTTAATCCCTGCCCTCCCCTTCAATGTTTTGATCACACAGCATTGCCCTTTGATCTCACTGGCCACTCGGGTGTTTCCTTTCTTCCTAATGGTGGAAATTGAATAAAAATTCATGCACCTTGTATCTAAAAAAAAAGAAAAAAAGAATAAAAAAACACAGGGGTCTTAGCGGTTCTGTTCTCTCTTCCTCTCTGAGGAAGCCAGACCATTGTCAAGTACTATGCACATGTAAATAAAGAGTGACTTGGTGGTGGAATAATGGCCTCTGTGGAGTTATTTCATGGAACTTTATGATGGTAGTCCCATGTATCTACTTCCATGTCCTTCTACGTGTCACAAGTTTGGAAGTTGCTGTCAAAGGAGCTTGGTGAATTGGTGCACTTCATCTTGTGGATGGTACACCCTGCTCCTACAATACACTGGTGATAGAGGGTGTCAATGTTTAAGGTGGAGGATAAAGTTCTTTGTTCTGGATAGTATCTAGCTTCTTGACTTGATGGAATTGCACTCAGCCAGGCATACGGAGAGTATTCCATCATATTCTTGATTACATCTTGTCATTGGTGGACTAGCTTTAAGAAGTCAGGAGGTGAGTCACTCACCCCAGTATTCCTGCATCAGACCTGGTCTTGAAGCCAAAGCAATTATATGGGCTGGTCCAGTTGGGTTTCTGATGAATGGTAAGTCCCCAGAATATTAATGGTGACAGATTCAGTGTGGTAATGTGATTGAAGGTCCAGGTAAATTATTAAATATTCTTTTGTTGGCTTATTGCCTGACACCCTGATGCAAATGTTACATGTCACCTATCGTCCTTCATTATCTGAGGAGGATGAATGGGACTTAGCGCTGGAATCCAAGCTCAAAACACAAAAGCAAGAAAGTGAATTTGCTCTGAAAGTGGCCAAATCACCCAAATCATGGTCTAATTGGTCAGAGAAAAGTTGCCCATGATCTGAACAGAATTGGTAAGGATCTGATTCAGTTGCAGGCTGGTTCAGTCTCACACTTACCCTTTATAGGTTCAGAATGAGCCTATCCAGAACAAACACATGAGAGAAGAAGCCTGTAATTGGAGGAGGATCGAGAAAGTGAATGGAAGCAGTGGGCAAGTCTGCTGAGGGCAAAGTGGGGCTACATATAGGGAGACTGGAGGGAGTAGGGCCTTCCAGGAAGCTATTGGTCAGAGCATTGAGAAAGGAGTTGGGAGGTCATGTGGTAGCTGTTCAGGACATTGGTTAAGACACTAATGGAATACTGTGTGAAATTCTGGTCTCCCACCTAATAGGAAGGATGTTGTGAAATTTGAAAGTGTTCAGAAAAGATTTACAAGGATGTTGCCAGGGTTGGAGGGTTTCAGCTATAAGGAGAGGCTGAATAGGCTGTAGCTATTTTACCTGGAGCGTCGGAGGCTGAGGGTTGACCTTATAGAGGTTTATAAAATCATGAGTGGCATGGATAGGGTAAATAGACAAAGTCTTTTCCTTGGGGTGGGGGGTGTCCAAAACTAGAAGACATAGGCTTAGGGTGACAGAGGCAAGATTTAAAAAGGACCTAAGGGGCATTTTTTTCACTCAGAGGGTGGTGCATGTATGGAATGAACTGCCAGAGGAAGTGACGGAGACTGGTATAGTTACAACATTTAAAAGGCATCTGGATGAGTATATGAATAGGAAGGGTTTAGAGGGATATGGGCCAACTGCTGGCAAATGGAACTAGATTAATTTAGGACATCTGGTTGGCATGAATGAATTGGATCGAAAGGTCTGTTTCCATACTGTACACCTCTATGACTCTATGACTCTAGAGCAAACAGCTCAAGGTAGGAAATCTGGAACAGGCTTAAAGCAGGACTACTGAGGTTGGAGGCAGTGTGGCTGAAGGGTGGGGAAAGAGAGAGTGGTCAAGAGTGAGGCTGGTGATACCAAAGCCCTGACAGTGAGACTGGAGGCTGGGGATGAAGTGAAACTGCATTTGGGAGGGAGGAGTAGCAAAGTAAAGATGGGGACTGCAAAGATTCAAACCTTTCAACAAAAGAATCATTTCTGAATGAAAATTACTACAGTGATGAACACTGTCAGTTGGATAATTTGACACTGAACAGTTTTGATTTGTAAAGATTTACAGTTACATACTGTCACATCCCAAAATGTCTCACACACTGAAGTATTTACAATGCAGTGATTTTCTTCAAGACAAGTATACAACTGTTCATCTGCAACTTCACCAGTCCACAGAAAGCTTTTTGTGTATAGGTGTGTGTGTTTATTTTTAAAAAGCATTTGTTGCTAATATGTATGTGTTATGCCAAATGCAATACTGCGGTTTTGAAAATTTGTTTTCTTTGTGAATTACGGCTTTAGGTGAATGGAGCAATGATGATTAAGTATATTGTTGAATTCTTCCAATTCTACTTCTGTAAGGATGCAATTACCCTGTACATCAATGCAAATACAGAAGGCACAAGACTTCATTACTTAATCAAGGAGTTCGTGAAAATGAAAATGGATTTTTTGAAAATCAAAATTAGCTCCTGAAAATGACAAAGTAGCCCTCTAGTAAACCACAAAAATAAAACCTCATGGTACAATCATGACCAGACAACCCTGCATCTGACCTTATGGTGAAGAGAAGAAAGTTGACAAAGCAGTTAAAGATGATTGGGCCTAGAATACTAAAACACAGGCCTTCTCTATCTCTGGGGAACACCTGCAGCAATGTTGTTGGACTGAAATGATTGGCTTTGAATAACCATAACCATCTTCTTCTGTGCTGTCCAAGATTCCAACTAATGCAGAGTGTTCCAAGAGGATCCTGTTGAGAGTAGAGAAATGTATACAAAATTTGAATGAAGACCTTTTTAAAAAAGGCCCTCCTGCATTGATCATCTGGAACCAACAAATGCCAAATATGTATTCTGCAGGGGTTTAGAGAAAGGTGAGAATGATAAAATTCATAACGTATGATGATATCACCTCTCTTTATCTTTGGGAGGCAGTAAATACTCTGGTTGTGAAAACAAACCAGACTGACTGAATCCAGGTTCTTTCCAAAATTGTGACATTGTTTGCACCTAGTATTTTGTCAGCGAGCCAGCCAGGCTCTGAAATGTGAAGCACAGGTTTACTGGACAATGAAGTATTGCACAATTCTTAGCAAGATCATTACACTTGATGATAGAAGCCAATTTACATATCACTGCTGCCAGCTTTGAGCTGTAATCACTTGTACTCCAGATTGGAATGTAGGTAGGAACCATGTTCAATTAATCCCAGATTTACAGAAAGAGCAGTGGGAAAAAGAAACCAGATTGCGGCAGCATTTTAGCTGCAAGAGTTTAAAGATAAAACAGTTATATTTTTGTCAAGAATAAATTATGCCTCAGGCATCATCTAGCTCTTCTTGCCATCTACATCATTGTATCTCACTCTCACAAGCTTAAAGACAGTCATCCATCAGTGTTGGCTCGTTAGACTGACAGTAAATCAGAAAGGGTGGTTTGAAGTAATAGTTGAGGAGGCACTTAGTACTCTCTGAAAAGGTGGAGATGTACATCTTTTGCTGAAGATCTCAGGGACTAAAACTCAGGAGTTAAACATTGAAAACAAGGTGATTTCAGATTATCAAATTTATTATCAGCTATGGCTCAGTTGGTAGTATTTTTGCATTTGAACCACAATGTGACAGGTTCAGGTCCTATTGTAGGGCTTCATTGCATATGAACAAAGCATGGAAGCTGTGACTGATTTACTTGAGAGTAGAATGAGCTATCTGTCAGTAAAACCGCTATTACGTGGTATCATTTGGTCTGCCGTCCTGCTTTTAATCAGTACAGAAATCCAGTGTTGGTTGATGGTGTGTACATTCATGAAAAAGTTGTTTCTGAGAGTCCCACAGCCATTTCACCAACATCCGCAGATGCCTGTACATGGAGGGAATGGAGCCAGCAACAGACAGATATTCCAGAAGTCCAGGATGTACAGACTGGAGCGCACCCCTGTGCAACTTTAGCTCTTTGGTGTAAGGGTTACCTCGGTTTCCCAAGTGTCTTGCTGTAAAAATACTGCTGAACTTCCTGTCACTGAGAAAGCAGCAAGAAGATATGGAGCTTACTGGTGAATGAATGTGCAGGCATGACCATCAAATAAAAGTACATTGTGAATAAAGTAATTTAAAAATGATGCAATAAACTTTTTAAGATTGCTGTTATGATATGTATTGAAAGTTTAAGATAAAAAGGATAATACCTGAAAGACAATAAACAGATTATTTTCCATACAGCTTTTTAAAAGGAGAGTTACATCAACATTTGAATAAAGTTACCTAGTTTACAAAAGGGAAACTTATAATGGTAGGTGTTTCTTGCCAAGCTGTTTACCTTATTCCCATTTCCCATTCTCGGCTGTTTGGTTTACTCCCTCCTCTATACTCTGCTTCTTGGCTGTCACCACTCCCTACCATATTTCCTTTTCTCCCCTCCTCAATGAAAGTTCCCTTCCTCTCCAAGCATGCCCAGAACTTTGGATCTCTAACCCTTCACTATTCCACTGTATAACTCCTCACCTCCCCCGCCCCACCCCCACCCCCACATGTCCTTTCCCTTCCCTCTGTTACTCAGTTCTACCCACCAGTTTGAGTTTATTTTGGAGCCCTCCCCTAAGCTCACCCACCCTGTTCCTGGCCCCCTGCTGAGCTTTATATCCAGCCACCCACTACTTCACAGTGCCGAAGAATATGAAAGACTTTGTGTCAAATGGGGAAATTAATGAGACAACATTGTTTGTTTCTCTGAAACAGCTTTGTATCTTAACCAACCCTGAAATCCCAATTATTTCCCTTTTTGCAGATCAATTCTACATGCATTTCCATGGGACCAGATTGATTTAAAGCAACTTGCGTGATTAAATTCCAGTGCACGTTTCAAGCTGCTTCAAGTTGGTAACTCACTTTTACAGCTGCTTAAATAGCAGGCACTGTGTTTCTGCAAATCACACATACACTTATCCTGATCATAGCTCCAACACTTCCACTTCACGCCTCTGCCAACATGCAGATTCTTTAATTGGTGTTGACACACGATTATTTAAAACTAAAGTTTTCATTGAGAATTGGCGTATTTGAAGAACACATTTTTCATCGCATGACCAAATCAAAGGCAAGAAACCAAACTGTGCAGGGAAAGTTCTGAATAGAAAACAATGAAGCCATTTCCACTCAGAATCTGTGTTTAGAATGATTGACTGCACATTTAGATTATGTAACACTCTATGAATGGAGGGAATTGAGAGTGAATTCAAATTAAAACCACATGATTTGTTTTGCTGGATTCAATTCAATTTAGATCTGGAATAAATTAACATCAAGTTTCTGATTTGGTTTATTTTATTTTCTGATCATACTCTGAAAAATGTACGCATCTGGGTAAGAAAGTTCACATAAGACCCACGGCACTCACATGTATTCAGATGTTTACCTGTGCAAATTAGTGATGTTGCAGAGTGTATTACACAATACTAACAATTAAATAATTCTGGATAATTAGGTATTTGGGAACAACTGTGTTTCACAGTGCCTAAGCAGGATTTTCTTGATGGGTGGCTGCATACCAAATGGAGAGCCAGGTTAAGGGCAACTTGGCCACTTAAGCATTGAAGCCATAGAGATGGTTAGTGTTTGCTTTGTCACTTGTATGGATACTGGAGAAATAATTGTTGCTTTTCTCACACATTTCCATTTCCAGGCACAAACCTACGTCTTTAGACTGGCATGCATCCCACAGATGTTTCAGATGCATCTTTGTAGCAAGAGTATTAGGTTACATAAGTATGTAAGAAATCGAAGCAGGATTATGTCATTAGGCCTCTAAAATCTATCCCATCATTTAAAACGACCATGGCAGATTCCCAACCACTGCCCATATCTCTCAATGCCTTCAGAGTCCGAAAATCTATCAGTGACTGAATATCCGAAACCCTCCACAGATTCACAGATTTATAACCCACCAAGTGAAAACATTTCAGAATGGCAGTTCCCTTATCCTGAGACCCACAGTATGATATGCAACACCTCTTTCACTGTCTGTATAGTACATATGGCTGCACATAGCTTTAAATCAGATGTTCATCTCTACTAACCATGGCGTATCATCTGAGATACTTGTGACACTAGCTGAAATTTGATTGGTCACCATTCGTGTTGATGATATCTGTCAAGTTACATCAGGTGGTATGAATAAAGGCAAAATACTGTGGGTCCTGGTAATCTGAAACTCAGTCGGTCTGGCAGCTTTCATGAAGAGAGAAACAGAGTTTATATTTTGAGTCCAGCATGATTGTCCTTCAAAATTGAGTTCACCTGAGATGGATGAGAGGTAAGATGGTTTATTGTGTTGTATGTTGTCAATATGCTCATAGAATGTTCTGCGTTCAGTGGAAATTTTCCTGCATAATACTTCTTAAACATTTTCTAGATTCTGTATCCACCACTGTTTTCATTGCTCACTTATAGAGTTACAGCCTCTTTTGGTTTAAAGAAATTCAGTACAGGTAGTCCTCAATTCATTTGGTTTTGTTGTGGTTTTGCTTTACTTCCCATGATTCCTGTAATGTGCGCCTGATTTGCAATAATGCGATTCTTGTCTGACTTTTCTCAAAGTATTAAATCTGCTCTGAGTGCCTGGTAGTCTGCCTCTTTTCATGGTTACTCAAAGCAGTTTTATCCCCTTTTACCACTAGTGTGCCTTTACTGCTCTTGCTGCTTCTTTAATAGTTTGAGTTCTCTATTACTGATCTTAAAGGCTTTTGGTGACTTAGTATTCTGATTTCTCTGAAAGATTTTTCTTTTCAAAGATATCATAAAGGCTGTATGTTTTTCTGTATTTTTGATTGTGGTCTGAAATGGAATAACAACTATTTTAAAAAACAACAAGGATTATTGAAAGATTGCTGCACTTTTTGAAAACAAGTAACCTGACACTCATTGTAAGTATTGTTTACACAGTTGCTTATTGGAGCAGTAGTGGAAGTCTAGTTGAAGATCAACGAGAGCCAAGGGACTGTGTATGAGCAGAGGTACAGCATCAAGAAGCTGATTGGTCTGTGGTCTAGTGTCAAAGGCCTTCTGTTTGCCAACAATGATATGATTGGCTCCCGGGTAGCAGCAGAACAGCTTAGGGAAGTGAATGTTTCAGCAGAAACCATTGGTCCTCCAGAAGAGAAGGAGTTGTTTCTGCTTTACAATAAAAAAAGCATCTCAAGCTTGAAGATAGATTGCTTATCCCCCCAGTAAGTTGACATAAGCTGTGACTTATAATAATCAGATTCCTTTCCAAGTGCAAACCAGTCACCCCGTTTCTACCATAAACACGTGAATGTATTTGAAAATGGAAGATCGAGAAACAGTATTCTGATCAGCAAAAGGATCATCTCAGCAAGCCCTATCGACAGGGACCACTGAAGTGCCTTCCCAATCTTTTCCTCCATCCAAAATACCAGTGTTCTTTTTGTATCTGTCTGTCTGTCTATTTGTATGTGTGTCAAGAGGGGGAGTTTTATAAGCGGGTTAGAATTTTTCCAAGTCGAGTAGTTTGTCGATGGTTGAAGAATGTTTAACTGTCAGGAGAATCTGTTTATTTGTGATACATATGCATTCTTGTTGAGTACAGAGACCTAGCCCACACTTTCTGTCAACCTGAGTCAAAAAGACAGATAAATTGGGGAATTCTGCGTACTTCTAATTTTTTTTTACTTTTGTGACAACTGTGGGAATAGCGAGGCTTCTTTTTGAATACACTACCCCAGTTCATCTCTGTGGTTTTCTGGCTGCTAGCTGCTCTTAAAGCTGTACCAGTGATATTTTTGCCAGAATTTAAAATAAAAATTCCCTTCTTGAGATGGTCCCCAATATATTTCTTGATCTTCACTGAGGCCCACAATTTTCTGGGCAGTGGTTACTAAGATCTTTATCACCAGCATTTATCATGCGTTTTGGTGCTACACAATGGATCTGAGTTCAAGACAGATTGGTCAAGGGGAAGGCAAACTCATGAATTGTCTCCAAGCTTAGATTTCAAAGTAACATTATTTATTATAAACCGATACTAAATACTGCTAACATACTGATCATAGATATACCAGGCTCTGATCTTACAGTTACATTAAGCAAAGACTAATCTGTTTTCTACATTTAATCAAATCAGTGTGCTCTCAAGACTCTCTGATTCTAAAGTGTGCAATAGTGACTAGCGTCATGTAGCTTGGTGTGGCTGTGCCCACTCTGCTGTTTATGTTCAGTGATGTGCGGCTCTGTGATGTCATCATAAGATTGCTCCACAGTCCCAAAGCTGTTACATATGTACAGCGTCTCCTTATTCTACTTAGAAAATTTCGCTTCACCCTTTTCTGCTTTGAATTTCATCTGTCATGTGTCCGACCATTCCACCTGTCTGTGTCATCTTGAAGTGTTTACCTTCCTCATTATTTGCTACACTTTCATGTTTCTTGTCATCAGCAGCTTTCAAAATTGTGTCCCATTCTTCTGAATCTAAGTCATGAATAAAATCAAAATCTCAATGTTGTCAAGGACCTCCCCGAATACTCTTCTCCAGTCCAAAATCAGGCATTCACCACAATGTTTTCTATTCCTTAGCCAATTGTGCTTCCAAGCTGCTATTTAATACATCCTTTATCCCATGGATTTCAGTTTTGCTTACATGTCTAACTCATGGTATTTTATTGAATACCTTTTGAAACATCCCATTGTAGTTTGTTTTGAGGATCTTCTTACAGACACATGTCATACAACAAATGTTTTTCACAAATCTGCATGGACTGTACTTTGGTCCATATTGTAGATGAGGCCAGTGCTAACCTGGGATGAGGCAGAAATAAAAGAGAAGGCAGATGGGGTGACCATATCTGCCAGTGGTAGGTGCAGCTAATTTTAAACATTGTTCACACCTTCAGCTGACTCTGTCCTGACCAGGTGTCTGCCAGGTCAAAGGGTATTCCTGACTAACATATCATCCCACCTGTACAGAGGATTTTTGTGGCTGAAAGTTTGCATTAGAGAAGCTCCTTCTGAAGTTGGGCATTGCACTCATCCTCTCTAGGTTTTCCTTCTATTACAGATGTTGGCATTCTCACTGTACATCACACCTGTCATGTTTCATTACACATCCAGAAAGAGCTTATATTTATAATTGATACTGTCTCTGAAGAAAGTTCACAAGTTTCTATTAATGGAAGATTGAGTTTAACATCTGTGATATGACCAATTCTCTAGAATTCACCAGTTGCAAAAGTGTTGATGGAAAATGCTACATCGGGTGATGGTTCATTCTCTGCTTTTTACTTCAGATGTTATAAAAGAGATATTATTCTGTTCTGCCATTTTATTTGAATAACTCTTAATCAAATTGATATCCTCCAGTTATCCCATTTCTCTTTCTCTTCTATCTCTCAATGAAATTCGTTTTAGTTTTCCACCCATCATAACTTACTGTCTATTAAATCTTTTATATGAGTGTGAATGGTTCTGAGCAGTCTCCTGCTTAAAAATGGCTGACAGTGAGTTCGGTTTGTTTTGACTCATATTCATTTTCTTCAAGCTGCCCATTACTTCCCATCGTAGAGTGCAAGAGAATGGTAAAAACTACATCATCTTAGGGCCCAAGCAATAGCCTGTACTTCCGGTTAAGACCTAATCTGAATATTCAATGTCAGTGAGCTGGTCATAAAAGGTACAACACTTGGGCACTACTACCTTTGTGCCTCTGCTAAGACAAGAACCAAGAGTAAAAGGCATGTGTTTTCAATCATATTGCTTCAAAGCGTGTACTTATTGTTACATTGATACTTCCTCATCTACTTGTTGGAATGGGGGTTGCAAGGAGACAGAAATGTAGAAAATATCAGAAAAACAATTAGAAGTAGGTCATTTTGCCCATCAAGCCCATACAATATGGCTGAGCCTCTATCTCAGTGCCATATTACCATGCTTTCTGTATACTCCTTGACTCCTATAGCTTATGGAAATATATATATATATATATTTCTCTTTTAAATATATTCACTGACTTGGCCTCAAAAGAGAAATCCACCAGTTCATTACCCTCTGAGTGAATAACTTTCTCCACAACTCAGACTGGAATGGCCTTCCATTTAGCCTGAGTCCATGACCTCTAGTCTTGGAACCCTGGCCAGGGAAAACATCACATTTGCATCCAGACTGTCCAGCCCTGCCAGAATAGTATCCATTTCAATGAGGCCTCTCTCATTATTCTAGTCTCCAGAGAATATTGGCTCAATCAATCCAATCACTCCTCATAGAACATCCTGCCATTCCAGGAAGCAAATGGTGAAACTTTGTTCCACTTGCTCATCGCCCAAGTCTAAAACAGGTAAGGGCGAGAAAATGTACACAATGTTGCAGGTGTAGTCTCACCAAGGCCCTGTACAGTTGCAATAGGATTATCTTACTCCTGTACTTAAATCGTCTTGATAATAAGAAAAACGTAACATTTGTCTTCCAAGCATCTTGCTGCACCTACATGTGGCCTCTCTCATTATTCTAGTCTCCAGTGAATATTGGCTCAATCAATCCAATCACTCCTCATAGAACATCCTGCCATTCCAGGAAGCAACTGGTGAAACTTTGTTCCACTTCAATGAACCAGGACCCCTGGTCCTTTCGTACATCGCTATTTCTCAATCTATTAGGATTTAAGTAATGCTGTGCTAATCTGTTTTTCACAGTAAAGTGGACAACTTCACACTTATCAACATCATACTACTTCTGCCATGCATTTGCCCACTCACTCAACTTGTACGAATCACCCTGAAGCTCCTCAACTCCACTCACAATTCGATCTAGTTTTGCATCATCAGCAATCTTGCAGATATTACATTTGATTCTCTCAACAAAATAATTGACATGTATTGAAAAAGGCTGAGGCTCAAGCACTGATCTCTGTCTTACTCCACTTGTCACCATATTCTATTCCAAAAATGACCCATTTATTCCTATTTTCTGTTTCTGATCTGCTAGCCAATTTTCAGTCCATATTACCATTGGTCTCAGATGCTTTGGTTTTGCACAGTAGCCTCTTATGTGGGATCTAATCAAAAGCCTTCTGAAAATGCAAATACAGCACATCCACTGGCTCTACTAGTTATGTACCCAGTTAGTTTCAAAACATGATTTCCCTTTCTTTAATCCATGTTGACTTTGTGTAATCCCATTTGTATTTTCTAAGTCAAAAAAAGAAACGGCAGGTCTGGCAGAATCTGTGGATAGAAAGCAGAGTTAACATTTTGGGTCCAATTTCTGTTTTTGTTTCTGATTTTCAGCATCTGCAATTCTTTCAGTTTTTTATTTTGTATTTTCTAAATGCCCTGTTATCACTCCGGCATTTTCCTTATATTGATGTTAGGATAATCAGTCTGTAACTTTCAGTTTTCTCTCCCTCTCCTTTTTTCAAATAGAATAGAATCCCTACAGTGTGGTAACAGGCCATTTGACCCAGCAAGTCCACACTGACCCTCCGAACAGTAACCCACTCAGACCCATTCCCCTATCCTATTACTGTACATTTATCCCTGACCAATGCACCTAACCTGCACATTCCTGAACACTATGGGCAATTTAGCATGGGGTGGCACAGTGGCTCAGTGGTTAGCACTGCTACCTCACTGCGCCAGGAACCCAGGTTCGATTCCCACCTTGGGCAACTGTCTGTGTGGAGTTTGCATATTCTCCCTCTGTCTGCATAGGTTTCCTCTGGGTGCTCCGGTTTCCTCCCACAATCTAAAGATTTGCAAGCCAGGTAAATTGCCCATAGTGTTAGGTGCATTAGTCAGGGGTGAATATAGGGTAGGGGAATGGTCTGGGTGGATTACTCTTCGGAGGGTCGGTGTGGACTTGTTGGGTCGAATGGCCTGTTTCCATACTGTACAGAATCTAATCTAATCCAATTCACCTGATTGGGTTTACATTTGCAACCCTCCAATCTACTGGACTGTTCCAGAGTCTAAGGAATTTTGGAAGATGACAACCAATGCATCCACTCTTTCCATGGCCACCATCTTTAACATCCTGGGATGTAGAATCTCATGCCCTGGTGCTAAAACAGTTTTCAGTCAATGGCCATAAATATGTGTGGGTAAGTTCAAGAGAGAAAGTTTAGGGAACAATGTCCCTCTGAGCAGCAGAACCCAAAAGTTCACCTAATCCAAGGGAGAGTGTAGGAGGCCTGTGGGATGAGGGTAGCTGAGAAGTAGTCCAGGGCAGGGATGTGGGAAGGTGGCCTGGTGGTGGTGGGGGGGCGGTGGCAGCTGCACCTTGTTCCACTCACAGCCACACCCCCTTGCCGCACCAGGTTCAAAACAATATGATTTGAATGTAATTCAGTAACATAGGCAAAGCATAAAATGAATGCATTGATGCGTGCATACAAATGCGATGTCAATAAATACAACCTTTAAAATCTGAGACCCCAACTTACTTTCAGATGGACACATTGATCCCATTATATTGTTTCAAAGAAGGAAGGGGATTTATCTTTGGTGTCCTGACCAATATTGATCCTTCAACTAGTGGGATATCTACTCATGACCTCATTGATGTTTATGGAGGCTTGCTGCATGCAAATTGGCTGCTGTATATCCTACAACACAATAGTGACTACTCTTCAAAAGTACTTCAGTGGCTAAAAAGAGATGTCTTGTCATAAAAACAGAAATAGCTGACAAATTTTAGCAGGTCTGGCAGCATCAGTGGAGAGAAATCAGGGTGAACATTAATAATGAGTAACCATTCTTCAGAACAAATCAGAAGATATGTTGTGAAAGCATGACACGAATGCAAATGTCTCTTCATGAAGACCTTTTTTGCAGTATGCTTTCATAGAATAGGAGATACAAGGCTTAATTACAGGGAGGTATAGAAATATATTTCGCAACTCAGTTCAACTTGTAAATATTACTACGAGCAGAAACTCGAAGCTAATTAATTTGCAGAGTTTGCTCTGGAAAAGATTGTAGCATCAGAATATGTTTTGTACTCTTAGGTATCTGAAAACATCCTCTTACATGTTTTCTGTTTACTGGCAAAAGCTGCACACAGCCACAGAAAGTGAACCGGGAAAGATTGTGGTCAACGCATACTAATGGACTCCATATTCTATGAATTCACAAAACTCACCCTTCAGAGCTGAGAATTTGTTGAAGGAGTTGATGAGAAAAACTTTGAAAGTATGGCATCAGCATGCAAACGAAAATCCTCCATTTAATATTATCTTTCCAACAGGCTTTTAATCCTTCTTGTCAAGGTCACTGCCTAAGCATGCAAACATATGAACAAGAATCAGGAGTAGGCCATTCAGCCCTTCAAATCTGATCTGCCATTCAATAAGGTCATGTCTGATCTGATTTTAACTTCAACATTACATTCCTGGGTGGCACAGTGGCTCAGTGGCTAGCACTGCTGCCTCACAGTGCCAGCCACCTGGCTTCGATTCCCATCTTGGGTGACTGTCTGTGTGAAGTTTGCACATTCTCCCCGTGTCTACGTGGGTTTCCTCTGGATGCTCCGGTTTCCTCCCACACTCCAAAGATATGCAGATTAGTTGAATTGGTCATGCTAAATTGCCCATAGTGATAGGTGCATTGGTCAGGGGTAAATATAGGGTAAGGGTGAGCTACTCTTCTGGATGGTTGGTGTGGACTTTTTGGGCCAAATGGCCTGTTTCCATACTGAAGGAAATCTAATCTAATATCCCCAGTTTTCATTCCCCTGGTAATCAAGAAATTATCTACCTCTGCCTTAAAAATGGAGGACTGTATACCGAGGAAGTCAATCTGGGTGTACCCCAAAAGGAAACCCTGGATGAATCAGGACATACAGAACCTGCTAAAAGCCAGGCATGAGGCCTTCAGATCAGGAGACCCACTCAAATATAAGGAATCCAAGTATGACCTTTGCAGAGCCATTAAGACAGCCAAGGACCAATACTAATCCAAACTAGAGACCCCGACAAACACCTGGTGACTATGGCAAGGACTGAGTGACATCAAGAGTTCTAAAAAGAGACAGTGCAAGATAGCAGACGATAACATTTCTCTCCCAGATCATCTCAACAGCTTCTATGCTCACTTTAAGCAGGATTTCGGTGGAGAGGTAACACCTATTCTGATGAGTCCTGACAAACCTGACCCAACAGTCACTGCATCAGAGGTCAGATCAGTTTTCCTTCGTATGAATCCAAGGAAAGCTATAGGACCAGACGGAGTACCAGGCCGTGCACTCAGAGCATATGCAGATCAATTGGCAGAGGTCTTCTCAGATATCTTCAACCTCTCCCTGCAGCAGGTTACTGTCCCTGCCTGTTTCAAGAGGGCCAACATCATCCCTGTGGCTAAGAAAGCTCATGCAGCATGTCTCAATGACTACCGTCCCGTGGTCCTAACTTCAGTGGTCATGAAGTGCTTTGAAAGGTTGGTCATGGCATTAATCAACTCCAACCTCCCCACTACTCTTGACCCACTCCAATTTGCCTATCGGACCAACAGATCCACATCAGATGCCATATTACTTGCCCTTCACTCCTCCCTAGAACATCTTGACACCAAGAACAGCTATGTAAGAATCCTACTCATTGATTGCAGTTCAGCCTTCAACACTATGATCCCCCGAGACTGATTACTAAGCTTACTGATCTCAAACTAAGCCTTATTTTCTGCAACTGGATCCTCAGCTTCTTGACCCACAGGCCACAATCAGTGAAGATTGGGGTCAATATTTCATCCTCACTCACACTCAACACTGGAGCCCCCCACGGGCTCAGCCCCCTACTGTATTCACTGTATACCCATGACTGTGACAACAAATACAGACTAATGCCATTTACAAGTTCACTGATGACACCATCATAGTCAGTCGAGTCTCAGATGGCTACGAAACAGACTACAGACGGAAGGTGGAAGCCTGGAAAAATGGTGCACTGAGAACAACCTAGCTCTCAACGCCAGCAAAACCAAGGAACTCATTATTGACTTTCGGCGAGATGTTACTCATGCCCCCGTATACGTTAACAGCACAGAGGTGGAATGAGTGGAGAGTATCAAGCTCCTGGGAGTGGTCATCCACAACAAGCTTTCTTGGACTCTTCATGTGGATGCACTGCTTACAAAGGCCCAACAATGTCTCTTCTTCCTCAGGCAGCTGAGGAAATTCGGCATGACGGTGAATACCTTTGCCAATCGTTATAGATGCACCATCAAGAGCATTCTGTCTGGATGTATCACCACCTGGTATGGCAAATGTACCATTCAAGATCAGAGACAGTTACAGAGCATGGTAAACTCAGCCCAGACAATCACAAAGGCCAACCTCCCATCTATAAAATCCATCTACCAAGCCCACTGCTAAGGAAAGGCAACAGCATTCTTAAAGATCTATCCCACCCTGGCAATATTTTTCTACCACTTCTACCATTGGGGAGATGGTACAGAAGCCTGAACACACATGCACCAGCCAGTTTTGCAACAGTTTCTAACCTACTGTTGTTAGAATACCAAATGGACTCACAAACTCTTAACATTCGCCTGTACCTGTGTTTTTGTTTTTGCCCCTGTTTACCTATTATTTACTATCTATGCTACTTAACTCAGTGATCTGCCTGTATTGCTTGCGAGACAAAGCTTTTCACTGTGAATTAAATATTCAATTCAACATTTAAAGATTTTCATCAATTGCTCATTGAAGAAGGGGATTCCAAAGATTTACTGCCCTCTGAGAGAAAAGAATGTTTCCTGATCTCTATCTTAAATATGCAACCCCTCACTTTTTAAAACATGACCCTGACTTCTGGAAGCACTGCTTAAAACATTGATGGATGCTGGAATTGCATCGCTGTATTCCAGTCTGCAGCTATAAGTATGAGGAAACCATTAGAACCCGCTGGAGGAAAGGATTAATAGCTATTTTCAGTTATTTATCATTCCTTTTGAATTCCTAGTCTGCCACCTTGAACGTCAATGGAATCCAGGAATGAAGTTTATAACATTCTAACAGTGCTGCATTTGAGAACTGTAATACTTGGGAGGCACCAGTAGATTGGAAACACAACTAGTGTGATAAAAATGAAACAGTTCTGTCTTGTTTTAGCTTCATGGGGGCATTTTTAATTACTAATGATAAGCTATGTTGAAAATAAAACTTGCTGACGTGAGAATCGTCACAAGTTTCACAAGATCGCAAGTTGGTTAAAAAAAAGAGGAAAAATATTCAACCCATATTTGTTCAGCCTTTCAGAATCACCCTTTTGAGCTGCCAGTGCAGCCACCCTGCCCCTCCACCCCCACCCCACACAATTGTTTCTTAAAAGCGCCTAGTCCACCTCTTGGACCATTTTATCCCACGCATTAATCGCTGTCTACAATAAGGGATATGTTGTTATAAGTCATAAAATCATCTTTTATTTAAATGAATCTGCACCTCTTTATTTATTTTTGCCATGTATTTTAAAGTAGTAATATTGTTCTGTCTTTTCTACTTAGTTTCTCATGCACTTCTTACGATCATGTCTCACGTATTTCCTTCCAAGTTGAAAAAATCTTTTCCCAAACTCTTTTCACAAAATACCATATGTGATTCTAGGAATGAATCTGGTAACTCTTTTCTGTTGTCCATCCAATGCTTGAAAATGAGATATGGTAATGAATTTGTCCAACACATTTTTTGTTTTATATTTACCTTTCTACCTGCTTGTTGACTGCAGATTGATTAGGCATGTTTACAAATCGCTGTATTAACATTACCAAGATTACTTTTTGCTTCATCTTCAGCTATTTCAATATAATTCATGGAGTGGCTATTTTGTTTATTTTTTCCTTCATGCTGCTGTACCTTATACTTATCACTAGTATGTTTTATCTGAGCCACATAATAATATTGTCAAATTAGTCTATAATTTCTGAGTTTTTACCACTGTTGCTCTCCGTTGTATAGAATCAGTGAATTTGTGAATGCTACATTGGGTCTTTAAGATCTAGGCCAATTATACAAACAATAAACAAAAGTCATCTCGATATTGAATCATAGAGATGTACATCACAGAAATAGACCCTTCAGTCCAACTTGTCCATGCCGTCCAGATCTCCTAAACTAATCGAGTCCCATTTGCTCATATCCCTCTAAATCCTTCCTATTTATCCATCCAGATGCCTTTTAAATATTGTAATTGTACCAGCTGCCACCACTTCCTCTGGCAGCTCATTCCATACACACATCACCGTGGCATAAAAATGTTGCCCCTTAGGTCCCTTTTAAATCTTTCCACTCTCACTTTAAACTTATGCCCTCTAGTTTTGGACTCACCCATCCTGGGGAAAAACCTTATCTATTTACCCTATCCATGTCCTTCATGATTTTATAAATGTCCATAAGGTCACCTCTAGCCTCCGACGCTCCAGGGAAAATACCCCCAACCTATTCAGCCTCTCCCTATAGCTCAAACCCTCCAACCCTGGCAACATCCTTGTAAATCTTTTCTGCACCCTTTTAACTTTCACAACATCCTATAGCATTCAATGTAATATTCTCCAACATAATACTGCTTTTGAGTATTCATTGTCTTATATCATTTACCCAATTCCTTATCTATTTCAGCAATTTGCTCAGATTTCCCACAGCTTTGAGTTTATTAATAGCCTTTCATGTAGGAATTTGACAAATGCCTTTTGGAAATTTAGATGTATTAGAATATAGATTGTGCTTCAGCAGTAGTGCAAAAACATTGATTTTCCTGCTCCTCGGATGCTGCCTGACCTGCTGTGCTTTTCCAGCACCACTCTAATTTTGATTCTGATCTCCAGCATCTGCGTTCCTCACTTTGGTCCTGATATCAATTAGGTTCAAGTTACATTGGTGTGAAAGACATTTTTAATGAGTCAATGAGAGACACCTTGATGTCAGATATACCTTAAGCTCCAAAGCTATTTCACTGCCCAAATCCAGATGACATCATCATATTGGATGGTGCTTAATGCATGCTCAGTATGCTAATATTTCAGACCCAAAACCCTTATATGACACACACACCCACATAGTGTATTTTAAACTCCCAGACTGTGACAGAAGAGAAATATCAGTTATCTTATACTTAAAACTATATAAGTGAGCCTACAGACATGTATCTGCAGGGGCTAGTCATTTACATGACATTGTAAATTCCTCTTTGTCATATAAACAATCATTTCATTGTAAAATTTGCTGCTGGAAGGAATGAAGATAAAGGCACTGATTTTAATGACAGAACATTTTCTTTGCTCTTTCTTTCCACACACAGCAGAGCATAACTCAACTTTTAAGGCAGGAGACGTAAATAATAAAGTTACACATACCAATGATCATTTAAATTCTTTTTGGTTTCAATTAACTCTGAAGTGAAACATGCCACAGTTCTGAACCTTTATGGTGCTGGGGCTAGTGGCTTATAACCTTCAATTCAGTGAAAGTTCTCAAAAACTAGCATATTTCTTTCCTTCTTGGATTTGGTTCTTACCCTTCATTAACAAATACAGAGAAATATCAAGTGATACATTACAGATCCACCAGGAAGGTTTGGAGATAGAATGCATGTCTGTAGGGCTCAGCTAACCATGTTGATCAGCAACAGTACATAATCCAAACTTTCCAACATTCCCGTACATTGATGGTGATGCATGTCTGATGTATCCACATTTTTCAAAATGAACACATACTTGCACCTCAGTTTGCCACCATTATATGTTAGCAAACAGATTAAATTGAGAGATCTATGACTATTCAAAACTGCAGTGCTTTGAAAGGAACTGCTTTGACACCTGATTAAATTGTAATCCCTGTAATTTTTTGCTGATTGGAAACCTGTCAGGCGGCTGTTGACACACCTCTGCACAACTCAGAAACTCTCCGTAAGACGTGGCAGCACCGGGTAAAAACACATGGATCGTTTTTTTCAAAACTTTCAGCTTCCTGCCAAAGACCTGACCTTGGGCAATCTGATCAGATCTAATGGTTACTTCACAGCATTGCTTTGAATTGCCCAACTGAAAAGAGTTTTCAAAAGAGCTTTATATCATTCCAGTACCTCATTTAAATGAGCTGTTAGTTGGTTCTCTGCATTGCACAATCAAAGACTGTGTTGTGCAGCAGGGTGTCATATTTCTGTGGAGAGACTTTTGTGAGAATAAAGAGATGACATGACTGACAGAAGAATCTTTCATCGCTGTAAGTGTAACTTCATGAACTCTTGTGTGTGGCTGAGAATGTGTGATTTAAGAACAGGTTAGTTGGATTAGTGTATAAATATACTGTCAATCAACCAATTTGCAGCAGCTGGACAATTTGGGGATTTAAATAGCCACATATTTGTCAACCGTCCAGTGTAATGAGGCCCTGAGCATAAAATAATTCATCTACAGCATAGCCTGTTAGTGTCTGTGGGATGCTTTGAGTAAACAAATACATTATATTACAACTAAAGAGTAAAAGTGACAAACATATGTTGAAAGGAACTTTCACACTCATGTCAATGTTTGGAGAATTCTTACTGAGCAGTGAGTAATGCAGAGTTTATTAGCTGTAAGCCTCTGATAACTAACGTCTTTCTGAAAGTCTAAAGAGAAGAAAATGTTGCTTATGGTGGTAACAGCAAAGTACTCTTTTCCTTTGTAAAGTGAATGCTGTTTTGTATTGAAGTATTTTGCTTTCAGGGGGATTTGTGGTCCCTGTGAGTGATTTACAGTTCATATCTCTCCTTTACTCATTCGTGGGTTGGGAACATTACTGGCATGTTGGTGTTTTCTGGGTGTGTTGGTTTGACTGAAGACAGTCAGCTGACTTGGATAGCTAGTTTGTGATGCAGAGTGATGCCAACAGCATGCGTTCAATTCTTGCACTGGCTGAGGTTGCCATGAAAGACATAACTTCTCAACCTCTCTCCTCATGTGAGATGTGGTGACCCTCAGATTAAAGCACCACCTTTCGTCTCTCTATCTATCTATCTATCTATCTATCTATCTATCTATCTATCTATCTATCTATCTATCTATCTATCTATCTATCTATCTCTCTAATGGGAGGGCAGCCCTATAGTTCAGTACCTTCACTGCTTTTCTATTATCCAGTCAATTTATAATATATATTCCTCAGTGGGGTTTATCTTTTAAACATTTCACTAAATGGAAGTTTTAAACTTCACTAGTCTTTTATAATGAAGCTTTTTCTCATGTGATCATCCTTCTCCTGCTTCTCTGCATGTTTCCCAATGCAGACTGTCTTCATGAAGTATATCGAGCAGATTTACTCACAGATTCTAAAGCTACAGCCTAACAATGCTGCAAAGGATTGCCTCAAGCCTTAGATCAAAGAAAGTTCATGAGCATAATAGTTTTATTAAGGACAGCAATTAGTTACTTTGAACAAAGGAATTTATACAGAGAAGCTAGTATCTGGTAAAGCAGTTTCTGTATTTTCACAGAAGTATCTGATGGATAATATGGAATTTAATATGATTCTAATTATGACTTGAAACCGTCAATGTACAGACAGACGTTATAGATGGTGTGGAAAGTTTGGTTTGGCATGTTTCAATAAAGAGGATATTTGGGCCCCATTGTTTAAAGGAAAGAAGTGAGCTGGGTGGGGGCATCATAAATTCTGGGAACATAGAGGTCATCATGAATTTAATAACATGACCTCATCATTACACCCGATTCTCTGCCAGATTAGTAAACTGGCCAGCTCGTTGGTGAGAAAGCTTCAGTAGTGGAGGGCTGGAGACAAGGATAGTTCATTGCAGCTGGGATAGTTCAAATATTGGCATGGGTAGTGTTTTACTGGCGATTAGGATGGAATAGAACTGAGAGGCAAAGGACTTGGTGGCCAACAGTGGGGGTAGTGAGGAGGCAAGGGGGTGGTGATGTGCTCGTACTGCTGAGAGATAGGAGATTTGTTTGAGAGGGTGGCATGGTGGCTCAGTGGTTGGCATTGCTGCTTCGCAGTGCCATGGACTTGGGCTCTGTTCCACCTTTGGGCGACTGTCTGTGTGGAGTTTACACATTCTCCTGTGACTGCATGGATTTCCTTTAGATGCTCCTGTTTCATCCTACAGTCCAAAGATGTGCGGGTTGGGAGGATTGGCCATGCTAAATTGTGTCCAGGCATGTGCAGGCTACATGGATTAGCCATGGGAAATGCAGGGTTACAAGAATGGGGTAGGTCCAGAGTTTGGAGGGTTGGTGTGGACTCGATGGGCCAAATGGCCTGATGCCACACTATAAAAATTCTTTGATACATGCAGCAGAACTATGCTCCTCTTGGCCAACAAGCAGCTCAATGAAAAGAACTTACTGGCTGCTGATTGGCATATTCCTGGGCAGCCTGTGCAGGAAGCATTAAATTCACTCTGTTGTTAAAACACCAAAGATGAATCCTCATTTACATATTGTCATTCCTGATATAGAGTGGCTTACTCAGTTACACTAAATTGTGTTGTTCAACAGGACAAGTTCATGACAGGCTGGAGAGTTAAATTTCAAATATTTCTCAAGATAATTCTCCTCCCACACAGTTCCAACCTTCTGCTGCTCATTGGAGTAGGTGGTTAAAATACCGCTGACAGTCCTCTCTGTCTATGTCCCTTTCTTCAACTTACACATAGTTCATTCAGAATTCAAACATGATTTTGATTTGTTTTGAAATTAGGGAAAGTTAAATATAGTGCATAGGAGGTCAGCAGAGCCTAAGAAGAGTTAATATTAAGAGAGCATTTATTGGAAGCAGTTCCACGTGATTTAAGGGAATAACCGCTTAAACAAAAACCTGAGTTCACTGGCTTAATGAGCCAATCATTTGGTAGATGCATGAATTTTGGGGTCTGGTGATTAGCTGAAAATGTCAATCAGTAAAAGTAACTCTCACCCAACAGATGCACAGCCACTTCAGAGGAAGCGAGCTCCAGGCAATATTCAGAATAGGGCTGTGAGAAGTGAGTCCAGAAGCAATAAAATGACCAGCTGAAATGAACACAGATTGTGGGTATTTGCTGATCTAGGTGAATGGCTGCCACAGGAAGATCAATGTCTGTTCTCATAGAGTCATAGAGACGCACAGCATGGAAACAGACTCTTCAGTCCAACCCGTCCATGCCGACCAGATATCCCAACCTAATCTAGTCCCACCTGCCAGCAGCCGACCCATATCCCTCCAAACCCTTACTATTCATATACCCATTCAAATGCCTTTTAAGTGTTGTAGTCATACCAGCCTCCATCACTCCATCTGGCAGCTCATTCCATAGACGTACCCACCTCTGCATGAAAACATTGTCCCTTAGGTATCTTTTATATCTTTCCCCTCTCACCCTAAACCTATGCCCTCTACTCCCCCATTCCAGGGAAAAGACCTTGTCCAGTTATCTTATCCATGCCCCTCTGATTTTATAAACCTCTATAAGGTCATGCCTCAGTCTCCAACATTCCAGGGAAAATAGCCCCAGTCTGTTCAACCTCTCTCTATAGCTCAAATCCTCCAACCCTGGCAACATCCTTGTAAATCGTTTCTGAACCCTTTCAAGTTTCACAGCATCTTTCCGATAGGAAGGAGACCAGAATTGCACGCAATATTCCAACAGTGGCCGAACCCATGTCCTGTACAGCCGCAACATGACCTCCCAACTCCTGTACTCAATACTCTGACCAATAAAGAAAAACATACCAAAAGCCATCTTCATTATCTTATCTACCTGCGATTCCACTTTCAATGAGCTATGAACCTGCACTCCAAGTTCTCTTTGTTCAGCAACACTCCCTAGGACCTTACCACTAAGAGTATAAGTCCTGCTAAGATTTGCTTTCCCAAAATGCATCATCTCACATTTATCTGAATTAAACTCCATCTGTCCCTCTCCAGCCCATTGGCCCATCTGATCAAGATCCCGTTGTCATCTGAGGTAACCTTCTTCACTGTCCACTGCACTTCCAATGTTGGTGTCATCTGCAAACTTGCAAACTATACCTCTTACGCTCGCATCCGAATCCTTTATATAAATGATGAAAAGTAGAGGAGCCAGCACGGATCCTTGTGACACACCACTGGTCACAGGCCTACAGTCTGAAAAACAACCCTCCACCACCACCCTCTGTCTTCTACCTTTGAGCCACCTCTATATCCAAATGGCTAGTTCTCCCTGTATTCCATGAGATCTAACCTTGCTAACCAGTCTCCCATGGGGATCCTTGTCAAATGCCTTACTGAAGTCCAAATAGATCACATACACTGCTCTGCCCTCATCGATCCTCTGTTATTTCTTCAAAAACCTCAATCACGTTTGTAAAACAATTTCCCGCATACAAAGCAATGTTGACTATTCCTAATCAGTCCTTGACTTTCCAAATACATGTACATCCTATCCGTCAAGATTCCCTGCAACAACTTGTCCACCACCAAAGTCAGGCTCACTGGTCTATTGTTCCCTGGCTTGTCCTTAACACATTTCTTAAACCGTGGCACCATGTTAGCCAACCTCCAGTCTTCCGGCACCTCACCTGTGACTATCGATGATACAAATATCTCAGTTAGAGGCATCACAATCACTTCCCTAGCTTCCCACAGAGTTCTAGGATACACCTGATCAGGTCCTGGGGATTTATCCACTTTTATGCATTTCAAGACATCCAGCACTTCCCCCTCTGTAATATAGACATTTTTCACGATGTCTATTTCCCTACATTCTATATCTTCCATGTCCTTTTCCACATTAAATACTGATGTAAAATACTCATTTAGTATCTCCCCCATTTCCTCTGGCTCCACACAAAGGCCACCTTGCTGATCATTGAGGGGCCCTATTCTCCCCCTAGTTACTCTTTTGTCCTTAATGCCCTTAGGACCACTGAGTGCACACTATGAGCAGAATACTAGAACCTATTAATAGTTTGTTAAGATTGATCACAGTGCAAAAATGGCCACTGGAATATTTAAGTGGTACCCGTATTCCAGGCTATATCAGTGCTACCTATATCTGCTGCAGTAAAAGTAATATTTGAAAGGCTAGAGAATTTACCATCACTTAATTGTGGAGATGGTAGACATCAAAGTGTGCCAAATAGACCCATGAGACTCTCCACTTTCCAAACTGTTACAGTTTCATAATAAATATCTTTGCCTTTCTTTAACTTAGGACACCTTTCCCATTTTCTTCTTCTGTAACTTGAGCCTTACAAAGGTGAGAGATAAAATTAATACAATTAAATATTTAATAATCCATCACTAGTTTCCAATTTTCAAGCAAATATACATACACCATTTGCATTCAAATGTGAAAAGACTTCAAACACTATCATAATGTCTTGTAATAAAAACCATGCTTGAATTTATGTGGACTCTTTATAGGCCTTGGGTACTGTACCACACCACCTGTAGTATTGATTGTGTTACAACAAAACCAACTGTTACACCTAACTGCACTCTAACTTTAGCTTCTGACAATTAAGAACATTGTGTTCAAAGGTAAAGTTGTAATGGTCCCAGTGGACCATAGAGCTGCTCTGTCATCAAAGAGAGAGAGATAACTGGTGGTGGGTAACCTGAGGGTCACCACATCTCAGGCAAGGAGGCGGGTCGTTCATGGTAACCTCAGCTGGAGTGGTTTCCACAGGAAACAGTTTAAACCTGCTGAAACTACATTGTCCAGACATGATCATGAACTTGATCTGTACATGGAAGAGTTGAATTTCAGGGAGAGTGAGAGTACTTGTCTTTCATCACATCAACATTTAAACAAGTAGCCCTTACTAAACAAAATTTAAGGGAGATCAAAGAAAGAACCTTTCATTGCTGGAGAAAGACTTTAAAATAAAGCAGAGATGGAAGCCAATCAACTCTGCTAGTTCTTTGAATGAACATTAATTCTTCATCCCACAAATCTATTTTTTTGTCCATTACTATATCTGTTGTGATGATGCTGTTCCTTTAACAAGGATATTTTGTCTTTGGTTTTTCTTCGCGGGATGTTGTAAAGGCAGAGTTTCCAATAAGTCTTGAAATATCTACTTGAAAAGGCTTTTTTTTAAAAAAAGACGCTTGTACAATGAAAGGGGAGTGGCCAGTTTTCCCAGTTCAGGACTTTTCTAATTTTGGACTAGTTTCAGCCGGAGGCCGAGAGAAACTGCTGCTGGGAAAAGGGGTTCCATGCGGATTGTCTCTCTGACACCTCTTCTGTAAGAAGCTGTATTTGATTCTACCTTTTTTGCCAGAGGAGTGTTTATGAGTGTTGGAAGTATTTGGAACAGCATCATTAAGTTGAGATAGAGTCAATTGGGTTTAAGTTGTGTTATTCTCTTTTGTTTGTGTGTAAATAAACTCTATTTTGTTTAAAACCAAGTGCTTGGACCAGCTGCATCGCTCCTGGAAGATTCACCTTACATCTGCTTGAAATAACTAGAAAAGTTAGGCTCTGGGCTACCTTCTTAAAATGTTTTGAGGGGGTGTGGCCCAGTCGATAACAGTGTTAAGTGGCAATGAGTTTCTCCTCCTCAAATTCTATCCACCAGCTTTGCAAAATTATATTTGAAATCTTCTGACAGCTCTCTGGGTGAAAAGGAGTATTCTCATCTGCCCTCAGGATCTTTTGCAAATGATTTTGTGTCTATGACCTCCAGTCGTTGATGCACACTAGTTTGTCTCAACCAAAACTGTTTAAAGTTTTGAAAATATCCGTTAGGCAATTTCTTAACTTCCTCTATTCTATTATGAAACAGTCCCAATTTACCAAACATTGCTCATATCTGAAGTCCCTATTTTTTGTAAAGCTTTCCTGTTTGAGGCATCTTTCCTAAATCATAGGATAGTACACACAAATGGAGGCCCATCAAATCTGCACCAGCTTTCTCAAAGAGCAATCAAGTCTGTACCACTACACCCGTCAATCCCCATATCCCTACCTTTCTGTTCTCCTCATATTTACACAATTCTCTCTCGAAGGCAACTTTTGAATGTCTATCCAATATCCTATTAGGCAGTACTATCCAAAATCCTAGCTACTTGTTGAATAGAAAGGTTTATCTACGAGTTAGTTACCATTGGTTGTTTTGCCAATACTCTTAAATCAGATATCAATCCTTCAGCCATTGAAAATAATTTAATGTAGGATGTAAATCTGTATCAGTTAAGATAATAATAAAGTGCACAGAATTGTATATAATGATCTGAATGAAAGAAGATGTTTCTGTTTGTTAGAGGCAAATGCTCACATCTCTGGACATTGACAGAGCATTTCTCATTAAACCTCCTTAGTTAAGACTTTTCAGCTGCATCATCACTGACTTTATTCTTTACTACAAACTTCTGAGTTCACTGATAACTGCACAGTACTTTGCTTCTTTAATAATCCTGAATAAAGAATCATCGAACATCTGAACATTGTCTAGGTTCAGGCTGACAACAGCATATACCATTTGCACCAGACAAGTGCCGGGTAGTGGCCATCCTAAATGAAAGTCCAGCCATCTTCCCTTGTCTATTTTCCTCAGAATTCATGCCATCCACTGAGAACTTATCTAGCGTGACACTTCACAGTTCTTTTAATGTGTGGAGTGAGCATATCACATGGTGACAAATACACAACCCCTACTGGTGAGATAACTAATCAGCTCATTGAGGGTTGACAGATGAACATATTCAAGTTCCTCAGCCTATCACAGCCTCACCACTGGCGTCCCACATTTCTAGAAGCTGCTGACCAATAAGAGTCAGGGGACCTGTGGAACTGTAGATCCACTGGTTAAGGCATCTCCTTCAAAGGCCGCCCTCTTGTCCCCCATTTGTGTCTCCAACTGTCACCAAATTGGGGTGTTTGGGAGGATTCTCCCAACTCTGCAGGCAGGTCAGTCTGGTACCCAGTCTAGAATCTAGCCAACCCTGGTCTCCTCCGTACCTTGCCATTCACATTTTCTCACCTGCCACTTTGTGTTCATTAATTAGCCACTTACGGACCTTAATTGACATTGGGTCAAGATGGCCACCTTTGGACCTTCTCATCCATTATTGAGGTGGTGAGAAGGGATGGGTTTCTTTCCAGGGCAAATTACGCCTCTTTCTCACCATCTCAACAGAAGGCAAAACTTCATCTCCCAGCTTCCTGCCAGGCTTTGTTACACATGAATGACCTATAGGAAAGGAAAGACAAGCATTATAACCAATTTAGGGAAATGATTAATGTGCAGAAGTTCATATTTTACTGGTGACTGAACTGTGATAGATTAAGGTTAAGTGCTGTCAAAATGGAGATTTGAGAAAAAAATATTCATTTGTATATTGCTTTTCATCACCACTGAGTGTGTGTTGGTTGGAGCAGTGCTGTGAAGGAAATGTAGAGTAATAACTGCTACCTAGATGTGGTAAGATGCTTATTTTTGTGGTCCAAATGAAGGCAGTAAACTCTCATAGAGTCATAGAGATGTACAGCACGGAAATAGACCCATTGGTCCATGTCGTCCATGCTGACCAAATATCCAATCCAAACTAGTCCCACCTGCCAGCACCCGGCCCATATCCCTCCAAACCCTTCCTATTCATATACCCATCCAAATACCTTCTAAATGTTGCAATTGTACCAGCCTCCACCACTTCCTCTGGTAGCTCATTCCATACACGTACCACCCTCTGTTCGAAAAATTTGCCTCTTAGGTCTCTTTTATATCTTTCCCCTCTCACCCTAAACCTATGCCCTCTAGTTCTGGACTCCCCACCCCAGGGAAAAGACTTTGTCTATTTATCCTATCCATGCCTCTCAGGATTTTATAAACCTCTATAAGGTCATCCCTCAGCCTTCAACACTGCAGGGAAAACAGCCCCAGCCTATTCAACCTCTCCCTGTAGTTCAAACCCTCCGACCCTGGCAACATCCTTGTAAATCTTTTCTGAATCCTTTCAAGTTTCACAACATCTTTCCGATAGGAAGGAGACGCGAATTGCACGCAATATTCCAACAGTGGCCTAACCAATGTCCTGTACAGTTGCAACATGACCTCCTGTACTCAATACTCTGACCAATAAGGAAAGCATACCAAATGCCTTCTTCACTATCCTATCTACCTGTGACTCCACATTCAATGAGCTATGAACCTGCACTCCAAGGTTTCTTTGTTCAGCAACACTCCCTTACCATTAAGTGTATAAGTCCACTAAGATTTGCTTTCCCGAAATGTAGCACTTCACATTTATCTAAATTAGACTCCATCTGCCACTTCTCTGCCCATTGGCCCACCTGATCAAGATCCCATTGTCATCTGAAGTAACCTTCTTCGCTGTCCACTACACCTCCAATTTTGGTGTCATCTGCAAACTTACTAACTATACCTCTTATGCTCACATCCAAATCATTTATGTATATGATGAAAAGTAGTGGACCCAGCACCGATCCTTGTGACACTCCACTGGTCACAGGCTCCAGTCTGAAAAACAACCCTCCACCACCACCCTCTGTCTTCTACCTTTGAGCCAGTTCTGTATCCAAATGGCAAGTTCTCCCTGTATTCCATGAGATCTAATGTTGCTCCCCACTCTCCCATGGGGAACCTTGTCAAATGCCTTACTGAAGTCCATATGGATCACATCGACCGATCTGCCATCAGCAATCCTCTTTGTTACTTCTTCAAAAAACTCAATCAAGTTTGTCAGACATGATTTCCCACACATAAAGCCATGTTGACTATTCCTAATCAGTCCTTGCCTTTCCAAATACATATACATCCTGTCCCTCAGGATTCCCTCCAACAACTTGCCCACCACCGACGTCAGGCTCACTGGTCTATACTTCCTTTGCTTGTCCTTACCACATTTCTGAAACAGTGGCACCACGTTGGCCAACCTCCAGTCTTCCGGCACCTCACCTGTAACTACTGATGATACAAATATCACAGTAAGAAGCCCCACAATCACTTCTCTAGCTTCTCACAGAGTTCTAGGGTACACCTGATCAGCTCCTGGTGATTTATCCACCTTTATGTGTTTCAAGACATCCAGCACTTCCTCCTCTGTAATATGGATATTTTCCAAGATGTCACCATCTATTTCCCTACGGTCTATATCTTCCATATCCTTTTCCACAGTAAATACTGATGCAAAATACTCATTTAGTATCTGCCCCATTTTCTGCAGCTCCACACAAAGACCGCCTTGCTGATCTTTGAGGACCGATTCTCTCCCTTGTTACCCTCTTGTCCTTAATATATTTGTAAAAACCCTTTGGATTCTCCTTAGCTCTATTTGCGAAAGCTATCTCATGTCCCCTTTTTTGCCCTCCTGATTTCTCTCTTAAGTATACTCCATACTGCCTTTGTACTCTTCAAATGATTCACTCGATCTATCCTGTCTATACCTGACATATGCTTCCTTCTTTTTCAAAACACTCTGTCCATTCCTCTTGCACCTCAGTCTTCTGCTACTTCCAGTCATGTCTACTTCATGAGGTCAGATGTCCTTCTTCTATTGTTAACTGACAGAACTTCCCTCCAGACCTCATTTCATCCATCATTGTCTCCAGCGAGGAATCAAAGAACCAGGAAGCAGCCTTTTCATGTTCCACCTCCATTATCCAGCAGTTTGCTTCCTTCCACAGCAAGATTAAAAATCACACAATGCCAGGTTATAGTCCAACAGGTTTACTTGGAAGTACTTAGCTTTCGGAGCTAACTACCTTCAACCTAAGTCTCCTTCAACCATCTGATGAGGGATCAGCGCTCTGAAAACTAGTGCTTCCAAATAAACCTGTTGGACTATAACCTGGTGTTGTATGATTTTTAACTTTGTACACCTCAGTCCAACTCCGGCATTTCCAAATCATCACAGCAAGATGATCTGGAACCATTCAGATCCCTATTAAAGCTCATAATCTTGCCCGCTCTCCCTAATTGGTTGGGAAACCAGAAGCGGGATACACAGTTATGTGAAAAAGTCATGCCAAAATCTGCTTGTTCACTATTTGGCTTCCACTATCTGGTTGTGGGCATCAGTAGAAAATTCTGACCTACATGCTTGCAAAAAATCAGCACATGGATACATATAAAATGTGCATGCATATGTGTTGTATGCAAAAGCATAAGTCAGCTTGCGGTCCCAATGTGGAATCCCCAAGATTGGCTTTGGATTATCAGAATTGCTGCTGATTTGGCTCTACATTATGAAGCTCTACAGGATTTAACGTGGAAAAAGGTAAGTGCAAGCATGAGTTCTGTGTTAAATCTTATCTATGCACACTTGCATATCGCAAAAGAAAGGTTTAGATGTGGAACGTTGGCATACACCCCTATCTATTTGTATCTCACCTTTCATGTGTAATTTCTGACAGTTCTTGATACACCAGAATGAATTTCTAATTACTAGCTTTTACACGCGATCTTCAAAATTAAAACCAATGTTTTTGGCAAGACTGGTGGCTTCTGTGAATGTTTCACTGAAGCATTCATTTCAATTATACTGCTTCCTGTTGTGAGTGAAAGGCTTAGCAACACCTCAGGCCTCTTATTAATAATTAATTCATTAATGGAGTTGTCTGCTGCACCTGTGACATTTTGCAGCAGATTCTCAGATTTCAAAACCTCTGTCCTTCACTTCAGCTTTATTTATTAGAGTGACTGGGCACCCAGAAGCTTCCCACTCATTATCTACAGTTATGCAGCCAGGCCACTAATGGGTTTATTTCTTTCTTCATGGTTACACAATGCATTATTGTACCTCCATCAGGCACAAAGTTTTTAAGATATCAAACTATGGTATTTCAATGGAGCTCAATTTACAATAGCTTCCCTTTGGTCTTGTATAGTTGCTGAGGTTACCATCTCTGAACAAAAGTGAAGTACAATATTTCACAGGACTGAAATATGAGTCTCTGAATTTGAGGTAATCCATTCTTTGACCATCCTGATGAAGCTCTTACCAGTAATTCACCTACCGTATTTTGACATGTTCACAGGCTTCTCTTTTCCTTTCACCTCCCAAATTAAAACAAATAAATGAATAAAAATGCCGATAAAAGAAAAACAACCCTTACAAATAAATTGCAAATCCAAACAGAAAGACTGTTTATAATTAATAATTTGTGATTAACATTGTAGAATGTTTATATTAGTTATCAACACACATCTCAATCTGGAGTAAAGATTTGTACAGAGCATAACAAATAAGTGGCTTATTTTTTATATGGTGCTTTCCAAAGGAAGGAGTGAGCAAAGCCCTGAAGAAATTCACTCACAACAGTCATCTTTAAATTGGGGTAAGCACATCTGTCATCATGCCATGATTTGGGAAGCTTGATTTATTTGATCCTGCTGATGATGATTGGGCTCAGTATGTTCACGTTATGTATTAATGATCTGGGTGAAGGGACTGGGGGCATTCTAGCGAAGTTTGCTGATGATACAAAGTTAGGTGGACAGGCAGGTAGGACTGAGGAAGTGGGGAGGCTGCAGAAGGATCTAGACAGTTTGGGAGAGTGGTCCAGGAAATGGCTGATGGAATTCAATGTGAGCAAATGTGAGGTTTTGCACTTTGGAAAAAAAGAATACAAGCATGGACTACTTTCTAAACGGTGAGAAAATTCATAAAGCCAAAGTACAAAGGGATCTGGGAGTGCTAGTCGAGGATTCTCTGAAGGTAAACATGAAGGTTGAGTCCATGATTAAGAAAGCGAATGCAATGTTGTCATTTATCTCAAGACAGTTGGAATATAAAAGCACTGTTGTGCTACTGAGACTTTATAAAGCTCTGGTTAGGCCCCATTTGGAGTACTGTGTCCAGTTTTGGTCCCCACACCTCAGGAAGGACACACTGGCACTGGAGCGTGTCCAGCGGAGATTCACACAGATGATATTTGGAATGGTAGGTCTAACATACGAGGAACGGTTGAGGATCCTGGGATTGTATTCATTGGAGTTTAGAAGATTAAGGGGAGATCTAATAGAAACTTACAAGAATATACATGGCTTGGAAAGGGTGGAGGCTAGGAAATTGTTTCCGTTAGGTGAGGAGACTAGGACCCATGGACACAGCCTTAGAATTAGAGGGGGTAAATTCAGAACAGAAGGGGGGAGACATTTCTTCAGCCAGAGAGTGGTGGCCCTGTGGAATTCATTGCCACAGAGTGCAGTGGAGGCCGGGACGCTAAATATCTTCAAGGCAGAGATTGATAAATTCTTGATGTCACAAGGAATTAAGGGCTACGGGGAGAATGCGGGTAAGTGGAGTTGAAATGCCCATCAGCCATGATTGAATGGCGGAGTGGACTCGATGGGCCGAATGGCCTTACTTCCACTCCTATGTCTAATGGTCTTACAGTATGTGGAAAGAATGTGTTATTTTTTCTGAACCAATGACATTGGGGCAGATGAAAAGCAACAAGTAATTCTCCTGACAACTTGTGGATCTACAGCTTTTTCGGTTATTAGGAGCCTAACTTTCCCTGAGGCACCAGATACCAAAACCTTTCAAGAATAGATGAATTCAGTTAAGGAATATTATTACCCCAAGCCTCCTCTAAGTCTTAAATACCATCAGTTTTACTCAGCGATTTGAGAACCAGGAGAATCTGTATCAGGCTTTTTGACGAGGTTAAGATGACTGGGTAGAGGTAGGTGACTTTGTTTTAACACTTAATGAAATGCTGAGAGACCATTTGGTATGTGGGATTAATGATGTAACCATGCAAAGCACCTACTAGCTGCAGCCCAATTGGACACTACAGCTGGCTTCATCGTTGGAAAAATGCAGCAAGTGGAGCATATGAGTTGCAGGGTATTCTGATGCAAGTGGATACCCTCACCAGTCCCACTGAGCTTGGGAAACACCACTTGAATACAGGCAATTACATAGCCTCAGAAGGACTCTAGGTCAGCCCACAACTAAACCCAAAACAAAGCTAAGCCATGGCCAAACATTTGAAATTTTCTTCAGGATCCAGGCCAGCAAACCATTGTAGTTGCTGCTGATATGCGGACTTGAGACAGCAAAAGAGTCCCACTCAACCTAAATGGAGTAAGACAACACATCGGCCAATATCCAGGCGAATGCACACCCTGGGAATTTCACCTACATCTGGTTTGGAATAATTAGATTGCTCAGTGACATTCAACTCAAAACCAATCAAAATAAACATCCAATTAAATGGTCACCCAGTCGATATCTGTGCGGCCATTTCAGTGATCACAGAATCAGTCTTTAACAAAATTTGCTCTGGATTCCAGTCCTTAAATTTGCATAAGACCTCCGTTAGACTGAGAACTTATGCCCCCCAGGGAACCTTTACACATTAAGGGTGTTACAATGTGGGACAATCCCCTCTGCTAATTTAAACCTGACACACAGAGAAGCTCACCTTGTACCGTAATCTGTTAAATTTCAAGAGGCAAAGAATTATCCTAGAGGTCACTATTTAAAGTAAAAGTTAACAATTTTATTATGTTAGTCCAGCAGAGAATAGTAAACCAACAACTATTTATAATTCCTTTCTCTTAAACTTATATTTTACCTCCCACTCTACAACACTTGGTCTGATAAAACATCCCAATTAAGATTTACCAAAAAAAAATTCATGTTTGAAAAACCAAGCAGCTTTGTCGATTCCTCTTTGTAGATTTTCCTCTGTAGATTTTCTCTAGGTTGGTTTCAATGTTCTGGTGCACAAATGTCTTAAAGACAGGTACCTTTTCAAGAGCTCTTTAACAAGCAGTCTATATTTGTGGATGTCCTTGTTAGTTCTCCTTCTAACTATTCAAAATGTCTGATTTTATACCCCAAAACATCATTGGTCTTAATAATATCAAAATACTAAATTCAAATTTGATTGGAGTTTTTTTATCTTGGGGCATAATTTAAACTGATTGGCTCAATTTGAATTAGTTTTTGTTTCATGGCAACTCATCTGCAGCTATTTCTTAGAAAAAAGTGTTACATTCTTACTTTGTTCAATACTCTCTGTGCTTTGTCAGTCCTTGCTAGCTTTTCAACTCTCTTGAAGGTACAGTACACCGGTACACCTTCATCACAAGGGTATAACTTTGGTTCCGTTCTCCTATGAAAAGTAGCTAATTCAGTTACCTCTGATTGTATGAAAAGGCTTGGGCCTAAGTTTCAAAATTGATTGAAAAAGATTCACCTTGATTGGTTCAGCATTTTCCGATGAGAAAATGGCTGCTGGAGTGAAGTTCTAATTAAATACCTGGACGTTTTTCAGGAAAGTTTAGGGACTATGAAAGGAGCCAAGGCTACTTTGCATATTGACCAGGAAGCAATTCCACAATTCCGTAAAGCCTACCAAGCACCATTTGCCTCCTGGACAAAGGAAAAGGCAGAAATTAGGAGGCTGGAAAGCAAAGGAATCATCAAACTAGTACAGTTTGCAGAATGGGCAGCACCAGTTGTACTGATTGTGAAGCCCAATTCAGTTTGCCTTTGTGGGGATTTGAACAAATAATAAACTGTTTTTTGCAGCTGGATAAATACTCAAACATTCACATAGAGGATTTATATGCAAAATTGGCAGGGGGAAGAACTGTCCTCCATGAAGCTGGATATGAGCCATTTCAACTTGCAATTGCAGTTAGATGAGGGTTTTCAGAGATATGCTACAATGAATACCCATAAGGGTTTGTAACAGTATATGAGACTGAGAAATGTTCTCCTCCCACCAACAAACATTTTGGAGAGGACTGCTCTATACAATTCTCATAAGTAATCAGGTAAAGCTAGTGTAGTTTTGTGAAAGAGAAGTTATATTTATCTAATCTATTTGGGTTTTTGGTGAAGTAACATTTACAGTGGATAAAGAGAACAGCTGTAACAAGGACAGAACGCCCCTGGTGCTCACCTTCCACCCTACCAACCTTTGCATAATCCAAGTCATCCGCTGACATTTCCACCACCTCCAAAAAGACCCCACCACCAGGGATATATTTCACTCCCCATCCCTTTCCGCCTTCCACAAAGACTGCTCCCTCTGTGACTACCTGGTCAGGTCCATGACCCCCTACGACCCACCCTCCCATCCTGGCACCTTCCCCTGCCACCGCGGGAATTGCAAAACCTGTACCCACACCTCCTCCCTCACCTCCATCCAAGGCCCTAAAGGAGCCTTCCACATCCATCTAGGTTTTACCTGCACATCCATCAATATAATTTATTGTATCCGTTGCTCCCGATGCAGTCTCCTCTCCATTGGGGAGACTGGACGTCTCCTAGCAAAGTGCTTTAGGGAACATCTCCGGGACACCCGCACCAATCAACCACACCGCACTGTGGCCCAACATTTCAACTCCCCCTCCCACTCTGCCGAGGACATGGAGGTCCTGGGCCTCCTTCACCGCCGCTCCCTCATCACCAGACACCTGGAGGAAGAATGCCTCATCTTCCGCCTCGGAACACTTCAACCCCAGGGCATCAATGTGGACTTCAACAGTTTCCTCGTTTCCCCTTCCCCCACTTCACCCTTGTTCCAAACTTCCAGCTCAACACTGTTCCCATGACTTGTCCTACCTGCCTATCTTCTTTTCCACCTATCCACTCCACCCTCCTCCCTGACCTATCACCTTCATTCCCCTCCCCTACTCACCTATTGTACACTGTGCTACTTTCTCCCCACCCTCCACCCTCCTCTAGCTTATCTCTCCACCCTTCAGGAACTCTGCCTTTATTCCTGATGAAGGGCTTTTGCCTGAAACGCGATTTTACTGCTCCTCGGATGCTGCCTGAACTGCTGTGCTCTTCCAGCACCACTAATCCAGGATCTGGTTTCCAGCATCTGCAGTCATTGTTTTTACCTAGCAAATATGGTGTGTATGGATTCCCTAAAATAGTTTGATAAGGTGCTATTAAAGCCTCTGCACAAAATAATAGCACAGTACCAGGGGTCACAGTTTAAGGGTGTGGGATAAACTGTTTAGGACTAAGATGAGGAAAATTTTCTTCACTCAGAGAGTGGCGAGCCTCTGGAATTTGCTACCACAGAAAGAAGTTAAGGCCAAAACATCTTAAAACTTCATGCTTACCTGACAACATTGGTAACATCGTTGGTTGAGTGGCAAAAAACAAGGCTTTGTATTAACTGTTATTTGTTAGACTGGAGGAAGTTTATACTACAATTCTCCATGGATCAGTGATCCCCATATTTCATACACCCAACATCCTACTCTCTTCGGGCCAAAATGCATGATTAAAGCTATACTTGGCAAAATGTTAAGCTAGGTTGTTTTTCACCTAATACTTGTATATTTGTAGTTAGATTCACATAAAGAGTTGTCCTCAATTTTTCAGGTCAGAGATTATTGGTTAGGATTATAATTCACTGCATGGGATCTGGCGATGTCAACCATTCTGCCAAGATGATGTGTTGTAGTTTAAGACATGCTCATACAAAACAGATCGTGCATGGTACCTGATGAACAGAAATTAGTTCTCCAGCATCACAGCTGGCAGTTCACATTTCATGCTGTGAATTTGGAAACATTGAGAACAAGCTAAAATAAAAATGCTCAACTACTTGCCTGCACAGGGAGCAACCAAAAGAAGGAAAAGTATCAACACCAAATCAATACGCACTTGGAGTGGAAAGAGAACAAAATGGGTCTCTCCCAATAGTTTTTCTCAGGTTTAACATTAAGACTGTTTTCATAGATAAGCCTACAATTCCTAACAAAGAAAGCTTCTCTTGGTGTGTGCATTATTCAGTGTAGCAGGGTTTGAACAAATCGATAATCATTTTGCCATGCCACATTTTAAATAGTGCTGAATGTTTATAATATATAATTATTTAAGAACTTGGGTTCAAAATAAGATAAATGTTATTTTCTATTCAGTTCTTTGAAGAAAAGCTTGTGTGTCTTTATTAAGAGTTAGAAACTCATTTTTCTTAGCAGTGGGACGAAACAGTACCTCCAGGTAATCTTATGACTTAAGCTAAATAACTAGAAAGCTCCCTCGTGAGATAATTGCTGAAGCATTTTCTAAATTGTGCTGTCATCACCCAGAAAAGGTGAAGCCAGAAGCAGATTCATTTAAGAAGGAAAAAATCTTCTGATAACAGCCTCAAAGTAGTCGCCATAACTGGAAAAAGCCCTCGACATTTTTTTTAGAATTCAGTGAGAAAGGTCAGTGAGTTAGGCTATGGCTATGTATCTCAGGGAGAGACAGATCTGGTGAATGTATAGAATGTAAAAGGAAATGCTTGTGCACTTGTCAGTTGATTAATTTTTTTTCTGATTCTGGTGGAGGGGGGGGGGGGTGCAATAGAAATCAAGGCCCACTATGACATGAGCCATATTAAAAATCTAAATTTCTTACGCAATCACCAAAAATGGTCAGCTTGCTTCTCTTTATTATTGTTAACTAACACAAGAGAGACTTTCACTTGGTTTAACAATAAGCTGAAAAAACATTTATTACAGGCAAACTTATTCTTTAACTAAGCTACCATGCTTTTGTTTTCTTCTATTTTGTAATAAACCTTTGTTCTTTTCGTAAAAATATGTTGGCACCCTCATGTGAATATAATCAGTAGCTGACCACAACAGTAAACAAATCACACAAGTAGAATTTATGGTATTTCAAGCCAGATTTCACTCTGGAAACTAACTTGTTAAATATTCAGTATCAGCTGGAATCATAACAATGGTACATTCCTGATACATGCAGCCGTCAGATAACATTATATTGACAGATCAATATTTAACAATAAATGTAATTTTAAATCATAAAATCAGATACATTTACAGAATTTCTGTCTTTTCAAAATAAGTTCATATAATCTATTCCAGGTAAAATAAAACCTAAAGTCAAAACACTTCAACGGTCTTCAGCAAATGTTTATAATGAAAAGCTCCCTGTGAAGCAAAGTCCAAAGAAGTCCTCCTAATTCAAATAGCCATAGAATGGAATAGGAAGTTTGAAGGTTGCACACTGTGTACATTTCTGTTTTCTCTCTAGTGTCTGTGCTGCCCCATTGCAAGGTACAACATTATTGCGACATTATTAATGAAATACGTCAAGAGACACTGTTCCAAATTTGAGCCAACTATACATACCATGTCAATTCAATGGTATCTGCTATTTTATGCACATTCAGTACAACACTACTGAGAAAGTGAGCAACCAATTCCTAATATATTATAATGTAGTCCTGGGTTTTCACAATATATCACCTTGTGAACTGATGATTTATATGTTCGGTAATCTCTGTTGACAGTGAAGTGAACAAACACAATTGGTAAAACCAGATTGGATTAATAAAAATGAAGCAGCTTTATTTCACAGCAACTGCATATATAGTGTAACATGCATTGACCTTGGTCAATTGATACCACTTGTCTTTGTATGAAAATATAAAATAATGAATATGATACATTTCTCCACATCAGTGGATTATCTTGCTTTCCTGAAAATTAGTATATAACGCCGACATTTTATTCTTCCCCAGCCTTTTTCTGAGCCTCTGTGACTCTCAGTTTCAAAGATCAATCTGCCTGTACTGAATCTGCTTCAAAGGCTCTCTGCCTGTGTCTGTCCTTGGTGACATTTTGCCCTTTTTTTATGACCAAGTGTCAAAGTGCATCAGCCTCCCACCCATATCTGCAGCAAAGATATTCCAATAATCTTAATCAAATCAAGAGGTAAATTTGATAGAACTCTTACATAAACAATTGTGTCACCATAAAATTTTGCATTTATGACTGCAATAAAAAGTAATAAGTACTTTGCCCAATGAGCTGAATTTGAATTATTTTAAGTACAATGTTACACTTAATTATAGCCATCACAATAAATCAGCATCACTTCAGTTTTGTCTGCTTTGTCTGATATGGTGGAGAAAAATGGCTTGGAAGAAACTTTTGTCGAAAATAAGTGATAATTTATTGCATGATAATAATATGGTACATGATATATTGACATAATAGACATTGTCTTTGTAACAATGAGGTTTATCTCCTTCGAGATCCAGAGCTGTTCTTGTCACCCAGGTTCTGATGACATCATTTTAAGCAGACCTTATACATAACTCAGCAACCTTTAGAACATTTTATAAACTAAACACCTTCTCCACCAACTTGCAGAAGCTTTTTGCCCATTATTGTCATTGATACATACACAGAGATAATTACATTACCCACTGCTCTATTTGCCCCAAGTCTTTGTCTTTATAAGCTCAGCAGGTCTGGAGCTCTTCCTGTTGTTCCAGTTGTGTTCTCTTTTGTGTTCTTCACCATGTGAAGTCTGTAAATCACTTTAAACTGGGGGACTTCTTATTTTCTGCATGTTCTTTAGAGGACATCATTGCTGCTGAACCAAACATTTGGTCCATTATTTGACTAAAGGATCCTTAATCTCCTGACCTTTCATCACAAAGGACCTCTCTTCTGCAGAAACAGGTAACTGCCTTACAATGTCACCTGGAGGATCTTTTAATCTGATAAATGTTCTTTGTGGAAGGAAGGTGCTGTGTAGAAACAGATGTTTTCTTCCTTCCCATGTCATTGGATCTCTGAACAAAATGTTTTTTTTCCTTGACTGTGTCCTGAATCTGTGAACATTCGATGTCCTTGTCCAGTGGTGGCTTCCATGGAGTAACATTCAGCTTATCTTCAATATTAAAAATCACACAACACCAGGTTATAGCCCCAACAGGTTTAATTGGAAGCATTAGCTTTCGGACCACCGCTCCTTCATCAGGTGGTTGTGTGATTATAACCTGGTGGACTATAACTTGGTGTTCTGTGATTTTTTAACTTTGTGCACCCCAGTCCAACACCGGCATCTCCAAATCATACCTTTGATATATGTGAGCTAATCCTTACTTACATTCTGCAAGCAAATCTGTACAGAAGTGTGTAAGCTCTACACTTCATCTTGTTTATAAAGTTAGCTATTTGCATTCCTTCCCTATTGAACCCAACGTGTTCACTTCCTCCATCATATTATTTGAGAATGATTGCCTACTTACCACTGATCTCTGTCACCGATACTGATGCTACCTCCTTGAAAAATGGAAGAATTGTTATGTTCCCCTTGAAATTATGTGGTGCCTGACATCAGAGTAGAATCTACCACAACAGTTTAATCACCACGCTGTGTTGCTGTCTGAGCAATTTCAGTTAAGGATTCACCAATACATTCAAATGGATCATATAGCTCATTCTTTCCATCATCATTGTAACTTATTGCAAACTTTGCTGATTTTTGTCGTCTGAACTCTCTTCAGTGTTATCAGGAATGGAAAACATTTCAGCCAACTATGTGTAGTTCTGTTGATGGTAATAATGAAAAAAATCTATGATGCTAAAATAGGTAATCTCAGGGATTCCATCTTCGAAGAGGCCCAATGAAATCTCCTACCAGTTTTCTTTCAACTGATTGTTCAGAAACCAATCTTTCCTTGTCCATGGCTGGCTATTTCTTGACTGGCATCTTACAACTAGATTGTGCCAGTTCATTATCAATTATAATTAATTTAACTCCTTTCATCATTGAAGAAGGTTGAGGTCAAAACATATATTCATGCCGAAAAGTGATCATTCTTGATTTTGAAATACACATTCTGTAATCTCTGATGTGGCTGGTGTTGGAAAGTTGCTTGTACCATACCTTTAATCTTGAGATCATGCAATTTCTCCCTGGACCATGCAATTTTAATGTTACAGGCTGTAATCTTTGTTTCTTTACCCACACGATCTGATAATATCATGACATTTGCCTTAGTAGCAACCTTTAAATTAATTCCTTTTCTTGCCAAAATAATTTGTTTGGATTGTGAATTTCCCCTATGAATACATTCAATTTTTCTTCTTTGTAGGTTGATCTCGCTCACAAACTTCTTTTCCTAAGTAGGTTTTCGATATTTTGCTGCTATACAACCATGTCCTACTTCTGCAAATCTACTGGGAAGTGACCTATTGATTTACAGATGAAAAGCAATGGCCTGTTTCTCTGATGGCCAAATAGCTGTTTCTGCAACAGACTGAGAGTTGTACCTGGGACACTGCAGAATCCCTGACATAGCAGATCGCAAAGGAATTGCCTGGGAATTGAAGATTCCACTGCAATCCCCTGACACCTGGAATCTTCTGAAAGTATCCATTCAACTCAAAGAATTCAAACGGTTCTGCTGCAGTTAATTAAATAATTACTCAAGAAAACTTAGAATATTAAAACCTAATTTAATACCTGATAAACTATTAAAATGACCTCCCCAAATTTCCTTCACCCCCTACCTGCCCCAAATCTCCAACCACCCTCCAGATCCTGACCCACAAGCCCTGACAAATCCAATACCTTCTGAGTCTCACCTATCCCAACCCACAGTAAACACTGCTCACCTCACCACCTGGCATCCTCACCTCATACTTAAGTAAACTTACTCTTTGACAGGAGCTGTCCAAGTGGCTGCCTGTGATGCTAGATATATAAATCATGGAATACGACTAATGGTTGCGGTGAAAAGTGGAGTACGATTTTTTTTCTCAACTATCCTATGCTACAAGGGACCTGTTGGATTTAAAATCTGGCTTCACATTTCACAAAGAGCCATAATTGAAATTTGCTGTGAAAAACATGGAGTTCTTTCATAACATAAAATCGGAGTGGAGCAGCTATTTGAGATTGATTGCGCTCCTCAGAAAGTCCAGTTCCATTGTTTTTGAATAGCTGGTCACTACTTGTGCTTCTGAGCTTCCCTTGCTCCACAGATCTAACACTGACTCTTAATCTCTGCTGGATTAGTGGTGCTGGAAGAGCACAGCAGTTCAGGCAGCATCCAACGAACAGCGAAATCGACGTTTCGGGCAAAAGCCCTTCATCAGGAATAAAGGCAGTGAGCCTGAAGCGTGGATAGATAAGCTAGAGGAGGGTGGGGGTGGGGAGAGAGTAGCATAGAGTACAATGGGTGAGTGGGGGAGGAGATGAAGGTGATAGGTCAAGGAGGAGAGGGTGGAGTGGATAGGTGGAAAAGAAGATAGGCAGGTCGGACAAGTCCGGACAATCAAGGAGACAGTGCTGAGCTGGAAGTTTGAAACTAGGATGAGGTGGGGGAAGGGGAAATGAGGAAGCTGTTGAAGTCAACATTGATGCCCTGGGGTTGATGTGTTCCGAGGCGGAAGATGAGGCGTTCTTCCTCCAGGCGTCTGGTGGTGAAGGAGCGACGGTGAAGGAGGCCCAGGACCTCCATGTCCTCGGCAGAGTGGGAGGGGGAGTTGAAATGTTGGGCCACGGGGCGGTTTGGTTGATTGGTGCGGGTGTCTCGGAGATGTTCCCTAAAGCGCTCTGCTAGGAGGCGCCCAGTCTCCCCAATGTAGAGGAGACCACATCGGGAGCAACGGATACAATAAATGATATTAGTGGATGTGAGGTAAAACTTTGATGGATGTGGAAGGCTCCTTTAGGGCCTTGGATAGAGGTGAGGGAGGAGGTGTGGGCACAGGTTTTACAGTTCCTGCGGTGGCAGGGGAAAGTGCCAGAATGGGAGGATGGGTCGTAGGGGGGTGCGGACCTGACCAGGTAGTCGCGGAGGGAACGGTCTTTGCGGAAGGCGGAAAGGGGTGGGGAGGGAAATATATCCCTGGTGGTGGGGTCTTTTTGGAGGTGGCGGAAATGTCGGCGGATGATTTGGTTTATGCGAAGGTTGGTAGGGTGGAAGGTGAGCACCAGGGGCGTTCTGTCCTTGTTACGGTTGGAGGGGTGGGGTTTGAGGGCAGAGGTGCGGGATGTGGACAAGATGCGTTGGAGGGCATCTTTAACCACGTGGAAAGGGAAATTGTGGTCTCTAAAGAAGGAGGCCATCTGGTGTGTTCTATGGTGGAACTGGTCCTCCTGGAAGCAGATACGGTGGAGGCGGAGAAATTGGGAATACGGGATGGCATTTTTGCAAGAGATAGGGTGGGAAGAGGTGTAATCCAAGTAGCTGTGGGAGTCTGTGGGTTTGTAAAAAATGTCAGTGTCAAGTCGGTCGTCACTAATGGAGATGGAGAGGTCCAGGAAGGGGACCAGAGATGGTCCAGGTAAATTTAAGGTCAGGGTGGAATGTGTTGGTGAAGTTGATGAATTGCTCAACCTCCTCGAGGGAGCACGAGGTGGCGCCAATGCAGTCATCCATGTAGCGGAGGAAGAGGTGGGGAGTGGTGCCGGTGTAATTACAGAAGATCAACTGTTCTACATAGCCAACAAAGAGACAGGCATAGCTGGGGCCCATATGTGTGCCCATGGCTACGCCTTTAGTCTGCAGGAAGTGGGAGGGTTCAAAGGTGAAATTGTTAAGGGTGAGGACCAGTTCGGCCAAACGAATGAGAGTGCCAGTGGAAGGACGTCTGTTGGGGACGTCTGGAGAGGAAAAAACGGAGGGCTTGGAGGCCCTGGTCATGGCGGATGGAGGTGTAGAGGGATTGGATATCCATGGTGAAGATGAGGCGTTGGGGGCCGGGGAAACGGAAGTCTTGGAGAAGGTGGAGGTCGTGGGTGGTGTCTCGAACGTATGTGGGGAGTTTCTGGACTGGGGGGATAGGACAGTGTCGAGGTAGGTAGAGATGAGTTCAGTGGGGCAGGAGCATGCTGAGACAATGGGTCGGCCAGGGTGGTCAGGCTTGTGGATCTTGGGAAGGAGGTAGAACCGGGCAGTGCGGGGTTCCCGGACTATGAGGTTGGAAGCTGTGGGTGGGAGATCTCCTGAGGTGCTGAGGTTCTGTATGGTCTGGGAGATGATGGTTTGGTGATGGGGGGTGGGGTCATGGTCGAGGGGGCAGTAGGAAGAGGTGTCCTCGAGTTGGCGTTTGGCTTCAGCGGTGTAGAGGTCAGTGCACCAGACTACCACTGCACCCCCTTTATCCGCTGGTTTAATGGTGAGGTTGGGATTAGAGCAGAGGGATTGGAGGGCTGTGCGTTGTGAGGGTGAGAGGTTGGAGTGGGGGAGGGAGTTGACCGGTTGAGGCGGTTAATGTCCCGGCAGCCGTTGGAAATGAAGAGGTCGAGGACAGGTAATTGGCCAGCGTGGGGCATCCAGGTGCTGTCGAGTTTACTTTCCATACTGGTTTCTCATTGGGTCTTTGGGTTTTTATTTGTACCTTAAAGGTGAATGAATTCCGTCACTTTCCTATTATAAGATTAGCCTTCTCCTCTTAGGATTTATCTATGGTTCATTTTGTGTACTGCTCCCAGAGCCATCTGAATGGCATTTTCCAAAATCAAATCTTCACTGAGTGGAACAAATCTATCAACAATAATTTTGTGTCTTTTAAATTCTGATTTCAAAGCTCCATAGTCACATTTCTTTACCGATCTACGGAGGTTATTCATGACATTATCAGTGAATTTCCAAAAGTGCTAAACCTCTTCTGTTATATCTTGTTCTTTAAAGAACTTTCTTTGTTCTAAGATTAAAATAGTTATACAAAACATAAAGAATTTAATCAAAGGACCTGTGCTTGCTTTCCTGCAGTGAGTTATGACATCATTAGCTGTGGTCTCAAATAATCACAAAAGCATGTTCAGTTTTTGATTTAATGCCTAGTTTGGAAGGATTTCTATATCCTAAAACTGTTTTCTTCAAGATGTTCTACTTTCTATTTTGCCCATCTCCAAATTTTTATCTACCAGCAACTATTATTCTGCTTTAATTTATTTTTAATGTGACTATTTCTTTTTCTTACTTTAAAAAGTTTCAGTTCTGCTGCAAAACAAAGCTATTTCATTCTTCTCACTGTAAAGGCATTTTGCCGACTCCTTCTCTGTACTGCTGAATTGGAGAAATTTCCTCTATTTGCAGTCAAAATGGAGACTTCCCACCTTCTGAGAATAATGTGGATAATTCCCACCCTTGGGTCCTAATAAACAATTCCTACCCTCTTTAATGGCATCACTGAATTAATCCTGATTTCTGTGGTTTTACGCTTAATCCTGTTCTCCTAATGTTTTCTCTAGATGATTCACAATATCTTCAGTGCTGTTAATTACACACAGTGGCCTTACCATTTCAGTAAGATTCCATTCTCTTTAACAGCTTTTTAAAAAAATTCTTCATGGGATGAGGGTGTCACTAGCCAGGCCAGCATTTATTACCGATCCCTTATCCAGAAGGCTGCTATGAGTCAAACACATTGCTGTGGTTCTGGAGTCACAAGTTGGCCAGAGAAGATAAGGATGGCAGTTTCCTTCCCCAAAAGGGCATTGGTGAACTAGATGAGTTTTTCCTCAACAATTGGCAATGAATTGTAATGGTTATTAGATTCTTAATTTTTATTGAATTCAATTTCCATCATTTGTGGGAGTAGGATTATGAACCCATGGTCCTAGAACATTATCTGGGTCAATGGACTAACAGCCCAGCGATAATGCTACTAGGCCAAAGCTTCTCTGAATCAATCACCTTAAAAACATTCTTCCTGACTTTACTATAATTTGAATTGGGGCTCTGTCACTTTCGTTAACTTTCTCTTCAATTAGACTCTGCTTCAAAATCTAAACTGCTCCTTTATCTTTATCTTTTTAATTTGGCTTTGCTGGTTCCCAGTGTTGTGACCTAATTTTAAATTACACCCATGTCCCTTGATTTCCACTATTGTAGCCATTGCTTACTTTGGTGGCAATGATCTCTCTCAGCGATAAGTATTTTACTTACTTCTAACTTGCTCAGTCTGCAAATGAGCATTTTTAACAGTTTTTCCCTTGACCACTAGGAGTTTCAACTTTACTCGTGGAGCCTCTGGTGTCCAATTACTCTCTGGCTGAACCCAGATCTGCTAACATTCCTATAGTTTATTGTCATCTGATGCAATCCATAGCTGCCAAGTGTGACTAGAATTCCAGATCCAGTCTTCTGACAAATTGGGTATGAATCAGCTTTCATAACTCTATTTACGTTTCTGTAGTCTGTGCAGAATCTGGTCGGCCAAGTCAGTTTAGAAGTGAACACAACCAGTGAACTCCAGCTATTTGGCTAGGTTCACCTAAGTGATTTTCTTGCGTGATTGCATCTCTTTTTCAACCTGAGCTTGTTTTCACAGGCTTAAAAAAATAAGGATGTTGTTTTATTGATTTCCCAAATCATGCCTAACTAACACTGTACATTATAATGTATCTCTAGAGATTTCCTTGAATTTCCTAAGTAATCTGATTACATCTTCCCATTGTTCTTCCTCGAATTACAAGATTATCTGACTGTCTGTGTACTTTTCAGCATTATAGGAAGATTATAGGATTATAGGAAGATTATAGGAAGATTACTTTGTGAACTATCCAGCTCTCCTACCTTTGTCTCTATCTATTCACTATTCTTACCATTTGATATACTTGCTCTTTCTTATCTCCCTTTTAATGATAATGTTTTTAACATTTTTAAGTGACATAATCAATTCTTCTTCCTACAATCTGGAGTATCTACCAAACAAGATACCTTACTAACCCTGTTAATTATTGACCACTGAATTTCACTTTCACCCTGTAAAGGTGATAACACTAACACTTTGTCTCCTGTTTGAAATATTCTAGTTACAGCATGTTTGTGTGCCTATTCTTTCACCCTTGCATGTGAAGTTTTTAAAAACTCTTGCATTATTTTGTCTGCTCCTGTGTGTTTCTCTAAAAAAATTGACATAATTCAACATTTGGGATTTGTCTTTTTGTCTTAAAAACATTTCCTTGGTTAAAAATAATGGATGTCTTATCTTGTGACCATGGTCAATTTGAATGGACTAAAACCAGTAGCGGAATCTCTGTTGGCAAATAACAAAAAAAAATCAATCCTTTATGGGATTTTATGACAATATGCCTTAATCATTGCTTCGATAGAATAATGTCATCTCGTTGGTTTCCTGTGTTTGTTGATGCTAGGCAGGGTGCTTCAAATGTTTTGTTACAAGTATTTATTAGACATAAATTTGGAATCTTGGTATGACTGTATTTCTATTGGTAATCCATACCAAGTTAAAAAATGCATTTATTTTTCTTCTACTATTCTGACTGTAATTATTCCGAAAGGAATAACTTCTGGTAATCATGTTGTCATGTCCAGAATTGTAAGGGTATCTTAATATCCCACTTTTGTTTTACGTAATGGTCGTGCACAGTCTAACAACACTTTACTGAATGGTTCTTCAAAAACTGGAGTAGGCATTAAATGTGCCAGTTTGATTTTATGTTGAGCTTTTCCCATTACCTAACATGTATGCCACCTTTCTATTTAACAAGAACCTCTTCTATCTCTCAACCACCTTATTCACCTTTCCTGTACTCACAGCAGGGTTTACCTTTGATTTCATAGTTGTAAAAAGTTAAAAATCACACAACACCAGGTTATTTGGAAGTACTGGCTTTCAGAGTGCTGCTCCTTCATCAGGTAACTAGTGGGGCAGGATAATAAGACACAGAATTTATAGGAAAAAGATCATAGTGCCGTGCAATTAAAATGATATATTGAACAAACTTAGATTGCTGTTAAGTTTTTCATCTTTTAGAATGGGTTGCAGGTTTTGGTTAATTAATATGTAAATCCCAGAACTTCTTTTAAATCATATTCTCGGGATAACTTAAGTTTTATTAAAAAAAAGGTGACATCTCAGCTCAGACAATGTATTAAAGGTGTGAGGTTAGAGTCTGTCTGTATCCCAAACTTGAATCAGACTGGTTCAATTTCCAAAATAGGAATTTATAAAATGTGATATAGACTGACTGCCTGTTTTGACTGCCTGCAGGTTGTGTGCTTTTTGAGCAAAAATAGAATGTATCTGCAAATACAATTCTGCAAATGCAAATTCACCCCATAGACTTATGTGTGTGTGTGTGCATGTGAACACATTCTGAATAAAAATTTCCCCTCTTTGTGATGATTCTCACTTCTACCCTCAACACCAGATCTGAGGATTGAGAAACATAGAAAATAGGAGGAGGGGTATTTCATTTAGCCCTTTTGAGCCTGCTTTGCCACTCAATATAATTATGGCTGATCATCCAACTCAGTACCCTTTTCCTACTTTCTCCCCATACTCTTTGATCCTTTTAGCCCTAAGGAATATAGCTAACTCCATCTCAAAAACATTAAATGCTTTGGCCTCAACCACTTTCCGTGGCAGAGAATTCCATGAGCTCACCACTCTTAGTGTGAAGAAATTTCTCTTCAACACAGTTATAAATGGGCTATGCAATATGCTTAAACTGTGTGACCCCTGGTTCTGGATTCCCTGGTCATCAGGAACATTCTTCCTGTGTTTACCTTGTCTAGTCCTGTTAGAATTTTTTAAGTCTCTTTGAGAGCCCCCCTCATTCTTCTAAACTCCAGTGAGTACACTCCTTAACTGTTCCCAGTCTCTCTTCATACGATAATCCTGCCATCCCAGGAATCAGTCTGTGAAACCTTTGCTGTGCTCCTTTCATATTCCAAACGTCTTTCCTCAGATAACGAGGGCAAAACTGCACGCAATACTCTAGATGTGGCCTCATCCAGGCCCTGTGCAATTGCAGCAAGACACCCCTGTTCCTGCGTGCAAATCCGTTTGCTATGAAGCCAATGTATTATTTGTTTTCTTCACTACCTGCTGCACCTTTTTTGCTTATTTTCAGTGACTGGTGTACAAGGACACCCAACATCTTGTTCCACCTCTCCCTTTCCCAACTTACCGAGACCTCAGGGCCTTGCCAGTTTTCCCTTCTTGTCTTCTTCTGGCTACTTGTCTTCCTTTCGCTCTCCAACCTTCTACCCTTTTCCTATTTATGAGGAGCGTGGTGATAGAAAAAAAATTAATTTTATGAATCAGCACACAATTGTCAGCCATTTCTGCTGTCTGTCTCATAGTTCCAACTCTCTGATCTTCAACATTCTAATTACCAAAATAAGAATTTTTTTTAAAAAATTCTTCAAAGAGGATGAACTCTCTGAGAGATTCATATGTCAAAATTATTCCTAATGCCCATACCCACCTATCAAAATTACATGGATTTACCCTTTCAAATTCAACGTAGGTATGTCCAGGCTGTTCTCCAAATTGCAAAACTTTTGCTTGTATGCTTCAGGAACTAGCTCATACACACCCAGAATAGCCTTTTGTGCAGCATCACAATCCATAGAATGATCTGGTTCCACACTGCATGGATTCTATAAAATTGTCTGTAATTTATCACTTTTCCTTTAAAATTGAGTATTACATGAAATTGAGTGAAGTGGGAGGTTCGGGACTGACTGTGAGCTGAACAATCTTTCACAAACACAGCAGAAAGACAGTTGTAATCTCATTTAGACCTTACCAATTGGCGCAGCTGTCTTTCCATGTGTTATAATTTAAAACAGATAAGCAGGATATCAGGCAGAAATCAGCCAGGACCGTTTTTACATTGTGTTATGATGATGTATTTGGGGCATGAGTATACTCTTAACCAGAGAACTGTACTTGGGGACAGCCTGAAGTTTGAAGAGGAGTCAAGGATAGAGAAAGCTGTAAAATGTTTTCCTCTTTGGGCATTTGTCAATAAATATAAACAGCACTTTGAGGCGCAGGTCATAAAGTCTCAAGAATTAATGGCCACAGATCAGCATCTGAAATGGATTATGAAATCATATAGAGACTGAGAGTCATCTCCCACAAACCTGAGAGTTAGAGGTTTCAGTATTCTCTGAAATCAGAACTAAAACTCCTGATAATACTCAGCAGACCTGGCAACATCTGTGGAGTAAGAGACAGAGTTAATATTTCAGACTGATGACCTTCCAGCAGAACATTTCTCACCATTTGCACATGCAAATAAATCCAATGGGTTAAGCTTTCTTGAGTCGCATGCTGTTGAAATCAGGATGATTTGCTACCCAACAACACTCACCGCGACCCTGGAAGAATTGCTACCCAAGTTAAAATCACGGCTTGTATTTTCCACTATAAATAGCAAAACAGTGCAAATATCCATTTTGTGTTCAGGTCTTAAATGTTCTAATGTTCTCATTTTCAGTTTTAGAATTTATTTAAATGGAGGCTGAGTGACAAAGCTCTGAATGGAGGGAAATATTCACTTGTTTCGTAAATAGAAGCTCACAGTAACATTTTGTCTGCTTCACAGTGGTATTCTGTCTTCATTATCACCCGCCCTTTGAGGTACCTCCAGCACTGAGAGCGAGAGGGGGATAATGAGCATTGTAGCAGCTGTTAATTCCAGTACTCTCTGATTGGCTGTTGATAAGCATCTACTGTTAATGGGCTTCCCACTTCAATCACTGAAAGGCTTAGCTCTGTTTTCGGAGCTTACCATGCATTTTGACTGTCCTCTGTGGAACCATTCTGGAGTGTCTGACAGAGAGAGTGCTAGCAAAAGGAAAAGACAGAGACTCTGCATTCCTGTACGATTTACTGCTGTTGCTTACTGAGCTAGAAGCCTGCAAGGGTGAGTTTGTAATGCCATTCTGTGCCAACAGGGGACAAAAGAAAAAGATTTTGAAACCAGTGTGAAGAGATTCCCGAACCAGCTTCATTTCCCTGTGCATCATTAACACACATACTGAAAACTTCAACAACAGAGAACAACAAGTGATACTCAGCTAATGCAACAGTTGTCTCCTGTCCATTAGTGGAATAAAGAAGCCAGCATCTGTGTGACTGCTCATGTAAGTAAGATGAAAAAAAATGAATGAATTTTTCAGACTGCTGACTTTTGTTCTGAATGGTAAAAACTAACAGAACAAGGTGACACAGTGGTTAGCACTGTGTTCAATTCCAGCCTCGGGCAACTGTCTGTGTGGACTTTGCACATTCTCCCTGTGTCTGTGTGGGGGTGCTCCAGTTTCCTCCCATAATCCAAAAATGTGCAGGTCAGGTGAATTGGCCATGCTAAATTGCCCATGGTGTTAGGAAAATAGGTCTGGGTGGGTTACTCTTCGGAGGGTCGGTGTGGACTGGTTGGGCCGAAGGGCCTGTTTCCACACTGTGGGCAATCTAATCTAAGATGCTGGAACCAGAACAAAATTCCAAGACTGTCAAGCCACTTGTTAATACTTTATGTAATTTTCAAATAACCATAGGAATAGATTCTATTTTCTAGATGCTATTATAGTGTTTATTCTGTTGTGTTCAGTTCACTTTATAATGCTATCTCTTGTGTTTACTGCATGGCTTTCAATAATGTTTTATTGTGATTTGCATAAGTCTCTGGACAATGCTGACTGAATTTTCCAGAAGTGTTAGAGAGTTCAAGAAACTTTGAAATGAGGGGAGCTAGTCATCAGATCTTGAGATGCAAGTTCTGAAGTCTCAGTGGCACAGAAAGGTATAGGTCACCAGTATAATAAAGGCTAAAAATGTTGTGTATCAAATCCATTGGTTGAAACTTATGTCATCAATGCTTTAGGAAATTGAGAGATGAAAGTGATGAAATCTAGCAAAGAGTTGAAACAGAAAGATGCAAATGATCAAATCTGGGTGATTGAGAAATGTGGATCATCAATTCTAATGCAGATTCCAAGTCACAGATCAAATATATAGTCAAGTTGAACAAACTGAGGCCACGTTACCCAAGTCTGAGAGAGATAGAATTACACATGTTTAGAAATCTAAGATATCCTGTGGGATGTAAATCAAGCTCCAGAGGTTCACAAATCTCATAGAAACTTGGAGGTCAAGGTCATGAAATCGAACAGACACAAAAAGATGCTGATTACAAATCTAAGAGAAATTGAAAAATGCAAACTACAATTCCAAAATACTTAAAGGTACATTTCAAATCTAAGAGATTTTTACATGCTAAAGTTATAAAATCCAACCTATTTAACCATGTAGGTCACCAAATCAAAAAGCGAGACAAAGAGAAGTTGTAAAATCTGAGGGATGAATAGGTTTAGGTCCACAAAGCTTACCACTTCCAATGTTCAAATTGTCAAATGTAAGACAAAATCCCTACAGTGTGGAAAGAGGACATTGGGCCCATCAAGTCAGCACTGACTCTCCAAAGCACATCCCCATATTTACCATGGCTAATCCAACTAGACTTCCCTGAACACTGCAGACAATTTATCATGACCAATCCACTTAAACTGCACATCTTTGGACTGTGGGAGGAAACTAAAGCACCCAACAGAAACCCACATAATCAGTCACCTGGGTCTAGAATCTAACCCATAGCCCTGGGGCTGTGAGGCAGTAATGCTAACCACGGTGCCACCTCTTGATGTTTGCAAATCAGTAAATGAAGTAAAACTAAAACACACAAGGCACGAAATCTAAGTGAAATGGAGAGACTAAGGTTACAAAATCCAAGTGAGACAGGTCAGCAATCAAAGCTGAATAGCACAGGTCAGCAAAACCATATTGATGCTTTGTTTTGGGTTTTTTGAACAAAACTTCACAAATTCTAAGCCAATTGGTGGCTTAATTGCGATTTAAATATTGTGTATCCTTTAGACAACCTACCTTTGGAGAAATATCAAGGACATATAAAGGTTTATCACTGTGGTGAAAAGGCTATAAGGCTCTATTTAAGAGAAGAGACCAGGGAAATTAGATCTCTTTACAGGAAAATAGAGATCCCATGATATAAAGGGTTAAAACATAAGGACAGCTTGCAAAAAGTTGGGCTCTTATTCTCCTGAATTAGAAAATTCAGAGTTGCTTTAATAGAGTTTTTCACATCATATGGGGTTTGATTGGGTAAATCTGTTGGAATTAGGATGAAGAAAAGTATTGCAGATGCTGGGAATCAGAAATATCAATAGAAAGTGCTGGAGAAACTCTTAAGACAGTAATAGAGTTAGAATTTCAAGTTTGTTATGACTCTTCTTCACACCACTATTTAAAAACTATTCCCTTTGTTTGTGATATGACGGTGGTGATGGGTAGGCTGGTGTTGGGGCTGTTTGTGATCCAGAATAAGATGATGTAATCTCATCATCAGAATTAAGTCATTTTGGAGTGAAATCATAAAGTTCCACTGGAAAGGTCATGGTGATGTGGAAATGAACACCCAAACACCCCCAAAAATAACATTTGGAACCTTCATGATTAGTGCAACTAACTGCTGGATGACTGGCTTCTTGGGGACAAGTTGTCTCGGTCTCTAACAATTGAAATTTAAATATTGAGAAAGAAACAAAGGAACAATGGAAAAAGGCAACAGTTAACTTCGAGTCTAATCAGCTGTTGGAGAGGAGAAAAAGGAAGACAAATTGGATTATAATGTTGAGAGAAACAGATAGAAATGAGAAGTGTGAAAACAACATTAAAACATTTTACCTTTTGAAAACATCTTATGACCTATAGGAGCAAGCCAACAATTTCACATTTCCTTTCTGGATCTCTGAGATTGATTGACATTGTAGGAAAATAAATCTCATTATTAGATGTCCCTTAATGTTAGTAAGTACCAGGCCTAACTTTCTGTGCTCAGTTTAATTTATTTCAGTAGCATGAGTACAATAATTGCTTGAAACTAATGGTGAGGTTGTTCATGAACTGCCATTTCATGAGACTAACAGCAATTTGTGGCAATTCATGACTCCCTTAGTAAATTTGCATCCTTTGTTTTGGTTTTCAGTGGTGATTTTTGATTTGGTCACATTTAGTTGTCACATGTATCCAAATTGAAATATTAACTACAATTCTCCTGGATGACTGAGTGTACCAAAGGATACACAATCTGTTACAGATATTAAAGGAAGTAAACCAAATATTAGTTGTTGCTCGAGACATCAGATGATCTAAAAGATTAGAATTCAAATTCTAAGGGATTTGAATCACACAGGCACTAAATTAAAATACAACAGACTTGTAACCTTTTCACTGTACTCATTGGAACACATGTAACAACAAAGCAAATTCATTCATTCATCAAGAATGAGATTTTATTTGCAGAGAAGTCGTATGATTGCTACTTTGCATGTTGAATAGCCCACAATAGCTATAGGCTTTTCTTGACCTAATTTTCATCAATTCGCCATGGTCTGATAATAGAGATGGAGACATTGAGAACTGCTGATGCTGATGACAGATCATATGCTCATATAGTATTTTTAAAATTGATTAAGTCGTGAAGATATATGAAACAATCAGTGATGCAAAAATTATAGACTCACAGAAACTTAGAACATGGAAAGTGGCTATTTTGCCAATGTGCTCACTTTTTGAAAATGAAGTCATATTTAGTCCCAAACCCTGACCTTAAAAAAGCAGTTTTAAAAATTAGTTCAAAATTTTGAAACCTAGTAATGGTAAACATGCAATAGAGAAACAGAATATTTAGGCAAGAATGGATGATCTAAGATTGAATTTTCATCTGACAAAATCAAAACAGACTTAAGAACAATGAGGTTCTGGTCAGGAACAATAAGATGGTATATCTTTAACATGCTCAAGTTAATGGAGAGTAAGTGGGGTAAGTATTGAAGGAACCAAAAATGTGTCTACTCCATGCTGCACCACTAGAGTGCTAAGTATATTTTTCCAACAGGTTTTCTTATTAAGTCAGTCTAAAGTGATTTCACTTGGAAAGCATACATAGCTTAATTTAAATAATATAAAAGTGATGCATTAATTCAGAAGTATTTGGGAAACAAACCCATATATGTCAGATGCCTTTCCATTTGGATAAATACTGTCTGATGCTTTTGAATCTGGATAATTCCAAGCATGTATATATCATGTTAGTTTATTTGGTAAAGGCAACAGCAATAAAACATTGAAGGTCCAATATGCAGTCGACTGAAATTATAAGATTAGGAGTATTGATTGATATAACATAAAATATAAAACTAGGAAAACATATCAGTTTTGATAGCCAAAATCAAGGTTCAAAATTTAACCCTTTATTTAGGGAATCTCAGCTCTGTTTAGAGAACCATTTTGCTGTTAAAACATAGGAAGAATTTATTACTGTTGAACTTATTTCTGGTTTCATTTTTTCCCCTTTGATTGCCTTGGATTTGTTTTAAGATCTCCGTATTGTTTACAATGATCAATATTACCTCTCTCCCTATGCAGAACTCATTTTGTAATGACTGTTAATGCCCTTATTAATACATTTCAGGTCAAAGTTGTTTTAATCGCCATTCACTAGTTGTTATTATGTACTTATTCTACATTCTCAGACAAATGTTCTCAAAGGTATTTCATTTATCTTCAACTGTGACTTTCTTTAAAATGACCTCCCTGCTTTTATGTGTTATAAGGGTGGTTGGAGATGAGCAACAAATGTGCGCTTTGCCAGTGATCGTCGCATCGCACAAAGGAATAAAAATTCTAAATTGTATTTTTAAATATTTGTTTGTAAACAAAATAGAAATTGAATTATTCCATTTAAAATTGATTATGGGAGTGATAATTTGGGGGTAGGAAGGAAACTGTATTGAGAATGATTATACAACACGGGAAACCGATAAATAAGAACCCATGACGTTCGGGGAAAGGTATTGGTATTAAAAGAGAACAGCTGACTGGAAGAAGGCAGAGAGTCTTTTTCAGGATAGCAGTCAGTGACTAGGGGAGTTCCACAAATGTCTGTTTTGGGGACCACAATTATTCACATTATATATTAATGATCTGGATGCATGAACTGAATGCATTGTTGCTAAGTTTACATGTGACACAAAGATATGTGGGGGGACAAATAGTCGTTGAAGAGGAGGGGAGGCTACGGTAGGTCTTGGACAGGCGAGGAGAGTGGCAAAGAAGGAAATACATGTTGGAAAGTCTGCAGTTGTGCACTTTGTTAGGAAGAATAGAGGCATAGATTATTTTCTAAATGTGGAAGGCTTTGGAAATCTGAAGTCCAAAGGATTTAGGAGTTATTGTTCAGGATTCTCTTAAGGTTAACATGCAGGTTCAGTTGGTAGTGAGGAAGGTAATGTTAGCATTCATTTCTAGAGAGCTAGAATGCAAGAGGAAAGATATACTGCTGAAGCTGTATAAGGCTGTGGTCAGACTGCATTTGGAATATTGTGAACATCTTTGGGCTCCCTATCTAATATAGGGTGTGCTGGCATTGGAAAGGGTCCGAAGGAAGTTCTCAAAAGTGATCCCAGGACTGAAGGGCTTGTGATATGAAGAGCAATTGAGGACACTGGGTCTGTATGCAATGGAAGTTAGAAGAATGGGGAGGAATCTTATTGAAACTTGAAGAATACTGGCAGGCCTGTATAGAATAGATGCAGAGAAGGTGTTTCCACTGTTAGGAAAAATAAGGACCCAAGGGCACAGTCTCAGAGTGAAGGGTCGACACTTGAGAACCGAGATGAGGATGAATTTCTTCCACAAGGGGGTGGTTAATCTGTGGAACTTATTGCCGCAGAATGCTGTTGAGACCAGATCATTGAGTATCTTTAATAAAGAGATGGATAGGTTCTTGATTAGTAAGAGGATCATGGCTATGGGGAAAAGCCAGCAGAATGGGGTTGAGAAACATATGATCAAATGGCAGACAAGACTCGATGAACTGAATAGCCTAATTCTCCTCCTCTATCTTATGGTCTTTTGTCAACTCTCCTGCACTGGCAAGTTCTAGCCGTGTAATATATAGCCAAAGTGATCACTTGCACAAATGATAAAAATATAAAAGATTGATGGATGAATTCAGACAATGAATACTTATAGGCCACAAGTTACAGAAAGATGGAATACTGCACATTCATATTTACATTTGAAATCCTACTGGGGTTACTAAGGAAAGAAAGGCACACTGGAGAAGAGATGTTCAAACTCCTTGAAGGAGGCTGTAGTCAAATGGTGACTGTTAACGACATGCCGGAAATTGGCTCTTCATGAGGAAAAAGATCACAGAAAAAAGGCCATCCAGCAGCTTCCCAGAATCAATTAGGTGCTGTAGTCCTGCATGGAACAAATTGTTTCCACCTAATCTGCTCCATTTTTACTGCTGCCACATCCAAAACAATTTTAGATAACTTGGCAGCCCTTGGCTGTTTGCCATGCATGTCAGCACTGCATAGGGCACAAGGTCAATCTGCAGCTTACAAGTGAAATTATTGTCACAATGAAATCCTGGAGGTAGTTCTCACATCGAGTCCTTTACTACAACTTAACTTCCTGATCTACGGTCACTTATGCAAAAGTGAACAGGCTATACTGAACCTCCATGTTTACCTTAAGAGAATCCTGAATGATAACTCCTAAATCCTTTGTGCTTGAGATTTCCAAAGCCTTCCCCATTTAGAAAATAATCTATGCCTCTATTCTTCCTAACAAAGTGCACAACTGCAGACTTTCCAACATGTATTTCCTTCTTTGCTCTTTAAACAAGCACTCCCTGAAGACAGTGTCTCCACTTCCAGAACAGGATGCTGAGACGGAAAGGTTAAAGAAAGACTTTTAACTTGTACAGTTCAACACCAGCACCTCCACAAACCATGATAAAGAAAGGAGCAGGTTTAAAGTAGAAGATGCCACCCAAATGTTAAGCATATGACTCCCTTTCAAAAAGGCCTCGATGGATCCTCTGAACCTGGAACAGTGAATGAGTGAAGCTCATGGACAGTGTCCAACACTATCCAACTCAATGAACAGAATGTCTTCATTTTCAGTTGAAAGTGTTTGTTCCAGTGAGATGATGACACCATGTCCATCATAGCTCAGAGTGACCTTTCTTGGGTAATCTTCCACTGTTCACCTCATTGATTAAGCAGCTGGGAGTTTGAATTGTGCAATGAAAGAGGAGGGAGTGCTCACCTCTGCTGGGAGCTAACAGTGGTCAAGTCACTGATGAGTTTTAAAACCCAGCTGCATATCATTTCAGACACTGTGACAGGAACTGGCCCTCACTTTGTGCTGCCTGACTGTTACTGGCACAGAGGGGAGGAATGCTCACTTTCCACATGTTGGGCAGGGAGCTGGATGGATGGAGGAGAGCAGAGTCATCCTTTCTCCCATCAATGACTATCGAAGGCTGTACCACCAGGGCAGCGTGGACTGAGTTGGTAGCCCATGTCACTGCAGTCTCCCAAGTCAGAAAGGATACCCAGCACTGCAGGAAAAGGTCAATGACATCCTGCACTCTGCAAGGAAACATCTTCTCCTTGCTACCTCACACTCAGAACTGTGTCACTGCATTCACTTCTCATCAAGACTCATGGACTAAAGCACTCACTATTGCGTGCATTCTGTTCACTCACCAGCTCTTAACCATGTTATTCAAACTACTATCTCATGTAGCCCTTTGCATTCTCTACTCATTTGCTAAGGACATCTCAGCCCTCTCCTGCTCCTGCATCAGCACCAACAGCTTTCACATCCACTTCCATCCTTCTGTTTATCCTGTTGCCAGATAAACCAGTCCAAAATCAGATGAAGGGAAGGTTTCATGGAAATGGTGAGTGAATAGCACAAGTGCTCATATGGGGACTGTGGGACCTTCATAGCCAACTAACCTAATAAGCTTCATTGTGTTAACCTGCATTACTCTCCCATTAACACCTTTACAGAAACATTCTTAAATGGCACAAGTATTTGTCCACCTTAGACAACTAATTCCCTCTCATCTCTTCTGTAAGTATTCAAGGTTCCAGAAAGAGATGAAAGCCAGGGACTGTCAGCTCCACTTCTGACACTAATTCACAGAGAATGCACCAACACAGCTTTCACCCGCTCCCTCCACCAGCTCAGGAGTTTGAACTGGGTAGGTTTTCTTTCTAGAATCAACTCGAGCACATTCTGGTGCAGATATAACTGGCTCATCTCTGCAGCTATTTGAGGAAGAAACAGCCCAGGCACCTGCTGAACCCCTGGTAGAAGATAATCCCATAGTCTCGGCAATTAATGACTGTATTAATATGAGAGGAACAGCAGGGAAGTTTGTCAAAGGCACTCAGTAAGCTGGCTCTACCATCTATACATCTGACTGTCTCCAATGCTGCTATGAAGATCCACATCCAGCACACTCAATGTCTGCTGAATATATGCACAGACCAGCATTCCATCACTCTTTTTACAGGTGCTCAGCATCAATGCAGGACAAAAGGGGGAAAGGAACCTTGACCTCACCCCTGGTGCCCTTTCCTCACCTGGAAATAGGTTGGTGCCAGCAGACATGCAGAAGGAGGAGGAACTACACACAGGACCCCAGAAAGCTCCTCTTAGTACACTCAGAGGTTCCTAATTTTTCTACATCCCCCTTCCTGTGATAGCAAAGCCTGCAGAGGTTCAAGCCAAGGAGGGTGAGCTTGCATCTGGACAGAATACTCTTAGCAGGAAGGATACTTGAGACAGCAAGACAGAAGGGGTAACTGTTCAAATCTTCCAAACCTACAGAGGGAGCTAGATCTGCAGGCTCAATCTGCAGAAGTCAAAACTGCCCTTAAGAGTAATGGCAGGCAAAGGAAGAAGTAAACTTCCTGAGTGCACAGAAAGTCACAAGAAATGTGAGATAAGCAGCCACTTCAGACATTCCAAGAATGAAAGAAATTGAAATCTCCAAACATCACCTCACTTCTCACCAGCTACTGACTTCTTGGCTGCAGAATGCCTCAGACATCAGGATTCCTTGAACCTATAACATTCAGGACTCCAGCCATGGAGACCTCCATGAGTGGATAATCTGTGGGAATTTCAGAAATAGAACACAATGTTATTGAAGGACCTCCTCAGCCCTCACATCCATCACAATGAAGCCTTGTGCTATGTCTCTACACAGTGTGATGTGGAGGCTTACCCAGGAGGTCAGTGTCATGCCACGAACGTTGAGCTCTAATTATCCAATCGTACATTGCACAATTGAAGTTTCAATGGAGTAGAATTCTGCTAGTAAGCCATCGATAGGCTGCACCCCCAGAGCCCATACATTTGGAAATTCCCATGCCCATGATGGTCCTTTAACCACCCCAGGTTGAGGTTACAAGGCTGGAATGACCATGATATTTGAGAACATCCCCTCAGCCCTAACCAAGTTCCGGACCTTCCCAGTCTCCTTCTATCAGGCCCCACTGTTTTATCTCGAATTCCCTTCCATGAGAGTGACCATTCCCTCAGCAACCCAGTATAATGAAGCCTATCCCTGCTGGGTTGCTCAACATCTCCTGGGATTGAGTGTCTGCCCCTTTCTAGGCCCCCTGATCAAACCCCAAGAGACAGAGACTTGTGATACTCACACTTAGTTGCAAGTGTCCTGGACAAACATTATCCTGGAACCACCAGTATTAAAAACAGATGATCTGGCAACTGTGATTTGTGGAACCTTGCCATGTGATTATTAGCTGTTTTATTTGCTGATTTTACGATGGTGACTGCATCTCCTTGGCTCTCAAATGCTTTGAGACATCCTTCAAATATGAAAGACACCAGAAATATTCAAACTGTTCAACCTTACTGCTGGACACCTCACTGAAAGCAACAACACAGTGTCTGACAATCAAAATGAAAAATAACTGAACCATTGATGTATTGCAGGAGGGATAAATCACAAACCCCAGGAGGTGCCAGAGTCTCTGCAAGCCACTGGTTTGGCTATACCTGTCATGTTCGACAGAGTTCTGAACATTGTAGCTGCAAGGGCATTGAAACATTGCAATTTTACTTCTAGCTTGCAATCTAAGTCACACTGAGTTTAAATTATCTGACCTTTGAGAGGGTGATGTTTTTGGGATAGTCTACTGTACAGAAGATTTGGCTCAGGTTTGCAGGGAAATAAATAAATTGAACATTGATAAGATTGCCCCAAGCTCGATAACTATGGAACTCAATGCAAATTTAGAAAATTGAAATTGCACAATGTTTAGATTTGATGCTTTACCAAGAGAATTATGAATATATGGAGTTGATGGTCCAAAGACACAGTGACAGCAATCCATGTGGAAAATTTTAAAACAGAATGAAATAATTGAGCGTGTAGCTGACTGAAATGCTTTTAAAGCTGGTGCATGGAATGCCAATCCTTAAAGTTTTTTTATTTCTTAAGTTCTTATCATAAAGAGTTTGTTTCATAACATGAACCTACTCTGAATATGTACTACATCCTTTCACACCAAAATTAATTATGATCTTTTTTGATATTCATCAAGAAAGCAAACAATGGGATCAAAGTATCATAAACTTGAATTGTTTGGCATCTGCTTCTTCTCCACACCCTCCTGCCTCAATGGAAATCCTGAAAGTGCAGCAATTACAGACCACTGTGAGCTGGTCTGAAAGATGCACGCACTCTCTGATGAACTTGAAACACCAGGAATTGACTTTTCTTTTGAAGATGAGTGAAAAGGGGATCAAAGGCAGTTCAAGGCTTGCTCTAACCTACTTTCTTCCTTGTCACTCACACAGCACAAATTCACTGGATGGTACTTTCAGGTAAACATTGATCACTCGTTGTTCTTCTGTTGGTGTCTGTTAGTGCTGTGCAAAACCTGACATTCATGACATGCCCAGCTTATGGTGCAGGGCCTGTAACAACGCTGTGTCAAAGCATTTCTTCACTGAAAAGAAACAAAGGAACATCTGCTGTTTTCAATATGGATGATGACACGCCAAAGTGAAGTGGTAAGTAAAATATAAATAGTTCACAGGGACGGAGACAGTGAAGGAGTGTAAGTATTTGGAAAGTGACACAAAGTTGTGAAAATTAACTTTCTAAACAAACATTTTGTCAGTAGTAACAACTCAGACAAGCATATGACCACCTCATGGGTTCTGTTTGATTCAACCTTAACAGTAAACAGGCTGCTACAACGTGTGTGCAGCCTGTCTGTATTACAAATAACACAAATAGTATGACATATTATATCAGCTGAAGTAATGTATAACTAATACAGACATTAAGCTCTATGTTGTCAGTATGATTACTGGTAAATAACTCCACAAAAGCTGGTATTTCTTTACCAAGTTACCCTTTATACACATGTGCATAGTATTTCTCACTGGTCTAGCTAGTATAAAGCCAGCTCCTGGAGTGAGCAGAACTCCTGACACTCTGTCAGCCAGAACTCCCTGATTGGACAAGGTTAAAAACCCCAATCAGGGAACTCATACTCAACAAGGTCCACTTAGCTCACCTTATTGCAATCACCACAAATATGGTGGTGTGAACCATTCATCTGCTGTTTGTAGTTTGTGCTCTCTGTCGCAATCCCTGAACTTGGGTATTTACAATAATTCTGTTGGACTCCAAATTTATTTGCATTAACAGAGTAAAAAGGCATTCAAATGGTGACTGCTGCTTCAGAAATTAGCACCCTCAGCAGCTTGAAGAGTCAAGGAACATTACATAATAGCAACTCTATGTAGCCTCTCCCGAAAAATCAAGAAATAAATATACACAGATTAAAATTGAATTGATTGATATGCCCACAGTGTTTATTTAAATTTTGTAGATATTTTCTCAGCGACCTGTTCAGAGATGTTGTTACACACATCTGGATCAGGTGGGGCTTGAGCCTAGTCTCTTAGTTCAGAGGTAGGAATACTATCACAGTACCACATGACACCTGAAGTTAAAGCTATAGCTTCCTTCTTCCCTTCCTCTATTCAGAAGCCAATTCCCAACTGGGCAAAGAAAGATTTTGTTTTAAGAATCAATCCATTCAGAGATGCTATGATACTCCTCTGAAGCAAGTGGGAGTTGAACTCAAGCTTACTGGGTTAGAGACGGGGACACTACCACTGCACCACAGGAGCTCTTAACTTAAATTTTGTAAGATAGCTAACTCAACACTAAACACATGTTGCAAGCTGGCAAGCCTAGCAACCAGGATAACTGAGGTAATAGTGATTAAAAAAAAAGCAACATATGGAATTGTGAAGTAATTAACACTTCATTTAAATACACCCACCCAGGTACACCCAGTGATCATTGGAACTGACTCTCAAAATTTTGTTGAAGTAAAAATATGGCAGGATTCCGAGATAGCAAAGCATTTCTGAATAAGTAAAAACATAAGTATTTCTGAAAGGGGTGAGAAAGTATTGACATGGACTGTGTAGGGGAGTAGAAATATATACATAATACATGAGTTTCAAATAATACAAATAATACTACAAATTGATAATTATGCAACATAAAACACACAGACTGATATAATGGAAATTTTACTGAATTAAGTTGTATGTACTGTGTCAGAAATTCATTTTGCGAAGCCTCTCATATCACTGCCTCAAAACGGCGTGATGAACTTTCCTTATATCCACTGGGAAAGTGATCAGACAGGATTTCTGCTCATCCACGTCAATCTATTGGAAACTTGGCTCACTTTTGTTGGTTGGAGAAGGATGGCCTTGATTTATACACACGGGGAGATGGTTTCAGTCCTCTTCCTGCTGCCTGCCTAATTGTAGAGAGAATATGAGGCACTGCAGCCGTAGTGTGTAAAAGCACTGTTACTGCACTTCAGAGCTGAAAAAACAGGAAACTGGGGAAGATTGCAAAGTGGCAGAAGACAGAACAGCTCCAGTGGTGTGGCCAGACCTCCACTTTCTCCGATGTTTCTATTCAAGTTATAGAGTCATAGAGATGTACAGCATGGAAACACACCCTTCGGTCCAACCCGTCCATGCTGACCAGATATCCCAACCCAATCTAGTCCCACCTGCCAGCACCCGACCCATATCCCTCCAAACCCTTCCTATTCATATACCCATCCAAATGCCTTTTAAATGTTGCAATTGTACTACCCTCCACCACTTCCTCTGGCAGCTCATTCCATACATATACCACCCTCTGCGTGAAAAAGTTGCCCCTTAGGTCTCTTATATATCTTTCCCCTTTCACCCTAAACCTACGCCCTCTAGTTGTGGACTCCTCTACCCAAGGAAAAAGACTTTGTCTATTTATCCTACCCATGCCCCTCATAATTTTGTAAACCTCTTTCAAGGAGCTATGAATCCACTTTTAAAGAGCTATGAATCTGCACTTTGTTCAGCAACATTCCCGAAGACCTTACCATTAAGTGCATGAGTACTGCTAAGATTTGCTTTCCCAAAACGCAACACCTTTCATTTATCTGAATTAAACATCATCTGCCACTTCTCGGCCCATCTGATCAAGATCTGATTGTAATCTGAGGTAAACTTCTTTGCTGTCCACTACATCTCCAAGTTTGGTGTCACCTGCAAACTTACTAACTATACCTCCTATGTTCACATCCAAATCAGACTGGAAAAATTGGCAACAATTCAAAAAGGGCCAAACTTTGTGGAGGGAATAATTCAGAAACTCAGTTTCATCTCCCGTGTTTTGGACTTGGTGCAAAAAAAGTTTGAAAAACATTATGGTGTTAAGATGCAAAAAAATCTTGAAACATTGTATGATTCACCTGCATGTACACCATGCCCTCACTGTGAAAGAGATTAAACTTTAATGAATACTCCGAATGCCTAACTGCTCTCAAAGCACTGATTGATCATCAAGACAAAGCTTTCAGTTACCTGGCAATCATACTAAGAGTAGCGAGGATCTTGCAGCTGCTCCTGAGATTCAAACTTATTTCTAGATTTGCTTCTGCATTTCTTACAGTTATTATACGTTCATGAATAAGAAGGGAAGGATATGGACCAAGTGCAGGCAGGTGAGACTAGTTTAATTTGGGATTATGGTCAGTAGGGACTGGTTGGACTAAAGGATCTGTTTCCGTGCTGTATGACAGTATGACTATGTAGAAAGACAGTGGGGAAGATGGGAAAGTAGGAAATCAGCTGCAAGTCACAGGATGGTAATAGTTACTATTATCTGCAGTTCTTAGTGCTATCCTGATATTTTAGGAAAAGCTATTTTTTCAATCAAACAATTATAAACATGTTACAATGTAGTGTGGACTAGTGAATCAGCTGCCTTCTTTTCAATGTGCCTGGCTAGCTGCAAGAAAGATCTAAGTTCTTTTTAGCACAGGGCTATACCTAACTCCAATTAGAATGCAATTTACTAATTTCTACTGTAACATGAAGGAGACAATTACAAGGTTTTCTTAAATTAATAAGGAGCAAGTTTATCACCTGTTAATCCCAAGAAAAATAATAAAGATTAAATGTCAGGCACACATACACACACAGGTACAGTGTTACAAAAGGGATAGCATCCAGTATAAAATGGAAGATAAAATAATATGCAGTTTCTTTTCGGTGTTTTGGGGGCATAAGGTTTTAACCTGAGATCACTGTTTAGTTCATGTTGTAGCCCACTAGCAATAGTGAATGGTACAGTTATCCTTCCAGTTCTCAGTATTTTGATGTTTCTTTGTAATCCATATTGTCACCAGGCACATGTTCTTCTTGTGCCTTTTTCATTCTGCACTAAATACCTATCTTCTCACTTCTGCTCCAAGCAGGCACATTTGTTTACATATTTCTGTGTCTGTGTTCATCGCCAAGCTTGATAATTCCAAGTGATGTTTTCATCTCCAACATGTGAACATTCTTAAAGGTGTAATTGAAAGGGCTTTTTCATGCTTTCCCGGAAATGAGGGTAGGGAGAAGGTGAGGATCTTGCTGGCTGCTTTCAGTGCCTTGGATAAAATGCTATTTTCAATTTAGCTGCCTGTTGTCTAATCCACATTTAATGATCAGATGATAATGTGGCTCTTTTAGTTCCTTTTTGCAAGTCATTTTAGTCCATGAACGTCCCAGGTATTAGATGATGGAATTTTTTAAAACTGTCAAAGTGTGTGATTGTCTACTTTTCTGTTTGAATAGGCTGATCATTCATAATTATACTGCAATTGTAATATGACTTCATCAAGCAAATAGTTTTGGGAGATAGTGGTCAACATTGGGCATTAAGGTGATCATGGTGTTTTTATGAATGCTGTGATGATATTTATTGAAAGCAATTGTTGGTGAATTTGCTACCATCTCTCCTCTTCTTTTTCCTTTTCATTGTCTTCATTCCCATGTGAGCAGACTAACCCAATTCGAATGGCCTGTTTTCACAACTTGCAGCCATTGGCCAACATGCCAACTGTAATGTAACATTGCACTGAAAACTTATGATTCCTGCATTTGTAGGCAAACTTAATGATTGACATCAAGCCAACTACACATTAATAGAATTCATGTTAATAAAATTGAGAAAGGTTTCCTCACGATACCATCAACAACACTTGGAAAATCTGAATAAGTTTATGAAAATTGACTGCGCATTGTCTTGGGTGAAGATTATAACTTAACCACCTGGGCAGAACATATATAAATTTTGTAATGCAATGTTGAACAACAGATTGCTGGCATGGCTGAGATTAATGAATGTTAGGGCCTGATTGAGTAAAACCTTTAAGATAAAATTTTCTCTTTATTAACCTGAGCTGAAGGTTTGCAACCCTCAGCTGGCATAAGGACACATGTAGTCTTCTACTATTCTGCTACTATGAAAATATGATCTTCAAGCTGGATTGGAACAACTTGCAATATGACACATTGTATGATGACTCCCATCCTTTTCTCAGCTTCTGCTTCGTGATACAGGAACACGGATATTCTGATTGGGGAATAAGTTCCTTTCTACAAATATTTGTGGTACTCATTAAAGCCCTGAAATGTTATTATGGATCTAAAATGTAAAAAGTTTCAAGCATTGCAGGAAAAGCATGCAGGTTCCCTGAAGCTACATGCTCCAATCTGCATCAGTGTCCATGTGAAAACATAAACCATTGCAATACAGTCATAGAGTCATACAGCACGGAAACAGACCCTTCGGTCCAACTTGTCCATGAAGATCAGGTACCATTTGCCTGTGTTTGGATCGTATCCCTGTAAATCTTTCTTATTCATGTACCCATCCAAATGTCTTTTAAATGTTGTAATTGTACTGGTCTCTACCACTTCCTCTGGCAGATTGTTCCATACATGCACCACCTTCTGTGTGAAAATATTTCCCCTCAGGTCCCTTTTAAATCTTTCCACTTTCACCTTAAAATGGGCAGCACGGTGGCACAGTGGTTAGCACTGCTACCTCACAACACCAGAGACCCGGGTTCAATTCCTGCCTTAGGTAATCCTCTGTGTGGAGTTTGCACATTCTCCCTGTGTCTGTGCACAGTGTGGAGTTTGCTCTGGTTTCCTCCCACAATCCAAAAATGTGCAGGTTAGTTGAATTGGCCATGCTAAATTACCTGTAGTGTTAGGTGAAGGGGTAAATTTAGGAGAATGGGTCTGGGTGGGTTATGCTTCGGCGGGTCAGTGTGGACTTGTTGGGCTGAAGGGCCTGTTTCCACACTGTAAGTAATTTAATCTATGCCTTCTAGTTTTGGATTCCCCTACCCTGACAAAAAGACCTTGGCTATTCACCTTGTCTGAGCCTCTTATGATTTTATAAATGTCTATAAGGTTAACACCCTCCCAACCCCCACCCCCCAACTCCAATCCTCTAGTGTAAAATGTCCCAGTCTATTCAGCCTCTCCCTATAATTCAAACCCTGCAGTCCCGACAACATCTTTCTGCACCCCTTCCAGTTTAACAACATCCTGTCTAGAACAAGGCAGTCAGAACTGTACGCAATATTCTAAAAGTCCTTGCGGTGGATTTTTTTTCTTGAAGTAGTTTGGGGCAGAAATGGAGGGAATTAACAGCACGGTGGCACAGTGGTTAGCCTTGCTACCTCAAAATGCCAGAGACCCGGGTTCAATTCCCGCCTCAGGCAAGTGTCTGTGTGGGGTTTGCACGTTCTCCCCATGTCTGCATGGGTTTTCTCCCACAGTCCAAAAATGTGCAGGCTGGGTGAATTGGCCATGCTAAATTTCCCGTAGTGTTAGGTGAAAGGGTAAATGTAGGGGAATGGGTATGAGTGGGTTGCTCTTTGGAAGGTTAGTGTGGACTTGTTGGACCGAAGGGCCTGTTTCCACACTGTAAGTAATCTAATCTAATCAAACAGGAAACCGCTAACTGTGTCATCTGCTGCAATGTAAATGGTTCCCAACCTGAAGCTGAGCTCATCATTGGGATCATGAACCACCCTGCAGGGTATAACCCTACAATTTCAAATCAGGGGCTTAAAGAAGTGGCAAGTGTAACTCCTTTATTCAAACACAGGGGCAGGAAATGGGAAACTACAGATCAGTTAGCTTTAACACCTGTCATCAGGAAGATATTAGAAACTTTGATCAAAATTGTTATTGCAGGTTATTGAAAAAGGCTCAAGATAATCAGGCAGCATAAACAAGGTTTTGTCAAAGAGAGATATTTTAAACTAGTTTATTGAAGTTCTTTTAAGGAAGTAACATATACTGTAGAAAAAAAGGGAATCAATGCATATACTTTACTTGGATTTCCAAAAAAGGATTTGATTAGGTGGCACTTCAAAGGTTATTGCAGAAAATAAAAGCTCACGCTGTAGGAGGTAACATATTGGCATGAATAGAAGATTGGCTAGCTAATAGGAAACAGAGTACAAATGCTGGGTGGTTCTGCACATGCCAATTGGTGTGCCAAAGCATTGGCATCTGCTTCCAGTAGCAGCTGCCACACACAAACCTCAGAGATCCATACAGCAGAAAATATATTTGCGGGAACGTTGAAACAGAATAGACAAGATAGGTTGTTTTTCAGTTGGCGAAATGCCACAGGTATCAATTTTTATAATTTTATAAAAGTGAGTTGGATAAAAGGATGTAAGGTATGGTTGCTACGTTTGACGGTGGTACAAAGATAGGTAGGAAAATATGTTGTGAAGAGGAAATAAACAAGTCGCAAAGAGACATATAGTAGATAGGATAGGATACATGAGTGAATGAAGATTTGCTAAATAGAGTATCATGTGGAAAGATCTGAAATTGTCATTTTGGCAGGAAGATTGAAAAAGAAGCATATTATCTAAATGTTGAGAGATTGCAGAGCTCTGAGGTGCAGAGAGTCTGAGTGCATGAATCACAAAATTTTAGTATGCAGGTACAGCAAGAAATTAGAAAAGCTAATAGATTGTTAGAAAACTGCAAAAGTAGGAAAGTTATGTTTCAATTATACAAGGCATTGGTGAGACCACATCTGAAGTACTGTCCATAGTATTGGTCTCTATACTTATGGAAGGATGTAAACACATTGGGAGCACTTCAGTGAAGGATTATGAGGCTAATAACTAAAATGGATTGGTTGTCTTCTGCAGAAAGGATGAACAGGGTACATATGTATCAACCGGAGTTTAGAAGAATAAGAGACAATTTGATCGAAACATCCAAGGTCACAAACAGTATTGACAGGGAGGATGCAGAGAGTGATTTTCCTCTTGATGTGGAGAGTTAAGAACCAGAGATTCGGAGAAATTTCTTCCCATAGAGGATCATGATTCTTTGGAATTCTCTTCCTCAAAAGTTTGTGAAGACTGAAATGTTTTAAGACAGAGGGAGATAGATTTTTGATAAGGGAGGAGGTGAAAGGCTATTAGGTTAAGTGGAAATATGAAGTAATCAGATTAGCCATGATCTGATTCAATGGTAAAGTGAACCTGAGGGACTGTCCATATGTTTGTATGTGCTTTGAAATGTTTCCTGCATTGAAGGTGCTAACAAAATCCCCATTTCATCATTGTATTCACTCCATGTCTGCTGTACCAGGAACTTGGGGGGGGTGGGGGGGAGGTGAAAGGCACCAACTCCATAACATTTAGCTTACCTGTCTTATTCCTTTTTGTAACTGATCGACAAATTCTGCGTTCCTCTGTCTATAAAGTCCATTCTTGAGATAAATTGTTGTGATTAGTTACCCTGGGCTCTCCTGTGCAATGTCAGAAATTTAAACTGGCTATCAACACAGTTCAAGTACTAATCCCTGCTATTGATTCTGCTGCTCCGGTGACCTGTGTGGATATTATGAATTACACATTATCACAGATACAGAACACAGTAAAATAGGAAGGAGCGACTGGCGAATGTGCATGGTCAATTTTATCATCTTCAAGCTAATCACCTCAGGAAGGACATACTGGCACTGGAACGTGTCCAGCGGAGATTCACACGGGTGATCCCTGGAATGACAGGTCTAGCATATGAGGAACGGCTGAGGATACTGGGATTGTATTCGTTGGAGTTTAGAAGATTAAGGGGAGACTTAATAGAGACGTACAAAATAATACATGGCTTGGAAAAGGTGGATGCTAGGAAATTGTTTCCGTTAGACGAGGAGACTAGGACCCGTGGACACAGCCTTAGAATTAGAGGGGGTCATTTCAGAACAGAAATGCGGAGACATTTCTTCAGCCAGAGAGTGGTGGGCCTGTGGAATTCATTTCCACGGAGTGCAGTGGAAGCCGGGACGCTAAATGTCTTCAAGGCCGAGATTGATAGATTCTTGTTGTCTAGAGGAATTAAGGGCTACGGGGAGAACGCTGATAAGTGGAGCTGAAATGCGCATCAGCCATGATTGAATGGCGGAGTGGACTCGATGGGCCGAATGGCCTTACTTCCACTCCTATGTCTTATGGTCTTATGGTCTTAATCAAAACTGAGTTCATTCTTCAATTGTGCTTTAACCAGAATTTCTAAGATTTTAATGTACTTTGGTAAGTTTCTATATAAATTAGGCATAATCTGATTAAAAATGACTTTTATATGTTTGGGATATCGTGGCTTTGCAAGATTACATGATTTACTGAATAAATGAAGTATTTATTTCTAAATATCTAAGTATGGACATTGAAAACACTATCTAAGGAGTAAGAAGGGAGTCAATGTCCGTGGAGAAAGAAAGACCGGGGAAAATATTTGCTGCTCTCAGTTTTATTTTTTCTTAAACTGACCATTTAAGCAGCATGAAGTTTTATCTCCTGATGCATCTAGTTTCTGATTCCCTCAAAGTACTCTCACTATGCTCCAATCATTCAGAACACGCTTATTCTTAACCCATTCCTCCCACGTTACCTCACCCCTGCTGCATAATCCTGACCATGCAGACCGAATTTGTATAGCCAGCACACTATTAGATACTTGGCTGAAATTTTATAACAAATCCACATGGAGCAGGAACTCTGGTAGCAGGTCCTGAACCATTTGTTCTGTCAGTGGGCATTGTAATGGCATCTAACCAGCCAAAACATTAGCTTCTTGCTTGCACATTGCTATTTACAGAGTGACAAGGATTACAATAAACACAGGAAAACTTGTTCATGAAGACTACTGGAGGCAGGAACATGGCAGGAAGACATAGAATGGCTTTTCCCTGGTTTCTTCATTCCTTATTTATTTTTTTCTTTACACCCCCACTTGCAAAGGCCAGCACATCCTTCCTGAGATAAGGTGGCCCAAAATCGCTCATTTTGTTCCAAATGTGGTCTGACCAGAGCCTTAAACTCTCTTAGCAGTACTCTCTTGTACTCTAGTCCTCTACAAATGAATGGAGATGATCATTATCTGGCACTTGTGTGATGCAAATGCTACTTACAGCTTATGTAAGTCTTATACGAGGTTGCACAAGCCTTAATATTATTTTGGGACACAGTCAACTTCAGTGTCTGAAGGGTTGTGATTAGTACCAAACATCTTTCAGTCACATAAAAATATCCCCAATTTTGACTTTGATGGGGGGAAGGTAATCGATGAAGCAGCTGAAGATTTTTGAGCAAGATTCCTAGCCTTTGACTTGCTCTTGTAGCAATAGGATTTATATAGCTAGTCCAGTTCAGTTTCTGGTCAATGGTAACCCACAAGATGTTCATAATGGGGATTCAGCCATGGTAAAACCATTGAATGTCAAGAGATGGTGGATAAATTCTGTCTTGAAGATGGCCATTGCCTGGTCCTTGTGTGGTACAGATGTTACTTGCCATTTGTCAACGTGAGCCTGAATATTGTTCAGGTCTTGCCGCATTTGGACATAGTGGAGTTGTTAATGATGCTAAAAATTTTGCAATCATCACAGAATAGCCCCACTTCTAACTTTATGATGTAGGGAAGGTCTTTGATGAAGCAGCTGAAGATTGGTGGGCCTAGGATACTACCCTGAGGAACTCCTGCAGAGATGTCTTGGAGCTAAGATGTCTGACTGCCAATGACCACAGAACCATGCTTCTTGTTGGGGTAGCTATGATTCCAATCAGCAGAGAATTCCCCCAGTTCTCATCTACTCAAAACTTTGTTAGGGCTCCTCAATGCCACATTTGGTGAAATGAGGCTTTGATGTCAAGGGCAGTCACTTTCACCTCACCTCTGGACTTCAACACTTTTGTCCATATTTCAACCAAGGCTGTATTGAGGGTGAGTTGCTGAGTGGTCCTGGAGGAAGCCATACTGACCATTAGTAAGCAGATTATTGCTAAGTAAGTGTTGCTTGATGGCACTGTTTATGTTCCCTTTCCATCACTTTACTGATGAGATATTAATTGGCCAAGTTGGATTTATCCTGCTTTTTGTGTACAAGACAAACCTGGACAATTTTCCACACTGCTGGGTAGATGCCAGTGTTGTAGCTGCACTGGAACAGCTTGGCCATAGGTGCGGCAAGTTCTAGACCACATTCATCTAGTAATATTGCTGGAATGTTGTCAGGACCAACAACCTTTGCAGTATTTAATACCTTCTGCCATTTATTTATATCATGTACAGTGAATCAAATTGGCTGAAGACTGGTACCTGTGATACCAGGGACCATTGAAGGAGGCCGAGATGGATTATCTGCTCAACACTCATTTGCAATCATTATTGCAAATGCTTCAGCCTTATTTTTTATACTGATGTGCTGGGCTCCCTCATTATTGAGGAAGGGATATATGTGAATTCTCCTCCTCCAATGAGTTGTTTAATTGTCCACCATCATTCATGACTTGAATGCAGAGCTTATATCTGTCCATTGGTGAAGAATCACTCAGCTCTGTCTGTATCACTTGTTTATGCTGTTTGGTACATAAATAGTCCTCTGTGTGTGGTTTCACCAGGCTGGCAACTCAGTTTTAGATATACCTGATACATCTCCTGGCATGCCTTCCTGCATTCTCTATTGAACCAGCATCGATCACCTACTCATGATATAATGGGGGATATGCCAGGCCATAATGTTGCAGATTGTATTGGAGGACAATTCTGCTGCTTTTGCTGACCTGCAGTGCCTCGTGGATGTCCAGTCTTGAGTTGCTAGATCTATTCAAAATTTTTCCCATTTAGCATGGTGAAAGTGCTACATGATAGAATGCATACTAAATGTGAAGAAGGGACCTCATTTCCACAAGGACCACACATCTGTGTCAGACAAATTGGTGAAGGTGAGGTCAAGAATGCTTTTCTCTCGTGTTGGTTTTCTTCACCATCTGCCACACACGAAGTGTAGCAGCAATGTCTTTTATGACTCCTCCAGCTCATCAATAGTAGTGCTGTTGTTCTTGGTACATTATGTCCCTTTGCCACCCTTAGTACATTTTCCAAGTAGTGTTCAGCATGGAGGAGTACTGATTCATCAGCTGAGAGTAGGGAGATTGGCAGGACCGTAATCAGCAAGCGGTTCTCTTGCCTGTGTTTGACTTGATGCCTTGAGATTTCATGGAATCCAGAGTCAATGTCTAGAGTCACTTGTAGGCCAGACCAGGTAAGTACCTTGTTGGCCCTGGTGAGCTCCACACAACTCAATAAACTCGTGGCCTGCCTGTGTAAACCAAACTGCCGGGTTATATTTACAGTTAACTGCCCCTCTGAACATTGTAATTACTTACCTTACAGCTCCACAGGGTTTCCTGCAAATTTGCCCAGAGTAAGCCCTGAAGGAGACAGTGTTCCCACTTATTTCTACTTCTGGGTCTGAGATTGTCTTTTAGATTTAAATTTTATTGTCACGTGTACTCAAGTACAGGAGCACAGTGAAAAATGTCTAATGTTGCCACACACAGCACCATCTTGGGTACAAAAGAACCTAGACACAAAAATCATAGGGACAAAGTTGAAACAGAAACAAAATTAAACAGATAAGCATTACCTTCATAGAATAAGTAGAAAAATTTAAAAAGGTAATAGTTAACATTAAAGTCCTTCTTAAAATAAAACAGTAAAATAAAGGAATAAAGCTAAAAGTTCAACAGTCTTTGTGTCCTCCATTTAGCTCGCTCTCCAGGAGAGCTCAGCTATGTGTTCTCAATGCCGATGCTGTTGCAGATACTGAGGGATCTTCTTCACTGCTCACTCTTCCCTCACTGGGCCACCATGCCATCGCTGCTGCTGAAGCTGCCGCCTCCCTGATCTCCTCCCAATTCCTCCAGTTCATGCCCGGGCAGGACCCACTGACACGCTGAGATATCATCAGGCCAGGCCGAGAGACCACCATGGGCCACCAAGAGTTAGGCTGAGACACTGCCAGCCAGGCCGAGAGGACACCTCGCCAGGTCTGTGCTGAGGCCAGGAGTGAAGAAAGGAAACACCAAGAGAGAAAAAGAAAGAGAAAGAAACACCAGGAGAGAGAAAGAAAGGGATGGTATGGTCAAGCTTCAGCTGAAGTGTCCTACTTTGCGTCCATCTTGGACTTCCCCTTTCAGGTCGTTAAATCACATCCGTTGGTAGTTAATATTCAGTCTGATAAATTTTCGGCAGGGTCATTATCATTGCATTGTAATGAGATATCATTCCTTTGATATTTAAACATGCCCTCAGGTTTGTGTTGGAAGACAGTGGGCTCATGTCCCACTCAGTGTCTTGTCCATATAATCCTGCTGGCAGTTCTGATTCCATGGCATGATTTTTAAAAATGGGAGAGAAGTTTTTCTGTCCAAAATTTATACCTCAATCAACATGATTAAAGATAAAACAGTTTCTCTAGTCATTATCCAATTGCTGTTTGGGGAACCATGCTATGCCAAAATTGACTGCCCTGTTTCCTATATCACAACATTGACTATACTTCAAAAACACTTAACAGATCAGAACACTCTTTGGTATGTCTTGAGTTTGTTAAAAACGCTTTATAAATACTGTGAGACAATGACATTCATATAGTGTCAACCATGTTTCCTGCTGTACAACATTGACTATGTTTCAAAAATGCTTAATCGGCTGTAAAATGTTATGATACACCTTGAGATCAGGAAAGGTGCTACATAAATGCAAATCCTTTCCTTTACTTTAAATGTTATGAAGTACTGTCCCATCACACTACTACTTTTCCTGAAATTCCTAGGTTACTACTTTTTACTAATGCTCTGGGCCCTAAACTATTAGCCAAAAGTATTCAAAACTGTATTTCATGAAGGTTAATAAAATTGAAAAAAACTGAATGCTCCTAACTTTAGAGGAGTGTATTATTATGTGGCATGGATTTGTTACCCTATAAATAAGGCTAGTTAACCTCTATTCCCTTCTTTTCCTCTCAGAATAATTAGATACTGATTGCAATGGAATAAAATTCTGCTTTTTTCAAAATGATTTTTTAAAAATTAAGGTTGACTTTGTTCTAATAACTTGTAACTGTTATGATTGTTTCTACAGGAGTGTGCATTGTGTGTTTTGGTACTAATTTTAATTTATAATAAAATGCCTAACATTCCTGTTCCTCAATTTACATACTGAAACTGCCTAAGGTTCAAACATCACAGTGAATGAAAGGTCACACCACAATCAGAATCCATTTGCATTGTTAAAGTCCTGACTGTCACTGGATTATTTTCCCATGTAGCCATCTAAGAAAAGTTGCTTATCTTTATTTCCCTGTCAAAATAACTGTGGGTGTAAATCAGGGATAAAATACTGTTAAAGATAACACAGAAAATTATTTAAAGATCTGTACTATGGTGAGCACAGTGAAATGTGTGGAGAAATGAACACCAACTTTGTGTTGTATGTGTACGCACGATGTACATACATTAGACCAGCAGAGGCTGCTTAACCAGTGCAAGTAGATCACTCTACACTTTACAAATGATGTTTAACTTAGGGAAATATGGACTTATACAGTATGTATGGGCAGATCCAATGTGAAAAATATGAAGTTAGCAATGGGGAGGCAATGGATTTCAAACCAGTGTTTAAAGAACAATCAGGGTGCGGTCAAGCATAAGTTCCAAAGATTTGTGATCAATGTTATTAAACTGTAACTAAAAAAATAGTAGTGAAGTCTTACTGCAACTGTACATGTACTGGTAAGACTATATCTGGACTACTGTGAACAGTTTTGGTTTCTTTATTCAAGGAAAGACATCATTTCATTGGTGACAATTCAGATAAGGTTCACTAGGATGATTCCTCATATGGAGGGATTGGCTTGTAAGCATAAGGTTAAACCATTTGCGACTGACGCATTTGAGTTTACAGGAATGAAAGGTGATCTCACTAAAACTTGTGACCAGTGGAATGCCACAAGGATCGGTGCTGGGACCTCTACTTTTTGTCATTTACATAAATGATTTGGATGCGAGCATAAGAGGTACAGTTAGTAAGTTTGCAGATGACACCAAAATTGGAGGTGTAGTGGACAGCGAAGAGGGTTACCTCAGATTACAACAGGATCTGGGCCAGATGGGCTAATGGGCTGAGAAGTGGCAGATGGAGTTTAATTTAGATAAATTCAAGGTGCTGCATTTTGGGAAAGCAAATCTTAGCAGGACTTATACACTTAATGGTAAGGTCCTAGGGAGTGTTGCTGAACAAAGAGACCTTGGAGTGCAGGTTCATAGCTCCTTGAAAGTGGGGTCACAAGTAGATAGAATAGTGAAGAAGGCGTTTGGTATGCTTTCCTTTATTGGTCAGAGTATTGAGTACAGGAGTTGGGAGGTCATGTTGCGGCTGTACAGGACATTGGTTAGGCGATTGTTAGAATATTGCGTGCAATTCTGGTCTCCTTCCTATCGGAAAGATGTTGTGAAACTAGAAAGGGTTCAGAAAAGATTTACAAGGATGTTGGCAGGGTTGGAGGATTTGAGCTTTAGGAAGAGGCTGAACAGGCTGGGGCTGTTTTCCCTGGAGAGTTGGAGGCTGAGGGGAGACCTTATAAAGGTTTACAAAATTATGAGGGGCATGGATAGGATAAATAGACAAAGTCTTTTTCCTGGGGTCGGGGAGTCCAGAACTCGAGGGCATAGGTTTAGGGTGAGAGGGGAAAGATATAAAAGAGACCTAAGGGGCAACTTTCTCATGCAGAGGGTGATACGTGTATGGAATGAGCTGCCAGAGGATGTGGTGGAGGCTGGTACAATTGCAACATTTAAGAGGCATTTGGATGGGTATATGAATAGGAAGGGTTTGGATGGATATGGGCCGGGTGCTGGCAGGTGGGACTAGATTGGGTTGGGATATCTCGTCGGCATGGATGGGTTGGACCGAAGGGTCTGTTTCCATGCTGTACATCTCTATGACTCTACATAGGATCCTTAAGGGACTTGACAGGGTAAATGCTGAGAGAATGTTTCCCTTCTTGGGAGAGTCTAGGACCAGAGGATATAGTCTCAGAATAAAGGGGCCCCAATTTAAGACTGAGATGAGAAGGAATTACTTCTCTCAGAGAGTTAAGAGTCTTTGGAACTCCTTGCCACAGAGAGCTACATTGCCGGTGGGTGGGGAGGCAGAATCCTTATGTGTACCTAAAGCAGAGACAGGGAGATTCTTGTTCAGTAGGGGAATCAAGGGTTATGGGGAGACGGCAGGAAAGTGGACTTGAGGAACGTTGCATCAGCCATGATCCTATTGAATGTCAGAGCACGCTCGAAGGGCCAAACAGCCGACTCCTGTTTTCATTTCTTCCAGCCTTATGGTCCTAGTCTAATTTGTAGGAGAATTCAATACAAAAGAAATTGACCTGGTATACCTGGGTAGGATTCACTTTGAATAATGAGTCCAGACTTGGTTTGCTAATATGTGGAGGTGCCAGTGTTGGACTGGGGTGGATAAAGCCAAAAAATCACACAACACCAAGTTATAGTTGCTTGAGGAAGGAGGAGGGGCATTGAAAGCTTGTGATTTCAAATAAACCTGTTGGATGATAACCCGGTGTCATGTGATTTTTGAGTTATTATGGTTGATGATATTGTGACTTTGGAAAGAGTACAGAAGAACGCCACAGGAATGATTTCCTAGCTTAAATCACTAAAGCTATTCAGATAGGCTCAAAAGGCCAGGTCTGTTGATACCTTTAATCAGCTGTACAATCATTTTACTACACATGTCTGGAGCAGGAGAAATCAGTACCTGAACAAACCAGGTCTTTTACACATTAGAGAAAACAGACTTGGAGCAGGAGGACCAGGAGTCACATTTATTATTATGGAAGAGCAATGTTAAATTATCTGCTTCTTCTTTTCCCAGAGATCAATGGAGTAGGTTGCAGGTTCATGAGGTGAGCGTTGGTTGTACTTCTTTAAGGAAGAGCTGAACATTTTCCTGACTGAGAATAATACCCCCTCATCTAGGAGGCAAGTATACTGTAATATAAATCAGTCAACATGATCTCCTGGAACAGTTTTAAACACCTAAAAGTATCAGAGAGAAACTTTGCAGTTTTACTTCTCATGACTGTCCAAGGTTTATAATCTGCCAGGAATTTATATGACTCCTGCTGAGCAGGAGATGTCCACAGTGTGTTGGATAAGGTACCATAACTATTATACAACTGGCTAGAAAACCACTGGGATTTTTTTCCTTGTCCATTAATTTTGTCTGTTTTTTACGAGAGTGTAGCAGATCCTTATTACGTTTTCTTTAGATGAATATACTGTACAAGCACAAATGGGGCATAATGATAAAGACAATTCCCCTCTTATCTTGAATGATTGATATTTTGCTCCAGTCAAACTGTGTTAAACCGTCTTTGATCTCCTGCCTGACTTAACTGTGGGTCAGCTTGACAATTCACATGTGGTAACATGCATTCAGACTAACCTATGGATTTTCAAAAAGTTATCTTTGACTTGGTGACTTTAGTTTCTGAGTTAATTGCCCATTTTAGCAGATGCGGCTGGGAAAGGCTTAATGGATGTTTTTTTGTTTTGTCAGAGACTAAAATTCGATACAGTGAAGACTCATATATGAAAGAAATCATGAGCAAATATAAAAATAAACAGGAAAGCTATAAGGAGGGAAATTACTGAAGCTAAGAGATCATTGGAAAAAAATCACTTTCTACAGCTGCACTAATAGCAAATAGATCCAAATCTAATAACCCCCATTGTCACAATGCTAAAACAATATGACCTACCCATCTGCCTTCTGAATAGTTCAGCCATCTTCCCAGTGATCAGCACAAAATATAACCAAAAAAAGACGAATGGAAATTTAGGTTTATAAGTAGAGGACGAGAACAAAAATGGGCAGATGTTATGTTTGGTTTGGTTACATCAGCCCTGGTTTGGTTACATCAGCCCTGGTTTGGTTACATCAGCCCTGGTTTGGTTACATCAGCCCTGGTTTGGTTACATCAGAGTACTGTGCACACTTCTGGGCACTGCACTTTCAAAATGATTGGAAAGAATACGATGTACAATCTCTAGAATGTTATCAGTGCTCTAAGGTTATATAATGAAAAAGCAATTTAGGCTTGTATTCCATAGGATGTGTAAGGTTAAAGACTAGTATTATTTTAGACATTAAATAGATTTGTTAAAGTAGATGGAGAGGAATGTTTTATTGGTGGAGAAGTCCAAAGTCCTCATTCCTGATGACGGGCTTTTTCCAAAACGTCGATTCTCCTGCTCCTTGGACGCTGCCTGACCTGCTGTGCTTTTCCAGCACGACCCTCCACTCTAATCTCCAGCAGCTGCAGTCCTCACTTTCACCAAGTCCAAAGTCTGAGGCAGGTCATTCAGGAGAGAAGTTAGAAAACACTTCTTCAGACAAATGGTGGTAACAGTGTGAAACTCTCTCCCACAAGCTGCGGTTAATGCTGGCCCAGTGATGGTTTTAGTTCTCAAAGTGATAGATTTTTGATTGCCAAATATAATAAGGGATGAGGTGCCAAGGTATGTGAAACAGGCTCAATTACAGGCAAAACATACCAATGAGGTTGGATGGCTTGATCAGCCAGATATTCTAAGTAGTGCTCTAAATTATTTTATAATCGTGTGTGGCTAGGGGTGAGCCATTATACTATTATCATAATATAAATTTAAATATAACTAATTTATGGTAATACAGTAAAAATTGCCAAGATATTATGTGAATATTGAAAGAGTGGAACCACCAGTAATTAGTGTAGGATAACTAATGGAGACTATTATCTGAAGCAAGACAGTGCTAAAGAAATTAATAAAACAAATCACTGTGCGCTGAAGGTTAGGGAATAAGCTAAAATATAGTTTTCTGAAGGTCAGTAGAAAAGAAAATGGAAAAGAGGTTTGAAATGAGGAAATTGTGTGTAATCTCTTCAAAGCAGAGAAAGGGGTAAGCCAAGGAATTATAAACTAGATAGGTTTATTTGAATTATTAGTCCACAAAAACTAAATTTCAAAACACAGAATTTCTTTTAAGTAGATGGAGAAATTATTGAGAAAACTCTGAATGACAGCCCTGTCTTAACCAACATTCAGGAATTAATTGAGGAAGCAACACAGCTGTTAGATAAATCAAACTGTGGTTGAGGTGATTTAGGTAGATTTTCAAAAGTCACCTGTCAAGGTACCATGTGAGAGAATTTTGGGAATAAAAGCTGTGCAGGATAATGGTAAGGATGTGATCACAAGCAGTTGTCAAAAACAACCACCTAACTATTCTAATCCCATGTTCCAGCACTTGGCCCATTGCCTTGTATGGCTTAACATCACAAGTGTACATTAAAACACTTATTGAATGTTATGAGGGTTTCTGCCTCAACCACCCTTACAGGCAGTGAGTTCCAGATTCCCACCATACTCTGGGTGAAAAGGTTTTTCCTCATATCCCCACTAAATCTCCTGCCTTTTATCTTAAATCTATGTCTCTGTCATTGATCTCTCTAGATAGGGAAAAACAACCACAGTCTGTGCAATCTCTCTTCATGACTGAAATTCTCCAGCCCAGGAAACATTCTGATGAATCTTCTCTGCACCTTTTCCAGTGTCATCGCATTCCTCCTAAAATGCAGATTCCAGAACTGCACATAATACTCTAGCTGTAGCCTAACCAATGTTGCATACAGTTACTGCACAACCTCCCTGCTCTTGAACTCTATGCCTTGTGAATAAACTCTATGCCTTATGCCTTCTAAATCATTTTACCTACCTGTTCTGCTATCATAAGGGATAGGTGGACATGCTCACCAAGATCCCTCTGACCCATGTTCTACTGTTCATTTTGAATTCCCTTACCTTGTTTGTCCTCTCCAAGTGCATCACCTCACACTTATCCTTATTGAATTCCATTGCCACTGAGCAGTCCATCTGACCAGCCCATTCATATTTTCCTGTCATCTAAGACTACCCTCCTCGTTATTGACTACCTCACCAATTTTCATATCATCTGCAAACTTACTCGTCAACCCTCATACCTTCAAATCTAAACCACTTATATCTACACCAATGCCCCAATTACTGATCCCCCTATGGAACCCCACTGGAAACGGACTTCCAGTCACAAAAAAACACCTCAGCCATCATCCTCTGCTTCTTGCCACTCAGCAAATTCTGGATCCAATTAGCCAATGTCCTCAGATCGCCGGGGCTCTTATGTTTGTCATCAGTCTGCCATGCAAGATCCTATAAAAAGTCTCGCAGAAATCCCAGACCACAACAAATGCATTGCCCTTGTCTACACATCTAGTAACCTCCCTGAAAAATTCAATTAAGTCAGTCAGACATGACCTCCCCTTAGCAAAACCATGCTGACTGTTCTTGATTAAGCCCTGCATCTCCAAGTGCAGATTAATTTTGTCTCTGACTACTCCATTAATATTGGAGGACTTGAAATCCCATACTGTCATGACTCCATTACTTGTATACTTCTCTAAAATTTGCCTCCATATTTGCTCTTCTCTTTCTGTCTGACTGCTAGAGGGCCTATAGACATTTCCAGCAATGTGATTGCTATTTTTTAGTTTGAAAGTTATGCCCATATGGCTTTATTTCAGGAGCCTTTTAAGATGACATCCCTCCTTACTGCTGTAATTGTTTCCCTGATTGATACTGCAACCCTCCCCACCTCTTTTCCCTCCTTCCCTATCTTGCTTAAAGACCCTATATCGTGGAATATTGAGCTCCAATCCTGCCCCTCTTACAACTATCTCTCAGTGACAGCAATAACAGCATAACCTCATGTTTTAATTTGTGCCCTGAACTCATCTGTCTTTTCCGTCAGACTCCTTGCATGAAATCATCCAATCATTAACCTCCCTTGTACTTCAGCTGGCCCAGAATGTCTATGCCTTCCTGACTCACTTGCTGCCTCTTTTCATTCTAGCCATTCATCTCCACCTGCTGAACCTTCTGTCTGAATTGCACCTCCCCACCCCTCCAAGGTAATTTTAGTCCTCCCCAAAAGCTTTAGCATACCTTCCTACTAGAATACTGATCCCATTCCAATTCAGGTGCAGTCCCTCATCTTGTACAGATCCCACTATTTCCAAAAATCCCAGAAATCTAAAGTCCTCCCTCATGGTACTATCTCTCCAGTCACACATTCATCTGAACTAACCTCATATTCCTACACTCGCTCTCACATGGCACTGGAAGTAATCCAGAAATTACTACCTTTTTGATTTTGATTTTTAATTTATTTTCTAGCTCCCTAAATTCTGTTGGCAGGATCTCTTCTTTTTTTCTACCTATATTATTGGTACCAATATGTACCACAATGTCTTACTTGTTTGTCCTTCCCCACCACCTCCTTCCCCCCCACCCCCACCTCCCCACCAAACCTTCAGAATATTCTGAAGCCATTCAGTGACATATAGGACCCTGGCACGAGGGAGGCAACATACACTCCTGCAGAAATGCCTGTCTGTTCCCCCTTAAAATTAAATCCCTATCACTATCAGTCTGTCATCCTTCTTCCTCCCCTCTTGTGCATTAGACCCAGGATTAGCCATGAAGTTGGCTGACACCAGTATGTTTCTAAGAAAGGGGGATGGCTGTAGATGGTCCTGTTTTCCTCTACTCTGCCTGGTAGTTACCCATGCCCTTTCTGCTGTTTAGTCTTCACCTGCAGTGTGACCACCTCACTGACTGTGCTGTCCATAACATACTCAGTATCACGGATGCTCCTTAGTGACTTCACCTGCAGCTCCAGCTTTGAAATGTGGTTTGCCAGTAGCGACAATTGAACATACTTTCTGCACACATGGTCACTGGGGGCAACTGAAGCTTCTATGATTTGCCAAATTTAATCTACATACAGAACCTTATCTGAACTGACAGAATCTTCCAGAGGGTTTAAAAGTAATTACCAGATATGATTGGCAAAGGCAAATTCCAGCAATAAACTTACACAACAGAGGTGTCAAAAAACTGAAAATAGTTATTTTTTGTGTTAATGAGAATGAATCATAAACCAATCAACTGTCTAAACAGTGTGTAGCATATGACAAGGAGGTGTATAGCGCAGTGTTTTTTTTTGTTCAAAAGCCAACAAGAATATTAAAAACAACAATCATTTTATTTCATAAGGAAGCCATGGGATTTATATATTAAAATAAATGGTATTTCTTTCTGTGGTGAATATTAGCAAACCTAGCATCTGTGAATTTTGGATTGCATTTGGTTTTGGAAAAGAGGTGTCCTATGTTACTGCTAAAGAAATTGCCTTCATCTTGAACAGATAATGGCCATTTTTGCATTTTGTATATTTGCATAACACAGTACAGCTGCATGATTTAGCAAAGAAGAACAAGAAAATTGTATGATCAGATTGAAAAGTAATTGGAATTAATCCAAGACTTTACATTCTACATGACAATACAAACTGCAAAGATAGACTGCCTTCCCATTTTGTCCTTATATTGGAGAAGCAACCTTTTATATTAACATTGTCCATAAACCCATATCTTGGGATCCTCCTCTAGACTGAGGCTGATATGAATGACAAAATTCTTCATCACATCCAATGTACCAGCTCAGTCTTCATCCAACTGAAGAAAAAAGTATTTGAGCACCAGGATCTCAAACATGAGACTCAAAATCATTGTTTACTAAGCAGGGATCCCTGTGTTCCTATATAGTTTGGAGACCTGAACAACATAAGGCAGCTGCCTCAAAGCACTGGAGATGCCCTCACAAAATCTTCCAAATCCAGTGGCAAAAAAAGTATCCAACTGCATTGTCCTCTCCTCAGCTAACTTGTTTGGAATTGAGGTGCTAATCACTCAAAACCATCTCTGCTGTGCAGGACATTTTGTTTGTATGTCTGACACCCAGAGTCCCAAAGCAGTTGCTCTAATTAGAACTCACTTGTGATAGGAGACTCTTTGGAGGATAACAAATTTTTTTAGAGATGTCATTAAAACAACTTACTTATAAAGGTCATACATTCCCATTGATTCACATGAGTCCCTGGGTTGGGACTGACCAAAATAGAGAAGATTCATTAGGGAAGGCAAGAAATACACTGAGAGGCTTCATTAGGATGGAGCAAAGTTGAGGCATAGGAGACCGTGCACAAACTTCCCAATAACTCATCTTCTCAACCTTCCTAGTACTACCTGCCTTACATGTAGTGAAGTCTGCAGATTGCACATTGAACTTATTAGCTATCTCAGAACCCATAGTACTCTACTGGAGGTAGGTCATCATTAATCCTAAAGGACTGACAAGCAAAGGATTATCATCATGTATGAAACTAAATTGGAAGCGGTTATCAACTGCAACACTAGATTTTAATATTGACTTATAGATAAGATTGAAGCCATATCCCATAATTGTGTTAAAAATGATTACGTGTGAATATTTTTCCTATATTTTGTGAATCTCTCTATACCTTAATGGTATCAAAAAACACTTCCGAAGTTCAAAGGCTGAGTTGCATTGTGGTTTACATCGAAACATACATAGAATTCAGATATAGACTAAGTAATCAAGTTTAGAACATGCGATAATTATGTCACAACAAAATCCAGTAAGAAATTCAGCAGCTGACAGGGAAGTGGCAGACAGGGTACTATATGGAGGAATAATTAATTAAAATTATTCTGAAGTTACAAACCAGTGCATGTGGATTTGATCATCCGTGCACTTCACTGAAGATCCAAACTATACCAGGAGCAAGACACGATCAGCATCTTTTGGTCTGTGCTTAAGGAGTGAATTTAGTCGAACCTGAAATTGTTTTGAATGTGGCGATGATCTGAAAATTATTTTAACTTATGAATGTTTAATCCAGTTTATATTTTAAGTGGGTTAATGACGCTAAAGTAGCAGACGCGTGAATATCACCAATGGGTCCAGCACTCATTCACTGCTCTCCCTCATAGTAACAGTATTGCGAAAGAAAGGATTATGATCCGAAAATGCCTTTTCCGTTACAAATGTTAATTGCTTGCAAAATCTATTTTCAGACAATAAATTCAAAGGATTAACCAATTACTGCCCAACACAAGGGCTGTACCGATTTAAAAATAGTTCATATTTGATAAAGTGTGAATGTGTGAACGTCGAGTTTCCCCCTGAAAGTGTTCAGTGCAGCGTTGAGTGCACAGCGGCCCGCCTTCGGTTACCTATTGCTTTCAGTAATAATTAAACATAAAGGACAGTATTTATTGGCTCACTCACACCGAGAGTTGTACCACGGCCTTTAAACTTGAACCACGGGGGTGGTGGGAGTTCCCGCAGTATCAACTGGTCATTTTCTCTTTGGAAAGCGGGATTGAAATCCAGCCTGCAGGGTTTGGCTCAGGCAGGGAGATGCAACCAACTTGGCTCACCGAAATTCCCAGATAATCTGGAGAAACAGGAGAGAGAGTTTGGATCATACATTCATTTTTAGGAAGTGAAATCAAAACTTACAAACGCAGATGTAACCCTGGCGAGGGAGCAGAGATGACACTGCCAGACCTCATCCTGGGGCTCCCCGCTAAGTGTAGATTGCATCAGTAACAGGAAGGTACAAGATTCCGGTCCTGTTGATCTCAAAGACTTGATTAATGCTTCTATCTTAGTGCGTGTGTGCGCGCGTTGGATTCCGTTCAGAATACTCTGCAAATGTGATTTCGATCATTGTTTTTTTGTTTCTTCCCCCCCCCCGAAGTTGCCCACCAGTGGTGCAGGTCAGATCCGGAGCACTGGCTTTGACCATGAGTGAGCGGCAGACCAACGTGAACAGCCTGTTCCTGAACGAGGAGTCAGGAAAGCGGAGCGCCGCGGACAGCCGAGTACAGCGCTTCCAGAAGGCGGTGCGCAGCCGAGCTGGAAGAGCAAAGAAGAGCTTGAGCAACATCAGCCGCCAAAGTGTGCTCAGCTTCGTCAAGAAAAATGCCTTTGTCCTTTTAACTATCTTTGCGGTCATTCTGGGTAAGAAATTCGGCTACGTATGATTCTATAAGAGGCGGCTAATCATGTTCTGGACACATGACAGTCTGGGTTTTATCCAAATTACACAACAAATAAAAACAGCTTGACCAAAGTTGATATACATGTTAAAAATCACACAACACCAGGTGAGAGTGATTTTTAATTTTGTACACCCCAGCCCAACACCGGCATCTCCAATCATGACTGCATTTAATGTGATCTCTTAAAGAAAACTCTTAACGGTTGATTCAATATATTCAAAAATATGGCCAAAAGGCCCAGCCAAATTCCTTTTGAGAACAGATCCATCAGCAATGGTTTGGCCTCCCACAACTTCTCCAGATGACAAGTTTAGCTCCACATTCCCCTAACCTACCTGTAGCATTTCACACAAATGTTCATGATCCTGGTAGGAAGAGACTGTTAAAGCATTGCAGGGAAATAGCTCAGCACAGTTCAAAACATTTAGTTTTGCACCATCTGGATAAAAGCTGGAATATAAGCATTCTCTTTGTTTCAAAAGGATATGAGCACAACTTTTCTCATGCAGTCTTCTGACTTGGAATGACAGTTTGTTCAACAGTGAACCTTTTAGAAGACAATGTTACCCTCTAGTGACCAATATTCTCGATTTGGACCAAAAGATGCCTACATACATTTGTACTACAGCTCATGCAATCCAGTGCTTATTAATACAGTGTTGAAATTTTCATTGATTTATCTTCTACAAACATATGACTTTCTTAATCAGTATGACACACCACTTTTCCACATTACGCTTCTCTTTGGCTCCTTACTAATCGTGTTAGACCCATGTTGAAGTACAACTGCTATATGTTGGTCAACTTACATTAAAGGTACTTGGTTGGAACTCAACAGAAATCCCCTCGATCTTTCACCATAATTTTGATAAGCCCTCAGCAGGTCCCACTCACAAAGACCCAGAATCTCAGTTGAAACTGACTGACGGTGCTACTTCTTTCAACATTCCACTAATTTCCAACTGAAGTTACAAGTTCAGACTAAACAAACCCCCCCCCCCCACAACATTGACCTTTAAATCTATATCTGCTAGATTGCTCTGCAATATTCCTTGATTCAACAATGCAGAATAGTCTGTACTTCATAGCTAAATATTCAAGTGGCTGACCCTAATGGAAAGGAAGACTTCATCTGCATCTGTGAAAACTTTAATCTAGCATCTTTTGATGGAGCAGAATGGAGACATATCTTTATCTATCCATACTATTATTGACCTGGAAGTGCATGATTAGCAGTGTAGAGGGGATCTGACTTTCCATCAAATTGTACAAGGTAAAAACAATGACTGCAGATGCTGGAAACCAGATTCTGGATTAGTGGTGCTGGAAGAGCACAACAGTTCAGGCAGCATACAAGTAGCTTCGAAATCGACGTTTCGGGCAAAAGCCCTTCTTTTATTTGACGTTTTGGGCAAAAGCCCCTCATCAGGAATAAAGGCAGTGAGCCTGAAGCGTGGAGAGGTAAGCTAGAGGAGGGTGGTGGTGGGGAGAAAGTAGCATAGAGTACAATGGGTGAGTGGGGGAGGGGATGAAGGTGATAGGTCAAGGAGGAGAGGGTGGAGTGGATAGGTGGAAAAGAAGATAGGCAGGTAGGACAAGTCTGGACTTTTGCCTGAAATGTCGATTTCGAAGCTACTTGGATGCTGCCTGAACTGCTGTGCTCTTCCAGCACCACTAATCCAATTTCCATCAAATTGTGCCTTGCCTGACCTGATACAATTTGGTGATGACTACAGAGATTAACTCTCCAGTAATTAGGTTATATGAAATCAGGATGTGTTTGGTGAAAGAGTGGTAAGGGAAATTGACTTTGTCTTCACTATGCTAAGGATGAGATTGGCCTGCTTGTTAGGACAGTAATGTTCCTTTGTCAGCACTCACATCCATCATATGAATACATAATCAAACATATTAGTATATAATCATATACCTATGGTATATTCCAAAAGGTACATGCGTGTAACTACATTGCAACAGCCATATAAACATTTCCTACAGAAATTGAAAATATCCACACTTATCACCAACAGATAATTCTGATCTATCCATGTTGGTTTCCAGGGTTAATATAATCACTGATCTGTGTAGCATCACCATTTGGTGCTGCATGTCACAAAGTTCATTCTGTGGTGGGTAAGTACTTGAGTTTGTGGTTTCAGTCCCTCTCATAAGCAATCTGAGCAGTTTATTTTTTTATGGAAGTTAGTTTATGTGATAATTTCTACCTGTAGAATTATAGAACTCCACACTGTAAGAATGAAACTCCATCATTATCTGCAAGAGATCACTGTCTTATGCAAAAGCACTTCTTCAGTCTCTCTGAAGTTGGACCCACTTAACAATGGATGGAACAAAGCTTGGTTTAAATAAGAAACTGCTTTATTCTAAGTAAAGTGAAGCAACAAAATCGAATGATCAGAATTCACCTAATGTTACGAAATAAGGAACACACATTACCTTTGCTCACTGTGGTTATTTTAGTTAAGTAAAACAGAATAATCAGTGTGTATGCTGTCCTATAGCTCAGGGTAGATCCTGTCTCCCCATAATCTTTGACTTTCAATCTTCCACAAAGTTCTGTGTTCTGATTTATAAAAAAGCTTGTTTCATTGATGAACACACAGTAAAGGCTCCTTCAATCTTATAGCATCATAGGGCAAGCTGCACCACCCAGACAGGCTACTGTTACTGTCTGGAACAATGATTGTTTGTTGATATATTGCTCCTCTTTTATGCGTGTTTCTGTTTTCTACATCTATGTAATAATGTTACCCTCAAATCATTCACTTTAAAAATGAATTATTTTTTCAATTTATGCAGAAAAATTCAGAACTTGTAAACAATAGCAATTGTGGTGGAAGATGGGAACAAAGGCTGCACCTGGGAGTTGGGAGCAGAATCTGAGAAGGAGAATCACTGCTCGGGAGTGGAGGCTGGGCCTTAGAAGCTGAAGTTGGTAGTCAGAATAATTGGAGTTTGGGGTTGGACAGTGGAACAGAACTGGTGTATGGAAAGGATCATGCTTTAGGAGAGGAGACTTTGAGTTGGGACCAGAGCCAGAGAGGGATAAAGATCAGGAGAAGAAACCTTTAACAGAGGATTGAAATTCTGAAGAGGTGCCAATGTCAGGTGTGATGGATCAGGGGTCAGGAATGGTAGTGACATTGGTGGGTGTGGGAGGAATCAGGACAGATACCTCGGGAGAAGGATCACTCATTTCAATAGAAATAAAAGAAAAAGAGATGTAAAGTTGGTTGCTAAGCTTCTTACTGTTGCTGTATCACTTTCCTCGCACCTTTGACTCTCAATTTTTCCATATTACCCCAGTTGAACTATCTGCTAGGCTGATATACTATCCCCCTGCATGTTTATCTCTCATTTCACCTGAATCCAATCCACATTTTCATCTGCTTTCCCTTGAACATCTAAAGGAAGCTGACACACACCTTCAACCTCAACCCTGCTCTTCCCTGCTTTTCTTCACTTCCCAGTCTCTTTCCCAGCTTTAATTGCTTTCAAATTTCAACTTGTTTTATTTAAAAAAATCAACGAGGTATGAACTACCCATCTTTCTTTCTATTTGTTTTTAATTTGATCTTCCACTTCAGAGATGGTTGAGGTAAGTATCTCAGATACAAATAAGTGGTAACAAAAACCTTTTCTGTTAGTAAAGCACACGATAAAATTATGACTTCATCTCAAGTAATTTTTGAAAATTTAAACAATATTACTGGAGAAAAACACAATCTCTCTCATTCCTTTAACTTATCTCTCAGTTTAATGCTCTTTCTAAAGTTTTTGGACTACAAATGAAAAATAGGTAAAAACAATGACTGCAGATGCTGGAAACCAGATTCTGGATTAGTGGTGCTGGAGGAGCACAGCAGTTCAGGCAGCCTGAACTGCTGTGCTCTTCCAGCACCACTAATCCAGATACAAACGAAAAATGCTGACAGGCATGTCACCAGAACACTTATAATTTTCTTCTATTTTTCTCACTCTCTTTATTTCTCCCTCTTACACAGAGTTTAAACACACTGAATTTAATGTATCCTCCAGTAAAGCTTTTGAGATTCAGCCTCCCGTTTTATAAAACTATTTGAAGAACTGCTACTGAGCAGAAATTTCTAGAAGCTAGGCAAAATTGTTCCATTGCTACATCTGGCCAAAAAGATATACAATCCATCCTGCAAGACCAAATATACTTTCATACTCAGACCGGACAACAGAATTCAACTCAAGAGTTATAGTTCATGGCAGTCAAAGTCAAGTTAGGATATTTGAAAAGAATCTAAAGCCAAGTAAAAACTGAAATGAAGACATTTAAAAAGTGCAAAAGAAAGTTGATTGGATGAGTTTGATTTTGTTTGTGTTAACTATGGAATTTTAGAATTTTCTGTTCTCATTGTTTGACAATTTCAGTTCCTGCGAAAATTATGGCCAATTTTAATAAAATTCAGAAATCATTTCTTTCAGAATCTAGAAAAAAATCCAGGCCCTTTCTGGAGAAGCAGGTCCTCGGTACCAGAACAGATTTTTTTTTAGATTCCCTACAGTGTGGAAACAGGCCCTGCAGCCCAACAAGTCCACACCGACCCTCCGGAGAGTAACCCACCCAGTCCCATTTCCCTCTGGCCAATGCACCCAACACTATGGGCAATGTTACAGGAGCTTTCCTAATAGACTGCTCTATCAATAGAATTCACAGTTGCACCAGTTCGCAATTTCTTGGCATCTGGTGCCTTGTAATGTACAGAAGATGATCTAAGTAGTCTAATCTGGATTTAGTGCTTAACCATGGTTACAAATACCTTTTTTAAAACTTTGGAACAGTAAATTTCTCCACAATATCACCCTCAATCTATATCTTTACATATATAATACCTATATCTATATCTATAATAGATTGCTCAGAGCACAGAGAATAAAGCTCTTCCATCCCTAATATGAATAGCAATGGGATCATTCAAAGTCCAAAGTAATTTATTTTCCATTGAAGTATGTGAATTTGAGATATCCTGAATCACTTAATTCACAATTCTAAATATGTTTATTATTAATTTACATAAACTCCACATCACAGAAACAAACCATTCAGATCAATGTATTTCTGCACCACATAAACTTTTTTCCCATATCCTTTCATCCAACCTTATCAGTATATCTTTCCATTCTTTACTTACCTAACTTCCTCCCAATACATCTACTTATCTCAACTACACCATATAGAACATAGAACAATATAGCGCAGAACAGGCCTTTCGGCCCTCGATATTGCGCTGACCTGTGAACTATTCTCAGCTCATCCCCTACACTATCCAAAAATCATCCATGTGCTTATCTAAGGATTTTTAAAATCTCCCTAATGTGGCTGAGTTGACTCCATTAGCAGGTAGGGCATTCCATGCCCTTACCACTCTCTGAATAAAGAACCTGCCTCTGATATCTGTCTTAAATCTATCACCCCTCAATTTGTAATTATGTCCTCGCATACAAGCTGACTCCATCATCCTAGGAAAAAGTTTTTCACTGTCTACCCTATCTAATCCTCTGATCATCTTGTATGTCTCTATCAAATCCCCCCTTAGCCTTCTTCTTTCCAATGAGAACAGACCCAAGTCTCTCAGCCTTTCCTCATAAGACCATCCCTCCAGACCAGGCAACATCCTGGTAAATCTTCTCTGCACCATTTCCAATGCTTCCACATCCTTCCTGTAATGGGACGACCAGAACTATACACAATATTCCAAGTGTGGCCGCACTAGCGTTTTGTATAGTTGCAGCATGATATTGCAGTTCTGTAACTCAATCCCTTTACCAATGAGAAATGACAAACAGCAGTGGTCCTGAAACAGATCCTTGTGGCACACCACTAGTAACTGGACTCCAGACTGAATATTTTCCTTCAACCACCACTCGCTGCCTTCTTTCAGAAAGCCAGTTTCTAATCCAAATTCTAATATGGTAGTGTATTCCACATTCTTATCACTCATTGAGCACAGAAGTTTCTTTTGAATTCTCTAATTAATTGGTGACAGCTTTTTGTTAAGACCTTAAAGTTTTGGACTGTCTTTGGTAGAAACATTTTATTTATGTCTACTCTATTAAACCTTTTCTGAACCTTAGAGACCTCAAACATGTGTCCACATGTCTATTGCTGCCAAATAGCTGAAAATTAGATTTGGAAGGACAGTCAGACCCTTAGTTCTGATTTTCATGCAACACACTTCAAACACGTTAAAGTTATTATTCATCTTTAATATTTGAAAGGACTGCATCAAGGAACGGCAACAAGATGATATTCTCCATATCGACCCCTTCATCTCTTCCCACCTCCTGTATTCCCCCTGACCCATTCTCTTTCCCTTCTGCTCGTATTTGTGTCTCTGAAAAATGATGACTTTTAGGTTTCTAAACTCTTCTTTTTTTGTCTCAAGTTTATTAATTAATACAGAAAGTCACGAGCATTATTATTCTGTTTACCCTGATATTTTGCAGGAAACTGAGTTTATTTTGGCTTTTTGGCAGGTATAATTCTAGGGTTTACCCTCCGTCCCTACAAGCTGTCCTATCGTGAGATTAAGTATTTCTCTTTCCCGGGTGAGTTGCTGATGAGAATGCTGCAGATGCTGGTGCTGCCACTCATTGTTTCCAGTCTGGTTTCAGGTAAGAGGGTTTAAACTATTACCGATGTCAATCAAAAATAATGTCTAGAATGTTTGTAAGGCTTTATAAAATACAGGGTCTCTAATTTCAAACCATAATGACAATCAAAGAATTTATGGAGATGAAGTAATGCAGAAGAAGCAATGATTAGACAGGGATAAAGTTTTACTTCTGCAAAATGTGTTTCATAAGATAATAAATCATGCAGATGGAGGGAAAAAACAAGGCCAAGGGGAAAATGTTAGAAGCCAAACTGCAAATTACAACAGTGAAGAAAGTTCTCAGAGTACAACGGGACCTTGATCAGATGGGCCAAAGGGCAGATGGAGTTTAATTCAGATAGATATGGGTTGTTGCATTTTGGTCAGGCAAACTAGGGCAGGATTTATACAGTTAGTAGCAGGGCCTTGGGGAGTGTTGCTAAACAAAGAGACCTTGGCGTGCAGATGCATAGTTCCTTGAAAGTGGAGTTTCAGGTAGACAGCATAGTGAAGAAGGCATTTGGTACTCTTGCCTTTACTGGTCAGTGCATTGAGTATAGGAGTTGGGATATCATGCAACGGATGTCCAGTACATTGGTGAAGCTACTTTTAGAATACTTCATACAATTCTGATTTCCCTGGCCTAGGAAAAATGTTGTTAAACTTTAAAGGGTACAGAAAAGATTTACAAGGATGTCGCTGCAACTGAAGGGTTTGAGCTACTGGGAGGGGCTGAATAGGCTGGGGCTGTTTTCCATGGAGTGCTGGAGGCTGAGGGGTGACCTTATAGAGGTTTATAAAAATCATGAGGAGCATGGCTAGGGAGAATTGCCAAGGTGTTTTTCCCAAGGTAGGGGAGTCCAAACCTGGAGGGCACAGGTTTAAGGTGAGAGGGCAAATATTTAAAAAGGACCTTAGGGGCAACTTTTTCATACAGAGGGTAGTATGAATATGGATTGAGCTGCCAGAGGGCATGATGGAGGCATTTACAATTGTAACATTTAAAAGGCTTTTCAATGGGTATATGAATAGGAAGGGTTTAAAGAGATATGGGCCAAATGCTGGCAAATGGGACTGGATAAGTTTAGGATATCTGGTCAGTTCAGAGGAGTTGGACCAAAGGGTCTGTTTCCGTGCTGTGTAACTCTATGACTCTATGACAACAGGAACCCCATCAATAAGAATGAAACAGTAATCAAGACCAGCACCATCAAAAAGCAAGGAACCGAACATGGAGAAGCGAGGGACATTATACTGAGAATATGAGAAACAGAACAAGTAGGGAGTCACCATGGGATAGCCTGATCTGCAGCTCGAATTATGAGTTCCAAATCAGGAGTTACTTTTACATGTCAAGTTACAGAACCAAATTGAGCTAGTGAATAAACTTCTGGAAAGAGGAGAAGAACAATCTGAATTCATGGTATACTAGAGACCAGAGAGTGCACAAGAAAGCGTAGTATAAAGACTTGTAGACACAGTTCAAGAATTATATTTTAGAATATTAAAGCGATAGATCTTCAGAACAGTTATTGTGGAATTACTCCTGATGCTACATTTCGGAATAGATAATATATATTAATGGATGATTGGAGAGATAATACTGAAAAAGAAAGGGTCCATGACTCTGGGACAAGCTGTGGCAGAGAGAACCATTCATGTGGGTCAATCTTCAGTGTATCTGTACTGGTATCAATAATCTTACAAAAATGTAAATAGAACTCTGGGGAGTATTTCAAGCAGTGACCTGGGTCAGGGTCATTCAATGTTGTGACATTTTTGGAGCAGTTGGAAGTGTGGCAATTGTTGTGATCATATGGGCTTTCAGTTGAAATCCTTAAGTTCCCAATTCTGATTAACAACAATATAAACCATCATTGTTTTGACCATATGTTTGCTAAAGAGGTGACTGCACGTCAGCAGAGTGAAGCATGTATTCCCGTTAGCAGTGACAGCTGTACATATTGCCAGGGAACTCAAAGTCCAGTCCTAAGCTCACTGGGCACAGATTTGGGAATCTGAGTATTAGTAGACTGCAGGAACATTACCTAGCATGACAGAATAGAGGTGAACAACCAGAACGTGTATGGGATTTTGTAGTTTTGGATATAATATCAAGAAAATTCTCTCTTGCATTACACTTGTTGCGTTATCCTGGGCTAGCCGTCTCAAAATGTACTATTGATGGTAGCTTTGTACAGTTTGATTGCATAACTATTTGAGTTCTATACTTTTGTGACTTTGTACATATTTTCATTTCCAGTAGGACATTCTATTCTTTGATCTCTGTATAAACATGGAGCAATGATTGGAGGGTTTTTTTTAAATATTGAGGGGACTGTCATTAGGAGAATATCTGTTTATGTCACAGCCATTGGAAGGTTAGATAGATTCTGTTTAATTATGTATTGATTTTGTTTAGTCAGGTGAAATTTAACTTTCAGCTGCTGGAGTTAGACAATTATTCTAATACTTTTCATATTCCAGGTTCAGTATCTCTCTGCGCTGATTATTCTCTGAGTTAAACAGAAACAGGCTCCTTGCAGTTTTCCAACAAATGCTAACTTTTTTTTCGTACAAGTTTATCAGTACTTTGGACTGAGTATCTGCTTGTCTCTGTTGTCACTTGCAAGCAGTATGGATTCAGGCTTGCTCCATTCAGCTGAGATTATCTTGGGAAACATATTTGTCTAGTTCTTCTCAGGCTGTACTAGAAGACTCCATAATTGCCAAGCTCGATAGGTCAGATAACTTATCATTGTTGGAAAGAACATTGTCGGAATTGTACATGCGCACATCCCAGCTGCCCTTCCTGTTACAGCAACGGTTCAGGGTTTTTTCTCTTCCCGTCTATTCATTACAGACTGATAATATGCATTACATGAGTAATGAGTGATTTTCAAGAGGAGCAAATAGAAGCTCCTAAACACTGAAGGATCTTCAACACCTCACAGTTCCCTCTTTTTTAAATAAAATCATGACATTGCTGCAAATGCTCAGGCAATCTGGAGAGGAATACAGAGTTAACGTTTCACATAAATGACCTTTTGTCTCTTTTTTTTTCCCACCATTCCTTTGACATAACTTTGCCTTAATGGCAGCATTTTTACCTCTGAATTAAAACGTGTTCAGTTCAGAGCTCCTCTCCAAGCATTTGAACCTTGACTAACATTTCATTGCAGCACTGAGGGAATCACAGGTTCAAGGGTTGGAATATTAAATTAATATCTGTCAGTTCAAATGGGCATAGAATATATAAAGTGGCACTATTCAAAGGAGAACAAAATGCCTAGCATTCACCCCACAAACAATATCAACAAACACATTACATGGTCACTTACCTCTGAATTCTCAGGGGCCTTGTTTTGCTGTTTGTCTGATACTTAAGCTAACAAAACAAACTAAATTACAACAAAGTCAATTGGCAGTTAGGATGTTAAAGGTATTAGTTAAATGCAGTTTTTTTCTTGCCAGTGAAAACTTTTACATAGAAGATTTCATACACCTCACTGGTTTCTTCGCTTGTTTCCAATTAGTCACCTTGCAGGAAAGAATAAAATAAAACAGTCACTTTTTTAAAATTCACTCCCCAGTGGTATCAAGCCTGGGTTTTGCATTCTGTCTTGTCTAATGTACTTTTGTACAGTGTGGTCTAACATATTAGTTCCTAGCCGCGGTTGACTAACTCAGAATCCAGATGTGGTTATATACATTTCTGATAAATAAATAGAAATAAGAAATAAGCAGCATTGCTTGTGGTCAGGGAATAGGGTTAGGGTTATTCATGTTTACTTTGTTGACTGGATTTAATGTTCACCTGGCATGTTTGGAGGTGAGGGGGAGTGAAAATCTAGCTGTGGCTTTCCCACCTGCTACTCATCTGCCTCGGAGCTGCCTGAACCTTTATAGCGACGGGGGAGCAGGTACGGGTGGTCTACACATCCCAGATCTATTGAGGCATTTAGAGGCCCTCATCTTACTGCCTGTCTTTTACCCACAATGGGAGGGAGGCCTACACCACTAGGGAATGTGCTATAACTGCGCAGGCTGGTGCCGAGTGAGGATAGGGGGGAGACCTGCTTTTGGAGGTCCTGCAGCCCTGTTCGAAGCATCTCCCCTCCTCACAGAAATGTTATTCCCTCCCTTTTAACACTGGAACCTGCCTCTTGAATCTAGAGCCCCATCCCCTCACTGCTTTTGCTGGGTTCCTTGGCATGGTGGGGTTGCATGCAGGCCCGTACATGACCACTGCTCCTGGCTTGGACTGTAGAGTTGCCCGCAATCTCTAATGCAGGACATCCTCCTGGGAAAAGGGTTGAAGTCTCACTTTAAAGCAATTTGCAATCCAGTGTTAACCTATGGGCAGCTAATGGCATTGTAGATGGATCTCCACCAACCTTTCATCTGGGCCAGGAGGCAGGGACTGAGGTGCCCTGTAAAATCCAGCTCACTGGATGTATTTGGACTGTGATCAGTTTGTTCACAAAATGGTAAAATAAAAAGCATGACTGGTGAAGGTTTTTTGATGTTTGGATGTGCTTTACTTCCTTGTTACTGCTTACTGGTGTCATGTGGAAATGACATGTGCTGCAGTTAGAAACAACATTCTAACACTATAGAAGCATTAGCAACATTGTACAGAGAGAGGAGCCATCATTTGTAGTCAGCTCAAGGGATCAGAATGACCATTGCAGGCAAGCAGAAGAAAGTGAACCGATCTAATGGCATTGGCAATGGGCAACCTTTGCAAACTTTGGACAAAAACCTGGGCTCAGATTTGATAAATTCACAACTTAAACTGGCAAAAGAGAAAGGCAGCAAAGTTTCACACTGAATAGTGGTAAATATTTGACAAGAAAATGTCCTTTGAAGTATATTTACCTGTGTTGTATTTAAGGCATTTTCACCTAGAAGGAGGTCCTTTTGCTGAAACTGAGGCTCTACATCCACACTTGTGGCTAGTTACTGACTTCACTTGGACAGTACTGCTTTGAAAACTCTGTGTGTGTGTGTGTGTGTGTGTTTCTGATTATTCTGTAATTTATGCACACTCTACTAATAATAACAAGGATGATGGTTGTGGTTCTTGGACATTGGTTATCTCAGCTACAGGACATTTCTTCAAGAGTTCCTCAGGTTTGTGTTCTAGGCCCAGTCATCTTCAGCTGCTTCATCAATGTTCGGCACCATTTATGACTCCTCAGATACTAAAGCATTCCATGTCCAAATGCAGCAAGTCTTGAACAATATGGAGGTTCCGGGCTGACAAATGGCAAGTAACATTCATACCACAGAAATTCCAAGCTATGGCCATCTTCAACAAGGGAGAATGTAATCATCACCCCATCACCCATGATCAATGACATTACCATAACTGACAACATCCTGGACTAACTGTGAAAGGATTATGGCCACAGACCTAGGAATCTTGCAATGAGTAATTCATGTTCTGACTCCCCAAAGTCTGTCCACCATCTACAAGGCACAAGTCAGGAGCATAATGGAATACTCCCAACTTGCTTAGATGGGTGCAGCTCCATCACCACTCAAGAAGGTTGACACCGTCCACGACAAAGCAGCCTGCTTGATTAGCATCACTATCTATAAACTTTCACTCCCTCCATCACTGATATTTGGTAATAGCTGTGTGAACCATCTACAAGACGCACTGCTGAAATCCTCCAGCGCTCATTACATAGCACCTTCCAAGTCTACAATCACTACCATCTAGAAGGACAAGGGCAGCAAATACGTGGGAACACCACTGTCTGCAATTTCCCCTCCCAAGCCCCTTTCCATTATGGCTTGCAAATATATTACTCAGCGTTAGTCAGTTAAAATCCTGGAACTCCCTCCCTCATGTGGGTCTACCTACAGCAAACTGACTACAGTTCACCACTCCCTTCTCAAGGGCAACTAGGAATGGGCAATAAATGTTGACCAGCCAGCAATGCCCGCATCTTATAAATTATATTGTTTAAATATCGTACAAATTACTGTATTAGTTTAGGAGCCATTCTATAGCAGATTGATTCCTGTTATTAAAATATTCCAAATGTAACTAATGTGGTATAGGTTTTAGCTCAAAAAGGCCGTATTGTTAAGCAAACCCAGATAGATTTGGGAAGAAAAAAAGAAGATGCATTTCTATTTTGTTAAAATTTATAACCCTGTACTTGGTGAGGATATCGGAATAGCACTGAACTGAAAATTACTCTTCTGTCTTGCTAGATTGTGCCAGGGACTATATGGGCTGTCTGCCATATTCTTCTGATCTCAGTCCAAAATTAGTGGGCGTATTTATAAATGAAATAATTGCATAAAATTAAAAGCATATAGAAACTAACTGGTGTGAGAAATTAAATTTGCAAAATATTCAAAAGTCCAAATCCAGATTATTTTAATGAAAGCTCAGGGGAAGCAGCATTAAGCAGTGACCTCTGTGTGCTTAATTCGAGAGGCCAGTGTAGTGCAAGCAATGGGAAATCTGAGCTAAGTCCCACAGTTGTAGTAGCATTCTAGTATATATTGCTGAGGTCTTGCACCTTCCTTTTCGGCTCTCTCTACCTGAAGGCCGCTGATTGGTGATAAAGTCCTTACCTAACCATGGCAAAATTCCTGTGATTGTTTATTACAGGTAGGTTGAGAAGGCAGGCCACAAATTTATTTCAGCTGGTGAAATAACTCCACAGACACTAGTATCCCATCACCAAGAGACCTTTCATTTACACATGGAGAGTCCCTGACACTAATCCAGCTCCCTCCGAGGCAGTTTTCAGAGTGAACAGAATGTCTGACATTCCTGTTTATTTTTTTTTTGTTTTTTTTTTCTTTAGAGTCCTTGCACGTCAGCACACACAGAGTCACAGTCACACACTGATCCAATTTCCCAGAAGGGGGGAAAACACCCAAGTGGCCAGTGACAAGCAGTGGCCCTTCACATCAAAGGGCAATTCTCCTGTTTATATTTTTTTTCTTTTTGCTGTGTGATCAATCACTCCTGTTTTCTATTTTTTCTTTCTTTTTTCTTTTTTGTTTCTTAACTCCCACACTACCGCCTAACTGCAGTAGTGCTTATTTTTTCCCCAGCATCCATGGTGACATTCCTGTTTATAGCTGTCAGCCAGGGCTCCCTGATTGGACCAGATTAACAGCCCCAATCAGGGAACTTCTTTTTTTATGAGGTCCGCCTGACTGACCTCATTACAATTACTCCATTCTTCACCCTTTGAGCTCCTCCTGCAGTTTTAGCACTGGACCAGGTTCTTCCAACTCTGTTTTGGGTGGTGTGTAATGCACAGTAGCTCGTCTCTTGAATCCAGACTGATTCGGAAGAAATTCATTCTCCTCTTCAGGTGGTAAAGATGTCAAAGTGGTGACAGCTGTGTTCATCTCAGATTTCAACCTGACCGAGAGGGAGAATCCACAGTTTCTGGAACATTTGGAAACAATATCGAGCAGTCAGGCTTGTTTTATTCCCACACCATTTGCAAGTTTGCAGCTTTCATATGATCCTGTGCTTGTTCAGGACCATTGCACCACTACCTAAACTTTATACATCACTGGACTGAACCTCGCATCGACTGTGTCTCTTACCCATTCAGGGCCACTCCCATGGTTCCTCACCAAACTCTGTCCCCTGAAGTAAACTGTTTCTCTCACTTAGCAGAGTCTTGTGTCCAGCACTGGTGCTCCTGATGCTGTTGCACCCTGCATCCCAAGTCCAGGATTTAACCTGGTGCTGAATGTACTTCCCATTACCAACTCTGCTGGAGCTATCCCTGTTGTTGTATGAAGGGTGGTCCTATAATCAAACAGGTACCGGGACAGTTTGGTATCTGGTGAAGCTTAGGCTATTTCTTTAAGACTGCCTTCAAAGCTTGGACTGCTGTTTCTGCCAGACCATAGGATGACAGATGATATGTAGCTGTCCCTCCATGACAAATACCATTCAATTTTAGGAAATTCCCTGCTGGTAAATGATGACTCGTTATCTGTGACCAACACTTTTGGGAGTCTATGCAATGCAAAAGATGTGCACAGTTTTTCTGTTGTCTTCTCCATGTTTGACAAACAAATGCTATGCACTACCAGCCATTTTGAGTGGGCATCCATAATGAATAAGAATATTGAGCCCGTGAAAGTACCTGCATATGTAACTTGAGTCCTGGGTTTACCCTGCCGTTTCCATGAATGTGGGGGATCTGCTGGCAGTAATGTTTGTCCTTGTTGGCATTGCCCCACCAATGCAGCTACATCAGCATCCACTCCTGGCCACAAGGCATAACTCCTTGCCAACGTCTTCATTTTGGAACCCCTTGGATAACCCTGGTGAAGTGCAGCCAGTATCTGGCGGCAATCTTTGCTTGGGACAATCACTCTTGATATCCATAATAAAATGCCGCCCTCTACTTTGATCTGGTCTTTCCTGATCTGAAAGGTTTCAAATCTGGCTGTGATGGCCTTTTGGTTTCTCCTATCACCACCGGCTGTTTCAGTTTTGCCAGGCTCGAGAGCAGTTTGATAATGTCAGCTGTGACTGAAAGTGTGTTCAGAAAATGTAAAACCTATATTGTGATCCGTTTGACCCAGGCTTGGTTTTGTTTTGGAGTTTTGCTGTGGGCTGACCTAAAGTCCCTCTGATTAGGACATGTCCTGAGTGAGGATATGCAATTGCCTTCACTCAAGTAGTGTTCCCCAAGTTCAGTCAGACTGGCAAGGATGTCTATTTCCATTGGAATACCTTGCAACTCAACCTCCACATGCCACATTTTCCAATAATCAAGGCAGTTGTAGCGCCTGTTGGAGACCAGTTGGGCTTCAGTTAGTAGGTGCTTTTGCATGGTCACGTCATTAACCCCATATACCAAACTGTCTCTCAGCATCTCATTAAGGGTTCATACAAGTCACATGTCTCTGCCAATCAACTTACTTTAGTCAAAAACCCAATACGGATTCCCCTGATTCTCGAGTTGCTGAGTAAAACCAATAGCGTCTCAGAATTAGATGAGGCTTGAAGTCGTAATATTCCTTAACTAAATCCATCAACTCTTGAGATATCTGGGGATATTCAGGGAATATTAGGCTCCTAGTAACTGAAAAACTGCGGGTCCACAAGCTGCCAGGAGAACTACTCATTGCTTTTCATCTGCCCTGATGTCACTTGCCCAGAAAAAATAACACATACTTTTGACATATTGGGCCCAGTCTTCAATGGCAGGCTTGAACAAGTCAAGCTTCCCAAATAACGGCATGGTATCAGAAATGCTTACCCCAACTCAAAGGCTGTTGTGTGCAACTTTCTTCAGGAGTGTGCTTTTCTCTTGTCGCCACAAAATAACTCAATAGAGGCTGGTGTCACCAAGTCACCCTTTATTTATATGTGCATGGTACATAACATTGACCCGTCTAGCACAGAGTGAACAAGATGTCTGACACTCCTGTTCTTTTTTTTTAACGTTCACGAGACAAAGGAACTAATTCATAAAATCACAGATTATTTAATGTGTTACATTTTGCTGCTGTTAACCCAGCTGGCTATTGTAGAGAGTGAACTAACTCCACAGAGGTCAGTATTCCATCACCAAGTCACCCTTTATTTACACCTGTATACTACTTGACACTGTTTCATGAGTTTCATGAGATCCAGCTCTCAGAGAGACAGAACCTCTGACAGTCCTGGTTTTGATCTCAGAGTGAACAAGATGTCAGACATTCATGTGTTTTTTTGTCTTCTCTTTTTATTTCTTTTCCCCCAACACTACCGCCTAACAGCGGTGATGCTTACTTTTCCCCAGCACCCGTGTCGTGTGTGTGCAGGTGTAGGACACACTGAAGAATAACGAGGGTGTAAATCTTTATTCATTTCCCACCACTAGGAAACGGTAGAGTGGCCAGTGACAAGCAGTGATCAAACAGTGAAGGGGAGGGCAGGGATTAAATCAAAAAAGAGTTGGAGGGGGAAATAATACACTCCACTCCCTGCGGTGCCCACCTCGCCCTGAAAGTCTCAAGAGTGTTGGTGGACACCACGTGCTCCTTCTCCAGGGACACCCGGGCTCTGAGATAACTGTGGAAGAGGGACAGGCGATTGGCCCTAACAGCCCCCTCTATGGCCCGCTGCCTGGACCTGTTTATGGCCAGTTTGGCCAGGCCCAGGAGCAGACCCACAAGGAGGTCTGCAGACCTGCCCTCCCCCCGGGTGCTCAAATGTCAGGAGCGTGGGACTGAAGTGAAACCAAAAACAGGGGAGAAGGTTTTCAAGAAAATCAAAAAGGGAATGTAAGCACCTACACCCGATATATACATGGTCCACAGACTCCACAGTGCCACAGAAAAGCAGTTGGGCTGGGAGTCCGTGAACCACCACAATCTGCGGTTGCAGGGGACTGCTGCGTGCAGCACCCTCCACCCCAGATCCCCGAGAGAAAGGGGGAGGACTCCTCCGTAGAGAGCTCTCCACTGGGGATCCCCACCGCCCGGTGGCAAATGGGCACACCAAGGCATGTCCAGGCAGTGGATAAGGTAAAAAGAGGTGGATGGTGTGCAGCAGCAGTCAATACAGGGCCTGCCCTTTTATGTCCCTAAAAGGGGCAAAAGTAAAACTCTGGAGGTGGCTCAGGTTGTGGGGCACAGGTTCCCGCTAGAGGTACAGGACATTGGGGCCAATGTGAAATTCTGGCCTGGCAGGGTTAAGCACAGACACGATTTCACCGCACACCTGAGCGTCCACCAACTGGTGCACTATGTCGGGTCTGAGTGCTGCCGTTTTAAGGCGTCGAATGGCAGTGGACATGAACCAGAGGTCTACCGCTGCCCTGCTCGCTATATCCTGCAGCAGCGTCCAGATTCTCTTGTTCTTTTATTTTCTTTCTGATACTCTTTTTTTTGTCTTTTATCTTTTTCCTTAGAGCTAGCCCACAGAGTGAGCAGGTGCCCTGACACTCCTGATTTTTTTTCTTTCTTTTTTCCATGTTGTGTATGTGCAGGTGTCAGACACAGTGAAAAACAATATATTGCACCACCAGGAAGAGAGGAGACATCTGAGTGGCCAGTGACAAGCAGTGTCCTTCTCAGAGGGCAATGCTGTGTGATCAAACAGTGAAGGGGAGGGCAGGGATTAAATCAAAATAGAGTTGGAGGGGGAAATAATGCACTCTACCCCCTCCTCTCATCTACCCTCCCCCCTCTGCACCAGGTGCTCAAAGATCAGGAGCGTGGGACTGAAGAGCAACCAAAAACAGGGGAGAAGGTTTTCAAGAAAATCAAAAAGGGAATGTAAGCTCCCACACCCAATATATACATGGTCCACAGACTCCACAGCGCCACAGAACAAGCAGTTGGGCTGGGAGTTCGTGAACCACCGCAATCTGTGGTTGCAGGGGACTGCTGCGTGCAGCACCCTCCACCCCAGATCCCTGAGAGAAAGGGGGAGGACTCCCACGTAGAAAGCCCTCCACTGGGGATCCCCACCGCCCGGTGGCAAATGGGCACACCAAGGTGTGTCCGGGCGGTGGATAAGGGAAAAAGAGGTGGATGGTGTGCAGCAGCAGTCAATACAGAGCCTGCCCTTTTATGTCCCTAAAAGGGGTAAAAATAACACTCTGGAGGCAGATTGGGCTGTGAGGCACATGTTCTTGGGGGAAGTATGTGAACTTGGGGCCAATGTGAAATTCCATCCGGGCAGGGGTAAGTGCAGGCTGGATTCCATCGCACACCTGAGCGTCCTCCAACTGGTGCACTATGTTGGTGCTGAGCACTGCTGTTTTAAGGTGTCGAATGGCAGTGGCCATGAACCGGACATCTACCGCTGCCCTGCTCGCTATATCCTGCAGCAGAGTCCAGACACTCCTGTTCTTTTTTTTTTGGAAAGGTTGGTATGGGATCAATGGCTGTGAATTCAAGGGGAATTGGCATCAGTACTCAGAAAGGAGGGAGCTGTTCCGACGGGTAGGGATCCACCTGAATTATGCTGGGACCAGATGAAATAATTTGACAGAGGACAGTATCCCATCACTAAGTCACGCTTTACTTACACATGGATAGTCTTTGACACTGAGCCAGCTCTCAGAGTGAGCAGGATGTCTGACACCCCTGATTTTCTTTCTTTCTTGTTTTTTTTTACTTTTTTTTCTCTTTGCTTATTTTCCCCTGCACCCATGTCATGTGTGTGCAAGTGTAGGACACAGTGAAGAACAACAAGTGTGTAAATCTTTATTTATATTCCACTACCAGGAAGAGAGGAAACACCAGAGTGGCCAGTGACAAGCAGTGTCCTTCTCAAAGGGCAATGCTGCGTGATCAAACAGTGAAGGGGAGGGCAGGGATTAAATCAAAATAGAATTTGAGGGGGAAATAATACACTCCACATCCTGTGGTGCCCGCCTTTCCCTGAAAATCTCGAGGGTGTTGGTGGACACTGCGTGCTCCTTCTCCAGGGACACCCGGGCTCTGAGATAACTGTGGAAGAGGGGCAGGTAATCAGCCCTAATGACCCCCTCTATGGCCTGCTGCCTGGATCTGATTATGGCCAGTTTGGCCAGGCCCAGGAGTAGACTCACTCACCTACCCTCCCCCGCTCCGCACCAGGTGCTCAAAGATCAGGAGCATGGGACTGAAGTGCAACCAAAAACAAGGGAGAAAGTTTTTGAGAAAATCAAAAGTTGACTGCAAACGCCAGCACCCCATATATACATGGTCCACAGCGCCACAGAACAAGCAGTTGGGCTAGGAGTCCATGAATCACCATAACCTGTGGTTGTAGGGGACCGGTCTGTGCAGTACCCTCCACCCCAGATCCCCAAGAGAAACAGAGAGGACTCCCGCGTAGAGAACCCTCCACTGGGGATCCCCACTGCCTGGTGACAAATGGGCACACCAAGGCATGTCCGGATGGTGGATGAGGGAAAAGAGGTGGACGGTGTGCAGCAGCAGTCTGTACAGGGCCCACCGTTTGATGTCCCTAAAAGGGGTAAAACTAAAATACCGGAGGCGGCTCATGTTGTGGGGCACAGGCTCCCGCGGGAAGTATGGACCTTGGACCAATGTGAAATTCCGTCCGGGCTGGGGTAAGTGCAGGTGGATTCCATCGCACACCTGACCATCCTCCAACTGGTACACTATGTTGGTACTGAGCACCGCTGTTTTAAGGCGTCAAATGGCAATGGCCACGAACCAGACGTCTACCGCTGGCCTGTTCGCAATATCCTGCAGCAGAGTCCACTCACTCCTTTTCCTTTTTCCCCCCACACTACCGCCTAACTGCAGTAGTGCTTATTTATTCCCCCAGCACCCGTGTGTGTGCAGGTGCGAGACACAGTGAAAGACACAAGGTGCATGAATCTTTATTCAAGTTTCCACCAATAGGAAGAAAAGAAACACCCGACTGGTCTGTGACAAGCACTGCCCTTCACATCAAAGGGCAATGCTGTGTGATCAAACAGTGAAGGGGAGGGTAGGGACTAAATCAAAATAGAGTTGGACGGGGAAATAATACACTCCACTTCTCGCGGTGCCCATCTCTCCCTGAACAACTCCAGGGTGTTGGTGACACTCCTGTTTTTTTTATTCTGCCACCCCCTTCTAAATTTATCTTTTAGAGACAACATCCCCTGTCTGTCTTTGTTAACTCCTTTCATTATTTTGAACTTATCAATAAGGTCATCCCTTACCCTCAAGAAAATGAGATTTATAGTTGTTATCTGCTATTCAATCTTAATTAATTTCATCATCCTATTTAACTTTCCATTGGACTTTCCCTGGGTTCACATATTTTTCTTAATGTGGGACACCTGAAACAGTACGATATATTCCAATTGCGATCTGCTGGCATTTACAGGAGAGGAAAAAGAGCTCGAGCCAAGGCAGTGAAATGGACAGAAAGAGCAAGAGGAATGTGCATAACCATTCACTGAGAGAAGGCTCACATTATAGGAAGGAGTAGCTATAACTAAATACCTGAACTGCGTAGTGATTATCTTAAGGGGGCTAATCTGAAGCAGTCCGAAATAACTCTGCCGATGCTGGTATTCTGTCATCAAGTCATGCTTTATTTACATGGAGAGAGTCTTTGACACTGATCCAGCTCCGTCAGAGCCAGCTCTCAGAGTGAACAGGATGTCTGATACTCCTGTTCATTTTTTTTTTCTTTTTTAGTGGGTTGGAGATGATCTTTCCTTTTTCCTTCAACCTCCTGATACTATGCCTTACAACATTTAAAAATAAATCTAGATTGCTTTTGGTACTTTGTGAAATAACTCCACAGAGGCTGGTAACCCATCACCAAGTCACCCTTCATTTACACACAAAATGTCCTTGACATTGATCCAGCTCCCTCAGAGCCAACTCTCAGAGTATACTCCTGTTCTTATCTGTCAGCCAGGGCTCCCTGATTTGACCAGATTAACAGCCTCAATCAGTGAACTCATTGTCTATGAGTTCCATCTGGCTGACCTTTTTACAATCACTACTGCTGGAACAGGGATTGAGGGTCATGTTGTTGGTCTTCATTTGATCCACTCACTGGTCGTTGACCCAATTTAGCTAATGGGTGCTCAAATCAAATTCTTAACAATGCTAATTAGAGTGAAATCTTTACAGGCAATTTTCACACCAAATTTTAAAATCTTGTTTACTTTCAGGATTTAGTTCAGTGAGAAAAGTTTTATTTATATAGTACATTTAATGTACTGAAGTATTATTCCCCAATTTAGACATTATCCAATTTCTAGGTGTATTTAACCTCTCAGCTCCAGATTTATTCCCACTGGTCTTTTCGTCATCCTCTACGATTCTACTAATGGCATCTATATTTGTCTAATTCTAATTCAAAAGCTTTTCCTGACATTCCTATATTTTTGTAAAGACTGTTAAGCCTAGCCTTTAAATTGCTTTTTATGTTTTATTGCTAACAATAATTTTCTATAACCTTTCCACCTTCAGCATTTATTCTTTCCAGTCTTTAACTCGCTGCATTTTTCCTTCTGTTCTCTCAGGACAGTGGAGCAGCATTATTCTGTTTTGCATATTAGCAAGGATATTATTGCCAGTTTGATTCAAGCAACGCCCAATGTCCTCCAACCCTGGGATCCATGATTTAGGAATCTGAAGTTTCCCTTTACATTACAAATACATTTCTTGATATATCTCATTTGGAACAGCCAGAGCGAATACCTTGCAATTAAACCATCAGTTACATTGAAACCATAACCTGTCCACACAAGATATTTATGAAGTATACAGGGACGTGCTACTTTACATTAGGTTGTTTAAAACATTAATTTCACTATTCCTTTATCATTCACTGGTGTGTCAGAGTGAATTCTCAAATAGTTTGCCATCAACATAGTTTGACAACATAGCAAGTTCAATTGCTTCTGAAGAAGGGTCATTGGACCTGAACTGTTAATTTGTCTTTCTCGCCACAGATGCTAACAGACCTGATGATTTTCTCCAGCAATTTCTGTTTTTGGTTCATACCTCCTGCATCTATAATTCTTTGTTTCTTTTTAAAGACTCAGTTGATCCTCCATCTCAGTAACAATACATTAAGATCACCCCTCTGCAAAGATCAAAAGTTAAACCCAATCATTTATTTCTTCCGTGTCTTGGCTTTCGTATTTGAATACACTGTTTTGCTGGTTGAAATACCCTCTGCTCTCTCCTCTCTCTCTTCCCCTCTCGTTCAGTCATTCTCCCCTTTCTTCAGGAGTATCAATAAATTTGAATGCTGCTTTTGCCTCAGCAAGGAAGAGTTGTCAAAGTGGCTGGGCTCAAAGCCAAATCCCTTCTTACCATCCCCTGGGAATGTTTGCTGAAGAACACAGTAGTGTGGAATTGTTTTCCTGGCAGGGCCCCAGAACCTCATGCAACAATCAGGCTTTTGTAGGCAAGCTTCTCACAGCCTCAAACGTTGACTGTCCTCAATCAGACGTACAGAATTCTTTGTTCCAAAAGATAATTAACATTCAGAGAGTCCACAGCAATTACATTAATCAGCGCTGGACCGATAAATATTTCATTCATAAGAATCAGGTTTAATTTAAATCACATATGGCTATGGTGTGCAGAACGGTTGGATGCTTGCTGATTCGATGGTCTGCTGTCTTTAAGTTGTCAGGAAACCTTCTATCTTAACACTTTGGACAATATACAAAACATTTCTGGAAGAGTACCACTGAATTTATCTTGATTATTTCTCTTATTGCCTAATGCCTGGCAGAGTGTTTATGTCACATCACCCTTCATGGTTATATACCTGTCATTGAGTCATAGTCATTGAGAAAAACAGCATGGAAACAGGCCCATTATGTACAGCAGATGAAAGTGGTGCGATTGAACTTTCCTTATTGCAGATGCACCATCAGAGTGCACTTTCACTCACTCGAGTTGTGCAACTGAAAGCTCTCTGCAGTGAGATCCATAGACAGCGACTTCTGCTGAGAGCATGGGTAATCTGAAAGGTTCAAGCTGGTGGTTTGTGGCTGGATTTCCTATAGTCGCCAACGTAGTAGCGAGGTGGGCTTTTATCTAGCCACATGTGATACTGTCAGGTGGTCCTTGTATCTCCAGCTATTTTACGGTTTCTTGCCATAGGTTGGGAGGGATGGAAATGACATTTAGATGCACAGATGAACAGGAGCACTTGAACAAGAGAGCGCGACAAAGGCAAATGCATTAAATGATTTCAAAGTAGAAGGAAGAAAATCTTGGGCATATTTGTTGTCACGAGGACGCAGGATTTCTGACTGACCAGTTATTGGCAGACTTAGCTGGCAGTCCAACACATTCAGCAATTGTGAGTCCATGGAAAGGCACTTTCTTTTAATGTCTCGGCTCCAAAATCCTGTATCACTCTCCTTTCAGCAGCACTAGAACACAAACTTTGTCCTCCAGTGAACTGATTGCTGGGCCATTCTTTTCACTTGTTAGTGCCCTTGCTCAGTTCTACTGTGTGAATCATCGACCATCAATCCTTCTTAGTCACTGCAGGATGCTTGGCTGATTGCTGTGCTGCTGCTTAGAACAAAGGAACACACAAAATTAAGGGGAGTGTTGCTGAACAAAGAGACTTTGGAGTGTAGGTTCATAGCTCCTTGGAAGTAGAGTCGCAGGTAGAATAGGATAGTGAAGAAGGCGTTTGGTATGCTTTCCTTTATTGGTCAGAGTATTGAATATAGGAGATGGGAGGTCATGTTGCAGCTGTACAGAACATTGGTAAGGTCACTTTTGGAATATCGTGTACAATTCTGGTCTCCTTCCTATTGGAAGGATGTTGTGAGAGTTGAAAGGGTTCAGAAAAGATTTACAAGGATGATGCCAGGGTTGGAGGATTTAAGCTATAGGGAGAGGTTGAATAGGTTGGGGCTGTTTTCCCTGGAGTGTGTAGGCTGAGGGGTGACCTTTTAGAGGTTTATAAAATCATGAAGGGCATGGATTAGGGTAAACAGTCAAGGTCTTTTCCCTGGGTTGGGGGAGTCCAGAACTAGAGAGCATAGGGTGAGAGGGGAAAGATATAAAAGGGACCTAAGGGGCAACATTTTCATGCAGAGGGTGGTACATGTATGGAATGAGCTGCCAGAGGAAGTGGTGGAGGCTGGTACAATTGCAAAATTTAAAAGGCATCTGGATGGGTATATGAATAAGGACGGGTTTGGAGGGATATGGGCCAGCTGCTGGCAAGTAGAAATAGATTAGGTTGGGATATCTGGTCGGCAAAGACGGGTTGGACTGAAGGACCTATTTCCATGCTGTACATCTCTATGACTGTATGACTGAAAACAGAAATTGCTGTAAAAGCGCAGAAGGTCTGGCAGCATCTATGAAGAGAAATCAAAGTTAACGTTTCATGTCTGGTGACCTTTCCTCAGAACACAAAATTAAGGAATTGGGGGAAACCAGTGATTCACTACCCCAACTCCATACCATGATGAACACTTTCTTTCCTTCCTCTCTCTCACCCATCCCCCAAAAGGGACAAAACTAAAAATCACAGACACAATGTCAGGGTGATAACAGAAATAATATTCAGGAAAGTTCCTTTCCAATTCCCTCAGGTGATTGAACCCAGTCCAGGAGATCACATCAAAAGAAAGACTTGCATTTAAATAGCATCTTTCACCATACCAAATTGCTGCACCTGCACTGAAAGTAAAAGTTGCCACTTTCCAGAGGACCATTTGCTGTTCCCTGATTGGAGAGTGATGACTGGTGGCGAGTTTAACCCAGAGGTCACAATGCCTCAGGGAGGGACGAGGTAGAGAAGCACAGTCACCATGGTGACCTCAGCCAGTACTGGAATTGAACCTGCACTGTTGGCATCACTTTGCATTGCAGAATATCCATGAACGTGGCCACTGTTAGAGAAAACACTGCAGCAAATTTGCACACAGCAAGCTCCCACAAACAACAATGTGATAATGGCCAACAAATTGATTTTTCTGCTGTTAGTTAAAGGGTAAGTATTGACCAGGACACCTGTGAAGACAATAGGGCCTCAGTTTAATACCTCATCTAAAAGACAACATTCATGACAATGCAGCCCTCACACAGTACTGCATTAGAGTGCCGGCCTTAATTTTGTATTCTTAAGTGGGACTTAAACCTAAAGGTTTCTATCTGAGAGGTGCAAGAGCTATCGACTGAGCCATTGCTGACACATGCGCCTTATCTCTAGACACTTATATTGTTATCCCAGACTGGTGAGCAAAGTTAGATCTCATGGAATACAGGGAGAACTCGCCATTTGGATACAGAACTGGCTCAAAAGGTAGAAGACAGAGGTTGGTGGTGGAGAGTTGTTTTTCAGGCTGGAGGCCTGTGACCAGTGGATTGCCACAAGGATCGGTGCTGGGTCCACTACTTTTCATCATTTGTACAAATGATTTGGATGCGAGCATAAGGGGTATGGTTGTAAGTTTGCTGATGACACCAAAATTGGAGGTGTAGTGGACAGCAAAGAAGGTTACCTCAGATTACAACAGGATCTTGACCAGATGGGCCAACGGGCTGAGAAGTGGCAGATTGAATTTGATCTAGATAAATGTGAGGTTCTGCATTTTGGGAAAGCAAATCAGGGCAGGACTTATACACTTAATGGTAAGGTCCTAGGGAGTGTTGCTGAACAAAGAGACCTTGGAGTGCAGGTTCATAGCTCCTTGAAAGTGCAGTCGCAGATAGATAGGATGGTGAAGAAGACGTTTGGTGTGCTTTCCTTTATTGGTCAGAGTATTGAGTACAGGAGTTGGGAGGTCATGTTGCGGCTGTACAGGACATTGGGCAAAAGTGAGGACTGCAGATGCTGGAAATCAGAGTTTAGATTAGAGTGGTCCTGGAAAAGCACAGCAAGTCAGGCAGCATCCAGGGAGCAGGAAAATTGACGTTTCAAGCAAAAACCCTTCATCAGGATTGAAGGCCCTTCCTGATGAAGGGCTTTTGCCCAAAATGTCGATTTTCCTCCTCCTCGGATGCTGCCTGACCTGCTGTGCTTTTCCAGCACCACTCTGATCTGTACAGGACATTGGTCAGGCCACTTTTGGAATATTGCGTGCAATTCTGGAATCCTTCCTATCAGAAAGATGTTGTGAAATTTGAAAGGGTTCAGGAAAGATTTACAAGGATGCTGCCAGGGTTGGTGGATTTGAGCTACAGGGAGAGGCTGAATAGGCTGGGGCTGTTTTCCCTGGAGCGTTGGAGGCTGAGCGATGATCTTATAGAGGTTTACAAAATTATGAGGGTCATAGATAGGATAAATAGACAAAGTCTTTTCCCTGGAGTAGGGGAGTCCAGAACTGTAGGGCATAGGTTTAGGGTGAGAGGGGAAAGATATAAAAGAGACCTAAGAAGCAACTTTCTCACTCAGAGGATGGTACGTGTATGGAATGAGTTGCCGGAGGAAGTGGTGGAGGCTGCCAGGTGCTGGCAGGTGGGACTAGATTGGGTGGGATATCAGGTCGGCATGGACAGGTTGGACTGAAGGGTCTGTTTCCGTGCTGTACATCTCTCTGACTATGATCTGTCTATTTCTTAAAGAATGAGAGCAGCAACATTGCCTTTTTTTCCTCCTGTCAAAAGACTCCTACAATTGCCTAAATTGTCTTTTGGATTTAGAAAGGAGTAAGAGACAGAAGTTAGCAATCAATGGCAAGGATAAGCAAAGGAGGGATTGGCAGTGCAATGACCGACACATTACCATGTTGACTATATGAGTGAGAAACTTGATTCATTAAGAAAAATGTTAAAACATCCAACCTTGCCTGACATCCAGCTTGGATGTCACAGGTGTTGGGCACTCTCCTTCCAATGATACTGATTGATGCAAATAGTCACAAGGTTTGAACACCTCTTTGCCCTCATCTGTCCTGCAAGATCATAAGATTTCTGACAATGAAACTCCCATTTGATGTTGGTGGAGATGGCATTGAATACCAAGTGACCTCCCTCCTTCTGAGTCTGATCAATTCCACCTTCTGGCTCCCTCCCATGCTCCACAAGCATTTGCTGCCTTCTGTCTCTTACATGGAACAAAGTGTTTCCACAAAACAGCTTCTGAACTCGAAGCTCAGTGTCCTGCTGCAGGATCCACAGCCACAGTGCTCTTTATCTCACTGTTCAAAGTCTATACTCCCAGCTGCTGAATAAGCTGTTGCCTATGTTAATACTTCAAAAGCACCGGATTTCCCATGCCTCCCTCCATTAGTCAGTGCTAAAAGAGCTGGTGCTGTGCCCTTGTTGCAATAAAGAATCTGACCCCATAAAATTTACTAGAATCAAATTGGGGCCTGCCCTGACCCATTTCTAGCAGGAACCCTGCTGGATCAGAAAAGCCAACTCCAAACATCTGAATATTTGTCTTTATTTCAAAATGTGTCAGTGTTACTCTCCAAAAAACTGTCATTATTACAGATTATGGATGACAATGTTACTGTCCAAATGATTGTTATTATGCTTCGTAGCTGTGAGTTAATGTGTTTGGAATAAATAATAACTTGGCTGAAGGATGGAAAACAAAGATTACTTATTATCGAAATGAAATCAGGGTGGGGGAAGTACTCATGCAGAGACCCAGGCTCAGCAGTGGAAATATCTCTATTTCTAGTTTACACTAATGAACTGGATTCAGAAACTCATTGTGAATTTATTACATTTTTAAGATGTTCCTAAACCAAGAGAGTCCATGGAATGAGCAGAAGTAACTCAGAAGTTAAATAATGTATTGAATAAAACAGATTACTGTTTGGACAATGACTGATTTAATTAAACACAAACAAGAAGCTAAAATAGGCAGCTCATGTACAGCATGAAACAGGCTAAGGATGGAATTGAAAGTAACAAAGGTGATTAATTTTCATTTTGGGGCACACTGCTGTACAGTCACTTTCTGCCCAGTGGTAACTGTGAAGGTTCATCCTTTGGTATGTTAGGTAATCTCAACATTCAACAGTGTATACATTCCACATGCTATATTCCACCAGAATAAGTACAGCGAGGCAAGATTTCTATCTACCCATTTGTCTTTGGCCTGATCCCATCCCAAATCTGGGGATTTGAGAATACAATGAGCACCTTTTTTTTTCTAATTCACTCATGGGATGTGGGCATCGCTAGCCGGGCAGGTGTTGATTCCTGTCCCTTGTTGCCCATGAAGAGGTGGTGGTGAGTTGCCTTCTTGAACCACTGCAGTCCCTGGTATGATTGGGGTGCCTCCAGTAAAGCCAATTGACCTTCAGAGCAGTAGGAGGTCGATACATTGAGGAAAGACAGGGCTGTCTAGTTTGCCTGTTGCAATTCGCCAATTCAAATCAATCCTTGTTCCTCACAGTATATTGCTCAACAAAGAGCAGGTCAGCCAGGGCCAGAAATACAGAGGGTTGTTATAATGAAACTTCCAAGACAGTATGCCTTTCAACATTGGCACCCCGTCAATATGTAGAATTTGACAGTGCAATATTTTTGTTTTACAGGTTTCATTTATACAGTTATGAGCTATAAAACATTAATGCCCTTTAGATAGTAATGAACTATAGCCTGGCAAATTTGACAGAGGTCACTTGAAGCTATTTGGAAAGATCCAGTGGCAAAAAAAATGCAAGGAAGCTGAGATCTCAAAGTTTGTTTAATGTTTCTCCTGTGAAGTGCCCTGGGCAGCATGGTGGCACAGTGGTTAGCACTGCTGCCTCAAAGTACCAGAGACTCAGGTTCAATTCCCGCCTCAAGTGACTGACTGTGGAGTTTGCACGTTCTCCCGTGTCTGCGTGGGTTTCTTCCGGGTGCTCTGGTTTCCTCCCATAGTCCAAAAAATGTGCAGGTTAGGTGAATTGGACATGCTAAATTGCCTGTAGTGTTAGGGGCAGGGGTAAATATAGGAGAATGGGTCTAGGTCGGTGTGGATTTGTTAGGCCGAAGGGCCTGTTTCCACACTGTAAGTAATCTGTAGTATTTTGCTATGCTAAAAACACTAATTAAATGTAAGTTGTCGTTGTGATTTTTACATATATAAATAAATCTGTAATCTGTGTTCAAGTGAGTTGCATATCTTCAGCCCATAGCTCATATACCTTATTAATAGTCTCCTAGGGTAGAGGGAGAGTGCCATCTTTTGAGATATTAACGGGCAGAGAAATCTAATTAAACCTTCTAAGTCAGTTGATATCAGCGGTAGAAGTTAATTTGTGGAACCAGATATTTTATCTGGTGCCTCATTTTACATTTCTCCCAATCTGGGCTCTTCCATTTGCTTCCCTGTTCTGTAAGGAAGCAAAGATTTCTCATTATAAATCACTTCCTCAATCGAAAATGTAATAGTCTCCAGTAGTTATTTAAATGATGGGAAACAGAGATCAATGACAAAGAAAAATAATTTTTTTGAGAATTACAGTAAGGTAGCTCCTTCTGTTCGGTACCCATGCCTAAAGCTACAACATTATTTCTTGGATGTGTAGAGTTATAGAGTTACATCTTTTGTATACAGTTTGTGTCAGTTAGTTCATAGCAGCAATTTGTGTTTGAGTGTATTGTAGCAGCAACCAGATAATGTTGGAGGGAAGCACAATTGTAAAGGGAAGTATGGTACTAATCCATAAGTTTAAGTTAGGAGTGAAAGTTAAATGATAGTGTTTAAGTTTAAGTATTAAAAATTTATGTAAATCATATTAATTTTATAAGGTAAACTGAATTTCACAGGGAAATGTCAGGTGATGCAGTTTGACAGTTGAGATGGAAACTGCCAGAGACTTAATTATAGATTTATAAAAAGTATGCACAAGAAACTAGTGGGTTCATGAGTATCAATCAATCTTTGAAGCTGGAAGGGGATATTGGAAGAGTTGTTGGTAAACTTTATGGGATCTTGGACAATCAGTCAAAGATGTTGTAAGATGAATCCTCAGCATAGCTCCTCATGTTGTTCAATCCATTTGGTAGATTTGTTGCCACCTTTCTCTTTCCTGGATAGGATCTACATGGACTGCTCAATCTAGTCTGGCAGAGGTAAAATGGTTGGGACCCTAATGAAAAGACACTTTAGTCTTGAACAGTATATTGTTGATTAAATAATAATAATTAGGTCAAGTTACCTTGATGTGATAGTCACTGCTACTGAGACTTGGGGGAGATCTACAATGTTACATCAAATTCCTTCAAGATACAGCGCTATTATTTGTCCCATATGACATCCTCATATTGGATGATGCTTAATGCACTCCTCATCAGTAACCCTTTCGGGCCCTTGCACCTTTATACAAATAAAGGTCAGACAGAAATGCTGAAACTTAAAACTCTGGTTAGGTGCCAACTAGAGTATTGTACACTGTTCTTGCCACCACACTTCAACAGAGATATAAAAGTGCTTGAGAGAACGCAGGGGAGATTTACAAAAATAATTTCAGGGATGAGAGGCCGGTAATTCATAAGTTAGGGATTGGTGAAGCTGGAGCTGTTTTCCTTGAAATAAAGGAGACTGAGGCAAGATTTGATAGTGGTGTACTAGCTTATGACAGGCTTATAAAAGATAGATGAATAAAATCTTTTCCCTTGAGATGATGGAATAAGAACCAAGGGGTAATGTGATAAATAACTTTTTACACAAGGAGCCAGAACTGATTGCCCATGACGATGTTGAAAGCGGACGCAATCACTGATTCTGAAAGGAAATTGGAGAGGGGTTGAAGGAAATGAAGTTGCAGAGTTGAGATGATCAAGGTGGGTGGGACAAACTGGACTGGACAGCATGGACTTGATGGACAAAATTACCTCATGCTAAGTGTAAATGATTCTACAAATTGTGTGATAGTGAGTGAGTTGTTTAGGAAAGCAATGTTTTTTAAATTTATTCGTGGATGTGGGCACTAATTTTTTGCTCCAGACAGTTGTTCCATTCAATTTTCACCATCTGCCATGGTGGGATTTGAACCCATGTCACCCAGAACATGAGCCTTTGGTTCTAAGATTATTACTCCAGTAACATTGACATCAGTTCCATCAAGGCTAATTCTGAACAGGTTACAAAACAGATTGCTTTCATAGTGAATGTCGGGGAACGTGAGGATTGCAGGTGCTGGACATCAGAGTCAAACGTTGTAGCGCTAGAAAAACATAACAGGTCAAGCAGCATCTGAGGAGCAGGAGAGTCGATGTTTCGAGCATAGGCTCTTCATCAGGAATGTGGAGGGTCCCAAGGGGGCTGAAAGATAAATGGGAGGGAGGTGCAGCTGGGGTGAACGTAGCTAGAATTGCGATAGGTAAATGAAAGTGGGGGGTGGCGATGGTGATAGGTCAGAGCAGAGGGTGGAGCAGATAGGTGGGAAGGAAGATGTACAGGTAGGACAGTTCAAGAGGGTGGTGCAATGTTGGAGGATTGGATCTGGGATAACGTGGGGGGAGGGGAGATGAGGAAGCTGGTGAAATCGACATTGATTCCGTGTGGTTGGAGGGTCCAAAGGCAGAAATCCCATCACTCTGTGGCTGATCACTTCAACTCCCCCTCCCACTCCGCCAAGGACATGCAAGTCCTGGGCCTCCTCCACCACCAAATCCTAGCCCCCAAAGGATCCTTCCACATCCTGCAGAGATTTTCCTGCACATCCACACATCTCAACTACAGTGTCCGTTGCTCTCAATGTGGTCTCCTCTACATTGGGGAGACAGGATGCCAACTTGCAGAATGTCTCAGAGAACATCTCCGAAACATGTGCACTAAACAACCCCACTGCCCTGTGGCTGACCACTTCAACTCCCCCTCCCACTCCGCCAAGGACATGCAAGTCCTGGGCCTCCTCCACCGCCAAATCCTAGCCACCCGACGCCTGGAGGAAGAACACCTCATCTGCCATCTCAGGACCCTCCAACCACACGGAATCAATATCTATTTCACCGGTTTCCTCATCTCCCATCCCCCCACGTTATCCCCAAACCAACCCTCCAACTCGGCACTGCCCTCTTGAATTGTCCTACCTGTCCATCTTCCTTCCCACCTATCCACTCCACCATCTGCTCTGGTCTATCACCATCACCCTCCACCTTCATCTACCTATCACATTCCCTAGCTATCTTCCCCCAATCTGCATCTCCCTCCCATTTGCCTCTCAGCTCTCTTGGGGCCCCCCACATTCCTGATGAAGAGCTTATGCTTGAAACATTGACTCTCCTGCTCCTTGGATGCGTCCTGACTGGCTGAGCTTTTCCAGCACCACACTTTTCGACTCTTTATAGTGAATGTAATGAGCAAGCTTCAAGTAATTTTTGTAATAATGATCGAGAGCTTCTAGTCTTAATGTAACCCTATAGTTTCTGCCAGTACCTTGCAGACTAGTCTACATCTGAGTTGTTGTCTTGACCTTGTATCAATCAGGAATGGCAGCTCTGGACAGCAAAGCATCTGGTAAAATGGGAATCCGAGCTGTTGTTTTCTACATGGTAACCACTATCATCGCTGTGTTTATTGGAATTGTCATGGTAATGATCATCCATCCTGGCAAAGGATCAAAAGTTGACCTACATCGGGAAGGAAAGATTGAGAAGGTGCAGGCCGCGGATGCTTTCATGGACCTAATCAGGTCAGTGAATCTCTAAATGAAAAGTAATTTGTTGTGTAATAATCAGACAAGTATATAATTAGCGGCTTCGATGGACTTATATTTTGTGGAGATGGCTTTGAATTGAAGAACAGACTTAAGGCACTAAGATGCCATCCTTTGATCTTTTGACTGGAATTTGGGGCTGAACCTGAATGGGAAAGGTTTGAAAACACAGACAAGTGGAAGCAGTTTGATTTGGGAACATGGTCAGCGTGAACTAGTTGGACTGAAGAGTCTGTTTCCATGCTGGATGACTCTACAATTCTATGACTCTATCAGGTTTGTGCTTCCTTCTGGTGTCTTGGAGAGATTCCAACCAGACAGGAGCTGAGTGCTTCTTCACTCAACAACCTTTCCATTGTCAGTCCCAATACAGGCTGAATTAGTGGATTTTCTCCAGAAAACCTATAAGTTCTGCTCAGTGTGCAAACAATGGCAAATTCTTGCTTTCATACAAGATCACACTAGCAATTTTTCTTTACTTCTGCGTGAGGCAAGTGTATATGATGTACAACAGCAATGGGTGCCACAATATATCCAAACAGCAACTGAAAGGCAGCTAAATAAAGGAGCAACCAACAAATTGACTAAGTCCCATTGATGATTTTGGCCAAAAGTAAGTGTGCATACTGAAAATCTGAAACAAACAAAGAAAGTGCTGGAGAAACTCAGCAAGTCTGGCAGCATCTATGTAGAAAGAAATAGAGTTAAAGAAACATTTCAAGTCTATATGACTCTTCTTCAGATGAATAAGTCGTTCTGGATTCAAAATGTTAACTCTTGTTTCTCTCTTCAAAGGTACTACCAGACCTGCTGAGCTTCTCCAGCATTTTCTGTGTTTGTTGTAGCCAATTTTCAATGATGGAGTAGCAAGCTGTTGCATTGAAATCCTACTTTACACCGCTCACAACAGGCATAGCTCCTGGAATTCAGGACATTCTGTCGAACAGTGGTTTATTAGTCTCAACCGTTTTTATTTGTCATGTCTTTATTTTGTGATTCACTGTCACAGCACCAGAGACCCGGGTTCAATTCCCGTCTCGGGCAACTGTCTGTGTGGAGTTTGCACATTCTCCCTATATCTGCATGGGTTTCCTCCCACAGTCCAAAAATGTGCAGGTTAGGTGAATTGGCCATGCTAAATTGCCCATAGTGTTAGGTGTAGGGGTAAATGTATGGGGGTGGGTTGCCCTTTGGAGGGTTAGTGTGGACTTGTTGGGCCAAAGGGCCTGTTTCCACATCGTAAGTAATCTAAAAAATGTGTTTTAAAATATTTTACTTAAGACTTGCTTAATGATAGCTTTAGATTGGTTTGATATAACCGTCCAAGGCAGCCCTATACTCCTTAATTTGCTCTCATCATTCTCTCAATCCAATGTGTAGGGCAACAGCATACATATCACAGCACGGACTGAAAAACAAATGCATAACTCTTATCACTGTACTAATTTTCCCCTTTTATATTCAACAGGAATATGTTCCCACCCAATCTAGTTGAGGCTTGTTTCAAACAGGTGAGTAGTTACTAAACAAAGCCTCAAATTTTTATCTGTTTCGAAATGATTCCTAGTCTTTTCTTGAGGAGGGAAACTTCTCGGGGGGTTGAGATGTTTCAAGTTAGTATACCCTCTAAAGTCCTCAGATGTACCTATACCAAGAGCTGGCAACGTTTCCCCCCTGGAAGGGTGCCCAAATCCTTCTAAACAATTGTATTGATTCCACAAAGGAATCAATTACATTCAACAGATCATCCACTGGGCACTGACATTTTTAAATATGTTTTTTGCTGAACATTCCAAGGCTCACTATCTTTAATCAACACATCATATTCCAACTCTGCTTTTGTCACCAGTAGATTGAAGATGCAGTTTAAGGATATCTAGACTTAGGGAGGCATATAACCCATTCCAGTTCCAATTAGAGTTTGGAACCCAGTATATTTCTTCTTCCAGAAACTATTCGAAAACTTATGGAAAAAAAAATCAAAATTCTGTGGTTGTTGGCAATCTGACAACAAAATATACTGGAAGTACTCAGCAGGTCAGACAGCAGCTGGAAAGAAAGAAACAGAGTTAACATTTCATGTCCTTGAGATTTCATCATCTAGCTCTTCTAAGCATCCCAAAAGAATTACCGTTGAAAACAATTCAGTAAATGTTTCTTGTTTTTGTTGACATTACTTCACACATTGCTGTGTTACTCCACTGTTGTTATGCAGGAAAACATTATAACTCAATTATATTTCCCACGACATATAACAGTTAATTCACCCTGATTACTATAATGCTCTCCTGGCTGGTTACACTTTGACTGCGCTTGGTAAGTTCCAACCAACTTGTACCTTGCCCCATGTAGAATCAAGCTCCTTAGTCATCTCAGTTCTCATTCGCCTACATGGCTCCTGGCCTTTTAACATATCCAATATTAAATAGTTGTCCTCATATTTAAACTCTCTATGGCCTCACTCATCTCTTCAGGGTTCACTTTCCTTCCTGTAGCCTTCAGTCTTATGATCTTGGCCTCCAGAGTGTCCCACTTCAGCACATTGGCTGTAATATCCACGCAGTGCTCTCAGAAATTCCTGTCTGTGACCTTTCTGTCTCTATTTTGCTTTCTCTCTCCTATCATTTTAACTCTTGTGTCAAACTATACCCTTATACTATCAATCGATATCAAAGTTTCCCTCTTTTATTCCCCCTTAAAAGTCTTTGGTGATTTTAAAGTAAAGTGCAGAAAAGTTGTTGCAAAATGTTTTTATAATCATAAGTTCTCACCTGGAGCCAAAAAGATCAGATGTACCTCTCAACTAATTTCCCACAACTTCAGCCTAAAGGAGCTGCCTCGAGGACATGCTATCTGAGCCCTAAGAGTCCAATTAACTCTCCACCCCAGGAAGGAAATCGGTCAAGGCTTCTTCCCTATAGTCTGAAAAGCATCTTTTTCTTTAGCTAGATTGTAACTTTCCCAAACATTGCAAAGGTCATCAGAAATCCCCCACCAATAGAAGGTTAGATGAGACAATTTAAATTGTAAGTAAACACCGAACTTTAATATTATAAGAAAGCATATAATTATACTGAGAGTATAAATCACAGAGCTAAATAATCTTTTGAAAATAGCAGATAATTAACTCTAATTTCTACAAGAGAATTGAATCTTCAATCTTATTACAAAAACTAGATTTTTTTAAAAAAGGCTCTCAAACATCAAGGCAATATATAATTTAATGCTCAAGTGGGTGATACTTATTATGTTCAGAAAGAGTCTGACCTGGAGGTGACTGATACCTACATCTCTGTTCAAACAAATGTAATCATTTAGATTAGGTTGTGATCTTTGCCATGTATCTTTTGGTGTCGTATGATTATAGGTGGCTCGGTCATTGCTTCAGTTATAGACCATTACTAATCATTATCCCACATTGAGTGAGAAGGCCTTCCCATTGTAATTTAGTTGCCTGGTCAACTTCCAAGAACCGTTTTTTTTAACTTGTTCTTGAAAAACTAGGGCTCGGCCACAATCATTCTGGGCAGTCTGTCTCACAAAGGCATTGCGTCCAAAAAGTTAATAAGACTTGGTGCGTGGGTCCCATTATCAGATTGTGGTTTTACTTATCTGAATTGACATTGTACTCAAGTGCTAGCTGTTATCATAATGATCTCCAGGATAGTGACTTTTAGGTGTATGTGTTCTTTATCAGCAGTTGTTGTGAAGAGAGTTAATCATGTTAAACCTTGCCATTTTTATCCTGAGAAAGAATTCAGCTTACTGTAGATTTTACTAAATGCAATTTTTAAGTCAGGTTCCCGTAGCCATGCCATATGTTTTAATCCTTAGTCCTTTACAGTTCCAGAAATACTAGTACAATCGGTCCTGCTATAATGCAGTGGTTCCGTTCTCAAGCAAATTCAAATTATAAGAAAATTGTGTAACATTAGCACCATTTAAACTAATGGGACCGGAATCACATTATAACTAATACATGCTTTAAAAGTTTGCGCTTTAGAAACAGTGTCCCCAATTTATCAATCGCATTACAGCAAATTTGCATTAACGAAACATGCATTATTGCAGAACAACTTGTACAGTACTGATAATTGTAGCATCATTGTAATAGCCATATATTAATGCATTCAAAATAATGCCAACCAGGTAGAGTAGTACAGTAGCACCTGATATTATTGTTAATGCAATTGTGACATTTTTACCAATTAAAAACAGAGAGAAAAGACCTGAGCCTTGAAATTACATTGCAGATATGAACATACAGGAATCTAAGACATACATTCAAATCCATATCTCGACTGTATAATATTTAGTATTAGCTAAGTTATTTCAATAACTGTTCATATCTACATCACAGGGAGTGTTCAGATAATCATAGAGGATTACATGTGTATTTGCTGCCTTAAGAATGTTACTGGCACCACATTAATTAGTTTCATGTTCAGACTCTACTAGAGTGTGATGAACAACATCTTAAAATCTAAAGGGCAGTTGTTGTGAAGAGAGTTAATCATGTTAAACTTTGTCATTTTTATCCTGAGAAAGAATTCAGCTTACTGTAGATTTTACTAAATGCAGTTCTCCAGACATTCCTAGAGAGATGTGTTCCACCAACAGCAGCCTTCAGTTAACCTCAACACAGCAAGCTATTATCATTACCATCAGCATGATGAACTTGCCCTCTGAAGAAGCTGTGCCAAACAAAATGATCATACTGGAAAGTGTCAGCTATACATGTAAGAAGTGCAAATAGAATATGTGGGTTATATTTCCTTTAAAGAAACAACCAGTTGCACATTAGAACAATGTTTGGCAGTATAAGGAGAACAGAATGCCCTCTGAAACAAGCCGTACACAGTCTCCTCGACAATGTTAAATCCACTGAGATTCAACGAGACAAATGGAGGCAAACTATAACACAGGAAGAAGTGGCAACAGAAGAGACAAAGTCTGAAAGGGGGTAGCAGAGTGGATGTCACAATTCAAACAAGGTTTGGAAATGTTTGGCAAGATGTAAAATCAGGATTGAAAATAATTTTCATACTCTCAGGAGGTTTAAAGAAAATAAACTTTGGCAATTGCCTGAGAAGTTAAGAAATGGTGCTATAGGGAACCTGGTTAAAGAAGAATTGGAAGACAGGTTCTAGCCCTCATTTTCATCTGAATCCATTTGTTGATATTGTTCCCAGCCACCTAATGTGCTTTGTGAGTCCATGACACTTGCTCCCATCTTCAGTTCTTGAAACTAATTTCCAGAGAGGAGTAATGTTAATTCATTTTGCTAGTCCAGTGTTGGGACGATGGAGGTAAGTTGGGTAAATGGAATAAAAGTACAGATCAGCCGTGATCTACTTGAATTGGTTCAAGAGTATGGAATGTTCTTTTCCTTCCCCATGTTCCAAAGTAAGAAAGAGATAAATAGGGGAAAAGTAGAAGAAATGTAAGTCTCTGAATGGTAACACTCATAATATTTTGTCTTTTGCAGTACAAAACAAATTATGGCACACGAAAAATCTTGAGACCGACATCATCATCTATCAATTTTACAACCACCACTGAACCATCCATGATAGAAAACATAACTGAAGCTTTCAAAAATTTAGAGGAGTTGATGTTTGTTGAGGAGGTTATTCCAGTTGCTGGTTCTTCCAATGCAGTGAATGCATTGGGCCTCGTTGTCTTCTCCATTGCTTTCGGTCTGGTAATCGGCAATATGAAACAGCAAGGCCGGGCACTGAAGGAGTTTTTTGACTGCCTTAATGAAGCCATCATGAGACTGGTTGCAATTATAATCTGGTATGTTTTAAGGTTGTATTTTGTTGTTTAATTAGAATTCAGGACTATAATTGGTTAGTATCCGAAAACAGGTGGGGGACGACAACACACGAGTTACCTGGGTGTGTTGAGTGGAATGCAAGCAGCTTGATGACTGCTCATTATGATGCTCTGTAGGTTCAGACCAAACTTCATATACTGTTCATTGACTTGACGCATTAGCCGGAGACGCACTGTTGTTGGTAACTTGCACTTCTTAAAACTATCCCACACTTTTAAAGGAGCACTCTGGTTGCAGCAGGTGCCAGAAGTCATTCCAAAATTGAACTTCACCTGGAAAGAGTAGAAGAAGAGAAAAGGGAGAAGAGTGCAGACCATGGGAGAATGCAGTCCCAATCCCCAGATGTTTGGATTCTGCACTGCTCGTCTTGGTAGAAGAGATGTAGATGAAAGACAGTAGGAACAAAGAACTGCAGAGGTTAATGTCAGGAATATAGCTCCAAGGATTGATCTCAGGAAGCTTAATGCCCTCAAATGAGTGGTCAAAATCAGTGAATGCATCTCCAAACATCATATCCCACCAAGTGCATTACTCACCTCATCACTGCTTATATCGTCACATCCTACCTTTCAGCTCCCAACCAGGACTTATAACTAACGCTGTATGGTTCACTTCATCCTCACACATTCAACACAGTTGCAATCCTCATGCCCACATCTCACAACTTGAACACACTGTCAGGAATTCAGCCATGACAGTGATATCACCCACCTTGTCTTGTACTTGTTGGCATACCTCCTTTTCTTTTCCAGGAGAGGATGTCACACAACTGAAAGCAGCAGGAGCTTAACAAACAGGGACACAAAAACCTGGACATTCTATTCTCTATGGAGGAGATGGTGCTGGGGACAGTCCATTATTAGAAGGGCTTTTCTGAGGCTATCATCAGAGTGGGGTACGGAATCCATTGAAGAAGAGAGTACACTCATCACTAATCCTCTTTCTAAAATCCCACATGTTCCTCTTCCCTATATCTATTTTAGTTTATTAGCTGTACAATGGTAATTGGTTTATCCTTGCTTGGGAAACAGCCATTTTCTTTTTACTTTCCCATGGGAATGCCTTGACTGATCAGAATTGACTGATCTGGTTTAAATTTAAACATAGCTGGGAATTGAATTATTTCCGAGTCCAATCTCCATGGCAATGCCGTTACCAATCGGAGTCCAGTTGCCAACCAATCAACACCCTCTTCCCATGCAGCACAAATTGTCATTTCCTTTGAAATTTGGTATTCTTGTGATACTGTCCTGAACACTGCAATACAAACGGTTTTGACACCATGTCTTTTTTTATTAGTAATACTCAAATTTATTCTTGTACGCAATTTGTATGATTCAGTTAGATTGGAACGTATGCTTTGATGATGATGGCAAGTTTGTCCAGCATGAAGGATTCCAAATCTTGAGACCTGTTAAACCAAGTATTTTAACACCGCAGCTGTAAAGGTAGCAGAATCATTGTGTCCACAGTGCAGTAATCTGCACTATCAGGTATCTTGTGGCTTTATGTCTCCTATTTTCTGCCAGCTCCATTCATGTCTATGGGTCATTAGTTATGGATTATATCATCAAAGGCTGTAGTGATTGAAAGCCAGCAGTCACAGAGGACTGCTGCAGAATGAATGCATTTTGACTGTGACTAGGATACCAGATACTGTCCTGCATAATGCAATGTGCATAGAAACAGCAATTGCATGTTCAGGAAATGAAATTCTTTTCTGTTCAGATATATAACAGTGTTGATTTGAGCGAATAAGAAGCAACATTCATGTGGAGTCATTGGCACACAGTTAATGACACTATGTGGCCTGCTAAAGTCCACAACACCTGCCAGCTTTCATTCTCACTCTGATTGCTTGGATCCAGTTTTAACCCTGTGCCATGGGTGGGTTTGATTGGGTTAAAACTGGGCATCTTCTGTGTGGCAAGACAAAACTTGATGAAACCATTTGTCTTCTTACAGTGACTTCCCCCCTTGGCAGTACCCTGCAAAGTGCAAGGTGTTGTTAATAAACTCCAGCAGCAGTTTAGAAGGAGGCCAGTCATTAAACTTCATCGCAACAGTCACCTTCACAGGCAAAGAAAATGTGATTCTTGCCTTGCTTTGAGGTTGGAGTTGAGGCTGCAGTGGTTGACAGAGTTCAGTGAGGGACCCCCTTAGATATCCCGAACATTGGTAGTCACTGATGTTGAGTCAGTATATTTGTGACCTGAAAACTCTGGGTAGGTGTGGCCTTCTGCTTAAGACCCTGCTTCCTGTTCTAGCAGCTTGTCCTGCCCTGTGTGACTTCTGCTCGTTCCACCCACATGGTCCCTTCTTTTCAGCCACTCCTGTATGGAAGAAATAGATGTGTGCACAAGCTGTGAAAAAATTATTTCACCATGACTCAAATGCATCTTGTAGCAAATGAAACTTTTCACACATATGGCACAATACAAAATGTGCAGAATAGCAGCAGCATCTAGAAGAATTAATCAGCTAATAATTCATAACTGGTTGGTGGTCACTTTGTGTCGAGTTCATTGGATGGGTCTTTAATGTCAATGTGTGTGGGAGGTTAGGAGAGGATCAAAGGGGAGTGCTGAGCTCCAAAATTGAACTGCATGCTGATTAATGTCCCTATCTCCTGCTTCTGCTGTTTCCTATCGGATTTAGCAATGTGGAATAACTCCTTGACTAACATAGTTTCTGGTGCATTTTATATCAGCTGTGTACAATTAATGGGTGCTTCCAAGTCCAATTCTAAGCCCCACTGTTTCAGGTAAGTATTGGATTTTTGAAAGTATTAATTTCATTCTGTAATCTAGAACCATGTGGCTTGTCATGGTTACAAGTTTTCCAGGTAGCTGGAGGAAGAATAGTGGGCAAAGCAAAGTACTTTGATCCTCACTACTTCTTACATTATTCCTCAGAGGCGACAACAGGAATCTGATGTATCTGTTCAAATATAGGCAAGTATATTAAAATGTGAACCAATTTTAAGTTGCCAGTTTCCAGACTTCGAAACAGGCAAATTATTAATTAATAAAACCTTAGCTAGTTCTGCAGACCAATTTGCTTCCGGGTGTCAAACCAAATTCCTTCCTACCACCTGAAATGAGTATCACTTTGATGCAATGAATGGCTGACTATGTGGCACATCTGAAATATTGAAATTCCTCTGAGCCCAATTAATAAAATGGCAGGGAAGGTGAGGTGGGAATGGAATACTGTGGATTTTATTATTTTAATTTACTTGTGGGATGTGGGTATCACTGGCCAGCCAGCATTTTTAGCCCATTCCTAGTTGCCCTTAAGAAAGTTGTGGTGAGCTGCCTTCTTGAATTGCTGCAGTCCATGTGTTGTAGGTTAACCCACAATGCCCTTACGGAGGGAATTCCAGGATGTTGATCCAGCGACAGTGATATATTTCCAAGTCAGGATGTTGAGTGGCTTGGTGGGGAGCTTGCAGGTGATGGGGTTCCCAAGTATCTGCTGTCGTTGTCCTTCTAGGTGAAGTGGTTGTGGGTTTGGAAGGTGCTATCTAAGGATCTTTGGTAAGCAGGGCTGTCCCACAATCCCCCAAACACGCACACAAACAGTTCTCTACTAATACAGTTCATGAGAAAGTCTTGATCACAGTTTATCAGATTGACATTCCAAAATATGAAAGGCAGACATGTCCATCATGAAGTTTTGATGCACAAAATGCTGTGCAGTTCAGAAAGTGGCTCAGTCAGTTCTTTGACCAATGTCCTGGAATTTTAATAACCAAATAAGCCCCAAATTCCCTTCCAGAAGTTCTACATTCTTCCCCACAAAGACTGAAACTGACCTTATAACATCACCATTCTCTAACCTCTATACATTAAGCAGATGTTAGGTTTGCACACATTGTGGTATTCCCTCAGAGGGTGAGGATATAATGTGCGCCAGAGAGCTGTGGATCAAAGAGAAGCCCTCTACTCACAGTTTTACCTAGTTAGACAATGTTAATGAACATCTGGACATTTACTCTTACATCAAAACAAAACTTGCAGTCAAACAATACTCAGTCACAGCTAGTCAGGAAGGAACAATTGAATTTAAAGAGAAAACACAGATCAACAAAGTGGCTTGGACAAAATATGTCATGGATGAAACAATAGTAGATGAAGTTCAACAGGAATCAATGTAATAATACTGTACGTCAAAAAAAATTAGAGAACAGATATAAGGTTAGGGAAAAAGCAATTGCTAGCTATAATTAGACAGCTGAGAGCAGTCTGAAGGAGCTAGTCAACGGAGGAGTGTTTAGAAAGGATTGTATTGTTGACTGTATCAAATGCTGCAGAGGAATCAAGAAGGAATAAAACAATCACAAATAATGTAGTTTGTGATTTTGAATGGGTATGTTTGGTATTGAGCTGTAAAGGAATGGAAGTTGGATTGAAGATCTGCAAACAGTGAAAGGTTGGGTGACTTGTTTATGAACTTTGGAGAGAAAAAGAAAACAAGGGATGGAACCTTATTGTTGCAGAAGGACAAGCAAAGGTTTTCGGTGAGTTCAGTGATATCAATGGTCTTTAAAAGGATCGAATACAGTGCTTGAAGGAGAATTTGCTTTTTAAGATTAACGAACATGCCTATCACATAGAAGCCAGTTAACGAAGATCTGACTACACTAATCTTATTTTCCAGCTTTTGCCCTACATTCCTGGAGTCTAAAGCAATGCAAGTGAATATCTAACTACCACTTAAATGTTATGAGACTTTATGACTCATAAACCCTTCAAGGAGTGAATTCCAGAATTCCACCAAGCATCAAGTGAAATGATTTCTCCTCAATTTTCCTCTTAGCTTTCTATCTATTGGTAACTTGTAACTAACCTCTTTACTGATAGGAAAAGTGCCTTTGTACCCAACCCATTGTGCCCCTCATAATTCTGTACATCTCTGTCAGATCCCCTCAACTTTCATTGCTTCAAGGAACACAAGCTCAGCCTATCCAATTTTTCCTCAGAGCACAGAACCTCCAACCCAGACATCATCCTAGCAAAGTTCTTCTGCACCCTGTCAAGTGTAATCACATCCTCCCTTAATGTGGTGACCAGAATTACATGCAGTACTCCAGCAGTGAACTAGCCAGCATTTTATACAAATTCCAGCATATCCTCCTTGATCTTGTATTCTATACCTCAGATAATAAAGTAAAGTAGGGGACTCTGGCTATATAAGGCACTAATTAGAGCATATCCGGAATACTGGGGACAGTTTTGGTCCCTTTATCTGGGGAAAGAAACACTAGCATTGCAGGCTTCCCGAAAGGGTTCTCTCAGCTGATCCTGGATGTGGAAAGATTTTCTTAAGGGGAAAAGTTAAGTAGGTTGTGCAGAACTCATTGGAGTTTAGAAGGATGGGAGACAACCTTACTATAACACAAAAGATTCTTAGGGGGCTTGACAGGATGGATGTGGGGATGTTGTTTCTCTTTGTGGAAAAGTCTAGGACCAGATAGCAAAATCTCAGATAGGAAGTTGGCTTTTGAAGTCAAAGACAAGAAGGAATTTCTTAGATGTTTGAAGAGTGTCTACTTCAAAGCCAGGATTATCTGGAATAAGGTAGATGTACTTGCAGCATGGATTGGTACCTGGGATTTTGATTTTGTGGCCATTTCAGAGACAAGGGTAGAGCAGGGACAAGAGTGGTTATTGCAGGTTCCAGGATTTAGAACAGAGAAAGTAGTAAAAGTTGGGGGGGGGGGGGGGGGAATGGTGTGGCACTGTTAGTCAAGGACAGTATTAAAGTTGCAGAAAGGGCATTTAAGGACTTGTCTACTGAGGTCGTATGGGCTGACATTAAAAACAGGAAAGGAGAGGTCACCCTGTTGGGAGTTTTCTATTGGCTTCCAAATAGTTCCAGAGATGTTGAGGATAAGATAGCAAAGATGATTCTCTATAGGAGTGAGTGTGTCAGGGTAGTTGTTAGGGGATTTTTAACTTTCCAAAATACTGACTGGGAATACTATAGTTCAAGTACTTTAGATGGGTCAGTTTTTGTCCAATGTGTACGGAAGGGTTTCCTGACATAGAATGTAGATAGGCCAACGAAGGGCAAGGCTATGTTAGATTGGTACTGGGTAATGAAACCGGCCAGGTGTTAGATTTGGAGGTAGGTGAGCACTTTGGAGATAGTGACCACAGTTTGGTTATGTTTACTTTAGTGATGGAAAGGGATAGGTATATGCTGCAGGACAAAAGCTATAGCTGGGGAAAGGCAATTACGATGTGATTAGGCAAGATTTAGGATGCATAGGATGGGGAAGGAAACCGCAGGGGATGGGCACAGCTGAAATGTAGATCTTATTCAAGGACCAGCTACTACCTTGTGAAAGGTAGGTCATGCCTCACAAACCTTACTAAGTTCTTTGAGAAGGTGGCCAAACGGTGGATGAGAATAAAGCAGTTGATTTGGTGTACATGGATTTCAGTAAGGCATTAGATAAGGTTCCCCAGGGTAGGATATTGCACAAAATACGGAGGCACATGATTGAAGTTGAATAGTAGTTTGGATCAGAAATTCAGAAATTGGTTAGCTGAAAGAAAACAGAGAGTGGTAGTTGATAGGAAATATTCATCCTGGAGTTCAGTTTTGGGTCAATTGTTATTTGTCATTTTTATAAATGACCTGGATGAGGGCATAGAAGATGGGTTAGTAAATTTGCAAATGACACTAAGGTTGGTGGAGTTGTGGATAGTGTGGAAAGATGATGTAGGTCACAGGGAAACATAGATAAGCTGCAGAGCTGGGCTGAGAGGTGGCAAATGGAGTTTAATGTGAAAAAGTGTGAGGTGATTCACTTTGGAAGGAGCAACAGGAATGCAGAGTATTGGGTTATGGTAAGATTCTTGGTAGTGCAGATAAGCAGAGAGATCTCGGTGTTCATGTACGTAGATCCTTGAAAGTTGCCATGAAGGTTGATAGGGCTGTTAAGGAGGCTTTTATTGGTAGAGGAATTGAGTTTCGGAACCATGAGGTCTTGCTGCAGCTGTACAAAACTCTGATGCGGCCATATTTGGAGTATTGCATACAGTTCTGGTCACGGCATTATAGGAAGGGTGTGGAAACTTTGGAAAATGTTCGGAAGAGATTTACTAGGATTTTGCCTGGTATGAAGGGAAGGTCTTACGAGGAAAGGCTGAGGGACTTGAAGCTGTTCTTGTTAGAACGAAGAAGGTTGAGAGCTGACTTAATTGAGACATATAAGATAATCAGAGGGTTAGATAGGGTGGACAATGAGAGCCTTTTTCCTCGGATGGCAATGGCTCGCATAAGGGGACATAGCTTTAAATTGAGGAGTGATAGATATAAGTCAGATGTCAGAGGTAGTTTCTTCACTCAGAGAGGAGTAGGGCATGGAACGCACTGCCTGCAATAGTAGTAGACTCGCCAACTTTAAGGGCATTTAAATTGTTATTGGATAGGCATATGGACGAGAATGGAATAGTATAGGTTAGATGGGCTTCAGATTGTTCCACAGATTGGCGCAACATCGAGGGTCAAAGGGCCTGTACTGCACTGTAATGTTCTTTGTTCTATTAGTGAATCCGTGGAATTCTTTACAACAAGGAGCTGTTAAGACTGGATGGTTAAGAATATTTAAGGCTGAGATTGACAGATCCTTAATCAGTAAGGGAATCAAGACTTATTGGCTAAAGCAGGAAAGTGGATTTGAGGATGATCAGATCAGCCTCAATCTCATTAAATGACAGAGCAGACTCAATGGACCAAATGGTCTACTTCTGCTCCTATGTCTTATGGTCTGAGTGGGTTCCATTTAAGACATTATGCATTTACCCTCTAGAAAATTATGGGGTTGCAGAGATGTCGACACAATGAAATATGTGCACATGAGGTTTACACCTCCCTTCATCCTAGCCTGTCTGAGAGGATCAAACTTGAAAGCCTCATATCTTTGATAATTATCAATCAGCTTCTACAGATTTGCAATCTATCTGTTAGTATTAATTAATTTCTAATGAACTGCAGTATGTCTAATAAAGTATTGCAGAATGCATTTCCCATTATTCTGCATCGGTTAATTTCTAATATGTCTGATACTTTATTCTTAAATATATTAGGCTGCAGTCTATGGTAAAACCAACATAGATCATTTTGGAGGCTCCGTAGAAAATTCAGATCAGTAGACGACTAGTTAGCTACTCCATCCAAAAATCACTCTAAAACTAATCTGTCTGGAGTCCTCATTCCCATCATCTGTTGATCTCCTTCACAGAAGATTAGTTTTTTCCCTCTATGTTCCCTGTTTAAAAAAATGAAGCAAAGTTTCTTGAGCATTCCTATGACTCTTAAATCAGCTGCATTTAAATGTGTCAATTTAGATTGAAACCATCAACATTTTTTCTGATTCTGGTGATGGTATAAAGTTTTGTAATCTACAACTTTGCTCAGGACTTCCAAACTTTGCTCTTGCTATCTGATTCTATATACGTACTGTGCCTAGTTTCTGGCACCACTGTATAGGAGGGTTGTGATTGACTAGAGAGGGGGCAGAGGAGATTCACCATGATGTTCCCTGGGCTGGAATGATTCAGCAAAGAACAAAGCCTCGATAAGCTGTCCTTGTTTTCCTTAGAGCAGAAAAGGTTCTGGATAGTTGTGGGGTGGGGGGCAGTCTTGATAGAGGTGTACAGTGTAATGATGGGCATAGACAGGGTAGATAGGGAGAAACCTTTCCACTTGGTAGAAGGGTCAACAACCAGGTGTACAGTTTTAAGGTAGGGAGCAGCAGGTTTGAAGGGGATTTTAGCAAAAGGTTTTCATGCAGAGGGTGGTGGATATTTGGATCACAATGCCTAAAAGAATAGTAAAGGCAGTAATCCTCACAACATTTGAGAAGTATTTAGATGAGCACTTCAAATGTCATAGCTTATAAAAGCTACAGACCAAGTGCTGGAAAATGAGATTATTACAGATAGATGCTTAATGGTCAGCACAGACATGATGGCCAGAGGGCCTTTTCCCATGCTGGAAAGCTCTGTGACTCTATTAATTGGACCAGATAAATCACATATTCATGTCAAGTTCATCTTTCATCACTTTTGAAGAGCTGTATCAAATTTTCTCTCAATCTTTACTTTAGTTGAAATTAGGTACTGGAACCATTCTTAAATGACTGACAGTGTCCTTTGCGAAGTTAAAAATTGAGTTTGCTAAGCAATATTTAGCCTTTATTTATAGCACAAAGACAAAAAAAAAAAGGCAAGGCAGAGACGAAGCTGAAAAGCAGCAATAAATTTAGAGAAAATCGGTTTTTATTTTAAACAGCTCCAAGCCATAAGAAGCAGGAGATGAATGAGGCATAGTTAAACATAATGACAACTCCTAATTATTTACATAGTTTTCACAGACACTACTTTCATGAGGCTTAATGGGAGTTCCAAAGATTCTGGCAAGCATATATGCTCACAGCAGTTGCATTGAACTCTGTTTGTCAAGTTTGGTTTTCCTGGAATCCAGTCTGCAAAACAATCTCTCTGCATCAAATGAGCCAGCTAGTTCATGGAAGATGCAAGAGGCATAGCCCAAGTTCAAAGAGCACTGAACATCTATAATCCAGTGTGAGGTATCCAACTGTGCCAAATTGGAAAGGAAAGTTAAAATTGCTCAGATTTTTTTTATACATAAACATCCTAATAGTTACAAAATCAATGTTTCTTAGAAGCTTTCTGTGTCTGGTGATACATGAAGCGGTTAAAGCACATGTTTGTGTTTGTTTTCAAACGTGGTTTATTCTGGAACTGGATGTCAGGGGCTATAACTTGAAGAGTACCATTCAGCATCAAACATGGCTGACTAAGATAGTCTCCTGCTCTATTGCCTGCCATAGGCACACTGAAAGAACTTAGATTTTGATTATCAGCCAGTTTGTCCACATTATGAACTCACCTTCCCCAGTAATCAAGTCTTCTTGTAGAACTCAAACCTACAACTTTTGACCTAGAAGCAGAGACATTACCACTGCACCACAATACATTTCTTTAATGTTTCACTGCCTAGATTCTTTAGGGAGCATTTCAATTGTTATTAACTTGAACCATGTATTCTGAAATTTTTGATCTAGTTCTCTTCTTGTCCCAACCTCCCACTACCTTTGTACAACTGGACAAAGCTTTTTGCAAATATTTGGCATTAATAATCTACTTAGACACCAATAGGCTGCATCCTCAAATAGGAACAATGCACTGATCAATCTGGCAGTGGTTTCCAAGGAACAGATCTCTTTTATGGTGTTTTTTTCCGCTCCTCTTGAGCACAACTGCCATCCTGTACATCTTACTAACTGATCAACTTTATCACTGGCTGCACTTAGGCTGGTAGTGCCAAAAAGGGCATGCTTTCTGCTCTCAGTTACGTGAGCCCCAACAAATATGGCTACCATCTCTGGAACAGTTACCTCTGGTCCATCCACCCCCCTCCCAGCTACAGTCATACCATTGGCTTGTCCAACTCTCCTCCTCATGCTGTGCATTAGCTTCACATACCAATTGCACAGCATATAGCCATTTTATTACCAGATTGGTGATTCTTAGAGTCATTGTGTTCTATATCACAGATAAAGGCCCTTTGGCTCATCGAGTCCGTGTCGGTCATGAACAAGAATTTAACTATTCCAATCTCATTTTCCAGCATTACGCCCATAGCCTTGTATGTCTTGACCTCACAAATTCTTCTTATGAGGATATCTGCCTCCATAGGCAGTGAGCTCCCGATACCTATCACCACTGTGTTTCCTCACATAATCTCTAAATCTTCTGTCCCTTTCCTTAAATGTATGCCGTCTGGTCATTGATCCCTGTACCAAGGGAAAATGTTCCTTCCTGTCTACCTTATCTTTGCCCTCATAATGTTATATCAATATCTCAATATTTTTATGCCAAATAAGCAAAAAAGCACAAAGAAAATTAAAAGAAAACACTATTTTATTTGGATGCTCCACTGATTTTTTTTCCCCTGAATTGTTGTCAGCCTAACCCTGGAAATTGGTCTTTAATTCCTGGAGGTTTAGGACCATTACCAAGGTTTGGCAATTCTACCAGCAGGCAAGTAGGAAAGGTACCCCTGATGCTTACTGCTGCCCTCCTGAGGGGCATTGCCAGGCTGGAGTTGGGCTCCCCGCCCCTATTTAAGGAGGATGTCCTGCCTCCAAGAACTGCTGGACATCTGACTCACTGAAAGAATCAACCTTCGGGGGCCACTGCTGGGATGGGGGTGGTGGCAGGGGGTTTTTCCGGGGGGGAGGGCACAATTACAAGAGACTGCTCATAGAGGAGGCACTTACTCCATCTTTCCCACCTGAAGCCAATACCTTGTCCCTCCTCCCTTGGCACTGTGGTCACCCACCTGCTGCCATCTGCACAGCTGCAGCCAGGATGGTAAGTGGTTGTTGCCAAGTGGTGGGTCCAGGATGGGCAAGCTTCAACATACTCACAGGGGACAAGGAGGCGTATAAAATACTGCCCTTAGGTGACCCAAGGTGGAGAGTCAGCCTAGTCACTCCTATACGAATCCTCTTAATGGTTCCATATCTAAACTGACAAAAGGTGGACAAGATTGCACATGATTGAAGTGAAATTCCATGCCCCAGCAAACATCCTTAGAATCAGGAAGGGCATTTGATTGGGCGGGAGGGTACAGGATGGATCAAGCACTTGCTGTCCAGATGCCAACTGATTCCTTTTAGCAGTTGCTTAAGAGCACTCCGATTGGCCAGTGGAGACCTCACCATTGGGAAAACCACACCTGCAGTCTGTTGAGGGCAGGGAGCCCTCCTATTCAGCTACACTATTCCCAAACCAACATCAGGAATGGAAGAAAATATATCTCACTGCCCTTCCTGTCCAACCAGCTCCACCCCACCTCACTGGGATTCCCCTCCCTCACACACCTATTTCTCTCTAGGGCTCCATCGCTAGTCCCTGGTAGAGGACCAAGTGTAGTACCAGCAATGTCCAGCACCCACAAGGGCACACCTGGTACATGAGACCTGTCAGCTTCAGATTGGCTAGCAGCTCCAAGGTTGCAGGATTTCTAATCCCCTTAGGACTTAAGTCAGTGGCAAGCCCAACAATGGCCCAGTAAGTGACTGATTTCCTACAAAAATTGTCTGGCATCTCCCAAAAGTGTTCAGTCTGGGACTCCTACTGTTTTTTCCAGGTGGTAGGTGTGAACCCTGTATTGAATATTAGATTTATGTTTTAAAATTGTTCCACCCATATGTGTACGTCTCACATAGGTAAGTTTAACCTAACTCTGCCAGTTAGCAGACTAACGGGATCCAGAGCACTATCAATTTTACATGCCGCCCTATACACGGTACACTTCTGACTGCTTTAGAGAATGAAGCCTCAGGTAGGCTATAAAATCTTATTCTTTTTTCCTTATGCCAATTGTCTCTCCAAGGTTACCTCTGGTCATGCTACTGAAAGAAATTAGCTCTTATTATCATGAATACAAATGTGTTGTTTTAATATAGACCTGATGCATTTCAGCAACATCTCTCAATATTTCTGGTTAGCTTTCAGTGCTGAATTCTGGAATCTCTGCCACAGGTTTCAAAGATAGACTTTTGGCTGCAGGTGGGTTTTTAGTTGTTGCGCCAGTGGATGGCACCTATACACTGCCCAGAAACAGTGATGGGAGGCCCAGTCCATTTTAAGGACCAAATTTCATTTGAACAGGGCTGGCAGCCTGCAACTGGGAAATAAATGGTCCTAAGATGACCACTGGCTCAGAGTTGTTGTCATTGGGACAAACTGGGCCGAAAAAGTGTAGATCTGTGACAACCCATCTTCAGGAAATGGGGATCTGAGTGTGAGCCAGCTAGATTTTAGCTCCCAGTGGAGCAGCTCTGATACTCATGGTGGCAGGAACTAAATTAAAATAAATCTCACTTACTGGACACCTCTTGCGCCATACCTCCATACACTGTAGCTGCACCAACCAATACTGTTGAAAATATTAGTCTAGGTCCTGTGAACATCATAGGACCCTGATTTGCACTTTTTAAGGGCCCACTGCCTAACACAACCATGTGACTCTGTCATGGAAGGCTCTTCCAAAGCCAGTATTGACTGGATCAGAGGCAGGAATGAAGTGGTTTCCCTCATCATTTTAGGGATTCCACTATCCAACCTCCACCCAGTTTAAACCTCCATTTTGTCCCTTACTGTTTACAATCATAGCCAAACTCAGCTGGTGCAAGATCTTGCTAAACTGAGAAAATGCTTTGTGTTCTTGTATTACAGGTATGCCCCTATAGGTATCCTCTTCCTGATTGCAGGCAAAATCATGGAAATGAAAGACCTTACTGTGATGGGTGGACAACTGGGAATGTATACTGTGACAGTGATAATTGGGCTGCTCATTCACGCACTCGTTGTCCTGCCACTTCTTTATTTCATAGTCACCCACAAGAATCCTTGGGTTTTTATTGGCGGGTTGTTGCAAGCTTTGATTACTGCCCTTGGCACTTCATCCAGGTAAGATTATCCATCTGTTACTGTCGAGAAACATTGATTCCTTTTCTCTTTATCAATTTACATTCCTCTTATTCCCTCTGCAAATCTTTCTAATTGCCCATCTCTGATCCTCTGCATCAATCAATATGAATTAAGTTGATTAGTCCATTTGTTTTGCAGCTCAGCAACTCTCCCAATCACCTTCAAGTGTTTGGAAGAAAATAATGGTGTAGACAAGCATGTTACTCGCTTTGTCCTTCCTGTTGGAGCTACTATTAATATGGACGGCACAGCACTTTATGAAGCCCTGGCTGCCATTTTTATTGCACAAGTCAACAATTATGATCTAAACTTCGGACAAATCATAACTATCAGGTAGAATTTCAGAGTGCAGTTGAATTGAAATCAATGTTAGTCCAAATCTCAAATTCAATTTGGATTCAGTTTTGCAGTTCATTGACATTTACAGCTAACACTTATCTCATTTGCTTGTGTGCCACTGAGCTGTATAGCTACCCATGTGATCTAGAAAGCTCCTGCAAATGAAATAAACGTAATGAATTTATATCAATGTTCAGAAAAGAATACCAGGAAAGTACTTATTGTCCAGATACATTATCTACTTAAGACATCAACTTATACATCTAGGTGACAGAAACAAAGAATTGAAACTGTTCAAAGACATCTAAACCAAGGGGATCAATTTAGGAATGCTTGATGTTAATGTGAAGTTAGTGCCATCAAGTACTGGGGTGTATCAGGAAATATTTGGCTAGATGTTGAAATGAAACTATTCTGATCCTTTTAGATCATTAGCAATGTCACACACATCCAGGCTGTCTCTGCTGTTGTACATCCTGCAGCCTGTTACTTCCTTTTCACCAGTTCCATTATACCCTCCATCTCCAACTGGACCATTCACTTCAACCTTGAACAGTCATTGAACGAGTCCCTATCTACAATCATTTTCGTCACTTGACTGAACTTATTTTTACCTTGAACATCTTCTGGTAGCTTCATTCACATCGTGCTGATAAAATGCATTTCTGTGGGAAATTGCATCAACCCAGTTATGTCTGTTATTTGGTTGACTCTCTGGAACATTGCTCTAGTCTGACACTCGTCCATTTCCAAACAAATTCTTCTATTATATTGCTAGTTGTATGAGTGCCACTTCCTCTTTCCTTTTTTGGAGTGTTTCTTTAGCAACGTTTCTCATTTCTACTAATCTTTGCAAAGTAACTGTCTCTGGCTGTTCCATTCTTTGATTCTCTTTCACCTTATGTATGTTTTATTCTGATGATTGGGCTTGCTGCTGACAACACCACAAACCACTGACACCCACAACTATCTTGATTATATTTAACTGTGTCCACCCTATTTCTTAAGCCTCTGGTCTTATCCATTATCCCTCTCATCGCTTGTGCCTTCCATCAAAGCAATCTCTGTGTTCACATGTCCTCTTCCGCCATTTACAAAATGGTCTCACAGCTAGACACATATTTCCTTCGCTTCAACTTTTAGCAAGAGTATTTTATCATTCCTTAGACTATCCTTTGTTCCAGTGTCCATTTTTTTGCCACTTGTCTGTGCAACAGCTGAGGACACAGCACATTATTCATTTAATTTCTCCCATACCTTATATTTATTCCAAGTGAAACAATAATTCACTGGCACTCAATGTGTTCCATAACGTTTCTTTACATCTGCATGGACCTTCAAGGTCCACTCATGGCAAGTGTTGGGGACCGAAAACTTAAAGTCTGCTTTCTCTCCACAAATGTTGCTAGACCAGAACTTTTCCAGCAATTTCTATTTACCTTTCCGATTTACAGCATCCATAATTCTTTCGATTTTTTTGTTTGGATTATAATACGATCCTTTATTCTTTTGTATAATTAGTAGATCCACCCTATTTCACTTATATTTTCTTTCATTTGCTTTCATTTTTATTAAAACTCATGTCTTGCTCTAATGTATTTTCCTCTTTCTTTATTGTTACTTTAGTTATCATTGTTTTATTGTGCACAATTCTCTCTCATGCTTCTTGGTTCTCTGTTCCCTTTATTTGCATATTTATCTGTCCAGTCTATTTGAACAAACATACCATCCATCACTTATTAACACATCATTGACGAAAACATTGAACGATATCAATGACAATGGATAACACAATATCTTTCTCAAAGAATCTCAGTCAGTGTTATCCTTACAAGCATCATGGAGCTGCAGTACAAATGCTGAATAAAACTCAAGATGTGGCCAAAACATCCAGCTTCTCTGTGAGGGTTACACAAGATTTGACATCAAAAGTCTTTCAAAATCTCAGCTTCATATATAGCTAAAACCTGTCATATACTATCATCACAAGAACACAGTCTAACAGATTGTGAACAACATTTGGGGAAATGGACAAATATGACTTTGATAAAGAAAATAAATAATGACTATTTCCCGTGTCAATAAGGTCATTAACTAGAGGGCACAGATTTAAGATGTTCAGCAAAGAAACAAGAGGAGACATTAGGAAGCTTTTTAAAAAAAGCTAGTTAGGGCTTATGATCTGAAATGCATTGTCTGAAATGATAGTTGAAACAGATTCAATATTATCATTCAAAAGAGAATTAGATAAATGGTTGAAGGGATAAATATTTTATCGATACAGAGAAAATGTGTGGCACAGTGGCATAATGGTTAGCACTGCTGCATCACAGCGCCAGAGACCCGGGTTCAATTCCTGCCTCAGGCAACTGTCTGTGTGGAGTTTGCACATTCTCCCCATGTCTGCGTGGGTCCCCTCCAGGTGCTCTGGTTTCCTCCCACAGTCCACAAATGTGCAGGTTAGGTAAATTGGCCGTGCTAAATTGCCCATAGTGTTAGGTGTAGGGGAATGGTTCTGGGTGGGTCGGTCTTTGGCGGGTCGGTGTGGACTTGTTGGGCCGAAGGGCCTGTTCCTACACTGTAAGTAATCAAATCTAAAATAAATGTCAGGAAGGAGGTTCTATCAATGATCAGGCATGGCTAAGATGAGTATGATGGCCTTCTCCTGCTCTAAACCATTGTCAGATTCTACAAAAAACATTTTCTAGCTGTTGTCAGGATAGTCACCTCTGTAAAACCTGTAAATCTGCAGGCTGTTATTCTGACACCTTATGCTGACCCAGTTGCCAGATCAAGGTCTCTATCAATAGCCATAGGTGACCATAAGAAATAAGAACAAGAGTAGGGTGTTCAGGCCTTCAAGCCTGCTCTGCCATTCCTACTTTCATGGCTGATCTAATATTCCTTAAATTCACTTTTTTGACCTTTCCTTGTAATCCTTAATTTCCCTATTGCTCAAGAATCTATCTATCTCAGCCTTAAAATATACACAAGGACTTGGTCCCCACAGCTGTCTGTAGCAAGTTACAAAGACTCATAATCCTCTTGAGAGGAAAAATTCCCCTCTTCTGTCTTAAATTCTGATTTAATGCCCTGTGGTCCTAGACTCTCTTATGAGGAGAAACATCCTGTTAGCATTTACACTGTCAAGCCCCTTAAGAATCCTATATATTTTAATGAGATTATCACACACTCTTCTAAACTCTCGTGAGTAGACTCCCAACCTGTTTAATCTTTGATCATAAGACAATCCCTCCATATCAGGGATCATCCTAGTGATCCTTCTCTGAACTGCCTCCAATGAAATGATATCTTTCCTTCACTAAGGAGACCAAAATTGCTCACAGTACTCCAGACGTGGTCTCGGCATCACTTTCTACAGTAGCAGTAAGACTTCCCTCCTCTTATTGTCCAACTCCCTTGAAATAAGGGCTGTACTGTGTGCTAGCTTTCTGTGTTCTGTGCACAAATGCCTACGTGATGTCACTTCTTGATGATTTTAAGTAATTTCTTTTCCTTTCCTTTCCAAAATGAACAACTTTGCATTTTCCCACATTATAATCCATTATGCCCATTTATTTAACCTATCAATATCTTGAAATACCTTTATGCTGCTCTTCTGGCACTGGTGCAGGAACCCTGGTTTCCTGGATCTAAGCCACAGGAGTTCCCATAAGAACCAGTAATAATGATCTTTAAAATTCATGAGCTCTTTTCATCCTGTATGGATAGTAATAACAATAGAGCTCCCATTCCTCAAATGAGATGACGAATTACTTGAAATTTTCTACTGTTTTATCAGAAATGATATCAAAGGATATGGAGAGATAGTGTGAAACTGGAGTTGGTTGCAGATCAATCATAAGTTAGTTAAATAGCAGAACATGCTTGAGGATTGAATAGTTTATTGCTGTTCTTGTAATAAAAACTGTAGTAATTTCAACTGTGTGAAGTGTTTATTCAACTTAAATATTTCACTATGTAGTATCACTGCAACAGCAGCCAGCATTGGAGCTGCAGGAATACCACAGGCTGGCCTTGTTACCATGGTGATAGTGCTGACATCCGTTGGACTTCCCACAGAGGACATCACCCTGATCATCGCGGTGGACTGGTTCCTGTACGAAGGCTCAGTATTGTTTTTGTCTTTTAACTTTACAGTACTTGTGCTAAGCTATTACCTAGAAAGATTCAACAGGAGACTATTTTGTAGTGATTAATCAGCTTGAGAATTACTTAATATAAGAGACAATGTTGTTAACCCAGTTGAACATAGCTTCTTGCAACAGAAGTAACATGATTTTTCTTTTGGAGTTAATACAGTTAAGCTAGTTTGCTAAACGTCAAGTACCTCAGGGAATGGAATATTGCAATGATGTCTTCTGACATTTGATAAGAGATAGTACTCAGAAGCATTTTCATAATAGTCACATTGCAAATTAAATACTTGTAGCATTATGTTCTAGTAGTGGCTGCAGCTCTAACCAAGCTATTCCAGCACAGCTCCAACACTGGTATCTAACCACAAAGAGGATTTCCCAGGGTCTACTGTTCTATGAAAGCAGGATGAATCCAATCTGGCTAGCTTTCAATCATTGTCAAAGCGATGGAAGGTGTTGTTGTTTGTGTTATCAAACAGCATTTACTCAACAATAACCTACTCATCTTTGTTTAGTTTAGTGTTCCATCAATGATTTCCCTCTGTTATAAAGACAGAAGTGGGGATAACCACTGGTGATTGCTCAATGTTCAACACTATTCATGATTCCTCAGATACTGAAACAATTTGTATCCTTAAGCAACAAGATTTGGAAGACACTCAGGCTTAGGATAATAAGGGATAACTATCATTCATGCCGTAAGTGCCAGGCAATGACCACCTCCAATAAGAGAGACTACCACCATCTCTCGTTGATATGCAGAGGCATTACCATCACTGAATCACCAAAGCTTCTTCGACAATGTACACCAAGCATGTGGCTTCTACCACTGAGAAGGGACGCATACACATGAGAACACCACCACCTGAAAGTTGCTTCAAAGTGACAGCCTGCCCTGAGTTGGAAGAAATCAACTAGGAGAAGTGGGGACTGCAGATGCTGGAGATTAGAGTCAAGATTAGTGTGGTGCTGGAAAAGCACAGCAGGTCAGGCAGCATCCGAGGAGCAGGAAAATTGAAGTTTCAGGCAAAAGCCCAAAAAGGGCTTTTGCCTGAAACGTCAATTTTTCTGCTGACTTGGAAGAATACTGCTATTCCTGCTTTATCACAAGGTTAAAATCCTGGAACTCCCTTTTTAGTAACACCATGGGAGTACGTTCACCACACAAAACATACCAGCTTAAGAAGGTACTTCACCATGACCTGCTCAAGGGCAAGTAGGGAAGGGCAATAAATGCCATATGTTGATTTTCTGGTCCAGGAGTCTGAACTATGAATCTGATGTTCTATGACCTTACTATGTATCCAAAGCAAAAATGAACTAGTGGAATCTTTCAGAGTTAATTTATTTAAATATGGAGAGAAAACTCCCAGCTCGACTCAGCTCCTCAGAGACAGTTTCTCAAATGCATATGATAAATCCTCTTACAGGGTTGAAACTCCAATTTAAAGGGGTAATGGTATTCTTAGTGACAACCATGAGGGAAAAAAAGAAATAGTGAAACACATACAAAGAGCCCCATCATTCAGTTACGAAGTTGCTTATTCATAAACTATACCAAAGGAAAGATTCCCTGTTTGATAATAAACTGTAGTTACCCTGCAGTAGAGCCATTGGCAGGTGTGATCAAAAGCATCAAAAAGTGCATTTAATGTTCAGGTTACCTGGGAATAGACGAAACAAGCTTGGCACCCTGAAAAATCTGTCATGGCAAAATTACCCAGCATTTCTGAAGACATTGATATACTTGCCACAAAGTTTCCTTTCAGCCAGCTACATTCTGACAGGCATCAAACACAAAGCTAAAAGACTGCAATCCAATCTGTTGTTTTTGTGAGGAAGGATTTTATCCCAAGGAGTAGGTCTGATGGATGAAATCAAAGGCCAGAATATTATCTTCCGTTGACGCCCTCAATGAAAGAATATTCTCCTGTTGTAAACAGTGTAAGATTACCAGAATTTAATTCACAACATATTCCCAGGCATACACAAAAATAGATAAAGCTTTATTGTCCAACAGAGGTTATCAGGTTTTTCTTGAATCTAAGGAAATTAATGCTGCTTTTATTTCTCAGGGATCGTTTGCGAACCACCACAAATGTACTCGGCGATTCACTGGGAGCAGGCATTGTGGAGCACCTGTCAAGGCATGAACTGCATAGAACAGATGCAGAAGTTGGAAATTCTGTCATCGAAGAAAATGAGAAACCTTATCAGCTCATCTGCCAAGAGCATGAAAACCAGAAGCATTTGGATAGCGAGACCATGATGTGACCCTGAAACTAAGACAGGCTTAGTACTGTAGAGATAAAAACATACCGCCATGTAAATTTTGTGTCTGTGCATTTCTAACCAAACTAGTCAACAAAAGAATGTCTAAAATAGCCTAATTCAGTAAGAAACTCTCAATGTAAGAGCAGACCTGTATGCATGTATATCCCTATGTGTGCGTGTACATATGAGTGTTTTCATGTACATATGGATGTCCATGTTTGTGTGGATTTTCATGAATGAATGTCTCCACCTGTGTTTGTGTGCATTTTGATTATAGACAGACAGACACACGCACGCGCGTACACACACACACACACACACACACACAAAGCACTCACACTCTCTCACATATACTCATGCATATTTATGCACGCACACACATACATATGCACAAAGACACATATATCCACACACAGACATGCACATAGAGACTATCTCAGACAGTATGTAAGCATAAACACACACTCAAGTCAGTTTGAATTTGGAAAGTTGTGTCCTCATGTGTGACAGTATTTATACATATTCATGTGTACAGGTCTCTTACATGTGTGTGCCTTTGTACATGCATGTATGTGGAGTTGTCCTTAACTGGAATTGGTTGCCTTTTAAACCAGGTGGATGCCTCAGTAGCACTTTCCTAACTGGGACATGATTTCTGCTGTGTGTAGGGTGCAGTGAAATAGTAAATATATCACTGATTTTGCTATAGTCAGCACACAAGAAATCTCCCACTGTCAGAAAAGGATTAACTTCCATTAAAAATACTTGATGAAGAACAAAAAAAATTCAAAGGGACAGAGAAAGTGCAGGGAAATGGGGTAGTAGTAGGTAGATCTGATATGGAGCAATAACAAAAAACAGTGCTGAAATAGTGTCCATCTGTTCTGAGATTTCCACAATGCTATTGGGACATACTCCTGTGTCAAGCTGGTTACGTTTTTCAGAGTTTTGATGTCTTGGCAGACATCTAACAAGGGGCTGATTTTCTTCATCTGACGCAAGTCATGCCTAAAAGGTTAAGATGTGGTGCTAGATCCATTTGAGTGTTGGGACCGATTTTGTGCTATAGTGTAAAATTGATGATGGTAAACTGGCAAAAATATTTTATATCACTTCCAATTTTTGTTTCCATTGAAACCCAGAAGGATCTCAATTATCCAGTTACATAGGGTGTTAATTTCTGCCATTTTAGATACAGTGTAAGAGGAGGAAAGGGACATATGAGGCCTTGGATTAGCACTACTGCATATTAATGTCAAACTCCTGCAGTTTTCTTATTGGGGCAGGGGTAGGGAGGCGTGGTGGATTCCACAATAACCACATTGAAAGTGTGGCGAAGTGGGAATGTTTGAGGAAATCCCTCCTACAAGTCTCTGTATTCAAATAAACTCAGAGACTCAGCAGGTCTGGCAGCATCTGTAGAAAGAGAAACAGAGTTAATGTTTTGAGTCTGGTTTGACTCTTCTTCTCTCCTACATCATCCAATCCCATTTCTGATACTCTTCAGCTGATCCGGCCTAAAAGCAGGAAGTGCACAATGTCTCCTCTTTCACAAAACTGCTCTGCTCCAATTATTGTTATTTACCATCGTGAGACCAGAGAAGTAAAATAATACTGAACAATATGTTATTAGCTAGTTATTGTAGCAGGCACACCCCAATTCATTAATCTGCCAGGGTGATGCAGACACATAATCTTAGGAAGCCCTAATAATAACACTAAAGTAGATCCTTTGAGTAACTCCAGCTATACTGCATCAATTAGACTCAGTAAACTGTATGCACACTCCCAGCATCAGAAGACGTAGAAAACCTTTAGACATTCTAAACGTAATGTTTCCAAACCTTCCGATGTTCTCATTGTCAGATGATGTAAAATGTACAATATCTGTGATGTACTTCTAATCTCTAAATGATATGTGGCTTAAGATCAGAAACGTGTACTCAATTCAAACAAGGCATTGTACTTCCATATCACTGACTCACTTCTGAGTAAAGTCTCCACTGTTCCTCCATTACACTGAGTTTGGGTGTGCATCTTGCTATATTTAAATATTTAATTCCTGCAAACATTGTGTTTTCTAGAATTTTCAGATTTATCTGTCTTCTATAATGTTGTTTGGAGCACTCAGTCCATTTCAAATGGCATTTAGGCTGGTAACAAATTTGAAAAGCATTGAGACATAGGAAGACCCTAGCACAAGAATAAGTTACCATTACTTGCCTTGCTTCTTTCTCAATGTTATACCTTCCCAGGCATACACAAAAATAGATAAAGCTTTATTGTCCAACAGAGGTTATCAGGCTTTCCTTGAAAAAGGGAAAATAAATGTGAAATTTTAAACAAAGCAGCCTGTGCTTTGGAATTTTTAAAAATTGTTATTCTCCATATATTTTTTGATACCAGTCTGAAGGCTAGTTCTGAGAACGATATATTCTTCTGGGTGGCTACAACAATCAATCCTATCAGAATAGGATTGTTACAGAATACTGCCTGAAATTTGTGGACGTTTTGGTGGCAAATTGGCAGCTTTCTCGCTCAGCACACTGAATCTGAAAACAGCTTTGGGGTTCAGCTTAAGCACAAATAAACACAGAGAAGTGAAGTTGTGATCTATCATTCACTCAATTTCCAATAAAAGCTGTGCTGTGGACATCCCCCACCTGAGCCAGCAACTGGTAAAACAGTTGAATAAGGGAGAATATCCCCTTTTCCACTTTAGCATTACAGTTAAAAATACATTTTAAAAATTAAGGCTTGTTCAACGAGATGTAACTGTGTTTTACTGAGTAATAATTGAGTAATACTGCTGAACAAACTATCTGACCTCAATACATATTTGTCATGGTGTTAAATATCTCTGTTAAAATCACCTAATGACTTTTTAAATCCAGATTTTAAAATAATTAGTTATTTTTGAAAGTTGGCGTATGATGGGCAAGAACTTCCCAGTCACTGAACTATGTGGGCATTCTCAAAAAAGTTGGGAAAATCAGGTGAGATCAGCAGTAAGGAGATTCCTGACATTGAGAGCAAAACGTCCCATTCTCCAACCAAGTGTTGAATAGTGAGATGAGAATCTTGCTCATTATTAGTTAATCTCATCTTCATTGACATGCAGTTTCCCACCCTCCCACTCTTGGACATCAACAATTCCAGACATGAAAGTCAGAGTGATAACCTGGCTCTTTCATCTTGGACACCAAGCAACAATATCTCAAAGCAGCAACTGCAAGTACTGACTCAAAGAAACAGAAGCAGAAGTAGGTCATTTAGCCCATTGAGTCCACAGATGTTGGCACTGGAGACACACCAACCTCACTGCACACACTAACCTCAATGCACCCTCATCATACATTTCCCATCCACTGACAGTTCAGTTCTACAGTTCATTGATGCACTTTGGAGCACACATCTTTCACTGCAATGTTGCTGCCATAACATTTTACGCATAGGAACAAACATCCAACTCATGGATTTAAGCAGGGTGCATCTCAGTGTTCTTTACTTGCTGTCTTAGCACTCGTCCACTTTCTGTCTACTTGGATGATCACTGCATCCTTGCCTTGCCTTTGAGCACAGCTTGTCATAGTTATTTGCAATGGTCAGTCAAGGGGATGGCATCATACTCATCAATCTAACACCTACCCCATGTGTATGAGGCAAAAAGTACTCACTGCGTGTGCTTCACCAAAATGGCCATGTCTCAAAGAGAAGTAGTCTCTAGTCCAGTCAAGGAAGACAGTCTTCAGTCTGGGGGTCCTAACACAGTAAGTCAATAGCAACCTGCATTTCAGTCCCAGGCACAATCAGTTAGCTGTTTGAGGAGTAAGCTTCAAGATCCTCTCCTCACATGGGGCGAGAAGTCAAATGTTGGGCACCCCACCATCTTGGCTCTTTCTATTCTATTGTGGGCATTTTCTCCTGGAATGAGATAAAGGGAAGGATTGAATGAGATGAAAATAGCTGTCACAATTGTTAGTGTAGGAGAGGTAGTGACGCATCCTCAGTAAGTCAGAAAGTTGCACAGAGAGTAAGCAGGTTTAGTGGTGTGGGTGGATTGAGTGGGTGCAAGGAAGTGAGGGAAAATGTTGCATGCGATGGTGAGAGTGGTAGATCATGAGTCTGGTGGGATATGTGTGCAGTGGCAGAGATAGTGTGGGTGTGAGGTAGCAGAGAGAAGATGGTAGCACTTACCTTTGTGGATCCTAGAATGTCATTGACCTTTTTCCTGAATTGATGGCTGTTCTCCAGACATTGGAAACAGCAGTGGCCTGGGTCGCAACTTCAGGCCAGACTGGCAGAATCTGGTCTCAAAGCCTCCTCTGTCCAGAAGGAAGAGAATGGTCCTCTTTTGCACTACCTGGTCCCCTCAGCAAATTGGATGCCAATTTCAGTTTCTTACATGTCTGGGGCAATTCACATGGATCATGCAGGGCAGCCCCGAAATGGTGGCACCCATCCTGGTGTGTGCCAGGGCTGTACAAATGGTACTGTGCCTGTAATCCTGGGAGGACAGCAGTGGCTAGTACTTCGACCTATGCCAAGAGGGAGGATACAAAAAACAATGGCCACAGGGATGTAGTGCACAGACAAGTTTGAGAAGTGAGGGTGACAACTCCCACTGGGGTTCACGGAGAGAAACCCTCTATAAAACTTGGCAAACTTGACAGTTAACTGATTTCTGATAACATTCAGCCTATCATTTCAGTTCTGCTTCATGCCTATCTGGATGTCACAAACCTTACTTTGCTGCACATAAAATTTTAAGAAGTTATTTGATTCTTAGTGCTTCCCTGTTTGGCTGTCTGTGAGAATTCTTTAATGTGGTTGGCTGCTGGAACAGCTTCATGACATGACCACAGTTCAATGCTGGCAATCTCCATTATGCCTTAATCAATCATAGATTAAGGGAGTTAGTATTCTCACCACAGATCTCTCAGTGAGACCTTTTATTCCTGATGAAGGGCTTTTGCCCGAAACGTCGATTTCGAAGCTCCTTGGATGCTGCCTGAACTGCTGTGCTCTTCCAGCACCACTAATCCAGAATCTGGTTTCCAGCATTTGCAGTCATTGTTCTTACCTTACTTTGAGGACAGCAGTGAATACTCTAATTTTGCAGCTGGCCACACATTTTGGGTTACTGAAATTGCATAGGCTTTCATTCAGCTATTTCAATATGTCCAGCAGGAAGCTGTCGGTATCCATCATATCAACAATATATTATAAGGCAACGCTGGGAGTTTGCTTACTGGTTGCCACTTGGACCTGATCTTGCCTGATCGAGTGAAGAGGCACCAATCTCTGAAAGGATGTGTATCAGCTCCTCAGCAGGTGGGACTCCTGAAGGAGTCCAATTTTCTTTTAAATTGATCTAGGGCTTTTCAGACTAGTTCTGGGTTGAGTAGAAAAAGTAATTTCTTTTGGCATGGGAGAGGCTGACACCAGTGATATCTCCAAAGTACAGCCACACACCATGTGTGAGAGGAGTCCACTTTATTACTCCACATTGTTGAGTGAAGATAAAGTCACCATAGTCCCACACCCTCATTAGAGAGAAATAACTGGTGGTGACTTAACCTGAGGGTTAACCACACCACAGGTAAGGGGGAGATTGAGAAGGACAGTCCTTCACTCTTACATCAGCTGGTACAGGAATTGAATCCATAGCTGTTGGCATAATTCTGCATCACAAGCCAGCCATCCAGACAATAGAATTAACCAACCCCCACTGTTTTGTAAAATGTCAGCGCAATTCCAGATTTCACCAAATTACAAAGCCCTCTTTATTTTATGATGTTGAGGTGCTGGTGTTGGACTAGGGTGGACAAAGTCAAAGATCTCACAACACTGGATTATAGTCTAATAGATTTATTTGAAACTACAAGCTTTCACAGCCTCACTCCTTCTTCAGGTAGCTACCTGAAGAAGCGAAGCTCCAAAAGCTTGTAGTGCGAAATAAACCTGTTGGACTATGAGCCTGTATCATGTGATTTTTGACTCCTTATTTTAGTTATGGTTTCAAAGCCATAAAGAACTTGAAGCTTTGGCAGATTTTGAAAGAATCATTATTGAACCAGGGTTAGAGGTTTTTATGAGATTGGTGGCTAAGCATTCTGTTCAGGCTAGGGTTATCTCACATCTCCTGGTGAAGCAGAAAAATGCCAACACATCATTGCTATTCCACCTGTTCCTTCACCTTGAAGTCTGCTTTGGGAGAAGGAAAACTTAAAATGATATTTTTGTCTATTGAATAAAATTGAAAATGTGTTGCTGGAAAAGCGCAGCAGATCAGGCAGCATCCAAGGAACAGGAGAATCGATGTTTCGGGCATGAGCCCTTCTTCAGGAAACTTGAATAAAATTGTCAGCCACAAATAATTTTGATGAGCAAATGTCAGGGAAGTGATCCACACATTTCTCATGACAATTGCAGTCTATGGATTAGCAATCAATTAATTAATCCAAATTTGTTATTATTTGTTACTATCTGAATGGTTTGACAATTGTTTATATCAATACTATTTTAACATGTTATTGAAGTATTGTAAATCAAATGCAGACCAGCTGTATGTAGGTGCCCATGGTCTTAGAGGCCTTAAACTGGAATATCTAGACATCTCTGGAATCCTAAATACTACCACATTCGTATATGCTGGCACAATGGAAGATCTGGAAAATAAATCCTGTTTTTGTATGGATGTGAGACTATCTGCAACAGAGTGTCTGGAACAGTTGCCGATAACCGTTTTGAAATCTAATCAGCTAGAAGTTACAACTTACATTTCTGTCATCTTCTTGTTTATTGAAATGCACCACCATCTGTGAACATGATGACAGCAACACCCCAAAAAAAGAGCCTAAGCATCCTTGCATTTTGCCTGAATGCACATATTTATATGCATTTCTATAGCACCTTTCACTGCCTTGGAATGTGTCAAACACCTTATAATCAATGTAGTGGAATCACTGTTGTGATGTGGAAAACACAACAGCCAAATAGCTCACAACAAAATCCCACAGATAGCAATGTGAGAAGGACAAATAATCTGCTTTGCTGATGTTGTTTATGATATAAACATTGTCCACGATATGGCAGTACATACATGCATTTTTTTCTGGTGAAACAAGGACTGTTTCCTTTTCAGGATAGTAAGTATATCAAATTCCAACATATAACACATAGAAAGCGAAATCGATCAAGAAAGCAGCTCCTGATCAAAGCCGGCAAGGCAGTGAAATTAATGGGAAGTATAACTAAAACAGTTAAATTAGCAATGATTCCCTTTGACACCAAAGCTAGATGTCACTCTTAAACATGACCCAGACTTTCCCATTGGAGACAGAAAATAAAAGATGGGTTAGATTCTGAGTTGCCAATCCCTGCTCCAACACAAAAATGGAACTGGCAGTGGTTTTCTCCAAGCTGGGGCTCTAGTTAATTTGCCGAAAGCTCGATTGTCTAATGATATTCTCAGCCAGGGAAGACAGATAGATCATCGCCAAAACAGGCAGGATGAAAGGCCGCCTACGGGTCCTGGACATGTTCCAGTGCCTAAGAACCTAACTTTGCTGCTATATTGTCAATCAATCATAGAGTCATAGTGACGTACAGCATGGAAACAGATCTTTCTATTCAACTTGTCCATGCCGACCAGGTATTCTAAATAAATCGAGTCCCATTTAATAATATTTGGCCCAAATCCCTCTAAACTCTTCCAATTCACATACCAATCCAGGTACCTTTTAAATGTTGCAATTGTATCAGCCTCCACCACCTGCTCTGGCAGCTCATTTTATGCTAGCACCACCCTCCGTGTGAAACCATTTCCCGTTTGGACTCTTCCAAGTCTATCCCCTCTCACTTTAAACCTATGCCCTCTGGTTTTGGATTTCCCCACTCTAGAGAAAAGACCCTGACTATTCACCCTATCCATGCCCCTCACAATTTTACAAACATCTACACGGTCACCCCTCAGCCTCCAGCGCTCCAGGGAAAATAGCCCCAGCCTATGCAGCTTCGCCCTATAGCTCAAACCCTCCAACTCTCACAACATCCTTGTAAGTCTTTCCTGCATCCTTTCAAGTTTAACAGCATCTTTCCTACAGCAAGGAGACCAGAATTGAATGCAATATTGCAAAACTGGGCTAACCAATGCCTTGTACAGCCAGAACATAACCTCCCAACTGCTATACTCAATACACTGACCAATAAAGGCAAGCATATCAAATACCTTCTTCACTATCCTGTCTCCCTGCAACTCCACCTTCAAGAAACTATGAACCTGCACCCAAGCATTAACATTCACTAAATCATTTTTGGTAAACTCCATTTCCCAAACCCAGTATTTGAAAAAATGCCACTGTGTAGGGTCTGTGTTAAAGGTTTAAGGTAATCATAATGGGTTGGACATTATTGTTACCCCTTCCCATGTATTTAACCCCATCTAGATAACTATCAGTGTGTGCTGCATCCTGGCACCTTCAATAGCCCTTCCACCCTTTCCTCATTAATTGTTGCTCTAATTAGGACATTATATCATGCCCCAACTTACATAACAATTCTTTCTCCCTAAGTTGCCTCCTCAATGGATGGCTACTTGTGCTGCGTGTGAAGCTTGACCACCCTGAACGGCCATTTGCTTCCCCCAGAGTTTCAAACCCTTAAATTTGTACTTGTACTCGGCCCTTTAGTGGATAGAAGCAAAAACTGAAATAGCTGGAGAAGCTCAGCAAGACTGGCAGCATCTGCAAAGACGTGCAGGTTAGGGTGAATTGGCCATGCTAAATTGCCCATAGTGTTAGGTAAGGGGTAAATGTAGGGGTATGGGTGGGTTGCGCTTCGGCGGGTTGGTGTGGACTTGTTGGGCCGAAGGGCCTGTTTCCACACTGTAAAGTAATCTAATCTAATCTAAAAGCAGAGTTAACATTTCTATTCGGAAGAACGGTCACTGGACTCAGAATGTTGACTCTGCTTTCTTCCAACAGAGGCTGTGAGACCTGCTGAGTTTCCGCAACAATTTTGGTTTTTGTTTTAGATCTTCAGCATTCACAGTTCTTTGTTTTGTTTCAGTGTTTCCTTTAGTAGTTTACTTGGCCTGTGAGTAGGTATAGGTCAGTTCCAAGGCCCGTGCTGTCCGTACCTTCGTGTCAACTGCTGACCACAGAAACAGAAGTGGAATTTCCATTCACACTGTTCAACAGCCAGATTACCACTATCCCAGCTCTAGTTGAATCCACCTTCAGATGGGAAAAATAAGCTGCTTAGTGGCAGACAAATAGTTAAACCATTTGTAGTTAATTATTTGCTATTTAACTAAAGATACCAACACATTGAAAATAAAGAGATCAATATTTGGGTTAAATAGCAGAAGAACATCATTTTAGTTACTAACTACAATATCTCTGATTAAAAACATAGTGTTATAGAACAAAACAAGAGTTATTTCGTTCATAAATTGCCACACCATATGTGATTCATGTTATAGCTTTTACTGAAATCAATGGAGTATACTCTCTCATGACTCTGGTATGTACTCCAATATGTGAGGCACATGCTGATTTGTGGGCCTGTTATAAAACTCCTTCAGCAAAAGAGTTTTACTGCCTGAAACTAGACACAATTCTACATGTGAATTTCCTGATTGCAATTTAATAAACTATGATTCAAGCACACAACTGTTTCTGTGCAGCCATTGCGAGCTCTTACTCATTCGACATAGAGAGGCGACAATTAAAAAACTTGCAATATTTCCACTCTCCATGAAGTCATAGAGAATTGAATGTCCTTTGGAATTGCTAACAAAACTGGAGAAAGATTGAGTTTCTTTCTTGTACTGTGACACATAGTTGACCAAATATTTCTGTCTCCGTGTTCTAAATCATAGTGTGGCCCATTTACAGATCAGCAGATGAGTAAGCAGGAGTGAATAATTGGTGTTATTTTATAAGCATCCAAAGTCAGCCTCATAGTTCTGGAGCTCTCCAATTTAATATTAGAATGTAAAATAGGCTAAAAGGAAATTGATGGTTCAGTAACACTTTTATTTGCTGCTTTGTACCTTCACTCACATTTTTCTCTTCCCCAACTCCCTTTTCTGGGAAGATTAACAAGTTGCTTCTTATCCTGCTTGGACCACATTGTGAACACTCCACTGATCACCAAGTCTTGGAGTTGGACTTGAACTTAAAGTTTCAGGTTCAAAGGGTACTAGTATCATTGCCATCATTCTACAGAGCCACAAGAACTCCATCTTCTTACTGTTATGGTTTATGATGTGCAGCACCAGAAGAATGAAGAACAAAGGGATGTCCAGACCGAAGAAGTTGTTGCTGACCTCCTGAATAACTGTTTCTTTGTACAGAGCTCAACTGAGTGTAGCATGGAACAAAACAAAATCATAAAAATCAAAATGAAAAATAACGAACAATTGGTTGTGAATTTTCCTCAGTAATCAGAATGCACATATTTCTGACAAATTAAAATCAATACATATGTCACAAGCACAATCTTTCCAGACATCATTTTTGCCCAACATATCTCTTTTTGATAGTCATGATTTTGAGGAGTCGGTGTTGGACTGGGGTGGACAAAGTTAAAAGCTCCTTCATCAGGTGGTTGTGGAGTTTGGCTGTAAATTCTGTGTCTTACGATCTTATACTCCACAACCACCTGATGAAGGAGCAGCGCTCCGAAAGCCAGTGCTTCTAAATAAACTTGTTGGTCTATAACCTGGTGGTGTGTGATTTTTATCTTTTTGATAGGATCTGATTATGAGTACCAAGCAGTCATAGATCAGCAGTGCCCTTCACTACGAGATACAGTGTCAGAATACAACAGATTAATTATATATTTTCAGGAATTTCACAGTGGCATGTCATTGAGTGTATTTAAATCTCCCTCTTTCATAATTGCACGTTCAGAAGAATTAGCCACCTTTCTTTTCTGTTTGCTGTCTATACTTTTTATTTTGACTTTTGCACCTCCTAAGGCTTTCCTCACAGAGATTTAGAATTTTAATGCCATCTCAGAGTACACGAACGATCTGCAGGGACATGGATGGGGATGATACCTCATGCAGCGGTGGAAGCGTTTGCAAGTAATCATGCCCAAATATGTCTAGTAAGTTCAACACATCGCAGATTTTTAAATTTTAAGAGTGTTGACAAGAATCATGATTCGGAGATGCCGGTGTTGGACTGGGGTGTACAAAGTTAAAAATCACACAACACCAGGTTATAGTCCAACAGGTTTAATTGGAAGCACACTAGCTTTCAGAGCGACGCTCCTTCATCAGGTGATAGTGATATCACCTGATGAAGGAGCGTCGCTCCGAAAGCTAGTGTGCTTCCAATTAAACCTGTTGGACTATAACCTGGTGTTGTGTGATTTTTGACAAGAATCAAGTAACATAATCATGTTTCCGAGCTTGGATCTCCAGGGCCCTCTGCCTGTTATTTTCTGCCTGTTCAGCCTCATTCCTTTTGCCTGCCACCTCCCTTCAACCTGAGTCTGTCTTTTTTGCTTGTAATCTGCTTCTTCCACCTTCATTGATCTATTCCCAAGTTTTATATAAACTTTGGCTCCTGCAAAGATTTTCTTACCCTTGGTACTTGGTTAAGTCTTTTGCCACCTTATGACGTAGTCCTATGAATCCCCATTGCTGCCCCTGAGGAGATAAAAGAAAAGCCTTTTAGAGTTCTCCATTTCATATAAATAACTATTTCAGTTGGGTATACTCCTTATATCATCATTTATATTTAAATTGTCATAAAAGTTCTTCATCTTTAATGGACATGGATTTGAATCATCAATATTAATACAAGCATCTGTACTAAATAATAATTTTTACATGTTCAACTAATATTTAACCAATTAAACAAACAATTTTTGAATTTTCAGTTCATAAATATTATATTAGTCTCAACTTTTCAAATTAATTTAAAAAACAATAATGTACCTATTCACCAGGCTAATATAATTTCTTTAATCATTTTACCAGTTTCATATATCACTCAGCAAAAACTAAATTGATTTTAATATTTATTGACTAAACTTTAAAGAATTACCAAGTCATGGTAATTGATTCATTTATTCTCTCCTCTAAATTATTCCTTTATTGTTTCTGTCATTTCAGTATGTCGCTGATTCTAGTAACTCATATGTTTTTGAATTGGCAATGTGACATCGAAAGCATATCAGGTGATTGTGTGGGAGAATAGATTTTTGATGATTTGAAATTGAAAATGCAGCTGAAAGGGCAGACAGGGAGGGATTCAGATGAAACTGGGACAAGGAAAGTTAGTCTGAGCTGTTGGCTAAAGACGATGGCTTCGGCCTGACCAATGTTTTGCTTCTTTGTTTTCACTATCACTTTAGTGGCACTGAGTTGCTTCTTCTCTGGTTTTCTTCAAGCCTCCCTTTGTCTACATCTCAATGTTCTCCACCATCCAATCTTTCACCTTCCATTTCTGTTTGTGAAAATTGCAGTTCTTGCAAAACATGGATATCGATGATGACCAGATGTCCCAATGTTACATACTCAATACAAATGATGGGCATTGTTTATATTTTACCTGACACCTTCTTTATCTTTACTGAATGTCCATGTCTCCCTATCGATCGCTCCTGTATTCCTGCATTTGCCTTTCTGTAAGTTGCCATTCTTTCTCCTTCTCTCCAGAGAGAAAAGTCTGAGCTTAGTCAACCTGTCTTAGTAAGACAATCCCTCCAGTCCAGGCAGCATCCTGATAAACCTTCTTTGCACCCTCCCCAAAGCCTCCGTATCTTTCCTATAATAGGGTGATCAGAACTGGACACAATATTCCAAGTGTGGTCCCACCAGGATCTTGTAGAGCTGCAGCAAAACCTCTCAGCTCTTAAATTCGATTCCCCCTGTTAATGAAAGCCAAAACACCATATACTTTCTGAACAACTTGGGTGGCAACTTTGAGGTATCTATGCACTTGAACACAAAGATCCCTCTGTTCCTCCACACTGCCAAGAATCCTGTCTTTTATCCTATATTCAGCATTCAAGTTCGACCTTCCAAAATGCATCACTTTGCATTTATCCAGGTTGAACTCCATCTGCCATTTCGCAGCCCAGCTCTGCATCCTGTCTATGTTGTGCTGAAACCTGCAATAGCTCTCGATACTATCAACAGCACCTCCAACCTTTGTGTCATCTGTAAATTTATTAACCCACCCCTCAACCTCCTCACCCAAGTCATTTATAAAAACTACAAAGAGCAGAGGCCCAAGAACAGAGCCCTGCGGGACCCCACTCAACATTGACCTCCAGGCAGAATACTTTCCATCTAAAACCACTCTCTGCCTTCTGTCAGCCAACCAGTTCTGAATCCAGATAGCCAAATCTCCTTGTATCCCATACTTCCTGACTTTATGAATAAGCCTACCATAGGGAACCTTATCAAATGCCTTGGTGAAGTCCATGTGCACCACATCCACTGCTCAACCGTCGTTGACCTGTCCCCCGTCACCTCCTGAAAGAACTCAATAATATTTGTGAGGCATGACCTGCCCCTCACAAAGCCACGCTGGACTGCCTTTAATCATGCTATGCTTTTCCAAATAGTCATCAATTCTATCCCTCAGAATTCTTTCCAAAACTTTGCTGACCACAGACATAGACTGACTGGTCTGTAATTGCCAGGGATTTCCCTGTTCCCCTTCTTGAAAAGAGGAACATTCACCTCCCTCCAATCCTCCGGTATGACTCCTGTGACGAATGAGGAAGAAAATATCCTCGCCAGTGGCTGAGCAACCTCCTTTCTTGCTTCCTGGAGCAGCCGAGGATAAATCTGGTCTGGCCCTGGGGACTTATCAACCTTAATGTTTGTCAAAATTTCCAGCACATCAACTTCATCAATCTTGATCTGTTCAAGCCTGTATCCCAGCTCCTCAAAGTTCTCATTCACAACAAGACCCCGTTCCATAGTGAAAACTGAAGCAAAAAACTCATTTAGGGCTTCCCCTATATGCTCAGACTCCACACACAAGTTCCCTCTGCTATCCCTGACATGCCCTACCTTCTCCCTGATCATTTTCTTATTCCTCACATATGTGTAAAATGCCTTTGGGTTCTCCCTAATCCTTCTTGCCAAGCCTTTATAGTGACCCCTCCTGGCTCTCCTCAGTCCATTTCTGAGCTCCGTTCTAGTAAGCTGTGATCCTCTAAAGCTATGCTAGATCCTTGCTTCCTCCAATTTACATAAGCTGCCTTCTTCCTTTTGACGAGAAGCTCCTCTGTTCTTGTCATCCAAGTCTCCTTAATCTTACCCCTTCTTACCTGTCTCAGAGGAACAAATTTGTGCATCACTCGCAACAACTGCTCCTTAAACAGTCTCCACATGTTTGCTGTGCCCTTTCTGTGGAACAATTGCTCCCAATCTGTACTTCCCAACTCCAGTCTGATAGAGTCATAATTTCCTTTTCCCCAATTAGATATCTTCCCTTGGTAACTGCTCCTTTCCCTCTCCAAGGCTATGGTAAATGTGAGGCAGTTGTGGTCACTGTCACCAAAGTGCTCTCCCACTGTGAGATCTGACACCTGACCTGGTTAATTGCCAAGTACCAAATCCAAAATGGCCTCTCCCCTCATCGGCCTGTCTACATACTGAGTAAGGAGAATCTCCTGAAAACACCTGACAAAATCAGCTCCATCCAAACCACCTGCCCTAAGGGGGTTCCAGTCAATATTGGGAAAGTTGAAGTCACCCATAACAACAACCCTGCTGCATTTGCATTTTTCCAAAATCTGCCAGCCTATGTGTTCTTCAATCTCCCTACTGCTATTAGTGGGTCTGTAGAAAACTCCCATTGAGGTGGCTGCTCCCTTGCTGTTCCTAACTTCCACCCATATTGACTCAGTAGACAAACCCTCCTCGACAACCTTTGTTTCTGTAGCTGTGATGCACTCTGTGATTAGCAATGTTACACCCCCTACTCTTTTTCCACCCTCCCTGTTCTTTTTAAATGTTCTAAACCCTGGAACATCTCGCAACAATTCCTGCCCCTGTGAAACCCACGTCTCCGTTATGGCCACAACATCATAGTCCCAAGTATTGATCCATGCTCTATCACTCTTATTTCTGACACTCCTTGCGTTAAAGCAGGCACACTTTCATCGATCCCTTTGTTTCATCACATGAAAAACCTTCCGGATAGATTCATTACATCCTGTCACTGCCTCATCTACAACTCCAACCCTCTCAGATATGTAGCTCTGCTTCCCACACCCCCCCCCCCCCCCCCCCCCGCCAAACTAGTTTAAACCCTCCCAAAATGCACAATCAAATCTCCCTCCCAGGACACTTGTGCCCCTCCAGTTCAGGTGCAACCCATCCTTCATGTACAGGTCCTACCTTCCCCAGAAGACATCCTAATGGTCTAAGTAATTGATTCTACCCCTTCAGCTGTCCCCTTTTAGCCTGGCCTGGTCCAAGATAGCTAACTTCCTGGGAAATGGCTTTCCCTTTACACTCCACCAACTGGAGCTATCAGCCGGCTATTGAGTTTAGGATTGTAAAGGTATTTTGCTATATCATCTGTACATGTTGACCCCACAATACCGGCTCTTGCCTCATGCATTTCGATCCTGCATTCTCCGAATCCCAAACTCCTAACCATCTCTTGTGTGTCCTTCTGATGCGATGAATCAAACAGATTAAGTATAAAACCAATACCAACTGGCTGACGTCAAATCATGAGATGAGAGATGATCCTGGCCCATAGGAGTAGCCAGACATTCAATCCCCAATTCCAGCCATCCTCAAACCAAGTCTAATGTTGTTAGCCAATGCTCTGGTTTGTTGTTGCAGTGTACAATTTATTCTATACACCAGAACTGTGTAGGAGAACTGTCTCAGATGTAGTGTCAATTTTCATTGTTTATCTCGTGTAGATTTCTACAAATTCTACTATTCCCACCTGAGACAGTAGCCCTGGGTATACAGTCTGGTTGATTATAAAACAGGGTTGAGTATTCCCATACTGGTGCTCCTTTTGTGATGTGGCAATGCACTATCTCCGAGTTATACTACAGGAGTTGGTTTTACTGCTGCCCATATAGCTTTCATCATGCAGTGGGCTGTCGTACTAAACCTGCATCTTGCTTTTTCTGTCCAATAAATCAAATGCAGACTGACTATTGTGGAGGTGGACACACAACATCTATCTAAAGTAGGGCCTACTATATTTTTCTATCCCCACCACATGTGATGGTAAATTATGGTAATTTACTTCATAATCCCCCCTAAAATTAGCCTTTTGTTCTGTACTCTATATAAAATATTAATGGGTGTTACTCCAGTTAGTGGGTACCAGCATCCATCTGATGTGCACTTACGTGAAATCTGCTTTAAACAGTACTGTAGCACATGTGGTGATATGGTCACGGATTTCTCCACAACATCAAGGAAGATGGGTGGGATGACTTTAAAACTGGGAGATACGGTAATAATTTACAGATCTCTTAAAACGAAGGTCCAGCATTCAGTTGGCAGGGTATATGATTGGAAAGGGTTTTGAGGGATATGGGCTAGGTGCTAGCAGGTGGGACTAGATTGGGTTGGGATATCTGGTCGGCATGGACGAGTTGGACCGAAGGGTCTATTTCTGGGCTGTACATCTCTATGACTCTATGACCCTATATAATTAGGATTGCCAGAACAATGACATGAATTAAATTCTTGAGGTGGCAGCTAGTAAGGACATATCTGAAGGCCTAACAAGCTGTTTACTTTATTAGCTTTGGAGCAGACTGCTTTGCATCTCTGTATCAACTTTTCTTCATTTCAAAAACCAGGACAAAACACACTTCTTAAAGCCATAGAATCATCACGAGGTTAAATAATTGTGAATGTAGTTACCCAAATGGTTACCTTGCCCTATGAATTTGTCTCGGGTTTTTCCTCATTTGCTCAAGCATCCATGATGCATAGATACTGAAGACACCATTTTGACTGCATTGTTTGTGAGATTTTTCAGTCCATATTGGCCAAGACGAATCACTTCAATTTAATACTAAAGTTCCTGTATTAAATTGGGGCAGCAAAGTTGCTCAGTAGTTAGCACTACTGCCTCACAGCATCAGGTACCTCGGTTTATTTCCTGCCTCGGGCAACTGTCTGGGTGGAGTTTGCACATTCTCCTCGGGTCTGTGTGGGTTTCCTGTGGGTGCTCCGGTTTCCTCCCGCAGTCCAAAGATGGGCAGGTCAGGTGAATTGGCCGTGCAAAATTGCCCCATAGTGTTAGGTGCATTGGTCAGGGGTAAATGTGGGGGAATGGGTCTGGGTGAGTTGCTCTTTGGAGGATCTGTGTGGACTTCTTGGGCCAAAGAGCCTGTTCCCATACTATAGGGAATCTAATAACCAAATGCTGCAGTGACATTATTGCCCAGACTGTTGTAGTCAACTTTTTCCCTGGACTGGGGATGCAGCCACTGGCAATCCTCATGATGATTCCAGGCTGCTTCTGTTGTTACCTGTTACCAAAGTTTCTCCAATCCTTGGGTCTGAACTAAACAGCCCTCAGGCAAGCCAATACTGGGGTTATTTGGAACAATGGGTAGCAGCTCATAGAGTACATTATCAGATCAATTTTTAATCATCCTTTCTTAATATTCGTTCATTTTCTGTTCCTGGACTCAATGCTGGACAAGGAGCATCAGTTATTTGTGGTCTCTGTGTCTTTCTCTTACTTGTTCATTCTGTTACTATGGTGGGTAGGGTCATTGTTTAATGCTAGGTCATAAGAAATAGGAACAGGTGTAGGCCATTCGGCCCCTCAAGCTTGCTCCACCATTAATATCATCATGGCTGATCTGACATTTAATGTCCACTTTCCTGCCCTTCATTACCCCCAGATTCTTAATCAGTCAGGTAATCCATCTCTCTTAGCCTTAAATATACACAAAGACTCCACCCTGCACCCCCCACCCCATATCTCTCAAGGAGTTCTAAAGACTCAGAATCCTATGAGAGAAGAAATTGCTGAGACTTTGGTCCCAGACTCTCCCATGAGGGGAAACATCCTCTCAACATTTATCTTGTCAAGCCCCTTCAGAATCCTAAATGACGAAAGCCACCAATCTGTCTGTCATTAATCAATGGCTGGCACCTAGGTTATTTTTTTCTCTCGTGGCAGCTCCTGTTTCTTGTTCAATGTTAGTCAACAGCAACTGACACCAACCCATTGTGCTGCAAAGATGCAAGAAACCCCCAGGTGGCGCTGGTTTCTATGACGCTCGCTGAAGTGGCCGAGACACTGGACGCCGTGAGGGGGCGGAGATTTGGACGGACTCTGCGTCGGAGTTGCAGTGGAGGTGGGCACCGTGAGGGGGCGATGTTTGTGGCGGACCCGGCGAAGGTTCGGAGCTGCAGCAGCAGTGCGCGCCGACAGTGGGCGGTGGCTCGGGAGGACTTGGGGTTCGGAGCTGCAGCTGCGATGGGGGCTGTAAGGGGGCGGTGGTTTGGGAGGACCGGTGGATTTATTTTTGACGCTGTCGTGGTTTTGGGCGCTGTGGTTTGAACCAACACGGTGTGAAGGCGCGGTTTTAGAGTTCTAGTGGTTCTGGCTGCCGTGACGTTGTTGGCCCCGTGCCAGGGGGTAGGGAAACGGAGCTGCAATATCTTGGGCGCCGTGAGACGGCGGTGGTTTGGGCGGACTTGCGGTTCGTCGTTGCAGTGGCTCTGGGCGCCGTGAGAAGGCGGTGGTTTGGGCGGACCCGGGTGCGTAGTTGCAGTGGCTCTGGGCGCCGTGAGAGGGCGGTGGTTTGGGCGGACTTGGGGTTCGTAGTTGCAGTGGCTCTGGGCGCCGTGAGAGGGCGGTGGTTTGGGCGGACCCGGGTGCGTAGTTGCAGTGGCTCTGGGCGCCGTGAGAGGGCGGTGGTTTGGGCGGACCCGGGTGCGTAGTTGCAGTGGCTCTGGGCGCCGTGAGAGGGCGGTGGTTTGGGCGGACCCGGGTGCGTAGTTGCAGTGGCTCTGGGCGCCGTGAGAGGGCGGTGGTTTGGGCGGACCTGCGGCTGCTCCCAGAGGTTTCGGCAGTTTGGCGCGGTTGGAGCTGCTGAGGCTGAGCCAGGTTTTCCGTCTGTTGCCTCTCATTGAAAGCGATCTCGGCGGCCATTCCCCCCAGAGTCATGGACATGAAGAAGAGGATCAACCTGGAGCTGAGGAACAGAACTCCGGCGGATGTAAGCCTCGCGGGGGGAGGGGGGTATTTCGGGCGGTGATGTGTGGGGGTGGGGGAGAGGCGGATTGAACCGGACCGCGTGGCCGCGGCGAGGGCGGGAGAGTCAGAGAGACCTCGGGCCGCGTTTAAATTTCCCGCCGGGCGGGCGGACGGGGTGTCCCGGCCCCTATCCCCAGTTTGCGGCCTTGTGCGGGGGGCCCTCTTCCCCACACACCCTCCCCCCTTCCCCTCGGCCTGGACTGGGAGGAGGCAGGGGAGAAAGGTTCAGGCCCGCACCGGGCGGCCCCTGCGCCCATTTCCCGCCCGCCCGGCCCTGAATGTCGGGCCCATTGGGGGGGGAGGGAGGGGGGAGAGTGCGAGCCGCAGGCCCCTACCCCCGGGGATTGGGGTGGGAGAGGCTGGGGGTTCCCCCACCCCCCCCCGGGCCGCCTCCTGTCCACGTGTTGTTGGGGGGGGGGAGAGACTCGCCTGGATTGGGCCCGATCTCCAGGAAAGACGCAATATTACCCCACCCCCACACACACACACCCCCACACACACAACACCCCCACACACAACACCCCCACACACACCCCCCCCCACACACACAACCCCACCCCCCCCCACACACACCCCCCCCACACACACACCCCCACACACACAACCCCACACACACAACACCCCCACACACACAGCCCCACCCCCCCCACACACACACCCCCCACACACACAACCCCACCCCCCCCACACACACAACCCCACCCCCCCCACACACACAACCCCACCCCCCCCACACACACAACCCACACCCCCCCACACACACAACCCCCCCACACACACACCCCCCACACACACAACACCCCCACACACACCCCCCCCACACACACGACCCCACCCCCCCCACACACACAACCCCACCCCCCCCACACAACACACCCCACACACACAGCCCCACCCCCCCCACACACACAACCCCACCCCCCCCCACACACACACCCCCACACACACAACCCCCCAACACCCCCACACACACAACCCCCCCACACACACACACCCCCCAACACCCCCCCCACACAACACCCCCACACACACCCCCCACACACACCCCCCAACACCCCCACACACACCCCCCAACACCCCCACACACACTCCCCAACACCCCCACACACACACACCCCACCCCCACACACAACCCCCCAACACCCCCACACACACCCCACCCCCACACACAACCCCCCAACCACCCCCCCACACACCCAACACCCCCCCACACAACCCCCCACACACACACACACCCCAACACCCCCCCCACACAACCCCCCAACACCCCCACACACACCCCCCACACACCCCCCCAACACCCCCACCCCCACACACACACACCCCACCCCCACACACAACCCCCCAACACCCCCACACACACCCCACCCCCCCACACAACCCCCCAACCACCCCCCCACACACACAACCCCCCAACACCCCCCCCCACACAACCCCCCAACACCCCCACACACAACCCCCCAACACCCCCCCCACACACAACCACCCCCACACACACTCCACACAACCCCCCAACACCCCCCCCACACAACACCCCCACACACCCCACCCGCACACACAACCCCTCCCACACACACACCCCACACCCACACACAACCCCCCAACACCCCCCCCACACACACCCCCCCCCACACACACCACCCCCACACACACACACCCCAATACCCCCCCCCCACACCCACACACAACCTCCCCAACACACCCCACATCCACACACAACCCCCCCCACACACCACACCCACACACAACCCCCCAACACCCCCCACACACACACCCCACACACACACACACCCACACACAACCCCCCAACACACCCCACACCCACATACAACCCCCCAACACCCCCCCACACACAACCCCCCAACACCCCCCCCCCCCCACAAAACCCCCAACACCCCCCCCCCCACACACACACACACCCACACACTCCAGCCACCCCCACACTCTCCCCAAACCCCCCCCCACGTACTCTCACCACACACTCCCCCCACCTCCACGCACGCCCCCCACCGCCCCACACACTCTGTTGTGGGTCTCCCGTGAGCATGGGGGGTTTTACTGAAAGTTTGCTCCCAGCACATGGATATTTGAATGTTGCCTTTTTGGTGTTGGCTTCTTTACTTCATCCGTTTATATCTTTACAGAAACTTGAGTGAACTATGGACATGACTTCTGGATTTTCATTTCATGTTCTGTTTTCCTACGATCAGTTACATTTGGTTGTAAATAAATAAAGATTCTTAATGGCCACAATTCTCTTCCTCCCCATTTACCAACTCTTAACTGCTCACTGATTATTACACTTTCTGAAATAGCTTTGTTATGTAACCAGATGATCAATGAAGTATTCTCTGGCATCCTTCAAAGTGCAATAATGTTCTGATTTAATAGTAAAATATGTTGATGATCTGTTTGGGATTCATGTTGCTTAATGAGTAGCATAAAACAATGGCTTACTTTATTTATGTTTTGTTGTGAAGTTCTTTAATTCCACAGTATAATGAAGCAAAACTGGGATGGGCAATAAAATATTTATCTAGGTAGAACATATTCATATCCAATGAAGTATGCATTGACTCAGTTATTACAAATTGGGAAATGGAAATGTATTTATGTCAAGAGCAGATATGAATTCAAGAGAACTGCACAATGATTAGCAGCACAGTCTTGTGGATCTGATTGCAAAATTGGTAAGACAAAGCAACTTTACAGTTCAGTATTGACCACTAAACTACTGTGTAGGATTTGGGGCAAATACCTGACAATGTGGAAATCCACAAGTGCCATTTTTTGCTTGGGTGATGTTGAATTGTCACAATTTTCTTGAAGGGACTTGTCACTCTCACCTGACCCAGAGAACTTGACCTGAATGTAGTAATAGTTAAAGGTTACATAATCCTCTAGTATATGCAAAGGCAGTTGTGGAGTTTATCAGCACAGAGCATCAAGTGTCTTCCTGTCACTTGTCCAGTTCAGAGCCTGTTTTACATTAGATTAGCTGCAGCTGGCAGAAGGTTCCCAGCAGCGTGGTCTCTGTCAACTATCAAGGCCCGTCATGGGTAGGAGTCTCTGGTGTCAGTAGTGAGCCAGACTAGTTCAGTCATTGACAGTCCTGTAATTTACTGTGGAGCTGTTTCAGTTTGGAGCCAATTTCAAGCAGGACATTCCTAGATAATCTTTGAAATACCTGTCACACATGTTTGATGGCTTCCTCAAAGGGTCTATTCTTTGAGTGGTTGTGGGATCTTGATTTCCATGAGCTGAGATATTGTTGTGGAGAGGTATAATTTTATAGGTCTTGACTTGAGTGCCCTTTTCTTCCACCTCAGGTACATGTACAAGATCCTGTGACGGTGTTCAGCTACAGTGAGATACAGGTCCAGACTGTTTACTCCTGAACTATATCTGCCAAGATAGGTTATAAAACCATAGTGATTGAACTTAGACAGATACTAGAATTATAAATTTAATCTTAGTAGGTGTGGATACCAGAAATATTTTAGGGTAATATATGCAGCACAAGTCAATTGTTAAAATGCAAATGTGTTATCGGATCCTACTGACAACATGGATATACTTTATGTCTATTAAATGTCTGATCTTAGTTTCATTGGTTGTAGATGGTGGAACTTCAGCTCTGTTTCTGTGTACGGCACTGTTTTCATCGCTATTGAATTTTGGCTAAATGTATTTGTGTACTCAGCTCTGGTAGCCATTGGGCTATGACCTGAAGCTTCAGACAATCAGAACAATTTATGCAGACAGTTTGCAACATGCTAACTACCTTGAATGTTGTCAATATCCCAAGTTCAGTGTTTGTTTAAATACTTGACCTTTATAAACTGATTAATTTGTTGGTTATTGCTTAGTAGTAGTACACAGATCTGACTCAGTAGATTATAGAGTCAAGGCCCACTGTGAGAGCTGAGCACATGATCCAGACTAACTTCACTGTGTTACTGGGAAAATACAAATGTTGCAATGTTCAGCCAGCTCTGCTGAGTATTTTAATCCACTATTTCTTTTGCTGCTATTTTTGGTTCCTTTCTCTGTTTATTTGCTCTGGTGTTTTTGCATATTGCAAGTGACCTGTCAATTACTATAGGGTTTTGGGTCATCTTCAAGTTGTACCTGGTGCTGTCAAAGTGCATTTCCTTCCTTGATTGAGGTCTTTGACCAATTTTGAGAAAGCTGTACTCACTACTTGAGTTATTTTCCAGATTACTGAGGGACAGCTCTGCAGTTGTACCTCCCTGAATGCATTTCCCCTTTTACCACAGATTAGTTCATTCTGAGCTGATGAACCAGGAATTCATTTCTGTTAAAGACTGATACTTGTCAATAGGCTCATAAGAAAAAGAGTAGACATTTTATTACTGTGCTGATGTACAGTCAATGTAAAATAGTTGACCTATCATTTCCTCTAAAAGCCACAAATTACAGTTCCCACCAACACATTATCTAGAATATTGTTCCATTCTGGGTTGCGTTTTCTCCATTCCCCATGTATAAGTTATTTCGAAGACCACTTTCTTTAATCTTTGTAATATTTAACTCATTTTTAGTTTGTAATAAAGTGCAATTTATCCAGGGCCTTCAAGAAGGACCTTTGCTCCCACCTCTTTTTTTGCTGTGTCCCAGTAGACTTTCTAATCGCTCAGTTTATTTTGGGTGTGGTAGCTCTACAATCTCCAGGTGTTATGCTGCCACACACCCCTCTGCCTATGTGAGATTAGATTATTTCTCATTCTGCACTCCCTCTACCACAGCATCAGTAGCAATTCCTATCTATAGAATAGGGAGCACCACTATAATTGTCAAATTCCTGCTATAAAATTTCTATGTATCCCATCAACATATATTCAGTCAACGTATAGGTTTTCAATTAGAGATTTTAATCTCCTTTGAATTGGGAGGTCACCATTACCAGCAGGGGGCAATGTTGACAAGTCACATCTTTCAGCCCAATTCTACCCCATACCAGCACTGAACAATTGACTAATCTTTTTGACATTGTTTTATTCCCATTTCGTGTTTACTTTCTACATGGTTGAAAGGTTAACTCTTTTAGCGGAGGCACTGGGTGAGTACAATAATGAATCTAGACACGATGAACAGGTTGCGTCATCTCAGTACGTTGTCCTCATGCTGTGACTGTAGACACATCCAGAAAATGCAACCAGAATGGGATCTGAGAGGTAGTAAGTTAGTTTTGCTTCAGTACACCTGAGCCAGCCAAGGTGGGTGGAGCTACAAGAGCCAAAGGTTTGGAGCAGGAGCTAATTTCGCTAGGGTTTAATTCTGGCCTGCACTGGTTGTCTGCTTTATTAGCAAGGGGCAACTTAGAAAGGTGACAAGAAAGGCACCTGAGAGTACACTGAAGACTGCAAAAAGTTATATTTTAATTGACTTACGGCTCAAATAAAATGAGTGTATTGCATTTATCTGAATTGTATTGTGCATTTTTGGCAACACTTTGTTTTTCTTTTACAGGTTAAAGAACTGGTTCTGGACAATTGCAGGTCAAATGATGGAAAAATTGAAGGACTGACTGCATCATTTGAAAGCTTAGAGTTTCTCAGTATGATCAACGTAATGCTGACATCTGTGTCAAATCTCCCAAAGTTAAATAAACTAAGAAAGGTGAGAATTAGAAGCTCTCATGTTTTGAATAGTTAATCATTCCAGAAAAGTCAAACTATAAACACAGTCAGTCAACTGTGCCGACTTACAATGAACAGTGCAGTCTTCCAGCCGTGAAGTTTTTCAGCAATAAATACTTGTGCTTCCTACATTGATCTTGAATTCTGAGCATAGTAGTAGACAGTGATAAAGCTACTCAGCTAAGTACATTTATGAAATATCTGCAGCAATTTAAACTTCAATTCAGTACTGATTAAATCTTTATTCTTAGTGATTAATAATGTGGTGGAAACTTACAATCCTAGATGTGTTGGTACAGTAGATTTCTTAATGTATACGTGCCTGGCTTAATCTTCCATTGTAAATATTGGGCGCTGAATGCTTCTGAGGATGACTGACTGTCAGTGTTAGCATACATACATTGAACTGGCTAATGGTCAACAATTGAAAACTAAACCAAGGCACTGTTCACATTCAACCTGTAATCTGACGGTGAATGGTAAATCTCTCATTTTTGCTATGAAATTACAGAGAAGTATTTTAAGTGATTCATCTGACATTTCTTCCATTGCTACTCATTATGAGTATTCAGTCACTGTTATTGTACATTTATCAACATATTTTTCATTTTATTAGTTGATTTTGTTATTGTATACTTATTCTCAAAACATGAATTGCCCTAACATGGCTGCACTTAGTGCCCAGCTTTGGTTGGCTTGAGAAAGTGACATTAACCGTAAGCCGCCTTGAATTAGTCATTGTGCCATGAGGGCAATTCTGGGATTTTTGATCCATTGATAATAAATGATTAATTCAAGAAGTGTTTTCTGTAAATAGTACTTACTGCCTCAGTGATGCAATGGGAAGCCAATTGAGTTCATTGGCAGTCGCTGGCTGTGTTCTAGTTGGCATTTCTTTAAAAAAAACGTATCCAATTGCTTTAAATTTTGAGGAGGCCAGCATCTTGGTATTAATCTGTTGCATTCAGCCTGCCTTATCACTTGGCTAAAACAACACCAGTAAGCACACATTTAAGAACATTCAGCTTCAGCACTTGGAGATGTCATACTCCATCGTAAATTAGAAATGTTACTTACATTAGCTAACTTATATACTTGTTCACAGTGGCATCAAGATTCCTACCCCTCAGGTTGATCTGAGCATTCATCATGTTCCAGTTACTTTTAGAAGTTTGAATCTTGATCACAAGTTCAAAAGTGTCAGATATTGTCATTGGCCATTCTAAATTGTGAGAGGCAGCTTAGTTGAAAGGTATTCGATAATTATTTTCCCTACCCCTAATTAGGTATATGTATGTGACTTCCACTGGGATTTACTGTTGGTGTTTGCAGCTTGGACTGTCTTTTATATAAACTTGTATTGATAGTTATAAAAACTGCAATTCATATTAAAACAGAATTAGGATAATAATGCTCCTAAATGCCTGTCATATACTTGGATATGATAGCTAATAATCACAGATATATAAAATGTAGGATTTGCCTTTTAAAATAGATTCAGTAATTTGTTATATTAAAGTCAGCAAAACACAGTAACTGCAAATAATATTAAATTACATCTTACTGATTCCATTGAAAAGACATTCTGTGCAAATTATTTTAAATTTGTGTAGCTTATTACCTACCTGCAAACTGTATTTTAGCAAGCTTGTTGACCATGTTTTGCAGGGCTTTGATAATGTGTAACCATCACAGAGCCACTGAGTACTGCTTGCTGGTGTTTAATTTGTAACAAAGTTGTTCACCAATGTGATTTACAAACATTTGTAACCTTAATTTTTCAGCTTGAATTAAGTGATAACAGGATATCTGGAGGCCTTGAAGTTCTTGCAGAAAGGACCCCAAGCCTTACACATTTAAACCTCAGTGGAAATAAAATCAAAGATATCAATACTCTGGAGCCATTGGTAAGAAATTATCAATAGTTGAGGTGGGAAGCCATGAATGATATATATAGCTTATTGCAATTTAGCTGAATAGAATTTATTACATGCGTGCGGTAAGTAAAGGAGCAATCCTGTAAGTCGATGACCAGGAATTGCAGGGCTAGAATTAGTGTTGCTCAGAAATACAGGGAGTTAGTGTACACATTCACTGCATACATGCTGAGGGATAAAAATAAACAAAAATCTATATGATGATATGTTAATTTGTAAAATTTCTTTAATATTCAGTTAGATAAAAACATATTTTAAAAACCTATGGTTAGTATTGGATACTGCATTCAAGAAAGAGCATTAATGACATAGAAACCATAACAAAAATAAATGAGGACATGGGTGACTACAAGTTGTGAAATTAATTCCACTGAAACAAGAAAGACCAAAAACAGAAACCATCTTAACGTTCGAGTTTGTTGCTGTAACCCTGAAATGCAAGTTTAAATAGCGAAGCCATGCTTCTAAACTTGCGGTAATATATCTAGGCTACTATTTTGTGACGAACGTGTAGTGTGTCTGGTGTTGGCTTTTCCAATGCAAAGGCTTCCACAGTTCATGAGGGGATGCGAATGATCCATATTGTTCCTTCTCTGGTATTGGGCTTTTTTCTAACTATATCACTTTCGTGGAAATTAATATGGAGATAATCAGAATGGTAAAATACATAAGGGATTTTATTTTGAGGTTGGTTTCTTGAAGTTAGTACTGTGCTGTCATTAAGGTAGTGACCGTGTTGCAAAAGTACTTGAGATTGAAATCCTTTGGGACATTTGAAATCATAAAAACCACAATATAAATGCAAATCTCTCTCCTTTTAACTGAAATAACACAATATAGAACCAGTTGCATTAATTCATGTGTGAATAAATTACAGTTTTTAAGCAAATTATCCTAAAATGTCTTGAATCAAACATTTTATTTTAATGACCCTTCGATCCAAAGAACCTTGCTTAATATAATTTTATAGGTCATCTTCCATTTGAATTTGCCGTAGGGTTTTTTTAATTGAATGTAACCGAGAAACTAAAAGTTCCAAAGTGTGAGGATAAATTGATATTGAAGGTTAATGGTGGATTTGTTATAAAAATATCAGTTGTGACAGCAGCTTCTGTGTGATAGATACTGAACTTTGAAGAGAAAACCAAATTGAATAATACTTGATGAATTATTTTCGTAACTAAATTTATTTTCTTCTTCAACAGAAGAAACTTCTCAATTTGCGGAGTCTTGACTTATTTAACTGTGAAGTGACTAACTTAAATGACTACAGAGATAGCATGTTCAAGCTGCTCCCTCAGCTCACATACTTGGATGGATATGACCAAGATGACCAGGAGGCACCAGATTCAGATGTGGAGGGCGATGGTGATTGTTTAGATGATGATGATGAGGAAGATGATGATGAAGAAAATGAAGATGGTAAATATTTACGTAAGATCTAAGCTGATTATGTTCAAAGCCTGATGGGCTTTTAATATTTCATATTACCAAACTAAATAGTCTGGTAACAAAAATATTTCACTTGGTAAAAGATTCTTGCAAGCTTCCTCAAATTTAACTGAGGTGTTGAAATAATTGCTGATGACTTGATATCTATATATTAATAATAATATACTTTACACTCTTAATTGATTACTACTTTGGATTCATGATGTACTCTTTCTATAAATAATTAAATGTAATTTAAAATGTAAATGTTCAGAGTAGTGGAATGTTCAAATTTTTGATAAATCTTTGGAAATATTTTCCAGTTCACAACTACAGAAAGGGTTTCTTTGTGAACAGCTTTCAGAATGCCACTGTTTACTCCAGGGGGTTTGTTAGTAGGCTCAAGTGCGATTGTTTCACCAGTCTGAATAGTATGAGTTGCATTTCAAAATATTAACAATATAGGGACTTTGGATTTTTGTGTGAACAACATAGCATCAGGTATACAATGGTGATAAATAATACATGTTTGCTATCTGTGATATGTGGAGGCAAGTCCTGAAATTTCAAATATTACAAAACCTTTATTCTACAAAGAAAAAGATCAATAAACTGAGAAATTGAGAGATTATCCCGTAGTAATAATATTTTCATTGAAACCTAGCTTTGTTGTTTTAATGTCTGCTTATAATGTCACGTTGATAATGTTTATATATCAGAAATAGCTTTATCTAAAACATAGTCTTATCATGTATAAGGATTAGGATATTTGGCTAATCAGACTTCTCCTCCCATTCAAAAGATCATAGCAGATCCACTTAGTACTATTTCATGTTATTCCTGTGTCCCTTGATGTTTATAAGATGTAGAAATTTATCATTATCTGCTTTAACTATACTTAACAACTAAATCCCCACAACCCTCTGAAGAGAGAACTCCAAAGATTTGCTGTCCTCTGAATAAAGAAATACCTCAGCCTGTCTAAATGTCTACTTATTCTGAAATTGTCCCCTGGTTGTAGACTCTCACCTGCCCCTGAAGCCAGGGAAGCATTCATCATTCAATGTCCCCATTGATCTCTATGAAATTTGTACACTTCAATTAAGTCCCTTTTCATTCTAAACTCTAGGATGTATATCCAGTCTCTTGATTGGAGAACCCTGCCATCCCAGTGTCTCTGTCAAATTTCTTTAGCACGGTATTGTTGTGGTAATTCTATTTTAAATGTAATTTTGTGGTCCCATTTTTAGAAGTAAAAGATGCTTTTGAATTAAAATTTGGATCTCAAGTCCTATAGTGACTTGTCTGATTTTTGTAGTTGAAGAGGAAGAGGAGGATGAGGATGATGAAGAGGGAGAATTTGATGTCTTGGATGAAGAGGATGAAGATGAACTTGGGGATGATGATGACGACGATGAGGAAGACAGTGCAGAGGAGGATGTAAGTAATACATTCTGGAGAAGTAATAACATCCTAATATTATGGATCTATTTCCTTTCTTCCCCCCCCCCCCCATCTCATTTCCTGTTTTTCTTTTAAAATTAATCATGGATCTGTGAAAGTCGATCATTGTTGCATCCAGTTGTAGTGTAATTTCTGCAACAACCTCTTGGAAACGAGTGAAATCAGATCTTCAAGTATTAGTGCACATATAGCCAAACTTTGTGCTTGATTTTGTGTTGGTTATTTGTAAATGGTTATACAGTACAACCTCAATTTTCCAAATTTCGGATTATCCAAACAAGATCTGAAGGTCCCTTAAAGGCAGCATTAGGCAACTCTGCTTTCAGTTAAACACCACTATGGTATGCATTGCCAGATAACCGGCACTCAAATTACGGCCTGTTTATGTAGATCAGTTATCGGTTAAATGTTATTATGGTGTGCATTGATGGGTAACTGAGAAATGTTTGGCAAACCGGCACTCATAAATTACCGCTTGTTTGCGATCAGATTGATTATCCAAACAAAATGCTTTCCACCCGTCCCGTTTGGCTTAAAAAAAAGGTTCTGCTGCATACGATTGTATGATAACTGAGTCTTGCTGATACTGTTGAGCCAAACTCATTTTAATGGTTTTCATTTAGGAGGATGAGGACGAAGAAGCTGACGATGGTGAAGAGGAATGCAAAGGTAAGCTTGAAAAAAAATGATTAGGTCAATTGCAAATTGGCATTCGTGCAAAAAACATATATATGGATGTACCTTCTGAATAATCTTAAATATGTGCAAAGTTTTACACTTGCACATTATGAATATTCAGAATTCTGTTTTAAGTATTTTCCATCTTGGTCATAACTGCACTAATTCCCTCTATCTCATTCTCATTCGCCAATCTCTCTTCTGCTTACCTCCTGCACTCTAATGTTTTATTTATGAATCTCTTTGGTCTGAACCTTCACCAGCTGCTCACCGTCTTGACTTACTTATGATTTCATTGTTGTCTTCTCTTACCATTTTTGCTCCTCTACCTTAAATGTGTATCCCAACAGTTTGAAATGGACCTGCATACACTGACTCATCCACTTATGCACATTTAATTAACTAAACTTAGCTACTGCACAAACTGCTTTCTACAAACATTTTAAGGTACCTCTAAAATACAATAATTTACACAAATTAAACCATCTGTGTGCCATTTAAAAGAGCACTCTGAATGCATTTCAGGGAAGTTTCTTTACCCGTCAAAATATTTTAAGAAACAGAAAAATTCCCTAACAGTTGTAAATCCAAAATTTGATGGGGATCTTATAATTAATTGACGGTGGGGAAGTAAGTGGCATGGGAAGGGTAAAAGCATTTGCAGTTCCATAGCGAAGTCAAATGTTTGAGGTCAATTAATTCAGAAGGACACCATATTCAGTATTCTCCTGTTTCAGAATGACTGCCAATCCTAATCCTTCAGATGATCATTTTATCGTAATTTCATTAAACTGGCTATTCTGTTAAGTCATAGTAAATAAATTACTATTTTTGTTATGCATGTTTTTGTGTAATTTAAAATGCAGCAAATCAGACTGTTTCTGTTTACTACATTTCCTGTCCTTTTTTCTGAATATTCCCAATGTATCTAGAATACTTTCATCTCAAGTATCTACTGTCTATTTCCTTAACTCTGTAGGTTAATGTAGTGACTTATCTTTCACTTCTCATTTCTACAAAAACACCATTATCTAATAGTTTTAAACAATTTTTTTCTTCACAGACATTGTCCAAGGCCAGAAACGAAAGAGGACCCAGGAGGATGATGGGGAAGAGGATACCGAAGATGATGAATGAGTCCAATAAAATGTATAGACTGTGACTGTGGTTGATATTCGCATCAAGTGACATTCCTCTGAGACAGTATCTGTAGCTATGGCAATGTATATTTATGAAAAATATAATTCATAAGCTGTTTTGTTTTAAAGGCATTTATAGTAACTGATTATCACATTTCTGACAAGTTGGATAAAGCTGAGGGATATGGAATGTGGCCTTACGTTAGTCAGAGTTGCCACTGTTTAAACCAAAGTTGTTTCATGAAAACTTGGTAGTGGTGAGTTTTATTTGTTATCTCTGTGCTGTGACTTCCATCAGAAGCAGTTAGCATCCCTCCCCAAAGAATTTTTTTTAGGCAAGAACTTTTCAACCAGTATTAGTATTTATTCACTCTCCCTTGTCTCTTGCCTTCACCCCCACACCATGAATCGGTATTCCAAAGAGAGACAAAGGAGCTTGAGTAGCTGGCATTGCTTAACCTTTTTAAGTTTGTAGAGGGATGCACGTGTCCAAAGCCTTAACTGGTAGAATGTGATGACTTCAAAGTAATAAGCCCAAACCTGCCCAAATGATTCTTGTAATAGGTCTACGTTTTGTTTAACACTCACTAAGGTTATCAGTTATACATTGTTATAAAAACCTGTCTCAAACCCACTGCATTTAGCTTGGAGTTTATGACATTACTGTGCCTTATAGTGTAGTTGGTCTGGTAGACAATGTTTTTGTTAAATGTAGATGGGATTATTCAGTTGTCGCTGTGTATTAGGGTGTACAATAAGATAGCCTGTGCAATCTGTCAGAAATGTCTTTTTTTTTTCAAAAACCCCAGTCTCCACTATTGACAACTTATTGTTTAAGCATTTCCATAGCAACAGAACTGATGCAAGAGTGGTGAGCAGAAGTGTTTTAAGAAGCTGTCTTTTTCAGAAACCTGAGTATGAAAATCTATTCCATAATTATAATTAAGGTATATTTTGTAGTTGCAGTTGCCTGACATGGTTGTTCTAACAGGACTGTAAACGTGCTGTCTAATGTTGTCTTAAACATGGATCTGGTGGAACTTTCACCAGTAGTTGAATAGAAATCTAAAAAGGCTATGAGTCTTGCTTCAGGTGTACCAGATTTTCTGAAAAAGTTTATTCAGTTTTTAAATACAAATGCAAAAAAACCTTATAACGAGGAAAGTAAATGGCTTTCAAATATTTGTATAAACTCGGTCAACAGTCTCTTTGTATTATAACAGTATATTATGGAATTAGTTCTAGATACCCATTGAAAAATGGATATTTATAAACTCTGGGACTTTTTTAAAAGAAAACTAAATGTTGAGATTAGAAATAGGTAATTTGTTACTTTTTATTTTTAGTGTGGTGTGAATTTTTTAGAGCAAAAATGAATTTGAATATAAATTTTCAGTGTAGTAACTTTACAAATGTATTAAACTTTGAAATGTTGCTGTTCAGGTTATTTCTGTACAGAAAATAAGTTCAGAATGCCGCTTTCATGTTAATGTATCTAGTTTTGTTATAAATTTTCAAAAATAAATGGGTTTTTAATAAGTTGTTTTCTATTTCTAGCTACAGGTTAGTTGCACAGCTTTAAGCTGCAGCTGAGGCCATAAACATTATTTCCACCCCACAGCAGTTGTGACTCCAAAGTCATCTCTGAGTAAACTGAGAATTACTATAATTTTCTCTTTATTAGGGAGCCAGTGTGGTTGAGATTTAGAGCTCAGTAAAGTAAATATTTGAAATCTTCCAACCATTCTGCCATCACTGACAATGATGCATTAATTATATAGATCATGGGATGCCTAGTTACAGAGGAACCTCGATTATCCAAAGGACACAGACGGGCAGTATTTTGTTCGGTTACTCGAATGCTGGATAATATAGTTTAGCCGAACATCAGGACCCTGCAATCTTGCCGGATAATCCAATATTCGGATAATCAAGGCTGCTCTGGATTGCGCTGTATAGAATGGAAACAGACTCTTCAGTCCAACTCTTCCAGGCCGACCAGATATCCTAAGTTAACCTAGTCATATTTGCCAACATTTGGCCCATATTCCCCTTAAGCCCTTCCTGTTCATGTACCTGTCCAGATGCCTATCCACATGTTATGATGTGGTGGTATTAGGGTGGACAAAATCATAAGTCACGTAACACCACGTTATAGTCCTACAGCTTTATGTGAAATCACAAGCTTTCGGAACTCTGCACTTTTGCCAGGTGAAGGGTTTTAAATATAATTATACCAGCCTCCATACTTTCTCTGGCAGCTCCTTCCATAACACACATTAGTCTTGTGTGAAAAAGTTACCTCTTGGGTCCGTTTTAAATCTTTTCCCTCTCCCCACAAACCTATGCCGAGTACTTTTGGACTCCCCTACCCGGGGGAAAAGACCTTGGCTACTCACCCTATCCGTGTCCCTCATGATTTTATAAACTTCGATAAGATCTCTCCTCAGCGGAGGAGCATGGAGAGGGAGAGGCTAAATAGGCTGGAGTTGTTTTCCCTGGAGTGTCGGAGGCTGAGGGGTGACCTTGAGGTTTATAAAGTCATGAGGGAGATGGATAGGATAAATAGACAAGGTCTTTTCCCTGTGGTGGGAGTACAGAACTAAAGGGCATAGGTTTAGGGTGAGAGGGGAAAGTTAAAAGGGACCTTGGGGCAATATTTTAATGCAGAGGGTGGTGCGTGTATGGAATGTGCTGCCAGTGGAAATGGTGGAGGCTGGTATGATTGCAACATTTAAAAGGCATCTGGATGGGTATATGAATAGGAAGTGTTTGGAGGGATATGGGCCAAGTGCTGGAAAATTGGACTAGATTAGGTTGGGGTATTTAGTCAGCATGAACGAGTTGGACGGAAGGGTCTGTTTCTGTGCTGTACATCTTTTAACTGGCAAAGGACTAAATAATCAGTACAAATGCTGAATGTTTCAAAGATTGTTTAAGTGTGAGCTAACAAAGAATTCTGGAGAAACAGTATGTGGAGAGAGAAACATTTAGATTCTGGTCTGAAAGGAGTTGAAAATTTTTTTTTGACACTTTTGAGAGGTGGAGGAGGAACAAGTGGGCAGATATAGAAGGTCCAGGGCACAAGGCAGTTTGTTATTGGTAAAATAGAGATGTAAAATGGATGTAAATTAATGTGTTGGTCCGGTCTACTAAGAGGAAAGTAAACAAGACAAGCTTTTTGCGGGGGGCCCGCAGTGTGTGGAGAGAATAAGAAAAATGGGGAACAAACATAATATGGTCTGTTTCTGAAGTTTTGGAATTTAATATTGAGATTTGCAGGCTGGAAAATGAGTGTGCTTTGAACTTGTGCATTGTTGGAAAATTGCAACCAGCCCAAGATCGAGAACAAGGCTTATTGAAATGACAAGCAGCTAGGAGGTCAAGATCATTCCTAGAGACAGCAGAATTGTTTTGCGAGATGGTCACCCAGTCTGTTTGGTCTCCCCGGTGTAAAGGTTTCCAAACCAAGAGGTGTTTGTGGTGTGAGAAAGGTTCAGGCCACATTATTACCTGTGTGGTCCCCAAGCTTCTGATAATCCCTTCGCAGAACCTCTTTCCTAGTACTATCAATGTTGGCATCTTCTTAGACCATAAAAAACTGGATCTTTCCGTTTCTACTCTTAAGTCCTCAATAACTCTGAGGAGATGATAACCTTAGCAGCAGGTAGGCAACACAGTCTTTGGGACTCTGCTTTTGCTGTAGAGAACAGTATGTATCCCTTATTGTCACTACATTTCTCCTTCATCACCACCACTTGAATGGTGCACTGTACCACAATGCAATGGTCACTCATTCTGCTGGCAAGTCTGTGCCCTCCTTCACATCAGGAGCAAGACCTTGGATCTGTTAGACAAGGGCACTGGCTGAGGTTCCTTCAAAGCTGAATTCTGGATTCCTATACCTGCCTCAGGCAAAAGTGAGGACTACGGATGCTGGAGATCAGAGTCAAAAGTATGGTGCTGGAAAAGCATAGCAGGTTAGGCAGCATCCAAGAAGCAGGAGAATTGACATTTCGGGCAAAAGCCCTTCATCACTCTGCCAAGGACATGCAGATCCTGAGCTGCCTCCATTACCACTCCCTAATCATCTGATGCATGGAGGAAGAACACCTCATCTTCTGCCTCTGGGCCCTCCAATCCCACAGTGTCAATTTGGATTTCACCAGTTTCTTCATTTTCCCTTCCCCCACCTTATCCCAGTCCAACCTTCCAACTCTGCACTGCCCTCATGACCTGTCCCACCTGTCCATCTTCCTTCCCACCTATCCACTCCACTCTCCAACCTATTGCCATTACCCCCACCTCCATCTACCTATCGCACTCTCAGCTAACTTCCCCCACACATCCCTGCCCAAAGCCCCAACCCCCTCCTATATAGCTCTCCACCCCCTTGGCTCATTCTGTCACACCTTCTTGTCACTGACCTGGAACTAAATTTAATGGAATTACTCAGAGATAGGGCATGGTTCTACATGTGGATCAGGTCGTGCTTCAAAATTACCATCACACTTGGCTTGCAGCTTGAGAGGAGGATGAAGTAAAGGCAGCATTGAAGAGATCAAGCTGTTGGCAGTGGGAGGAAGAGGAGTGGAAGAAGAGTGCTGCGCTGGCGACCACAACAGTTTTCCAATAGTGATTATCTTACCTCAACCTCAGCCATTAAAGTAAGAACAGTGTGTGCATCATCTCCATTTTACAAATGAGGTGATATTGGAAATCTGCGAACCCTTGACAACTGGTCCTGCTGCTTCAGAACGGGGGGGGACAGATAACAATGCCTATGGCTGTGAAGATGTCTGTGGACATTCATTTATTTGCATTTAGGGCTGTTCCAGGCTGGAACAGACAGCATCTCCCAATTCATCCGCGTGATGAAAATGGTTGTTGTTCTTTTGCCACAAGAGAAGAAAACATTGTTTGCTTATTTCTGGACAGAGAAAATATACAGTGTGAACATAATATTGCCTGTTTAACAGGCTTTCTCAAGGTGCAGGTTGCTGTTAACCACGAGTCTAAATTTGCAGGTTCTGTATCTAAATGCCACAAACAATGGTTCTGGTCCCTCATTGACCAGATATTGCAGGACCACCCTCAGCACCATTTATCAGATGAATATCTGATAACCTGGTAGGAGTCAGGCTTTTATTCTGCATCAGCCAACAGTCCCACTTAATACCTGGCCTGACCATAGTGAGAAATCTGACTGTGTGGCCAGCACATCCACGGTGACAGCTATCCTGCTATATGCTATCATATCGCTCAAGCAGTGGTTCCACTATGGATGATTTTAGAGAATCACTTCAGCATTCACTGTGGCATGTGATCTAATTCATTATGTTCTTCCATATCCTGCACAATATGGAAGCTCAGGGACAAGAGGTGACCCAGGAGTAAAGAAGGAAACATCCATGAATTCTTCTTTCTGTTCATGCTTTCTGTGCTCACCTGATTGGTGTGCTGTACATCAATCTGAGCTGGCTTCTGTTTGTTCACAATGTAGCACCATGACTTTAAATTGGTCTGCCGTGCAGTGTGTCCTCACATTTGAGCTAGGAGGCCTTGGTTCGAGTCCCACCTGCTCCAGAGGTGAATCATAACACCTCTGAACAGATTGAACAGAAAATATCTAAGTATTCCAGAAAACATTGCTGGTATCCCAGGTATTTGTATTTCTAACTTGCACTGTTTGCCCAATGCACAGTTTTGGGCATTTTCTACCTGCTCACTCATTGTGAATTTATTCCATTCTCTGTTTTTGAAGAAGTGTGTCTTCTGTCTTGGCATAATTAGACAAATCATTGCTGGGCAAGGTCATTAGCACTTTCCAATTAGTGGTAATTCCTTCTCTAATGATGTTGCATGGAAATGCAGCAATGCAATGTAAAATTCTCACTTTGTTGTTTGATAGATAATGATCATTGATTTGTTAGTACATACTATTCTTCAGTTAGAGCATTTAAACAATAATGATGAAGTGACGATGTGATATTGGTCATTCCTGTTATGGACCAGGTCAGACCTTATCAAAACATTTGAAGGTGAAAGCCCAGACCTTAACTTTTCTAGTTTAAGCAGGTGTACGTGGCTACTCCAGGTGTGATGCAGCTGGTTAAAACCTCTTGGTTTTAAACAAAACAGAATTTAGTTACAGAGCCCATAAACAACCCCTTGACAAATAGGTAAAATCTACACAGGTTCTTACAGGAGAGAGAGATTTAGCATGGAACGTCCTTCCATTGCAGATGTTTCTTTGGATTCCCAGAAAACAACTGACTAGCAGCTCTGAATAGCCAGACTATTCAAGCCAGGGACAAGCTGAGCTGGGAGCAGTGGCCTTTCCCCTTCCATTGTACTTTTTTTTTAATCTGAAAGCTTTTTTTCTGATTCAGTATCTGTCAACTATAATCAAATTGCCCCTAAAACACATATAAACCAGACTCATCGGACCCTCTGCATTTACGACCCCTCTCAAAAAAATTCAACGGCGGAATAACCTTGTCAAAGGAGCTGCATCGTCATACCTCCCTCTTTAAAAAAAAATGAACCATCAATATCCAAAGATGGCTCCATTTTAAAATTCCTTAATCTTACACTGTTAGTACACTACAACATCCATATACATTACATTGACTATAAACATGCAAACATGCACTATTACATTCTTTTTAGTCCATTTATTTCTGCCACTAAATGCCTCAGTTTCTCTTCCAAGTCTCAACAATGCATTGGCAATTAAGTTTTCTTGTCCTATCATGTGCACAATTTTCAAATTGAATGGCTGTAAAACAAGCTCCATCTAAACAGTCTGGAATTTTTGTGCATAATTTTCTCCACAAACTTAAATGGGTTATGATCAGTGTATATGACTACCTCATACATATTACTGTCGAATATTTCTGTTGATGAATATTCAATTTCCTGGAGAAATACTTGATAGGTCTTTCTGTCTTCTTTTTTTCCTGTAAGAGCACAGCACTGACATCCACGTTATTCACATCGATAGCCATCTTGAATGGCTTTGAGTAAGCAGGTGTAGCTAATACTGGGTCAGTGGTTAATATAGTTTTTAGGCCGTTCAACACCTTCCTACAGTCCGCTGTCTACTAAAACTTCTTGCCTTTCTTTAGTAATTCAATGAGTGGAGCAGCCACACTGCTAAAATATGGTGCAGCTTTCCGATAGAATCCTCTCAATCCCTCCTTTTGCTTTCCTTCCCTGTCAAAATACCTTTTCAGTATATTCATGTGAGATTTCCTTCTGTCTAGAGTCCTTATGAAATAGTTCACCTCACTCAACTTCCTTTTGATTTGATAAGGTCCACTAAATCTTGCCTTTAAAGGTTCACCTGTCACTGGATGTAACACTAATACCTTATCTCCGATAGCGAAATTACGAGTTTTTGATTTCTTGTCTGCTTCCTGTTCCATGATGCTGTGACACTTTTAAATGCTGTCTGGTGAACTCCCCCACTCTATTTAATTATTCCCTAAAATCTAACGCATGGTTCAAATATATGGTCTCTGAATTCTGACTTACCAATTCCTCCCTAATTAATTTTAGTGGTCCTCTCACTCATGCCCAAAAACTAATCCAAATGGACTGAATTTGGTCGATTCGTTTGGCGAATCTCTGATGGAAAGAAGTACAAACATAATTCCTTTATCCCAATCATCTGAATAGTCTTGATTATGAACATGGTCTTTTATGTCTGATGCCACCTTTCTAGCACTCCCTGTGACTCTGAATGGTATGCAGTAGATTTGAATTGTTTTATCCCTAAGCTGTCCATAATACCCTTGAATAATTTTGAGGTAAAATTTGACTCTTGATCTGAATGTATCTCTGTGGGTAGTCCATATCCAGTGAAAATGTTGAGTAACACCTCTACAATCCTTTTAGCTGTGATATTGTGCCATGGAATGGCCTCTGGAAGTCGAGTGGATAGATCCATTATTGTTGACAAATACTGATTCCCACTTTTTGCTTTAGGTAGGGGTCCTATGCAATCAATTAAGACTGTTGTAAAAGGTTCCTCAAATGCAGAAATAAGTATTAAAGGTGCAGATTTTATTACTGCCTGTGGTTTCTCAGTTACCTGATATGTATTACATATCTGGCAAAATTCAACTATATCCTTGTTTGTCCAGGCCAGTAAAAATTGTTCTTGGATTTTAGCTTGAGTTTTTCTTACCTCTAAATGACCTCCTATGGTTAGTTCATGTGTCACCCGCAACACCTCCTTTCTATAACCTACTGGCATTCTGACTTGATGAACTTCTGCACATTTCCCATCTGCCTGAATATGTGATAGTCTCCATTTCCTCATTAAGACATAATTTTTAAGGCAGTAGCATTTAGGGATTCATTCAGATTATTCCTCCATGTATGCCTTTTGATACAATTGCTTTAAATTTTCATCTTTCCAATGTTAATTTATCTGAGCTAAAGATTTCTACTTTGTCAGCCACTTGCCCCGGTTTGTGTCAACCATCTGATCAAACAGGGTCTCTGTTAATTCCACTTCAACTTTCTTATCTGTACTCTTTGATTTTTCCTGTTTCAACTGGTGACTTTGTGACCTTGTTGCCAAAGAGTCAGGAAAAATCCCTGGATATGCATCTTTTAATAGTTCAGTTGCCTGAGTTTCCACTGGCTTTTCAACTACAGGAGGTAGCACTCCTACCAGCTATATCGTTAACAAGGACAAATTATATTCCTGGAACTGAGAGTTTGTCCAGTACTCCGACCATGACTTCTCCACTCATCACTGGACACTCTAACCTCACTCTACATAAATTAGCACTTCTTGTCTCACCGTAAATTGCCATTACTAGTACCTTTTCTGGCAATTGTCCTTCAGAGGTACATATCTCCTCATCTTTCAACGTCAAAGATTGGGAGGATCAAGTATCTCTTAACATTGTAACCTCTTTACCTGCTGCTCCTGGCCTATGTGAGTAGACTTTACCGTTGCAAGTACATGGCTTAGAAAGATCTGGCACTTCCTCCTTAACTATCATCCAGTCAGATTGTACATTCTGGTGCAGATTTTTAGCCTCCACTGGGCTTTCCATTACCACTTCAACAAAATTCACTGGCTTATCCTGTTTCCTAACCCACCAACACTGTGAATTCATGTGGCCTACTTTATTGCAGTGTAAACACCGGAGCTTTTAAACTTCTCTTTCCCCTTCAAGGGTTTCCTTTTTACTCTGTGGTACATTATCCTTATGATCTTCACCGAGATCTACCTTCCCCTTACCCTGTGAGGACTTCTCTTTTCCCCAATTTCTATTCCTCATGGATTGAAATTGATGTTGAAAGCCAAACTTTGATTTATGGACCATCTCATAATCATCAGCCATTTCAGCTTCTAATCTTGCAGTCTTAACTCTCTACTCTTCTGCATGAGTTCTCACGATCTCAGGAAGTGAATTTTTGAACTCCTGTCTTAAGTCACAACTTCTTAAATTAAAATTCTCTCTTTGCCTTCCTTTCTTCTCTCTCTCTCCCTTTCTATTCTCTCTCTTTTCCCCTTTCTTCTGCCTAGACTTTCCTCTTCTTTTTGATCAGCTAAAAATCTTCTCTCCCTGTCTTTAATCTTCTAACTCCTGTGCCTCACTTGCACTTTAAATATTTCAATCTCCACTGCATGTTTCTGTTTGTCTGATATACCCATGCGCTTGATCAGCTCTATTACATTTTCAGCTTTCCTTTTGAGCCTGTTTGCAAATTCTAAAAACCTTTCTAAATTTCCTTGGCAAATGTGGGAAGCATCTTCAAAACCCCTGAGCCTCTTGAGCAATGTTAAGAGCCGTTTCCAAAGATTCTAATGGCTTTTCCAGCACATTTAAATGTTGAGCTATTTCAGTAATAACCATACCTTTTTTCGGAGACACCAGCAATTTCAGTTCCAACCTAGTTGCCAATTCCATCAGCTTTGTCTTGTTTACTTTTTGTAAACTGTCCCCCCCCCGCCCCCAAAGTTACTTCTTTCACTCCCAGAAAACTCTTAGTGACTGAAAAAGCCATTACTACACCAAGCAATGTTTAAACCAACCGAACTCAACATTAAAAAAAAAGGCGCTAACACCTACCACTCGCTGCCAACAAGCCTAATTTCGAGTTGGAACCACCAAATTAAGTCAAGCAAAGAGCTCCCAATCTGTTGTTGACCAGGCCAGTCCCCCTCAAAACATTTCAAGAAGGAAACCCAGACCCTAACTTTTCTAGTTGTTTTAAGCAGGTGTAAGTGGATATTCCAGGAGTGTTGCAGCTGGTCAACACCCCTCTGTTTTAAATAAAATGGAATTTATTTAGAGTATCAAATGAAACACAAACAAAAGAGAACATAATACAAAATAACATAATCTATCCAAAAGTCCAACTTAATGATGCTGTCCCAAATGCCACAACAGAGCCCATAAACACCCCCCTTGGCAAAAAGGTAAAATCAGACACAGGTTGTTACAGGAGAGAGAGAGATGGCAGAGAGGTTTAGCATGAAACCTCCTTTCACTGTATCTGTTTGTTTGGATTCCCAGCTAACAGCTGACCAGCAGGTCTGAACAGCCAGACAACTAAAACCAAAACAAGCCAGAGAAAAGCTGAGCTGGGAGAATTGGCCACTCACCTTTCACTGTACAAGTTTTTTTTTAAACTTGATAACCTTTTGATTGAGGCAATATCTGTTAGCTATAATCAAATTGGCACTAAAACCCATACAAACCAGACACATTGGAACCTATACATTCACGATCCCTCTCAAAAAAATCAAGGACAGAATAACCTTGTCAAAGGAGCAGCATTGTCACACTCCCCACTTAGTCCATATGTCTTGAAACAATTTGGCAATGAATTGCAGTCTCTTGTCAGATGCTATCTAATTTGAGACACCGAATAAACTGAAAATAGTGCTTATGGTGTCAATTGTAGTGTGGCTAAATTGAACAGTGGGTAAGTTAGAGAAGTGATCCATTGCATGGTGAAACTTCCCACCGTGAATAGGTCTGCTGCTGTTCTCATACACATGTGAATAAAATGTAAATGGATGTAGAGGCTCCTTCCACTGCTGGGGTTGATATATTTGGCGTGACTCATGGACATTCTTATGTCATTGAATATCCTGATTCATCCCTGACCAGTGAATCTACCTTGGTGCAATACTTTTGGTATTGGGAATTGTTTGTCCTTGTGATATACTAATTCTATCTGTGTACCGCCAAAATGAATGAATCTTCTCAAGTCCTTCTTTAATACTGCCAGATCCTCCTTGTAAATGCTCTGGATGGGGGTATGAATAGGAAGGATTTAGAGGGATATGGGTCATATGCTGGCAATTGGGTGTAGATTACTTTAGGATATCTGGTCAGCATGGACGAGTTGGACCCAAAGGTGTGTTTCTATACTGTAGATCTCTCTGACTACTTTCATATTGGATGTTGCTGATTTCAACTGTTAACATTGACCAAAGTGTAACAGCGTTAAGCTCGAGAACATCTTCAGCTTGTAATCGAGAGCATTAATGTGTACATCAAGAAGAATATCTTGTTTGTTTTGTGTTGGGTAGTTGATTCAGCACATCTGATCTATTAATTTCTGGTATGTGGCTTACATCTCACTTCAAAGTAATACAGGTACACAATCCTTTGTTTGAATTCCTTAGGGCTAGTTGTTTTTCAGATTTCAGAAATTTTCGGATTTCAGAATAAATGACATTTTCATAGTGAAATAAAAAGTTTCACCGAACAGCAGACCCACATGTGAATAGTATGAGACACAATTGACGCCTGCCAGTGCTGGGCCATGCCGTCACGTCACCTCTAGTGACATGGTTCTAGTGGGTGTGAAGTGGGGTCATCAGTTCACACGCTGCACAAAGTTGATATGCCGAAAAAAGCTTCAACAAAAATCTTAGATTTTGGAGCTTTTCAGAATTTCGGATAAAGGATTGTATACCTGTACGTTGGAGATCATGGATTGATTTGAATGCGCAGTCTGGTCCGCCACATTATTGTGTGGGTTTGAATCTCATGATTTGTGACTATATCGAGATTGTGCATTGGTAGTTATGCCAATGCTGGGATGTTGTTATCTCCCAGGTAGATAATTTTGGAAAAAGAAAACGAGCCTGCATATTGGCACTGCAGTGTGATTCTGACATTCCTTAGCTTTCTGAGGAAGTATAAGTGTTGGTGCGCTTTCTTGACTGTAGCGTCAACATGGGTGGACCAGGATAGCTTGTTGGCGATATTTACTCCTTGGAACTTGAAGCTCTCGACCAGCTCCATTTCAGCACCACTGATTCAGATAGGGGCAAATAACCAGCTCTTTCATTTTGCTGATATTGAGGGAGAGAGTGTTACATGATGCCACTAAGCTGGTCACTCTCTCTCCTGTACAATGCTTCATCATTGTTTGAGTTCCAACCCACTACTGTCGTGTCATCAGCAAATTTGTAAATGAAGTTAGAGCTGAATTTGGCTACACAGTTGTGAGTGTATAAGGAGTATAGCAAGGGAATAAGTATGCAGCCTTGTGGGGCACTAGTGTTGAGGATTATTGTGGAGGTGGTGTTGTTGCCTATCCTCACTAATTGTGGTCTGTAGGTCAGCAAGATGAGGATTCAGTTGCAGAAGGGGGAGCAGAGTCCTAGGTCTTGGAGCCTGGAGATTAGTTTTGTTGGAATTATGGTGTTGAAGGCAGAAGTAAAGTCAATAAATAGGAGTCTGACATAAGTGTCTTTGTAATTTGTAATATTAAAGTTAATTCTTGCCAACCTCCTGTCCTGCAGGTGATCTGACTATATTGTACGCCCTCCCACTGCAGGAATTTCTCGCAGCGTGTTTACATGCTGAGGTTTGTATTAAAACAACAGTGATGGTGCAAGCTTTTTGAAATTCATTCCTTTCAGTTAACGCTTCCTCTGATCTTATTTTTGAGTTCTCCTTTTGGATGCACATTGCTGCTGAGAAACAAGAAATGCAAGTACTTCTGTCATTCAGAATGCATTTCAAAACAAATAATTGAAATATAAATTACAAAGGGTGGAATTGTCCCTGCCCTGAAGCAGCATGAACAATGAAGAGCAAGTTAGGAAAATGCGAGAATGAAAAATTGGAAAAGTAACTTTGAGAAAAAAGTTCCCAATTTTAGCCTTAAGTTGTAAATGACAACGTCAGAATGAATCTCACCAATAACTGGTGACTACCTTGTTTTTGTACATTTGCATCTTATTATTTGTCCAAACCACCTCTTTTCTATGGCACTTCCAAATCTCCTGTCCTTCTGTGAGAAACTGGACGGTGCAAATTCATGACGTGAAAGTCAGAGTGGTTACTTCACTTACAATGTCACCGCATGACCCATAAACATCATCCTTCATCCTTCGTGTGCACATGTTGGCATCTGCAAACCACCTGCCTCAAACTATCATCTCTCAGCCTGATTTTCATACCACTTCAGCCACTCAGGATTCGAATTTGGATTTCAGCGAAATTTACAATCTGAATGTTTCTGCCAGATCACTTTGCACACAGGAACATACATGCATCCCACTGCCTCTTAGTAAGATGTATCTTACAGCCCTTAGCTTCATTTCCTAGCACTCACTCACTTTCTGCTCATTTGGAGGCTGCCTGTCTCTGTGTTTTGCACAATGTTTTGAGCACAGATGGTGAGGCAGTTAGCTTGGGTTGGTAGCACTAAGCAGTGATGGGGATGTGGACATTGTGCTACGTGAGACTGTGCAATGTCAATGCCACATCTACAGCACATGTAACTTACACAACAAAACATTGCTTCACTGAAATGACCATGTCTGAAAGCCAGCAGGAACCACTCCTTCATGAGATCAACAGGGATTGTGGTCAGTCAGTGGGTTCTTTGTTTCAGGGCCCATCTGATTCCAGTGCAGGACATTGGCAGAAATTGTGTGAGAAAAGTAATTGTGAGCCAAGAATTTCACACACCAAAACACTCTAAACTCAATGTTGGAAAATGCAACCCAATGTTTCATTTGTGACACCCACTCCTTCCAGTGGGAGAATCACTTAAAGTCATGGGTTACAGTTTAGAAATTATATCTGATGCACAATGACTAATGCAGAATAACACTGGAAATGATAATATAACATATAGGTGCAGTAGCAGGCCATTCAGCCCAACATGTCTGCCATTCAATGAGATTATGGTTGATCTGATAAGCCTCAATTCCACTTTCCTGCCTTTTCACTGCAACACTACTAATCAAACAATCTGTCTATCTCAGTCTTGAATATAATTAATGATCCAACCTTGGCAGCCTCTGCAGGAAAGAATTCCACAGATTCAAAACCTTCTGAGAGATGAATTTTCCTAACCTTTGCATTAAATGTATGACCCTTTATTCTCAGATTATGCTTCTGGTCCCAGACTCTCCTTCTAGGGGATTCAACTTTTCTGCTTCTACCTTGTCAAATCCTCTAAGAATCTTTTCTGTTTTAATAACATTGCCTCTCATATTTCTAAATTCCAATAAGTACTGATTTAACCTACTCAGCCTTTCCTCATAAGACAGTCCCTCCATATCTGGTATTAGCCAAGTGAACCTTTGTGGAGGAAGTGAGGACTGCAGATGCTGGAGATCAGAGTCGAGATTGTGGTGCTGGCCTGCAATGTTTTTCCAGCACCACACTCTGGACAAGTGAACCTTTGTGTCATCCTTACCACTCGTCTTCCCACTAGTTTTGAATCACCCACAAACTTGGCTCTAGTACCACTCACATTCCTCACCCATGTCATTTATATTTGTTATAAATAACCATGGCCCCAGCTCTGACCCTGATGGCATTCCACTAGTTACAGATTGCCATCCTGAAAATGCCTCCTTTATTCCAACTCTGTCTTCTATTAGTTAGCCAAACCTCTAACCATGCTAATATACAACCTCCAACATAATGGGCTGTTATTTTGTTAAGTAGTCTTGTAGTAATGTGGTATTTTATCAAATGCCTTATGAAAATTCAAATATATTACATCCATTGCTTCCCCTTGATCCAGCCTGCTTGTCACCACTTCAAAGAATTCAAGCAAATTTGTCAGGCACGATTGTCCCTTCATGAAGCCATGCTGACTCTGCCTGATCATAATATGCATTTCTAAATTTTCTGTTCTTACATCCTTTATATTGAATCCTAACATGTTCCCAATAACAAATATATTTGAGTTTAGAAGGTTGAGGGGAGACCTAATAGAAACTTAGAAGATAATACATAGCTTAGAAAGCGTAGATGCTGGGAACTTGTTTCCGTTAGGCGGTGACACTAGGACCCATGGGCACAGCCTTAGAATTAGAGGGGGTCAATTAAAAACGGAAATGAAGAGACATTTCTTCAGCCAGAGACTGGTCGGCCTCTGGAATTCATTGCCACGGAGCGCAGTGGAGGCCGGCACTTTAAATGTCTTCAAGGCAGAGATTGATAAATTCTTAATTTCGCAAGGAACTAAGGGATACGGGGAGAGTGCAGGTAAGTGACGCTGAAATGCCCAGCAGCCATGATTGAATGACAGAGTGGACTCGATGGGCCGAATGGCCCTACTTCCACTCCCACGTCTTATGGTCTTACATAAAACTAACTGGTCTGTAGTATTTTTTTAATCTGCTTCCCTTTTTAAAATAATACTGTTACATTGGCAGAGTCCAATTCTCTGGTACTCTGACAGAATCTTAGGATTCCAGGAAGATTGCCACCAGTGCAACTATTATCTCTTTAGCTACTTACCATCAGGTCCAGGTTAAATAAACTGGGTGCACTTCAGCTTTGCCTACAGACCTATGTTTGCAAAGTTAATTTCCATATTTACACAGACTTCATATAGTTCAACTCATCACGACCGCTATCAACTCCTTCGCTGTCTCTGAGTTGTCACACTGCTAGTCTGATATTCTGATATCCTCCAACTAAGTATATTGTTTATAAGGTATATTAGGAAGACTGAGGCCATTATCTACAACAAATTGCATTCCCTAGCCATCTCCATCCCTCTCTTGGAAACAGTCTGACACTAAACCAGACAGTTTAGAACCTTGGTGTCTGCTTGACCCCAAGAGAACTTCATAATACGTTTCTGTATCATCACTAAAAACACCTGGTTCCACAATATTACAGGAATCTTAACTGCTGTTTGAAATGACAGAATCATTAGGGCACAGAAGGAAGATAATTCAGCCCATCAAGGTTTTATTCATAAATGGGATATGGTTGTCTCTAGTAAGGCTGGCATTTCCTGCTTATCCTTCAGTGACTTGAAAGGTGGTAGCAAACCATCTTCTGCAACTCCAAAAGTCCAAGTGGTGCGGGTACATCCATGATGCTATTAGAAAGAGAGTTCCAAAATTCTGACCCAGCGACAGTGCAGATGTATTTATCTACAAAAATGTGGTAGTATAGGTCTAGAGGATACCGTGGTGCTTTGTAGACGGTAGACCTGTTTTGAAGAACATGCAAAAGCAATGTAAAATGAAGAATACAGTTTTATAGGTGTGCATGAGCAGAGAAACCCTGGGGATATATCTCACAAATCATTGAAGTTGGAAAGGCATGTTAAGGCAGCAGTTCATATACCATATGGGATCTTGGACTCTATAATTAGAGACATATAGAGACGAGGTTAAGGCAAACCTGTATAAAACTCTGGTTCAGCCTCAACTGGAGTACTGTGCTCAATTCTGGGCACCATATTTCAGGAAGAATGAGAAGGCATTGGAGAGAATAAAGATTTACAAGAATGTTTTTGGGCTTGAGAACCTTCAGTTACATTGGCACTGTTGGGACTGTTCCTTTTAGAGTAGCCAAGATTAACGAAAGATTTGATTGAGATATTCAAAATTATGAGGGAGCTCTGTGTTAGTGAGAAGCTCTTCCCATTGTTGGAAAGGTCAAGAACCAAGTGGCACAGATTTAGGGTGATTGGTAAAATAAATAATGATGACATGAGGAAAATGTTTTTTATAATATGGCCAAAATTTTGATAGCTCCTGAACAACATGAGTTCTGCTGGGTCAGTTGGGAAAATGTGAGGTTGGCAGAAATGAGATTCTCAACGTCAAGATAAAAAGTACTTTTTTGCTAATGGTTGAATGATGAGATGAGAATTGTGCTAGTAAGTGGTGAGAAGCCTATTTGCATTCATTTTTATGCACCACGTGTCAATATTAATTAGTCTTGACTCATTGACATGTAGCTTCCCAAACATTCACCAGCTGGATAGAAACAAAACTGTTGAGAATTCTCTACATAAAAGTCAAGGTTACTTGCTCCTCCAGAACTCTATCTTGGACAGCAGTCCTCAATATCTCAGGGCACACATGGCAACATGGTCAAAGACAGCCCGCAAATCATGTCATAGACCAACCTCTCCACATTGTCATGGCACATCTCCAATCCACTTACCACACCAGCTTGCACTTACAATGCACCACTTTGGAACACATCACCATCTTTCATATAGGGCTGTTGCCAGGAGAGGCACTCATGGATTGGACCCCAACTCAGGGGTCATCTGCACTTGCTGTCTGAGCACTCACTCACTTTGCACCTACTTGGATGCTCACAGCATCTTGCATTGCTTTGTATTGACGTCTTGCATTTTTCCTATTAGCCAGAACTTAAAAGTTTAAGCTTAAAGCTTAAATCTTGCTGTTGAACAGAGACACAGACAACTGATCATATTTATCAACAGTTATGGGATGTTAATTCTGGGGAATGGAGGCAGAATTTGGAAAGGACAATATGAAGAGGAATATACAACATAAAAGTCAGGAGGGGAAGACTTTAGTACATTGGAGCACATAGTTTACTGCAGGAGGAGAGTTGTTGACAGTCACAACTGCTCTGGCTTGGATGGGGACAGTGCAACACAATGATTCACATGATTAAGGTATAGGCTCCACCAGGCATTGGGAAAAGAGTAGGACTCCCTTATATGGAGTGCTAAGATGAGATGAGGCTAAAGACGGATAATCTGTGCAGGTTGGCTCTTAGATAGTGATACATATATGAATGTAACTTGTATTTGCAACGAGGTGTCAGCTGTGTCACCTATGTGCCCTAAGAAGTATTTTGTTTTTGATTACCCTCCCACTAGGTGCAATGTGAAGGGAAACGCTTGGCTGGCAGCACTGGATGTGATGCCTGCTGGGTATAATAATGGTGCCCACCAGGAATACCAGGAGGCTCCAGCAGCAGTGAGTATTTCCAACTCTGGCAAGGGGGAAAATAGGATGGGTTGGGCACTGTATTGGCATTGTGTACAGGTAATAAGGCTCATTTTGTGAAACTTGCCAAAACTGACACTTAGCCAATTTCTGGTAAAATTCAGGCCAGTGACTGGTTAGGATCTGAAATGACCTGAGTGATTTTCCAAATAGAATTTTTATAATTATTTCAGTTAGATTTTGCAAAACCATAGGGAAAAATGCAAGGTAGTTGGATTAGCTGAGAATCTCTTACAGAGAGCCCACAGGAACACAGTGGGCCAAATGCACTCTCTCTGTGTTGTACCTACTCTGTGTTTCTATGATTTTAGGATTACCTAACGCTCTCCTTCATGCACCTGAACAAAACCTCATGTGTCGATAAGGTGACTCATTGATATATTCTCAAGAACAATTTGAGTTGGGCAATAAATTCTGGCTTTGCACACATCGCATAAATAAAAAATAATTATAAAGGTGCACTTATCTCAGACTTTGTCACCTGTTTTGATTGAACGTGCACAGCTTCTCAACCAATTGTCAACAATACAGGAAGAGCAGAACAAAAAAGCAGGTTTGACAAGACCAAAATTCCAAAGGACACAGCCTTTTAAGCTAACAAATGAGAGTTAACCCTTTGAGGACTAAAGATTTTTTATATTTTTCTCCTAAATGGTAAGTTTGCAGCATTTGTTTCTGACTCATTTACAACAGAGTTCCAGCAGCTGACAGCATGTCTGACAGGTGTGTTGTACATTTGGGAAAATATGAAAAATGTTTGTGTTTGCCTCGATTGAGAGCACCCACCTTTAACTCATTTAGAAAGAGTGTAGATATTCATGCAGCCCTATAAAGGTTAAAGGGTGGGTAAGAGAATTAGTGCGATTATTTTGGAATGTAGTGCACCTTCTGGCATTCAGTCCACCCTGATCTCTAGCTATTTCACTGCATCGGTGTCTGTATCTGTTTACTTGGAATTATTTTTCTGTTTGTGAGCTTGAGCTAAAATTCCCAGGACGGTTTGTGGCTGACATCACATGACAATAGTTCTGATTACTCTGGATACCTGCAAGGTTGGCTTTAAATAATTCATACCATTTGCTTCGGTCTCTCCTTGTTCCAGCCACAAATGCTTTTAATTTTGTTTTTGTATTGTTTTTGTTGCAGATGAATTTTATATTTTATTTATGAGCACAGGTTCTACTTCATGCACATCTTTCAGCAAGGACTTGGGATGGCCAATGTGTTTGCATATCAGAGCTCTCAGATTGACTGGTGTGAAGACAATTTTCAGTTTTCAGAGAAAGTTGCTGAGTTTTACAACACGGTAAGGACTGGCTGCTGCTGTGTAATTTCTTAATTATGTCAGACAATTTAATGCACAAAAATTTGTAGTGGCATTTTAAACTATATCACTAACTAGAATTAGAATAGGCAGCAACTGTTTGAACTGCTTTAGAGAGATAAGTTGAAATAAGTTGCCTAAAGCAACATTTACATTAAATTCTGAACATTTTAATCCCTTTTGGCTGATCACAAACTAAGCCAGTGAATTTAAATTTATTTGTTGCCATATGTGATCTGACTGATCTCTATACCAAGGTTGCAAGTATAAAGGAATCCTTTATCACTCCATGAAGAGCTCCTAGCTCCTTGGATGCCTTCATTCTGTTATTTTATCCCTCATTAATATTGCTGATCTTCCACTGATGCCACTGTTGAGACTAGGGTCAGATTGGTAAGTCCTATTTAGGTTCTCAAAAATATTTCTGAGACAATGGTCTTCAGATCTTGGAGGTGTAGTCATTTTCTGTCACTCCTCTGCTGGGGATATCCCCAGCGACTAGGGATGCTATCACAACAACAGAAGCAAGGTTTCAGATTGTTTTCAAGACTAAAGCACTTAAAAGAAATCACCATGGCTTAAACTATTCAGAATCATAAAGCACAGAAGTAGACTAATGGACCTGTCATTATATAGAGCCCTAGTCGTAGAGAATTATAGCACTGAAATTTTAACTGTCAATCCATCATGTCTTCCCCAGCCATCAAGTACCTATCTCCTCTAATCCAATTTCCCAGCGCTTGGTCCATACCCTTATCCGGTGTTTCAAGTGCTGAAAAAAATGCTGCCAATTTCTAAAATAATTTTTTTGATAACTTGTTAAAAGGCCAGTGAATCTCCCAACTGGTGAGTGGAAGACTCCCAATTCATACACCGTATAGAGATAAAGACTTCAGTCTGACTGTGGACATACTCGTTCGATCAGCAATGTCTCCTTGAAAATTAAGTGAAGGAATTTGAATTGAGGTCTGACAGAATTTAGATACATAGGTCAACTTTGGGGAATGGTTGTTTTATACTTATTAACTGTGAATTAGTCCACACAAGAGGCAATCTCTTTATAGAAGAGATTCAGATGCATAAGAAGCAATCAATAAGCAATATTGATAATAATCCACCAAGATGTTCTGATGGGTACACAAAATGGCAGTACCTTTTGCATTTCTGGCAGAACCCGAGATGATTGATTTCAGAACTAGTGCTTACAATCTTGGTTTTGTAGAATGTGGACAGTGAGGTTACATTTCTGTCATGTCAATGGAATCTGTCCAGTCCAATGGCTTTTACCTGTTTGGACTTTGCTGCGTTTATTCACCTGTGCTTTTCCATTATATTCTTGGCAGCCAGACCTGAACATCATTTCTGATGTTTCACTGGAATGAATTTGGACAAAATACAGGGCATTGAGGCAACAGACAGGTGACCAAGCAATTGGTCAAAGAAGTAGATTTGAGTATTGTAAAGGAAGAGGGAGATGGAGTGCTGCACTTGTCGATATATTTACAAAAGTATCAACCAAATTCTCCTTCCTCTTCAATTATCAATTAACTATGCCTCCTTAAACTCATGCAACAGCACTATTTAAAGTGAAATGATTATGACGATAAAACACAACTGATTTTTACAAGGAATTTCCTCATCCCTTTTCTAAAATGCACAGTTTCACTCAATTTGCTCCACATAAAATGTGTATGTAGCACAGTGATATTTTTGCCTGTCTGAAAGTCAGTGCTTAAAAGTAGTACTTTTCTTTGCTACCAGCTATTTTTGTTTGCAACCATTGAAATTCTGAATAAGGCAGCTACTGGGAGAGTTATGTGTAGCAAACAAAGGTATGTAAATCTACTTGGGAATGTCTGAGCAGAACTCAGGTTCCTGAGAATGTGCTGACTTGCTCCAAATTTGCTAAACCAGTGCTTCCAGTGCTTTGTTGCTGTTGAAGAAGTTTGCCAGGAACTGTGTAGCAGAACTCCTGAGCTTTCAAGGAGTTGCCAGTAATGGGTTGGTTCAGTCCACCTTCTAAAGCTTTGAAAGAGGCAGGTACATTTTGATTCTTTGTTATTGCTCATTCCTGCCATTGAAACTGCATTTTTTGCAGTTAATACGTAAGTATTGTTTTTCTTCTAAATATTATTTGTGCTAATCTGAAATATTAAAAAATAAAATGCTTGGTTCACCTTTTTTCAAAGACAGCACATCCTCCAGACTATTGAATATATTAAACAATGGAGCTTCTGATGCATGATTGAGATAAATTCATTGCTAATAGTGACGCCGAGCTATTGTTCGGTTGTACAAACACTCGAAACAAATTAATTCATTTTTTTGCCAGTTTGGTCACCACAAATAAAGATGGCCAGGGTTTTACCGGACTCCGGTTGCCCCATCCACCTGCCGAAAGATCGAGGTCCCTTGGCTCGTTATGGGAGCCCGGACCCAATAACTGCAATGTGGCATCAGGGCTTCTGTCTCTTTAAGGGACAAAGTCCCAGGCTTCAAAGGCTGGCGGTCAACTGGCTCTTCAGTGCCACATCCTTCCTGGGATCTGTAACATCTTGGCCAGTGTGTCATTGATTAAAATAATGGACAGGGAAATTAAACCATATACTATAGAGCAGAAGTAGACCATTCAGCCCATCAAGTTTGCTCTGCCATTCAGTGAATTCATGGCTGATCTGACAATTCTCAACTCCATCCTCCTGACCTTTCCCCATAACCCTTACTGACTAAAAATCTATCTCAGCCTTGAATAAATGTAATGAACAGCCCTTTGTGGTAAAGAGTTTGACAGGTTCACTATCCTCAGGGAAGAAATTCCTCCTCATTTCTATCCTAACTGCGTGACCTCAATCTGCGATTGTGCCTCTGTTCCTGGATTCTCCCCAAGGGGGAACCAACCTATCCACATTAACCAAAACCCTTAAGAATCTCATAAGTTTTGATAAGGTCACCTCTCATTTTTCTAAATTACAATGTGCACTGCATCTACCAACTCAACTATCTCTCATAAGGCAATCCCTCCATACCTGGTGTTAGTCTAATGAATGTTTTCAGGATTGCTTCCAATGCCAGTATATCTCTCCTTAGATAAGGGGAAAAAAACTGTTCACAAGTGTGGTTACAAGTTCAAATAAGCCACTCCTACTTTTATACTCTGTTGCCTTTGAAACAAAGAGCAACATTCCCTTTGTCTTCATTATTACTTGCCAAACTTGTGCATTAGCTTTTAGTGACTTATAACATCAATTTGTTCTGATTTTCTTATTGCTTCAACTTACAGATCAGCAGTGTGAGTTTCTTCATATCATCTCCTATAATGATGTATCTATTACATCCATATGCTCAGAAAAGGTCCAGAGCTGTGTATCTCATCTGGGTCATGATTATGTTTGTAGGTGAGTTGAACTGCATAATGATTACTTATCACTATTTGCCTGAGTGCAGTCTACACTGAAAACTCTGTTACATTAATCAATACGTAATAATTATATCTAATCTTGCCTCATTCTTACCAGATGAATACACAAAGCCTTTCAAAAATGTAAATTTAAACAGAAAATGGTGGAGAAATTCAACAGGTCTATGGAGAGAAAAAAACTCAAGAGGGAAGAGTAATGATTCAAGTCTGATCTGACTCTTCTTCAGAACCTTTTCTGGTTTCTCCAGTACTTTTTGTCTTTATCTCAGATTTCCAGCATCTGCAGCATTTTGCTTTCAAATGGGTTGATTTAGTTTGAATAACCCTGCAGAGAAGGCAAGTAACAGGTCAGAAATTCACTTGTTCTATCAGCAGGCTTTGGTCATGATATAATCCCTACCCTGCCAATCAAGGATTTGTATTTTAAAAGGGGGCCAGAATGGCTGCAGGAAAACTTGGATACAAAGGCTTGTGGAGGCAAATAAGAAGGCTGTCCAAACCCATCCTGCCTCAGTTCCCTGATTCATCGCTGGAATTGAGGAGAGTGTAACAGAATGTACTTTTCCTCTGGATGTGAGCGAATGAAGTGTAGCTGACAGTTTTAGCAGCAGGAGTTTGTTGTTCAAAACCTGGATAGCTGCCAGAAAATTTAAATAACCTTCTAAAGTCAGGAAAGGTGATTGTCCACATTCAGGTGGATTTTATTACCTCGCTGGCATTCCCCTGCACAGTACTTTTCTGACAAATACATCTCACAGCTCCAAACATTCCTTTCTCCCCAGCCACCTCCTTCAATTTCAACTTGAACCACAAACATTCACATACGCCCTTCTCCTATTGCCATCTCACACCCATCCCTCAGAGTAACCCTCTACAATTGGTCTCATTCTATCCTCAAAACACATTCCACTTCATACCTTTATCACAATTCTCACATTGCAAGAGAAAAGGTCTCCCCTTCCAACCCATGACCACCACTAGCCCCATCCCCAAAAACCCACCCCAACTTCAGGGAGAGATTGTGAACGAGGCAGAGATGGATCTGCAGCCGATACCACCCTGACCACTTTGGAGAAGGGTTTTTAAGAGTTCAGCTGAGTGGCAGGCACACTGGGAGTTGGTGAACAAACAATTCCCCATCCCACAACTGAATCCAATTCCCATTCTCCCTGATTTGTCAGCTAAGTTGCTGTCCACTGTGCCTCAAGATTTCTTATGCAAAATAATGAACATGTGAAGTTCCCAACAGCTAATTCTCCCATTCCCTGTTGTCTGAATATCAAAAGAGATACTACGTAGTGATTCTAAGGAGGTTAGCCAGGTGGGACTCATACAAAATGTTTGGGGCTGTTAATCTGGTTCAGTCAGGGAGCCCTGTCAGACAGATAAGGACAGGAGTGCCAGATATCCTGAGAGCTGGATCAATGTCAAAACTCTCCATGTGTAAATAAAAGGCTGACTTGGTGGTGGTCTACCCGCATCTGTGCAGTTGTTTCACAGTAGTTTTTTTTTAAAAAATTGTCCACAATGAGCCTGAATATTAATGCAGTGTGATTATTTGAATTATAATGTATTTTGAATCCTTTCTTCTATACTTGTTATTTTATAGTCATCCCCACTGAAACACAACTGCCACCTACTGGCACAGTTACATTAAAAACATTCAAATTTTTCTGAATTGAGTTCCATGGTTTAACACTATTCCATTACTACCTTTTTCATATCATCTTCTAGTACTTCTACGCCATTTCTGTATCACAAATATTAACAATTCCAGGACTGATACATGGGGATACTTCAATTACAATATTTTCTGCGTTGAAAGACCCCTGCGATTGATATCTTTCCTTTACTCTAACTCACAATTTGTCACGTTAGCTTTTGATTGCTGATTGTCAAAAGTTTCAATGCCTTTTTCTAAAAGGAGTTATTGTTCAGAGATATTCTGGAAGAGTATTTCATGATGTTACTATTACATGGATAGATCACATGTTGGAGTTTTGCAAAAAAAGGCGAGTAAAGAGTGAAAACATAGCAAATAAAAATTCACTAGCCACTGTGAATTGGACGGCAGACCCAATGTGCCCCTTTCCTATTCTTTATAGTGTCTCTGACTGTAGAATTTGGAAGGTTGACTTCATATACTAAATTAGTAAACAGCAGCTTTTAGGGTCAGTTCTAGTCAGGATATTTTCTTACCCACTAAATGTAATTGTTTCCTTTTAAGCAGAAGCAAGAAGAGACTTGCTGGGGCAGAAAATAGGAAGCAAAGAGTGGGGATAAATGAGTGCTATGCTGGTTGACAATCAGTGACTAGTTGTACGCCTTAGGGATCCATGTTGGGACGGCAGTTAATCACAATTTACATAGGTGATTTGGAGTTGGGGACCACGTGTAGTGTGTCAAAGTTTGCAGATGACACTAAGATGATTGGCAGAGCAAAATGTGCAGAGGGCTGTGAAACCTTGCAGAGGAACATAGCTTAAGTGAGTGGGAAAAGGTCTAGCAGATGGAATACAATGTTAATAAATGTGAAGTCATCCATTTTGGCAGGAGTAACAATAAACAGCACAATTACTTGAATGGTCAAAAGTTGCAGCATAGTGCTCTGCAGAGGGACCTGGGTGTCCTTGTGCATGAATCACAGAACATTGGTCTGCAGGTACTACAGGTAATTAGGAAGATAAGTGGAATTTTGTCCTTCATTGCTAAAGGGATTGAGTTTAAAAGCAGGGAGGTTATGTTGGAGCTGTATAGGGTACTAGTAAGGCCACACCTGGGGTACTGCATGCAGTTTTGGTCTCCTTACTTGAGAAAGGATGTACTGGTACAAGAGAGGATGGAGAGGAGGTTCACTAGGTTGATTATGCATGGTGACCCAGTGGTTAGCACTGCTGCCTCACAATTCCAGGAACCCAGATTTGATTCCCGCCTCGGGTGACTGGCTGTGTGGAGTTTGCATATTCTCCCCATGTCTGCGTGGGTTTCCTTTGGATGTTCCAGTTTCTGCCCACAATCCAAAGACATGCAGGTCAGGTGAATTGGCCGTGCTAATTTGCCCATATTGTTAGGTACATTAGTCAGAGGAAGATGGGTCTAGGTGGGTTACTCTTCGGAGGGTTGGTGTGGACTTGCTGGACCAAATGGCCTGTTTCCACATTGTAGATAATCTAATCTAATCTAAAAAACGTCTTTGGATCTATCCAATACTATAGTTTGATGGAGAGCGGATCCATTTATCAAAGTGAATGACAATGGTGACATGTATACAATAACTAATGAATACAGAAAGCACAAGTACAGCTCCAATAGATATCAACAGTGGCATTCTAGATCAAAGACTGAATCTGGATCATGTCTGGTTTGTAAGAAATAGGATATATGCCATTTTATGTGATAGATTTTCTCATTGAATCAAAGAAGTCTGAAAAAAATGGAGTTTGGAAATTACATTTTTGCTCATGTCTGTTAGCTAAGTTCCTTATTTAATTTGATTTAATACTTTTGTCATTGTTGAATCTTTATAATAGGAGTTTTCTCAGCATACTACCACATGACCCTGAGCTACTTTGGTCAGTTATTAGATGAATTATCCATCCTGTGGGTCTTAGCAATTGGTTACATGCTATGGTTTCCCAGAAGACACATGCCAACATTCATCAAAACCAGGTAATAAATGTTTTGAGATTATTTAAATTGCTATTCAGTACTCAAAAAGACTAACCCAGAAAGTATCAGCTGAGATATGCCAGAAGTTCCAATGTATGCAGGGTACTGAGTTGGATGATCAGTCATGATCATATTGAATAGTGAAGCAGACTTGAAGGGCTGAATGGCCTATTCCTACTCCTTTTTTTTTTAAACGTTCATATGTTTAAATACTCCTGACAAATTCTGACCAATATTTCAAATGGCAAGACAATCATGATATAACCCCACATGAAGCTGGTATCTCAAAATCTCAGAGTCCAACCATGCTTTTATTTCTCTGAAAACAAGGAAAGAGTATGATTGTGACATCATTTTTCTTACCTAATGAATACAATGTTACTGGGGCTTCCAGAAAATTTCTCACCCAGAGAGTTTCTTTGCTGCAGACCACATTGCAGCTGTGATCAAGTCCATTACATAAAAAGGAGCTCAGCCTTGCATGGAAAGAATAAAATGCCTGCCATAGCAAAAGGAATGCAGTTCTGAATGGTCACCCACATTAAGGATTGAGTACTGCATTGAACAGCAGTGTATATCGCATCACAAAATCATGTAGCCAGACCTCAAAACATCAAACATTGAACTCCTAATTCTGCTGGAGAGCTTTCTGAGGCCAGATTATTGAGGAAGGAAATCACTGAGGAACATTGCCACACTATCAATCAACTGTAATGGTCCAGGGAAACATTAAGAAACATTTTGACATTAAGTTGTTTGCAGTAACAATATTAATGATTAGCAATGCCAAAAACACCCCTTTTGAATATTACACTCATCCCTTTGAAAATTGTGAATGCTATTGATAGATAAACTTTTACATCAATCTTTTACGTCCAGCATTGCTCAGGCACCAGTAATAGGAAATATGCTAGATGACCATGCTGCCCTGATGTGACTGCTTATGTGATTATCCTCAGAAATCTTTGAGATGAAGAAAGGGGAAAGGACCTGCCATCTTCCATATTATGTTGTCTCACACAACAGGAGAGTACATTTTGGGCCATTGTATTCATAGACATTGTGCCCATAAAATTACTGTTTACATTTTCATGATCTAAATATTTTGCTCCATTCATAAAATACTTAATTACAGAAGCGACTGTTGTATATGAATAGCAAATATTTTGAGAATGTGTACACTGTGTGTTAATGCCCTGTGTCATGATTTGGAGTAACTCTTCTGTCAAAATTTACAACTAAACTGTCCATTTAAATGCTTTGAATGCAGTTGTCCTGTAAACAATTGCCTATCATCCTGTAGTTGCATACCTTGTACCACTGGTGGCACAATACAGCCAACCAATGAAGTACTAAACTGCATATATCAAATCTATATTTTCTGTCTTTAGGTTTTGTATCTTTAAGTTTCTAGGTAGCCAGAACCTGTCTCCTCCCACCTCACATACTTCATTGCCTTCCCAGTCCCAAGCTTTGAGATAGTCGATGTCAATCACCAAGCTCGTTAAAATTCCTTGGCCTTCCCAAATCTCCCCAGGTTGGCCCTAACTCATTGACTTACAAGCTGGCCATACTCAAAGTGATGTTTTGGTTTATTTTCCCTTTTGGTTTCCAACCTCCACTCTTCATCATTAAATATGCCCGATTCTGCTCCTTAAATAGGAAATAGGAAACCAGGTAATAAATATTTTGAGATTATTTAAATTACTATTCAATTCTCAAAAAGACCAACCCAGAAAGTATCAGTTGAAATATGCCAAAAGTTCCAATGCATGCAGGATACTACTGAGTTGGATGATCAGTCATGATCATATTGAATAGTGAAGCAGACTTGAAGGGCTGAATGGCCTACTCCTACTCCTTTTTTTTAATGTTTATTTTCCAGTTTCCAAGGCCAAACTCCTTCCTCAGTCTCAATCCTTAAACATTCATTTCTCTACACATGTTCCCCATCCAAACTTGACTCATTCAAATTTTCCCTAACTGCAACATTGAATCCATCACTCCAAACTTAATTCTTTATCTGAAAAAAAAATTCTGTTGGCTTCAAATTATTTTCTAATATTCCTAAGTAGTCTTCAACTTCTTCCTTTACATAGCTATTTTCCCATTAGCTCCCAAGTACATCCTTCAAATTTTCAAATGCATTACCATTAATTACATGAACTAAAGTGACTTAAGTACCCATTTCTTATGCAAACTGTATCACATTTTAAATTATACTCATTCTTATATTGCCTGGTAGCTTAAATGTAGAACTTAAATGTTGGCAGTGACATAATGTGACTGGATGCATAATTCTCAGCTCCTGTATCTGTTTTTATTGCTAAGTATGTCACCACTAATACAGCACAATATAGAGGGAAATCCAGTTGGAAAGAAATAGAAAGCACAGACCCAAAGCCCAAAGTTTCCTCCTTGACTTATTAACATCTCTAGAATTGCACCCTCGTAACTGTTGTTTGCTAGTTTCAACTTATACCTAAGTATCTTCCTAATCTTAGAAGCAGTTATTAAATAGGAACCAATAAATGAGTTTAAACAACAAATCCTAGAACCCATAAGAGGCCTGGGGTTATTCAATACAATCACATGGTATTGAAGGTAGATACCAAACTAATCTACTCATTCATACTCAGGAAAATGCCACACCCACTTCAAAAGGAGGTATAAACTGAGACTGAGGGCATGCTTCAATATGGATTTGTGTTGTAAGTCACACAGATAACTAAGTAGTACCCAACTGTGGTTGCAGTTCCCAAACCAAAACAGCGACGTCCTCTTACAATCCCCTGTACATAGTTATCTTAATAAAACTTGTTAATGGTCACTCACCTGAGCACAGCACCCTCCCCAAACAAAATACCAAATCCATAATGTGCACTTCCTGTTTGATTCTTAAAATGTAGGTTTCAATTTATCTAACCATCACTTATACATGCTAGGCACATGATATTTCGATAAATTGAAACAAAATACCATGAATGCTGGAAATCTGAAGCAAACACAGAAAATGCCAGGCTCCAAATGTTAATTGTATAGTTCTCCACAGATGCTCTAAGAGCTGCTGAGTTTCTCCAGTATTCTCTGTGTTTATTTCATGATATATAGGAAAATGCAATTATGAAAGGTTGAAATAACTCCACAGAGGCCGGTATCCCATGACTAAAACACCCTTTATTCACATATGGAGAGTCCTGCACACTGATCCAGCTCCCTCAGGGCCAGCTCTCAGAGTGAGCCGTATCTCTGACACTCCTATCTTTATCTATGAGCCAGGGCTCCCTGATTGGACCAGGTTAACAGCCCCAATCAGGGAACTCATATTCAACAAGGTCCACCTGGTTGACCTTGTTACAGTAACTAAAAACGTTAACAAGTGTTTGTTTGATAGCATTAAACTTCATTCACCGAAACAGGAAATACAAAGCAGGCCCTGTGGGGATGAAAGTGATTTAAAATGCTCAAAATATTTAAATAGTATATTTTATAAAGTGATTTTTATTTCCTGGTACAGCTGAGAATGTGACTATAACATGGTGGTCTCAGAACAAGTGTAGTTGGAGGATAGTTGGATTTGAAGACTGAGTGTGTCATGGTTTTGAGGGTGAGATTAATTCAGATAGACGTTTGAGTTGGAAGACTTGGGAATATTGTAGTTAGATGATTGTATCATTTGTGGCAAATTTCTAAGCTGTTTAAAACTATGTTACCAGTTTGGACAAAAATCAAATGGAGAACAACATCCAGCCCAAGTACTTGCTTTCACCCATAAACCTGAAAAAGTACAGTAAAACTGCTGTAGAGTCATAAAGCATGGAAACAGACACTTTGGTCCAACACGTTCAGGCGACTAGGCATCCCAATCTGACCTTGACCTATTTGCCAGCATTTGGCTCATATCCCTCTAAACCAATTTATTTACCCATCCAAATGCCTTTTTTAGATTACTTACAGTGTCCAACAAGTCCACACCGACCCGCCGAAGCGCAACCCACCCAAACCCATTCCCTACATTTACCCCTTCACCTAATACTACGGGCAATTTAGCATGGCCAATTCACCTAACTCGCACATTTTTGGATAGTAGGAGGAAACCTGAGCACCCAGAGGAAACCCACGCAGACACGGAGAGAATGTGCAAACTCCACACAGAGGGTCGCCTGAGGTGGGAATTGAACCCGGGTCTCTGGCACAAAAAGTTGTAATTGTACCAACCTCCACCACTTCCTCTGGCAGCTTATGCCATGCATGCACCATCCTCTATGTGAAAAAAGTACCCCTCAGGTCCCTTTTAAATCTTTCCTCTCTCACCTTAAATCTATGCCCTCTAGTTTTATGCTCTCCCATCTTAGGAAAAGACCTTGGCTGTTCACCCTAACCATGTCCCTCATGATTTTACAAACTTCTGTAAGGTCCCCCCTCAGACTCTGATGCTTGAGATAAAAAAAGCCCCAGCCTATTCAGCCTCTCCCTCTAACTCAAACCCGTCAGTCTTGGCAACATCCTTGTAAATCTTTTCTGCACCCTCTCAAGTTTGACTTCATCCTTTCTATAGAAGGGTGACCAGAATTGTACACAGAATTCTAAAAATGGTCAAACCAATGTAGCCCCAACACAATATAAGAGAGATGGCTGGTGGTGAGTTTAACCTGAGGGTTGTTACCATGCCTCAGCTGAGGGGTGTGGTTGAGAAGATGGGGCCTCTATGGTAATCTCAGTCAGTGTGGGAATTGAACCTATAGCTGTTCGTGATATTCTGCATTGCAAACAAGATATCTAGCCAACTGAGCTAACCAACCTTCCCCTCCCATGCTATGTCTGCATGTACACACAATGTTCGTAAAATAGCTTACAGAGTCCCTTTATTTCAAAAAAAGAGAAAATTAAAAATGCTAAAAGCCCAAAATGAAAATTGAAACCATATGAACATTTTTATCTTTTTGAAGAGGAATTTGATTTTGGGAAACAGTTTTATTGCCCAAAATTTACTGAAATATGTTTTCTCTCCCTCTGCAGGAAGTCCTTTTCACTGATTGTCTTTCTTGCTGCATTGCTGAGCACAATCCTGTCATTTTTTAAACCAACAGTGAATGCTTATGCACTGAATTGTGTTGCCTTACACATTATTTATGTGATTTCACTTGAATTGAAAAGGTAAGAACTTTGCAACAAGTCACTATTAAATTTGAAGAATAGATTGGCATCAAAACAGTTATGTATTACATTTATAATTGATTGTCTGAGGATTAAGTTTTATATTTTTAACAATATCCTATTATCCAAAATATCCCTCCAGGTAAATGGACCTAATTTAACTCTGTGGGTGAGATCTTGATGAGGGAAATTCTTGCCCACTATAATAATACTATAAGTTTGGAAAGTGTACCATTGTTTCACAACAAGTGCCTTATGAATTAATTTTGACATCTTTCCAGAGTAAAAATGATGATTAAAAGTCACAAGGAGTTGGCATGATTTTTAGTTGGAGATATGACAATGTTATTTATCAATTCATAACATCTGATCGTTCACAGTCACTTTCACCCTTTGAAATGCAGTCATTGTGAAGCATGACTACCACTCTTCTTGCAGTGTTTGATAAAGTCTTTTAATGACATTGGCTGAGAGATAAATATTGAACTCTCTCGTTCTTCGTTGAATTGTTTCATGGAGTCTTTTGCATCCACCTGAGAAGCAAATTGCCACTTCATTTCAACTATAAATCCTCAAAATGTGGCACTTTTAGCTTTGCATGTCCCCTCTGTACTCGTTTACATGCTCCAAGTCTCCAGAACGGGACTGAAGACCCATAACCTTCTGATTCCAAGGTGTAAGTGCTGCCGTGAAGCTATTATTGATGTGGAAGATGAAGTAACTCATTGCTCACCCAAGTGAGAGTTCCATTTATCTTTCTTTTTAAAACTTTAGGATTGCATAACTTCACTGTAATTTCTGGATGTGTTATCACAAATGCACAGTAGAGAAGCCAGTTGAAGTGGTCCAGTAATAGTGATGGAGAAACATTTGATGAGATTGGAAACAACTGATAAACTGATATAAATAATGTGAACTGATTGAGGTGGATTCGTATGTATAAGTTCTAAATTTTCTGATTTGGAGTGTGCAATAGATTGCCACAGCCTCTCATAACATGCTATTTGCTCCAAAACTGTATGGAAAAACTGACAGAAAATGTCGGAGGTGTTCAATGTCACCGGAATAAATTCCACCAAGTTTGTTCAACCTGATGTACCCAATAATCTGCCAGAGTCAAAACATCTCAGGAGCAAATAAAAGTTAGAGCAGAATACAAAATACAGAGTTCTCAAGCTGGGTGACAAAAAGGCAAGTACAATAAAATTGTGGGGGGATCACATTGAGAAAAGTGACATGAGTGAGAGATTTATGATAAAAATAGTGAGACAGGTTGCAATTCCAGTTAAAGATTGCTTTATTGTGTTTATTCTTTCAGATGCACAGATCAAAGAATAATTAACCTAGCCATTGTGACTGTGGCCTGGTGGTTTGTGGCGATTTCTTGCTGGCTAAGTGATCGCTTACTCTGTGGTTTCTGGAGACAGATAAATTTTTACTACCTCCATAGTTTCTGGTAAATCTGCTTTAAACTAAACAGTTTCTCAACACTATTGTTATTGTTTGTGATCTCTTATTTTTTGTAAAGTAGTTGTTAAAGTTGATGACAATTGTTACACTTTGAGTCTTTTCATTTTCCCGATATTGTCAATAAATGTCAGGTTTCTCTTCCAGGCAAGTTCTCTGTTGCCTCAATCATACCTTCAGCAGTACTGATGTCTAAGTTTGCTTTTTGTAATTCTTCTAGGATAACATATTGAAAGATCTTCCTGCTGATTAACTGCTGGAATTGTCTGATGTCTCTTCATGATCTTTTTCCAACTGCAAAAGACAGCTCAAAACCACTTTACTCTTCAACAATTGTGCAGATACATTTAACAACCTTGTGGCAATGCTCCAAGTGAGTCGGAAGATCCACTGCTGTGTGACTATAGGATTATAATGTATAACAGAGGAAGTGTTGTAATTTACTACAGCCTTACTCTCAGGGGACCACACTAGAACAAAGAAAGGTTTGAGAGGAGGCAAAAGCAGGGCAGGCCTAGAGAAGCAGGTAACTGATACAAAATCCTGAAATACCCACCCTAAAGCTCTGGGAGCGTACCCACATGGACTTCAAGATATTTTCTAAGCAACCTGTTTTAGAGATATTTTTACACACCTCTGGATCAAGTGGGACTTGATCCCAGGCCCTTTTGGAACACTGTGTTCTCTTCTGGTCACCCTGGTACAGGAAATATGTTGTAAAACTTGAAAGAGTTCAGAAAAGATTTACAAGGGTGTTGCCAGGGTTGGAGGGTTTGAGCTACAGGGGAGGCTGAACAGACTGGGGCTGTGTTCCCTGAAGCATCAGAGGCTGAGGGGTGACCTTATCGAGGTTTAGAAAATCATGAGGGGCATGGACAGGGTGAATAGCCAACGTCTTTTCCCCAGGCTAGGGGCGTACAAAACTTTACGGCATAGGTTTAGGGTGAGAGGGGATAGATTTAAAAGGGACCTTAGTGGCAACTTTTTCCCACAGAGTGGTGTGTGAATGGAATGAGCTGCCAGAGGAAGTGATAGAGGCTGGTATTTAAAAGACATCTGGATGGGTACATGAATAGGAAGGGTTGAGAGGGATATGAACCAAATGCTGACAAAGGGGACTAGATTAGATTAGGATATCTGGTCGGCATGGATAAGTTGGACTAAAGTCTGTTTCTGTGCTGTACATCTCTATGACTCCTAGTTTAGAGGTAGGGACATGACCATTGCACACAAGATCTCTACCCGTGTGGACTACAATGATTTAGAAGATAATTCTCCACTCGAGGGGAATTAGGGATGGGCAATTATTGTTGGCCTTGCCAGTGTGGCCCACATTTCATGAATAAAGAAAGGGATTGAGTGGGAGAAGCGGATAAAACAGCAGGAATTAAATGAATTTGGAATAAAGGGACATTATGAATAAATTTTAACGCTAGAAGAAAGGCAAACTTTTATTTCATATCTGTATCTATGTAGGAAAACTCACAGTAATTTGATAACCTGAAAAATGGATCTTGAGACACGAGGCTGTTAACAATACAGACTGAGCAGAATATAAGCTCAACAACAGCACCTAGTGTTGGGAGACAGGAAGCTGCATGCACAGGAAACTGCCATAATGAATGCTTAACATTGAATGTTTTAACATTTTATGTGTTGGCATTAAAAAAGTCATTAAAAAGTCTTGGTAAGAGAAAGTTCTGGAATAGGAAGCTCCAGCCAATCTCCATAGCATTGTCTATGGTGAGTGGAGACCATGTGCTGTCTTCAGCTGAGGCAAAGTAGGATTGGATGGGCCATGTCGATCGAAGATGAGGGCCTTTTAGATGGTCAACAGGCACTGGGGTGTCAGAAAGTGAGTTATCTGCCACAGAATTCCCAGGCTCTGACTTGCTCTTGTAGCAGTAGCATTCAGATAGCTGGTCTTGTTCATTTTCTGACTGGAGAGGCCATTTAAAGAGAAACAGCTTTGCACACAGACCCATACACTGCACAGACACAGACCTGCATCCTTAATCCCTAGCCATCTAGGCCTTGACATACTGTTTGCTGCACACTTCTCGGCATAGGACATTGCTGGACATTAACTCACGCCAGCACTTCTGGCCAAAAGATGTTTTAGGACGAGAGATAATGGTTTCAGCAGGACGCCTGTTAATTTTGCTTCCACATACTGTAGAAGGCTGTCAATACAGACATGATCCTGTACATATGTGAGTTAGGCATCAGGCTGGCACAGTTAGGTCTGAGGCTGGATACAGATGCAAACATACAGATGTAATGCCAAAACAGCAAAACTCATACAAGCATGTGAATTCATATACCAAGCAATGTCATCTGTGCCACCAAAGTGCCCTGAATAAGTTTTGTTCTTTTTCTCCTTACCATTTATCACGGTCCCTGGTTCCACAGCTGAGGTGGAGGGAGCCTGCTTGGCAGAGGGGCCTGTTAGCCTTGGAGGTTTGGTTGGATGAACCTGGGGCCATTTGTGTCTCAATGTCCAGACATGCCAAAAATCTTCTTGCCAGAGGCAAGTAGGCCCTCCTTATTTTCAACTTCCAGTGGTCAAGGATGTCAGGAAGAGTGGCAGGTCCAGCCACTTCTGAGAGGAGACTTCTGAGAGGCCTGTGTGTGGTTCCTCCAACAGATAATTATCTCCTGGCACTAACCTGTCTCCTGGTGAGGAAGGGGCACCTGGAGTGAACATCAGGTTCCCTGTCACCGTGTTTAGATCCTGAGGACGCTTGGCCTCCAGAGATGGAGTGCAGATGTGTGCAGATCCAGAGGGTGCTGGTCCTGAGTCTCCATGGCAACCATCAACCTATAAATCAAGGCTGCCAGATGGTCACATCTGCCACCTCTGGCTTCTGAAGGCCATTGTGCCCCATCTTCCTGTCCACTACTCCTGTTCCTCTCTGTGCATGTGAACGAAAGTCCTGATTGCCAGCACAAGATCCTCTCCTGCCTGGGACTGATCATTTGACTGATCTCCAGCAGTTCTCCAAGTGCCAAATGACCTGGGACATTCCTTCCTTGGCCAGCTGTGACGCTCTCACAGTGAGGTACTCACCAACCTTCTAAAGCTAATGTTCCCATTGAGATGTCAGTATCTGGCCTGTGTGGAGATACTGGAGGCAATCTTGCTAATGCTTCTCTGAGGGCTCCTTACTATCATTCTCAGAGGATCAAAGAGCTGGCTTCAAGCAGAGCAGGCCATTTCCTTGTACAGGTGGTTGACATCCCACTGGTACCTGCAAAACAAAATAAGAGAAATCGTTGCATTCTGTGGTTAGAAGCATTGTGTAGTGAATGGCACTGATAGTGGGATAGTTGAATAAAGAGTGGGACTTATTTGGTTGGGCAAGACATGGATGTCTCAGCATCCCCACAGGAAAAGGTCCCTGAATTCTCCCGCAAACACCAAGATTATTTCCTTGTAGGGGCTGAGGAATCTAACATTGAGTATTGCTCCACATGTTCAGGCCCTTTCTGCCCAGATGTGGCTATCTTCTCATGTAGTGAGAGAATAAGTAAGGCCAGAGTTGGTAGTGCGCATGTTGGTGAAGCTGCAGGTGGGGATAAGGTGGTGAAATGTTCTGAAGAATTAAGTAGGTAGCACAAGACCTTACAGGGTTAATGGTTTGACAGGTTGGGGAGTGTGAGAGGGGATGAGGGAAGATGTTGCAGGCAGAAGTGAGAGTGGCCAAGAATGAGCCTTGATGTAAGGAAGATCCAGTAGAACAGAGAGAGACAGAGTGTGAGGTAGCAGAGAGAAGAGTGTGACACATACCTTGGAGGAGTGAAGAAGGTTACGGACCTTCTTACGGCACTGCAGGCTGTTCCTTTGCACCATTGGGATTGCACTGACGAGGGCGTGAACTCTGCCAGGGTCTGGTGTTGTGGTCTCCTCAGCCAGTCCTCTGGAAGAGGATATCCCTCCTTTGGAACACACCCTTGACTAGATCCTCAAGTCCCCGTTGTGATGAATTGTGGCGCTATCTTCCCCATCATCAACATGCTCTGAATCTGTCCATTGCGAAGCAGGGCAGCTTCGGAATGTCAGAGCCTCCAAGTGCACAGCGGCCTTTTAATTATCGCCAGGGATGACTGTCCAGCGAGTATAAATTCTTCTGGGGATGGTGCATGGTAAGATGTAGGGGTTGGGTAGGGAGTTAATAACATGATTTAGTGAGAAATGTTGCTAGGTCGTATAGTGAGAAACTCTTCAAAACATTCAACACAACTCTCACTTTGCTAAAAAGGACAAGATTCAGCCCATGAGATTTCTTTAGTTTATTATGAATATATGATTAAATGCTAGCAAATATAATGTGCTCACATACAGTAAAATAGTGTTGTTTATTCTTATTTGGAACAAATATTTTGCGTACAGAACAATTCCTTTTTTAAAATCCTTTACCACCAGTGGATTGCAACTGATCCGATTCTTTACAGTTTCAAGTTTATGTTGTCCCTAGTTTGAAAAAAATATTACTTGGTTAGTTAGGACTTCTAGGATTTAAATAACAGACAATGTGATTCAAAAAAGGAGCTGTCAATCATCTACAATGATCCAACTCTTAACAGTTTACATTTGAATACGTGTGTTCTCCCTCAAGCTATGAACATGTGGACAATTGACCAAATCTTGTAAAGCACCTAAGAATTTAGAATGTGAATAGTAATTTGTGTACTGTACCTAAAAATGGCTTTTAAATTTCTTATGTGTTGTGACTCAATGCATTTGACCCTTCTGAGGATTTAAAATTGATAACTTTGATCAATGGCTATGTTTGAATTGAAGACCTGAGTCAGGTTTTCATTTAGTGGAATGAGCCCTTCTTTTACTTTAATTTATTATGTGGGACCTATTCTGTAGCCAGAAGTTCTGATTGGCATGTTATACTTGGCAACCTGAACCCTGCTTGCTGATCTCATGGACTCTAAGATGACTCAGCAGCTCAGAGCACAGAAGATATTACTGAGAATATTTTAGATTGCCTGGTTAGTGCAGGAGATGTGTCATTGACATTTTGATGAGAAAAACAAATCTTGTTATTACTGTGCTGTTTTTTTTCTGTATTTAATATTGGATGAAGTTATCTAGTAGCTCATAGTCTGAACCATGTTCATATATAATGTATATTTCTCTCCCAAAGAAGTCTACGGGAACATGTTGTGATGAGTTGCAGTGATTCAGAGTACAGTCATAAGAGTTCTTTGTTTGACCCTTGGGACTCTACATTTAACTAGATACAGGAAATATTTACTCTGGTTCATAAGATCTGCCAGTCACTCTGAATCCTAACCTAAAAATGTAACACCTCAGCAAAACCTATTAGTCTCTCACTTACAGGCAGTTCACACATATTTTCCAGTGAATTTTTTTTACTTAAGCAAATATAATACTGATTTTCCTTAATCATAGTGGTATTAGACAGCACGAGTAGATTGTTGCACTTCTCAAGGGCATCATGTAAGCACTACATCTTTGGAATGTGGGAGGAAACCAGAGCACAGTTTGGTCAAGCTCCAAACAGACAGTCGCCCAAATCTGGGATCGATCCCAGGTCCCTGGTGCTGTGAGGCAGCAGTGCTAACCACTGAGCCACCATGCCACCCCACATTTAAAGGTGTTTTAAACATTGTATTGTACCTACATACATAGTGGGTGGCACAGTGGCACAGTGGTTAGCACTGCTGCCTCACAGCACCAGAGACCTGGGTTCATTTCCCGCCTCAGGCGACTGACTGTGTGGAGTTTGTACATTCTCCCGTGTCTGCGTCGGTTCCCTCCCACAGTCACAAAGATGTGCAGGCCAGGTGAATTGGCGTTGCTAAATTGCTGGTAGTGTTAGGTGTAGGGGTGTGGGTTGGTGTGGACTTGTTGGGCCGAAGGGCCTGTTTCCACACTGTAAGTATTCTAAGAATACATCCACCACTTCCTCAGGAAGGTCATTCCACCCGCAAACCACCTTCAGTGTAAACAATTGGCCTCTCATGTCTTTTTAAAATCTATCTCTTCTCACCTTAAAAATGTGCCCCCTATTCCTGAAATCCCCATCCTTTGGAAAAGACACCTACCATTAACCCTATCTATATTCCTCAAGATTTTATAAACTTCTACAAGGTCTCTCAACCTCCTATGTTCCAGTGAAAGAAGTTCCAGCCTATCCAAGCTTTCTTTATATCTTAAACCTTCTATACCTGGCAACATCCTGATAAATCTCTTCTAAACCCTCTACAGCTTGATAATATCCTTCCTATATATGGGTGACCAGAACTGGACACAGTATTCCAGTAGAAGCCTCAACCTACGCCTTGTACAACCTCAACATGACTTCGCAATTGGTATACTCAAAGAACTGAACAATGAAGCCAAGCATAGCAAATGCCTATTTAACCACCCTATCTATATGTGGTACAAATTCAAAGAATTATGTACCTGCACACATAGGTCCTCTGTTGTACAACACTACCCAAGGCCCTACCATTAAGTGTATAAGCCCTATCCTTTACACTCTATTCATTGACTTGGATAATTTAAGAAAGCAGATATTGAGTTTGATGTTTGGCTTTGTTATGTGGCTCAGTGGTTAGCACTGCTGCCTCATAGCACCAGGGACCCAGGTTCAATTCCACCCTGGGCACCCTTCTGTGTGGAGTTTGCATACTGTCCCTGTGCGGTTGCTCTGGTTCCCTCCCGTGGTCCAAAGATGTGCAGGTTAAATGGACTGGCCATGCCAAATTGCCCTTGATGTGCAGGTTAGGTGGATTATCCATGAAAATTCAGGGTTACAGGGATGGGGTGAATCTGTGTGGGATGCTCTTTAGAGGATTGGTGTGGACTGGATGGTCCAAATGGCCTACTTCCACACTATAGGATTCTCTGATGTGATAAAGACTAAAGAACAACCAAATGAAATCCTGTGTGTTATGAACTTTCCTAACTAGTCTTGATCTTTTTTTTGCAGGCACGTGCTGATTAATATTGCAGTTGTCCATGGCACAACATTGTTTGCATATTTTGATGCATTTTATGAAATTCCAGAGACCAACCCAGAAGTCAAATATTGGCCTGTAGACTCGCAATGGTTGGGTCTACCATACCTTGCAATTGGAGACAAGGATCATCTCCGAAAGTCCTGCTGAAGGGGTTATATGTTCTTAAATTATACAATATATTTTATCATTCAGTTCCTACATATAATATTTTAATAATGCCACTGTGGGATCTTAATGATGGTGGGCACAAGGAACCTGATCTGAAATGATACATTTATCTTTTACTTACACAGTTCACAGTACTGTTGGCCATGCATTATTAGAAGATTGTGTTAGTTTTAAAAATCTGGAGGATTTATTTCTATTTTAGTTATTTTGAATTTATGTTTTTTTTCCCCTGTGATTTCAGGTGAAGGCCAGAGATTATACTTATAAACATTTTTGGGTCCAATGTCAGTATACAGCACTGTTCAGTAAAATATGACATGGGTTATCAGCAGGTAAAATAATGTAATATTCCACTTTCCACAACCAGCCATCCTACTGGAATTCCTGAAGAATAAAAGGCACAGTAGTCTGAATAATATTAGTAATTTGTCCTGTGAATCATGGACCAGAATGGATTTGGGGGACAAAACACTTTTATTCTTAACTTGGGGAAAGTATTTATTTTAATTATGATTGGATATCTGTTAATTACATAACAGGCATGCACATCCTTTGTAGTGTGTCTTCTGACTAAACAAAATTTGTCAGTATGATTATATACCACTGCATTGCAATGCAGGATTAATGAGCCACAAGTATAAGTATTGATGCATTTGCATCCCAGATGCACTTGTTATAGTACAATCTGCCTGTAAAGCATGTAAGACACTTTTCACTGTAACTCAGTATTTGTGACAATAATAAGTCAAATCAAATGAGTGTTACCATAGAGTCATAGAGATGTACAGCATGGAAACAGACCCTTTGGTCTAACTGGTCCATGCCAACCAGATATCCCAACCCCATCTTGTCCCACCTGCCAGCACCTGGCCCATGTCCCTCTAAACCCTTCCTATATACCCATCCAAATGCCTTTTAAATGTTGCAATTGTACCAGCCTCCACCATTTCCTCTGGCAGCTTATTCCATACACGTACCACCCTCTGCGTGAAAAGTTGCCCCTTAGGTCTCTTTTATATTTTTCCCCTCTCACCCTAAACCTATGCCCTCTAGTTCAGGACTCCCCCACCCCAGAGAAAAGACTTTGTCTCTCAATCCTATCCATGCCCCTCATAATTTTGTAAACCTCTATAAGATCACCCCTCAGCCTCCGACGCTGCAGGGAAAACAGCCCCAGCCTGTTCAGCCTCTTCCTATAACTCAAATCCTCCAACCCTGGCAACATCCTTGTAAATCTTTTCTGAACCCTGTCAAGTTTCACAACACCTTTCCAATAGGAAGGAGACCAGAATTGCACGCGATATTCCCACAGTGGCCTAACCAATGTCCTGTACAGCAGCAACATGACCTCCCAACTCCTGTACTCAATACTCTGACCAATAAAGGAAAACATACCAAATGCCTTCTTCACTATCCTATCTATCTGCGAATCCCCTTTCAAGGAGCTTTAAGCCGGACCCCAAGGTCTCTTTGTTCAGCAACACTCCCTTGGACCTTACCATTAAGTGTATAAGTCCTACAAAGGTTTGCTTTCCCAAAATGCAGCACCTCACATTTATATGAGTTAAACTCCATCTGCCACTTCTCAGCCCATTGGCCCATCTGATCAAGATCCTGTTGTAATCTGAGGTCACCTTCTTCACTGTCCACTACACCTTCAATTTTGGTGTCATCTGCAAACTTACTAACTATATCTCCTTTGCTCGCATCCAAATTATTTATATAAATGACAAAACGTAGAGGACCCAGCACCGATCCTTGTGGCACTCCACTGGTCACAGGCCTCCATTCTGAAAAACAACCCTCCACCACCACCCTCTGTCTTCTACCTTTGAGCCAGTTCTGAAGTGAAACTTTTTTTCTTAAGCTATGGAGTGCGCAATTCATTTAGTCGTAGAGTTGACAGCGAAAGAGGAGTTGAGAAGTGTGGTGCTGGAAAACCACAGCAGGCCAGGCAGCATTCGAGGAGCAGGAGAATCAACGTTTCAGGCATAAGCCCTTCTTCAGCGAAAGGGGAGACCATTTCACCCATCTAGATCTACTTACTCTATTTCCATACAAAAACAAAACACTGCAGTTTCTAGTTTTTTTAAAAATTGATGAAAATATGAACTAGGTCAGACAGCATCTTCAGAAGATAGTCCCAGCATTTTCTCTATTCCAAGCGACTTCCAAACTCTGGCAGTTCCATTATATCCACCCATCACTTTTACTTTTCAAATATTTATCTAATTATACTTTAAATAACATGCTCAAATGTTAGTCATACAAATATACAAGTCGGGAGCAGAAGTCAACCATTGTGCCCCTCGAATCTGCTCTGCTATTCAGTAAGATAATGGCTGATCTCTTTGTGCACGGAATTCCTAATTCTCCTGATGATCTTTTATCCCTTGCTGACCAAAAAATGATCTACTTCTACCTTAAAAATATTTAATGACCCCCGCTTCAACTGTCTTCTGAGGCAGAGAGTTCCAGAGTCACACAACCCTCTGAGAGAAAAGAACTTTTACTCATCTCAGTCATACAATGGCTACCCCTAATTGTATGATAGTATCCCCTGTGTCTGGACTCACACACTAGAGGAAGTCTCCTCTTCACATCCACCTTGCAAGATCATTACATTCAAATCACCCATCACATTTCTCAGTTTTAGTGGAAAAAGTTCAGTCTGTCCAATCTTTCCTCATAAGACAAGCCATTCATTCCATAACTGAAACATAACATCTGTAGTTCTATGTTCAATTCCTGTCACAATAATGGATAGCATTCCATTAGCTTTCTTGACTGGAACACCAACATTCTCTGAAATTTGAAATTCTGTAGTTGTTATCATTCGAGTAAAATGCCATGTGTTCATTCTTCCTGCCAAAGTAAACAACTTCACATTTTCCCACATTATAGTCCATCTGCCAGTTTTTTGCCCACTCACTCAACTTACCTAAACCCACATGAAACTTCCTTTCTTTTTCACAATGACTTTCCTGCCATATGTGCCTTCTGTGAATGTAGCTCCTGCACCTTTACTTTCCTCATCTAAGTTATTGATGTAAGTTCTTAAAGATTGAAGCCCCTGCACTGATTCTTGTAGGACTCCACTGCCAATTAGACAAAGACCTATTTACATATGCTGTCTGGTTTAGAGCAAAAGCCCTCCCAAAACGTCGATTTTCCCACTCCTCGGTTGCTGTCTGACCTGCTGTGCTTTTCTAGCACCACTCTAATCTTGACTCTGATCTCCAGCATCCCCTGTTTTCTGCCAGTCAGCCAATCTTCTATCCATGTCAATATGTTAAACCTCTTCAACATGAACCTTGAATGTCTGCAATAAATTTTAATACAGCAGCTTATCATATGTCTTCTGGAAATCTAACTTTAGGCTCCCTTTATCCACAGCCTGTTATTATTTCAAAGAATTCTATTAAATTAGTTAAACATCATTTCCCTTTGATGATACCAGGCTGATTCTTCCTGACTACCTTCAGTTTTTCCTTTACCACCCTTTTCGCAGTGAGTTCCAGATATCTATAACCCTCTGGATGAATAAACATCCTCAAATCCCCTCTAATCCTTCTGCTTCTTATCTTAAAACTGTTATTGGTCTTGTACTAAGTGGAAAATCTTCTCCCTATCTACTCTGTCAATGCTCCTCAAATGTTGTAAGCCTCAATCAGATTTCTCCTCGGCCTCTTCTGCTCAAAGAATAACAACACCAGTCTATCTAGCCTCTTCATGGATGAATTGCACCAGCTGAGGCAACATCCTGATGAATCATTTCTGTATCCTCTTTAGTGCAATCACATCTATCCTATAACCTAGCAACCAGAATTGCACACAGTACTCCAGCTGTGGCCTAACTAAAGTTATATGTAGCTTCATCATAACCTTCTTGCTATTGTATTCAGTGCCTTGACTAATAAAAGCAAGTATCCCATCTGCCTTCTTAACCACCTTATCTACCTGTATTGCTTCTTCATGGATCTAGGATGTGCACACCAAGGTCCCTGTGATCTTCTTTACATCCTTGGGTCTTACCATTCAACATGTACTCTCTTGCTTTTTCAGTCTTTTTCAGTCTTTCCAAAACGCATCACCTCATGTTTCTGTCAGCTGAATAAATTAATTTCTGTCTTGTGAGAATTTGGTAGAGGTATTGGCATTCAATCCCACAACTAGTTTGTTTTTATACCTCAATTCATTTTCTCTTTTTTGGAAAAGTGAATCCAATTGTATTGTCCAAGTCTAAAAGCAAATATTTCAATTGAAAGTGCAGTGGGACAATTGAATATTATGCCCAGCATATTAATTTTATTGTGTGAAGAAAAAATAAACTACTGTTACTCTTTCCAGTTGTAGACAAAGACATTTCTGAACCAAATGTGTTAACTTAAGTGTAGGAGCTATGATTTTATGGGAAATAGAGAATATGCACTCACAGAACATTTTATATTTTGTTTGTGTATTTTGAGGCTGAAATTCACTTTCAAGATAGGTAACAGGACCAGGGTTTGTTTTGGAGCAACCCCCAGAGAAACTTTGCAATTTTGACTAAGGCACTCCTTTGACTGACAGTAGAGACAAGCTCCCTGTCCAATTAAGGGTAATAAATGGCCTATTGAAAGTGGAGGGCCAATCAAAGGCTTTTCAGCTTCACAGGGGTACCTGACAACAATGGATAGCAGGTAACTAAGAGATCACTTCAAAAGAAGGTGACGGAAGGGGTAGGGTAAGAATATTTGTACAGAGTAGCTATTAGACTCATCCCCTCCAGGCAGGGAAGAACTATAGGGTTATCTGGATGCTGTCACCCTGGCCTGCTACTGGGTTTCTACCTCCAGGAAGTTGATCTGCCCCCTCGCATTGCTTCAGGAATTTGGCTGATTGGAAAATCCCAGGCTTGCATTTAAAATGAGCCGAACTAGTTTCCTGACCCACAAGCAAAAGATTAATGCCAGGAACTGGCGTGCTGGCCCATACTGAAATTTTCTCACCCCGCCTGCCTCCCTTTCCAATCTCAGCATGGTTGAAAACCTTTCCTTTGCAAGTTCTACAATAAAACCAGAAAAAAGTCCCAAATGGCAATGTAGCTTTTAAATATGGAAATTGATAGGTTTCTAGACACCGGTAGAATTTGAGAGGGCACTGTTCCTTGCATTGAGCATTTCATCCTTCATGACTGTTTTCCATGAAACCATTTGTGTGGTTTGACTCTGTGGTTTTGTCTGTTTTCCTTCCCTTGGAAACTAATGTCGGGTGCCATCTTAGTTCATCTTGCTACTTAAGTGCCTTACAGCTTTTGATTGCCTTCTGAAGGATGACAAAATTGTCTTATTGTGGACTCTGTTTCCTGCCCCCAGATCTCTTCCTTCTGCTTTCCTGCTGTTTGACCTCTAACTCAACCAACCAAAACTTCAACTGATTTGCTGCCTGAAGGGAAGGAAAGGCATGGCTTTTACATATCTTAAATTTCACAGTACCAAGACTGGGATTAAATGGCCTTTAAAAATGTTTATCACTGTCACCCGAGATATTTCTTAGGTGTCAATCAAATAAACAATCACATGCTGATAACTATGATGGTCAAATGCCGAGTGCTGATGAAAAGTGTCCCTACCTGCTAAATTCTATTCTCTTATTCTCTCTTATCTTTCAGTCACAACCAACAGATCATGGACTTCTATATTTCTTTATCTCTTCACTGACTTCACAAACAGCAATGACCCATTAATCTGTCTCTTGGGTTTCTGCCAGATTGATGACATTTGTGGTTCCACTATCAGTCAGCCATTTATGATTTCTGTTCCTTCACCCTTTTGTAATCTTTGATTCACAGAATATTAATACCAATCCTGAGGTTTTACCAGAATTCATTACTCACTGTTGGTTAGTTTCAAAATCCATTTCTTTTGCAAAAGCTTAGACATAAAACATGTTTAGTATTTCTTCCATTCTCCTAATTTCCACCATAAATCTGTTTATTTTATCCCTTATCAGTCCTTTCCCAAACTGACTTCTTTTTTGACTGATGGTAACATTTTGAATTTTGCTTGTATTGCTTGAGCAGAATTTTGCCAATTTATAATTTTTCTTGCATTTCAAAAACAGCATTTTTGACAACACTGAGGTCAGGGGTCAGAGATTAGATTTAACTGTAGTAATCTCAAGTGTTCATGAATAATCATGAGACAAATCATTGCTGGATTCTCCTTGAGTCTCAGAAATGTCCAGATATTTTGAAACAGTGAATTTGAAATATAGCTCTGACTTAGAGTGGCATCATTATATTGATGCAGTACATAACTGGTTAAAAAATGTATGACTTGCACTGTGAAAATTGTAAATAAATATTTACCATAGAATAACTTACAATTTTACTTACAATTGACTTACAAGTTGACTTACAATTGTGCCTTGTATTGCCAGCATGATTTTCATTGTGTTTTCCCAAATGACAAGGGAACCTGTATAGAAATATGAAGCAGTACAGTAAGGGATGTACTTATTCCAAAGAGTCACTATGTCATGCTATTATTTAACTAAATTAATTCAATAGTAAATGTGCACTTCCAATGTTAGAGAACGTGAGATCCACTAAGATTGAGTTCCAGTGAATACGTATTGCAACATTATCAGATATATTTTACTCCATTTGTGTCCATTCTGTCTCTTGTTTAAAACAAAGTTCCATGAATAATGTACAGTTCAAGGGTGGTCATGGCCTAGTGGTATTGTTGCTGGACTATTGTTGCTGGAGACCCAGGAAATGTTCTGGGGATCTGGGTTTGAATCCCACCACAACAGGTGGTACAATTTGAATTCAATACAAATCTTGAATAAAGTCTTTGATGGTGACCATGAATCCATTGTTGACTGTGAGGAAAACCCATCCAGTTCATTAATGTCCTTGAAGAAAGGAAAGTGCCATCCTTACCCAGTGTAGCCTTCATGTGACTCCAGATCCACAGCAATGTGGTTGACTCTTAACTGCATTCTGGGCAATTAGGGATGGGCTATAAATGTTCGTGTAGCCAGCGATGCCTCCTCCTGTAAAATTAAAAACAATGAAGTGTCTTTTCTCTTTTTTCTTTGTTTATGGGATGTGGGCCTTGCTGAGTAAGGCTATGATTTATTATCCATTCCTACATGCTCATGGGAGATAGTTGTGAGCCACTTTCTTGAAACATTACTGTCCACACACCATGATGTAAGCAATACACAATATGAAGATGTCCTTTGTCTCTCAAAAACTGTGTAGTGGCTACTTTTACTGATACTTCAATGGGAGATGCTCCTGTGACAGGTAGATTCATGAAAAGTGGTACAAACAAGCCAGTTTTGGTAATGGATATTGAAGGCCCCAATACAGAATACAATCTTTGCCTTTGCCTCACTCCGTGCATCCTCCAAGTGTTCAGCAGCTAGGGGTGTTCAGTAGCTAATGATCAGCAAGAGGTTTTCTTGCTTATGTTTGATCTGATGGTATGAAATCTCAAGGTTTCTGAAATCAATGTTGATGACTTGTAGGGAAGCTCTCTCCTGACTATACTTCACTGTGCCACCACCTCTGTTTGGTCATCTTAATAGTGGGGCAGGTTATAAATGATGTCTGGAACATACTCAGTAGGATGTGATTTGCTGAGTATGACTCTGTCAGGGTGTTGCTTGAGCTGGTTGTGGAACAGCTCCCCATTGTTTGTATATGCCCTCAAATGTTAGAATAAAGGACTTTGCAGGGTCAACAGGACTGGGTTTGCTGTTGTGATTTCTAGTACTAAGGTTGATGCTGGGTGGTCCTTCCAGTTTTATTCCTACTTGACTTTTCTGTAGTGGTTTGATATAACCCTGTTGAAGAAATGGCTTGCTGGACCATTTCAGAGAGCACTTAATGATATGGCTGGAGTGAGGATGGCAGAATCTGTCCCTAATGTGTGGGTTCATATTTAAAATCCAATTGGATTCATTCCCCACAATATCAAGAAATGGGTTAAAGCACTGGATACAGCAAAGATTAAGGGCCTTACAGTCATAGAGATGTACAGCATGGAAACTTCTGTCCAACCCATCCATGCCAAGTAGATATCCTAAATTAATCTAGTCCCATTTGCCAGCATTCAGCCCATATCCCTCTGAACCCTTCCTATTCAGAAACCCATCCAGCTGTCTTTAAAATATTGTAATTGTACCAACCTCCATCACTTCCTCTTGCAGCTTGTTGCATACACAGACCACCCTCTGCATAAAAGATTGCCCTGAGGTCTTTTAATTCTTTCCCCCCCGGTCCCTTTTAAATCTTTTCCCTCTCACCCTAAACCTATGTCCTCTAGTTTTGGACTCTCCTACCCTGGGGAAAATATCTTGTATATTCATCCTATCTATGCCCCTCATGATTTTATAAACCTCTATAAGGTCACCCCTCAGTCACCAACATTCCAGGAAAGATAGCTCTAGACTATTCAGCCTCTTCCTATAGCTCAAACCCTCCAACAAACCCTGGCAACATCCTTGTAAATTTTTTCTAAACATTTTCACAAGTTTCACAACCAGAATTGCACACAGTATTCCAATAGTGGCCTAACCAATGGCCTGTACAGCTTCAATATGACTTCCCAACTTCTTTATTTGATGCACTGACCAATAAAGGCAAGCGTACCAAACGCCTTCTTCACTATCCTGTATACCTGTGACTCCACTTTCAAAGAACTATGCATCTGCACTCCAAGGTCTTTTTGTTCAGCCCTGACAATATTCAGACAATCATACTTAAGACTTGAACCTGGCCACTTTATTCCAGTACAGTTGTACACTGGCACCTACTTAGCAATGTAGGAAATTGCCCAGGTATGTCCAATACATAAAAAGAGAATGAATCCAATCTGCCTAATCACCATTCAATCAAATTAATCTTAATCATCAGCAAAGTAATGAAAGGTGTTGAAGAAAATACTGTGAAACAGCAGTAGTCTGATGACTGACATGCAGTTTAGGTTCTTCCATGGCCACTCACATCCTGGCCTTATTACAGCCTGAGTTCAAACATGGATAAAAGAGTAGAACTGACTGCCGTTGCCATCAAAGCAGCTTTTGATAAAGCATGTCATCAATGATTGCTAGCAATCCTGAAGTTAATGGGAATAAGGGAAAAACTCACTATTAGTCAATGTCACAGCAAGCACAAACAAAGGTGGTTGGTGTTTTGGAGACCAAAGAAGTTCCTAGGTCCAAGCATCTTCACCTACTTAATAAATAATCTGCCTTCCATTCTAAATGTGGGGATGTGCACAGACGATCACACAATGTTAAGCACCATTCACAACACTACAGATGCTATAGGAGTCTGTCCAAAGGTGGACTTTGTGCTGATTAATGGCAAGAAATGTTCTTGGTGCACAAGTGCCTGGCAATGACCATTTCCGGTAACAGATTCTAACCATCTCCCCATGACATTCAAAGGATTTACCATTGCACAATACTCCATTTTAAATACCCTGGGGTTACTAGAAATGGAACAGGGCTAGACATATAATCATTATGGCTACAACAACAAGTCAGAAGCTGGGTATTCTCTGGTGAATAATATAGCTCCTGCCTTCCTGTCTAACATTACAAGACATAATTCAAGAATGTGATGGAATTCTTTCCACTTGCCTGGATGATGCAGTTCAAAAAATACTCAAGAAGTTTTTCACCATCCAGAATAAAGGCTTTGTTGACACCTCATCCATCATCTTCACCATTTACTTCATCCACCACCAACATACAGTGGCAGCAGTGTGTGCTATCTACAAGATGCACTGCAGCAACTCAAAAAGGTTCCATCAACAGCACCTTCTGATCTCGATATCTCCATCAGCTAGAAAGAAAAGGACATGGGAGGTACACCACCTGCAAATTCACTTGCAAATCACACAATATTCTAATTTGGAGCAATAACACTGTTCTCCCACTGTCAAAAGTTAAAATCCTGAAACTCCTCTCCTTGCAGCACTGTGGCTATCCCTACCCTCCATGGATTGCAGCAGTTCAAGGAGGCAGCTCATCAGCACCTTCTCAAGGGTTATTCGGAATGGGTTATAAAGTCTAACTCTTCCAGTGATATCCACATAGAGTCATAGAGTCATAGAGATGTACAGCATGGAAGCAGACCCTTCGGTCCAACCTGTCAATGCCGACCAGATATCTCAACCCGATCTAGTCCCACCTGCCATCACCCAGTGGCCTAACCAATGTCCTGTACAGCCGCAAGATGACCTCCCAACTCCTGTACTCAATACTCTGACCAATAAAGGATCTCATTAACTAATTTTAAAAATGGCAAAAACATGCCTAACCCTCTTTCACACATGTATTTTTGCTATATGACTTTATTTTTCGATAATTAAAGTATCTTATTATTAGACTGTCATATTAGTAACATAAATTACAGTTTAATTATTAAGTACTGGCTTAAGAATCTTGTTTACATGTCTTCCCTTTCCTCACTAGAAGTATCCTTCTCTTATTCATTCACTTCACAGTGGTCCCATTTATATTACTTACTTAAGCTGTTTCCAAACTCTGTCAAAATTATAATGCTTGATGCAGAACAGCTTTGGAGAAGTCATAACTTTAATGACGTTCAAGTGTGCATGTACCTCCAGTTTCTGATAATTGTGCTTGGCTTCTGAGTCAGCGTGTGACATGGAACTGTTAAAAGTCACTTAGTTATTCTCCTAGAGGCACCCTGAATGGCACAATTAAATACTTCTGATTGTTGTCATGAGTCTTCTGAAGCTAAACCCTGAAATGGGCCAAGTATAATCTATACATTGTGTGGCTCTGCTTGTGTCAAAGTGGGTCAGCCCTGTTTTGCTTGCACGCAGCTGATTGTGGAGCATTTATAATAATGCTAATATCCTGACTGGCAGCACCTTAATCCAAAGGTGTTCCTGTCAAGTATTAATACTAGGCACATAATCATGAAGCTGAGGGAAAGAAATAAATCTCTGCCTATTTTATCTTTCTAGTAACTCCATAGGCTGGATTTTTCTGCTTCATCTCACCAGGCATATTTTTGGCAGGGTGGAGGATCACATAAAACATGACAGGTTACAAGCCCATCAACTTCCCACTTTCCCCTGACCAGTTAAACAGTAAGTGCTTCTTCTGTGTCATTCAGCTGAGTGGGATTCATATTAAAGAATATGGAGCCAAACAACAATGTCTGCAGATTATACAAATTTTGATGGCATTGTATGTAGTATACATGGGAGTGGAAAGTTGCAATGGAACATTGATAGCTTAAATAATTGGGCAAAACCAATGCAAATAGAACCCCAATGAAAGAAAATGTGAAATTATCCACTTTGGATCCATAAAAGATAGGTCAAAGTATTTTTTAAAATGGTGAGTAATTAGGAAACCCAAAGGAAAGAGAGACTTGAGGATTCATTAACAATTTTTTTTTGTTCAGCTTAATCTTAGACAAGCTGCACCTGCAGCACAAAAAGAAGGAATTTATGTTCCACCTATATAGAGCCCATTTAGAATACAATGTTCAGTATGCACCTTAGGAAAGATGGTCTTGGAGGGTCATATCACAGATTCACCAGAATGATACTGGGAATGAAAGGGTAAATTATGCAGGCAGGTTGCTCAGAACAGGTTTGTATTCCCTTGAGTAGAAAGACTTAAGGAATATTCCAAATTCTGTGATAAAAGATGATTGAAGGAATAAAAGGTAGTAACTAGTTCCGTTTTGGGGCAGAACTAATCAGGTGCGCATAATCTTAAAAACTGAATAAAGAACTGTCGATGCTGGAAATCTCAAACATAAAACAGAAATTGCTGGAGAAATTCAGCAGGTCTGAAGAAGGTTCTGTTGAAGAGTCACCTGACCCAAAATGTTAAGTCTGTTTTATCTCCACAGACGCTGCCAGGACCACTGGGTTTAGATTAGATTAGATTAGATTACTTACAGTGTGGAAACAGGCCCTTCAGCCCAACAAGTCCACACCGCCCCGCCGAAGCATAACCCACCCATACCCCTACATCTACATCTACATCTACATCTACCCCTTACCTAAACTACGGGCAATTTAGCATGGCCAATTCACCTGACCTGCACGTCTTTGTTCCTCCAGCAATTTCTGTTTTCGTACCTTAAAAAATGAGTTGGGTCCTTCACAGGTGATGAGAAGAAATACTTCACATAAGGGATGGTGAATATGTGCCTACCTTGGTTAAATTAAGATATTTATTTAATTGATGCACTAAGGGTTACAGAACCAACATAGGTAGGGGGAATTACGATATAGATCAACCATCACCTAATTAAAGGAACTGAATGGCTTTCCCTTATTCCTATAGGACACAGAAGAGTTCTGATACCAGTTCTGACATCATGGGGAGATGTTTGTGTCCTTTCAGGTGGAGGGTTTTATGGGTGAATTCTGTGCATTCTTGAGTTTAATAAATCAGTTCACTTGGAGACCAGCATCTGACTCCAAATGTCATAGAGGCTGCTTTAACTTGCTCAAATATCAACTAAACTTGTTCTGTGCCCTGAGGTTGAATAGAAAAGTATCTGCTTTATTTTGGCCTTAATACATGTTTAGGCATTGTCATATTACATTGATTACACTTCATTATTTCAAGTTAAAATCACAACTTGTCAAAAACCACATTCACCCTATCCTTCACTTGTTCTGTTTTATTCACCTTAATCCTTCACTCACCCTATGCATTTTGCTGTCTTGTGTTTTCCATGTATCATTCTTGCTTTAGTTTAGCAAAAAAACTCCCCATCAGGCTGTGACATACAAAGGTTTTTAAAGCAGTTTGTCTTGGCTGATGGAAGATGCCTAATTTTCCCAGCTCTCTGTCAGAGAACTCTGCTCTCAGGTGAGCTCTCTTTAAACCAGACAAAGAACTGCTCTGCAAAATAGTGGATGGGAACAAATTAAAGTATCTGTTAAAGTCTACAATGACCTGGCCATCAAATATATCTATATGAATTAATCCCATTAGGTACTTGTATCAAACTTGACTTGCTGGATCCAATCCTTCCTTCCCTCTGACATCTGAACAAGAGGCACCTGGACTCAACTTTAGCATCAAAATACAGCAAATCTTTTTAATTTTTGAATTGAATTTATTGTCATGTGTACTGAGGCATAGTGAAAAGCTTTGTCTTGCGAGCAATACAGGCAGATCACAGAGTTAAGTAACATAGATAAGTAAATAATAGGTAAACAGCGGCAAAAACAAAAACACAGGTACAGGAGAATGTTAAGAGTTTGTGAGTCCATTCAGTATTCTAACTGGTGCGTGCGTTCAGGCTTCTGAACCTTTTCCCCGATGGTAGAGGTTGTAGAAAAACATTGCCACAGTGGGATGGATCTTTGAGAATGCTGGCAGTCTTTCCTTGAAAGTAGGCCTCGTAGATGGATTCTATAGATGGGAGGTTGGCCTTTGCAATTGTCCAAGTTGAATTCACCACTCTCTGAAACCGTCTCCAATCTTGAATGGCACAGTTGCCTTACCAGATAGTGATACATCCAGACAGTGAATTGAATTGAATTGAATAAACCCCATTCTCTGCAATTGGATCCTAAGTGTCCTGACCCACAGGCCACAATCAGTGAAGATTGGGGACAATATTTCATCCTCACTAACACTCAACACTGGAGCCTCCCAGGTGTGCATACCAGCCTCCTACTGTACTCTCTGTATACCCATGACTGTATCACCAAATACCAGACTAATGCCATATATGTTTTGATTAAGAATGCATAGACACAACTGCACACCCTTGGACACATGTACTAGACATTTGAATTGAATTGAATTGAATTGAATAAGCTCCACTCGTTACAACTGGATCCTCAGTTTCCTGACCCACAGACCACAGTCAGTGAAGATTGGGGACAATATTTCATCCTCACTAACACTCAACACTGGAGTCCCCAGTGGTGCATACTCAGCCCTTTACTGTACTCACTGTATACCCATAACTGTGTCACCAAATACCAGACTAATGCCATTTATAAGTTCACTGATGACACCACCATAGTTGGTCGAATCTCAGATGGCGATGAAACAGACTACAGACGGGAGGTGGAAGAACTGGAAAAAAGGTGCATTGACAACAACCAAACTCTCAATGCAGACAAACCAAGGGACTCATTAATAACTTTCTGCAGAATGCTACTCAAGCCCCACTACACATCAACAGCACTCGTTTCACCTCTGTGCTGTTAATGTGTAGGGGGCATGAGTAACATCCTGCCAAAAGTCAATAATGAGTCCTTGGTTTTGTTGGCATTGAGAGCTAGGTTGTTCTCAGTGCACCATTCTTCCAGGTCTTCCACCTCCCGTCTGTAGTCTGTTTCATCGCCATCTGAGATTCGACCAATTATGGTGCTGTCATCAGCGAACTTGTAAATGGCATTAGTCTGGTATTTGGTGATACAGTTATGGGTATACAGTGAGTACAATAAGGGGCTGAGTATGCACCACTGGGGGCTCCAGTGTTGAGTATTAGTGAGGATGAAATATTGTCCCCAGTCTTCACTGATTGTGGCCTGTGGCTCGGAAACTGAGGATCCAGTTGCAGAGAGTGGAGCTTATTCAATTCAATCTAAATGTCTAGTAAACGTGTCCAAGAGTGTGCAGTTGTGTCTATGCATCCTTAATCAAAACATATACCACAGGCAATGTTTCTAACTTCCAGAGTTAGACTGTAATCTGATAAATCCTGAAATAAATTGGGTGGGGGTGGGGTGAATTTTAATCCTTTGGGGATTATATTGTTCGCAAATGAAGATAACAAACTGAGCCAGCTGGAAATCAGACACCAGTGGAAGGTAAAATGAGTGGGTAAGGAATCTTATGGTGCAGTGTGGTCTGAGCCAGCAGCCCGGTTTTAAGTCCCATTTGCTCCAAGGATTTGTAGCAACATCAGGCAACAGGTTGATTAGAAAATATTTAAATGAATGGAGTGTTGGGGATGACAAAGAGTTGGTGATGAGTACATGACACTTCCGGGTCTGAGCAGCAGCCAATCGTGCCGTGGTCACGCCGTGAGCCCGAGGGCTCAGGGAGTCCGCCTCAAGGACCGCCGCTGATTGGCTCGTGTGGTCTCTAGCTTCGATTGGTCAGAATGGCCGTCAACTAATAGTAAGGCAGGGTGATTGGGCGTTATCACAGCACCGATTGGTCAGCACACTGCACCGTCTTCAGGTACGGTCCCGCCCACTCAAGCACGGTCCCCGCCTCCTCCAGCTCAGTCCCCGCCCCCTACAGCTCGGCTTCCATCCCTTCCAATACGTTCTGTCCCCGCCCCCTCCTCCTCTCCCCTTCTGGCCCCACCCCCGTGCGGTGCTGGCCCCGCCCCCCCAGGCCCGCCCTCTCCCCGCCCCCTCCAGCCCGGCCCCGCGTGATTGGCCGGCGCGACGCTCTGTTTTGGAAGTCCGCCGAGGGCCCGTGTCCGTTGTCGGTGCGGCTTCCGCTCCCGCTCCCCGGCTCCGGGCTCGGCCTTGGGATAAAATGCGAGTGTGAGCCGGTGGGCGAGGCGGCGTACGGAGAGGCACCGGGGAGGAGAAGAAGGGCGACGCCATCGCCATGGACAATCAGGTAGAGTCTCCGCCCTGGCGGCTGCAGCCTCGCCCCACAGCATTGTGAGTCCCTCAGGCCTCCTGAACAAACCCGGGGGAGGGGATGGGAGGGGACGGGACGGGAGAGGCGGGGGGGGGGAGAGAATGCAGCCTCCTGACTGATGGAATGTCCCCTCATTCATCCCCGGCGCTCCCGCTTTGCAAAGTTTTATATATTTATTTATTATATCGATAGACAGAGAGAACCTCTAGCATTAAAACAAATGCTGGCTGCCCCTGATCTAAACCACTTGAGGGCTCAATCTACACCGTGATGTGTTTGGGGTTAGTTGTTGACAGGTACCTGATTGGAAAGGGCTACCTGAGTGAACATCTCTCTGGAAGGCCGACTGTCGTCTCTGGATGAGTTACTGACTCGTGTTTTGAGGGTCAAACCTCAGGCATTAGGGGTTCCCCCCCAAAGTGTGCTTATTTCTCTAATGAGATTGTAGATGAGTGGTTGGTCTTCTGACGCCAGGATTTTCTGTCAGGAGAAAGGCAGGAATGAAATGGCAGTTAACGTTTAAAAATAAATCTTCAAGAAGGCTTCAAACAAACTCCTCCATAGCAATCCAGCATGACCTTTTTATGATACTAAAATTATTAATTAGTAACCTCAATAAGCTATTTAGTGAAGCTTAGGTCACCTCTTTTTAGTATAGATTAAATGTGAAAGCATAGCGGAATAGATTTCACTGTTTTTCATAAAACAAAATATTCTTTCAGGGTTATTTCTGATAAGTTGACAGAGTTGAAAAGGATGGTGCTGTAAAAGCACAGCCGGTCAGACAGCATCTGAGGAGCAAGCCCTTCAGTTGAAGTTTTCTGCCCAAAATGCTGACTCTCCTGCACCTCGGATGCTGTCTGACCTGCTGTGCTTTTACAGTGCCACCCTTTTTGACTCTGACTCTCTAGCATCTGCAGTCCTCACTTTTTCCTAGCTCTGATAACTTGACAGTCTTTGGGATTTGTTTGAATCTTCAAATACATTTTTCCTCTGAATAGTTTAAAAGAACAAACTTTAATGTGTTGAACAAACAAGATTACCTGTCTAATAGCAACATTTGTTTTGATTTCAATTGTAGCCTCTTTAATATGATCTTTGCATTTGCAGTATAGCACAATGACTAACAGTGGCTGCTAAATACATTACAGTGACATTTTAAATTCCTTCCAGATCTGTGCAAACAAATTGGAAGTTGCTGTAAAGCATAATTAAATTAGCATCAAATGGATATAGTTTTCCATCTAATTTGCAGAATTGTCTCACTAAAATATTTACTATCAACAACCAAATACTGAGAACATGGGCAACCAGCTCTTCTGATTCTTTTACATACAAGTTTTTTTTTAATCAGAGCCTGAAGAGGAACTCTACTTAAGACAAATGAATATTTTTCTGGACAGTACAAAATATATTCCAATTGGTGAGGTTGACCATAACTATCTTATGACTGCATCGACGCCACCTCATATTCCCACGAGGAGGTTGAACAGTTCATGAATTTCAACACGTTCCACCCTGACCTGGACCATCTCTGACACCTCTCACTCCTTCCTGGACCTCTCCACCTCCATCAACGGTGACTGATTCAAAACTGATAGTTTCTACAAACCCAATGACTCCCACAGCTACCTGGATTACACCACCTCCCACTCTGCCTCCGGCAAAAATGCTATCCCTTATTTCCAATTCCTCCACTGCCGCTGCATCTGCTCCCAGGAGGACCAGTTCTACCACAACACACCAGATGGCCTCCTTTTTTAAAGACTGCAATTTTCCTTCCAATGCATCTTATCTACGCTCCGCCCTCGAACCCCACCCATCTAACCGCAACAAGGACAGAACCCAGAAGCACCCCCCACCCGGTCCTCACTTTCCACCCCACCAACCTCTGTATACATCGCATTATCTGCTGACATTTCTGCCACGTACAAATGGACCCCTCCATCAGAGGTGTATTTCCCTCCCCACCCCTACCCACTTTCCATAAAGACTGTTCGCTCCGTGACTACCTAGTCAGGTCCACGCCCCCAACAGCCCACCCTCCCCTCCCAGCACCTTCCCCTGCCACCTCAGGAACGACAAAACCTGCGCCCACACCTCTTTCCCCCACCACCCCACCTCTGTCCAAGGCCTCAAAGGATTCTCCCACATCCATCAAAACTTCACCTGCACTTCCACACATGTCATTTACTGTATCTGTTGCTCCTGAAGTGGTCTCTACTACATTGAGGATGCTTGACGCCTACTCGCGGAACGCTTCAGAGAACATCTCCGGGACACCCCCACCAATCAACCCCATCGCCTGTGGCTGAATATTTAATTCCCCCTCCCACTCTGCCAAGGACATGCAGGTCCTGGGCTGCCTCCATCGCCACTCCCTTACCACCCGACACCTGGAGGAAGAACACCTCATCTTCTGCCTTGGAACCCTTCAACCCTATGGCATCAGTGTCCTCATTTCACCCCACCCCCACCGCCCCCCACTCCATACCCCAGTTTCAACCTTCCAGCTCAGCACCGACCTCCTGACCTGTCCCACCAGTCAATCTGAGAGAAAGTGAGGACTGCAGATGCTAGAGATTAGAGCTTAAAAATGTGTTACTGAAAAAGTGCAGCAAGTCAGGCAGCATCAAAGGAACAGGAGAATCAACGTTTCGGGCATAAGCCCTTCTTCAGGAATCACCAGTCAATCTTCCTTCCCACCTATCCGCTCCACCTTCCTCTCCGACCTATCACCTTTACCCCACCTCCATCCACCTGTTGTACTCCCAACTATCTTCCCCCCCCCCCCCCCCGCTCCATTCCCTTCCCATTTATCTGTCCACCCCCGAGGCTCCCAGCCTCATTCCTGATGAAAGGCCTTTGACCGAAACGTCGATTTTCCTGCTCCTTGGATGCTGCATGACTTGATGTGCTTTTTCAGCACGAGTCTAATCATAACTAATTTATGAATTTATTTTATCTGGTTAGTTTTTCTCATAGAAATACTTGCACTGATGATGACATAAGCTTTACATTGTACCATTATGTTGTTTAATGCCTGTAATATTGAATTTGAATTATGGCTTTTTTTGACTGGCATTCTGCCCTTATTTAAAAGATAAATTTGGCATTGAAATATTTGGATTTTTTTTTAAGATCCTCTTTCTTATTTTTCTCAATGTTGGTCACTTGTGCTGTGCTGAATCTAGAATTGGCCAGGAACCTTGAGAAACTCATTAGGTGGTGATTCTTCATGTTTGAGTATGGGTAGTGACTGTTGAAAACTTGATGACTAAGCCTGATCCTATGGTCACCCAATGTCCACACACATATGTCGAATTGACATAAAGGTTGACTTATTTTGATTTTTTTTTTCCCCTTTTCCTTATCAAAGGGGATTTAATTGGATTTAAAGTCAAAAATTATTTTGTAACAGCTATGGTTCAAGTGCTATTTTGTCACGGAAGGTAAGGGGTTCAAGCCCCACAGCAGGTACTTGAAGTTGTTGGAGGAGCCACATTTCAGATTTGATATTAAATGGAATCACTCTGCTTCCAAACAATGTCAAAGTGCCCATTTGAAGTAGAATAGAGGAGCTCTCCTAATCAATAGTTATCTATCGACCAACATAATTAAAACAGATGATTACTTCGTAACTATTTGTAAAACCTAGATATATGCATATTAGTTGTTGCTTCTTTTACTAATTCACTTCATAAAGGCCCAGCATTTATTGTCCACTCCAAATTGTCCTTGAGAAGGTGGTGATGAGTTACTTTCTTGAACTGCTGAAGTCCTTGTGGAATGGGTACACTGTTAGGGAGCAAGATAAATATCAAATTGGACACACGTTAGCATTACAGCCTGATTATATTTAATGAGTATATATTTGGCAGTTATTTTGTGTATTTGTGCAGGTGGGTGGATATGGTGGTGGTCGTTGTAGCCTTGGTGTAGGAGAGGCCAAGAATTGTAAGGTTCAGACAGATGGACTAGCCATTCCGAATGTTAATGATCTAAAACAACGTGGAGGTTGATGACTTGTTCTGGTGGCCTTGTCCTCCACCCAGCAGCATAGTAGCTACATATTTCAGACAAAGCTAAAATGAGTCATCCTTGAATATATGTTGCTTTTGCATAATCAAACTCTGATTAGGCCTCAAAGTCCTGGAATGGTAAGAAACAAAGGTGAAAGATATAGAAAGGATCAGTTGATAAGATTTGCTGAGAGAGGCTGTAAGCCTTCGGCTACAGGACTCACAATAAACTTTGGCATGGTTCACTGAGTTGCTGAGGAGTGACAAATAACAAGTGAAATAATGTAGTATTGACTACACTACTTTACTGCCCATGACCCCTGAGCTTGTTGACCTGCTATTCCAATGAAGTCTCACTTGAAATCTTCATCCTTGTGTTTAAATCTTTTCATGGCCTTACACTACTTTATCTCCGTAACTTCTTGCAACCCTTACACTTTCAAGAACTTTGTGTTTTTCCAACACCGACCTTATGTATTTCCTCCATTTACTCTGCCTGCATTGAGTCCTAAACATCTGGAGATCTCTTCCTGAACCTCTGCATCTCTTTCTCCCTTTTTCTGTCAATGTTTTAAGACTCTTCTTAAAATTTATTTAATTGACCAAACCTTTTAATTTTCTAACATCTCCCCTTTTGGCTAGATGCTGATATTTGGAAATGCTTTGCAGTATTTTGGGACAGTTTCCAGTGTTAAAGGTGCTATATGCAGTTAAAGTTACTGTGGTAAAATAAACAACTTAATTGATTTACATTTGGTCTCCCCTCGTTAGAATATTAATAAATTCAACTTTTGTTTTTTGCAATTTGGACAAAGGATGTTCATAATGTTTATTTCCTAACGGGATACCATTGTTACATCCTGATGTTGAACTATGTATGTAAATATAATCAGGGACTTTTCACATTATGGCAGATCTGGAGGAGATCTGTGGTAGAAACATGTAAAGATATCCACGGTAGATCTGAAATTTCTAATAGACTCTCTCTAGAATAAGTTGGGCTCTTGTGATAGGTTTTAAGAGGTGACTGAATGAAGAGGCAGCACAGTAGCTCAGTGGTTAGCACTGCTGCCTCACAGCATCAGGGACCTGGGCTTGATTCCAGCCTCGGGCGAACATCTGTGTGAAGTTTGCACGTTCTCCCAGTATCTGTGTCGGTTTCCTCCAGGTGCTCCACCCACAATCCAAGGATGTGTAGGTTGGGTGAATTGCCCATGCCAAGTTGCCCATAGTGTGCAGGGATGTGTGGGAAAGGTGCATTAGTCAAGCGTTAATATGGAGTAATTGGATAGGGTAATGGGTCTGAGTGAGTTATTCTTTTGGAGGGTGTGGACTTGTTGGGCCAAATGGCCTGTTTCCATGCTGAAAGGTTTCTGTTTTTTAAAAAAGAGGAAAGAGAGGGAGAGAATTTTTGGGAGGAAATTCTGAAACCAATAGCAGAGCGCTGAAAACCAGAGATATGGTAGAATCATAGAGTGATGCAACTCAGAAAGGAGTTATTCCATGCCAGTTGCTGAAAAGTGCTGTGTGGTTAAATCTCAATTCCCTGCTCTTTCATCAAATGTGCAAATTTGTTGTCTTCAAGTATTTATCTGATTCCCTTCAGAGATTTGTTGTTAAATCTTACTCTAGTACTCTTCCAATATGTTTTCCCTCAAGTCATCTGTTGCTGATTAGTCAATGAACTTAAATCTGTCACAATGTTACTGGCCTTTCTGCAATTCTTCCTGTTTTCTTGGTCCAAACCTGTGATGATTTTGAATATCTCTCTTAAACTTGGGTCCAGGGAGAGCCCAGCTTCTGTAGGTTCATCACATAATTGGAAGACTCTTAGCTCTGGTACTATTTGAGTAAATATCTTCTCTTGAACATATATCCTTCCCAAGTGTGGTGTCCAAAATTGGCCATAATATAGAAGATAGTACAAAAGCAGGAGGAAGTTATGCTGAACCTTTGTTAGACCTGTCTTTATAAAGACAAGGATCCTGTTGTAGAACTTTTACTGTCTTCAAAGATTTGTCAGAACATATTCCAGTACTCAGGAAGATACCAGGAATATAAACTATCAGAATACAACACCTTTCACTTCTCTGCATTAAAAACTGTCTGCTAATTTATGTCCTTCTGAAGCCTTTTGCTCTCCTTTTTAATATGTTGTCGAGTTTTGGGTCAGCTGTGTTTTTCGAGGCAATGCCTTGTTTCTCTAATCTAAATCTATCACCTGAACTTAAGAGCAGTGGCTCTGATCAACATGCCATCTCACATTTTGTGACATGGAAGTGACTTACATGTTTTATATCACTGTTCATGCCTGCTAACTTGAATGGGATGAATTGTGCATGGCCTGCATATGACCTTTTGGATTACTGCGCAACTGCACAATTCAGAGGGAGTATTGATTCAGAACCAGTGTTTTCTGATTGAACTAATATTTTCCCTGAGCATCAGAAAAACCATTGTTCACCACAATGCTCTGCTATTTGCTGCTTATCAATGAAGGCCATGGGCCTGTTTAGTCCAGTGGGATTCAATTTTGTTGATTTAATTTTCAATATTACATGATATCAAGAATATTTTTGGTTCCATAAGCACAAAGTCAACTGCTGTCCCCTGAGCAATGTGGCATTTACCTCAGCCCAGAATTAGAGATATGTTGAGTGAGAGATTTGAAGACAGGTCCTGGAGAGTGAACATGTGGTGCAGTCTGACATGATAGAGGTCTTTAGAGACTGGTGGGGACCACAGGGGCTGGGGATCACCAGCCAGAATAATGTTAATTTAGTAAGTTTCTGTTTTGTTAAACAAGGTTCTGTTCAACAGTTAATTTTATTTTGATACAGTGCCCCAATTTCATCACTTTTTGACTTCCTGTTTTAAAAATAGTGGAGGGAGCTTTGCCCTGTGTCTTGCCCTATATTGTCCTGTCCTGGGAATGTTGGATGGGGACAGTGTCAAGGGAACTTTTACTTTCAGTTTAAAAGAGCAGGGGGAACTTTACTCTGTATCCAATACCATGCTGTCCCTGTCCAGGGATTGTCTTGGGACAATGTAGAGGCAGTGTCATTTTCAGTTTAAGGGAGTAGATCAGTGAGCATGGGTGATGGGTGAGTGGGACCTGATCTGAGTTTGGATGTTGGCAGTACTTGAGAATGAAGTGATCTCGTCACTTAATTCTGGATTTGTGAGAAATTATTGCTGTGTCTTTTGTGTGTATTTGTTTTGTTCTTGAGTGAGGGATTTTGCTTGAATTGTCTACTTTCAGATAGACTGTGGGAAACTGCTGTTTTAAGGCAAGTGTGAAAGATACATTTTAAAAAATGATCCCTGTGGGCTTTGATTAGATCAGTGTGCACTTCCATTACTAGGACACCACTTCAGTTTCTTTGTATTGAAACTTGAACAGCTATAAGGTGTGACACTGGGCCCACAAACTGGGGAGTAGCTAGGTGCAGAACTTTGGTAGTTTTGGCTTCCGTTGAGGCTTTACTTTGTTCTGCTAGAGTGTGTTACAGCTTGGCACTTCTGCCCTTCATCCTGTGATCAAGGTATGGCTCAAGTTTGATCATTGACCTCCACAAACTCAATCACTCTGGGCCAAGCTGGCAGTACAGTACTACAGTTAACCTGGATGAGCCACATTACAAACGGAAAACTAATAAAATTTTAGTTCTCCAGTGATCCCACTGAATGTGGGCATCAGATGAGAATGAGATTGAATTCAGCTGTAATAATATGCAACATTTGCTTCTACAATGTTCTGAAAAAGAATGGGTACTTATTTGAGCTGTTGTTGCCACTAGTGAGAAACAGCATCAAACATCTCTCAGTGCATGAAAGTGGGATAATAATAGCAAATTCAAAAGGGCAAAGGGAAGCAGAGAAAAACATTCTGCTGCTACCTCAGTACAACAAAGGAACCTTGACTGTATCGCACAGCATATTTTAAAATATCATCAGTCAGGGATTTGGTGAGGTCCAGATCAACTAATTGGCATGTTTTATGATTGAACACCGGTCTCTTACTGTCAGCTACTGCTTAGTGCATCTATTTACTGAACCATTGGGTAAGATTGCATGCCATCACTTGAATATTATTTTGACTCCACTGTGATTCGTACATGCTTTGCACTTAAGCCCTTTTATAATTACTGTTTGAACGAGTAATACGTCTCCCCGTTATGTTGTAGGTTGCTTCAAAAATGAAGTCACATTAGTGATGGTTGTCTTGAATGGGAGACGCCTGCAATGAAATCCATCAAGAGATGTAGTGTACTTGAAGGGATTGGTGTCAGTGTAGTGGAACGTTGAAGTGTGTAGTGGTAGGTTATGCAGAAGTTGTACATTGAATGGTTGAATTGGATTGGGGAGGGTGATGCACTTTCTCCCCTGAAGAGCTAGATGTGTTATTCTGATGGTTAACCCACATATTGAATTCCGTTTGGTTTTGTGAAATCAGAATTTGTGATCTTAATACTGCTAGTCCAGGAGTATAATCTGTAAGGCACTGTATTCAATTCTGAATTGTATAACTTCCAGCAATCGTTCATATCAACTGAGAGTTATGTCGTCTAGTTCAATTTGATGTGTGCTTATCAAAACCTGATTTTATCAACAAAACTCTTTCTTAGTATGGATATGTTGAAAATTCCTTTGATCGTTGCTATTTAGGCAGTGCATTTCACAGGAGAATGCTCCTGGAACGATACAATACTAGTAAACCTACTGTTCTGTTATAGGAAATGATGCCTTCTGATATTGAGGTGCAGTTTGCTGTAGGTCCCTGTCAGTCTTGTCTGTTACTTACAGTAACAACTTAAATTACATAGCATTTTAACATAACAAAATATCCCAAGGTTTTACGAGAGTTTGGATAATGTGGGTATTGCATTTTGGTAAAATAAACAAGGGCAGGACTAATACAATTTTAAAGTGTCTTGGGTGGTGTTGCGGAGTAGAGAGACCTAGGGGTTCACGTTCAGAATTCTTTGAAATTTACATCGCATGTAGACAGGGTAGTTAAGAAGGCATTTATCATGCTTGTTTTCATTGCTCAGACCTTTTGAGTATAGGAGTTTGAGCATCACGTTGAGGTTGTTCAGGACACTCATGAGGCCTCTTCTCAACTACTATATCTAGTTCTGGTTGCCCTGAAAGAGGAAAGATGTTAGTAAGTTGGAGAGGGTTCAGAAAAGATTTACTAAGATGTTGCCACGAATAGAAGGTTGGAGTTATAAAGAGAGGCAGGATAGACTGGGATATTTTTTCACTGGAGCATAGGAGGTTGAGGGCTGACCTTATCGAGGTTTATAAGATCATGAGAAGTATAGATAAGGTGAATGACAGATATCTTTTTTTCCCTAGGAAGGGAGATTTCAGGACTAGGGGGCATATTTTTAAATTGAGAGGAAAAAGATTTTAAGAATGCATGAGAGACCACTCTTTCCCAGAGTGATTTAGTGTGTGGAATGACCTCCAGAGGAAGTGTTGGATGTGGGTACAGTTGCGGTGTTTTAAAAGACAATTGGTTACACGCATGAATAACAAATGATTGGAAGGATATGGGGCAAATGCAGGCAAGTGGGACTAGTTTAGGTTGGGATTATGGTCTGCATAGTTGGAGTGAAGGGTCTGCTTCCGTGCTGTATGACTGTAACTCTCAATGCTACTGTGTTGCACATTAGGTCAGATGACCAAAAATGTGGACAAAGAAGTAAATTTTAAGCAATGTTAGTGAGTTTTGAGAAGATTTAAAGATCAGGTTGAGGTTCTGGATGTAGGTTTGCTTGCTGAGCTGGAAGGTTCATTTTCTGGTGTTTCGTCACCATACTAGGTAACATCTTCAGTGAGCCTCCAGACAAAGCACTGCTGGTGTTTTCTGCTTTCTATTTATATGGTTGGGAATCCTTGGGTTGGTGATGTAATTTCCTGTTCTTTTTCTCCAGGGGGTGGTAAGTGGGATCCAAGTCACTGTCTGAAAGGATGAAAACAAAGTACATTGGTACAGATATGTTGGAAAGATACTCCAGAACTTGGGGACTGGATAACTGAAGATGTAGCCACCAATGACAGTAGAATTGGCTAGAAATAGAAAAGCACAAATACCTCTGGACCTAAAGGAGGTTAGAGAGTTTGGGAGAAGTGAGAGCAAGTGATTTGAAGACTAGGATGATGGGTTTAAAATCAAGCTGATGCTTTACTGTCATTCACTATAGTTCAGCAACCATAGGCATGATAAGTGAATAAAACCTGCTGCAAGTTAAGGTATTCAAGGAGAAAGTGAGGACTGCAGATGCTGGAGATCAGAGCTGAAAATGTGTTGCTGGAAAAGTGCAGCAGGTCAGGCAGCATCCAAGGAGCAGGAGAATCGACGTTTCAGGCATGAGCCCTTCAGGAATGAGGAAGGTGTGCCAAGCAGGCTAAGATAAAAGGTAGGGAGGAGGGACTTGGGGGAGGGGTGTTGGAAATGCGATGGGTGGGGGTGGGGGCGGAGAGGTCAGGAAGAAGATTGCGGGTTAGGATGGTGGTGCTGAGTTCCATCGCCAGACCATAGCAACATGATGACTGGAGGAAGAGCGCCTCATCTTCCGCCTAGGAACCCTCCAACCACAAGGGGTGAACTCAGATTTCTCCAGTTTCCTCATCTCCCCTCTCTTTCCCCCCCCCCCCCCCCACTTATCTCAGTCCCAACCCTCGAACTCAGCACCACCTTCCTAATCTGCAATCTTCTTCCTGACCTCTCCGCCCCCACCCCCACTCCGGCCTATCACCCTCACCTTAACCTTCTTCCACCTCTCTCATTTCCAACGCCCCTCCCCCAAGTCCCTCCTCCCTACCTTTTATCTTAGCCTGCTTGGCACACCTTCCTCATTCCTGAAGAAGGGCTCATGCCCGAAACGTCGATTCTCCTGCTCCTTGGATGCTGCCTGACCTGCTGCGCTTTTCCAGCAACACATTTTCAGTGCAAGTTAAGGTATGGTTGGACAGGATGACCTTAAGTTTATGGAGGATAGATTGTGGGAGATCAGTCATCAGTACATTGGCATGGTCACATCTTGAGGTAAGAAAAGAGTGAATCAGGACTTCAGCAGCAGATGAATTGAGACAGAGGCTAAAACAGGCACTCTCACCATAGAGTTCATCAAGCAATAGTAAAGAATTGTAAAAGTGAGTAGATGTCATTGATTTTGATGAATTTAATGGAGCAAGTTAGCACTCCAGGCTGTGTTAATTATTCAAGATTGTTTCTATTCTCAGAGGCAAGCACACACAAGATCTGGTGTTTAAGAACGACATGGTTAAATACCGCAAGATGTTTTTTGAAATACTTGTCTGATTTCCAAGATCTTTACAATTTGTATGTTTTCCAAGGATAACATAATTAAACAAACCTTTTACTCCTCTCATTTCCCATCTTTCGAGATGAAAACTGACCACAAGAGTCACTTTATTCAGAAAAGTTGCAGTCTGATATTCCTAGATTTCTTTTCTTTGGTGAATTTGAAGTTTCTTTGATTAACAATACTCAAAACCTCATAATTACAAGGTGTTTGAAGTTGTCCCCCGAAGAGTTGCTGCTGCTAGTTTGTGGGAATAACAAATGTTTTGCCGAATGTTAGTTTTGGACTGTGTACAAGAGTGTGTTTTGAATAATGGATCGGAAATATGGAAAGCATGCCTGACTCAGGTGAGGTCATTGGATGCAGCTTTAAGGAGAATACCCCAATCCTTTTGTCATGAAATCATTGCTCTGTTGTAGTGAAATCATCCTAGTTAATCTGTTCCTATTATTAGTAGAAGATTTAAAGTGAAGAATTATGTGACTGAATGAAGAAGACAGTAAGGGTTGATCATAAAACCTTATGCATAAAAGGAGGGAGTGGTGCTACTATCAGATGAGCAGTTGGAAGGGAAGGAGCATAAGTTGTGCTAAAAATGTTTTTTGAATTGGTAACTGCATTCTTTTTCCATTCGTTTATTGTTCTGGATTAGCTTGCCCACAAACCAGGCTTCGGTTTTCTGATTTTCCTTTTTCTAATCTGCTGCAGTTCCCTTGTGACTTCTACTGTGATCCCATGATTAATCATTTAATGGCATCAGAATGTGCTGTGGACCAGTTCATAATTGTATCTGAACACACAAATCTGTTCCCAAGAGATATCTTGAGCCTCACCCTGATGGATTGACTGAAACCCCTTGTATGAGAGTACCAAATGCTATGTGTACACTGAGTTCATTAATCTGAAATTTAAGCCATGCCCATTTTTGTGCTTCAGAATGAACTATCAGTGTAGAATTCTGAACATGCAAGCACTCACTAGTGACTTAGTTCTGTTACTGTAATCTGGCATCTTGCCAGCTTTAACTTTTGCAGACATGTAATATGCGTTTGTTCCCTGGTTACCGAATCTTTAACGATCTTGTGGATGGTGAGGATTTTGCAATTTTTCTGTCAGCTTCTTTTTATTAGTATTTGCATTTGAATGAAGTTTCGACTCCACTGCAAGGATTTGAGGCAAGTTTATAACCACATAATCAGTGCAATATTGGAGTTATATACAGTTAAAGATTCAGATCAGATGTAAGCCACATAACTGGCCATTACCTTATTGCTGTTTGTTAGACTTTACAGGATGCAACTGCCACCACAGTTATATAATGAGAAGTATCCTTGCACTTTTGGAATATCCTGAGGATGTGAAGGTCTCCACTGTATTTAAGTGGAAGTTTGTTTCTCGTCCCATTCGTTCCTTGATAAATGTTAATAGAGGCATTTAAGCAACTGAACTTTCCCAGTGCCATCCAATATCATGGACAACTTGTGATGTCAAGTGCTGACGTGAGACTCGTGCAGGCCCATGTGTTTCCCTGCAATGTTCCTTGAGCTTAGTGCAAAATGTCGAGCCATTTGACTTTTTCCGTGATTAAATCCCACGGTCCATTATGAGATGTTATTCAGTCAGTGATTTTGAGTAGTGGATGATTGAAAAGTGTTTTTGAGAGTGTTTGACTAACAGTCAAGAGTGTGGAAATGTTGTGACAATATTTCGTTCCTTTTCTTTTGTATATTGCAGTCATAGCATCCTTAAGTTGCTGAGGAATTGTTTCCTTGTTGTCAGATATTTTAGGACAAGGATGATTGTTAGCCAATGAGCACAATATTATTGAATTTAGCAGTCAGCTATTAAACCTTGTTTAGGCATTTGACTGTTGTTTGTGGAATTGAACCTGCATCTGAACCACTTACATCTCCTTGAGTTGGAGAAGATCAGATACCTACAATTCCTAGGTGAAATCTAGACCATCGATCCATTAAAAGATGGTTCAGTTGACATTCTGAATGCAAATTCGCTAGTTCATCCCTTAAAGCTGTCGACATGTCTGCTGAATGGCTGTAATGTATCGCCAACTGAAGGCTGAGGTCCAGTGATGCATCCATGACATTAAGGACTATTGGAGTGGACAAGGCGGATGTTCCATTTTCTATTAACCAAAATGTTCACAATTATTTCCAGGCTACTGAGGTGATCAGTGTACTATGTTTGACTGGATAAAATCTTCTCTATCCACAGCATGGCTCCTTGCTCCTCATACTTGACCTGTCCTTAAGCATGCCAAGATAGTAGTTTTTCGCAAACCTTCCCTGGGCCAGTTGAAGATCCTGCATTCTGTCTATGGAGATGGGGCAGCTCTGCAGAATGTGCAGCACTTCCTTGGTAGACACCTGTACCAAGGAACTAGTATCAATGCTAAAAGTCCAGCACTGAGTCATCCAAGTCAGTTCTTCTTATGTCAAGCTATTGACAGCAGGAACCTCTGGAAGACAACATTGGCCCTAATCTCCCTGACTGCAGTAAAACTTAGACCTCCTACTGATATCACATAAAGATCCTTGAACTTCTGCCAGCAGTGCCTTTACCTAATCATTGATGCCAAATAGGTGGATCACTGGAACAACTTGATTCACCCCCAATAAACTCCCTTGGCAGGATCTCTTTTTCTCAGTCCTCTGACCAAAACTCAAAAGGCAGCCAAAAGAGAAGGTATGAGGATTTGGTCAAGTTCGCCTGAAAAGAGTTTTGACACCATTGACTGGAAAAAAAGTTGCAGACTGCTCAATGTGGTACCACCTCATAAATCAAGGCACATGCTATGACAAGGCTCAGTGACCTGACCGCATGAACATAGAATTGATAACTTTGTGCATGTCCTGTCGGAGAGGATCAGATATGCAAAATCCAGGCCATTGTTTCATAAGTTTGAGAGAAGAAACTGTTTTGATCTTTTGAGGGAAGAATTGGATAATATTTGAAGCTAACCAATTAGTGAGTGACAGATGATGACAGCTGGGTAATGGGATTAGGTTTGGAATGCTGTCATGAAAAGCTGGCATGGATTTGGGCCAAGTGTCATCTGTCCATGCGACTTAGTGGTAAGCCAAGTACCATCTGTTTGCTAGCGTGGGTAGTATTTTGCCCCAAACTTTGTTTACCTTTAGAAAGTATTTGTGTTGTTCTGATCTGAAGTTACAATTTTAGTTTTTCTGCCCCATACTTCACACACCACAGAAACATTGCCCCAACAGGTCTACATGAGCATTTATTCATCAGCTATATTAATTGATCTGACAGTTCTCTGTACCAATAGAAGTTATTTTAGTTTCAGCATCTAATTGAACTTTATGAACTCGATGAGTTTGTGGCATACGAATCCAGAAGCTAACTGCCCCTACTTAGCAACGTTTTTAAATTTAACTTCCACTTTTAGTTTTATTTGCATTCATCTTAAAATTATGTTGTCTCTCCACTGTCTCACTGAAGTGGAAACAATCTATCACATCTTACGACTCATGATCAGGAAGATCTGTCATGTTATCCTTTTAATCTTCTCAGCTGTAGTTGAGTTTTTTTTAACTTCTTAAGTCTCGCTAAATAACCATAACCTTCCCCGTTCATCTGGTAACAGCTTAGCTTAGTAAATCTCTAAGCTGTTATTTTTCCATTGCTGGTTTTATATCTTCCTATAAAGAGCTAGCCAAAACAGGATTTGCTACAACTGCAGCCTAACTGAAATCTTGTGCAGATAAGATTATTCCTTGCTTTTGTATTTGAGGCCTCTAAAGCTCGCTTTGCTTTTGCATGGCTTTATCTATTTATGCTGTTATCTTTAATCTGTATCTATACACGACTTGCTTCATTTGACCATTTAAGGAGAGATTTCCTCTCCCTTACTCTTGCTTGAAAATGTATTTTCTAAATGAGCCACATCTGCTAATAGTTTTCTCCAACCCCCTGTAATCTTATACAAACGCTTTGAAAAGTTGATAGGTTTGAAAGACCCAGTTTGTTCATACTTCTGTATCATGAGCCAGTAACAGAATATATGTTTTGAGGTGCCTTTCATGACCATGAGATATCCTGAGGCACTGTACAGCCAACTATTATTATTTTTACTGTTGTCATGTAGAAAACACATCACCAACTTGGTCACAACGAAGGGATAATTGTCAGGGTTTTTTTATATTGATTGAAGGATAAATACCAGTCAGACTAGGAATACCTCCTCTTTGAAATGGTGCCATGGAATCTTTTTAAATCCACTGGAAGAACAGACAGGGCCTCCATTTGATGTCTGTTCCAAGAGATGTCCTGTCCAACAATCTCTCTGTATCCCACTGGAGTGTAGATCTTGATCTTTGTACTCCGATCTCTGGATTAGGACTTAAACCCACAACCTTCCGATTCTGACACAAGAATGTGATGAGCTGATTGTCATCTGGCCAGCCATCTCCACAGGATATTACCCTTCTAGTGTGAGGGAAAGAAAATTGCGAGTGAGAAGAGGCTGTTCTGCTCATGTTCATTCAGAGATTCATTTGAACATGGATGATATCTCTTCCATTTACTTTTAGATCAACTGTGATCTCTCTTCCCCACTCCCCTTCCCTCCCTCCCCTCCCTTTTGTTCCTCCATCCTCTTCCGTTCCAGCCCTCCTTTTTTCCCTTCCTTCCCTCCCCTCCCCACCTCAGGGCATTAACCTGGGTTGCTGGTTCAGCAACATGGTTACTATGCCACTATGTTCCCCCATGCCTTCATATAACAACTTCAACTTAGTAAAACATGATGGGTTTCTTCCTAGAAGTGATTATCAGTCAAAATTTAACAACCAGCAATGAGATATCTGAGATCTTTGTGATAGATATTGACTTTAAGAAGCATTTTGGGAAAGGAGAGTTGGAGAGCTTTAGGGAAAGAATCCTAGGTCTTTGAAACAAAGCAGTTAAAGGCAAGATTGTCTTTGATTTATAAATATAGCAATCACAGATGGATAAAGAGGCAGACTTGTAGGAGTGCAAGTATTTTGCTAAGGTCTGGGGCTGGAAGAAGTTACACAAATAAGTAAGGGCCATGAAGGGATTTGTAAACTAGAATAAGAATTATGTAATCAAGGATGTGACTAGTCTGCGAGTCAATGCAGACAAATGGGATGATGAGCTTGGATATATCTTTATAGATTACAAATTGGGAGGCTGGGCAGAAGAACATTGGAGATGGTTGAGTTCAGAGTTTAGAAAAGATATAGATGAGGGTTTAACCAGCAGAGGAGTGGGGCTTGTGGACACAAATGATGTTGAAGTAGAAATAAGTAATGTCTCCGGTATGGTAATGAAAGACTAAGTTAGAGTCAAATAGCACTGCAAATTGTGTTCGACCTCAAACAATAGCCAGAGAAAGGGCTGGAGTCACTGGTGGCTTTAGTGTCCTGGAAATTCAATGGGAAGGAATTTTTTACCTCCAACCAGTGGATTTTTTTTGTGATTTGGTTTCATGTACTTACTATCCTGAGGTGACAAATGATTTTCTATCTCTGCTTGATATTTGTAAATTTGTGCAGGTAAATCCCTCTGCTCACACTAAAGAGGATTTTACTTTCAGTTCATCTGTATCTCTTGTTAGAGAAATATTATGCCTTCATCCTTTTTTTTGTGAAACTTTCATTATGTCCAACAATAACTAAACTTGCATAAAGGCACTGAGCCACCTTCAGCATTGTTGATGGTCCCTTAGAGCATGAGCAAGAGGCTGTCATTTGGAGACTGCACTACACACATTCTGCATACTTAGGGATGTAAGGAATATAAGCTGTAACAGGGGAGTTACATTATTTGCTTGGAAAATTTAATCTTGCATTCATCAGGACAGATGCAAGAAAACCAAACTTCAATGGAACTGACAATTAGGCTGCATGAAAATACCTTTGTTGAATAGTTGGCAAGTTTAGGGTCATCAGTCCTGCTTGCAACATGGATCATTATGTTTGTTAGAAACTATATTAATGTATGGTGATGCCCTCCTCAGAAAAGAAGAACGCTACTTTAAATTAAACAGAAGCCTCTGCATAAGACCTCAACCGATCAGTCAACTTGCCTCCCCTTGTGTTATGCATTATGTGCTATTGATGGTATTTGGTATCCCTGTCTATCCTGATGAGTACAAGATTAAATGTTTGGTGTGTCTGATTCTGGGAAAAATCAAAGTTCTTGCTTAATTATTGGTACTTTAGCAACAGCCAGTTAGGAACCTGTGGCTTTTGTGTAAACTTTGTAGGATACACATCTCAGAGATTACTGTGTGTGGATTGATGCTGTAATTGGTTGGAACCTGTCTTTCAGATGAAGTCGTCAAGAGATTTGATTACAAGCAGTTTGTGGAGATGTTTACAGTAAAAATTTAATTTGAAGCTGAAATTGTATGGAAAAATATCTTTTGCTGGTAATAACTGGACATCTGGTCTAGATGTACTTTTTAATGGCCTTTTGTTCTGTGATATCTTTGAGGCAATTTTGAGTCTTTCTTTGGATACATTGCGTAACTGCATAAATCAGTCTGAAGCTACCAGTGATCATGTCATGATCATGACTTTGTGGTGGCATAGTTCCATGAAAGAACTAAAGAATCCTTATTTCAAAATCATTTTAACGTGAAGAGTTAGCGCTTTTGTTGCTGATGTGCTCAGGAGATTAAAAGATTCTTTATTAAAAGATTCTTAGATTCTGTTTGCGCTGAGTACTATTCATGTACTTGCTTTGCTATTGAATAAGTCTGTCTAGCAGTTTGCAGCTGGAGGCGAATTCTGCTAATGTTCATCCACTGACCAAATCAAGGAGGCAGCTTGAGTTGCTTATGGTGGCCAGGATTTTGTTTGATCTCTGATCTTGCTAAATTTATCAAACTATTGGACAAGTAAAGACACCCTGTGTTTCAGCGTGGGTGTGATGTCTGCTTCTGAGAGTTGTTGATGACAGTGAGCGCAGACAACCATCCAGTGTAAAGCCCCAGACACGTTGAAGAGACATAAATATACAATTCAAAATGGAATTATATTGTTCCCTGAAAAGGCAAAATGTGCAGGGCTGTGTGGAGAAAGCAGGGAAGTGATACTTGGAAAACTGGTCCTACAGAGAGCCAGCACAGACAGTTTGGTCAAAAGTGGCCAACTGCTATATCTTAGTCTGTGACAGGACATGATTAGAGTAGAAGATTTCTGAAGGAAGAATTGTTTATGTAAATCCAGTCCCAAATGGAAGTGCCACTTATTTCAGAAAGCCAGAGACTCATCCACATACACAGAGCAAGATTTTACCTTCACTCCTTAGAGTCAGGCATTCAACTTGCAAATAATGATTACAAGAATATTTACTTTTCTGGTGCTCTGGAATAATTTGAGATTTTATGTCCAAAACCAAAAAGCATTCTGAAAATCTTACAGCTAAATATTTTGCAAAGGTTAATCGAGCTCAGCTCTGTTTATGCAGTCACCTTGAAAACATTCAAATGCAGCTGTGCAAAACCTTTTCTTCCAACAAAAATGTTTCCAATGAAAACTATTTGACCCTTGCTGCGTTGCTGTCAAGCTCCAGCATCCTCATCAGAGTTCTGCCCAATCCTATAATCCAGCCCTGAATGTTGCCAGAGCCTTAGGCTATTCAGTGCTGTGAAATTCCTGACTCCTCCATCTCTCTCTAATGCTGCTGTGTATTACTGTCCCTTCTCATGTATCCCAGCCACATGATGATCCACTGAGCTCCAGCACACTAATTTCCGCAGCTTTGAACTGGTTAATTATGAAGAGGACTGCAAAAAGTTGTAGCTGATTTTCCCCCTCCCCCACTGTTTTGTTGGGCCCAAACTTTGCTGCCTGTTAGTGGAACAGCTTTTAATGAAGTGAGAATTATGTTTTTGAAGATAATTGAATCTTTCTGAACTTATTTTGGGGGATTAGGTGGGGGCTGGGTAGTGTAGAGAGAATGAAAGAGGGGTGAAGTTTGGTTTGGGAGTTTTCAGAATTACAGGAATGTAATGCAGAATGAGGACACTCAACCTGTTGTGTCTGTGCCAGCCCTTTCAATGACCATTAAAACAGAGTGCCATTCTCCTGTATTTCCCCATACCCTTGCACTATTTCTATCCAGACAATTATCTAATGTCCTTCAGAATGCCTCAGTTGAATCTGGGAGTTGGAGAGAGTTAAATAGTAGAACATAGAACAGTACAATACAGAACAGGCCCTTCAGCCCACTATGTTGTGCCGACCACTGGTCCTCATGTATGCACCCTCAAATTTCTGTGACCATATGCACGTCCAGTGGACTCTTAAATGTCCCCAATGACCTTGCTTCCACAATTGCTACTAGCAACGCATGCCATGCTCTCTCAACTCTTTTTTTTGTGTAAAGAACACGCCTCTGACATCCTCTCTATACTTTCCTCCAACAAGTTTAAAACTATGACCCCTTGTGTTAGTCATTTCTGCCCTGGGAAATGGAAATAGAGTCGATAGCCAGAGACTATCTATGCCTCTCATTATCTTGTATACCTCCAATTAGGTCCCCTCTCCTCCTCCTCCTTTTCTCCAATGAAAAAAAGTCCGAGCTCAGTCAACCTCTGTCTTCATAAGATAAGCCCTCCAGTCCAGGCAGCATCCTGGTAAACCTCCTCTGAACCCTCTCCAAAGCATCCACATCTTTCCTATAATAGGGCGAACAGAACTGGATGCAGTATTCCAAGTGCGGTCTGACCGAAGTTTTATAGAGCTGCAACAAGATCTCACGACTCTTAAACTCAATCCCCCCGTTAATGAAAGCCAAAACACCATATGCTTTCTTAACAACCCTGTCCACTTGGGTGGCCATTTTAAGGGATCTATGTACCTGCACCCCAAGATCTCTCTGTTCCTCCACACTGCCAAGAATCTTTTCCTTAATCCTGTACTCAGCTTTCAAATTCAACCTTCCAAAATGCATCACCTTGCATTTATCCAGGTTGAACTCCATCTGCCACCTCTCAGCTCATCTCTGTATCCTGTCAATGTCCCGCTGCAGCCTATAACAGCCCTCTATACTGTCAATGACACCTCCAACCTTTTGTATCGTTGCAAACTTGCTGACCCATCCTTCAATCCCCTCATCCAAGTCATTAATAAAAATTACAAAAGTAGAGGCCCCAGGACAGAGCCCTGTGGAACACCACTCACTACAGACTTCCAGGTGGAATATTTTCCTTCTACTACCACTCGCTGTCTTCTGTTGGCCAGCCAATTCTGTATCCAGACAGCTAAGTTCACCTGTATCCCATTCCTCCTGACCTTCTGAATGGGCCTACCATGGGGAATCTTATCAAATGCCTTGCTGAAGTCCATATACACTACATCTACAGCTCGACCCTCATCAACTTTTCTAGTCACATCCTCAAAGAACTCGATAAGGTTTGTGAGGCATGACCTGCCCCTCAAAGCCGTGTTGACTGCATTTTTATATGTTGGATGACTCTTTCATCCTGTTGAATACCTTGGCATGTGTCACGTGATCGTGTGCTGTAGGTCAGCTGGGGAGCACAGAGTTGCTGTGGCAAAATGCATGATGGTGATGGTAGAGGCTGCAATGTTCTTTCCATAACAGGAATCTCCAGAAGTCTCTCCTCTTTCACTGTGTGAGGAGGATTTGAGGATTACTATCCAACCTGTTTGGCCATGTTATGAATGTATCTTTGGCATCAAGTCCTGGATTGGGATTCAACCCCCACTATCAAAATATTGACAGTGTCTGTAGATCTTTAAAGAACATAGGTAATAAAATTAAATGCAAATCAGGGCTACTGATTTTTCTATGCAGAACTGGGCAGCAAAATACCCCAGAATACTCCTTAATCAAAATATGACCTTACCTAGTTACAGTCAATTACAGGCATAGGTTGTGTATGGTACTATAAGTGCAAGACCATGTAATGTACTGACAGCACCACTACAGCAGAGACACTGTTAAAGGAAGACCTGCATTTATGTAGAGCCTTCCGTGAGTTTGGGACTCTGGATTTCAAGAGGTCCCAAAGTGCTTTGTAGACAATGAAGCACTTTTTAAAAGTTTGCTCACTGTTGGAAATAAGGCAGTAACACATACATACAGCAAACTCCTATAAGCAACAATGGGATAGCAACCAGATCATCAACTTTTGGTGATATTAATTGAGGGATAAATAGTGTTCAGGACAAAATTAGCTCTCATAATTTAATTTGTCTAAACATCAGTACTTTTTTAAAAAATTGTCTTTGGGTGTTTGCTGTCTACACTGTTTGGCTTTTTGTTTTGCTGACATTTTCATTAGAAATATCAACACCAAAATTTAAAGTGAAAACTGCCAGTGTAAGTTTGTAGTCTCTGAGCAAGCCAGTAGCCTTGTAGCTGCTGAGGAAGATGATGTAGCGGGCCATGTGGAGACTTAGGGAGAGTGGGGTTATCTACCAAAACATAGGAAAGACAGCATGCATATTTGGTTCAAAAAGGGCTAGTATGACCTGTCATCACTGCTGGGCCAGTGGGGAAATCTGACAGTCGGACTGAAAGGAATATCTGAATTGTAGTTAACAAGAAATAGCTGATTGACAAGCTGAGAAATGAGGTGACTCAAGTGTCTAGAGCAGATTGACAGTGGTGATAAGACTGAGTAGTTTTCGTTCCTGTTTGAAGCAGGTGATAATTCTAGGCATCGGTCATGTTACAAAAGGCCAGGGAAATAGAGACCTTTACAGAAAGAAAGTTATTTGAGGCAATTTTTGGCTTTGAGTGACTAACTTATGAAACTTTTTTGTGGACTTTGTTTTTCTCAATAATTTTAGTTTTGCTTTACTAAAGTAAATTCCAGTTATCTCTTGAGAGAGAAAAGGTAAGGTGAACAAGTTGATCAGTTTGTTCTGTGACATTCGATGGTTTCAGATTTGGAGCTTTCAAAACCAAATGCAAATTTGTTTTTATTGTGATAGTTTGCTGAAAATGTGCTTATCCAGGTTGTTTTGTGGCTCACACCTGTTCCTCCCTGTACTTAAGCAAATTAGCATCATACAGATCCATGATGCTCTAACTTTTGAGGGAATCAAGTTTGAACACCTCATGAATACAGCCGGATGCAAAGCTTTTAATGATATAGGTACATATGTCTGTCTGAAAATTGTGTAAAAGACATAACAGATATATGGTGTTGAAACATTTACTGATGAGTTAGTACTGCATGAAACATTATGACTAGCTAAAAAAATTGAGAGCTAACTTTGACAACTTTGAAAATTCTTTGGAAGTTGACAAAGTTAGCTCTTTTTTTTTAGCTAGTCAGAATGTTTCATGCAGTACTAACTCATCAATAAATGTTTCAACACCATATATCTGTTTATGTTCTGAGATTTTGGTTTGTGTTGGGTAGTATATACAGCTATCTTGCTCCCATAACCAGTCAGTGTTTCGTGTCCAGTAGTTTGACTGCACTGCTCAGTATTTAATCGTATGATGTAATTTGATGGGAGGGAAGTATTGTGATAATAGGATTCCCTTTTGATCTGAACCGGAAACTGTCCCTTTTGCATGTGCTCTTTGTGAGTTCCTGTGTGCAGCTTAGTAAATATGTTAGTGAGAGGAGACCTCATGCAAATGATTCTTCTGCTTTGTTTTGTGTACAAGTGAAGACAGGGTTCTCCCCTTCCTTCACTGACACTTCTCTTGAAAAATGAGACAAAATATAATAAGCCTTCCATTTTGTGGACTGATATGCTGGATTTTGGCATTACCCTTTTTCTGTAGACTACATCTCACCTTCTGAGGCTTAGTTTGCAATAGGCAAAGCTGAAAATCAGTCCCCTATTCAAAACTGAATGGGCTCCTCCATGTCACTGCTATGGAAGGGTAATGCCTGCGGGTTTTATTTTTGGAATACAAGCTTCCCGCAAGAGTGTATTCTCTGCACCTCTTGTTCTAGGTGCATGTGTAGAATAAGTCCTTCCAAAATAGCTGTAGATGTTGTTCGTCTGAGATGAGATAATGAGTTGAGAGTGTTTTTGCTGGGAAAGCGCAGCAGGTCAGGTAGCATCTGAGGAGCAGGAGAGTGGACATTTCAGGCATAAGCCCTTTATCAGGAACGAGGCTTGTGGGCCGGGGTTGAGAGGTAAATGGGAGGTGGTGGGGTGGATAGCTGAGAAAGCATTAGGTGGATGAATGTGAGGGAAACGGTGATAGGACGGGGGGGGAGGTGGAGGAGTGAAGGACAGGTCCAGAGGGTGGTGCCGAGTTGGAGGCTTGGGACTGGGATAATGTGGGGGGAGGGGAAATAAGGAAGCTGTTGAAATCCATATTTATCCTGTGGGGGTTACAAGGTCCCAAAGAAGAATGAGGCGTTCTTCCTCCAGGTGTCGGGTGGTAACGGTTTGGTGGTAGAGGAGGCCCAGGACCTGCATGTCCTTGACTGAGTGGGAAGGGGAGTTGAAGTGTTCAGCCACAGGGCGTTGGGGTTGGTGGGTGCGGGTGTCCCAGAAATGTTCTGAAGCGATCCACAAGAAGGGGTCCAGTCTTCCCGATGTATTTCCCAGTGGAATTGGTCATCCTGGAAACAGAGGAATTGAGAGGTAGGGTGAGAGGAGGTGTAGTCTAGGTAGCTGTGGGAGTCGGTGGGCTTGTAGTAGATGTCTGTGATTGGTCGCTAGAGAATGTGATGGAGAGGTCCAGGAAGGGAAGGGAGGTGTCAGAGATGGTCCAGGTTAATTTGAGATTGGGCTGGAAGGTGTTGGTAAAGTTGAACTTTTCAACCTCCTTGTGAGGACATGAGGCAGCGCCAATACAGTCGTCGATGTAGCGGAGGAGCAGGTGCAGGATGGTGCCAGTGTACCTGCAGAAGATGGGCTGTTCCACGTACCCGACAAAAAGGCATAGCTGGGTCCCATGCGGGTGCCCATGGCTACCCCTTTGGTTTGGAGGATGTGGGAGGATTGGAAGGAGAAGTTGTTGAGGAAGAGGAACTGTTCAGCCAGGTGGGTGAGGGTGTTGGTGGAAGGGTACTGGTTGGGATGGCGTGAGGGGAAAAAACAGCTTAATTTTTGTGGACATCTTTACAGTCGACACTTTAAGCCCTCTGTATCACAGAGATTGAAGCCTATGGCATTTTAATTAGTAAAACTTTTGCCTTGTTTTAAAAAAATAATGTTAGACTGAAATAATGTCCAAATTCCAAACAGATAAAAAGAAAATCAAATATCCCAAAACCTGACCTGTGCTTATGGGAAAGCAAGGTCATAAATATAAGGTGATTAAGAGGAAGTAAATAAGTCAATAGAAATGTCTCGGCTTGGGTCAGATTAATTGCCCATTATATGTAGTACCTAACATTCCATTTCATTGCAGTTGGTGAAACTAAATAACAGAAGTTGGGTAAAATGGGCACCTGATTCAATATCATTCATTTTGTCCCACTGGCCAAGGATTTCTAGGTGGAAAAGTAACCAGATGATAAAATATTGAAGGAAATGGGCAAGGAAGTAGCAGAATAACTCTGATTTGTAGATTCTTAAAGCATTGCCTCCAGTAATTTAAATTTCTAAATACAGGCACTTTGTTATAGATTTATGATAGGAAAATGAGATTTGTTGACACATAGTCTGTGGAAGAACTCCTGTTATATATGGTTTCTGAGTTTGGTTGTGGGTTTAGCAAAATGGATAACCCCCAACTTTCTTGCAATGGTTTTGCAACTTCAGTAAAAAGACTGTTCAATCACATACACTATCTTCATTCTCTTGATTTTTAGAGCTAATTCATGTTGGAGAGTTTCTGCTGCTTTTGATCTGTTCCAGTAATACACACAGGTTCTTTATTTATTCTGCACAGAAGTACAGACTACAAGGGAAATAACATTTTTAACTGAACAGGTCACATTTAAACTGGGGTAATATTGAAAATACAGGCGAGTTAGAATTGGATGAGCAGGATGTGTGAGGTACAAAGGGAGCAGATCGAGTGGGTGGGATTGTGGGAGAAGAGAAAATGCCAAATTGCCTCAGAGGTAATGCATTATCTGTTAGAGTTTATTGTTGACATCCCTCATTTCACCACGTCCTGTCACATAACCCCAGTTCTAATATGGTAGCCTCTACCTATCGTAATAATCAAAGCAAGATCTGTCATGAATATTTTGTAAATGTACAATTTTAATCTATTATATAGAGTGTCACGATATTTATAAAATGTGGACAGTCAACTTCCAACTTCCATCATCAGATTTTCATACCTGGGACCTTTCATGGACTAACAACATTTAATCTCATAAGAATAAACACTGACTTAAGATGGCTACAGCTGTCACTTGATCAGATTGAGCAGAGTTCATGAATCCATTTTGAGGCTAACAAAGTCTGGACAAAAATTAACATTTTATCGAAAGGCACTGAAACGCAGTCAGACATGAAAGGACCCTTTGTCTAACCACTTTGATTTACAATCTTTAGATGTTTTACATATTGTCGTGAACGTTGCCTGCAGATTGGACAGCTTGAAAAAACATTGACGCCAGACATTGGAATATGCAAGTGAACTTTACTTCAGGCAAAAAAAGTTATAAAGCAGAGAGAACAAATAGATCAGTAACAACAGAACTGAAAGACCCACTGTCTCTGCCAATTTTTTCAGCCTCAAGAAAAGTAGTGCCAGCTGATGAGGCAAATTGGAGAAGCATATGTTCACTGAGAACTTGAAGTTATTTACAGATGTAGTGACTGCTGACTATGCAAGAATTAATTAAGTGGTCTCAGGTTAAAATCTAATAAATACTTCAAAGACTCTCATGACTTCATTTGAATTACATCCTTGCCTTTCTTTTTGTACCAGATGCATTTCTTTTTAAATGTTATAACATATGTGTTTGTTACAATTTATTATTTTTATACAGGTTAGTAAATAATAAAATTTTCTTTATTTCTCACGTGAAAATGTTGGAGTTAGCTTCTTATTTTTGACTAGTATTCCCTTTTAGTTGAATTGTAATATAGCTACTTGTGGAAAAGAAAAGTAAAAATGTTATTATCATTTGAGGAGGTTAAAAAGAGGAGAGCTAATACATCCTTCCTCATCTGATTGTAATGAGGACTAGACGTATATACGTCTGCTGTAGGCATAGAGGGCCTATATCTTTCTGTCCTGTAGGATTCTCATCGCTAACAGCTGAGATGGCAGGAAAAGACATTGTGCCTGACACGTTTTGTAATAAGTGATAAATATTGCTCTTGTGAAATATGTGCTATTTTAATGTTGGAGCAATTTAAGATGAACTCCAGGAGTGCATTTGAAAATAAGTCTTTGATACTGAGACTCTTTGACAGATTCACAGCTGGAAAGTGCTTTCGAAAACTGATTTCCAGTAACTGTTAGGTGTGAAAAGAAGCAAACTGTTGATTCCAGCAGGTAAAACCACAGTAACTTTGTTCTAACTTGTTAACATTCTTGTCATTTTGGGCTTTAATCTATTTATGAAATGTACAATGTCTGCCACATTAAGCCATAATAAGTGTAACCATTTGAGAATTTTTTTTGGTGTTTAAGATTTAATTGTCATGTGGTGAGACAGTTATTAACTTGCGTGTTACTGCAATTAAAGATAGAGAGTTAGTTCTTTAAGCCCGTAAGACATGGGAGCGGAATTGCATCATTTTGGCCGAGTGAGTCTGCTCTGCAATTTGATCATGGCTGTGCCACTTTATTAAAGGGAAAGATGTTTATTTAAGCCTTTATCATCTCCACACTCTTCCTATGTTTTCCTCCTGTCACCTTTCTTTGGTTCAATTTGTTAAACAACCGGATGTGTGCTGTGTTAAGTGTATATGTTTTCTCATCAGCATGCTTCCATAGACTTGTTTTGGCACACCTTTATATAATCTTTGCATCCCTTCTGCGCACTGGTAATTTTGATCATGCCTTTTTACATCTTTTTACAGAGCTGTATGAATAAAACTTGGCAAATGGGGAAATGAAGGAAGGGTAAAGAATAAGCTTCTTCCCTTTCTCACAATGCACATGCACAATGCTTTTTCTTTAAAAACAGCATTCACATCTTGTTGCAGTAATTTAAGGCAAAATTGCAAATTTGAGTACAGGCAGTCCTGTATTAACATGGTAGTTAGGTTTCGAATAGCTCAGTTTCACTTATCTCGCTATAAACCCATAGAAGTATTTGGGTTACTTTTCTTGCTTCGTATTCGAGATTGCTTATTTGGGGACTGCAGACTTTGGGCAGATTTTTAAAATAAAAACTTTTACCTGCCTCGATTTAAGGCTGGATATGGATAAAACAAGCTGAGTGTACAGGAACTTGCCCAACAATGCTGAGTTATGGTGCATATTTATTCCTTTTGTGTTGCTGGTGATCGGCAATGTTGTGAATTAGATGCATATTATTGGACTCATGGGTTGTAAAACAAAAACTGTTATGACAAAACTGTTAATTGAGGACCTACTTTATTTGAGAGAGAAATTTTCCATGACTTAAGCTAGGAGCAAAGTTACTGATTGTAACAAGTGTCGGGAGCAATTTGAAGTAATGAATTCAGAGCTGCATCAGAAAACTATTGACTCTTTTTTTAAAAAAAATATGCTAGTGGCAATATATTATATAGGCACGTTTAGAATTTCTCACTGCATGCAGTGTTAGAATTCAATCTGCTACTATTTCAGAACCATTTGTCCTGTAATTCTTCCTGGTTCCTTTGTGATGCTTCAACTACCTTTCATCATAATTCCCAGTTTAAAAAAAGTAATATAGTTTACAGTATGGAATTGCCCTACTGCTGGACTAGGAAGCCTGGTTTCAAGTCTGAAATTGTCTGTATTCTGGATGAGAGGTGCTGGAAAAATACAGCAGTTCAGGCAGCATCCGAGGAGCAGTAAAATCGACGTTTTGGGCAAAAGCCCTTCAGGTATTCCTGATGAAGGTCTTTTGCCCGAAACGTCGATTTTACTGCTCCTCGGATGCTGCCTGAACTGCTGTGCTTTTCCAGCACCTCTAATCCAGAATCTGGTTTCCAGTATCTGCAGTCATTGTTTTTACCTGAAATTGTCTGTAGTGTTCAGGGATGTGTAGACTAGGTGGCTTAGCCATGGAAAATGCGGGCTTATGTGATATGATGGGGATGCTGGGTCTGGGTGAGCTGTTCTTCAAGAGTTGATGTGGACTCGATTGGGCCAGAAGGCCTCCTTTTGCACTGTATGGATCCTATGAAGTCCCAGCTGCTACTGAGATGTGTGATAATCTGAGTAGGTTGATTAGGTTATAAGAGAAATAGGTTAAATAATAAAAAAAAAAGTTGACCTTTCTCCTTTGTCAAGGATTCCTGTCCATGGCTTCGGTAGCAGCCTGGGACTCATTTTGGCAGCATTGGTGATGGTTTTCATTAGCACCAGTCTGGGTCTGGTTGTGGTAGATTCAGCGTCGGTGTGTGACTCCATGCAGCCTTTCTTTGCCATCGTGGAGATCCAGTCCGGGATTCCCACCAGGGTGGTGTGTCAGGTTCTCGAGCCCAGAGCCGTGACATGGACTTTATCTTAAATTCTTTTTCTTTCTTATACTATTGTGGAAAGGCTATTATTCTGAACTTCTTATTTTTTTAATCTTTTAACCTATTACAAACATTTTGTACTTTTGAAAGCCTGTAATGCTAGACTATTTATTTATTTATTTTCTTTATTTCCCCCCCTCCAAGAATTTGTACTCCAGAATCAGTACTGAGGTATCTTTGTACCTAAGATGGTGTCATTAATGGCAACTTGCAAACTTTTCACTGTACTTACGTGAGTACATGTGACAATAAAGCTAATTAATTCATCCATCGTACAAGGTGCACAAATGATCAGTGACAGCATGTTTAATGATTCTGCCTTTAGCTGAAAGCTGTCTGTGTGATGGAAATATGGGAAGCCAATCCCTGAAGCTTATACTCAAACTGGAGTGTCGGAGGCTGAGGGGTGACCTTTTATAGAGGTTTACAAAATCATGAGGGGCTTGGATAGGATAAATAGACAGTGTTTTCCCTGGGGTGGGGGGAGTCCAGAACTAGAGGGCATAGGTTTAGGGTGAGAGGGGAAAGACATAAGAGACCTAAGGGGTCACTTTTTCACGCAGAGGATGGTACATGTATGGAATGAGCTGCTAGAGGAAGTGGTAGAGGCTAGCACAATTGCAACATTTAAAAAGCATCTGGATGGATATATGAATAGGAAGGGTTTGGAGGGATATGGAACGGGTGCTGGCAGGTAGGTCTAGATGGGGTTGAGATTTCTGGTCGGCATAGATGAGTTGGACTGAAGGGTCTGTTTCGTGCTGTACATCTCTTTGACTGCCAATAAATCAATTGGCAGAAATAGCATAGCGGAGAGCAGTATTTAAGATGGCTGTCATTAGTGGAAATTTTGGTGGGTACTGTAAAAAGAATAAGTGGACTTACTGAAATTTCCTTTTGAGGAAGAGAAGACATCTACTGAAGATTGCACTTAATCTGCTGTTTTATTATGTTTCTCTTCTGGTTGCTTACAGTGCACCGTGCAGGTTAAATTGGAACTAGGCCACCGTGCCCAGCTTCGGAAAAAGCCCACTACTGAAGGATTCACCCATGACTGGATGGTGTTTGTCAGAGGACCAGAACAAAGCAACATTCAGCACTTTGTGGAAAAAGTGGTTTTTTGGTTGCATGAGAGTTTTCCAAAACCTAAACGAGGTGAGTGGTGATTTTGAGGAACATTTATGATAACCCCTTGTGTTTAACAGTCTGATACTGGAACATTCTGATTTTTTTTCTTCCCCCAAGTTGAAGGTTCTTGTGTGTGTTTGAGATTAGCTAGAGCTGGAGGTGAACTGAAGGCAATAATAATAGCAATCAGTAAACTTGGTTCAGTCTTGCCTGAATTGTTGAAATAAGAATGGTTGGAACTATAGACTTCAGCTGACAAATTGCCATGTCATAATTTAAATTATTCTTTTTTTTTCTCTCTGCCCTCCATAGCGTTGAAAGGAATTGCTTGTACCCGCAAGTTACCGTTCAGCACCCTATTTAGAACAGATGTTAAATCCTTGTTTTTTGAGGCCAGTAATTTGAAAGAATTGAAATTCTTCACTTCAATCAATTTAACTGAAACAAATTTTTAATCATCTCTCACTGTGTTTTGTCTTTCTGCCAGCATCTCCGTATGTGTCTTCTCCCTGCTCCCTTCTAACTCAATCAGTTCTATGCTCGCTGACCTACATTGGTTCCAAGTTCAGCAAGGCCTTGATTTTTAAAAATAGCTGTCATGTGTTCAAATACCTCCTCATCAAACTCCTCATGGTCTCTGATCTCCTGCAACTCTAATTCTGCAAGAACAGAGTGTCTTTCCAATTCTGGTATTTTGTACATCTTGTGCTTCCTTTGCCACACAATTGGCAGCTGAACTCTGAATGTGTCAGATTATACCTTTTTTTTTTCTTTTTAAGATCTTTATTAAAATCTGCTTTCACAAAGCTTTCGTTCCCAATGCCTGATATGTTCTGACCAGTTTTTGTTTAATTGAGATTCTGACACGCCATTAATGATGTTGATATCAATACTTTGTTTTGTTCTCTTTCCAAATCCTTTCCGAACAATTCTTACCTGTATTTTCTGTCATTTGCCTTTGTTCTTTCTGTAACCTTTGTCTCCGTTATCCTCCTCAGAGGCTTTCTGTCTTTCCTTGCCTCTGTTCCCATCATGCCATTACTTGATTTTCTTTCGTTTACTCAAAGTACAGTTCTCTTTCCTTTCAGTCTGCCTCTGCTGATGTTTCTGTTCCTCTGTCCGCTATCACTATTTATGCACAGATTGTACTGACTAGATTGTACCTTCAATTGCTGCTGCTGTTCTGTATTTCCATTTGTTTCATCAAGTTGTCTAATTTTGTCATTTTCTGATCCAAAATGTCATCTTCTGCACCTGGCACTGCTCCCTTCTCTCTGTTCAACACATGCCCCCATATACATCTGTCCACATATTGCTCTTGTAGCTGAGCATATCTCCAAGTGCATTGTCTCCATCATCCCATGTTCTGCAAACATATCTTTGCTAAAAGAAATCCAGAGTTGAATAAAAGAAATTCAGTCAATGTACGTACTTTATCTGAAGTCAGTTGTGTCATAACCTATTATAGTTGGTCTTTCCATCTGCGCTCATTATTTATAGAATAGTGATTTTGTTCCTTAGGAATGTAGGAGCAGCAAATGGCATTCAACTAATAATCTCCTCAATGCCATTTTTCATTTGTAGGCTGGACAGAAATTTGGGTGTTTCATTGCACGAGTCACAAAGTTTTGTCGTGTGTGCAGCACATAATCAAGAAGGTTTAGATTAGATTAGATTAGATTAGATTACTTAGTGTGGAAACAGGCCCTTTGGCCCAACAAGTCCACACCGACCCGCCGAAGCGCAACCCACCCATACCCCTACATCTACTCCCTTACCTAACACTACAGGCAATTTAGCATGGCCAATTCACCTGACCTGCACATCTTTGGACTGTGGGAGGAAACCGGAGCACCCGGAGGAAACCCACGCAGACACTGGGAGAATGTGCAAACTCCACACAGTGTGTGTAAAAACTCCACACAGTCAGTCGCCTGAGGCGGGAATTGAACCTGGGTCTCTGGCGCTGTGAGGCAGCAGTGCTAACCACTGTGCTGCCCACGAGTGGGATGTTATCCTTTTATTATGAGAAAGTTAAAAATCTCACAACACCAGGTTATAATCCACAACAGGTTTATTTGAAAGTACAAGCTTTCAGAGCACTGCTCCTTCATCAGGTAGCTAGTGGGGCAGGATGCATAGGGCACAGAATTTATAAGTAATTATAAAACTGGTGTGATGTATTGGATAAACCGAGGTGGCTGTTAAGTCTTTAATCGCTTAAAATAGGGATACAGGTTTCGATTGATTTAATATGTAAATTCCAGAATTTCTTTCGAGTCACAAAAAGCGACATATCAGCTCAGGCAATGCATTAAAGGTGTGAGGTTCGAGTCTGTCTGAGTCCTGACCAGAAAGTTAAGACTGGTTTTATTTCCAGAGTAGGAATTTATAAAATGTCACATTGGCTGACTGCCTTCAGACTGTGCTCTTTGAACAAAATAGAATGGATCTGCAAGTACTAATCTGCAAATGCAAATTCTTCCCACAGACTTGAGCTCTTGATAATGTGTGTGCATGAGTGTAATGGAGTATATGCATGTGAGAGAGCATTTGTGTGAATGTGAGTGTGTGTGTATAGTGTGGTGGGGGTCACATGTAGTGTGACATGAATGCAAGATCCTGGTTGAGGCTATCCTCATGGGTACTAAACTTGGCTAGCAGCCTCTGCTCAGCCATTCTGTGTTCTGCGTATCCCAAAGTCTACTTTGGAGGATGTTCACCCGAAGATCTGAGGCTGAATGTCTTTGACCACCGAAGTCTGGTCCATTCATCCATTGTTATTGCGTCTGCATGGTTTCGCCAATATACCATACCTTGGGGCATCCTTGCCTACAATGTATGCGATAAACAACGTTGGCCAAGTCACGTGTACCTGCTGCGCATGTGGTGGATGGTATCTCCACATGTAATGATAGTGTCCATGTCTCTGACATGTCTCTGACATGTCTTGCAGTGGTTGCAATGACAGGGTTGTATGCTGTTGTGGAGCAGTGCTTCAAAAGCTTGTATATTCGATTAAACCTGTGGACTATAACCTGGTGTCTTGTGATTTTTAGCTTTATCCACCCGGGTCTAACATCAGCATCTCCATATCTTTATTATGAGAGGAACTGAAAAATAAAGGAAGGATGCTTTGCCCCAGTAATGCAGGGCATTGATGAGGCCACATCGAGATTATGATGTTCGGTTTTGGTCTCCTTATTTAAGGATGGATGCAGTTGCATCGGAAGTGATTCTGAGGAGATTTACTTGATTTAAACAGGTTTTCTTATGAGGGCAGGTTGGACAGGCTCGACTGGTTTTCTCTGGAGTTGGGAAGAGTGAGAGAGAACTTAATTGAAGCATGAGTTTGAGTGGTCTTGATAATATGGTTGTGGCAAGGACATTTCTTTATGTCAGTCAGTCCGGAACTAATGGACATTTTTCAAAGCTCACATTTGTAGGTCTGGGGAGGAGAATTTGTTTTCTCAAAGGTTGAGGGACTTTGGAGCTTTCTGTTCCAAAGGTGGTGAAAGTGTGGTTTTGGAAGATCTTCAACACATCAATTAACTTTCCTGCATAGCAAGAATCTTAAGAGTCAGAGTCATAGAGTCCGACAGCATGGAGATAGGCCCTTCAATCCAAACTGGTCCATGCTGACCAAAATGTCCATCTGTGCTCACCCCAATTTCCTGCATTTGGCCCATATCCTTCTAAACCTTTCCTATCCATGTATTTGTCCAAATGCCTTTTAAATGTTGTTACAGATGCTGCCTGACCTGCTGTGCTTTCTCAGCAACACACTTTCGACTCTGATCTCTAACATCTGCAGTCCTCACTTTCTCCTCGTTAATGTACCTATCTCAACCACTTCTGCTGGAAGCTTATTCCATATGCATTCCATATTCCACCTTCTGTGTGGGGGAAAAAAAAAGTTGCCCTTCAGGTTTCCATTTATTCTTTCCTGTTTTGCTCTAACCTGATGCCCTCTAGTCCTCGATTCCCTAACCCTGGGTCAAAAACAGAAATATCTGTAAAAGTTCACCAGGTCTGGCAGCATCTGTGGGAATGTTTCAGATCCAGTGAGCCTTCCTCCGATTTCTGGGGTGTAGATGGGAAAGGGCATTTCAAAACATTAATGGGTCAGTCACGATCTTATTGAATAGTAATCCAGGCGCAATGCCTAAATATCCTAGTGCTTCTCTTTTGTATATTCTGCTCTATCCAAATCCCTTAATGTAATTTGTCCCCATAAAAATGTTGATTTCTGTCTTGAACTTGTTAATTGATTGAACTTCCATGAATTTCTGGTTAGAAAACTCTAACAATATACCACCCTGTGAATGAAAAACGTCCTCCTCATCTCAGGATAAGGCTTAAGCTATTTAAGACTGAGATTATGTAATTTGGATCAAGAGTCACCTTCTAGAGGGATCATCCCATCTTTATTCACCCTGTTTTACCTTGTGTGAAATTTGAGATTACCTATCCTTCTCCAAAACCTGAAAGGTTATGACTTCGGTTTTTCCATCTCTCCTTGTAAAACTATCCTGCCAGCCCAGTGATTACTCTGGTGAACCTCTGTTGTACTCCATTTATGGCAAGTTTATCTAGTCTTGGATAAGGAGACCAAAACTGTGTGTAATACTCCAATTTCGGACTCACCAGTGCTCCATACAACTGCGCTTGGATGCTGCCTGACCTGTGCTTTTCTAGCAACACATTTTCAGCTCCATACAACTGCAACAAGATGTCATTACTTCTACACTTAAATCCCCTTGTCATGAGTGCATTTGCTTTTCTAATTGCTTGCTGTGGCCACATGCTAGCTTCTCATGACTCATCAAGAAAGACATCCACACTTTACAACCTCTTACAATTTTAAGGAACATTTTACCTTTGTCTTTCTTATCAAAGTGAACAACTTTGCACATGGGTTGTGTTCCGTTTGCCATGTTCAATCCCAGTTGTTTAGCCTATTCAAGCCCCCTTGCAATTTACATTGGCACCCAGTTTGATGACCTCAGCAAATTTGGATATAATATAATAGGTTCCCAAATGTTCATGAACAATTAATTCTAAATTATGTGGATGTGGGGACCAAACACTGACCCATCCCACCAGTAACAGCTACTGTCCTGAGAATGACCAATTATCAGTCCCATCCTACTATTCCCCCTAGGTCCACAAACTTGAGTTTTAGTTACTAAAATGTGTGGAAGATTAGAGTCGAAGAGTTTGGAGCTGGAAATGCATAGCTGGTCAGACAGCATCCAAAGTGCAGGAGAATCAACATTTCGAGCATAAGCCCTTTAACAGGAATGACCTGATGGAGGGTTGATGTGTGGAACATTCTCAAACTCTTTTAAAAATCCATTGGATCCATTCAATCTCCTTGATCTATGCTACAATATGGACAAAACTCCAAGTTTGTCAAGCATGATTTCCCCTTCATTAAATGCATGTTAACTGTGCCCAGTTTTGCCACTCTGTTCTGAATGTTCAATATCTGATCCTAGAAAATAAAAGAAAATCTTGTTCATGAAGTGTTTTCCTCCAGCTGGATTCAATATCCATCTCTCTTCACGACTGGATGTGGCAGGTGTGCAAAGCTTTCATCTAATCAGTTGAGTATTGAAATCACTGTTTGTAGCAAGTGGCCTGAATAGATTGCTTAGTCATTCAGGATGGTCAATGAGTTGACATAAACATATGCCCAGTCGACACAAGGGAAGTCAGTTTTGACAGTGAGCAGTGAAGCTGCCATTAACAGATCAACTTAAATAGAGGAAAAGTTAGAATAAATAAGTAAATGATTAAGAGGGACCAGGGAATCCTCAAAGCAGTTACCTACTAGATCACTTTATCATGGAGCCAATTGTCACTACAATGATTCTTGGGTGACAATGGGGCATACAGCATAAACTGTAAGATCACATAGCAGCAGGTGGGTTGTGGGATGGCACAAACAGAAAGGAACAAAGCAGGACACAATGGATTAGAAAGAGATTATGTCAAAGTATTTAATTACTCATCTTGTATATCAAGTGTAGGACAGAAGGACAACTAAATTCACAAGCCTTGAACAAGCTTACAAAACAAAAAGTATCCTTAGTGTTCACATCAGAACCATCTCGCAGATTTTGACATCTTTTAAGGAAGCTGGATCAATATCTGTTGAGAAACTGAACTGGTAGTTAGAAATAGGAAGCAACATTTTTTCTCAAGGCAGGTTAGCCTGATGTTCATAGTAGGGAAAATGCTAGAATCTATTACAAATCTATTATCAGTCCCATCTGTTTACATCCTCAGTGATGGCGGAGTCTAGTATGTTGTGAAACAAGGTTGAGATGAAGGCTCGGCAACTATCTTCAACCTGAGGTACCACGTGGATAATCTGTCTCGACCTCTCCCCGAGGTTTCTAACATCATTGGCTATAATCTTCAGCCAAATCAATTCACTTCACATGTTACATAAAAGCAGATGAGCATTCCATGTACAACTAACTCTCCTAGCTGTATATAAGGTGTAGTGCAGAATCGGGGAGCCTTACTAAAATTGGAGGCAGTGGGAATTGAATGAGGTGGAGTGAACTCTTCACTAGTTGGAGCCATACCTAACACAGCTGGAAGACTATTATGTTTGTTGGAGATTAATCATTTCATCGCAGAACATTGCTGAAGGAGTTCCTCATGCTCTTATCCTAGGCCAAACCATCTGCAGGTACTTCATCAATGGCCTTCAGTCATCATGAGGTCAGCAACAAGATTTTTACTGATGGTTGCCATGTTCAATCCTATTCACAAACTCAAACTGGATCAGTCCATGCCTTCATGCAGTAAGGCCTAAAGTGTTCATGAATGCCATGTGACATTTGTGCCACGCAACTACCAAATGAGGATCATCTCCAATAAGAGAGAGTCTAACTTCCTTCTTTGATGGCTACCACTGCAGGTTAAAAGCTGGGAACTTTGCAGTGAATAACATGCCTCCTAATTTCTCAAAGGTTAATTATCATCTCCAAAATACTAGCGAGAAGTCTGCTGGAATGCTTTTCACTCAGGATGAGTACGCTCCAGGAGCTCAACTGCACCCAAGCCACAATCATGTTCCAAGTTCACTTCTTTCACCATGTGACTTCAGGCTGTACCATCTGCAAGAGGCACAACAGCATCCTGCCAGGATTCTTCAATAAGTATGAAACCTACATTGTCTAAAACCTGTGACCTGTAAACTCCCCTCCAGATAACGCAGTTTCCTGACATGAAAATATACCACTGTCCTGGGCTAAGTCCTGAAAATTCCTTCCTGATGGCATTGTGGATGTATCTACATGACATTGACTGAGTTGTCATGAATTTAAAAATCCATGTACAATAAGATCAGTTAGCCCAATGCTTCAGCTAATTTCTTAGATCTTTTCCATAACGTTCAAATTACTTTGTGAATTATCATTTCCTTACCTTTTGTGTCTGTTTTGACGAGTACCTTGCAACAAATCAATGTACTGGATTTGATGTAATCATTCAACTGGAATGCTCTTTTTAAAAATCTTTTGCTGTTCTCTGATCTGATTGGCCATATTACTGACCTGAGCATACTTGATTATGTTTTTTATTTTGGCGTGACTGATTTTAACTTTCCCTCATTCCATATGTTATTTCTGCAACTTGCTTCAGGCTTGCTCACTGATTCAAAGACTTCCTTGTATTTTCTAATTATCAGTCCCATCTATTTTCAGTCATCTTTACCCTTTGTTTATAGCCTTGAAGGGAATAATTTTAGCTTGGTTGAAATAAGCAATAACTGTCTTTTTCCTTTCCCACAAATGATGTACCTCATCCGTTGCTGAAATCCCAGTGAGGTTATGAATTATCTCTGTTCTCCAGCCTATTTTCATAATTAATTTGTTAATGCTCCCAGAGAGAGTCCTTACTAAACAGTCATATTTTCATCCCTTCATTTCATTCTGTCTTAACGCCAAGAATGTTTGTGGGATCTTCTGTCTAGGGACTTCAAGACATTATGGTCCTGATAATATCTTTCCTATAATTATTTATGATTGTGCATGGAAGCCTTTGCTGTGTCCTATTTGCAGTCTAATTTCTTGTCTATTTTCTTCTCTTTAGATTTTTAGTTGCATTGAACCTATTTCTAAAAATTAGAATTCATCTTTTTCTTTATACAGGCTGAGTGCAATTTAATTTGCCCGTTTTCCCCAGAATCAATGTGCCTAGTCTAAGCAAATATTGCTATGTTTGCACACAAGTATGTGGTCTCTATTTCCACATGGTATTAACTCTCAAGATACTTAATGTAATTCTGGTTCCTTTTGCTTCAGTTAATAGGTTGTTTTTTTTTGTTGTTCAGAGTCAAATGTACAACATGGAAGCAGACCCTTCAGCCTAACTTGTCCAAACTGACCAGATATCCCCACCTAATCTAGTCCCATCTGCCAGCACTTGATCCATATTCATGTACAACATTTTAAAAGGCATGTGGGTGCATAATTCACGAGGTCAATTCCTAGAATGGCGGGATTACCTTACACTGAAAGACTGGAGTGACTGGTAGAGACATATAAGATTATTAAAGGATTGGACACTCTGGAGGCAGGAAACATGTTTCCGCTGATGGGTGAGTGCAGAATCAGAGGACACAGCTTAAGAATACGGGGTAGACCATTTAGGACAGAGATGAGGAGAAACTTCTTCACCCTGAGCGTGGTGGCTGTGTGGAATGCTCTGCCCCAGAGGGTAGTGGAGGCCCAGTCTCTGGACTCATTTAAGAAAGAGTTGGATAGAGCTCTCAAGGATTGTGGAATCAAGGGTTCTGAAGATAAAGCAGGAACAGGATACTGATTACAGATGATCAGCCATGACCATATTGAATGGTGGTGCAGGCTCGAAGGGCAGAATGGCCTACTCCTGCACCTATTGTAATTGTACTAGCCTCCACCATTTCTTCTGGCACCTCACTCCATACATGCACCACCCTCTGTGTGAAAAAGTTGCCCCTGAGGTCTCTTTTAAATCTTTTCCCTCTCGCCTAAACCTATGCCCTCTAATTCTGGACTCCCCCACCCTAGGAAAAAAGCCTTGTCTATTTACCTTATCCCTGCCCCTTGTGATTTTATAAACCTCTATAAGGTTACCCCTCAGCCTCCGACATTCCAAGGAAAACAACTCCAGCCTATTCAGCCTCTGTGTAGTTCAAATCCTCCAGCCCTGGTAATGTCCTTGTAAAACTTTTCTGAACTCTTGCAATTTTCACAACATCCTTCCTATAGGGGGGAGACCAGAATTGCACACAATATTCCAAAAGTGGCCTAACCAATGTCCTGTACAGCTACAACATGACCTCCAACTCCTTTGCTCAGTGTTCTGTCCAATAAAGGAAAGCATATCAAAAGTTGCTTTCAATATCCTGTATACTTGCAACTCCACTTTCAAGGAGCTATGAACCCGCACTCCAAGGTCTCTGTTCAGCAGCACTCCCCAGGACCTTACCATTAAGTGTATAAGTCCTCTGAGAAAGTGAGGACTGCAGATGTTGGAGATGAGAGTCGAGAGTGTGGTGTTGGAAAAGCACAGCAGGCCAGGCAGCATCCAAGGATTAGGAGAACCAACGCCTCTACTCTCCTGCTCCTTGGATGCCACTCGACCCACTGTGCCTCTCCAGCACCACACCATCAAGTGTATAAGCCCTGCCCTGATTTTCCTTTCCAAAATGCAGTACCTCAATTTATCTGAATTGAGCTCCATCTGCCACTCCTTGGCCCATCTGACCAAGATCCCGTTGTTAACCTTCATCGCTCACCACTACACCTCCAATTTTGGTGTCATCTGCAAACTTACTAACCATACCTTCTATGTTCATATCCAAATCATTTATATAAATGACGAAAAGCAGTGCACCCAGCACCAATCCTTGTGGCATACCACTGGTCACAGACCTCTAGTCTGACAAGCACCCCTCCACCATCACCCTCTGTCTTCCAGCTTTGAGCCAGTTCTGTATCCTAATAGCTAGTTCTCCCTGTATTCCATGAGACCTAACCTTGCTCAGGAATCTACCATGAGGAACCTGGGCAAATGCCTTACTGAAGTCCATATAGATCACGTCCACCGCTCTGCCCTCATCAATCCTCTGTTACTTCTTCAAAAAATCAATCAAGTTAGTGAGACATGATTTCCCACGCACAAAGCTATGTTGACTATTCCTGATCAGTTCTTGCCTTTCCAAACACATGTAAATCCTATACTTCAGGATTCCCTCCAACAACTTGCCCACCACCAGTGTCAGGCTCACTGGTCTATATTCCCTGGCTTTCCTTACCACCTTTCTTAAATAATGGTACCACATTAGCCAACCTCCAATTTTCCAGCACCTCACCTATGATTGTCGATGATACAAGTATCTTCGCATGTAGCCCAGCAATCATTTCCCTAGCCTCCCTTGGAGTCCTAGAGTACATCTGATCAGGTCCTGGGATTTATTCACTTGTTTGCATTTCATGACATCCAACACTTCCTACTCTGTAATATGGACATTTTTTTTTCAAGATGTCACCATCTATTTCCCTACATGCTGTATCTTCCATGTCCTTTTCCACAGTAAATACTGATGCAAAATAATTGTTTAGTGTTCCCCATCTCCTGTGATTCTACACGTAGGCTGCCCTGGTGATCTTTGAGGGGCCCTATTATATTGCTGGTTACCCTTTTGTCCTGAATATATTTATGAAATCCCTTTGGATTCTCTTTAACCCTATTTGTCCCCTTTCTGCCCTCCTGATTTCCCTCTTAAGTATACTCCTACTGCCTTTCTACTCTAAGGATTCACTTGATCTATCCTGTCTATACCTGACATATGCTTCCTTTTTCTTAACCAAAACCTCAATTTCTTATGTCATCCAGCATTCCCTACACCTACCAGCCTTTCCTTTCACTCTAACAGGAATATACTATCTCTGGACTCTCGCTATCTCACTTTTGTAGGTTTCTCATTTTCCAGCCCTCACTTACCTGCAAACATCCGCCTCAAATCAACTTTTGAAAGTTCTTGCCTAATACCGATAAAATTGGCCTTTCTCCAATTTAGAACTTCAACTTTTAGATCTGGTCTATCCTTTTCCATCACCATTTTAAAACTAATAGAATTACGGTCGCTGGCCCCAAAGTGCTCCCCCATTGACATCTGTCACTTGTCCTGTCTTATTTCCCAAGAGTAGGTCTCAAGTTTTTGCGGCTTCTCTAGTAGGTACATTCACATACCGAATCAGAGAATTTTCTTGTACACACTACCTTAACCACCCTATTATTCTTATAGATAACTGAAATTTCCTTACAAATCTCCTGCTGACTGTTTAGGGAGGGGTGGTCTATAATACAATCCTAATAAGGTGATCATCCCTTTCCTATTGCTCAGTTTCACTTAAAGAACTGCCTGGATGTATTCTCAGGAATACCTTCCCTCAGTACAGCTGTAATGTTATCCATTATCAAAAATCCTACTCCCCTCCTCTGTTGCTCCCGTTTTCATCCTTCCGATAGCATTTGTATCCTGGAATGTTAAGATGCCAGTCCTGTCTATCCCTGAGCCACATCTCCGTACTTGCTACGAATTCCCAGTTCCATGCTCTTAACTTGCCCTGAGTTCATCTGCCTTCCCTGTTAGGCCTCTTTCAGTGAAATAAATGCAGTTTAGTTTATCAGTCCTACCTTGTTCTCTGCTTTGTTCCTGCTGGCCCTGACTGTTTGACTTGCTCCTTTTCCCAACTGTACCAGTCTCAGATTGATCTCTTTCCTCACTATTACCTCCCACCCCCACCTTTACTCGCTTAAATCGTCCCTAGCAGCTCTTGCAAATCTCCCTACCAGTGTATTAGTCCCCTTCCAGTTCTGGTGCAATCCCAGAAGAGATTCCAGTGATCCAAAAATGTGAACCCTTCACCCTTGCACCAGCCTCTCAGCCATGCATTCATCTGATCTGTCCTCCTATTCCTACCCTCACTAGCTCATAGTTTCGGGAGTAATCCAGATATTACGACTTTCAAGGACCTTTTTTTTTAAAATTCCTGCTTTACTTTGTGTATTCTCCCTTCAGAATCTCATCCTTTTCCTTGAATTGTTTTTGCTATTGAAGTGTTGGAATCTGATCTGTTTGCTCCTGTTGAAACAGGTTAAATTAAACAGGCCCCGTGGCCCAAAAGTGCATTCTGTTTTCATGAAGTAGATCTGTTCTGATTTTTTTTTTTAGGATTATCCCAGGAATTGAAAAATCTGTACTTGCTAACAATATCTCCATAAACACCAAGAAATGGCTATCTTTCATAAGATACACTGAAGAGTACAATATGAATATGTTTGTCTATTTTATAGTACTCTTAAAGTCATAGCCTAGAATGAACAAGCCAATCAGTTGTTTTAAGTATCCATTGCAAAAAGAATAATTAAAGCAATTAAGAAATATTAAAGGAGATGAATTTGCACATGGGGCAATGTGCATGCTTTCTGAACTGTTTTTCTTTATGCATCCACTGACATAGATGTGGACCATATGTTGCTTCCATTGAAAAGTAATTGATTGTCTCATTTAGAGCAGTATAACTTCACTATTTGACCAAGTTTCTGAAACTATTATGGACCAGACTAAATCCCCTCAAAATATATTAAGAAAGTAGCCCAGACCCGAACATTATCTTATTTTCAAGGTAAATGTAAGGTGTTGCTTTCCAGATGTAAATCCGTTCATCAAGCTACTTGACATTAAGCAAAACATGATTTATTTATGCAACATAGTTAAAACACAACAAAAGAAAGAATCGGCTTAGCTGAAACTCTATTGGAAAGGTTAACAGAGTAATAGATCCAGCAGTTATTACTAATTAACAATGTCTTTCCTCCATCCCTACATTCATGAAGGCATGTTGGCAATTACGCTCTCTTGTCCTGCTGCATGTATAATATTTAAATTGAATGGCTGCAGCAAGAAGCTCCATCTAAACAGCCTGGAATTTCTGTCCTTTAAAGTTTTCTAAAAAATTTAAGGGCTTATGATGAGTGTATATACAGTTGCTGAGACACATTACTGACAATATAAATGTTGAAATGTAACGCCAGCATCAAGTTCAAGATCTTCTTCTCAATTGTGGAATATTTTTGTTGGTAATTATTAAATTTTCTGGAAAATACTCAATATGCCTTTCTACCTTGTCATCTTAAAGAATACACCACTTGCATCAATAGCCGCTTTGAATTGCTTTGCGTAATTAGGTGTGGCTAATATTGGGGCAGTGGTTAATATAGCTTTCAAATGCCTTCTGACAGTCCTACATCCACTGAGATTTTCTGCACCACTTCAATAAGTCAGTGGAGAAACCGCACTGTTAAAATTCAGTGCAAACTTCTGATTAAAAAGCACTGAATCCCAGTCATTGCAATACTTTCCTCTTCATTGATGGTCTGGGAAACTCCCCAGTAATCTTTGTTTTCATATCCTGGAGGGCCATCTGTCCTTGTCCAAGGAACATGAAATCGGGCTCTTGCAAACTCACTCTTAGCAAGGTTTATCACCAAGCCTGCCTCCCAAGTTAATCAAACTATTCTGATAAATGCTCCAAATGTTCCTTCCATGACTAAAAATCAGCAGGTCGTTGATGTATACCACACGATTGGGTAACCCAGAAATGACTTTATTGGTTAGTCTATGAAATGTGGCTGGCATATTTTTCTTGCTAAATGGCATGACTTTAAATTGGTACAGTCAGTTTGGTGTCACAAAAGCAAAAGTTTCCTTCATTCTTTAGGTTAAAAGTATCCTTGGAGTAGAAATATAAGTTGCTTGTCCCATCTTCTCAATATAATCATCCAAACTTGGAGTAGGATATGAATCAGATTTTGTAACTGCTCCCACTTTGTGATCGTCCCCACAATCATTGGTACTATCTGATTTTGGCACCATTCCTATGGATGAGCTCCATTTGCTGGAACTCACTTCAATTATGTTGTCTTTGAGCATACGTTCAATCTTATTTTGAACCTGTGCCAACTTTAAGTCAATAAGGATGTTACTTAACTGGAGCAGCACCTCCTATATCTACATCATGCATAATTGGATTAGCACTCCCCAGTTTATTCACACACCTCTCCCCATGTGTTTGTAATAACTGAAGTCATTTTGATTTTCCTCTGGGAGGTAATTCAATTTTTGAGCACTTCCTCATTGACCAATTTAATTTGAGGAATGTCCAATTCAGAATCATCTGAACTTAGTTCTCCACTCTGTGCTGTAACCAGTAACACATTGTCCTTTTGCTTTTCCTTCCCTATCAAAGTATGTTAAGCATATTCACATGAAACACTGAGATTTCTTTTTATCTGGAATTTTTAATAAATAGCTCATCTCAGTCAATCTCCTTTTGATTTGATAAGGCCCATTAAACCATGCTTTTAAAGGTTTACCTACCGCTGGGAGTAACACTAACACATACATTCACAATTTGCAAATGGAAATATTGATTTTTTTTTTTTGCTTCCTGACCTGGTGCATTTCCTTAGCCTCCTGAAGAAGTAGAGATGTGCTTTCTTGACCGTCGCATCAACGTGGGTGCACCAGAACAGATTGTTGGTGATTGTCACTCCTAGGAACTTGCTGATGTCGACCATCTTCAACTCAGCTCCGTTTATATTGATGGTGGTGGTGGGGGGGATGATGTGTGGTGATGGTGAGTGAGTGAGTGAAGTGTGCCCTCCACCTTGCTGTCTGAAGTGAATATCCAGCTCATTCATTTTGCTGACATCGAGGGAGGGATTGTTACCTTACACCAGGCCACCAAGCACTCTACCTCTTTCATGTATTCTGTCTCGTCATGGTTGGAGATCCAGCCTACAACAATGGTGTCATCAGCAAACTTGTAGATGGAGTTAGCTCGAAATTCGGCCACATAGTCGTGTGTACGGGGAATATGGTAAGGGACTAAGAATGCAGCCTTGTGGGGCGCTGGTGGTGTTGCCTACCCTCACTGATTGCAGTCTGTGGCTCAGGAGGTTGAGGATCCAATTGCAGAGGGCATAAGTATGAAGGGCTTCTAGAGGTTAGTCATGGCTCATATCAACTCTAGCCTCTCAGCCTGCCTTAACCCCTTGCAATTTGCCTACCATTGCAACAGGTCCTTGGCAGATGCCATCTCTTTGGCCTTACACTCATCTCTGGAACATCTGGATAAGAGGGAAACCTATGTCAGGCTTCTACTATTGACTACAGCTCCACCTTCAATAATTCCATCCAAACTAATCACCAAACTCCAAAACCTAGGTCTCTGCTCCACACTCTGCACCAGGATCCTTGACTTTCTGACCCACAGACTGCAGTCAGTGAGGAGAGGCAACAACACCATCTCCATGTCAATCCTTAACACTGGCGGCCCTCAAGGCTGCTTACTCAGTCCCTTACTGTACTCTATCCCTCCCTGTACATGTGACTATGTGGCCGAACTTCGAGCTAACTCCATCTACAAGTTTGCTGATGTAAGCTAGATCTCTAACAACGATGAGACAGAATACATGAAAGAGGTAGAGTGCTTGGTGGCCTAGTTTAAAGGTAACAATCCCTCCCTCGATGTCAGCAAAATGAAACATCTGGTCATTCACTTCAGACAGCAAGGTGGACGGCACACCCCTCTCTACATCAATAGAGTTGAGGTAGAAATGGTCGAGAGCATAGAGTTCCTAGGAGTGAAGCTTATGGAGGTCAAAGCCATTGGGTCATAGTCATTGAGGCATGCTGTGTGACGTTTCTTTGGTACCGGGATGATGGTGATCTTTTTGAAGCAAATGGAGACTTCAGGTCATAGTAAGGAGAGGTTAAAGCTGTCAGCGAATACTCCTGTGTACTGGTGTGTGCAGCTGGGGACTCCATCCAGGCCAGTCACTTTCCATAGGTTCCCTGTCAAAAAGGTCGATCTGATGTTTGCAGCAGTGACTGAGGGAGCAGGTGAACCTGAGGCTTTTGGGGCAAATGACACTGTTTCACTGACCGTCTGCTTAAAATGAGCATAAAATGCTTTGAGCTTATCAGAGAGGGATGTATTTTGTCTGTTATTCTGCTCTGCTTCACTTTGTAACCCACTATGTCGTGTAGGCATTGCCACAAACGGCAGGTGGCCGTGTGGTTAGTTTAGTCCGGTATTGCTTCTTGGCATCTCTAATGGCCTTCTGGAGGTCATATCTAGATATTCTAAGTCGGGGGAGCAGTAACTCGCCAGGGTCACCACATTTGAGCACCAGTTAGTGTTGATTAGGAGGCAGACCCCACCGCCTCTTGCCTTGCCGAGGACATAGTACAGTCCATGTGATGCAGAGAGAAATCTTCAGGTCGTAGGGCACAATCAGGTGCAGCAGGAGTGAACCATGCCTCTAAAACAGAGCACACAGCAGTCATCAAATTGAATTAAATATCTCAATCAATTATCAAACCATCAAATAAAAATATTTTTGTATTTTGGCTGGAGTTTTCCTTCGTCCTAAATGATCATCTACTGGTAATTCATGTGCTACCTGTATTGCTTCTTTCACCGACCAGTAATACAGCTTGATGAACTTCTGCTCATTTTTCATCTGCTTGAATATATGATGGTCTCCATTTCTTCATCAAGATATCATTTTTAAGATAGCTTTTTGTTTTATACACACATTCTTCTTCTCCATACGCTTTTTGATACAGCTGCTTTAGTTTTCCATCTTTCTGTTGTAATTCAGTTAATTTTTCTGAACTAAAAATATTCACTTTGTCCTCCACCTGTTTTTGTTTTTCCTCAATCATTTTGATCAAATATAATCTCCGATAATTGAATTTCAACATCCTCATCTTTATTCTTTGATTTCTCATGTTTTTACCTGTGGATTTGTGACCTTGTTATCACAGGAAATCCTTCCTGTAACACCTCAGTTGCCTGTTCTTCCACAAGCTTTCAATTACAGTAGTCATCACGCTCTCCTGTGATCCAGCTATATCATTATCAAGGATAAACTGTAATCACGGAACTGAGAATTTCTGTTACCCCTCCCACTACACCACTTTCCAACCTCAATTTATAAAATGGAACACTGCTCTTCTCACCATGAATTCCACATATTATCACCTTTTCTGGCAATACTCCTAAGTTATGTATCTTTTCAACTCCCACCATTACTTGCTCCCGTATCTCCTAAAATTTTAATTTCTTTACCTGCTCCTGCTGGCATGTACAAGTAAATGTTACCCTTGTCAGTAAATTCTTGAAAGATGTCTGGCACTTTCTTCTCAACCAACTCCTGACCAGGTTGTACATTCTGTTGCAGTTTGTTTTAGCTTCCCCTGTGCTTTCCTTTGCCATTTCAATAAAACTCACTGGCTTATCCTGTTTTTCCACATCTGTCTTCCCAACATTTTTCCAAACCACTAACACTGCAACTTCATTTGCACTGCTACTTACTTTATTGCACTGAAAACACCTGAACTTTTTTACTTACCTTACCTCCTCATGGGTTTCCTTTTTATCCTGTAGTAAACTATCTTTACTATTCATCAATGATATCTCCTTTTCCCTTCCCACCTGAGGATTTTTCTTTTTCCTAGTTTCTATCCCTCACAGATTGAAATTGATGTCAGAAACCACACTTTGATTTATGAACCAATTCATAAATCTTCTCCCAATCAGCTTTTGAGAGTTCTTGCTTGATACCGACAAAATTAGCCTTCCTCCAATTTCGAATTTTAACTTTTAGATCTGGTCTGTCCTTTTCCATCGCTATTTAAAAACTAATAGAATTAAGGTTGCTGGATCCAAAGTGCTGCCCCACTGACACCTTATTTTCCCAAGAGTAGGTCAAGTTTTGCACCTTCTCTAGTAGGTACATCCACATACTGAATCAGAAAATTTTCTTGTACACTCTTAACAAATTCTTCTCCATCTAAAGCCTTAACACTATGGCAGTTCCAGTTTATGTTTGGAAAGTTAAAATCTCCAACCATAACCACCCTATTATTCTTACAGATAACTGAGATTGCCTTACAAATGTGTTTCTCAATTTCCTGCTGACTACTAGGGGGTCTATAATTCAATCCCAATAAGATGATCATCCTTTTTCTTATTTCTCTGTTCCACCCAAATAACTTCCCTGGATGTATTTCGGGAATATCCTCCCTCAGTATAGCTGTAAAGCTATCCCTTATCAAAAACTCCCCCTCCTTTCATGCCTCCCTTTCTGTCTTCCTGTAGCATTTGTATCATGGAACATTAAGCTGCCAGACCTGTCCATGCCTGAGCCACGATTCTGTAATTGCTATGATATCCCAGTCCCATGTCCCTAACCATGCCCTGAGTTCATTTGCCTTCCCTGTTAGGCCTCTTGCATTGAAATAAATGCAGTTTAATTTATCAATCCTACCTTGTTCTCTGCTTTGTCTCTGCCTGCCCTGAGTGTTTGACTCACTTCTTAACTGTACCAGTCTCAGATTGATCTCTTTCCTCACTATCTCCCTGGGTTCCTCCCACATTACTAGTTTAAATCCTGCTGAGCATCGCTAGAAAATCTCCTGGCCAGTACATTTAGTCCCCTTCCAATTCAGGTGCAATCTGTCCTTCTTGTACAGGTCACTTCTACCCCAGAAGAGATTCCAATTATCCAAAAATGTGAATCCTTCTCCCATACACCAGCTCCTCAGCCATACATTCATCTGCTCTATCCTCCTCTTCCTATCCTCACCAGCTCATAGCACCAGGAGTAATCCAGCTGTTACCACTCTCGCAGACTTCCTTTTTAAATTCCTGCCTAACTCTCTATATTCTCCCTTCACAATCTCATCCTTTTCCCTTCCTATGTTGCTAGTTCCAGTGTGTACAATGATCTCTTGGTGGGCTTTCTCCCCTTTGAGAACATTCTGTACCCTCTCTTAGATATCCTTGAATCTGGCACCAGGGAGGCAAAATGGCACTGGCCACGGAAACGTCTGTATGTGCCTCTGACTAGACAGTCCCCTAATACAATCGTTCGCTTGGAACCTGATATACCCTTCATTGCATTAGAACCAGTCTCAATACCAGAAACTTGGCTGTTTGTGCTACATTCCCCTGAGAATCCATTCCCCTCCCCACCACGCCTCCCCCACATTTTCCAAAACAGCATACTTATTTGAAATGGGGCTAGCCACAGAAGACTCCTGCACTAACTGCCTGCCTCTCTTACCTTTCCTGGAGTTAGCTCTTCAATATGACTGTATCTGCGACTTTTTTCTCTTCCTCTAACTGCTATCCATCACACCCCCTTGCTCTTGTAAATTCTTCATTGCCTCTAACTGTCGCTCCAACTAATCCATTTGACCACCCACACTGCATTTCTCAACAAACGGCATTTATTGCAGATATAATCTTCAGTAATGCATAAACTCTCCCTAAACACCCACATCTGACAAGAAGAGCATATCACTCTATTAAGGGCCACCTTTTCTTCTTCCAATCTACAGACCAGAAAATAGCACCGTCATATTCCACTACAAAACACTGCTCCAGGCTAACTTAATACTTATGGCTTATATTTTTAAGTTTAATCAAGAGACGTATCTCAATAAAAAATATAATCAAGAAAGAACCCATTCTACTCACTACTGCAGACTTACAGCAAGGCCACACTCAACTTATCTGTTTTTCTGTTGTGACCTTTCCTAAACAGGTTCCTCCAAGATCAGTTGTGAATTTAGCTTTAATTTTCCTACACGTACTCTGATGTCCAGTGATACATGAATTCAACAGCAAATACAGTAACTGTGCAGGTTCACTGCTGTGTCAGTTAGCAGTGTGGGTGTTTCTTTTTCTCTCTTCCCCCCTCTCTCTGCGCAGACCATGTGCTGCCTTTGTCTGTTCTTCTCTCTTTTAAAAGTACTGTTGTTTTGACTTTTTTTCTCTCCAAAGTTCCAAAATAATGCAACAGCGTATAAAATAGTAATTGCTGCTCCTGGAATTTGAGGAAATCTCCTGAAACACCTAAAATACTTCAAAAGAGGAGCATCCTGTTATAGCCAGACATTTTTCCTGTCCTCCATCTTGTTCAAAGAAAATCTAGAAGACATTGCATGACATTGACTCTGCTTTGGTGAAGAGTGCTCATTGATATTTGGTTTGCCAAATGTACCTAATCCATCCAAAAGAAATCTCTATGGAAGCAGAGACAGATGGTTCTGGGGGACATCAGATAAAGTAACAGAGGTTTCCTCACCTCTCCTTCGAGTGGATTAACTTTTAATTTACACATCCAACGCGAAAACTTCAACATCCAGTTGTTTGATTTTTCTTCAAAGAGGATCACCAAATGTGATAGAGATCTCTATCTGTCTTAAAGCTGCACTCGTAGGACAAGCTACACCAAAATGACCGTGATACTATCTTCTTCGATTTTGCTCCCTCAAGAATCTGAAGTGCTCTTTTGGAAGAGTTTTTTCAGGAAATTGTAACAAACTATGGTCGGCACCTCAATCTTAGTGCATGATAATGGCTGCAGTTCTTTACAGTCATAAGAGTCGTAGAGATGCACAGCACAGGAACAGACCAATCGGTCCAACTTGTCCATGCTGACTCTACATCATAACCTAATCTTGTCCCATTTGCCAACTCTTGGCCCATATCCCTCTGAACCCTTCCTATTCATATACCCATCCAGATGGCTTTAAAATGTTGTCATTATACCAGCCTCCACCACTTCCTCTGGCAGCTTTTTCCATACACGCACCACCCTTTGCATGAAAACGTTGCCCTTTAAGTCTCTCTTAAATCTTCCCACCCCTTGGCTGTTCATCCTATCCATGCCCCACATGATTTTATAAACTCACATGATTTTATAAACTTCTATAAGGTCACCCCTAAGCCTCCGATGCTCCGGGAACATAGCCCAGCGTATTTATCCTTTCCCTGTAGTTCAAACCCTCCAACCCTGGCAACATCCTTGTAAAGCTTTTCTAAACCCTTTCAAGTTCAATGATAGCGTTCTTCATAGATGAGAGACCAGAATTGAACATAGTATTCCAAAACTGACCTCACCGATGTCCTGTACAGCCACAACATGACATCCCAACTACTAAACGCAATGCACTGACCAATAAGGGCAGGCGCACTTCACTATGTAGTCTACCTGCGATTCCACTTTCAAGGAGCTATGAACCTGTACTTCAAAGTCTCTTTGTTCAGCAACACTCTGCAGGACCACACCATTGTGTATAGGTCCTGCCCTGATTTACCTTTCTAAAATGCAGCACCTCACATTTATCTAAATTAAACTCCATCTGCCACTCCTTAGCCCAGTAACCTATCTGATCATGGTCCTGTTGTACTTTGAGGTAATCTTCATCGCCGTCCTCTACACCTCCAATTTTGGTATCATGTGCAAGCTTACTAACCATACCTCCTGTATTCACATCCAAATCATTTATATAAATGACAAAAGGCAGTGGACCCGGCACCAATCCTTGTGGCACACCTCTGGTCTCCAGTCTGAAAAGCAACTCTCTACCATGTCCCTCTGTCTCTTACCTTCGACCCGGTTACATATCCAAACGGCTAGTTCTCCCTGCATTCCCTGTCACTAAATTGAATTTGAGCACAGGTGAATTCCTCCACTGAAGTTGGTCAAACCCTTAAGGCATATCTGGCTAAAAGTAGGCAAAACACAAACAAGTTTAAAACAAATAAGATTCATGAAGAATGCAGAGGTCTTCAAAAAAATGCAGAGATTTACGTGATTATTTTGAAGGATGAAGGAGGTCTAGAGAATTCACAATTTTTCTCAAGCTCAAAGACAAATGTCATGATTTAGAGATGTCGGTGTTGGACTAGGATGTACAAAGTTAAAAATCACACAACACCAGGTTATAGTTTATTTGGAAGCACTAGCTTTCGGAGCACTGCTCCTTCATCAGGTGATTGTGGAGTATAAGATCGTAGGACGCAGAATTTATAGCAAAAGTTTACAGTGTGATGGAACTGAAATTACATACTGATAAAGACCTGGATTGTTTCAGTTTCATCACACCGTAAACTTTTGCTATAAATTCTGTTTCTTACGACCTTATACTCCACAACCACCTGATGAAGGAGCAGCGCTCCGAAAGCTAGTGCTTCCAAATAAACCTGTTGGACTAAGGACAAATGTGAGAGGTATGTCCAGAATCTGTAATGGTTTTGACAAGAGTAAGTAAAGAAGAGGGTGATGAAAGGCACAGATGTATAGTAATTTGTGAAGGAACTAGAGGTAACAGGAGGAAATTTTTCTTTTGTTGGGTGCTGCAATGATGAGCCAAAAACTTTGGTAAAAACTGATTCAGTTATAACTTTCAAACCTGTGTTAGGCCAACATTTGAACTGGAAGACCTTATGAGATACTGGGGAAGCAGCAGCTAAATGGGTTGAATTAAATGGCTTTTTGAAAGTGCCAATGCAGGTGAGATGCATAAAAAAAACTTGTCTCCTTCATTAGCAGTCTATGATCCTATGAAATCCATTCTCACTATCTATTCAATGAAAGCTATTCTTTCTTCTACAAATGGCAACTCAAATTTTAGAGAATTGGATGAAATGGACTTCAGATATTAATCAACCTGCTTGCAAGTAATGCATATCAGGTGGATTGCTAGACCTCTTATCCTCATTTACAGATGAATGCATCACTCTCTCAAAGTATCTCGATGCTCCCAGCAGCCCCCAACTGTATCACATATCTATCTTTCTATGAATTAACTTGTCTGCATGGGCCTGCATTTTTATCAGACTCTGTCCCTAGAATGTATTCACACAATTCACCAATGTTTCAAAGAATTGGCTCATTTCGGATGATGAACGTCTCTGAGGATTTAATCAGGTTACAAAAGAATAGAACCAAACCCAAGGATGGATATAGTTTTGCTTAACTCCAACATGGAATGTGAGTCATCTTCATTGATGTGTTTCAAGGTCCTATAAGGATTACAGATTTTACAATAATTGAGAATAGTTCCATGGTCACTGTTAATGAGCTCAGCTATACTAGTCCAGATTTGTTACATATAATTTGGAATAGCCATATTTAACATTACTCGCATTGAATGTCTGCTACCACTCACTATAGCCACTTTCTGAGAAGATTAATTTTGAAAGGTCAATTATTCTTTTATTGATAGCTAGTAAGATTCAAATACCTACAAGCATGTCTGATGACTTGGAAAGAAGCCATTCAACCTGTTCTCTCCATGCTGGTTCTTTGCTAGAGCAATTCAACTAGTCCCACTCTGCTGTTCTTTCCCTGGATCCTTGCAAAGTGTTTGTTTTTAGATAGTTGCCCAGTACTTCTTCGAAAACCATGATTGAAAGTACTTTCAGCACACAATAGAAGAGTTAGAATCATAGAGATACAGAACACAGAAACAGACCCTTCGTCCAACTTGTCCATGCTGACCAGATATCCTAAATAAGTTTAGTCCCACTTGTCAGTGTTTGGTCCATATACCTCTAAACCCGTCCTATTCATATCCCTATTCAGGTGCCTTTTAAATGTTGTAATCGTACCAGCCTTCACCACTGCCTCTGGCAGCTCATTCCTTACATGCACCACCCTCTGTGTGAAAAAGTTGCCTTCAGACACCTTTTAAATCTTTCCCCTCTCACTGTAAACATTTGCCCTCAAGTTTTGGACCTCCCCTCCCCCCACCACAGCCCCTCCCCTGTGGAAAAGTCCTTGCCTATTTACCATATCTCATGATTTTGTAAACCTCTATACAAGGTCACTCCTCAGCCTCCAACTTTCCAGCTTATTCAGCCTCTCCCTCTAGTTCAAACCCTCCAACCCTGGCAACATCCTTTTTCTGAACCCTCTCAAGTTTCACAAAATCCTTCCTATGGCAGGGAGACCAGAATTGCATGCAGTATTCCAATAATGGCCTAACCAATGTCCTATACAACCGCAACATGACCTCCCAAACTCATATACTCAATGCATTGATCAATAAAGGCAAGGCAAGCATACCAAATGTCTCCTTCACTGCCCTATCTACCTGCAACTACACTTTCAAGGTAGTCATTCAAGATCCTTCATGTCTCAGGTTCTGTTCCGGCAGCTGGCATAGTTCTGTAACATTGTTCTGCAACATCTTCAGTCTGCATTGACACGATGCCTCACTCAGCTAAAGGAGATAGTATTAAATAAATAGACTGTGGGCTTCCAGTTCCAAAACAGTGTTTACAAGTCATGTGAATATGGAAAGCAGCTTAGGTCATGCGTGAGACAGTGAGTCTCAGGCCCAGCCTGATAATCAAGGCAATATTCCACCCCCCACCACTTCATCCGGCAGTTTATTCCATACACGCACCATCCTCTGCATGAAAAAGTTATCCCTCAGGTCCTTTTTAAATCTTTCCCCTCTCACCTTAAACTTATGACCTCTAGATTTGGACTCCCTCACCCTATGAAAAGACTTTAGTTGTTCAACCTATCCATGCCTCTCATGATTTTATATTTAACCTCTAACATTACTCCTCAGCCTCCAACGTTCCAGGGGAAAAAGCCCCAGCCCATTCAGCTGCTCTGTATCACTCAAATCCTCCAGTCCAAACCTAAGGTCTGGTGCATCAATAAATGGGAGTGATGCCAATAACATTTTGGCTTTGTACTCTAAAGCTGAATCCAGCAGTACAAGGTCCTATCACTTGATGTCAGTTCCCACGATTTTTACAAAATACCATCCATAATCTCAGTTCATCTTAGCATGCATTGTTACCTGGATTATTCAATCAATTTAATCACAGTCAGTGTAGACACAGATAGACAGCAGGTTTTCAGTGCAATTTGGAAACTTGGCACTTTTAGAAATAAAATTCCAATCTACGCTTTACCTACCATCAGACACAATGCTCAGAGATGTCCAATCAAGATGGAGACTTGTGGAAAGATGCACAAATGCTTTACTTGAAGGGGTAGTTAGGTACATGCATGGCCGATACTGCTTACCTGTTTATAATTGTCACTTAATTTTAACCAGGAAATATTGATCTGTAGTTGGCATTGGATGTCTCATGATTATCCCAGGATAGAGTGTTATTCAAGATACTACCTTTTGCTGTTGCCTTAACTGACACTAATAGCTGTTTATCATTTGCAAGGCAAGGCCTTGTTTGCAAAGCCTCACTCTTGGAAAATGGATGATGGTCAATTTACTTGGAATTGGACAATTTCTAAGCTTGAACACAGAATATCAGTCAAGATACGGTCCAAACACTGAAAGCAGTATCACAGGATGATATTCTTCACTTAACAGAAGTGAACGTCATGACAGATGTTCCTATCCCGGAGTGGATCTATTTCTGTACAAAACTGTGGGGGTGGGGTGGATTCTTTAGGATTCTTATGGAAATGAGCCAATAGTAATACAGGGGTAAGGAACCTTTTACAGGGCATTTGTGAATTTTCCCAATTTCTCATATTTCCACTTTTGCTCTTGGCTCATGATTCATTTCAGGATTCAACATCCAACCAAAGATGGTATAGAATAATTTTAGGATTAGGTAGCATCCAGATGTATTCACTCCCTTGATTAACAACCTTACAGATATTTGCTTGAAAACCAGAAAATAATAATCTGTATTTAAAGAACACTTTTGCCATGACAAAACTTTCCAACTTCACATAGGCATTACTGGACAAAATCTGATACCAGGCCAGATGAGCTGGAAGTTGGTGAAAGAACTGGATTTTAAGGATCGTCTTACAAGAGTTAAAAAAAAACTGAAAAGGTTTATGTTAGGAATTGCAGAACTAAGGGTCGACCTACTGAGGATACAATCACCAATGGTGGGGCAATTAAGATTTAGAATATTCAAGAGGCCATAAATGGAGGAGTCCAAATATCTTGGAGATTTGTGGGCTGGAGGAGATTACAGGCACAGGAAGAAGCAAGAGTTAAAAAATGTGGCGCTGGAAAAGTACAGCCAGTCAGGCAACATCTGAGGAGCAAGAGAGTCAACATTTTGAGCATAAGCTCTTCATCAGGAAGAAGCAAGGTCAGGTCGTGATTTGAAAACGAGGATGATGAAAAAAATCTCTCTCTAGGCTGAGTGGTTTCACATTCTTAGGTATAAATGTTTCTCAATGGGTTTTTTGTTGGTTACCTCCTCTTGTATGGAAGAGAGGTTCAAGGCACAAGTGTGAACCAGATCCCTTCCTGCTAGCCTCAAGCCATGATCTTTCAACATCCCGGCAATAAATAGGGACAGGAAACCATTGCAGAGACAATTTGTGACAGGTATTAAATTTTAATCTGGAGATGTTCAGATTGATAGCCTTGCAGTTAAAAGGTAATAAAATATGTTCCAGCAACTTGCCCTCTTGTCACCTGACATTTGATCAGTTTTTGCAGAGTGCCCGCCAAAAAAGGGTTGATGCAAGAAGAAAATAATAGCTTCAAGTAGTCATGTACTTCACGATCTGGAGTAGCTATAATTTGTTCATAGTCACTCCAAGTTGAATTCATGTTAAGAATGGTTCAGTCTTATTGTTTCATTTTTTCATTGTGGGAATGTTGTTTGATATGGAAATTTAGAAATTGCATTCAGTTAAGCTTCCCAATTCTCAATTGGAACTTAAAATTATTTCTTGAAGTTAGTGTTTCACTGTCTGAATTTCCTCAGCTTTTCGGTGAGGAAAACTCTATTTTGGTTTCTGCAATCAGAAGGTTTGCCCCCTTATTCTTGACTTGTAATACATTTGGCTTTCTGACTAAAGTTGATTCACAATTGCATCTGCACAATTGCAAAGATGTGCAGGTCAGGTGAATTGGCCATGCTAAATTGCCCGTAGTATTAGGTAAGGGGTAGATGTAGGGGTATGGGTGGGTTGCGCTTCGGCGGGGCGGTGTGGACTTGTTGGGCCGAAGGGCCTGTTTCCACACTGTAAGTAATCTAATCTAATCTGTCTAATTATTTGTTAAGAGATTGTTGGTCTTTTCTTTTGTCAAGTACTACATCATAGAACCATAGTGTGGAAGCAGACCATTCAGCCCATCAAGTCCACATTGACCCTCTGAAGAACATTCCAACCAGACCTACCCACCGACCCTATCCCTGTAACCCTGCATTTCGCGTGGCTAATCCACCAAGCCTGCATATCCCTGGTCACTAGTTGAATGTAGATTGCTATTTCCACGCTATATTCACATAGACCCCAAGTTTCTATTTCTTTTGCACAGAGCAGTTTCAGAAGTCGTGGTTTTGATTCTTGTCATGTAAATGATGCTGTGCAATTCTGTTGCCAAGCAACAGAAACTTAATTGTATGGTTGAGTGAATGCCAACTTGCAGGGAGGAAATCTAAAGGGAAGATGACTAGTTATTCAATCCATTCCATGACTATTATGGACTTGTCTCAATAGGTTCTCTAAACAGTGTGTTGAATGTTCCTCAAGCACATACTAACCATTACTGTTTTACTTTATCTGTCGGACATGACGTAGTAATAGTTCCTCCCTCACAGATTGCACAACTTTGGTATGATCCTGTGGTGTATGAAGGATCGTTAGTGAAGGAAAGCATTTGCCCATTTTGTAGGAGTGTCTTCACACTGGATGGTCTGCAACCTTCACATGTCACAATCCCGCAGATTCATCTGGTTTTTGAACTTCAGGGGTTGGGTTTCGATTAGGAATTTGTCGTTCACTTCAAATTAAAGAATTGTCATCTAGTTGGACGTCCTGAACCTTCTCCAGCGTTGGAATAGGAGCGCTCATTTTGACCATGTACCTGCATCATCATGGTAGCATTTTAATTTATGTGTATTAGGCATATTTGTGTACATTGTTCACCAAGCTCAGTTAACTTAAACTTTATTCCTGCGGTGTTTGAGAATGGTAGACCATTCAAACAATTGAGAGGCTGTTGCATGGTAAGTAATCTATTTTTAACTATTATCTGCATTGACTATGATTCTAAACACTATCACCACCGATATCGCCAAAACCTTCGCTAGTTCTCAGGTGTGTTTCCTTACTCACTATGTAGACAGGCCGACGAGGGGGGAGGCCATTTTGGATTTCGTCCTCAGCAATGAGCCAGGACAGGTGTCAGATCTCATGGTGGGAGAACACTTTGGTGACAGTGACCACAACTGCCTCACATTTACCATAGCCTTGGAGAGGGAAAGGAGCAGTTACCAAGGGAAGATATTTAATTGGGGAAAAGGAAAATATGACGCTATCAGACAGGAGTTGGGAAGTACAGATTGGGAGCAATTGTTCCACAGAAAGGGCACAGCAAACATGTGGAGACTGTTTAAGTAGCAGTTGTTGCGAGTGATGCACGAATTTGTTCCTCTGAGATAGGTAAAAAGGAGTAAGATTATGGAACCTTGGATGACGAGAACAGAAGAGCTTCTCATCAAAAGGAAGAAGGCAGGTTAGATAAGTTGGAGGAAGCAAGGATCTAGCACAGCTTTAGAGGATTACAGGCTTGCTAGAAAAGAGCTCAAAAATGGATTGAGGAGAGCCAGGAGGGGGCACAAAAAAGGCTTGGCAGGAAAGATTAGGGAGAACCCAAAGGCATTTTACACATACGTGAGGAATAAGAGAATGATCAGGACAAGGTAGGGCCGATCTGGGATAGCATAGGGAACTTATGCATGGAGTCTGAGCAGATAGGGGAAGCCCTAAATGAATTTTTTGCTTTGGTTTTCACAAAGGAAAGGAACCTTGTTGTGAATGAGAACTTTGAGGAGCTGGGATACAGGCTTGAACAGATCAAGATTGATGAAGTTGATCTGCTGGAAATTTTGGCAAACACTAAGATTGATAAATCCCCAGGGCCAGACCAGATTTATCCTAGGCTGCTCTGGGAAGCGAGAAAGGAGGTTGCTAAGCCGCTGGTGAAGATCTTTGCTTCCTCACTCTCCATGGGAGATGTACCGAAGGATTGGAAGGAGGCAAATATTGTTCCTCTTTTCAAGAAGGGTAGATTAGATTAGATTCCCTACAGCATGGAAACAGGCCCTTTGGCCCAACAAGTCCACACCGACCTTCCAAAGAGTAACTCACCCAGACCCATTTCCCTCTAACTAATGCACCTAACACTTAGCAATTTAGCATGTCCAATTCATCTGACCTGCACACCTTTGGATTGTGGGAGAAAACTGGAGTACCTGGTGGAAACTCACGCCGACATGGGGAGAATTTGCAAACTCCACACAGACAGTCTTCTGTACCACAAGCCTTTAAACAGCATCCAGGGAGAAAACTCGTCAAATGATCTCCAAAGAAATAGTAAATATTTTCTAGACCACCCTGTCGTCTACTAGCCTAATTGCCATCTCAAATATATCTTATAGGCTTTTTATTTGTAACCTATTTGTTCTGAAAAATATGTTGACTGCTCCTTATGATAGCTGCTCTGTTGATGATTACTGGCAGCCTCTCTATATTAGTAGAGTATATCTTGCCTGTGTAGGTGTTGGGCTTCCACTGCTTTGAACATTGAAGTCATGTTATTGATTGTCCATTTTTTTGGTTATCATTCTAATGTCTGTGATTGGCTGAAAATGTCAATGTATCATAATTCTTTCTTTTTGAGTGATCTCGGATCTAATCCATCTGCAGATGTTTATTTCTCCCAGCTTTTATATAACAGACCTATTTCAGATACTTTTCCAATTTCTACATGCATCATGGATCTTTTCCCAAATTTACTTTACCCAAGATTTGTCTACAGTTTACTTGAGAATATTTGATAAGAATCCTATTGTATATCTTCTATGACAGCTTTATATAATGAGTCCCTTAGTCTTTGGTCCTTGCTAGAATCAGAGAATTAGGTTGAAAAGTGCAAAATTGAAATCACTGGTTATATCTGATCAAAACTATTTTGCAGCTCAACTTGGAATCAGCCATTTTCCTCCTGCTCTCCATCTCCCATGGTCCCACCATCATCATGGCTTGCTCTTGTATAACATGAGCAAAAACAGTGAGTTTTGAGAAGATTTGTAGCTCAGGTTGAGGTTCTGGATGTAGGTTTGCTCGCTGAGCTGGAAAGTTCATTTCTAGACGTTTTGTCACCCTACTAGCTAACATCTTCTGTGAGCCTCCGTGCAAAGGACTGTTGATAAGTCCTGCTTTTTATATATATGTTTAGGTTTCTTTGGGTTGGTGAAGTCATTTCCTGTGGTGATGTCATTTCCTGTTATTTTTCTCAGGGGATTGTAGATAGAATCGAACTCGATGTAGATGGAGTCGAACTCGATGTGTTTGTTGATAAGAGTTCTGGTTGGAATGCCATACTTCTAGGAATTTTCTTGTGTGTCTCTGTTTGGCTTGTCCTACAACATGCAAAACTATTGTTATTTACAAATTACCATGCAAGAACTGTAACAAACACTACATTGGACAAACAGGCAGAAAACTAGCAACCAGGATACATGAACACCAACTAGCCACAAAACGACATGACCCTCTGTCACTAGTATCCTTACATACAGATAAGGAAGAACACCACTTTGACTGGGACAACACATCCATTCTAGGACAAGCCAAACAGAAACATGCACGAGAAGTCCTAGAAGCATGACATTCCAACCGGAACTCTATCAACAAACACATTGAGTTAGACTCCATCTATCACCCCATGAGAAAACGAACAGGAAATGATATCACCACAGAAAATAACATCACCACAGGAAATGACATTACCAACCCAAAGAAACCCAAACATATAAATAGAAAGCATGACTTATCAACAGTGCTTCGCTCGGAGGCCCACTGAAGATATTAGCTAGTAGGGTGACATAACGTCTGGAAATGAACCTTCCTGCTCAGCGAGTAAACCTACATCAATGAGCAAAAATATTCAGTGATTTCATAAAGTCCTAGAAGCATGACATTCCAACCGGAACTCTATCAACAAACACATTGAGTTCGACTCCATCTACCACCCCATGAGAAAAAGAACAGGAAATGATATCACCACAGAAAATAACATCACCACAGGAAATGACATTACCAACCCAAAGAAACCCAAACATATAAATAGAAAGCATGACTTATCAACAGAAGATATTAGCTAGTAGGGTGACGAAACATCTGGAAATGAACTTTCCAGCTCAGTGAGCAAACCTACATCCAGAACCTCAACCTGAGCTACAAATCTTCTCAAAACTCACTATTTTTGCTCATGTTATACAAGAGCAAGCCATGATGATGGTGGGACCATGGGAGATGGAGAGCAGGAGGAAAATGGCTGATTCCAAGTTGAGCTGCAAAATAGTTTTGATCAGATATAACCAGTGATTTCAATTTTGCACTTTTCAACCTAATTCTCTGATTCTAGCAAGGACCAAAGACTAAGGGACTCATTATATAAACAGCAGGTGTAACATTAGCACATCAATGTTGTGTTGCAATTACATATTTATTTCTTCATGTCAGTTGTACAGCTGTCTGTCTAAATTGCTGTCACTTCCATAGATCTTTCAGAACTAAGGAAGCAACATGATCATACATTGGTCTGAATAGAGGGTTTACTTTTGTTGGTGGTACCATTAGCACACTGATTAAAAATATTGGAGCCATGTTAAAATGAAAAAAATCAAGAATGTGTGCGTAAATCAGTTTGCTAAAAACAGTGCATGTGAAAGGTTAAATCTTTTTGCTGCACAGCAACTCGAAACTTCTGTAAAGCAAGGGTGTCAATTGTGTAGAAGACTTGTTTCATGGAATAACATTTTATTTTCTTTGCCTCTTCTGCTGGTTCTTCCCCATCAGTTTGACATTTAGCAGGATTTAGCCTGCAGAGCAGTGACAATGGTAGCAGCATTCACTGAAGAGTTTTGGTTTTTAAATGATAGCTATGATTTAAGGATGCTGAATTGAGTCAGCATTTCGCAGCATTCCATGGATTAATGTTTAGGATTTTGCATAAAGCTCTCATCTCTACTAAATTTCTTGGGCCACATCCCAAGTACAGGTTTCTCTAGAAGGGAGAAGTGTTTGTCTGTCATATGTCTCCTTACCTTGTCTTTAGAGTTGGATTGTTTAACAGCCTCATTGAACAAAGATCAGTGTGCAAAGTGAGAGAACCTAAAAGGAGAAATGTAAGTCATGTAATGAGAAGAACCAAATTGAAAGTTTTGGCCACAATTTCTAGGAGCTTGCTTGATTGATTGATTTGGCGGAGTCATGGAACTTTCCAGAACTTCCAGTGGGATAAGCTACCACTTTTTGTCTACTCCAGAAGTTACCTTTATTGCATTTTGTCAAGATGGTGCATGAGGTTGACCCCGCATATTCTTTTCCCCACTCACCTTTGTTTTTATATGAATAGGTGTGAGAGATAAAATTGTTGGAAAACTATTTTGGTCAAGGGGGGAGGAGCAAGATGAATAACTGACCCACGGGGTGCTTCAAAGTTCAAGTGTCCAGTAGTCGCATTATCATTCCAGAAGAACAGGAGAGAAATGTTAATAATTCTGATGAAGCAACTGAATTAAAAAAAAGCAGTTTCCTTTCTTGTTCTTAATGAGGCCTTCAGTTTTGGTGTTGGACTGATAGGTTTTTTTGAAACTCCTTGTTAAATGTTAAAAAAGGAAAACTTAGTGTTTTTTATTTCTTCCAATGTAGTTTGCAAGGAACCACCTTATAAAGTGGAGGAGTCTGGCTACGCTGGATTTATTATGCCAATTGATGTCTACTTCAAGAACAAGGTACTTCTGCTGATCAAACTTTACTTTTAATTTTAAAAAAAGAGTAAACAGAAGGTCACTCTGAGCTTTAATCTTTTCTTGTCCCCAGCTCTGTCTGATTCCATAACCCAGAATCTTAGGTCAGCCTGTGATTCTGATGAACAGTTACAACCAGAATGTATTATTTCTCTCAGGTGCTGGCTGACCTGCTGAAATATTTTCAGCATTTTCTATTTTAATTTCACAATCTCTTTAGCACCTCAAATCACAGTACAGTATAGGAGGGTTCTGGAGTTCTGTTTCCCTCTAACCCTTCAGCTATAGTTGTTAAGCAGTTTCTCCAAAGCTATCTGAAAAATCTCAAATTCAGTCAGACAACTGTGCATGCTGTTTGTCTCCCCTTGACCACTCTTCCACGAGACCAGACATTATTCTTACTCTCAAGAGTGCCTTCGCTCCAAAGACTCATGAAGGTGCTGGTGTTGGACTGGGGTGGACAAAATTAAGAATCACACATCGCCAACAGATTTACTTAGAAGTACTAGCTTTCGGAGCACTGCTCCTGCATTAGATAGCTGTGGAGCAAGATCATAAGACATAGAATTTATAGCAAATGATCGCAGTGTCATGCATTCATGATACAATATATTGAACAAACCTAGGATTTAATAATTGTTACATGGATTGACTGCCTGATGGTGCGTTTTTTGAACAAAAACGTACAAGCTGCAGGCAGTCAATGCAGGCAGTCATAGAGATGTACAGCATGGAAACAGTCTCGTTGGTCCAACCTGTCCATGCCGACCAGATATCCCAACTCAATCTAGACCCACCTGCCAGCACCCGGCCCATATCCCTCCAAACCCTTCCTATTCATATACCCATCCAAATGCCTCTTAAATGTTGCAATTGTACCAGCCTCCACTACATCCTCTGGCAGCTCATTCCATACATGTACCATCCTCTGCATGAAAAGGTTGCCCCTTAGGTCTCTTTTATATCTTTCCCCTCTCATCCTAAACCTATGCCCTCTAGTTCTGGACTCCCCGACCCCAGGAAAAAGACTTTGTCTATTTATCCTGTCCATGCCCCTCATAACTTTGTAAACCTCTGTAATGTCACCCCTCAGCTCCGACGCTCCAGGGAAAACAGCCTCAGCCTGTTCGGCCTCTCCCTGTAGCTCAAATCCTCCAACTCTGCCAACATCCTTGTAAATCTTTTCTGAACCCTTTCAAGTTTCACAACATCTTTCCGATAGGAAGTAGACCAGAATTGCACGCAATAATCCAACAGTGGCCTAACCAATGTCCTGTACAGCCGCAACATGACCTCCCAACTCCTGTACTCAATACTCTGACCAATAAAGGAAAGCATACCAAACGTCTTCTTAACTATCCTATCTACCTGCAACTCCACTTTCAAGGAGTTATGAACCTGCACTCCAAGGTCTCTTTGTTCAGCAATACTCCCTAGGACCTTACCATTAAGTGTATAAGTCCAGCTCAGATGTGCTTTCCCAAAATGCAGCACCTTGCATTTATCTGAATTAAACTCCATCTGCCACTTCTCAGCCCATTGACCCATATGGTCCAGATCCTGTTGTAATCTGAGGTAACCCTCTTTGCTCTCCACTATACCTCCAATTTTGGTGTCATCTGCAAACTTACTAACTGTACCTCTTATGCTCACATCCAAATCATTTATGTAAATGACAAAAGCTAGAGGACCCAGCACCGATCCTTGTGGCACTCCACTGGTCACAGGCCTCCAGTCTGAAAAACAACCCTCCACCACCACCCTCTGTCTTCTACCTTTGAGCCAGTTCTGTATCCAAATGGCTAGTTCTCCCTGTAATCCATGAGATCTAACTTTGCTAATCAGTCTCCCATGGGGAACCTTGTCGAACACCTTACTGAAGTCCATATAGATCACATCTACTGCTTTGCCCTCATCAATCCTCTTTGTTACTTCTTCAAAAAACTCCATCAAGTTTGTGAGACATGATTTCCCACGCACAAAGCCATGTTGAGTATCCCGAATCAGTCCTTGCCTTTCGAAATACATGTACATCCTTTCCCTCAGGATTCCATCCAACAACTTGCCCACCACTGAGGTCAGGCTCACCAGTCTTAAACAGTGGCACCACGTTTGCCAATCTCCAGTCTTCCGGCACCTCACCTGTGACTATTGATGATGCAAATATCTCAGCAAGAGGCCCAGCAATCACTTCTCTGGCTTCCCACAGAGTTCTCGGGTACACCTGATCAGGTCCTGGGGATTTATCCACTGTTACCCATTTCAGGACATTCAGCACTGCCTCCTCTGTAATCTGGACATTTTGCAAGATGTCACCATCTATTTCCCTACAGTCTATATCTTCCATATCCTTTTCCACAGTAAATACTGGTGCAAAATATTCATTTAGTGTCTCCCCCATTTTCTGTGGCTCCACACAAAGGCCGCCTTGCTGATCTTTGAGGGGCCCTATTCTCTCCCTAGTCACCATTTTGTCCTTAATATATTTGTAAAAACTCTTCGGATTCTCCTTAATTCTATTTGCCAAAGCTATCTCATATCCCTGTTTTGCCCTCCTGATTTCCCTCTTAAGTATACTCCTACTTCTTTTATACTCTTCTAAGGATTCACTCAATCTATCCTGTCTATTACCTGCCCTCGACCTCTTCATTTCCAACTGCCGCTGGGACATTAACCGCCTCAACCTGTCGTCCCCCCTCCCCCACTCCAACCTCTCACCCTCACAACGCACAGCCCTCCAATCCCAACCTCACCATCAAGCCAGCGGATAAAGGGGGCGCAGTGGTAGTCTGGCGCACTGACCTCTACACCGCTGAAGCCAAACGCCAACTCGAGGACACCTCTTCCTACTGCCCCCTCGACCATGACCCCACCCCCCATCACCAAACCATCATCTCCCAGACCATACAGAACCTCATCACCTCAGGAGATCTCCCACCCACAGCTTCCAACCTCATAGTCCGCACTGCCCGGTTCTACCTCCTTCCCAAGATCCACAAGCCTGACCACCCTGGCCGACCCATTGTCTCAGCATGCTCCTGCCCCACTGAACTCATCTCTACCTACCTCGACACTGTCCTATCCCCCCCAGTCCAGGAACTCCCCACATACGTTCGAGACACCACCCACGCCCTCCACCTCCTCCAAGACTTCCGTTTCCCCGGCCCCCAACGCCTCAAATTCACCATGGATATCCAATCCCTCTACACCTCCATTCGCCATGACCAGGGCCTCCAAGCCCTCCGTTTTTTCCTCTCCAGACGTCCCCAACAGTACCCTTCCACTGACACTCTCATTCGTTTGGCCGAACTGGTCCTCACCCTTAACAATTTCTCCTTTGAATCCTCCCACTTCCTCCAGACCAAAGGCGTAGCCATGGGCACACGTATGGGCCCCAGCTATGCTTGTCTCTTTGTTGGCTATGTAGAACAGTTGATCTTCCGTAATTACACTGGCACCACTCCCCATCTCTTCCTCCGCTACATTGATGACTGCATTGGCGCCACCTCGTGCTCCCGCAAGGAGGTTGAGCAATTCATCAACTTCACCAACACATTCCACCCTGACCTTAAATTTACCTGGACTATCTCTGACACCTCGCTCCCCTTCCTGGACCTCTCCATCTCCATTAGTGACGACCGACTTTACACTGACATTTTTTACAAACCCACTGACTCCCATAGCTACCTGGATTACACCTCTTCCCACCCTATCTCTTGCAAAAATGCCATCCCGTATTCCCAATTTCTCCGCCTCCGCCGTATCTGCTCCCAGGAGGACCAGTTCCACCATAGGACACACCAGATGGCCTCCTTCTTTAGAGACCGCAATTTCCCTTCCCACGTGGTTAAAGATGCCCTCCAATGCATCTCGTCCACATCCCGCACCTCCACCCTCAGACCCCACCCCTCCAACCGTAACAAGGACAGAACGCCCCTGGTGCTCACCTTCCACCCTACAAAACTTCGCATCAACCAAATCATCCACCGACATTTCCGCCACCTCCAAAAAGACCCCACCACCAGGGATATATTTCCCTCCCCACCCCTTTCCGCCTTCCGCAAAGACCGTTCCCTCCGTGACTACCAGGTCAGGTCCACACCCCCCTACGACCCACCCTCCCATTCTGGCACTTTCCCCTGCCACCGCAGGAACTGTAAAACCTGTGCCCACACCTCCTCCCTCACCTCTATCCAAGGCCCTAAAGGAGCCTTCCACATCCATCAAAGTTTCACCTGCACATCCACCAATATCATTTATTGTATCCGTTGCTCCCGATGTGGTCACCTCTATATTGGGGAGACTGGCCGCCTCCTAGCAGAGTGCTTTAGGGAACATCTCCGGGACACCCGCACCAATCAACCAAACCGCCCCGTGGCCCAACATTTCAACTCCCCCTCCCACTCTGCCGAGGACATGGAGGTCCTGGGCCTCCTTCACCGCCGCTCCCTCACCACCAGACGCCTGGAGGAAGAACGCCTCATCTTCCGCCTCGGAACACTTCAACCCCAGGGCATCAATGTGGACTTCAACAGCTTCCTCATTTCCCCTTCCCCCACCTCATCCTAGTTTCAAACTTCCAGCTCAGTTACTGTCTCCTTGACTTGTCCGACCTGCCTATCTTCTTTTCCACTTATCCACTCCACCCTCTCCTCCTTGACCTATCACCTTCATCTCCTCCCCCATTCACCCATTGTACTCTATGCTACTCTCTCCCCACCCCCACCCTCCTCTAGCTTATCTCTTCATGCTTCAGGCTCACTGCCTTTATTCCTGATGAAGGGCTTTTGCCCGAAACGTCGATTTCACTGCTCGTTGGATGCTGCCTGAACTGCTGTGCTCTTCCAGCACCACTAATCCAGTATTTGGTTTTCAGCATCTGCAGTCATTGTTTTTACCTTATACCTGAAATATGCTTCCTTCTTTTTCTTAACCAAACCCTCAATTTCTTTCATCATCCAGCATTCCCTTTACCTACTAGCCTTCCCTTTCACCCTGACAGGAATGTACTTTCTCTGGATTCTTGTTATCTTATTTCTGAAGGCTTCCCATTTTCCAGCCGTCCCTTTACCTGTGAACATCTGCCTCCAAACAGCTTTCGAAAGTTCTTGCCTAACAATGTCACAATTGGCCTTTCTCCAATTTAGAACTTCAACTTTTAAATCTGGTCTATCCTTTTCCATCACTATTTTAAAACTAATCGAATTATGTTCGCTGGCCCCAAAGTGCTCCCCCACTGACACCTCAGTCACCTGCCCTGCCTTATTTCCCAAGAGTAGGTCAGGTTTTGCACCTTCTCTAGCAGGTACATCCATATGCTGAATCAGAAAATTGTCTTGTACGCACTTAAGAAATTCCTCTCCATCTAAACCTTTAACACTATGGCAGTCCCAGTCGATGTTTGGAAAGTTAGTCTCCTACCAAAACTACCCTATTATTCTTACAGATAGCTGAGATCTCCTTCCAAGTTTGTTTCTCAATTTCCCTGTGACTATTGGGGGGTCTATAATACAATCCCAATAAGGTGATCATCCCTTTCTTATTTCTCAGTTTCACCCAAATAACTTCCCTGGATGTATTTCAGGGAATATCCTCCCTCAGCACAGTTGTAATGCTATCCCTTTATAAAAATGTCAGTCCCCCTCCTCTCTTGTCTCCCTTTCCATCCTTCCTGTAGCATTTGTATCCTGGAACATTAAGCTGCCAGTCCTGCCCATCCCTGAGCCATGTTTCTGTAATTGCTATGATATCTGGGTCCCATGTTCCTAACCATGCCCTGAATTCATTTGCCTTCCCTGATAGGCCCCTTGCATTGAAATAAATGCAGTTTAATTTATTAGCCCTACCTTGTCCCTGCCTGCCCTGACTGTTTGACTCACTTCTGTTCTCAGCTGTACTCATCTCTTTCCTCACTATTTCCCTGGGACCCACCCACCACCCCCCCACTTTAATAGTTTAAATCCTCCCAAGCAGTTGTAGCAAATTTTCCTGCCAGTATATTAGTCCCCTTCCAATTTAGGTGCAATCCGTCCTTCTTGTACAGGTCACTTCTACCCCAAAAGAAATTCCAATGATCCAAAAATGTGTAACATTTTATAAATTCCTACTTTGGAAATAGAACCAGTCTGACTCAAGATTGGGATACAGACTTTAACCTCACACCTTTAATGCATTGACTGAGCTGAGATGTCACCTTTTTAAATAACCTTAAGTTGTCTAAGAATGTGATTTGAAAGAAGTTCTGGGACTTGCATATTAATGAACTGAAACTTCCAATCCATTCTAAAATATGAAAGACTTAACAGCCATCTAAGTTTGTTCAATATATTGTATCAGTTTCATGCGTGACACTGACTTTTGCTATAAATCCTGTGTCTTATGATCCTGCTCCACAGCTACCTTACAAAGGAGCAGCTCTCCAAAATACTTCCAAATAAACCTTTTGGACTACAGCCTAGTGTTGTGTGATTTTTAACTTTATCCAGAGACTTGAGCACAAACTCTATGCTGACCTGCTAGTATAGTACTAAGGTAGTGCTACACTGTTGGAAGGACTGCCCTTCAGATGAGAAGTTAAACCAAAGCACAAAAACAGAATTGTTCGAAAAACTGAACAGCACCCTTCTTCAGATCTCTGATTTCTGTCCATGGGTCCTGCCAGACCTGTTTAGTTTTGCCAGTGATTTCTGATTTTGTTTCTAATTTCCAGTATTTGCAATTATTTTGGTTTTAAGTTGAACTAAGCCCTTGTCTTCTCCCTCAGCTTCTATGTCACTTTTTCTAAGACGTGCAGAGGAATTTTTCTTGGTGTTTTTGTCGATATTTACACCACAAATCTAGTCATTAAAAGCATGTTATTTGATGATTATCATATTGCTGTTTGTGGAAGCTTGCTTTGTGCAAAGTGATTTTCATGTTTCCTACATTATAGCAGTGACCAAATGCATTTTGTTAATCATAAAGCGTATTTCAATCTGATGAAGTCATGCATGGAGCTATATGAACGAACATATTTCTTTTGCAGACTTGAATGCTGTTTCTGGTGACCCCAGATTCTTACACCTGCTGTGAAATCTCCACTGCACTGTTGTGTTTTCCCAAGCTCTCCCAATCAAGTAGTACATCATGCGACCCTATGCATGTAAATGATTTGGATGTGAACATAGGAGATGTGGTTATAGGAGTCCAGGTGATACCAAAATTGGAGGTGTAGTGGACAGTGAAGAAGGTTACCTCAGATTACAATGGAATCTTTATCAGATGGGCCAATGGGCCGAGGAATGCCATATGGAGTTTAATTTAGATAAATGTGAGGTGCTGCATTTTAGAAAGGTAAATCAGGGCAGGACTTATTCACTTAATGGTACTGTCCTGGGGAGTGTTGCTGAACAAAAGTCCTTGGAGTGCAGGCTAATAGTTCCTTGAAAATGGAGTCATACGTTGATAGGTTAGTGAAGAATGCTTGCCTTTATTGTACACTGCATTGAGTATAGGAGTTCGGAGGTCATGTTGCAGTTATACAGGATGTTGTTTAGGCCCATAATGGCATATTGTGTGCAATTCTGTTCTCCCTCATATAGAATGTTGTGAAACTTGAAAGGCTTTAGAAAAGATTTGCAAGGATATTGCCAGGGTTGGAGGGTTTGACCGATGGGAGAGGTTGAACAGATTGGGGCTAATTTCCTTGGAGCGACAAAGGCTGAGGGGTGACCCTATAGAGGTTTATAAAATCATGAGATGCATTGGTAGGGTAAATAGACAAGGTCTTTTTCCTGGCATGGAGGAGTACAAAACTGAAGCGCATAGGTTTAAGATGGGAGGGGAAAAATTGAAAAGGACCCTAAGGGGCAACCTTTTCACGCAGAGGATAGTGCATGTATGGAATCAACTTCCAGAGGAAATGGTGGAGACTGGTTCAATTGCAACATTTGAAAGGCATCTGGATGGGTATATGAATCAGAAGGGATTAAAGGGATATGGACCAAATGCTGGTAAATGGGACTAGATATATATAAAGGTGATCTGGTTGGCATTGATGGGTTGGACCGCAGGATCCGTTTCCATACTGTATATCTCTATGATTCTATGCTAATATTTAGGTCCAGCAGACCAGGCCAATTGTGTTGATTAGGGTCATATATTCAGGGCTTTGATGTTTTGCCAGAACGCGCTGTGCATTTTTCAGCTTGGGGTAAAGGGCAACATAGCACCACCTAGTGGTCAGAACCTGTTTACTTGGGGCTTTATGATTGCAAATATGCACGTCAAACTGATAGCAGAAAAATTGGCATGAAACTGTCAGAGACAATGTGACAGCAGGGAGTAAGGTTCTGCATGTGGACTATTAACACTGAAATCCAGACTAATGTTCTGGAGAAATGGGTTTAAATCCCAATGTGGCATATGGTGAAAGTTGAATTCAATGAAAAAATTGGGTTAAAAAACTAGCCTAATGCCAACCATATAACCATTGTCAATTGTCACTGTAAACCTATCTAGTTCATAATTGTTGTTTGACGAAACTAATCTACCATACTTAACTGATCTGGCTGACACGTGACTCCTGATCTAAAGCAATGTAGTTGACTCTTAACTGCCCTCTGGGTGATTAAGGGTAGTCAAGAAGGGCTGATGCTCGAAACATTGATTCTCCTGTTCCTTGGATGCTGCCTGACCTGCTGCGCTTTTCCAGCAACACATTTTCAGCTCTGATCTCCAGCATCTGCAGTCCTCACGTTCTCTCCTAATTAGCTTAGACAGCAATGCCCACATTCTGGAAATGAATGAAACAAAACCAAGAGCATTAAACAGTTAATGAACTATAGATATGTAGTGAGGGAAATTGTTAGAATCTGTTTTTAAGGAAGTAATAACAGGTCATTTGGAAAGTCAAAATACAATCCATCCGAATCAGCACTGTTTTATGAAGGGTAAATCATTTTTGATTAATTTGCTAGAGTTCTTTGAAGATGAAACAAGCAATTTGGATAATGGGGATCAAAAGGTTAATGCACAAGGAAAGACCACATGAGGCATGGGGTAATTTATTAGCTAACATAGAGGATTATCTAACCAGTCAGAAGCAGAGAGTCGGGATAAATTGGTCTTTTTCTTTGGATTGATCTTTGACAAAATGTAACTAGAAGGTGCCATAGGTTCCAAGGCTGTAGCCATTTACAATTTATATTATTGACTTAGATGCAGAGATCGAAAGTGTATCATACTAAAATGGTGGAAAATTAAGTTGCGATGAAGAAATAAGAAAAATGGAAGGGTCAGGTGGATGGGCCAAAATTTGACAGATGAAGTTTAGTGTCGATAAGTGTGAGGTTATCCACTTTGGTCAGAAGAAGAGAAAGACCAACATATTATCTAAATGGAAAGAAACCTCCGTGAGTTTAGGTGCTGAGGGATCTGGGTGTCCTTGTGCATGAATCAACTGCATTGCACTCATTCTCCTAATCATTTTCTATTCTGTGAGGAAGTTCTGTGTAACTCCTCGTCCCAGGTAGCCATGTTTTGCAACAGGTTTGTGCAGAAGCCTTGAAGTCAGAGAAAGTTCCTCAATGCTGACCAGACCATTTGCTTTTATCAACTTCAGTCAACTACTGAAAACACCAAATGCTTGTGGAATCATACCAACAGCGAGGAGAAGTCATGCAATGACAAAGCCAGCAAGTAGTTGATTGTTTTAGATAGCAGTGATGAGACTTCCTTCCTGCTATCTAGTTCCCATTCAGCCATGTGTTCGTAAGAGAGTGCATCCACTGGACCATTGATCTTTAAAATAACAGCACAGCACAATGCACATTGATCACGTGTGTGCTGTGCCTTCAATAAAAATCATGTTTGGCTTGATTTGCAGTGGACACTATTTTGTTCCTAATTAGTAAAGCATATCTTGTGGCTGTAGATAACTTGCTATAAACACAGACATCTAAGTTATGTTAACTAAATATGAATTCTTATAGGGTTCAGGCTGTAGGAGAGACAACTCTGTTTTTATGGGCTTAATGCATTAAGAGGATGCAAACACTTTGCTTCTATTGCTGGGCATTTGTTTGTTCCAACAAAATTCCTATTTCTGAGTGTGACAACAGAAGTTTATTCTTGAAGTATCTGATAGGCTAGAATGCTGAAGTATAATAGACAGAAGACTTACATGAGGTGTAACATTATATATTACTGAGAAATAATGTTTTTGTGTCTTCTCATGTCAGTACTAATATGTTCAGGACTTTAGTATGTTATCTTTTAAAGTGAAATTTATTCATTATTTTTGGATGTAATTGCATGTGCAATTTGTTAAATGGGCAGGAACCTAAACTGTAAGTCAAAAAAAAATACGAAAGCAGGAAGTCTGATGTCAGAATGAATAACTTTGATTTTTGACTGGAATGCCATAAACTTTGTAAAGTAGCAAAGTTAAATGAGTTATTTTAATCTGCTGTTTTCTGATTTTTGATTTAAATGCACTGATTAAGATCATGTTTTTTAGATAAAACATTTAGCATTTGTATAGAGTAGCAAGACTCTAAATATTTTGTTTTTTTTCCTCATCAGGAAGAGCCCAAAAAGGTTTGCTTCACATATGATTTGTTTCTAAATCTGGAAGGGAATCCACCTGTGAATCATCTACGCTGTGAGAAACTCACCTTTAACAACCCAACCAAGGAATTTCGACGCAAGCTTTTGAAAGCAGGAGGGGTAAGTTTCAGTCGCCAGGTAATGCAGGCTTTAACTTTATATTCCAGTAATGTCGTACTGAATATATGCTGAAGAGGAGTTGATGACCTTGTGGTATTATTGTTAGACTATTATTCCAGAGAACCAAGCAATTTTTTAGGGTTCGAATCTCACCATGGCAGATGGTGGAATTTGAATCCAATCAAAATCTGGAATTAAGGATCTAATCACCACAAAAATCCCGACATTTACTCAAGTCCTTTAGGGAAGGAAGCCGGCCTTTACTTGGTATGGCCTACAAGTGACTCTGGACCACAGCAATGTAGTTAACACTTAACTGCTATCTGGGCAATTAGTAATGGACAATAAATGCTAATCTAGCCAATGGTGCCCACATTCTGTGAGTTAATTAAAAGAAAATTCTCCAATTGGCCTTGAATATGGGAGGCACCCCCCCCCCACTGGGGTGCAAAACATTTAAAAAAATCTGTTTGCCTTTTATATGGAGGATTTCTGCTTTCTAGAAAAACGTCGAGGTATTCAGACAGCAGAGACCTGTCAGGCAAATGGAAATTTTATGCAGCCAGGATTAGAAGGAATTCTCTGAAGTGGAATGGTTTTAAAGTTTCATGTTGCAACAGAGAATATTAGCTGGTAGATAACATTTCAGCAAGTAAGTAGACATTGACATGTGAAGACTTGGTGACAAAGTAGATAAACCTATTAATTTACAAAGCATGGGAAAATGCATGCTAAGTGTGACAGTGACAGGGTGACATAGTGACCATATGACCTTGTCTCCTCAGCAGGACTCTGCTCTGAAGAGGAGCGTTCATTGGGAGTTTTGGGTGTCTTTTTCAGTGTTGCAGTGTGTGGCGTATCAGTATTCTTGGTGACCATGTTCTGTGAAGCACCTTAAAATGGTGAATACGGACTCCAGAAGGCTGATCCTGAGTTGGGACAGGGGCATTATATTTGTTAGTCAGCATATTTAAAGTGGTGGCGGCTCAGTGTGCATTAATGCTCTTCTCAGTTTGTGTATGGTATTCAAGTTTCTCATTATCTCTGCCTAATAAAATCATTCTACCTAACAAATAGCCAGACAGTCTTTCTTTTGTTTTTTTAGGTTATGGTAATGCCTGAAGGAACTGACACAACCTCCAGACCAAGTCCAGATTATCCCATGCTGCCCACAATTCCTCTCTCTGCATTCTCTGATCCGAAGAAAAGCAAACCATCTCATGGGTCAAAGGTCAGTTATTTAACCCAGAATTGTTCTACATTCAAAATATTTTATAAATGTGAAATTATTTTCAAATTTAAAATTCTAATCCAGAAGAAATATTGAGGATAAATTTTCACCTTCACTGCTAGGTTTCACTTGATTTACTTTCCATTGAATCTGTGGTTTTATATTGGTGGGAAATCTCTGCCAGTTGACTGATCAATCTTTGAAGGCTCAAACTACCTCCACTGCATTTTCTCTGTCCAAGTAGCTCTAGTTGTAAAACATAGGACTCTGAATTTGGGGGATGCAACCTGGTAACCTCAACCTGGTAATGTTCTGGCACCCATGTTTGAATCCTGCTGTAGCAGATAGTAGAATTTGAATTCAATAAAAATCTGGATTTGGAGTCAAATGGCGACCATGAGTCCAGTGTTGATAGTTGGAAAAAATATCATCTGCTTCACTAATATCCTTTAGAGAAGGAAATTGCAATCCTTACCTGGTCTGGCCTACATGTGACTTCACACACACAGCAATGTGGTTGAAACGTGACTGCCCTCTGGCCAATTAGGGATGGGTAATGAATGGTGGCCTGTGCCAGTGATAACCAGATCTGGTGAACGAATGGAAAAAAAACATTGTCAGTAGAATTTCACTGTCAGTCACATAATAGATTAACTTAAAATGATGGGTTTAAAATGAAAGTAACTTCGTTGTGCCTTTTAATCTAGAAGATCTTCTAAATTATTGATCTTTCAGTGATAGGGTGCCAGGAGCATTGGGAGTCATGTGACATGGTAATCTTGGCACCACTGTCCATCCCTGTGCCACTCAAAGGATAAGTGGTGCTATGTGGTTTTATCCATCACCAGTAATGTCTGTGCAATTCTTACTAGATCATAGAATGGCTAGTGTGGAAACAGGCCATTTGGCCCATTGGGCGCATACTGACCCTCCAAAGAACATCCCAACCAAACCCTATCCCTGTAACGCTGCATTTCCCATGGCTAATCCATCTAGCCTGCACATCCCTGGGCACTATGAGCAATTTAGCATGGCCAATTTGCCTAACCTGCACATCGCTGGACCGTGGGAGGAAACCGAAGCACCCAGACAAAACCCACGCAGACACTGGGAGAATGTGCACGCACCACATAGGCAATCACCCAAGGCTGGAATCAAACCCAGGTCCCTGAGCCACCATGCTGGCAAGATTGTGCATGACCTCTTAATTATTTATTGGATTTGCACAGAAGCTCTTTCTTTTAAATCAAGCCAGGACTGTTAAAATGATTTTATGTGATCTTGCTTCATCTATCTCATGGGAAAACGAGTGAATGTTGCAGTGAAGATATAATGTCATACTATGTTTTTGCTGTCATGATCATGATGATTTGTCACAAAAGTCAAACATTTAGATCCAAAGGTTTTTAAAGACAGAGCCCAAGGATATTTTATTCATCCGTACACCTCTGTTGCCAATCTTTCAATGTAGTGCATATTCCCAGTCCTCCCAAAATGTACCATCTTACACATTTCTGCACTAAATTTCATCCGTCTCCCGTCGACCTATTCAGCAAACCTATCTGTGTTGTCTTCTTCCTGTCCATTTCCCATTGTTTCCTTAATCTCTTGACTAGCTTGTTCTTCAGCTAACCTGCTGAAACCTTCATCAATGCCTCTGTTACCATAGGCTTGACTATCTCAAAGCATTTCTGGCCCAGCTCCCATTTTCTAACCTCCATAAAATCATCCATAAGTCCACTGCCTGTGGTCCTTATAGCACTGAATTCTGTTTATCCATTGTACCTATGCTTGCTGGCCAACATTGAATTCTAGTCAAACAATTTTAAAATCCTTCTCTTTATTTTCAAATCCTTTCACGACCTCAGTGCTCTCTATCGCTGTAATCCCCATTATTCCCACAACCCTTCAAGCTATCTGCACTTCTCCAGTACTTGCCAAATGATCAGCATAGATTTTGTTTACTCCCTCTTTAATGCCTGGCCAATTTGTCGGAACCCTAAACTCTGGAATTCCCTCCCGAAATCTTTTTGTCTCTCTGTCTCTTGCCATTTAAAGACATCTTTGACCAGGCTTTTAGCATTTGACCTAATATAGCTTATTGTGGCTTAAACTTTGTTTTATGAATCACCTTGGATTTCCTTATTATTTTGAAGTTTCTATTGTTGTTGTAAACTTATATTGTGCTTTTGCGAATATAAATCCCAAATAAGTTCCTCATGAAGACAACTATGAAACTACAGGATTATCACTGATTTGTCACCACATTGCAGAATGTGGTGATCACTCTGTTTATGGTGATTGTTTTTACTCTGTGGAATATGCATATTTGTAGCTGGAATATCTGAAAGGTAAGAGTAAAGAGGGAGTTAAACTCACCTGTTTAAAGTTAACACTTGGGAGTGCCACACAGATCTCATGGAGATTGTGTGATGTAATTTTGCCATAAAGATAGGACATGCATTCAAATGTAAAACTAAAATAAAACAAGCACCTGTATTGAGATTAACCTATATCTTCAGATATCCCAAAATATTTCTCAGCCAATTGATTACTTTTGAAATGTAGAAAAAAATAAGGAAACTAATGATCATTTAATTTACTTGGACTGTGGGTTAGCTGTTGATCAGAACTTCCTTGGTTTTCTTTGAGTAGCATCATGGGACCTTTTTACACTAATCTAAGTTGATACATTAGGGCCTTACTTTAATATCTCACCCGATGATGTCGCACTTAGTCAGAACTGCACTAAAGTATTCAACCTGGTTAGTGTTCAGTTCCTGGAGTGAGACTTAAGCTGACCATCTTTTAATACTAAGATGATAGTGCTATTATTGAGTCGATGCAATCAATATTTATAGTAATGTGTCTCTTTGTGTGTTGCTATTGATGCAACATAGCATGCATACAATATAGACTCCAATGTCGTAACAAGGTTTATGATGGTTTAGGAGATATCCAGTAGTTTACAAGCACTTGTACTGATATCACTCCTCTCAGGGTTGCTTTTCGGACTGGAGGCCTGTGACCAGCAGTTGCTGCAAGGATCGGTGCTGGGACCACTGTTTTTTGTCATTTATATAAATGATTTGGATGTAAATGTAGGAGGTATGGTTAGTAAGTTTCCAGTTGACACCAAAATTGGCAGTGTAATGGACTGCGATGTAGGTTACCTCTGAGTACAATGGTACCTTGATCAGATGGGCCAGTGGTCCAAGGAACGGCAGATGGAGTTTAATTTAGATAAATGTGAGGTGCTGCATTTTGGTAAGACAAATCAGGGCAGGACTTATATGGTTAGTGGTAAAGTCCTGGGGAGTGTTGCTAAATAAAGAGACCCTGGAGTCCAGGTTCATAGTTTCTTGAAAGTGGAGTGGCAGGTAGACACGTAGTGAAGAAGATGTTTGGTTCTTATTGCCTTTGTTGGTCAGTGCATTGAGTATAAGAGTTGGGAGGTCATGTTGCGGCTGTACAGGAAATTGGTTAGGTTAATTTTGGAATACTATGTTTGGTTCTAGTCTCCACACTATAGGAAAGATGTCATTAAACTTGAAAGAGTTCAGAAAGGTTTTACAATGATATGGCCAGGGTTGGAAGGTTTGAGTAATAGGGAGATGCTGAATAGATTGGGGCTATTTGTTTGGAGCATAAGAGGCAGAAGATGACCTTATAGAGGTTTATAAAATCATGAGGGGCATGGATAGGGTAAGTAGACAAGGTCTTTTCTCCAGGATAGGTAAGTCCAAAACTAGAAGGCAGAGGTTTCAGGTGAGAAGGGAATGATTTAAAAGGAACCTAAGGGGCAACATTTTCACACAGATGGTGGTGCGTGTAAGGAATGAGTTGCCAGAGGAAGTGGTGGACCCTGGTACAATTACAACATTTAAAAGGTACCCTGGATGGGTATATGAATTGGGAGGGTTTAGAGGGATATGGGCCGAATGCTGGCAAATGAGACTAGATGAATTTAGTATATATGGCCGGCATGGACAAGTTGGACCGAAGGATTCTATGCTGTACATTTCTGTGACTCTATAGCCTCAGGACATCCATGTCCAGATTTTTATTTTAATCAATTAAAAAGTACGATATTAGCACATTTCAAAAAAGAATTTTGCATCTGTGTTGTAAAACAATTTTTAATATCTAGGTATTGATCATTGGTAACACTCAGGCTTATCAGGGATCAAAGTGTAGTCTACAGTTAAAATACAGGAATGAAAATGTGCAATTTTCAATTGTTTTCATATATATTTTCAAAATTTATCTGTGAGCACTGTTTAATTTTTGCACGATAGTGCTGTTGTTTGAGTAACCTTCATGTTTGCAAACAACTTCCTGAAGTTCGAAGTTGTGACTGGTTCCTCTGTTAATTACCTCTGTCCTTTCAAAGCAGGACACAAACCGAGAAAGCAGCAAATCCTCAAAACCTCACAAAGTCACGAAAGAGCACAGAGACCGACCTGTGAAAGATACTGAGAACAAGCCAACTGTAAAAGAACCAGAAAAGGAACATAATAAATCATCCAAGGAGTCATCACGAAAATCGGCAGAGAGCAAGACTTCAAAGGAAGAAAAGGCTACTCCAAAGGCAACTTCTAAAGAACCAAAACCTGCCTTCAAGGAGTCTAAACTAGATAGCATGTCGCCCAAGGGCGGAGGTAACCTCCATCAGGAATCAAAGCCCAGTATTAAGAGGCCCTCTAACACAGATTCACTGAAAGTCAATGCCAAAAAACAAAAGAAAAGCACTTCTGAGTCATCGAAAAGCTTCCCGAGTGTCTCGCCAAGAATTTCTTCTTCTTCTTCTTCGTATGCTGACAAAAAGAAGTTGAATGAAAAAGAAAAGGAAAAAGTGAACGTTAAAGCAGAGAAGGTTAAATCTGAAAGTAATGTGAAAGAGGTGAAGAAGGCTGTTGATTCAGATGACTGTAATTCAGAAGATGAAGTGGTGTCCAAATCTGAGGTAATGAACCATATACTAAAATCTAAATGGGGTTGCTAAAGGGGAGTATTTCTTTGGTATTCAATACTGCAGAATAATAAGAAATAAGATTGTGAAAATTATTATTATGAGAGTTACTGATCCTACCCAAGTCATCATTCCTCCCACCACCCAGACTGTTGTCAGTGGGCCAAGAAAATTAAGCCCTGTGTTTCCCAACTTGGAAGAAGGACAAACATTTGCTGTGCTTGTTGAAGCAATTTGTTTTGCAGACTGGCTTTTGTGTCATTCTGGAATCTAAATCCAACCAATAGACTGTGGAGCTGGGAGATGGGAAGAATTAGGAGGGGGCAGCGATATCTCCCCACCACCACAACAATTGTCCATAGCAGGAACCACAGAAGTCTCTTCCTCCCACCCAGCACATTGCCTGCATTTGGTGTTTCATTTTGGCAGCCTCCTAGTATGTATGCTTGACCAATGTTTATTTCCTGTCCCTAGTTGCCCTTGATGATGCTTTGGTGGTGAAATTGGTAAATTTTTAGATACTCAGAGATTGTGTTGGAAGATAAGCTGTGAACTTTTCTGATAGAGCAGGCAAAACTAACCATACCATTCTGTCGAACACAATATTTGCTGAATTGACAGTTGTTTAATTGAACAGTTATTTGCATTTTATAGTTTTGGTAATTATGTTAAAAGTATTAGTCTGCTATTTTAAAGAATGAAATCTATCTGGAGTCTTTGGAGTGATGCTGATTTGTGCTGCTATTCTTGCTAATTGCAAGAAAATAAAATATAACACTGATGAGCATGCAAGTTGTAAACTGTTATTAAACTTTAAAACTCTGGTAAAAGTCTATCATCGGAGGTCTTATGGGAGCATCCCTCCTCTCAGTCAGAGGCTTGGGATTCAAATCCCTCACCAGGATTTATTGACTACTGAAGGAGCATTTACAACGTCAGCAAAAGTTGATAATCAGCCTGCTAATCTCTTCATCACTTTACACTATTGCCCAAAAAGATAACGGTGCCTGTGAAGATACAGAATAAACAAATATTTCTTGTTCCTGCTACTGTTCACTTGTTCTTTCGTTGTTTAAGAATTTGTTTGGAACTCTTGTAGAATCCTGATATAAAAATAATTCGAGAGTCTTTTTAATCTGTTTAAAATATAAGCACAGGGTACAAGACAAAATAGTCCAGAGTTTGCTGTTTCTTTAATAATTGGATGCATTCAATGTTCCTGTTAAGCGCAGGTCCTTTTGAATTTATTTTTTAAAAATTATATATCTTAGCGAGTTTTGAGAAGATTTGTAGCTCAGTTTGAGGTTCTGAATGTAGATTTGCTCGCTGAGCTGGAAGGTTCATTTCCAGACATTTCGTCATCCTACTAGGTAACATCTTCAGTCGGCCTCCAGGTGAAGCACTGTTCACGATTCCTGCTTTCTATTTATATGTTTGGGTTTCTTTGGGTTGGTGATATCATTTCTTGTGGTGATGTCATTTCCTGTTCTTTTTCTCAGGGGGTGGTAGATGGGGGTCTAACTCACTGTGTTTGTTGATAGAGTTCTGGTTGGAATGCCATGCTTCTAGGAATTCTTATGTGTGTCTTTGTTTGGCTTGTCCTTAATATCATTATTAAGTATTGAAACATTCTGGATATGCGAAATGCCCCCTGGTTGCTTCTAAATGCAGTGACATCCTGTTGTGAAGTTTTCACTTGCACTAAAGTCTCTATTGCAGACATTCACTCCCTCCACTGCTGCTACACAGTGGCAGTGACATTTGCCATCTACCAACCTGACTTGAAAATATATCCTGTTCCATGACTGTCACTCAGTCACCATCCTGGAACTCTCTCGCTAATTGCGCTCTGGATGTATCAACTTCCATGGACTGCAGGGATGCAAGAATTCAACTCACCATCACCTTTGCCAGAGCAATTGGGGATGGGCTGCAAGTGTATGTATTAAAGTATATTGTTTGATCTTGGTCACTCTTGTTAGCCTAGGAGCCCAGAGTGGAAACTGAACAAGAGTTCCATCCTCATATTAAAAGCAAAGTACTGCAGATGTTGCAAATTTGAAATAAAAAGAGGAAATCACTGGAGAAACACAGCAGCAACTCTTGTAGCATTAGTAGAGAGAACAGTTAAAGTTTCAAGTTCAATGTGACTCTTCAGAGTTCTTCCAAATAAGAGTCTTTGGACTCGAAACATTAATTCTGTTTCTCTCCACAGATGCTGCCAACCTGCTGTGACTCGGCAGCATTTGCTTTCTTTATTTTTGGAATTCCATTCTTCTTGGACTCTGACTTAGCATCTAATATATTTTTGGCTTTGGTTTCAGCAGTCTTACCTCACCTGTTGTTTTTGGATGAGTGCATGCAAACTATACAGTATTAGGATATGGTGATGTCATATGTCCTGAATGGTGTCATTTCTACCTCCATGTTCTTGCTGTTGTAAAAGACTTATCCTGGGTTGCTAGGCACAACAGAAAAAAACAAAGCAAACCCAACTTGAAGAAACAGTAGCTACATGGATAGGATTTGCAAAAAGCTTCACAGATTCCATTTTGATAAATTTATTTGACTTTTCACTGCATCAACTACTTCATTTCTGTCTTAGTGCTGTTTGCTGAGAGGTTGTCATTTTTCTTTACCATGTGTTCCACCCATTCCCCAATCCGTGGATTCTCATTTGGAATTCTTTTCTAATTCTGCTTTTTGGGAAGACAGTAGGAGTAAGGGATGCATGATGGGTTGGTCGAACCAAGGCATGCTGCACTTAGATATGTGTATCCCCACATCAAAAACCATCAGCAGAGGTGTTCCTACCCAGAGTTGTCGAGGAGCAGTGAAAGAGAACAGTCAGCGAGTTAATGGTGCATGCAGCACCCTAACCTCTGGCTAACCTCCAATGCAGGCTTCAAACTGTCACTGGCTGTGTAATTTGCTGCCTTTTATTCTGATCATTTGAAGCTACTAGTGGAGACACCGAAGGGTTACACCTAAAACGTTGACTTCTCCACTTTCTGATGCTGCCTGGCTTGCTGTGTTCTTCCAGTCTCCTGCTTGTGTACCTTGGAATCCAGCATCTGCAGTTTTTTTTGTCTCTAACCAGTACTAGTAGGCAATTAGTGTTTCTACCATACTTCAGATATCAGAGAGGCTTGGTGCTGGGGCAGTAGGACATCCATCCATATTATCCTGAGAACACATCACCATCATCACTGCACGTTTTTTGCAATATCTCTAGCACAGGCATCTGGCTCTGTGTAACGTCTGATCTGCAGGAAAGCAGACCTTACAGTACCAATGTGATCAGTGAAGCTTTTCTACTGTTTTTCTGGGACCTGTTACCACTGCTAAAGATACAAGAGACACTCCTTGCTAATCTGTCGCCTCATTGTGTGGCTATCATTGGCTAAACGGTGCAGTGATAATAACAGGGCAGCCACTCTCAAATTGCTATCATTGTTTTTGGAATACAATTAAAGTTGTCATCACTTTGTTTTAAAATGTAGCAATTAACATCCTGAAACTCATTCCCAAATTGATCCCACAATGATGCAGTCTTCAGCTTTGTTTTGGACATCCAGATTGGAGGAGATTTTGAAATGATCAATTTCGCGTGTATTTTTGACTTGTATGTTTCTTAAATGATCTTAAGTCCATGGCACAATTCCAGTTGGACTCCACTGTTTCTCCATGTTGAAACTATGTTAGTCAGTCCCTTAATATTGACTGTAGATCAACATTTAGCATTTGTTTTCCCAATTCAACATCATACTAAGTAATAATAATCTGATGCTTCTTGACAGTACATTTGTCTGTCCTGTCAGCGCATAAGTAACTGAAAGGTGCAGGTGCATCATCAGACTGCCAGATAAGAACACGTTCTACCCTAATTGGAAAATAATTGTCCATAAAGGTTGATGCAATATGATAAGTACTGTTAGACCTTGATTGAATTGCTCAGTCTGTTAAATCAGCCTCCTAAATCAGCCTGTTTATCATTCAGACAGCACCTTGCCTTGTTCCTTTTACTGCTGCCCAAACTGCAGTTCCTATAAATGCAAGTTTGCATTGAAGAGCATTGGTGTAACCAAGTAGCCTGTAAAAAAAAAGCTAAAGCTGCAAGTTGAACAGTATCTGACCAGAATGTTGTTTGTGGAAGCAAGTTACTTGGCTACTTCCCTTCTGCATATTCACATAAAACCTCCTGTAAATCACTGCAGTTCAAAGCACTTGGTCAATCTGCAGGCTTCTATCCAATTTGAGCATTTTTAGACAAATAATACACCTCACCTCACCCATTCCACATTCATACAAGGAGATGTGTGCATCCCCAAGATTTACATTCCTCCCTCCCTACTGAGATTTCCTCTTTAAAACACTCATTCCCTTGCATTGCCAATCAGATTATTTTTGGCACTGACATGTGACCACAAACACTTGCCAACAAACTGGTACTTTTCCCAGGTTGGTAGCTAACAGACGAGGCCTGTACCTGAAAGTCATTTATTGCAGATCTCTCTTTTATGGAGAGAAATACCAAATGGTCTTGGTGGACTATGGCTAATTACAGAAGCAAGGTGTGCAATCACCTTGCCACCCATCCGGTCCTCACAAGAACTTAAAAATAAGCTGTGATTTATTAATATTGAGTTCAGTTTATTAGCTGTCAGTAATTTTCATGACTGACTTGCGTTCTTTTCTCTTTTTAGTCTGTACGGACTAGTCAGTCCAACTCAAGCTCAAGTTCAGATTCAAGCTCAGATTCCGATTTTGCACCATCTCAAAACCACAGACAAGGTATGGAATCTTCTCAACATTGCTGTTCACACAACAGTTCACATATTTTTAGTGCTCTGGATCTGTCCTGAAATGAGCCTAAATGCGACCAGATATACAAACTGAAGGTAGACGGAGTAAATTTGTTTTGACCACTTGCCCACTGCCCGCCAATGAATTTGTTTCAGATGTTTCGTCATTGACTTGAATGTTTCTTTCTAATGTTAAGCGTTTGTTCATTGCTTCATTGTGCTATGATGTTCATGTTTCTTTCCAGTCTTTTATAATGTTTCTAGAATTTTGTGGAAGGGTGATTGAACTTCTGTCAGTATGGATGATAAACAAGGGAGTTGAGGGTAATGGGGGAATGCCAGGCAGGAATGTGGAGTTGAAACCACAACCGAGATCAACCATGTTTTTATTGAAAGGTGGAGTAGACTCAAAGGCGCAAATAGCCTATTCCTGCACCTAAGTACTAAATTCCTATGACCTAAAAGGACTTCACCCAACTGAGGACATGGCTCAATAATATTCAAAGCAGAGTGAGCATTAGGACGTGGCCAGAGTAGTCTCAAAGATGGCCAGACCCAGCCCCGTAGAGTCAAAGATATGCATAGCACAGAAACAGCTCTATGGTCAGTATTGCTTCCTTTGTATTCTGTGCCTTCTGTTGTTCCATCAGCATTACCCTCTCTGTAAATTATCCCACTTATCCACATTTTTAGCTTCCAGTCCTTCAAGCTATCATTTAAGCACGGATTGGACATTTGCTGATGACTTTTTCATTTCCTCCTCACACAAATAGAAATATTGAGAATGTACAGCACTGACAAACAATTCTTTCCATTGTTCCTCTGCACCTCTCAACATGCAAACATTTATTGTGCATGCCCTTTACTTGTTTGCTCTCTGCAAATGCACTAACTCACACATTTTTAGATTGAGTTCCATTTGCTACTTTTTGCCTACCTGATCAGCTTGCAGTTTACTTCCTGCTCTCGACCTCTATTGTCTTGGCTATCAACCAATAAACCAATTTTTATGCGACTTACAAACTCCTTAATCATGCACCTTACATTTCACTCTAAATTTACCAATAAATGTCGAGCTGTGGTACTGAGCCTTGCAGACCAATTGAAATTCCTGTTGGAAGTACAGAACTTTAACATTGCTAAAAGGAGATCTGAAAACCAACTTTTTAATCTTGCACCTATCAGGTCTGAAATGTAAGAAAACCAAGTTTAGAAAGGACACAGCAATTTATAGCATGAGAAGAGGTTGCTGGTCAGTAGAACTGTATTGGCATGGAGATAAAAATAGGAATTGTTACTGTTTTAGTTAACTTATTAAGTCCGAACAAACAAGTTGATTCTGGTTGATCGAGGCATGACCTTCAGGTTGCAGTGAGGATTGGCTGTTTCCGTAGCCTTTTTTTCAGTGAAAACTGTGTAATATGTGGATATATACCTTTTGCCTAGAAATAACAGGACCATGTAAATGAATAAATGTAATTTTTAGTCTGCATAAAAGGTATTCCTTCTGATGCCAATCCAAGGAGGGGACAATCAGGCCTGATAGATTTGTTTGAGATCCTGGCAGTGAGCTTGAATGTACGGGCAGGATGGAGATTATATGGTGCATGACCTTAGCCATGAAAACTGGATAACCATAGAGATGCTACCCTGCTGGGCACTGAAGCATGAGGAAGCATTGTACCTCTCCCCATTCTGCAGATATTCTTCTTTCAGTGCTGTCGTAAAATTGTTTAGATCTTTCCTCAGCATCGGCTATTAGACTTTTAAATGAAACTGAGAAGAATGTAGAACCAGTTTAGTGATACTAGAACACCTCTTGCTTGGATACTTGAATATAAAGCTCTTTTGAAAAGCTTTCTATTTTAGAAACTAAGATAAAAAGTGTGCATTGCTTGTGTGTCTTGATTTCAGCTTTTGTTTTTTAAGTCCATCTATTGGCAGCTGAGAAAAGTCTGTATGCGCATCTGACTAAGAAGACATTTTGATAGTGGATTACTTGTGACTGACTTTTCAAAAGGAGGGAGTAGGTAACTGTACAAGACTGATCCTATTAATGATGTCATTTCAGACTGAAATAACTCAATCTCTACTGTTGCCTATTAAGTTTAAAAAAAACCCACTAGAAGTATTGGACTTTACACTAAACCACATGGAGAGATACAGATGCCAGTTGCTCATCAATTTAATTGTTGATCCCTGTTCAACTTCTTTTTTCTCTAGGGCCCCTGCGGTCTATGGTAGAGGAAATCCAATCCGAAGGCTCTGATGATGACAGCAGCTCCGAGGAGGAAAGGCCTGTAAAAAACATCGCAGTTAGCAGAGATCACAGGTCGGTGAGCTTAACAGATGGGAATGTGACAAAGAAAGTTCAGTTGTGTTTCAACCATTGTTTGGAAGCTGTGCACTCTGGACCCAAGGTAGAAATTTTGATCACCTTTGTATACCTTGACCAAGTCTAAGCACCAATAGCCCTTTTAAAAAATAAAAAGCTTCCCGAGTTGTTTTACTGAATAACTTACAGCCCAGGATGAGATTTACTACTAAACTAGTCACAATCAATTAAGAGTCTGTACTTACTTTAGAAGAAGAATAGTGTATTTTTTCTCTTGACGATGTTCTTGTTAAGCACAAGTCAATATAAATTAATAGCACAAAAGGAGGCCATTTAGCCCATCACATCCATGTCAGTCATAGAGGTGTACAGCACAGAAACAGATCCTTCAGTCTAGCTCATCTATGCCGACCAGATATCCTAAATCAATCTGGTCCCATTTGGCCCAAATCCCTCTAAACCCTTCCTATTCATATACCCATCCAGATGCCTTTTAAATGTTAAATTGTACCAGCCTCCACCACTTCCTCTAGCAGATCATTCCATACATGCACCACCCTCTGTGTGAAAACATTGTCCCTTAGGTCCCTTTTAAATCCTTTCCCTCTCACCCTGAACCTATGCCCTCTAGTTCTGGACTCCGCCACCTAGGGAAAAGACCTTGTCTACTTACTCTATCCATGCCCCTTCTGATTTTATTACCCCTCAGCTTCTGATGCTCCAGGGAAAGCAGCCCCAGCCTATTCAGCCTCTTCCTTTTGCTCAAATCCTCCAACCCTGGCAGCATTCTTGCAAATCTTCTCTGAACCCTTTAAAGTTTCACATCTTTCCTATAGGAGGGAGACCAGAATTGTACACAATATTCCAAAAGTGGCCTACCAATGTCCTGTACAGCTGCAACATGACATCCTAACTCCTATACTCAGTGTTCTGACCAATAAAGAAAAGCATGCCACATGCCTTGTTCACTGTCCTCTCTACATGCAACTCCACTTTCAAGGAACTATGAACCTGCACTCCAAGGTCTCTGAGTTTAGCAACACACCCCAGGACCTTACCATTAAGTGTGTAAGTCCTGCTCTGATTTGCCTTTCCAAAATTCAGGAACTCACATTTATCTCCAAAGAGACGTACAGCATGGAAACAGACCCTTCAGTCCAACTCATCCATGCTGACTAGGTATCGTAATCTAGTCCCATTTGATAGTATTTGGCCCAAATCCCTCTAAGCCCTCTATCCAGATGCCTTTTAAAAGTTGTAATTGTACCAGCCTCCACCACTTTCTCTGGCTGCTCATCCCATGCACACACCACCCTCTGCGTGAAAAAGTTGTCCCTTCGGTCCCTTTTAAATCTTTCTCCTCTTACCTTAAATGTATACACTACAGTTTTCAACTCCCCCACCCTGGGGAAAAGACCTTGTCCGTGCTCCTCATGATTTTATAAACCTCTGTAAGGTCATCTCTCAACCTCCAACATTCCAGGGAAAATACCCCAATCTATTCAGCATCTCCCTATGGCTGAAACCGTCCAACCCTGGCAACATCCTTGAACATCCTTTTTCTGAACCCTTTCAAGTTTCGCAACATCCTTCCTGTAGCAGGGAGACCAGAATTGCACACAGTATTCCAAATGTGGCCTAACCAATGTGCTGTACAGCCGCAATATGACCTCCCAACTCTTATATCTAAATTGAACTCCATATGCCATTCCTCGCCCATTGGCCCATCAGGTCAAGATGTTGTGGTACTCTGAGGTGATCTTCTTCACTGCCCACTGCACCTTCAATTTTGGTGAGACCTGCAAACTTACTCAATGAAGATCATATGACACTAATTCCATTTTCTCTGCTCTTGACCTATAGCTTCAGTTATGGCAATGGCAAGTGAATATCTAGAAACTATTCAAATGCAGAAAGTTCTACACTGCCACCACCCTCTGTGTAAAAATAAAATAAATTACTTCTCAATCCCCCTTTTAGCTGACTGCCACCTCTTAATTTTTTTCCTCCGAGTTATTAACCCCTTTAGTAATAGATAAGTGCCTTCCCATCCCCCCTTTCTATGCCCATGTAATCTTATACAGCTCTATCAGGTCCCTTGTTGCCCATCGCTGCTCCAAGAAAAGCAACCCCATACTATCCAATCTTCACAGCCTAGGTGGCATCCTGGTAAATCTCCTGTGCACCCTCTCCAATGCAGTCACAACCTTCGTTTTATGTGACCTAAATTGCATTACAGTTATGGCCTAACCAGCTGTTTATACAGTATCAGCATTACTTCCTTTCTCTTATATTCTGTGCCTCAGCTAATAAAGGCAATATCCTATATGCTGCCTTAACCATCTATTCTGCCCATTTTTTTTCTAATCCTAACTTTTATGCCCCTTGACATCCAGGATTCTTCAGTCTTGTTCCCGCTGTGTTTATACAAGAACATATTTGCCCTTTGCTTCTACTATTTCCTCCTTGAACAACTTGCACTGCTTTGACACAGTTTTATTTGCTAGTCGCTGCTCCCTATTCACTTGGTTAAATCAAACCTTAGTAAAATCAGCCTTTCCTTACTTTAAAACTTTTATTCCAGGCCCATGCTTATATTTAGGATAGTTATGGAAAATGATAAGTAAGGTCACTATCTCCAAAATGCTCCCCTACTTTGTTTCGCTTGCTTCCACACACACCTCTTCGTGTTTGAACTTCTAATTCCATCTCAGCTTCTCTCTGCTCTGAACTACTGATCAGGATTCTAAACCACTGCCAGTCTAATTTAAATCCACCCGAACAACAGTAACCAACCTCTATGTAAGGACGTGCGACCTGTTTCTATCCATCTGTACAAGTTCCAGCCTCACTGGCTCGACTTCCAATAAATTTCAGGAATCTGAAGCTCTCCTCCTTTTCCATCTCTGCAACATTCAACTGCTATATCCTTCTGTTCCTATAGTCACTAGTGCATGGCACTAGCAGTAATCTGGAGATTACTACCTTTGAAGTCCTTCTTTTGAATTTCCTACCTTCTTGTTATTTATTTATTCATGGGATGTTTGCATTCAGAGGACAGTTAAGAGTCAATCACATTTAAGGCAGATTGAGTCATGTGTAGATTAGACTAAGAATGGCAGTTTTTCTTTCCTAAAGGGCACTACGTAACCCAGATAGGTTTTTACAATTGTCAGTGGTTACATTATGCTAGCTCCAGATTTTAAAATATTGAATTTATATTTCTCCATGGGATTCAAACCGATTTCCCCAGAACGTTAGTTAGGGTTAACTTGGTTAATAACGCTGCTGCTATGCCACTGCCTCCTTTAACTCCCTACAGTTTGTCTGCAAGTACCTTATTTCTCTATCTTCTTTGGCCCCAACATGACTGTGACCTCTGGCTGTTCACCCTCCTCCCTTCAGAATGTCCTACAGCTATTCTGTGATAACCTTGATCCTGGCATCTGGGAGGCAACATACCATCCTGGAGTCATTTGCGCAGCTGCAGAAGCATCTATCTACTTCCTTCACTAATAAACTCTGACCACCGTTGCCCTGCCACATTAATCCTCTCTCCCTATTCCTCCTGTCCCCTTTCCCCTCCCCTGAGTAACTGACCAACATACGCCCCTGGCCTTGGCTCTGCCTCTCCTCCACACGGAACTGTTTTCTCACCCTTTTTGAAGTCTAAGAAATAGTTTACAAGTGAGGTTCACTCAGGGGACATTCGCTCAAGGATCCATCTGGTCCCTTCCTTCTATCTGGCAGTCACCTATTCCCTCCTGCCTACAGTTCCTTAAGCTATGGGGTGACAACTTCTTGAAATGTGCTCTCCATGTATCTGTCAGTCTCACAAATGCACTATAGTGTCCTCAGCTGCCGCATAAGCTCCAAAACATAGAGTTTGTGATACTCCAGCTGCAGGCATTTCCCATAACCGTGGTTATCCAGGCTTCCAGAAACATCTAGGAATTCCCAAATCGTGTAGGACAGGTCTGAGCTCCTGTGATGCACCTTAATGTAATAGAATATGGAGCTCTGCTTTTATTTTACCTGTTCTCCTACTGGAGTATAAACAAGGAGAATCTTATTTGTATGTCAGCCAGCAACCAGAAGCACTGAACGCTTTCAAGCTAAAGCACTTAGGTTTGAAGTTTTAAAGTATTAATTACCTTTGTTAAGTTTAAGTTGTACTTAACCACAATCAATATCCATTCAGGAGACATAGAGAAAACCCACCAATGATGACTGCCTGTCCTGTAATATCACGCTTTGATTTTGTTGAAGCAGTTTCACTGTGGTCTGTCTGCTTCTGGGACATCTCTGCTCTTGCTTCCCCTTTTTAATCCCATACTAACTTCTCCTAAGTCTGCTGCTGCTGCTCTGTCTGTTTTTGTCTCGCCTCTCTTGTTCCTCTCCTCTTCTTGATTTATGTTTTAAATTTATTTTGCAGTACTTGTCCCCTCTCTTACAGTTAATTTGCCCACAATCATAATTGTATTAACAAAATATTCCAAAGGCAGGAAACCCAGCCTGTACCAATATATCAGTTGGATAATGTCGTCCTATTGTGGCAGCTGTTTGTATGCTGCATAGACATGAACTGCTTCATGACTTTAATATGACTTCCAAATTGATCACCTCTGTGATACCTAGGAGTAATGCATTTATGTATTGGGAATGGACTTGAAAATCTAGGCTTGGTATTTTCTATTATTCCAAAATAAGATTCCTGTTTCATTAAAAGAGGGAACAATAATTAGTCTTTTTTGCTGGGGGTTCATCAGTCTATCAAACATTATGATGTACTGTACTATAAATTGAGTGCTGTCAATCACTTTTATTCTTATTTGTATGAGAATGCACAAAATAAATGGCACTTTTGCAACCATTTTTATTTAGAAGATCGTATAACAACAGAACTAGCTAATATTTTTCATCTATAGGCTTTGCAGGAACTCGTGTCCTTTCTCAGCTCTCCAGGACAATCATTGTAGAAACATAAATACAGGAGCAGGCCATTCAGCTCTTCAAGCTTGCACTAACATTTAATTAGATCATTGTTGATTTATACATTAATTCTGTTTATTCACCATAGCTCTATGCTTTGGTACTCTTGCCAAACAAAAATTTCAGTTTCAGCCTTGAAATCTCCAATTATCCTAAAATCCACAGCCTGTTGAGAGAAAAAAAATCCTATATTTGCTTTAATTTGTGCAACGCAATACTTTTCATTTTCCCTCTTGAATGACCCAGTTCTAATTTAATCATTCTATGGTTCCTTGTTTTTGAGTTATTTCCAGCAAAGCAAGTAGTGTCTCTGTATCTACAATTAAATCTTTTCAAAATTTTAACCGTTGAACTTAGATTTCATTGGCATGACTGCGTAGGTCTGTTATTTAGACTGTCTTAGTTTCTGTCTAACCCACAGCTCTGTGGTTCTGTCCATTGAGGAACAGTTACTCATGATTTAGATTCCTTACAGTGTGGAAACAGGCCCTTCGGCCCAACAAGTCCACACCGACCCTCTGAAGAGTAACCCACCCAGACCCATTTCCCTCTGACTAACGAACCTAACACTATGGACAATTTAGCATGGCTAATTCACCTGGCTGCACATCTTTGGACTGTGGGAGGAAACCGGAACTTAACCTAATAGATGAACTTTCTGAATTCCAGCTGTAAGAATGATTGCGATTTCAAATCTGATTCAGAAATTCATTCTTGATGCTGATGCTAAATCCTAGAACTGACCGTTTAAACTCTAAAGATTTATTTTGTAGTCTTCACACAAAAAGGTAACTGTGTCATGGACCCTCTTGCTCCTGTAAAGATTCTGGATTAGAGTGGTGCTGGAAAAGCACAGCAGTTCAGGCAGCATCCGAGGAGCAGGAAAATCGATGTTTCGGGCAAAAGCCCTTCATCAGGGCTGTCGGTTAGACAGAAACTAAGACAGTCTAAATAACAGACAGATGCAGTCATGCCAATCAAATCTGAGTTCAACGGTTAATATACCTGTATTCCTGAGGAAGGGCGTTTGCCCGAAACGTCGATTTTCCTGCTCCTCGGATGCTGCCTGAACTGCTGTGCTTTTTCAGCACCACTCTAATCCAGAATCTGGTTTCCAGCATCTGCAGTCCTTGTTTTTATCCTGTAGTAAAGAGATGAGCCAGGCTAAATTTTGTGATATATACCGCACCCAATATTTTGAATAATTTATAAACACTGAAGAAGATTTCCTCTAGAGTAGTGCAACAGGAGCACTAAATCAATTGCAGGTTCTGTGTTTAAAGGTCTGTAGCTCACTATAAAGGAGAAAATTGTGATTGTGACAGTAAAGTGGAGTAATTGTTCTCAATGGCACTTCTCAATGGAAGTTGATGAAGAATGGTGCTTCTTTTGATGCTGATAGGGTTGGAGGTCTAGCTGTGGAAGATGCACCAAAACAATGTTATTTGGGATTCAAGGCCCCTCTGTAGTAAAAGCAAACTGCTCTAAACCACTTGATAGTAGAAGGCCATGCAGAGGCCTCAAGATTGATGGCAATATCTGTTCTTATTTTATTAGTAAGGAGCTTTCAGTATTTATTATTTATCCAGTGAGTGATCAGACTTGTACTTTAACAGCAACTGCCCTCATAGAAAAGTGGAGGAATAATATCTTTAGAGTTTAAAATGCCAGTAAGGTAGATTCAGAATCCAGTCAGTGCTCCCTGATGCACCACAGGTAGAATGCTAAAGTATTAATAATGGTTGTGAAGGATGCCTTATTTCCTGACTTAACCTGGATGTGTAGATCTGTCACTAGGCTTTTGATTTTTCTGCTTAGTTCAACAAGCCCTCTTGACTCCTTCAAGTCTAAATATTCAGCTGGATATGTAGAAAGGAGAATGCTAGAAAAATGTAATTGTATGTTGCATGACTTGAGTTGGTTAACTTCACTGGTACTACTGCATATAATTGGGGCCTGCCCAAACCTTTACTTGGTAAGTGTGCATCTGAGCTCTCTGAATTTAACTAAGTATAGAATGACATTACAAGGAGAGAGCTCCTATCCCCACCTTCGACATGGTGATTTTTATTTGACCAAATGAAAATAATGAATATTTAGAAGAGACAGAGAATGAAGAGAACAAATAGGATAAGCAGCCACCAGAGAATGTTACACTGTTGAACCTTAGCAATGTTTGCAGTGTTTTCTTTGAGCTGTGCATGTCCTTCATAATATTACATCTGAAAAACTTGGCCTCTGTCAGTGGAATGGCCCTTTCATCCTGTTTTGGAATGTTTTCTAAGGTGGTGAGCAATATTCCCTGTAAACTGTACAGCCACACAGCAATTGAGAAACCCCCACCCCACTTTTCTCCATCATCTTCCATCGTAAGATTTGTATTCTGGTTTGAATACACTGTGCACTCAACTCAGAAGTCTGTGAAGGGAGGGATTTAGTTGGCGATGAGCTCAAATTCTATTGTAATCCTTGAGCACAGTCTTCAGACTCAAGATGAAAGTGCTGTTAACTGAGGAAAACTGACACCTAAATAGACTTATATAACAAACAGGAAATATCATTTATTGCAAAGGAAGACAGAGTGAGAAGTTTCTGATCTACTGTATATACTTGTGTATAGGTCGATCTCATGTATAAGTAGACTCCTTATTTTGGCTAAAATCTGGTATTTTACATATACCTCATCTATAAGTTGACCCTAATTTTTCAGGGGTCTCTTGCTGACCATATATGCAGCCTTAAATGGCATGATTTGCACATCTTTGATTCAAGTGCAATACCTGCATCATCACATGTTACACGCACCAGTATATATTTGCACAGTGATTTTCAAATTGTTAAATTGAATGTTGATAACTATATATGCTGTATATATTTCTTTAGGTAATATTTACATACATACATGAGGGGCATGGATAGGACAAATAGACAAGGTCATTTCCCTGGGGTGGAGGAGTCCAGAACTAGAGGACAGAGGTTTAGAGTGAGAATGGAAAGACTTAAAAGAGACCAAAGGGGCAGCTTTTTTGCTCAGAGGGTGGTGCATGTATGGAATGAACTGCCAGAGGAAGTGGTGGAGGCTGGTACAATTGCAACATTTAAGAGGCATTTGGATGGGTGCATGAATAGGAAGGGTTTGGAGGGATATGGGCTGGGTGCTGGCAGCTGAATGGCTATATGAATAGGAAGGGTTTAGAGGGCCAAGTGCTGGCAAATGTGGCGAGATTGGGATATCTGGTTGGCATGGACATTTTGGACCAAAGGGTCCGTTTCCATGCTGTACATCTCTATGACTCTATATATTTGACCTGTGAATGCAAATGTCAACGACACCCTATGGCAGCCCTCGGCCTTGTCTTCCCGCAGTTGCCTCAGTTTCTTAGAAGTAGATGTCATGTACAGTTGTGCTTGAACTTATTGTAAAACTCCCCCAATTTTTTCTGAAAAAATGATGTCATGAAGAAACAGCACAGTTTAAACTAAAATTTATTGAAGGTGCAGAGAAGACCAACAATAGCATAGCAGCAAGAGAGTTCTGTTTCTAAAAAACTTGTTTGAGATTGGAGGAAAAAAGCCACACAGTTAAAGGCCATGCCAAACCAGCACTACGCAAACCGAGGAAAGCTGAACAAGTGACCACAACTAGAAGAAAAGATTGCTGACTGGGTAATTCAGTATCATCAGAACGGAAACATAATGACTCAACATCATATAAGAATATGTGCTAAAAACAAAGCAAAAAAAAATGCATTCAGTAACTTCAAAGCCAGTGACGGATGGTGCAGTGGCTTTATGAAAAGGTATGATTTAGTGCTTAGACAGAAAACCAAGATTGCCCAACGTCTACCAGCAGAACTTAATGACAAGTTAATTGCGTTCCATCACTTCGTAATCAGAAATCGGAAGAAAAATGAATACAGGCTCTCATACAATGGTAATATGGGTGAAGCTCATTGAAGTTTGATATGCCAGGGAGCAGATCTGTGGACAAGATTGGAGCAAAAACAATTTTGGTTAAGGCTACTGGCCATGAAAGAAGTCCCACTTTGGTACTTGGTTGTATGGCAGATGGAACAAAGTTAAAGCCTATGGTGATTTTTAAACAGAAACTTTGCCCAAACAGCAAATTCTGAAAGGCATTGCTGTCCTCCTCCTTGAAAAAGGGTGAATGGATGAAGGTGGCTGCAAGATTTGGATTAGGGAGGTCTGGAATATGGGACCAAGTGGACTCAGAAAAGAAAAATGCTTATTAGTTTGGGATATGTTCAGACCATACAGAGTGAAATGTGTTAGCAGTGAACTTCGAGCTAACAACACTGACATTGCAATGACTCCTGGAGAACTTACGAACATGGTGCAGCCACTGGATGTTAGCATCAATAAACTTTTTAAGGATTTAGTATGGAAGAAATGGGACACTTGGATGCAAGAAGGGGAGAAAGCTTCACAAAGGGTGGCAACATGCATGCTCCATTTCTTGCAGTTGTATGTGAGTGGATTGTTGAGCCTTGGAAGGAGATGAGAACTAAAATTATTGTGAAAGCCTTTAAAGATTGTAGAATTTCTAATGCTTGAGATTGTAAGGCGGATGTCTATTTATGATCAGATTGAAGTGATGACAAAGCAATTGATGATTCTCTTGAGAATGCAGATGAAGATGATCTATACGATGATATGCTTGACCCAGGTGACTGGAATGAGTTATTCAGTGGTGCAACTGATGAGGGCAGTGAATTTGAAGGATTCTAATGGACTTTTGCATGTACCAGTAACTTTTGTTTTAAGCAGCTATCCCATAATATTTGAGATATATGGTGAGAAGAGGGTTTTGCTGTGAATATCTGTTTTTTGATGTAAAATGTTTATCATATTATTAACAGTTTCATGTGAACATTTTTGAATAGAATACCATCAGTCCTTTTTTTTAAACTGCTCCTCTTGTTTTTATTTCATGAATTGTGTGTTATACAAATACCCCTGGTAGATGGCCTGACAACCTGCTGGTATGCCTATTACCTTTTGTATGTGTGTGTAAATCTACATGCACTTTTCAGTATTGGTAACTGCAATACGGTACAACATTGCTGTTCTACCGTAGTAGGCAGAATGGAGACAGTTATTTTATTGATAAATATTCAATAATGGCTGTAATTCTTTTTCCTTTCATTATTTATTATTTTATATAGAGATTTGGCTCTTGTTTGTCCATTTCTTGACTCATGCCAAGCATGAATTTCGTCCCCTTGAAATTAATTACTTGTGTATAAGCCAACCCCCTAATTTCAGCTTTAAAATGGTCTTCAAAACTCAACCTATACATGAGTATATACGGTAATCAAAATGAGGATGAGTATCATCTAAGGCAAAGGGATTTAACAGATGTGAAAAGTAGGTACGGGCATTTCATTTGGTCTAATGAAGGCAGCTTGTTGAGAAATTCAAAAATGGGTGATTTGCCATAGTAGTCAAGGGCAAAGTTTCAGAAGTGAAAACAATTGGCTGACCCAGTTGCCAGTGTTCCCATTTGTAGTTAAATTCTTCTTTAGAGGAATACGATTTTTAAAAAATCTTTTCTCATCTGACATATTTATTGTTAATGACATTTCTTCCTTCGGGGGTATAAAATGAGGTAATCTGGTGCAGGAGACAGTCTAGATTATAATCGAGAATTTCAGGCTTTTGTCTCCCAGTACTCCAGTACCAGCAATATGATTTTTTTCACACAAGACTGATCAGTTATATTGTGTTCCTTTTTGTTTCAGATTGAGTTTAAGTGACGACAGTGGAAGTGAAAGTAGCGAGAACTCCAATGTCAATACCCTGGACCAGCCTCAAAAACACATAGCTGCTAATAACAAGGTACTTCTCAACATGTCAGCTTTCTGTGCTGTACTATAGATATTTACGAGCATAGCTTTGGTTATTTAATTGTAGGCTTGTTGGAAAATGCACACAGGTAAATTGCTAAAGGATCTAAGAGCAAAGCCTCAGAAGTTCTCATGTTACCTAAGTGCTAGTGTTCCTGTTCTATTGTTTTAATCTTTTTAACCCTTGAATGACACATAAATAAACTTGTACATAGTATGTTTATGACATAAAAGCTGTTTCACAAATAAAATAAACAAAATAATAAATTAGAATGATATTAATAGATTAAGTGAATGGGCAATACTGTGGATAATGCATTTTAATGTGGGTAAATTATAGGTCTATTGCTTTGGAACAAACACATTTGGACACCAATAGTTTCTAAATGGTGAAAAACTTGAAACAATGGTGGGCCAGAGTGCTTTTGGAGTCCAATTACAGTTATAAGAAAGAACCATAAAGCTAATAGAATGCTGGTCTTTGACATACTTATCTAGTTTACTGTGATTCATATCAATATTTTAAAGACCATCTTTAGTTTTGAGAGAGGATTAAATTTGAACAGGTAAGATCATTAAAATGCTGTGCTTTAGATATTGCTAGAACACCTCAAGAAATGGCAGTTCATAGGTTGATCAATGTTTGTCTTTACTAATGTCAGAATAGAAAAGACAGTAAACAGCAGCTATGTTTGTACAGTGAGGAGATTGCAGAAATCATATCTGATGAGATTTGCCCAGCCTTCATCAGGATTTGAATTCTATATACTGACTTCAGGGTTAAGAACTTTGGTTTTCAACTTAAAGTTTAATTAATGTTGGTGTCTATTGGTCATCTCATTGAGCCTCCTTTGAGAAAGAGGAGTGTTCTGGCAGCCTTGGTTGGAATCCTGGAAAGCTCTGGAATTTTTCCAAAAGGTCCTTTTTATGGAGCGCCAGACACCTACATTGGGGGGTGTAAACCTGAGTTCAACAGCCAGAGAAAGAGAGTGTATGATGAGAGCTGAAAAGTAACTGGAGACCAAAGCAAAAAGGACTATCAGGAATCAATGCTATTTCTCAGGTGCAGGCTCTAAGCCAGTGAGCAGTGAAGCCTGTGCTTGAGTTTGAATTTCCCCAATCATGAGGTGCTTAAGAAGTCAGGGAAAACCCACTTATCTCGTGGCTAATGAGAGGACTGCAAGAAAGCTCACACTTCAAAGGGCAACAGCAGAATTGAGTTCCTGGAAACTGCAGCACTTTAATTTACTCCCAAGAACTGAAGGAATTCTCAGGGCCTGAAGAGTAACAAAAGATTTTCTGAAAGGAAGTCAAACTAAAATCAGGTTCATGTGGCGATTTCAGTTTTAAAATATATGTGATCACATTTATTGCTTTTATCCATGTTAAATATCAGTAACCTAAGATAGTGTTTAGATAGTAGTGTTTTCTCTTAAACATGAAATCTTGTTACTTTCTTCTTTCAGTGGATAACAGAAATTTCAACTTTATGTTCAGCAGTCTCTGACAGTATGATAACACTCATATTTTGAAGCTTAGAATACAGGAGGTAGAAGTTATCGACCACATCTGGAGTGTTGTGGATTGTTTTTTGGGCAGCGTGCCATTAGAGAAAGTGCAATATAGATTTACCAGAGTGAAACCTGGATTCCAAGGCTTAAGTTATAAAGAGAGATTATGTAACTAGGATTCTGCTTCCTGGAAGTTTAACAGATAAGGAGTGATTTCATCAAACGTTTTAAGACTTTTAAGGGCAACAGCCAGGGTAGATAGAAAGAGTATACGTCCAGTGTTTGAGAGGCTAAGACAATGGAGCATAGTCAAAAATTAGAGTTAAACAATATTCAATAAGAAATTAAATAAGCATTGATCTCATTTAATGTCAGAACAGGCTGGAGGAAGTAAATTCCGATGATACTGTTCCTGAATCGATTTATATTTTACAGTGATTGTTTAATCTATGGGAAAAAAGTATCATTTTTAATGAGTCCTGTGAACCCCGTTGATATAAACCAGTAGCATGTGCCAGTACTCTTACAAACACAGGCAGATTGCTTCAGACTGTTTCAAGCTGAGTGAGGACCAGCCACTTTGTTAGAGAAATAGAGAACCAAGCTTCCTTTCATTACTCTCTCACACTTCCAGGCAGCTAGTTAGCTGTTCTGAGTGGGCATGGATCAGGCAGGACATGTCTAAAGTTGATTTGTTTTCTAAGTATGGAATTAATGTATTTATATAACATATCAAATTTGCTGAGACTTTCAATCACATCTGCAGATTCATGCTTTTACCATTAGATGGAGCTTCCCAAGCTCTGCAGGCTGCAGATCCTTCTGCCTTTCTTTACCACTGTGTAGCTAGTTCTCATGATCTAGAATGCACTGCCTGAAAGGGTGGTGGAAGCAGATTAAACATTACCTTCCAAAGGGATTTAAAGTAGAAAGTTACAGGAAAGAACAAAGGAGTGGACCAATTAGATAGCTCTTTCAAAGAATCGTTGCAGGCCATTGTGCAAATTGACCTTGGTCTGTATTGCTAGTCTGGTGTGTGGTGATAATATCGAAATATAAAAATGATGTATGGTTTAAAGAGGAGACTGAATTACATTTTTGTACTTTGCTGTAATTCACTTCCTCCCTTAAATCCATTTTAGCTGAAGACTGGTCTTGGGTTTAACTCCCTACATACAGTATTATTGGAATCAACTAATATATGAGCAATCTTGTACACTTTATGTAAAAAATTTCAGTTTCAAAGTCTGTCATGCAGTTAGATAGGTTCCCTACTCTACACCACTGACTGTTTTGAAAAGTATAATTATCTGTGTATTTTCTTTTTATCGGGGCCAGTTAATTCTGCAGGGAACTATCCAACAGTATCTCTGTACTTCATAAGTTGTCTGCTGGGTATTGAAATTATGTGCTGGAACACTCTTTACTATGGAGAAAATCATTAATTGATTGTGTGAAAGGAGTTATAACAAAGTAACGACATCAAATGTGTTGGAACTGGAGCCAGAATCTGGAAGGCTGCATTTACATGACCTCTCACCATGCCTTATAAGTAGTTATGTTTAAATAAACCTGTTAATGTTCACTCACAAGACTGTAGCCTGTACCTTTCTGCAGTTGCAGCACCTGAAACATTGAAAGGAAATTAAGATGACTGATTGTCAGAACAAATTTTGAAGTGGCTTTTAAAGAGCCAAGCAGTCATGAAACAAGCAGCCTGTCAGATATGGAGAGGGAAGGTAATTGGAGCAGCAATGTTCAAACGGGATCCGTCTTCACTATAAGGGATACAAAAAAAATCTACTGCTACTTGTAAATCAGAGGGCTGAAGGCAAAGATGAACTTGGTGAAATTATAATCTCTGGGAAATTTATACTCAGCAAACCAGTGGAGCTGCAGGTTAATAGGTCTCTAGCTCATGATGGACTTCATCTTAGGGTCGTAAAAGAGGAGGCTATTGGGTAGTAGATGCATTGGTGTTCATTTTCCAAAATTTTTGGGAATTTGGAAGGTTTTATCAGATTGGAAGATGACAATATAAACCCTCCATCAAGATGCAAGGGAGACCAGAAACAGGAAACGTTGGACCAATTAGCTTGATGTCTGTCATTCACTAAGCAGATTATTACTGGGCACTTCAAGAATATTCTTGGGAAGAGTCAGTATGATTTTGTGAAAGGAAAATCCTGTTTAACCAATTTGTGGAATTCTTTGAAGGAGTAGCATGAATTTTAGGTAAAAGAGAATTCATTGATATCCTGTACTTGATTTTCCAGAAAGAATTTGAAAAATTTCTGCATAAAAGACTATTGCATCGAGTAGGAGATTGTGATGTAAGGGTTAACACATTATCATGTGCAGAAGATCGAGTGGCTGGTAGAAAACTAAGAGAAAGCATAATTGGTTCCTTATCAGAACAGCAGGATGTGACGAGTGGTATTCTGCAGAGAGTCTGTGCTGGGTACTTAACTTTGTATTATTTATATAAAGTACTGAGTTGAAAATAAAAGCATGAGGCTAAATTTATGGATGGCACAATAATACGTAGGAATTATGAAGATCACATAGCAAGGGTGCAGACTGATGGATTAAGAGATTGGGCAAAATCTGGCAGCTGGAGTAGAATGTGCAAAAATATGAAGTTTAGATTAGATTCCACACAGTATGGAAACAGGCCATTCGGCCCAAGAAGTCCACACCAACCTTCCAAAGAGTAACCAACCCAGACCCATTTCCCTCTGACGAATGCATCTAACACAATGGGCAGTTCTAGCATGGCCAATTCACTTGGCGTGTTCATCTTTGGACTATGGGAGGAAACCCATGCAGACATGGGGAAGATGTGCAAATGCCACACAGGCAATTGCCCAAGGCTGGAATCGAACCTGGGTCCTTGGAGCTGTGAGGCAGCAGTGCTAACCACTTAGCCACTGTGCCACCTTTGTTCACTTGAGTGTAAAAAATAAAGAAAATCATTTACGCAGAGAACGATTGACGAATTCTTAGGTGTATGTGATCTTGTGCAGATGCAGGTACAGTTGTAATTAAAAAAGCTACTGGATGTTATCCTTTATTTGGAGCGCATTTGAACATAAAAGTAAGGAGTTTGTCATAGAGTCATAGAGATGTACAGCATGGAAACAAACCCTTTGGTCCAACTCGTTCATGCTGACCAGATATCCCAACCCAATCTAGTCTCACCTGCCAGCACTCAGCCCATATCCCTCCAAACCCTTCGTATTCATATACCCATCTAAATGCCTTTTAAATGTTGCAATTGTAATAAATAGCTTTAAGTTAAGGGGTGATAGATATAGGATAGATGTCAGAGGTAGTTTCTTTACTCAGCGAGGAGTAAAGGTATGGAATGCTTTGCCTGCAATGGTAGTAGATTCGCCAACTTTAAGTGCATTTAAGTCGTCATTGGACAAACATATGGATGTACATGGAATAGTGTAGGTTAGATGGGCTTCAGATTGGTATGACTGGTCGGTGCAACATTGAGGGCTGAAGGGCCTGTACTGCACTGTGATGTTCTATGTTCTAGCCTCCACCACTTCTTCTGGCAGCTCATTGCATACACATACCACCCTTTGCGTGAAAAGGTTGCCTTTAGGTCTCTTTCATATCTTTCCCCTTTCACCCTAAACTTTGCCTTCTAGTTCTGGACTCCCCCACCCCAGGGAAAAGACTTTGTCTATTTATCCTATCCATGCCCCTCATAATTTGTAAACCTCTACAAGCTCACCCCTCAGCCACTGACGCTCCAGGGATAACAGCCCCACCCTATTTAACCTCTCCCTGTAGCTCAAATCATCCAACTGTGATAACATCCTTGTAAATCTTTTCTGAACCCTTTCAAGTTTCACAACATCTTTCCGATAGAAAGGAGACCAGAATTGCATGCAGTATTCCAACAGTACCATAACCAATGTCCTGTACAGCTGCAACATGACTTCCCAACTCCTGTACTCAATACTCTGACCAATACTCTGAAAGCATACCTTATTCACTATCCTATCTACTTGCAACTCCACTTTCAAGGAGTTATGAACTTGCACTCCAAGGTCTCTTTGTTCAGCAACACTCCCTAGGGCCTTTCCATTAAGTGTATAAGTCCTGCTAAGATTTGCTTTCCCAAAATGTAGCACCTCACATTTATCTGAATTAAACTCCTCAGCCCATTGGCCCATCTGATCAAGATCCCTTGAAGGTAACCTTCTTTGCTGTCCACTACACCAGCAATTTTGGTGTCATTTGCAAACTTACGAATTATACCTCTTATGCTCACATCCAAATCATTTATATAAATGCCGAAAAGAAGTGGACCCAGCACCGATCCTTGTGGCACTCCACTGGTCACAGGTCTCCAGTCTGAAAAACAGCCCTTCACCACCATCCTCTGTCTTCTACCTTTGAGCCAGTTCTGTACCCAAATGGCTAGTTGTCCCTGTATTCCATGAGATCTAACCTTGCTAACCAGGCTCCCATGGGAATCCTGGTGTAACGCCTTACTGAAGTCCACATAGATCACATCTACCACTCATCAATCCTCTTTGTTACTTCTTCAAAAAATTCAATCAATTTGTGAGACATGATTTCCCACGCACAAAGCCATGTTGACTATACCTAATCAGTCCTTGCCTATCAAAATACATGTACACCCTGTCCCTCAGGATTCCCTCCAACAACTTGCCCACCACCGACGTCAGGCTCACTGGTCTATAGTACCCTGGCTTGTCCTTACCACCTTTCTTAAACAGTGGCACCACGTTGGCCAACCTCCAGTCTTCTGGCACCTCATCTGTGACTATCAATGAGACAAATATTTCAGTAAGAGGCCCAGCAATTACTTCGCTAGCCTCCCACAGAGTTCTAGGGTACATCTGATCAGGTCCTGGGGATTTATCCACCTTTATGCGTGTCAAGACATCCAGCACTTCCTCCTTTATGGATATCTCTATCTACTACCGTTGCAGGCAAAGCATTCCATACCTTTACTACTCTCTGATTAAAGAAACTACCTCTGACATCTATCCTATATCTATCACCCCTCAATTTAAAGCTATTTATTACAATTGCAACATTTAAAAGGCATTTGGATGGGTATATGAATACGAAGGGTTTGGAGGGATATGGGCTGAGTATTGGCAGGTGAGACTAGATTGGGTTGGGATATCTGGTCAGCATGAACGAGTTGGACCGAAGGGTCTGTTTCCATGAAAAATATGGACATTTTTCAAGATGTCACCATCTATTTCCCTCCATTCTATATCCTCCATGTCCTTTTCCACAGTAAATACTGATGCAAAATACTCGTTTAGTATCTCCCACATTTTCTGCAGCTCCATACAAAGGCCGCCTTGCTGATCTTTAAGGGGCCTTATTCTCTCCCTTGTTACCCTTTTGTCCTTAATGTATTTGTAAAAACTCTTTGGATTCTCCTTAACTCTATTTGCCAAAGCTATCTCATATCCCCTTTTAGCCCTCCTGACTTCCCTCTAAAGTATACTCCTACTGCCTTTATACTCTTCTAAGGATTCACTTGATTTGTCCTGTTTGTACCTGATATATGTTTCCTTCTTTTTTTTAAATCAAGCCCTCAATTCCTTTAGTCATCCAGCATTCCCTATACCTATCAGCCTTACCTTACACTCTAACAGGAATATACTCGTTATCTCATTTCTGAAGGCTTCCCATTTTCCAGCCGTCCCTTTACCTGCGAACATCTACCCCTAATCAGCTTTCGAAAGTTCTTGCCTAATACTGTCAAAACTGGCCTTTCTCCAATTTAGAACTTCAACTTTTAGATCTGGTCTATCCTTTTCCATCACTTTTTTAAAACAAGTAGAATTATGGTGGCTGGCCCCAAAGTGCTCCCCCACTGACATCTCAGTCACTTGCCCTGCCTTGTTTCCCAAGAGTAGGTCAGGTTTTGCACTTTCTCTTGTAGGTACCTACAGAGGTAGTTTGCTGTCTTCTTACCTGAACTGAAAGATTGTCTTATGAGGAAAAGTTAGACAGGCTGGGCTTGTTTTCACTTCAGTATAGAAGAGAAAGGGGTGATTTGATTGAAGTTTATATAAGACTCTGAATGGTGTTGTCAAGGTGGATGTTGAAAGAATGTTTCCTGTCGCAGGTAAGTCCAATACTAGGTGCCATGGTTTTGAAATTAAGGGTGATCTTATTAGGTCAGAGCTTAGAGGAATTTGTTTTTGAGGATCATACAACTTTGGAACTTCTTGCTTCTGAAGGTAGTTGAGACAGGGTTATTTAATGTTTTAAAGATGACTATGGATAGATTCTTGTTTGCAAAACAGTCAAAGATTATTGGGATAAATGGGAATATGGTGCTTAGGCACAGCAGCCATAATCTTGTTGAATGGTGGAGCAGGCTTGGAGGTCCAAATGGCCTACTTGCTTAACAGTTCTCTAACATCTTCTGGCTGAGCCTTCCATTATTATTTTTGAGATGGAAATAAAGGAAAATTGGTTTCAATCCTGAGTATCACATAATATAGGACCAAATGACCATAGATCATAAGAAATAGGAACAGGAATAGGCCACTCGGCCCCTCAAGCCTGCTCTGGCATTCAGTAGGATCTAGGCTGATCTGATTTCCTTGTGTCCACTTTTCTATGTTCTCCCCATAATTGTTGATCAAGAATCTACTATCTCAACCTTTAATGCACACAAGGACTCTGCTCCCCACAGCTCACTGCGCAAGGAGTTCCAAAGACACTCAGTCCTTCTGAGAGAAAAAAAAATCCTCCTTATCTCATTCTTAAATTGGCACCCCTTTATCCTGAGATTATGCACCCTGATGCTAGACTCTCCCATGAAGGGAAGCATCTTTTCAGCATTTAACCTGTCAAGCGCTTTAAGAATCCTGTGTGTTGCAATGAGATTGTCTCTTATTCTTTTAAACTCCAGCATGTGGTGCCCCAGCCTATTTAGCTTTTGCTCGTAAGACAGTCTGTCTACACACAGAATTTTCCTCATTAACCTTTTCTTAACTGCCTGCAGTGAAAATATATTTTTCCTTAAGGAGATCAAAACTGCTCAGAGTACTATAAATGTGGTCCCTCTGGCACCTTGTAAAGATTTCTTCACTTTCATTTGTATGTGGGGCATGGGTGTTGCTGGCTGGGCCAGCATTTATTGTCCATTCCGAGTTGCCTCTGAGAAGGTGTTGGTGAGCTGTCTACTTTAACTGCTGCTGTTCATGTGCTGTAGGTAAACCCACAATGCTGTCAGAAAGGGAATTCCATCAGACAATGGAACATTCACACCAACTGGGGCTGAAACTGGATTATGAAATAATTCACATCTTCAGCTTGTATATGACATGCCTTTCTCAGATCTCCACTGGTCTTTCTCAGACATGGTCTTTCTCGCCAGTACATTTCCTTCCTCCGATTATGAACTTTTCTATCTTGGACTCGGAAGGTTGTGAACCTAAGCTTCACTTGAGCAAGAATTTAGTCAGACAGTTCACAACAGTGCTGAGGGAATGCTGGACTGGCATGAGTGATGATTTTGGATGAGGTTTTAAACCAAGGGCCAAATCAAGCATCATCATGACACATATATCTGCAATACCAATGAAAGAAGTACAGGGATTTGCTTTGATTTCTGGGCCAGCAGTCTTCACCAAAATAATGAAAAAACAAACGTTTACCAGTTGGCCTCATCACTTTTAAGGAGGTGGTGATGTAGTGATATTGTCACTAGGCGAGTAATCCAGAGCACCAGGTCCACGTTCTGGGAACATGCATTGAATTCCAACATTTGAATTCAGTAAAAATCTGAATACTACTTTTCTGTAAATTATTTCTATCCCTTTGAATTGGCAGGAAATCAGCAGTGTTTACCAGTAGGGATGCTCATAACCTTGATAGCCAACTTTAGAGGCATTGATTTAGCATAGAATCTCCCTGCTCCATTTTTCTTAATTGCTGAGCATCTATGATGAAAGTATGTTGTCATGATAGAACCACTGGATTGGGGCTGTCGAAGGTCATGTACTTCTCTGTAAAAGAGAAGGAATCAGCATAGGGCAATCTTGTATCCTTTGGAGGCTGTTCAACAGTAGCAGAGCTTAACAAACCAAAGTAGATCAGTTCCTAAGTTGAAGCCGTAATCAGATCAGCCATGATCTTGTTAAAAGATGAAGCAGGACCAAGAGGCTGATTGACTCTTCTGCTTCTGCATCCTATTTGTTTTGTCTATCCATTGAGCCAGTTGTCCTCTTTGCTTTTAACTGCAGATGTAATGGTGCACTGAAATAAAATGAAATACTTTAAAATTGAGGAACTATGCAGATAACCAATATGTAAAAATATATTTGAGAAATGGAAGTGAATATTGTTCTGTAAATACTTGCTATAGAAAAAGAATCCCTTTAGAACAGCTAATTGACTTATGAATATTTATATTCATCTCTATTACAGACATCTGGCAGAAAAAGTCCTGAAAACTGTGAAAAACCTGAAAAGCTATTTAAAAAAGGATTGCAAGACAAGGTAAACAATTTTCAAGGAATTTCATTGATAATTAGTCATAACCTTCTGCAGTAGCTTTGTATAAAATGTTTTGTTTTATTTTTATTCCAATATTGTCAGACTTGATTGCAGGTGCTTTTTAATGATACTACCATCTATGCAAATTTTAGTTACAGTTTATTTAATGAATGATATCCGTACCGAGTGTGGACATAAAGTAACAAAGACTTGTGTGGTGCATTTTCAGAATGAATTTGATGTTGAATTAATTAGGAAGGACGTTCCTGGCTATTCATGGCTTCCCCCTGTTGTTGGAGGTCCGGGGGCACAATTTAAAAATGAGGGGCATGCCATTATCCTCCAAGAGGAGCAGAAGGACTTTTATGTAAAGGGTGATGAATCTTTGGAATTCTGTACCCCAGAGAGCTGTGGAAGCTCAGGTTTTGGGTGTTTAGAGTAAAGATTGAACAATTTTCAATTATCAGTAGGCATGAAAGATTATGGGGGATAGTGTGGGTAAAAGATAAGGGAGTATTTGATCAGTCACAATTGTGTTGAATGGAGGAGCAAGTTTGATTTGGTGAATGCCTGCTTCTGTTCCTATCCTAGTCCTAGCCTTGTTGTAGCTCGAGAGAGCTGTCTCCTCTGTGCCACTTCTCTTTAATGAATCCAATCATGTGACTGGATATCTGAACTGGCCAAAGTTAATGGGAGTGACACATTCCGCAAAAATGGCCCAAGGCAAGAAAATAATGGAAAGCTGATTCCTTATTGGTTCAGAACACTTCAGCTGTTAGATGCCTATATTCCAATATCTTTTATGTAATGTAGGCAGATTAGGAGTTTTAGGAACCTGTCATGCTCAAGTGACTGTCTTAAAGGGAATTAATGTGTTTTATTAATTGCATTTGCAAGGATATTATGTATGAATGTAAATGTGTTTTTATTTATTTTCTTTTTCCAATAATCGGCTTCCTTAGTTTTGTTTTGTGCAACTGTTTTATGAGCAGTATTATAAGAACTGGTGACAATATAACTTGCTTTGAGGTTTCCAAGAGCCCAAATTATTGCTGTTGAGGATTAATTCAAGAAGGGCACCAAAAACTGGTGCAGTGATACTGGAGGCATTTTTTCTTGCACATCAGTACCCCCAAAATTCATCATATTTACCAGCCCTTCACAAAACTGGACATTCTGACTTCAGAACATAGACTGTCATGGAGCTGCATCATCGCAGCGCAATCTAACTGGAGTAGGGACAGCCCTAGCTGCTGTAGCAATGGCAGAGTCTGCCTAGTGAGAGTTACAGTTTTTTACCTGGCGTCAGAGAAGAGGATATTAGGAGAGGAACACAGGAGAGGTTTTCAGGAGAAATTTGTGGAGAAGAGAAAAGTGGAGAAGCAGGAGTGTTCTCCCACATCCTGCCAAGGTAAAAACTCTAATATTCACTTTCCTTTCTGCAGTCATATACAGAAGAGTTGGTAGATCTGCATCGCAGGTTGATGGCATTACGAGAACGCAATGTGTTACAACAGGTAAATTATAAATGCACCCTTGGAAAGCGCATACCAACTTTTTTTTAACTTGATAGTATTGCTCCTTTAAGTGCTCAGGTGATTTTAATTAAAATCACAATATGTGTCGAATAATGTTAATATCTGGTTGCATGCTCTTTAAGCAAAATTAATTTTTTTTTCCCCTTCTGCATAGGTACCAGTTGAGTAATCTAAATTTGTGATTTGGCTCCCCATTAAAGCATTTGCAATCTTGGCAAGCTTTAAACACTTTTTTCATACTTTTGAATCTATTTTATGGATCTGTCTTTGATTTGATTTTTACCAGGCTGATTCCATGTGGGGAAATATGATCGAGTCATTATGGAATAGAAGGAGTCCATGCTGGCTTCCTGTGAAGCAGCAGTCAGTTCCATTTCCTGCTTTATCCCTGGAACCCTTCTCGTTTATTTTCCTCAGCTGCCCAACTGGTTTCCTCATTGAAATTATTGTTCTTCTTTGCTTCCATCTCCCTCATGAATGTGTGCATATATGGTAGTCTCTCAGAACCAGGATGCTTTAAAATGTAGGAGCAGAAGTAGTCCATTCAGCCCATCAAATCTGCTGTGCTATTCAGTGAGATCATGGCTGATCTTATAACACTCAACTCCATTTTCTACGTTTTCCCTTAAACTCTTGGGTCCCTTTCTGATCAAAAATCTGTACACCCCAGCCTTGAATTTACTTAAATGACTCAGCCTTGAAAGCCCTATACATCAAATAATTCCATAGATTCACTAGCCTCTGAAAGAAGAAATTCCCCCTCAAATCTGTCTTAAATCTGTGACCCTTTATTCTGAGGTCATGCCGTGAGGTCCTTGACTCGCACCCACAAGGGGAAGCAACCTCTCCACATCTACCCTGTTAAATTCCCTACGAATCTTGTTTATTTCGATAGGGTCACCTCTCATTCTTCTAAAATCCAATGAGAACAGATCTAACCTACTCAACCTCTCCTCATAAAACAGTCTGGCCTCCCAATTTCAGCCATGTGAACTTTCTGTGGCTCTAATGTTAGTAAATGTTTCCTTAGGTAAGGGGCCCAAAACTGATCAAAGTACTCCAGCTGTAGTCCGAATAGTACCTTGAATAATTTTAGCCAGATCTCTCTACTTTTACACATCATTCACTTTGGAATGCAGGCTGCCATTTTACTTGCCTTCACTATTAGCCACTAAAATTAGGTGCCAACACATGTCAAAAGCCTTCACTTGAGTTTTTATCTTGGGAATCTTGTTGTTTTGCTGCAATCACTTGCTCTGGTTTTGTTGACTGATAATTAGCATGTTTAGCTGTGTGACGATAAAGTTTCCATGGCCACCAAATCCTGAAGTGGGTCTTGATCCCAGTGCTTTTGGCCCACAGGTAAATACACTAACGCTGCTACAAGATCTCCTCACAACCCTGTCTGCTCTGATTTTCCAGATTTATCGCTTTAAAAAATTCTTTCTCATATCCCACCTACTTCTCTTATGCAAATCCTTAAGTCTGTGTCTCCTGGTCCTTGTACCATGTAAAGAAAATCAGATACATGGAGTAGTGACCTCAAATGTAACCACTCATATATAATTAAAACTCCTCCAGCAAACTTTTAAAAGTGTAACATCTAAAATTAGACATCCAGTTGACTTCAGCTAAAAGAATCAAAGGTCTTGTGACCTACTGATAATGTCCCAACCTCTGGGATAGAAAGTCTGGATTCAAGTCCCACCTGCCCTAGAGGAGATTTTAAAAAATGAACAAATTCAGTTTGGTTCTGTAGGAAACTACCAATGCATACTGAAACAGCAGAATAAACAGCAGAAAACTATATGATTAATTCACTCATTGTTTCTTAGCTGTTGACAAATTAGAGTTGGCAAGTAACAGGAAATAACCAATCCATTGCTGCAACGTTTCAGTGGTTTGTTTGACTTGCCATCATGAAATCTTTGTCCAACTGAAAATCCATCTGCAGAAGTAATGCTTGTAGCATGCAAAAAGTAAACAATTTTGATTAAAGTGCTTAATTTTAACCCTCAGATTTGCCTGCAAGGTGTTACACATTTACAGAAAATGTTTGCTCAGAGAGTTGAACCACTGAGTAGGCAGTTTGGAGTCCTTTGCAATTCAATTAACATGAGTGTCGTACTTGGAAATGGATGCCATCAATCTGCACTGTCCAAATTTCTGCTTCTGTTCTTACTCAGAGTATGTGGTTCTCAGCCATATGGCGACATAATTAACTTTATACTGTCCTGTTTCAGCATTTCTGCAGCAGTTGTAACTTTAAATATAAATCTGAAGTTGCAGGACTTTAAATAGATTTGGTTCTTTTCCACATTTATCCTGTTACTATTTTCACATTTTCCTCTTTCTGTCTCTCGCTTTCACCTGGTACTATCAAAATTTGAACTCCTTACCGCATGACTTGATTTCTGAATATATTTCTATTAGGCCTCAGTCTTCAAGAAATTACAAATTATTCAAAGTGCTGCAGCAGCTTCCCACTTTCCAAGCCACAGTGCACTTAAGTTTCCTGGAATTGAGAAGTGAGAATTTAACCTCAATATAATTTTGTGTTTCACCAAGCATGACATCAAGGAGCCCCCTATCAAAACTGGACCTAAGGGGAAGGCACTCTACTGATTGGAGTCATATCTAGCACAAAGGAAGAAGGTAGTGGTTATAGGTGCTCAGTCACCTCAGTCCAGGATACCTCTGCAGTTCCTCAGGGTAGTGTTCTAGACCCAACCATCTTCAGCAGTTTCAATAATGACCTTGTTTTCAATCACAAGGCCAAAATATGAATATTCACTGATGACTGCACAATATTCAGAGCTAGTCATGATTCAGGCTTGGGCCACTAGGTGTTAAGTAATATTTGTGCCAGACAGGTGCCAGATAATGACCGTCTCAAAGAAGAGAGAATCCAGTTGTTTGCCTGGGCATTACCATTGTTCAGTACTCCACTTGTAACATTTTGGAGCTTACCATTGACTAGAAACTGAACAGGAACAGCCATATAAATGCAAGAGCAGGGTCAGAGGCTACCAATTCTGCAGTGACTAACTTAACTTCTGATCCCTCAGAGCACATCCACCATTTACAAGGCACAAGTGAGGTGTGTGCTGGAATACTCTCCACTTGCCTGAATGGGCACAGCTCCAATAATACTCAGATGCTTAACACCATCTAGGGTTAAGAATGATTGACATTCTATCTGAAACCTTGGAAATTCACTCGCTTGACCAACAACACATAGTGACAGCAGTGAGCACCATCTACAGGACTCACTGAGGGACTTCCCAAACCTGCAACCTCAAGTACTTCTTAGGACTATGGCAGTGGATACAATAGGAATATAAAAATCTGCAAGTTCTCCTTCAAGCCACACATCATCCTGACTTGGACGATATTGCCATTCATTTGCTATTGCTGGGTTGAAATCCTGGAACTCCCTTCCTGACAACGCTGTAGATATATCTGCAGCACCTGGACTGCAGCAGTTCAAGAAGACAGTTCACCATTGTCCTCTTAAGGGCAGTTAAGGACAGGCCATAAATATTGATCATCATGTGAATGAATGGAGTCAATTTGAAATCATCATGGGGTGGTCTCAACCGTGGCTCATTGGTAGAGCTTTCATCTCTGAGTCAAATGGATTGGAGGTTCAAACATAAAATCAAGACTGCCACTTTGTTGAGAGCGTACTACGTTTTGGATATTGGTGGTAAAATAAGGTTCTAACTACTCCAAAGCTTAAATGACATTATTCAAAAACTAAGTAAATATCTGGAACAGCATTTGTCTCTAATATGCATTATAATGCAGATTATCTGGTCATCGTCTCTTTGCTGGATATGGGGCTTGTTAAAGTTGGCTACCATGTTTTCCTACGTTACAATAGTACTTAATTTTTAAAAAAAATTAATTAATAAGATGCGGACATTGCTGGCTGGGTCAGTACTTCTTGTCTGTCAGCTAATAACCAATCATATTGCTGTGGGTCTGTTCACATATAGGTCAGACCAGATAGATAGCAGATTTTCTTTCCTTAATGGACGTTAAAGAATCAGATGGGTTTTTACAACAATCATTACATGTTTGGCATGAGGCTAGCTTTTAATTCCAGAGTTCACGGAATTCAGTCTTACCATCTGGTGTGGTGGGTTTTGAAGCCTTGTCAGAAGATTAGACTGGGTTTCTGGATTACTAGTCCAATGATATTGCTGTTACGCTACTGTCACCCCTTATTATATGTAAAGCTGCTAAAATGTACCAAAGTCATGAAAAGGACAATATAAATCAAGTTATTTCTAACAGTGAAAAGCAAATTGGTTCCTGTTGAAGTTAAACTTTTGCATGGTTCTCCTTTTCTCGTCAACTCCTCTTAAGTCAATATCTTATTGCACAGTAAATAGAAAATGTGTTTTAAATTAATGATTTTGAATGGATGGGAGAGTTTAGTAGCTGTTACTGAAACTGGGGAGTAAATTTTGTAAATGAAAAATACATTACTTAAATATACAAGTGTGTGGTACTGAAGCATTTATCCAATTGAAGTTATACATTAATTTGTTTCACAATCAACCAATATTACTATTCTTCCCACAGAATGAAATAATCTCTTTGTGGTTAAACATTACTATCAGCACCAAGTACTGTGCTGCATTTTTGCTATATTGTCCATTGTGTACCTTCCATGATTTTCCATCAAAATTGACTTGGGTAAGAATCTAAAGATTTGATCAGAATTTCTGAGCCTGGTTTCAAGTGATCTTTGTTTTCCTTCTACAGATTGTAAACCTGATTGAAGAAACAGGACATTTCAATGTTACAAACACAACCTTTGACTTTGACCTTTTCTCACTGGATGAAACCACCGTCCGTAAGCTACAGAGTTACTTAGAGGCTACAGCCACATGACAAGACTTGGGCTTTTGATGCAGACTGTAGTATTTTTAAATAAAACTAAGACATTGGACTTCAATCCCTGTATGATGGAAGGCACAACCTAGAAGATGAGTGGCAATGTTACTGAATATTGATACTTTGTCTCAAAACTGAGGCCCAACTTAAAACCATCACTGCGTGGGATTAAGAAAGTCATTGTCAAAGCGTAAATTTTCTCACCATTTCTCAATTCCCGAAAGCATAGCTATTCTACTAGGTCAGGAGCAAAGAAAAAGGAAGAATAGTGAGTGACTTTCTCCTCCAAGAGGTGCTCACCTCTACATGCTACCAGAGGAACAAGGAAGAAGTGTTTTTAAAGAAATATTTGATGGGACTTTTGTTTTAGTTTTTAGTGAACGTGTGAAATTTTACCTGAAGACAATAGAATTAATGTATATATTCTGCAAGAACAAATGAGCTACATCCCTGATGTGAACCGAAGAATTCTGTGGTTTCTAATAAAATGCCAAATGATACAATTTTACTGTGGAAATAAAATTCTGTAAAGTGCTAGGCACATTACTGAACTTGGTTTCACTAATGTGGTCTCAGAATCCAGTACAGATCTATTGCATTGTATATTATCTAAAGAATATATATTTTTGAACCCTTTGAGTACTGACTATCCTTTCCACTTCCATAATATGTGCACATTTTTAACACATTTATTTTAAATAATACCTAATTAAGCAATTTTTTAAACTTGCTACGCAGAAAGGCACCAAAATTAAAAGAATTTTACAACGCAAGAGACCATTTGTCCTACCCCTCCTCGACCTAGCCTGTAAAGACATTTCATTCATCTGCTATTAAACCATACCATCCTTTTTCCTTTAGGTTACAGGTCTATTTCCCTGCCACAATCTGTTAATTCTTATTTGCCTAACATTTGTCAACAAGCTCATGTGGAATCTTATTGTTGTCTTTTGCTGATCCATAAACACTCCATCTGCATTTTGTTTCACTACAATTTTTCCTCTAAAGAACTGTTAACCATGCATTTCCTTTTGCAGACACTAAGTGAGGCGATCGGTAAATCTGTCATAGTAGAATGTTGAAAAGAGATATCAATAAAAGTGCAAATTTAGAGTTCAATGTGGGAACGTTTGATATCATCCATTTTGAACCTAAGAATTCTGTAAATGTTGTGAATCCATGACTGATGGATGTAAAGGAATCCCAATATCAAAATCTTTACAAGCTAAGGGACAAGTATATTTAAAAAATCTATTCAATAGGCCAAGGAAATAGGAGCTGCAACAGAAAGGAAAGTTGCACTAAAACTGTAGAAAGCTCTGGTATGACCCCATCTGAAGTATTGAATTCAGTTCTTGACACTGTGTCTCAGGATGGCTACATTGTCACACAGGGGCTGTGGCACAGTGTGCCATCAGCATTTTTCAGCTTGTTGGTAAGGTGGCCAGCATGTAGCCTGTCCTGGAAGGTGAATATTGTAGCAGGTTGCAGAATAGCCAGAAAAAGCCAAGATAAATGTTACATTTGAACTTTTCAATGGTATCTCTAAACCTGGAGGAGTGCCTATGTATTTACTGGAGAGTAGTTGTCAGCTTCTAGTTTGAACCCCATTTCTCATTTGGATCACCACTTGTACCAAAAATAGCAACGTTGTCATTCACTTGTTTTTGTTTTTTTAACGGCAAGCAAAAGTCCTTCACAAGCTGATGTTGTACCATAACTAACGCATGGTTCGATAAAATTTGTAGGTCATCCTTCCAATTGCCAGAGTAGTGCCCTGCCCATTTTTTGAAAAATTGAAGTTCAAAAGCTACCCAAGACTAATCGTTATTAGTGTTCCAGTACAGAAGAGGACTGTCTTTTATAATGTAGCGTTGTCCTAAATATTCTAATAAAAAAGGGTTGGAATAACCACCACCAGTGGAATCGCATCATCAGAAGTAGATTCCATGGTATTATTTCAAATCGTGTCAGTATTGCTATAGATAAAGCATAGCAATTTCTGGAGCTGGACAGGGCATACTGCATTTACAAAGGGGTTTCAATTCTTTTCAGCAATGTTTTGAAATTCTAATCCAAAGCCTTACACAATGGGAATAATCAGGATAACATCTCCAGACAAGTCATACCTTTATACTGAAAAAGGACGTTAGCACATCTTGCACCATTCGGTATCTCGTGTTAGCCCTTTTGAAGCCTGAGTAAATGCTACATTACCCAAATCAGAGGCTGCAGTGAGAATGAAATATCATTTGGGCTTCTGAATGGCCTTGCCTTTGAAGGGCATACGGGCTATAGGGATGATGGGATTGGTGGGGAGGGTAGTGCAAGAAGATTACTGCTAATATTTTTTGTATCTAGGCTGACAAGAGTCACAGAAATTCCATGCCATTATTCCAGTGCACTGGATGGATGGGAGGCTGAAGGTTGTGTCCTGTACTGAAATCATCAGACTTCCTCTTGTATTGAAGCCGAATCCTCTCTTGGGATCTGGTAAGATAATGGAGTTGTAAGCACTGGGTCCATTCAGAGACAGATCAAAGCACTATTTTGTTGGGATTGCTGAAATTACATTGGAAACTTTTATAAACTGTTGTTACATGTAACTGTACTGAGGCTATTGATACTATTTTCTCTTGTACTACATGGTTCAGTTTTTTTTGTTAATAAGTAGTGATTTGGTTGTACAAGACCTCAGTATTGCTAAAAGTAGTCATTTTATTGAAGCATTTTATCTGCAAAGGCCTGCAAGATGATGATCTTTTAACAAAATGTCTTTTTTCAGCAATACTCTTTTTTTGTACTTGTACTGGTTAACAGATATTGCTGTAAAGCAGTGCAACTGGGTAAAATATGGAGTGGTAATTTCTATCCCAAACTCAGACTGTTACCAAGTTTTTGAGTAAAGAGGTGTTCAGGAATTTTCTCAATTGTAATTGCTACTGCTTGAAACAACTGTAGACCCCTTCCTTTTCTATTTTGTGTTTTTCTGGTTAAGATCACTTCTAGTCTAATATGAATGGGCCTTTTATTTTTCTGCTTGTCAAAAGAAGTCACTGAAAATCTAACAGGAATGTAAAAATGATTTTTTAAAAAAAATCCACAAATAGGACCCTTTATCATTATCATCCTGAAAAAATCTCTGGTTTCACAATTTTATTTGCATCACAATGCAATGAAGTACACAATCGTTCAACGTTGCATATTACATGTTCATGCAAAATTTACAGTCTGCAGCAATGGAATAAAACATTACAGTATCTGTATTTACATTGAATACAGTCTGGGTGTTATCATTCATAGTAAATAGCAGTAATTACACTTTCAGGATTTTTAACATAGCAATTGGTTGCAAATATATTAAGACGTTGGGTAAACAACCAGTGACACAAAAACAATGAAATACTCCTTCAAATGATAATGCAGAAGAAATGTCAATTGGGCAATGTTTTCACACTTCAGCTGATACGTCGCCATTTTGAATATTGCATTGGGATTGTGTTCAGTTTATAAACTAGCAGCTTGCATACATTGGATGTGGTACATTAATATTAAGACAATAATACCTTTCTCACCAATAGGTAAAATAACAGGAAGGTAAGTCAAAATTGTTCATTTCACAATTCAGTAAGAAAAGCATAACAGCGTGTAGAACAACTGCTAGTCAAACTGCTGTATAGATCATTCTTAGACTATTAAAGGTGCCAGTTTCACTGTTTTTATAGCCTAATCAAGTTACTGCCAAAATGCTATTCCCTACAGCCAAAGAAACTTAGGATTGCTAAAGGGTTACATTTTCTCTGGTTAATACCAATCCCCTTCACAAGTTAGTTCTCAAAAATTCAAAACTGGTTGAATTCATACTTAAAATATTATAAGTGTTGCAAATAAACATGTACAATAATTAAGGTATTGAAAATTTAGCCCCAGCATTACATTTTTAGGCACTTTTCACATGTGGTATTTTAGAAATTACAGCATCCGAGTTCTTTGTAGTCCAAAGCACTTAATAGCTGCAGTTGAACAGCTAACACCAGACATCAACGGTAACCTACTCTCCATGCCTTTGTTACCTCTCAGTAATCTATTCCAATGCATTCCTGGCCAGTTTTCCACCATCTCCCTTTTAGGATATTATGGGAGTTAAATATTGCTCAGTCTATCACAGGCTTTGACCACAATGTTTCAAATTCTCTTCGATGTGCATATTAAAGTGCTGGAGAGCAGTATCATTGGTGATGAGAAGAATAAATCAAAAACTATAAACATGTAAGACAGTGGATAAAGCTTCTGAAAATCAAAACTTGGGATAAAGTTAGTGGTGAAAAAGACATGGATTGAGTCAATGGTAACCAACACTAATTGTAAGAGGAATATATACCTGACAAATTAAAGTAAAAATTAAGGCATATTGTCTTTGAGATAGCTCAACTTGGTTGACTGGTTTGCCATGTAGAGTGATGCCAGAGATTACCATGAAAGATCTCTTTTCAACCTCTCCCTTCAGCTAAGACATGGTGACACCTGGGTTAAATCACAACTAGTTATGTCTCTCTGATGGGAGTGCAGTCCTATGGGATGGCAGATCTATGGTAACTTTACTGGAGGCGATGTATCAGTACAATAGAAACCAAAAACTTGTGCTGGTTGGAGAAGTGAAACAAATTGAGCAGTGATATTTCAGTTTTGGGTAGTGATGTGAGAGAGATCTGGACCTAGGTATAGAGGATACAAAATTTAGACACAGCATTAAAATAGGATTTAACAACAAAAGTGGTCGTGAACAACTTCAGGAGGCTGTAGATAAATCAGACAGAAAGACTTCAGATTAAAGTTGAAGTGGAGAAATATAAGGTTATTCAAATTTCAGGAACACAGTTCTGCCTATTCAAAGAGATCAAGTTACATCTAACTGTAAAGATCCCTGGACAAAGGGCTTTAGGTTTCAGAATTACAAAAGCAGAAAAAAATGAAAAAAAAAATCTATATAAATCTTTGGCACCTTTCTTCCAGAATAAATAAAATGAAAAAAGAAAGGTTTTGGTTATGAGCAGAACCAGATGACACCATGGTTCTTACTACTGTAGAATCACTAACATTTCTGTTCTAATGGTTGTTTAACATAAATTTAAAAAGACACACAAAAAAAAGGATGTATTTTTATTATACAGAGGATGGTTAAATCAGAGTACCCGAGCAGAACCATGGTGAAAGGAGAATCCATTAGCTATTCATCCCCTTTGAAAAAAGTTGAGTAAAAAAAAGATAAGACTCTTTCAGATAGCTAGCATTTACATGAGTGACCAAATACTCCTGTGCTGTAAAAGTCAATAATTTGATGATTCTACAAAATTTAAAGCACTGCCACACTAAAAAGTGGCTTTTCATGTATAAAAACAGAACTTTTTTTTATTATTTGGCTTGTCCAAATGGGGCTGTACAATTCCTCTACAAAATGTACATTGGAAACAAAAATATATTTCATGACAGTTAAACTTCAAGAACAATAAATAGTCATAAAAACAAAGAAATAGGTCACTTAAATAATTTTTGGGGATGCTGTACAAAAATTAAAGAAATAGAAATGTTGGAATAATAATCTTTACACACATGGTTGATCAAAACATAAAATGTTATCACTTCTTTGGAGACTGTAATCGTGTATAGCAGAATATCTGCCATTTGTCACGGATTTTGTAAACAACGTTTTGTTCTGTAACCAAGAGATATTATAAACAGAATTGTTGCTGCCGGCCCTTCGTGTTTACTAAAGTTTGGTATATTTCCATGTTAAGGAAGTCAAATGCTAAAAGTTGGTTTCATTATGTATATGCACATACATACAAGTATGGGAAAATAACTTTTCAAATGAGCATATTTGCAATGCTAGCACAATACCTGTACTAAGCATTTTAATGTAAAAAGCACATCTTCCCTCAATTTGTTTTAGCAATCCCAATTCCTGAAAAGTACAGATGCAATACAATTAATTTCTTCATTGTGGCAACAATTGTGAAACATGAACATTTATTTGAAACTATATAGAAATGCCAAAGTTGATGATAACATTGCAAAACCAAAAATATAAACAAACAATCTACAAATCCAGCTGGTGTTTCACTGCTGTAAGTAACAACCAAGTCTATTTTGCTGTAAGCGGATTATCTGGAGTGATTGGGGTTATTGCATCCTTGTACAGATCATCAATTTGGTCACTGTACATCTTCAGCACAACAGGCCTTTTCAGTTTCATTGTCGGACCTGTGAATAACAAAGGGCAATACAACAAAAATGAAACTTATCAAAAAGTTGCAATACAAGATTTTAAAAATAACTTTTCAACCTTGTTTCAAAATCATTTTGAATGTTATGCTCCTAGTTTTTAAAAAAGAGCAAACTACTTCTATTTTGCACTTCCCTGACATAGGAATCTTGCTGCTTATGTTTTAACATAGAGAGAAAAGCACTACTATTACATAGTAAAACGCATCAAAAAACCAGCTTGCTTAGCCCCTTATTCACTGTATGGTTTGCCTTGCCCTGCTTTGGAATGATAAAATTGCACTACAACTTGTGCAGTTCTATCCAAGCTATAGATTTATTCCTTACCTAATTCTCCTCCTGGAATGGAGAAGTCCTTTTCTAAAAGAAGCCACTTCTGAATTCGCTGTGCATTCGATGTAGCCTTTTCATTCACCTGGTTGATGCATTCTTGTATGGCACCATATATGTAAACATCTTTGCTGGCTAAGATTTCTGATGCCTTTGTGGCATTGCTGCCTATCCTTTGGCAAAACTGAATTGCTGCTTCTGATAGATCATCCTGTGGTTCACCAGAATCACTGTTTACATTGCACTGGAACAAGGTTAAAAATAAATTATTGAATATATTAGTAATATCAGCTCAAGAAAAGGTACTTGATTGAAAGGAAGGCAAAGGAAGCATTTCAAAAACTCTGAAGACTTCCATACGGAAATTCAAAACCTTGTTCAGAAGTGACAACTTAGAAGAACCTTCCTGTATGAGAACACCTGTTAGCAAAGAGAAACATGGAAAAGGAACCAGAGAACGAAAGGCCAGCAATCTCGAGGCCAAGGATTAACACCTCTTGGAAACACAAAATATGTGGTTGGACATGCAACTCTAGGGTTGGGCTCATCAGCCAAACAAGGACCGGCAGAACCCCTGACCAGTGACACGGAATTCCCTGGGTAGGTAATTCTACACCATGATGACAGATTGCCAATGACAATGAATATACAAACACAATTATAGAAATATAACTCCTATTAGTGTGAACAACTTGATCCAACATATAATTTATTCACTATTATGATCCTTTTTTTGTTACAGAGGGAACAGCATAACCACACTATTCCAATGAATTAGAAATAAAACAAATCAGTGCTTTAAAAACTATTTTTGTCCCCATTAAGTTCTCTGCCAGCTCTTATTTTAAGCAAATAAAGTAGGGAATTTTTTTTTTAAGAAAGGAACTTCCTCACACAGGATTACCTGCATAAGAAATTCCTCAAGAAATGACCAATTTAAGGTATTCACAACTAAGTTATTGTTTAAATATATTCAACCAAAAACTTCAAGACCCATTGGACCTGGTCAAATAGTAGTCAGGAAATAGAATCAAGTGTTATGGACCAGGCCAGACCATATCCTTGGCCTCAAAATATTCTAAGAAGGTAGCCTAGACCCAAGTTTCTTATTTTAAAGGGAGATGTGAAGTGGATATTCTAGGTGTGATGCAGCTGGTCAAACTAGACTGCTTTAAGCAAAACAGAATTTATTTAAACATTACAGTTGAAACAGAAACAAAAGAAAATGGAATTTAGAATAACTTAACTATTGGAAAACTTAAGTAACCCAATACAGCAACTTAACTAAGGAACTGCTCCAATCCAGTAACATCCCAAAAACACAGCCCTTGGCAAAAGGTAAATTGAAATATAGATTCTTACAGGCAGAAGGGAACAACTTCCAAAGAGATTTCAGAGACGAAAGTCAGTCGAGAATCATCTGCTGAAGCTTGGAACCTTTCCTGGACTCCAGCATCTTCTGACTGTTACAATTAAACCAAACTAGAAAAAACCTGAACTAGGAGAATTGGCCACTTTCCTGCCACTGTTAAATTAGGCTCTTTCCAGCTCCCTTGGCACCTCTGCCTTTCCGACCTCTCTCAAAAAAAAAACACAAGGACAAAATAACCTTGTTAAAGTGACAGCATTGTCACACAAGTTCACACAAAAGTCCAAAGGCAAATTAAATTTAGGTATTAATGAACTTCTGAAAAGTAACTATGTTCTGAAAGGAAATTCATCCTTTACTGATAATCTTGAGGCAACCTTGGAATCAAACAAACATGGAGAGTACTGGGCCAACAAGTTCCAATAAAGAAAACGTGTGAGACCATCAAAGCCTGGTCATTGAGCGATAATCATCTTTGGATTAAGAGAAAAAGGGAGGCTTACAGCAGATATTGAGGGGTCAAAACAGCAGAAGCCCTAGAGGCATGTAAAATGTGCAAGGGAGAACTTGAAAGGGGAGATCAGGAGAGCTAAAGGGGAAATGAAGGGATTTTGGCAGGTAAAAAAGGAAATTCCTCTGTTGTTTTCCCAACTATATTAAGAGCAAGAGGATAATGAGGGCAAGTGTAGGGCCTATTAAGGACCAAGTGGTAATTTGTGCATGGTGCTAGAGGATCTAGGAAGGGTTCCAAATGAATTATTTCAGTTGGTGCTCACTTGTGAGAGGGACGATATGGGTAGAGATCAGGGAGAAGGTCTGTAATTCAATTAAAGAAATTAGTGTAGACAGAGGAGGTTTTGAATGGTCTGCGTGTAAAATTTTCAATTCTTTTGACCATAGTAGAAGTGCCAGAGGACTGGAGGACAACCAATGCAGTAGTGTTATTCAAGGAAGAGGAAAGGATAAACTAGAAAACTGCAAGCCAGTCAGTCTAACCTCAGTACTGGGGAAACTACTGGAAGCAATTCTGAGGGACAGAATTGGAGAGGCAGGGATTAATTAAGGATGGTCAGCATGGTTTTGTTCAGGGAAAGTCATGTCCGACCAATTTGATTTTTTCGAAGAGATGACCATGTGTGTCGATGAGGACAATGCTTTTGTAGTAGTCTAATTGGACTTCAGCAAGGCTTTTGATAAGGTTTCACATGGGAGACTGACAGCTAAGAGCCCATGGCATCCAGGGAAATTTGGCAAGTTGGATCCACAATTGGCTGAGTGATGGAAAGCAAAGGGTGATGATTGAGGAGCAATTTTCCAACTGGAAGTCTCCATGTAATGGGATCCCACTGGGGTCAGTGCTGGGGCCCTTGCTGTTTTGGTTCATATAAATGATTTAGACTTGAATATAGGACAGTTAATCGTAGGTTTGCAGATGATACAAAATTAGTTAGTTGGTAAATTGTGAGGAGGATAGACTTAGAATTCAGGACGATATAGACAGTCTGACAAATGGAACTCATTCTGGATGAATGTGAGGTTAGTCAAACAATGGAATATATGTGAGGAATGGCAGAACTCTGGGGAGCACCAAGGATCAGACGGACCTTGATGTGCATGTTTACTGGTTGCTTATGTAATCAGGACAAGTAGGTAAAGTGGTTAAAAGTACATGGGAGACCTGCCTTTATTAGCAGAGGCAGAGAGTTTAGGACAAAGAGGTAAATGTCTCTGACCTGACAGCCAGACATCTCTAACTTCTGGGATTCATGACAGCCCATGAACCGACAGCCAGGCTCAGACAATAACTCACCAGGACGAAAGATCCAATACCCATTATGTGTAAGACTAACGTAAATTTACAAGATTCCATGCAAAGACTGCACAAAACACTGTACAGGACAAACAGGCAGACAACTAGCAATCTGTGTCCACGAACACGAAATAACCAATAAATGCCACAACCAACTGTCCCTCATAGCCATATACACAGATGACAGGGACCACAAATTCAACTGGGACAACACAGCAATCATAGGACGAGCTAAACAGGGGACAGCCAGAGAATTCCTAGAAGCATGGCATTCATCCACAACTCTATCAACAAGCACATTGACCTGGACTCAATATACCGGCCACTACAACGAACAACCAGAACTGGCAACCAAAAGCAGCAGAAACGGAACCAAACAAATTCCAGAAGACACCGTATAACCGCGCTTCACAGGAGGCTCCAAAGCACTGAAGTTGTCACCTAGATAGGGTACGAAACATCTGCAAATCAACTTCCCAGATCTACGAACATACCCACAACCACCAACCTGCAATTGAGCTACAAATCTTTACAGAAATCTTGAAAGAGCTAGAGTGCAGTTCTGAGGAATCCACATTATAGAAGGGATGAGATAGTACTGGAGGGTGTGCAAAGGCGATTTAACAGGATGTTGCCTGGGCTGGAGAGATTTAGTTGCAAAGAGAGATTGGATAGACTGGAGTGGTTTTCCTTAACAGCAGAGATGATTGAGGGGCAACAATAATTGAAACGTATATAAAATTGAGGGGCACAAATAGAGTAGACAGGAAGAAACGTATTCCCCTTGATGTTGGGATCAATGTTGAGGGACATATATTTAAGGTTAGAGATTTGAGGAAAAGTATTTTCAACCAAAAAGGAGAGAGTATATGGAGCTCTCTGCCTGAAAGAATGGTGGAGCAGAAACTCAACATTTAAAAAGTATTTTCAATGTGCACTTGTGCAGCCAAAACAGACAATATGGGCCAAATGGGATAAGAATAGTTTGCGTGGTTGTTTAAAACCATGTGAATGTGATGGGCCCATGGGCCTTTTTCTGAGCTGTAGACCTCTATGACTTTATCAGGTTGTATTGGATGGGCAGAAGGGCTAAGACGTGTTGATGATATTCGACAGCTGCACAACTGTGAATGAGTCCTGTGAACGTTCCTGTACGTGCTGATGGCTTTTTTTCTGTATTTTGTTTTCTGTACTGGCTGTTTGTAACAATATACGAGAGAGAGTTTTGTTCCAAGTCTCTGGACTTCACCTCGGACTGGGATCACAGACAGTGCTAGGAACCACCTCAGCCTCCAGAGCAGCCAATGATCGAGGGGTCCCTACCAGCAGAAGGGCATGAGGCTTACTACCTTCCTTCCTTTCCTTTTTCATCCTTTCTTTATTACTTAATAGATGGTCATATTTCAGTCTTTATTTTCCTTTTTAAAAATTATTCAATAAATGTTCATATTCAAACAAATTGCCATTGTTGAGTCTTCTCTTATCTACATTTAACTGAATCTGAAAAAAATCGCTTGGATACACTGTGATCCAAGACTCATGTGACCCAATATTGTGGAGAAGGGGTTCAGATGAAAACAACTATAATATTAAAAGACCACCTTACCCCAGTTCCAACCTTCCAGCTCAGCACTGTCCCCATGACCTGTCCCACCTGCCAATCTCCCTTTCTACCTATCCGCTCCACCCTCCTCTCTGACCTATCAGCTCCATCCTCACCCCCATTCACCTACTGTACTCTTTGCTACCTTCTCCCCAGCCCCACCCACCACCCCCAAATCTCTCCATCCTGGAGGCTTCCTGCCTCCATTCCTGATGAACAGCTTTTGCCTGAAATGTCGATTTTCCTGCTCCTCGGATGCTGCCTGACCTGCTGTGCTTTTCCAGCACCACACTAATCTAAACTCTGGTTTCCAGCATCTGCAGTCCTCACTTTTGCCTAGTTAAATCTAGGCATGTTGACAATGTTTCTCCCAGCTCGGTTATACAACAACACTACACTGAAAACATTGTCGTAGTTACATTTGAAATCAAGGCCTGGCAATGGAAGTAGAGAAAAATACATATTGTAATAATACAATAGTTCATATCAATTGTACAGTAGTGAAGTGAAGCATAATCCCAACTGGTATAAGAAAGGTGGCCTCTGCCTAACAGAGAAGCAAACAAGGTAGGCAATTAGCTACTGAAGAGGACTCGGAACACAATGTGGGAAACAGTTGGGATAGTGGTTCAGGAGGAGGGGGAGAGAAAGTAAATATACTTAAAAGCTTTAAACTAGGAACACAACTTAGCTTTACCTTAATACCCAGGGCCACAGAAATTAAAAATGCTGGAATTGTACGTGTAGTGAAAATAACAAAAAGCACAAAACCATATTACACTTGAAAATACATAAATGATTGTAGAAGCAGCCAAACAGAAAGGGAAATGAGTGTGTGGCTAGTGCTAGGCAGAAATCGCCAGAAATAAGAAAGGAGCTCCACACAAACTCAGGATGTGGCTGGCTACGAATGTGGCTGCAGAATATGAACATCATGGATACCACCACTGAAGCAATGGTGAGTCTGAGAAGACTATTCAGCATAATTAAATGATTAAGGTGACTAATAGACACTACAGCGGCAAGGGACCCTGCACTGAACCCTGTGCTTCACCAATGGACACAGGCGCCGATCCCAAACACAACCGTCAACCAGCACCTCTGCCTCCTGCTGTCCGGCAACGTTTGGAACCAATGTGATATGCTTTTATTGGGTGTGTGTGTGTGTCACACAACAGCCTATAAGTCTTTACATGGTTAACTGCCACTACAAAGACATCAAGTGGACATGATGTAACTGAATGAAGAATGTGTTTAGCATCAGATCCTCAAAAAAATCTTTATTCAGAAGAAATATTAATATAATGAATGGTAAAGTTAAAAGTTTCAATTGAAATTGGATGGTAAGCTGGCAAATTGAAATAGAGATGAATTTAATGGACTCCATTTTTCATCTTAAAAGCAATATAAACAATGAATCTTAAATCTAATCCCAGCCTCATTTCCTTCAGTCAAATGGTGCACCTTCCACATTTAATGACTTTCTGAATTAATTTATACAGCCCTGTGGTTATTGTTGTTATAAATCAAAATTATAATACCTTTAGTGTTAATAACATCGATAGGAATTTGCGTTTGTCTCCTATCAGCATGACGTTACTGATGATTGGTAAACGTTCCTTTACAGCATCTTCAATGGGAACTGGTGGAACATTTTCCCCTCCAGCAGTGATAATCAACTCTGGATGATAGAAAAAACAGAAAATTACCAACAATGAATTCCACAATGACAATGAAGCACCTGTATTTATGGCAACTTGCAGAACCTCCAGAATTGGCAAAGCACTTTGCAGGCAATTAAATATATTTTTGGAGGTGCAGTTGCTGCTATAATGCTGTAATACTAAGCCTAGTTAAGAATCCTGGGTCAATTACCTGGGAATTCATGAACCAAAATTTAAACAAACAGTCTCTTCCAATGTACACTGCACTGACCAAGGACGGTACACATTGTCAGAAATGGAAAAGGTCAAGGTACATTTCTGTAAACAAATGATTTCCCTTTTACACAAATTAACTGCAGCTGGATTCTGTGGTTGTAGAAGCAGGAAAATCTTGCCAAGTACTATTCATCATTAGTAGTTAGAAGTTTGATAATGTACAGGGTGAACTGAAGAATCAGACAGAAAATACCTTGCTGTTCAAGATCAGGATCTGCACAATTACTCCTGTTCATTTTCATCAATAATCTTCTGACCCCCACAGAATTATAGGAAGGAATGGAAGAGTGTGAGAAAACTCTACAGGTAAACAACAGTCCAGATGACTAACTAGGCACCATTTTTTAATCACAAAAGTATAACCTGTGGCATATCCAATGACATTCTGGTCTGTCAGTCTCTTGGGTTTATTGGCCAAGATGATATGTAACCTTGGGACCACTCAACCTTGGTATTCCGAAACTTGACTTATTCCTGAATGCCTGTCTTTTTAGCAGATATCTGGAAAGTTGTTCAAGTTATATCTGTCCCCACTGCTTGTACTTTGTCTGATTTCTAAAAATCTCTTGCTCAAGTCAGATCTCAAACAATCCAACCCAATAACCCCCTGAATTCTGGGGACACATTCCTAAAATGAAAGAAAATGCTCAGTAGTAATCTTAAAATCATTAACAATTGTAGTGATGCCTCACAAAATTTCTACATGTAACTATCTTGGGACCCAGATCACAGGAGAATACTTTGTGTTCCGCATTTCCAATCGCTCACACATCAATAGTGAGCCTTCATGTACCAGAGTACCCTGCTTAATCCTCTCCAAGCCATACCTTACAATTCACTTCTTTGATCGAACTATTGGTCAATCATATTTATTATGATCAGGTAATATTAAGGTACGAATAAGATAATATTAAGGCGAGATTTTTCTGCATCTACAACCAGAGAATCCAGCTGCAGTTAATTTGTGTAAAAGGAAATAAGATGACTTGTTTATAGAAGTGTACCTTCATCTGTTCCATGTCTGACACTGTGTACCCTCCTTGGTCAGCGCAGGGTACCTTGGAAGAGACGGTTTTAGATCTTGCCTCACGAATTCCCAGGGAATTGACCCAGGATTCTTAACTAGGCTGCTGTGAAACATCTTGATACACTTATTAAAAGATGGTATATAAATGCCAGTGGTTGTTGGCAGGTCATTTAAGTAAGAGCTAGCCCCAGAATGTGGGGGCAGCTCTCTCTAATCTCTTGGTGAGATCACCATACATCTGCTGGCCAGAAACTGAGCACAGTAACAAAGTGGCTGCTGATATGACTATGGTCATACCATGTTGGTTGAGAATGGAGGCCTTTCATAAACAGCATCTCAGTGGTGATTATTTACAAGTTCTGCCAGTGTCATTAAAAGCATTCAAAAAGATGAACATTTTAAGTTGGGAGATTAAGAAAATTCAATTGCTAAAGCCAGTCATTTTCTTGCAAAATATGTAAAAAAAAATTTATTGTTTAATTTTTTATTTTAAACATTGGAATTTTTAGTTACTCGATGGAAACATTTCAAAAATCATTGAGTAATGTGTTGGGAAAAAAATAGAGTCCCACACAGTAGTCAAATTTTGGAACTGCTCAGTAGTAGCCTGTATTATAAGTGGGACATAGGAAATTGATAGACAGATGTGACAAAAGTGAACTGGAAGTTTGATTTCACAGACCAAAAACATGGACTTTTTTTTAAGTTTCATAAGCGGTAGATGCAAGTTACCTTTAATTCTTCCTGTGATATATAGAAATCCATTCTCATCATGTTTCCCTAGATCGCCCGAGTGCAACCAACCATCCTCATCAACTGCTTCTTCTGTCTTATCGTCCATGTGCAGGTAACCCATGAACACATGCCGTCCCCAGAAACAGATCTCGCCGCAGCCATCATCATCAGGATTGAAGATCTTTGTCCTACAGTCTGTCATCACCTTTCCACAGCTAGTAGAAATAAACAGAACAAATGTAAAGTTTACAAATAAGAAAAATTTAAAGGCTTAAATTCCACTGAAGATGAACTTGAGTGCATTTTATCTGCTGCATGCCATGGAGTAGTGCACAGAGAGCATGGATTTGTTTTTTTTCTGTAGTCATTTAAATGCAGTTAGTGCTCAGTGCATAACTGGCATCAAGGTGAAGATACTGGAAACTTCTGTACAAGAATAAGGAGGTCCTTAAAGCAGCAGAGGTTTGAAATTGGGGATTTTGAGCTGAGGAGAGGGAGGAGAATGAACGTTTGGGGCTAGGGAGGAAATCCAATGATAATAAGCATTGTAAAAAGATGAGTTTCCAATAATACTATTTGCACCCAACAAAACAATTCAATGCAATGGAATAAGGACAATATGACAAGGGGTGAAAGGTCTCAGCAGTACTTTCAGTGCACAAATTTACCTGATTGACTTGTAATTGCTGTACCCCTTATGGGTGTTGTATAATGCTCCAACTCTTAGAGGCACACTCTGCTAAGCTTCCATTACAGCAACACATTGGAAGTAGATTAGAGCCCCAGGAAATCCAACAATTCTTTAATGGGATGATGAGCAACAAACGCCTGATCGTCTCCCAATCCTGGGACTATAATGCAGCCTCACAAGAAAAAGGCAGGGCTAGCACACTAGAACACAAAGCCAGTGACCCCAAACATGTGCTTCACCTGGACTTGAGCTACTGTTCATCTGTTGACAGCAAGCTGGAGAAGGATTTCATTCCTTTGAGATTACATTTTGCAAATGTGGTGAAGGAAATGTTATCCCCAGTGTTTGGAGGTACAATTACACAAAGGATTTGTAATAGTGTGTTTCTACTGGAATTCAGGTCGGTGTGAACCAGAATTCTACATCGCATACTGGGAGTGCAGATCCAATCTCTTCCATTGGTTACCACTAGCTAAAATCTGAGGAAGAAAATGGCTGTTAAATACAGATATTGCTCAATCTGGCCACTCAGAGTACATACTGAAGGGAGTGATCCTACCTTGAAAGTCTAAATGCATCAGGTACGGAAATGGTGTGTGGTCCCGAGCTTTCACTCATTCCATATAACTCGTATACGGGGATGTTAAGACTAAGGAAGAACTCCAGCGTGTCTTTGGTTATTGGAGCTGCTCCTGTGTAACATTTTGTGCAACGAGTCAATCCCAAAGCATTCCGAACCTTTTTAAACACCAACTCATTGGCCAACCGGAAGTTAAATGAAACAGCATTATTTCTGAAAAACAGAACACAAGTATTTATTTTGAGTCTTCTTAAATATGTAATGAAATTTGTTATTGTAAACACATTGTATTGTTAATTATTTGAGAGGCAGTCCATACCATTAATGCACTAAAATACTGTGTGTCTAATGCACAAAAGTGAATGTGGTGTTGGGGTACTGTCACTGGACAGTTAGCCTGGACACATTGTCTAGTACTTTGGGGTTAAGGGTTCCAATCCCACCATGGCAGCTAGGAGAATTTAAATTTAATTAAAAATTCTGGTATTGAAAATATGAAGTCTCAGTTTCATGGTCATCAATTGTTGTAAAAGCTAATCTGGTAACTTAATGTCCTTTTAGAAAGGAACTCTGATTTCCTTACATGGTCTGGCCTGTATGTATTTTCAGATAAATAGCGGTGTAGCTGACTCTTCTCACTGCCCTCTGGAATGGCCGAGTAACCCAATTAGTTCAAAGGCAATTCAGAATGAGCAACAAATGTTAGTCTTGCCAGTGATGCCCCATCCCGTGAAAAAAATTAAAACAAATAGTCCAGGAAGTTTTCAATAATGTATAACAAAGTTTAGAAGTGACATGCATCCAGATGTAAATAGACATCTTTCCACTTTGCTCCTAAAGCCCTGATAGTGAAAAATTAATGCACTGGTACTTTAATATTGCAATGAAATGTAACAAATGAAAAGGAGCCAGTGTGCCTACAATGTGGTTAGTCTCCTGACTGTTTGCAGCAGTTATGGTGGAGGTTCCTTTTTGTGAATTCTCTCTGAAGAAAATCCATAGTTCACACAAAAGCTGTTGGTGAAACATTCAGTTTGTATGGTACACCTGCTCCTGGTGTAGTCAGCAACACTTGTCTGCAGCTGTTAATTCAACTGACTGGGAAAACCTGTTTGGGTGAGAGCGGAGCACCATTTTTGGAGATTTGGCAGGGGATTGGGTACAACATAATGCTGTTACTAATGTGCAATATATATTTCACTGACATGACTGTTAATGCCCAAAAAATAGGAAGTGATCCTGTTCACTGACTGTGTCAGAGCCACTCAGTGATTAACTCTTGCATGTGTTCACCACAACATGGCTGGCGACAATTCACAAGCCTCGTTTTTGGCCTTTGTTTCAGAAGTAAAACTGCTTTTGAAGGAAGATATGATCAAATTAAACAAATGATTGAATCCAAACTGGATGAGAGAGAAAGCTGGCAAGTGATTAAATTATTTACCTACCCACGCATGCGATTTAGATTAGTTTTTAAACCAACATCTTTCGCCCAGGAGGCAACTTTCCTCCTAACAGTCGAGGATTTAGCTCCTATAGTTTTCATTTTCTCCTGCATCTTCTCCCAGACACGCGGCACACCCATAAATGCTGTGGGACGGACTTCCCTCATTGTGGTCACCAAAGAACCCTGAAGTAAATCGTAATTAGAACATACAACTAAATTTACTTGCACCGTGGGCAATTTTTTCTATAATTTTCACTGCAAACTATTAATCAAGAATCATGCAATCAGGAAAAGGTCAGAGTCACATGCCCTGTGCATTAAAAGGGAACTAGATTTTTTTTTAGAAATTCATGTATTATATACAATTACATTATACAGGTTAATACAAAACAAGGTGAAAGTGAGGACTGCAGAGGCTGGAGATTAAAGTCGAGAGTCTGGTGCTAGAAAAGCACAGCAGGTCAGGCAGCATCAGAGGAGCAGGAGAATTGATAATTCAGGCAAAACCCATCCTGATGAAGGGCTTACGCCCGAAACATCAATTCTCCTGCTCCTCAGATGCTGCCTGACCTGCTGTGCTTTTCCAGGACCACATTCTCGACTTGATACAAAACAAGCTGATCCCCAATCTCCTTGTTATTTTGTATTCAAAATTCAATTTGTAAAATAGCAAGATCTGTACAGACAATCCCTTCAAGGGAACATTAATCTTCCCAAATTCCTGGTTTTAGTCTTCTTTACCCTTTTCTATCAAATCTAGTAACAGGGAAGCACCAAATCCCAAGTGTAATCGTTTGTGCCAATTGCCAGTCAGCGGTTTCTTTTAAAGCAATCTCTTCTATTCAAGTCAGAACAGAACAGGTTTTTAAACAGTTTCAGTCCATGGGTCGAGTGCAGACTGTGAAACTTCACAGCTGCAGGAAACGTTTTGAATGTCAAAGAAATGTAAAGAAAATGAGTGTAAAAGATCATCTGGGCGAACCAGTGTTGCTTTGCAGTCCATATGAAGTGTAGTGTTAATATAATATGCCTCATTCCTGATGAAGGGCTTGTGCCCAAAATGCCAATTCTCTTGTTCCATGGATGCTGTCTGACATGCTGTGTTTTTCCAGCACCACATTTACTCAATGGACCCCATCTACAGACATCACCATCCCACCTTCCTCAGGGCTCCACAGTCTGGTCCACGACTAAGTGCCCAACCATTAATTTCCAAAATCCAGTGCTGAAGTTGGCCTAGCCCCAGGCCTGGTTTGACAGGTCATCCCTGACTGAACACACCCCAGCCCCGAGCCTAGCTGAATAGGGCAGCCCTGACTGAACACACCCCAGTCCCAGGCCTGGCTGGACAGGGCAGCCTTACTGAGCACGATCCAGCCCATGGCCCAAACCCCAGGCCAGCCTAACTGAGGCAGTCTTGCCTGAGCACTGACCAGTCTCCAAGACACATGGCTTTGCAGCAGCCCCCTCAACTGACAACAATCCCCAGAAAATTCCTCCACTGTTTCTGTGCAATCAAGAATTCAGGTTTGCACCTTTAACCACATGCTGCCTTACTGACCAAGAACTCTGTTCCCTAATGGCTGTAGCCTCTTACATTCCCATTTGCCACCACTTCCTTGGTCCACTACTGGTGGCTTCCTGTTATATAGACCCGAACCTTTGGAATTCCCTACCAAAATCTCTGCCTTCATTCACGTACTTAACACTGTTGTTCAAATCTAACCATTGTACCAAGCTTTTAGTCATCTCTCGGCTTCAGCTCAAAATGCAGGGGAGGTGTGGTCAAGTGGCAATAGGAAATATGCTGCCCCAGGGAGCAAACACACAGTGCACAAGCAATGTCCCTATCAAGATGCCATGGCAACCTTAAAGGAACCGATCAATACAGTATGGACAGCACCTAGAGCAAGGAGAAACAGGAGAAAACACTGATATTTCCTTCTTTAGTTTGGTGTTAATTCTGGACTCATTCTGCTCCTGTGAAGCATCTCAGGATGTTGTCTTGGTTAAGATGTGCATGTCATTTTTAAACATATTGTTCAAATTACACGTGTTTGCAGCTGAGGTCCTGGAGATCTACAGGAAATCCTGTGCTGTGAAAAGAAACCGTATGCATTTTTCTGCCTGCAAGAATACACAACTGGATAGATTCCAACCATGGTGAAGTTAACCAATGTATTGCAGCCCTTCTTCTTGTTAATTTGCAGCAAAGTAGTATTTATTTAACTATTAAAATTTCACATTGCATTATATTTTACCTTCAGTGCATCAGGTTGTGCAAAATAAGTGGTGCCTCCAAACATTATGGACAGCCAGATATCGATCATTTGTGCAGCAATATGACTTAGTGGCAGGTAGCTCACAATAGCTTCTTGGCTTTCAGTAGCTGGTCGCAGTTGCACCATATTTCCTGCTGCATAAGCTGTCCATGTTAGCTGTAGTTATAAAAGAAGCATTGTAATGGTTTCATATCCAGAAAATGACTGACTTAAACATGATACACAGTTTTCACTCTTGCCCACCTCTCTCACCATGAGGTGAGCATGATCCTGAGGTGACCATCATTTTAAATGGCTGTGGTTTTTATGACTATGGTATTCCCTTGGTAGAAATGCAGTACACATTCACCACTTCATCTAAGATTTCTATCCTGTTTCCCTTAGTATTTGAAGTTTCAAACTGACAGGATTTGCTGAACATTTTCTCTGGTAACTGCTTTCTCTTGAGCCTGGAGAAATGGGTACTTGAGGAACGCTGTGTACATGTGTGGCAAGTTACTATACATATATTTGTAAATACAATAGAAAATCTTTATCTAGCTATCTTTCCAAGATTGTTGTATCAATTATAACGCTTGAAATTTTTTTTTAAAAACCTTTCATATGTAGCCAGAAAACCGAATGCTCCAATTCCTCCCATATAAATACAATTCTTCAGACAGAATACAACAATTAACTCGAGGCTATTGTGGTTCAGTGGTAGTTTTCCTTCCTCTGGCTCAGGAAGACAGAATTTATTATCTTTAATAAAAGGTAAGTGTAAAGTCACTATAGTTCTAATGGACCATAGGGGGCTGCTCTCTCATTAGAGAGATAACTGAAGGCCACCATATCTCATGCAAATGGAAAGGTTCAGAAGGAGAGTCTTCACGGCAACCTCAGCTGGTGCAGGAACTGAACCCATGTATTACTTTTCATCACTAAGTAACCATTCAGTTAACTGGGCGGCACGGTGGCTCAGTGGTTAGTATTGCTACCTCTCAGCACCAAGGACCCAGGTTTGATTCCAGCCTTGGGCAACTGTCTGTGTGGAGTTTGCACATTCTCCCAGTGTCTGCCTGGGTTTCCTCCAGGTGCTCTGGTTTCTTCCCACAGTCCAAAGATGTGAAGGTTAGGTGAATCGGCCATGCTAAATTGCCCATAGTGTTGCCTGGATTTGGTAATAGGGGAGTGTAAAGTAATCGGGTCGGGGAATGGGTCTGCGTAGGATACTCTTCAAAGGGTCAGTGTGGACTTGTTGGGATAAATATCCTGTGTGGGTTGTAGGGGTTCTATAACTGAACTAACCAACCCCCAACCCGCCCCCTCCCAACTGCCTATAATGTCAAAACGAGAATGAGTTAGTATTTAGCTTCAATGGAAAGAGCACCAATAAAGAATTTTGGGTTTCTAGCTTAGAGGATGTGAAAGTATTCAAAGTCAGTAAAAGCGTCAGGGTAGCTTTTCCCTTCTAAACAAGTAGCAGTATTAAAAACATGAATGGACGAGTTTTTCTACTGCTGGCCATACATTTTACGCTTTCCTGGTGATTGAAATCTGAACGGATTTTGGAACGCGTTTGGTGCCCAAATCCCACTCATTGAAGTTTTTAGGTAAGTCTGTAAAAAGGGCAAGCAAATTTTTTTGCCCACCAGAGGAAACAGGCTGGTTAAATATGCATATCATGTTTCTGGACTAGTTGTAGGGTCATGTTTACAGGTACAAATGGATGGAATGTGCATCCCATGGAAGGGGCTTAATCTGTAGTCTTTGAAAGGACCTGCAATGTGGCTTGAGGATTTAAAAAAAAAGTTGGCTTTAAGTTTTACAATTTTTTAAATTTAAAAAAGCATCACTATAGGCTGTTTAAAATAGGCAAGTTAAACATTTAGAATGTGTGTTGTGGAGTCAGGATTATGAAGAATTTTCACCCAAAAACTTTGAAGAAACAGTGAAGATCTTTCCATGTTAGAAATGGTGTGTTACGTGGAGGTGAAGGGAGTTCCCATACTTGTACTGTGTTTCTATATAAATGCAGTACGTGCACAATAACATCCAGTTAGGTGCCCTGTGAATGGATTTTTTAAAATGCAGTATCAATGTCACAGCAAAGCTTATAATGGATCAATTCAGAGAATGGTGAACACGAAATATAAGATAGCTATAAATACAGCAGAATTTTGAATTTTGTAATTATGTATTTGACTACAATTCAATTTAAGCAGTTTTGAATAGTAAAGCTTTCTTTTCTCACTCAGATAACTCAGTCAGGTTGAAGAGAGGTTTGAATGACAGCAGTCCTGGATTCAGCCTGATGTGGTTTTCAATCCCCAGCTAGTAAGCATCCTCCCTCCACACTTCAGTGTGACAAGCTACGATCTCCCTCTGAAGTCCAACCTCATTTTCAATGCTGAGGTTTTGGGCCAGTGACTACTTCCCACCCAAAAGCAGTGGGGCCACCACAATGACAGCCTGGAGGCCAGTTTATGAAACACAAAAATCTTAAAATTATAATCAGAAGTGCACCACCAAAAAGTGTCCTCCCTCTCTCTCGCTTTGCAAGCTGCATCAGCAGCTCCAACCTCTCATTGCTGAGGTAGGGGAGCATTTATTGAATGGAGCTTCTAAAGGCAGCCACTTAACCAAGCACTTGCTCAAAAAAATAAAGTTCCTCTGGGTAGATTCTGACTGTCATGTCCTCACAACTGTGGATTGGGACCCACTAATGCATCTTCAGCCCCTAATCGATTTCAGGCTGAATTAAGAACTGAAATAATTTTACTTTCCTTAAAAAGCCTTAAAAGGCCATGACATTAAACGTGACCAAGCTGCAACATATTAACAGGACAACACTTACATTATCGTGGCTCAGCATGACTCCCTTTGGCGTTCCAGTGGTCCCCGAAGTATAAATGAGTGTGCAACACTGATTTGGTTTCTGGGAAGCGATGATCTCATCGAGTTGTGAATCTGGCACATCCTTCCCAAGCTGCATAAACTCTGCCCACTATTTGAGATACAAGAAAGTACATTATCAGAGAAATCATCCAAAGTTGAATACAATTCCACTTCTTGAGAATACTCTACACTGGGGGAAGAAAAGAGGCGGCTCAGTGGTTAGCACTGCTGCTAGGGACCTGGGGGGTCAATTCCTCCCTCAGGCCATTGTGTGTGGAGTTTGCACATTTTGCTCCCCCCCCCCACACCCACCCCCCGTGTCTGCATGGGTTTCCTCCAGGTGCTCCGGTTTCCTTCCACAGTTCAAAGATATGCAGATCAGATGAATTGGCCATGCTAAATCGCCCATAACGTTATATCCATTAGTCAGGGATAATTGTAAGGGAATGGGTCTGGATGGGTTTTATCTTCAGAGGGTCTGTGTGGACTGATTTGGCCAAATGGCCTGTTTCCACACTGTAGGGAATCTCATCTAAAAACACTCCAGTAAAATTGGTCACACACATTAAGCCCAAGTTGGCTTCCTGTGACTGTGCCAAATCTGTATAGGCATTTCACTTTCCTTTTCAGAATGTCCTGTAATACTTCATCCAGAGCAGGTCATAGGGTGCAGTGTTATGTTAGTTTGTAAAAACTGGGGTTCCATGAGCTACTGTCCAAATCTTAGACACCAGTCTAATTTCCAGAGATTCCTTAAATATAGTTGTTCACAGACCAGAAAATTGTAGAATCCCCAGCGTGTAGAAACAGGCCATTTGCCCCAGCAAGCCCATATCGTCTCTCTGAAGAGCACTACACCCAGACTCACCCCTCTACCCTTATCCCTGTAACCCTGCATTTTCCACAGCTAATCCACTTAACTAACCAACACATGTCTGGACACAACAGGCAATTTAACAGCCAATCCATCTAACCTGCACATCTTTGGACTGTGGGAGGAAACCAGAGCATCCAGAGGAAACCCATGCAGACATGGGGAGAACAATCAAACTCCGCATGGACATTCACCGAGGGCTGGAACTGAACCTGGATCTCTAGTGCTGCAAGGCAGAAATGTTAACCACTGAGCCATCATGCCATTTGTTTTTTTTTTCGAAACATTCCTGTATTGAATTTACTTGTACCTTGTGGTCTATCAGTCTCCTTAGACCATCAGTTACTAACCTTTTCTGAAACTTCCAATTCAATTCTCATTTCCTCCATTGCCCCTCCCAGCACCCTAACTCCCTACAAAGAAATTCAATTTCCACACAGCCTGTAATCTCCTCAATAAACACTGAAAATAAAGTCAGGTATCAATGCTTTATGCTTGTTATTGTGTTACCTTTGGAAAGTTCCAACAGCTTTTCTATATATATTCACAACAGGTAGATTTAGGAATTCTTTATATTTTTCAAAAAACAAACAGGCTTTCCGAACCTCATTTTCTATTTAGTTTTCCCAAACAGTTTTTTTTCTGATACATTCATTACTTTGATTTTCCATTTGACTTGGTTGGCAATGTTAATCAATAATTTATAAGCTAGAAATAAATGCTGTTTTTAATCCTTTCCCTCTGGCTTACTTCCATTGCTGCCCTTTTCCCCCCCCCCCCCCCATTACCCTTCACTTATTCTGCACTTTGTTAACAGATATCTTAAACTTGATCTACATGCTGTCCTTCAAGCCCCACTGCTCTGAGTCCTAATCCTTCAAACTCTACTGTTCCAAGGTTAAATACTTGTATTGTAAATGGTTATTTGGTAGTATAATCCTGCGTACTGCTGAACAAGAGGCACGCTTTGTTGACGGTCTTTGTCTTGCACTCACGAGGTAAATTTGTCAGTGTGTGTGAAGAATTACACTGACAAACCATTGAGAATTGTCAGTCAGGCTCATTGTATAGTGCACTTGTATGTACTGGAAGCTACATATATTAAGACATGGAGCCTGCACTTTGCAGACAGGAAAATATTTACATGCACTGCACCTATTTGAACTCAACAAAGTAGGTGACAGCCATTTGCTGTTTAACTCCTTAGGCTATATTAGCTCGACCAGAGTCAACTTGCCTGGTTTAAAAATTAAACAAAGCCAGCAGTTAACGATCAATCATGATTGAGACATATTTTCCAAGCCAACAACTTTACCCGCGTCCACTTGCTAACCAATCAGCACTTTATACTTCATACAGTATAAAGTTTTCCCTTTCACTTAGCATTCATCTGAATTGTCCTGATAAGCGCTTTGACAAAGTTTTTTTTTAAAATCCCCTGCAATACTGAGCTTATTGCTCTCTTCATAATCATAGACACAACCTTAAAAATGTCACTGTAATGTAGTCCCTCATGCCAATCTGACACTCCCTCATTTATAACAGGCAACAATTCAGTAGTGTCCACAATCACATTTCAATGATATTGGCTCCCTTGTCGTTTAGCTACACCAGTAACATGATAGTATACAACTCCCAACTGTAAAACTTTGCATGTTTTATAATTTTACTGTACAACAATTCATACACAATAGAAATGCTGGATGACAACACAAATAAAAATGATCAAGGTAGGCAAGGTAGGCACACAAATCAGCAATCATAGTGCTCTGTTCAGCCATAAACTGAAAAGATGTCCCACGCACGTCACATGAGCTCCCAAATAGGAGATTTGATTTCATGTAAAGTCGGAGCAACATTATTCAGAATTGGACAGCAACACCAGACCAGGACAGGAGAACATTTCCATGGAGCAACCTGAAGTGCTCGCCGTAACCATCAAAATGACAGCACAAGAGGTGCCTTTAAATATGACCAGGCAGTTATCAATTCCAACTCTTCAACTTGTTTCCTTCTAAATTCTCCATTTATAAATACCCAATCAATTCTGTTTAATGTAATGTTGCTGACTTTATCTCAGTATGGGTCACATTGCTTCAAACCTTTCTTTGTTCACTGACGATCCTCTGTCTGGTAGGTGAAATACGCAGAGAATGCAAAGTATGATTGTTAGTTACTTGTAGGGGAACGTTATGCTGCCAAGCAGCTAGTTATAAATGCCAGAGATTTTGAGGCCAACATTGTTTAAAACATTTTTGCTGCGTTACATAATAAGAATAAACTGCTTCAATTATTTGAATTCAGCACTGGATTGGGATAAATAAGTAGCAAAGTTTCTTTGTCTCAATCTTGGATATACTTACAGTGTAAAGATTTGGTCTCTTCTCCTTCAGTTCGTCCTTGTACTGTACAATTGCTTTTAAGTGTGGAAGCTGATCCTGAATCTGAAAATAAAGAGTTACGTATTACCTGCGTGCAAGACCCAAAGAGTACAAACATATACACAAAATATGTATGCGATCATATTCCATCAAAGGGCAAAAGGTCTCTGACCAGCTAGGTTTGATATTAGAATGCAAAATCTCAATTATTTCATAGACATACATAATTTTCTTAATAAATGATCAATAATACGAGGAGATTTCAACTTGAGAGACCACAATCTCAACAGCTAGCTAAATTGTAAGAAAAAAATGTTTGAGGTAATTATGGAAAGAATCAAGAAAGATTAGAAATAAAATTCTACACACAGCAGGTACTTTGGAATATTCGGTCACAAATCACTGTGAAAATAATATATCACTTTCAAAAGAAAAGTTTGATTATTGAAAAGATTGAAAAGGGTTTGATGTTTGTCCAGAAGAGAAGAGTTGGATGAGTGGGGAAAACTACTGGCTTGGAACAGACAGGCCAAATGCCCGCTAGTGTGTTACAGCTCTCCATAGCTGGGAGGCACGGTGGCACAGCAGTTAGACCCGGGTTCAATTCCCGCCTCAGGCGACTGACTGTGTGGAGTTTGCACATTCTCCCGTGTCTGCATGGGTTTCCTCCCACAGTCCAAAAATGTGCAGGTTAGGTGAATTGGCCATGCTAAATTGCCCCTAGTGTTAGGTGAAGGGATAAATGTAGGGGAGTGGGTCTAGGTGGGTTGCGCTTCGGTGGTCGGTGTGGACTTGTTGGGCCGAAGGGCCTGTTTCCACACTAAGTAATCTAATCTAAAGGAGTGTAAAGTAGTAAGAATAGAAAATAAAAGGCATCGGATAACTACAACAAAGGTAAACATGAGAGAGAGCATGAGCACAAATAGAGAGGTTGATACAAAATGGTAGAATGTAAAATTTACATGGCATTCTCAAGTAATGCGGTGCACTGATCAGAATAGTTGTATGCACGATATCGCTAGCATTGATTAATCTTTTAAACATATTTGGTTTAAAAGAACAAAAGCATAAATGTTACACACAGGAAATAATTACAAATTCATGTAAGAATATATGTTTTTTCCTTTTATAACAAAACTTAATTCACTGAACAATTTAATGAATAGCCCACAAACCTGCAAGATCTTCTGTAGTTGCTTGTTGTTCTCCACGACCAAGACATTAGCTTCACTATCACTTGCTACGTATTGACAGGCTTCAGGAGAATTTGTAGTGTAGATTCCAACGGCCAATCCACTGTATGAAAAAAAAGAGAAAAGAAAATCTTTAGAAATGCAAGGCTCAGAAAATCAGCAACTGTTTCAGTGGCCACTCCCCCACCTCATCCCAGAAGATCAGATAAATTTCATCAGAATGACTGCAATCACTTGTACTGAATAATTGACAGAGAAATGGGGACCTGCAACTCTGGAGAAAGTGAGGACTGCAGCTGCTGGAGATCAGAGCTGAAAATGCATTACTGGAAAAGCGCAGCAGGTCAGGCAGCATCCAAGGAACAGGAGAATCGACGTTTCGGGCATAAGCCCTTCTTCAGGAATGACCTGCTTCTCATTCCTGAAGAAGGGCTTATGCCCGAAATGTCGATTCTCCTGTTCCTTGGATGCTGCCTGACCTGCTGCGCTTTTCCATCAACACATTTTCAGCCCCTGCAACTCTGAGACCATTTAAATAAATGAAGGGCACAAGATAGAGAGAATCAGCAGCAGGTCTAAGGATCAACTGGTTCATATTCTCAGTTATATGCTCATTTTATGCTAACTCTGCACTAGGAAGGATTTTTCAAAGCTATGAAGGTCAGCTTATATAGCTTGAATTACATTCAAATGCATTTGCTAAGTACTGCCTAGTCAGCATGTTTTCTAATTATTTCTTGTGTTTCTTCTTCAAAGCTAACTGGATTCCCAATTTATCATATGCAAATTTTGAGAGTTATTTACTTCCACTTGAGGTCATTAATATAAATGAATAATTACAATGATTCCTGTACTGACTTTTTGGAACACCATCACCTACCTTCCTCCACATTATTTTTTACTTTTACACTGCATTCCAGTTCTTAGTCAATTTACTCGCTTTTCAAATATTTGTTCAATGACAGCAAATGCCCTTACTTTTGTTTTGAGCCGACCATGAGATACAAGATAGAATGGTATTTTCACAAAGCCTTTTGAAAATTTAGCTAGAAGATTATCACACAACGACAGGTTATAGTCCAACAGGTTTAACTGGAAGCACACTAGCTTTCGGAGTGATGCTCCTTCATCAGGTCGTTGTGGAGTATACAACTGTCATCCACAATCACCTGATGAAAGCTAGCACTCCGAAAGCTAGTGCTTCCAAACAAACCTATTGGACTATAACCTGGTATTGTGTGATTTTTAAACTTTGTACACCTTAATCCAACTCCGGCATCTCCAAATTATGAGATTATCAGCATTGTCCTATTTTAGTTTTTGCCCATGCGAATTTTTAAAAAAATCTTCTCTAGAAAGAATCACTTCTTTCCATATACACTGCAGTATCTTTCTTACTACTGTTAGGGTGACTAATCTTTAGTCCCCACCTTTATATTGGGCTGTTTGCCAGTCCTCTGGCATTCTCTGGACTTCGACAAATACCTTTGTTATCCTCTTCCTAATTTCTTCAAATATACATTAATCTGCATACTATTTGGATCTGGGATTGTGCCTTCTTTCAGTTTTGATAAAAATCAATTTACAAACTTTCTGTCACTACTCCACTGATATTCCTTTTAAAATCATCCTTCGATGAAATGCCTATTCCTTTATTAGCAACAACAAAGACAAGATGGTTCTTTGGTACTTCTGTCATTTCTTTATAGTAAGCTGTGCATTTATATTGCTCAGTCCTTATTTGTGGCCCTATCCTTAACATCTTTATCTTTGTAAAACTTGTGTCCAGAGGATCCTTTGTGATTTGTTTTCCTACTTGTTCATGGTTTGGTTTTGTAATTTATTTGCAGTCCTTTTATTTTCAAACTTTGCCCGTGAACACACTCACGAACACACACACCTCTTTTACAACTTCTTATTATTGTCCCAAGTTACTTTTAAAGTTAATCCCAAACATTATCAAGGTCAGAACTGTAATGGACTGTTAGTTGCTGAATGAATATATTGTTTATGGTGAACGGTAATAGTGTGGGGTTATTAGGCATTTTCTTTTACGTGTTCACCATGACATTTAACCTGCTGTTCTTGTGGAGACTTGGGAGAGTATGTAAACAGGACATGCCAGGAAGTACAAGCTCTGAAACGGTTGCTATTTATACATCAATTGTCATAGTCATCAGTGGAATCTCACATCTCTAGGTATATTACAAATAGAGAATGAATGAGAATGAAGAAAAGAAAATTAAAGAACAGACAGAAGGGAGACAGATGCTAGTTGGGATGAGTGAGTGAGTGAGTGAGTGAGTGAGTGAGAGAGAACGAGCAGACAGAAAAGGGTAAGGGAAGGACAACAGAAAATGTTGGAGGAGGGAGAAACAAGAAAAAAAATGGGAAGACAGTGAGAGAATAAAGGACAAAAGAAAAAGGAGAAAAGAAACAAAGAAAGGAAAAGGGATATAAAAGAAGAGGAACGAGTAGGAGAAGAGGATGTTTGCTCATCAGACTTTTGGCAAAGGGTGCAATTTAGTGCCTTCCAGAATGTGATAAAAGCAGGCTGGAATGAAAGTACTTCAGACGTTTTATTACATTCATGTACCCAGAGGAAAGAAATGTTGTGCCGTGGAACCCTCAGCAGCTGCGAGAAGCAGCACCAACATACTTTTATCAGCAAACATTTTTAATTAATGTTTATACATGCATGAGGCACATCCGTAGACTATGACTCACAAGAAAGAAACTCAAAAGGGTATTGGACTCAGAGTCAGAGTCAATGCCGTACACAACATTTTGCTGTTTACTTTTGTTTAAACACAAAGATCTGACTACAGTTAGGCTCGTGAATTTATTTTCCATGTAGCTACTGGTTAACTTTTAAAATTTGGCTCAGATGAGTGAAATATTTTTGGAACTTTCTTCACCATAATTAACAGTTTGTTCAGTTTATATACAATAAGACTAAAATATAAGTGACTGAATCTTGCATTTTCTTTGGCTTAGGGTGAGTTTTTGATGGAACTGTTGCTGTGAGACTCCATTCAAGAGCTGTGCAGGGTAGATCACAAAAGAGGGGATGGACTTTTAGAGAGCGGAGGGCAATGAAAAGTTAGCACAAAAGAGGAGTTGGTGTCTGGGGCAGATCACCATGACTTTATAGATCACTGGGGCATGCTTGATAGGCTGAATGACCGATTGTATTTCTTACCTTATGATATTTTTCACTGTATCTTACTAAACTCATCTCATCGACTCCTTACCCTAGCTCTACAGCATCCTTCATATTCTCAAGCTACTCACCAAATATCTGCCAAAAGACTAGTAACCCTGGCAACCAGCCCATTTTTAAAAAGCCCCTGTGCACCAGCATTCTGAAGCTGTCCTTCTTGGGCAAGGATGGGAACTGAATGTGTCACAGGAGGGGAAGATGGTGCAGCAATTCTTTGACAGGGACCAGGAGCTCCTGGTGAAGGGAGGGATACGGGAGAGTTCACTTTCCAAAGGGCTGGCAGTGGAGGCCACACCACCTGACCCCCTGGCAGCCTGGTCCAAGGTCACTATCCAGGTCAATGCCATCTCAACAGCGAGAAGGCATAACCCGCAGTGTCCTAAGAACGTCAATGACCTTCTCTGTTCGCCAAGGGCAAGTGCCACACTTTGTCTGCCAAAGCATCACACCTCTTACCAAGGTTCACCCCCTCTTCCATCTCACCATTGCCTCTGGCAGACAGGTACATGGGAGGCCTTCATCGCCCAGAGGCTGCAGGTGTGACCATCGGGCTGTCATGGAGAGCTGGGTCTGCTGAGGAGGTGCACAAGTTCCATCACCCCAGTCATTGGTCCTCAGGTCTGAAGGTATAGCGACAGGGATGTAGGGAACGCTGGATGTCCAGCTGCTATTGCAAGATTGGAAGCTCAATATTACTGAGGTAAATCGGGCCAGTAACACCCGTTTACTTGCAATTTGCCACACCAGTTGACACAAGCACAAAAGATCCAGTGATGGGGGCTCATGTGGCATAGTGGTTGTGTCCAAATCTTTGAGCTAGGAGAATCCAATTCAAGTCCCACCTGCTCAAGAGGTATGTAACAACCTCTCAAAGATCCAGTGAACTGCTCCTTGGGATTGGGCCTTGCCAGATCTCGTGTCTGATCCGGCCACCACAGCCCCCTTTGAAGACTTGGCCAATCTAATTAAACATAGGGATCAACAATGTCAATTTAGAAACAGGAAGCAAATAGGGATCTTCTTCTGGATTGTTGATTAGATGATAATGATATCCACTTTAAAATGATCTGGGAATGACATACAGTAGCTTTATGTAGTACATTCGAAATCGAAAAGGTTGTAGACATCACACTGGAGGATGGATGTGAAGGTGTTGGCAAGGGTGCAGAAGACAGATTTGTCAGAATCATACCAGGGAAGAGGAATTCAGTTATGGAGGTGGATTGCGAAGGTTTCCTTGAAGAGAATCATAGAATCTACACAGTGTGGAAGCAGACCACTCAGCCCATCGAGTCACTAAATGTCTGAAAAGCATCACACTCAGACCCATTCCCATAACCCTTCATTTTCCCAATGGCTGACCCACCCAGCCTGGCCATAATGGGCAATTTAGTATGGCCAATCCACCTAACCTGCACATCTTTGGACTGTGGGAGGAAACCCATAGAGACTCTGGGACAATGCGCAAACTTCATGCAGACTGTTGCCAGAAGGTGGAATCGAACCTGGATCTCTGGTGCTGTGAGGCAGCAGTGCTAACCACTCAGCCCCTGTACCTCCCAAAGACGGAGAGGAGATTGATAGGGATATTCAAAACAACAAGGAGCCTGAATGGGGTCGACAGGGAGAAACAGTTTCCTCTTGTTAAAGGATTGAGAACAAGAGGGCACAGTTTCAAAATAATTAATGAAAGAAGCCTAAAGAAAACTACTTGCTGTGAGTAAGAGCTTAAAATTCTGGAATGGACGGTCCAAGACTGTGGTAGAAGCATTCAGAAGGGAGTTACACTTTTATTTGAAAGGGATTGATCTTCGGGGGATAACCTGGAGAATGATATTAAGTAAAAATGATCATTCCAAGAGAACCAGTGCAGAGAAAATTGTCTGAATGCCCTTTTTCTCCATTGTAAGAAATCTGTGATAGCCGAACAGCAACTGAAGTTAATGTGTGTTAACTATCAATGAAAAGGTCAAAATGGGTTTGAAAAGGTTTGCTTACACTTAGTATTAAGATTCATACATGCAAGATGGACATTTGGATAGGTATCGGAGGGAAGCCACATTGAAATGACTGGTTGTTCTTTTTAGTGCAAACGAAAGGCAAATTGGAAGAGAGCTACATTGTCTGCAGCAACAAAGTGATTCTCATACAAGACTACAATTTCTGCTAACCCAGTCTAATCAATCAACCAAGCCATACCCTGCCAAGATTGCTCCGATATCTGCAATGAACCACTCTGGAGAATTGAAACCCAGGATTCCAACACCGTGGAAACGTTGGAGTCCAAGCTGTAAATAAATACAGATATTAAACATAATACAGTCTTCACGAAGGTACTTCACGTACAAATAAACACATTGCAGTCCGTAAAACACACAAGAAATAAGTTGTTTTCACAATAAGCAAACATTACTTCAATTTTAAAAGCAGTTAGACTACCCAACACAATTTAATCACTGTAGCAAGTTTGGATCTCCATAACACTCCATGCAATAGTTTTGGGTTGCTGAGCTGGACAGAAATAAGCTGTTGATTGATTTGGGATGTCGAGTGGATGCAGGTAGAGACTTCATTGTAAACTAGAGAAGAAGTGATGAAGTTCCCTATTGGTGGTTAATTTATGAAAAAGATACCATGGGTGATTTGGTTAGGGCAAATAAAATGTTCTTGCCCACAACTGAACACTTGTGGATATAAAATTTGGGAAACGAGGTCTTTCAGGGTGAAATCATAGTGTTCCTACCTCTGAACTATGAAGGTCTGGGTTCAACTCCCACTTACTCCAGAGATGCATCATAGTTTATATGAACAGGTTGATTAAAAAAAGGTACCTAGAACTGGAAAGGTCCTGTACAATGTTTTTTTCATCAAACAAGTAGCAAACCACTTACAACCTCTGGAACCTGAAACAGGCAATTCAGGTGGAGTTAGGGGGCTGAGAATGGGAATGTGAATGCTATTCAGGAAAACAAACTGGGATCAATGTTACAGGTATAATTGGGAGCTAGGAGAAGAAAATAAGAAAGGCAGAAACTTGCCTGTGATCTGCAAAGATGGTCGGGACAATGCTAAAATTGGTCAGGACCTTTCGTTAGCTCTTGAAATTGAATTAAAATGAGCATACTCAAATTTCAATATTGAATCTCCTAGGAGAAAGTGAGAACTGCAGATGCTGGAGATCAGAGTCGAGACTGTGGTGCTGGAAAAGCAAAGCAAGTCAGGCAGCATCCGAGAAGCAGAAGAAAAAGAATTGTAAAACCTGCCCCCACACCTTCCCCTCCCCCCGCCCCCGTCCAAGGCCCCAAATGTGCCTTCCACATACATCAGATCTTTACTTGCACTTCCACATGTATCATTTACTGTATCCATTGCTTCTGATGTGATCTCCTCTACATTGGGGAGACAGGCTCTGGATTAGTGGTGCTGGAAGAGCACAGCAGTTCAGGCAGCATCTAAGTAGCTTCGAAATCGACATTTTGGGCAAAAGCCCGTGATGGAAGGCTTTTGCCCGAAACGTCGATTCCAAAGCTACTTGGATGCTGCTTGAACTGCTGTGCTCTTCCAGCACCACTAATCCAGAATCTGGTTTCCAGCATCAGCAGTCATTGTTTTTACCTCATTGGGGAGACAGGCGCCTACTTGCAGAGCGTTTCAGAGAACATTTCCAGGACACCCACAACAACCAATCCCACTGCCCTGTGGCCGAACACCTAAACTCCCCCGCCCATTCTGCCAAGGACATGCAGGTCCTGGGCTGCCTGCACCGCCAAACCTTAATCACCTGATTCCTGGAGGAAGAATGCCACCTCAGGACCCTCCAACCACAGAGGAATAATGTGGATTTCACCAGTTTCTTTGTTTCCCCTCCCCCCACCTTATCCCAGTTCCAATCTTCCAACACATCACCGCCCTCATGACCTGCCCTACCTGTCAGTCTTCCTTCCCACCTATCTGCTCCACTCTCCTCTCTCGCACTCTCAGCTACCTTCGCCCTAGCCCCACCTTCCTCCCATTTATCTCTCCACCCCCTTGGCTCATAGCTTCATTGCTGACGAAGGACTTTTGCCCGAAATGTTGATTCTCCTGCTCCTCGGATGCTGACCTGCTGTGCTTTTCCAGCACCACACTTGCGACATTGAATTCCCTCATCCAGTTACAGAAAAGGCTCCCAAGTTGCACTAGAGTGGTATTGCAACCTGCATGATCTGATGGGTACATTGTCTTGAATTTGCTCAGCCACCAGTCAAATACATTTTTCAGCCCCATAGAGAGAGAGAGAGAGAGAGAGAGAGAGAGAGAGAGAGAGAGAGAGAGAGAGAGAGAGAGAGAGAGAGAGAGAGAGAGAGAGAGAGAGAGAGAGAGAGAAATAAAAATGGCCCCTAAACGTTAGGAAAATGATTTTAGAAATGAAGTCAGAATAAGAACACTCTCACTCGCTGCATTAACTGGTCTCTTCCATATGTCCAGCCTTGGGACTTGGGGTGAACCAGAAGTAAGCAGCCACTATTGAACTGTGTGGGGGCATGTGACTGCCACCTGCAGCTGCTATGAATTCGAAGCATGTAACCTGAAGAAAAATATACATTGCCACATCGTAAACTTTGCTTATCTTGGTATGGCCATTTAACAGCTGGATTCATGAATTAGATTAGATTTTTAACCATTAATTTTCCATATAATTAAAAAAGCGATAATATACACTGAACTAGCAGGGTTTGTACATGCAGAAAATATTAGTGCTGTCTACCTTCAGAAAGCTTTTTGCAGCACCTCTACATTCATTATAGTACTGCTTATATGTTAGCTTCATCCAGTTTTCACCATGCTTTGATGCAAGAGCGATGTAGTCCCCGTACTTCCTAACGGACTCAGTGAACATCTGGTGGACAGTCATCAGTGGCTGTCCTGGAGCATCGGAATCATCCATCCTCAGCTTGACCTCACCATCCTTCCTGGTGGTACAAAAATCTGCACCAGTTGAGCCTAAACTCCGTGTAACTATCTGTAGTCCATCTCCTACAGGGGATTACAACAAGCATGTTTTAGTGATATGACTTCGCTTCCACTGGCTGTAAGTCATCAAGACCTGTTCACATCAGTTGAGAGATTATGCTGAAGCATTTGCACTGAGAAGCAGACTAGTCTTTGCAAAGTTCAGGAAATAAATGTACATAGACATGAGATTGTACTCCAACATTTCACACATCCGGTTTCAACAAACACCATACCCAACCAAATTCTGCACCAGCAGCAATATTCTGAGGACTAGCTTGTAACAGAACCACAAAAGGTGGCTTTGTATTCATTCATATGATTTCCTGATACATTTATATTAGTCGGGAGCACATTTTAAAGTTAAAACATGACTTTAGTAATAAAGGAACATAAATGACAAATACAATTAAACCAAGAATGATGACAGATGGACAATGAAATCCAACAATGGAATGCTCCTCTGTCTGGAGGAGATGTAACAAACTCTTTGGAATCAGAGGATGCACACAATTACTGAGAGGGTGAACCAGATGAGCTGAGTGGAATGTGTGTGAAAATCAAGATTCCAGTCTTGGTTGTATTGGCTGTGATAAGCCATCGAGCAAAGGTAATGCATCAAAAGGTGACAAGGCAATATGATAAATCTCACACTCCGATTAATGTACTAAAATGACATTTCACATTTCTATGACATTTATTTCGTAATTTCTCCTGGTTGAAATTTCCAAGCAAAAGTCAGTTTAGAATTAGTTTTAACTGTGACCATAAAGACTATCTTTTTTTTTCTCCAACTCAGATTGTCCTCGAGTACAAATGGTTTGTTTTGTGTACCAAACCATCACAGTGTGCACGTATCTGGGGAAGCATGATTCTTGCCTAGCTCAAACAGGTTAGATATCAACACTCTAATCAGGGGGATTTGAAATCTAACCCGCCCCAAAACACTGCTGCATTGAAAGAGAAGGTTGGGAGGCAAGGGAGATGAAGCTGCACAATCAGGAGGGATGCAAGAGGGTACAGGTAGTCCTTCTATAACGTAATGGTTGCGTTCTTGTGCAATCCCACATTATAGAAAAATCATGTTTTAGAAACAACGCTTAAAATGTTGGCTATGTAATCGCATTATAGTCAAATGTACATTTAAAAAATTTGTACTTTAGAAATACTGTCCCCAATTCGTCAATCACGTTACAGCGAACTTGCGTTGACGAAACGCACGTTATAGCGGATCGACTGGTATTCTAAAATGTGAATCAGAGGGGTCGATCATTCTACCCCTGAAGCTTGCTACCCCATTCAATAAGATTGTGGGTTATCTGATTACAAAAGTGAATCCTGCCTGACTCAAAAACATTCCAACCCCTTACTTAACAGGATTTCTATCAGCTGCGTGCCACCTTATGTCATGTGAGGAGGCTATCTTCGTTTGGGGTTGGTGGGGTGGCCATTAGGCCATCTGTGGAAAATACACCATGCCCCCTCCCACCCCCTATTGAAAGTGATCCCCCTCCTGAGAAATATACTGGCCAACCCATTTCACTAGGTCTTGGCGAAATCAAACTAATTTACCTACATTCCTTCGCTCTCCACTCTGCTGCAAGTGGGGCTGAAGAACTGCCAGCCCTCTGATTGGCTGGCATCTTTTGGAGGCTTGGGCAGAAGTCCTGGAACCAAGTGCCAATCTGGGGGTTAATGCTACCAAGGTTCCTGAACCTGGTTTCAGGGGAGTTGCCTCTGGCTTTTCTATGGGCCACAGCTAGAAGCATTAAGTTTAATCCATCAAATGCTCCATGTTCCCTTCCCTAAAAATTTAAAGCAGGCAGGAGGTGGTGAGTGAAACTAGCAGGTTTTTAAAAAACCATAAACCTGCACACAAAACAAACCATTTGTACTCGAGGACAATCAGAGTTGGCAGTGACATCCACACTCCATTAATGAATAAAAAGCAAAAAAAAAATGATTTGATCATGATAAAGTCAATTACAAAAATTATTTTCTATCCTTCTCTTCATGTAGCTTGAGTGGAGCATAAATTAAATGCTTGTTGTGTACCAACTACTCCTTCCTGTCAAATCAATACAGGCCACTTCATAATAACCTATTAACTATTCTCCAAACTATCACTGAGCATTAACCAAACAGCTAATATTGACTCAAGCTGAAAACTTTCCCCAATATGGGCATCTGACAAAGAAAACATATGTTGTGTTTTCATCACTCACTCAATGTTCAAGCACAAGGCAAGGCCAAAGTGCAGTTAGACGTTTGGCTGCTACCCAGCAAGGTGAGGAGTGAAAATGCACCAACTGTACAAACTGCTCTATAAAATCCCACACATTCAGGGTGGGAGCCTGAGATAATAATTATCCACATCCATTCCCTTAATTCCCCAGACTCAGCAACTTGAAAGATCCCCAGTACACAGTCTTCACTGCACGCAATGTAAACAGTCCCAGTGTTGTTTGTTGATATGCAGTGACAGTACAAAGGATTTACATTTCTGGTCTCAAAAGACCCACTTTCTTCAACTTAAAAGCAAATTTTCCATGCTTGTGAAAACAGGAGGCTGGTGTGCAATGAAATGGAAAAAGTAATTTCAATGCATTGGTCTTCAGTTCTAATGTTCAATTAAAGTTCACCTTTGGGGCAAAACAGAAGAATCGGGTTCTAAAATGTGGATCTTCCTTTCTGACCCAGAATTACTTATTGCTGAAACTAGGAGGAGTTCAAATGCCCACCACTTTCCCATATAAACAATGCTTGCCTCATTGAACACAATCATTTGTCACTGTAGAAACAAATAACTTTTAACCTTTAAGGCAATAGAAAGACTTCTGTTGCATTTCTAAAGCACTTCCATGTTTTCACATCCAAACTATTTCATTTCCACTCAATTACTTTTGAAGTGAAATGTAGTGGTCCCACATTACTTAGGGAGTATCACCTACTAACTTACACCCATCAAAAGATTCAGGAAATAATAATTAAGCAACATGCCAGCTATCAATAACCTGCCCCAAGAATGTCATGAGTAAGCTTGGCTTTGCACAAATGACATAATCACATGAATGAGTTAATTAAAAATGAAACAAAATATGTTTACATTTGCCTGGAAACCCATTGACATAAACCCAGATGGAAGACACCTACAAGTCAGCCTGATCCATGTAAACGATTACAATCAAGTTCTCACTCAACACCCTCCAGTATTGTGAAGGGAAGTGTGGTTGCCAGGAATTGAACTAATCTTCAACCAACGGACTGAATTCTCTTGTTTCATTTAACAGTTGGCTTCAATTGACTGCTTTTACTTGTCCTTGAAAAGACCTCAGACTAACAGTAAGTTTAAGTCACTGAGGTGCCCTTCTTTGCTCAACAGGACAATGTTTGGATTCACTTAAAAGGGAATTTAAAACAACTTAGATAATTGCAGCAGCTACAGGAACATGAACCCTGACCCTGATTTTTGTTGTTTAACTAATTATTAGTCACAGTAGCTATGGATGCGTAACACTGCATTAATATTGCCATTGAGATCTTTACGTCAATAGCTTGAAATTAGAACATGAGAAACACCTCCAAATGGAAGTTGGAAATATTCAAGTGTGAAATGGTTCTGACATATATCATGATCTCCAGTGGAAAAGCCACACTACTGTTTTGTTGACATTACATGGCGTGCAGAAGAAATCCTTCCTGTTCTTCAGCTAAAACACAGTGGTCACACTTCAAATTTACTGTGTTGGTTATAAATCACTGACTTGTGCAGTGGTCATGGAAAAACAATATAGATATATATTTTTATTTTATTTCCCCAAAAGATTCAGCAAGGTCTTTGACATTGAGACGGGAGCCCAATGTAACCTCTCATCCAGAAGATGGCCAATAATTCATGTCTGCCTCAGTGCGGACACATTCTGCTGCAGCTTATACAGTAGTGCCTTGACATATGAATGACCCCGTTCACGAACAAGTTGGTTTACGAACAGGATTGTACATAAAATTTTGCTTCAATGTACGTACAAAATTCAAGGTACGAACGAAGGTACAAATGCAAAAAGCCCGTGTGCAACCACGTGGTTTCATTGTTCTGCTTTGCTACGCGCTTGTTGAACACAAAAGCTCTTGGGCCCCGCGTGATCTCATCAGTTAGTCTTTGGCGCATGCGCTGTGAACAGCGTTCGTTGCTATGTCCAAGCATTCTTATACTATCCGAACAATGGGAAAAATTTATTCAGGTCATGAACTTTTCAGTTCGCGAACCGGGTCTTGGAACGGATTAAGTTCGTAAGTCGAGGCGCTACCGTACCTGACAGGATGGGAGGCAGGATGTTCCCACCAGAGACAGAAATCACAGGATCCACTGACCCAGGCCCCAGCCTGAAAATAGCTATCCCTCCTCCTGATCCACCCCAGGTCCTAGCTGTTGGGCCCTGAATGTACCCTATCCCTGGTGACCAATTAATCAGACCGAACATTTTCCATCTTTCCAGTTAATTCTCTGGATGAAAAAAGGAGAAACACACAAGCTCAGCAGTCTGTCAAGGAAGATCATATGGTGAGATGATTCAATGCACTGAAATAATTAACTGCCCCAAGGACACATTCTACTCTGGGATCTGTTGTTTTGGAAAAAACCAAAAGCAAGAATAATGAATAGGTTACTCATCAAATCCAAGTCTTGTGGTTTAATATTGTGATCTAGTAAACCCAGGAGTGCAAATGACATTACATTAAATATACATTAACAAGATACAAAAGGTACTACAGCAGTCACCGAATCTTTCTAATGTAGGAGCACACTTACTTTTATCAGAAACTTCTTCCTTTTCTGGCATTTTATCAAGGTCCAATTTATCGACATCTACTTCTTGTGTAGAACCACAATCCACTGTGACTGCACCATGAGCGGTCTCTGTGCTGTAAGTGACAACAGAAGTCATGAGTACACATTATATTGAAATTTAATAGATTCACATCCTTCCAAATTATTGCAAAATGGTATCTACAGTTTCAATTTATATTTCTGAAGGTATTCGGTTGAACTGGTCAATCAATTTTCTTGGTCAGTGCCACCTAAATTTATCTGGAACCACAGAAACAGGAAAAGCCTTTCCCATCATGCCTAACCTATATCTTAATGCAGTAGCTTTAACATCCCTGCTAACCAAAATAAAACCTCAGTTTAAAATTTCCATTTGACCACCAGCTGCAACAGGTATGTGTGTGTGTAGCACAGTGGGAAGGGAACAGTTCCCCATTTCCACTATGCTTTGTATAATTTTCTAATATCAGCCCCAACTCCACAAAATGGCTATACTCTAATTTTAAAAAGGTGTAGCCCCCTCATCCTCAAGTTACCCACCAGAGGAAATAGCTTCCCTCTACGTGTCCAATCCAATCATTTTAAACACTTCTGAGTGAACACAAGCCTCAACTATGTAACCTATCCTCATCCATTACCCCTCTCAGTCCTAGGATCATTCTGGTAAATCAGCGCTATACCCCCTCCATGGCCAGTATATCCTACCTGAAATATACACAGTGTCCAGAACTGAACACAGTATTCCAAACACTGAATTTAATTTCTTTTATATACATATTTTTATTGAAAAAATATTGAAAAAAATTATAAAACTACAAAATAGCATAACAATCTGTTATAATATAATAAACAAACTACCACTCTACTCCACAAGAGTTTAAAAGAAAAACAATTTAAAAAAAAATCTATCCATACTACAATTCAATAAATAATTAAACAACATAAACTAAATTAAAATCGGACTGAACCAAGGCAAATTAAATTAAGTTACAACACCCAGCGCAACCCCACCAAAGCTGCCCATTAATGGGAGCTTCAGTTGGCATTTGGGATTCTACCTCCCAGGGGCCCCTGGCCTGCCAGACACAGCTCTCGCGATTACACACAGGCTCTGACCAATATAGTTGACAAGCCTGCGTCCATATAGTTCAAAAAGGGCTGCCAGAAGAGTTCAGTTTTCTGGTGCCCCATATTTGTAAGGAAGTACAGGGGGATGTGCTCCATAGTTAACCTACACCAGCCCGAAAGTCCTGGGGGATTTTCCAATATCCAGCTCATCAGAATATTCTTCCTCGCACAATATGAAAAGGGTATTAAAACAGGTTCTTTCCATGCGCATCTAAAGAGGGGAGATTCGGCAGGCCCAAGAGGAAGGGCACCGGAACTACCTTGACCTCTGTTCCCAAGACCCCTTCCAAAATACTCACTATACACCCCAATATCTAATGAAGCTTGTGGCATGACCACAAGCAATGAAATATCTGTTTTACATTTGGGACACATTGGAGACGCTCCTTCCTTAGGTTTCGCAAGCCGTTCCGGTGCAAAATAAGCCCTGTGGAGAACCTTCAATTGCACAGCCTACATCTTATTACAAATCGAAATCTTCCTCACGTTCTCCCAAATATCCTGCCGTGCCTCTAACGAGATCTCCACTCCCAATTCCTGAGTCCAGATCCCACACAACCGTTCAATGTCCTATGTGACACTACCTCCTAGTAAACGGTAGAGGGTACAGATCAAGAGCGCACCTGTGGGCCCAAGTACTCTCCTCTCCAGATCAGACTTATAGGGATTAACCAATACTGTAGTCTTTTTTTGCATAAAGTCCCAAATCTGAAAATAACTAAAGAGGTCCCTCCTAGACAGTTCACGTTCCTAGCTCAGCTTATCGAAAGACATTATGACCTCCCCCTCAAATAAATCTCCCAAACAGGAAACTCCTCAACTCCCAGAGCCTAAATCCAGAATCCATTGATCCCAGCTGGAATCTTGGCGAGTAAAAAGGGAAGTTTTTTATAAATTGCCCTAGCTTTGTCACATCATTCTCCATGCTTTAACTGTGTTAAAGACAATTGGTCTTCTGCAGTGCTCCAGGTCAGTCCTCATCTTGTCCATAAACAATAAATTAATGAGGAGGCATTTTGCCTGGGAGGGCTCAACGTCCAGCCAAATTGACCTCCGGTCCTGGCAAGGCCAGTCACATTGGATAATAAGGAACTTAATGGATATTTCTTAAACATCTGGAAAGTCCACACCCCCCATCCCCTGCAGGAGCTGCAATTTAGCAAGCTTAATAAGAGGCCGCCTGTGGCGCCAGATGAAAGAGCTGAGCCATCTGTTAAGCCTCCATAGTGCTTGTCTAGGCAGCAAAGGGAACATTTGCATGGGGTATAATAAACTAGGAAGAACATTCATTTCAACCAGAACCATTCTACCCAACCAAGAAATCGGAACAATGCTGAAGGTCCGGTTTTATCTTCTTTAGCAGCTGCACAAAATCAGCTTTGTATAATTGATCAAAGGCCAGAGCAATAAAAATGTCTAAATACAGGAAACCTCCCTGTGGCCAACTGAAAGGGAATCGGATTCTACCCCCAAGATCAGGTACTCTGACAAAATCCCCAACAGGCATGGCCTCCAACTTCATAACATTGACTTTATACCCAGAGAAAGAACCGAACAAACTTACCACTTGTATTATGTGGGGCACAGATATTGGCAGGTTAATTGGAAAAAGAAGAACATCATCTGCAAAAAGGGTGATTTTATGCCCCCCTGATTCCACCGCTGGAGCAACTGTATTGGGGTCCCTTAGGATTGGGGTCGCTATACAATACTGCCACCCACCTGGCGAAGAACCCCCCCAAGACCAAACCGTTCCAGGACATAAGAGAAGTATGGCCACTCCACCCGACCAAACGCTCTCCTCTGCATCCAGGGAGGTTACCAAGCCTGGAATTGACCCTTGCTGGCATACCTGGACCATATGTAGGACTCTTCTATTCTTGTTAGAGGACTTGCGACCCTTAATAAAACCTGTCTGGTCTCCTTTACAATGGAGGGTAATACCTTCTCCAACCTCAACGCCAGCATTTTTGACAAAATTTTAAAATCCACATTTAATTGCGATAAGGGCCTGCACAGAGCACAATCCTCTGGGGTTTTCCCTCTGTTGAGAATAATGTAGACATTAGCTTCTCTCAGAGAAAGGGAGGCAATCCTCACTGTATGAATAATTCTACATGTCCAATATTAGCCTGGCCAATAGGTTTATAAAGTCCTTATAAAACTTGCTCTGAAATCCATCTGGGCCAGGTGCTTTATTGCTCTGGAGCTACCTCACCACCTCCTGAATCTTTGATTGTCAGAGGAGATACTTGCTCTGAAGTTACACCTGGGAGGTCCACGGTCTTAAGAAAGGACTCCATCTTCGTCAGCCTGTCCTCACAGCCCTCCGACCAGAACAATTCAATAGAATTTCCTAAATGTCGTGTTAATCTTTTTGGAATCACAAGTGAGAGAACCAGCACACTCCCTGATGGATGTGATAGATTGGGGGACACTCTCCTTCCTGGCCAGTTATCTACCCGGCTTATCACCGTACTCTAATAACTTCTGTTTCGCAAAGGAGATCTCCCTCTTTGCTGTCTGGGTGAGTGCAGAGTTCAGAGCAGCCCTGAGGGCTGTAACCCACTGCAACTTGGTCACAGGCAGCCTATTAATGTATGCCATCTCGGCTGCCTTCAACCGGGCCACAAACTTACGCTGCTGCTTTCCTCTCTGCCACTTCCGGGTCGCCGAGTAAGAAATAATCAAACCCCTTGCATCAGCTTTGGCATTCTCTCACAGAACCGATGGGTTACTGGCCGTACCCGAATTAATGTACCAAAAGATTTTAAATTCCCGCAAAAAATACTCAGTAACCTTACCATCCTTCAGGAGGAAAAGATCCACCATACACCAATGCTGCAAGTCTATCCCATTGGTTCTGGCTTTAACCTCCAGATACACTGCCGCATAAACAGAAATGGCTACATTCCCAATTCTATAGGACATCACCAAATCCAAAAAGACCAGTGGAGCAAAATATATGTGAACCCTAGTGTGGCACTTATGTGGGTTGGAGAACAAGGTAAAGTCCCTACCGTCGGGGTGAAGACATCTCCACACGTGCACCAGTTGTCTGGATTGCGAGGATATGCCCGCGAGACCCCTGGACATCCTGTCTACCTCGGGGTCCATAAGCTGACTAAAAAGTCTCTTCTCTCTCTCCCTCCCTCCCTCCCTCCCTCCCCCCCATAATAGTATGGCACGCTCAAAGGAAAGTGCATCCGTTACAAATTTGAGGGGGGTGTGCCAGGGCACAATTTACATTCAAAATCCTGTACTCCTCTCCATGTATTAAAGCTTTGAGGATCACAAACCATTTATATTTGGCATTAATTTGGTCTAACAGCTGAAACGGGAGATTCTTCTGGATGAGTACAGCTACTCCTCTGCTTTTAGAATTAAAAGGAGGAGAAAAACACCTAGCCACCCTCCCCGCTTAACTTAAAATGCTCCTTATTGCCTAAATATGTTTCTTGTAACAGGGCTACATCGACCTTTTCTTTTCTAAGGCTTGAAAGTATCTTATTTCTCTTAACCGGTGGATGACTCCCCTCAATATTCCAGGTGCATCATTTAAATGAACAATTATCCACAGCTGTCTGAGACACCCCATAACCCCGAAGGGAAAAGCCCCACTCCTAACACACCGAGCAAAAACAGTAAAAGATTTGTATAAACTAGAAAATACAACTACAAAAATTACCAAAGCAAAACATTTAAAAACTACTTCTACAATGAACTAATACATAAAACAAATAAGAGGAGACTTTCCCCCTTACCCATACTGGGCATTCAGACTACCCACTAACCCCTCCTTGGCTCCTTCTAGCTGATGTCACACCGCAAACTCAGGTAAAACAAAGTAAGAAAAAAAACCATGTGTTTTATAATAAGAAAATTAGAAGTGGGCATTCAACCTGTCTCAGCCATACTTTGGCCCCGATCAGTACGGATTTAAAAAAAAAACCCAAACCCCACCCCTGACCAAGAAAGAGAAAAGAAAAAAGGGAATAATAGAAAAAAGACAATGGAGAGGAGAAAGAAGGGAATTGAAAAAAGGACTCCCACATATTAAAATAGCAAAACCAGATAAACAAGGTAAACCACACAGAAAACAAAACACTATTGTCCATATTACTAGAACCAGCCAGTCTATTTAAAAGAGTCCAGAAGTCCTTTGGCTTTTCGGATCAATCAAAATTATACACGGACCCTCCATGGCTGAAACATAGCACTGCCAGATATCTTACAGAGTACTGAATATTCAAGTCTCTCAGCCTCTTCTTTACCTCAAAGGCCTTCCTCTTGCGGATCACAGCCACAGAAAAGTCCTGGAAAAAGAATAATTTTTGATCCCTTGTATATCAGGGCCTATGGATCCTTCTCCACAGTGTTCTGGCAGCTTCCAACACCAGTTGTTTATCTCTATAATGCTGAAGTTGCACTAGGACCGGGTGGGGGCGCTGGTCCGATCTGGGCCTGCACACCGTGACCCAGTGGACCCGCTCAACCTCTAACCCCAAGAACTGCAAGAGCCATTGCTCCATAAAGTTGACTAGCTGGCCTCCTTCCGCCCGATCAGGCCAGATGTTCTTCCGATGCTTTGAGGTCAGCGACTTGCTCCGCTAAGGCCCGTGCCAGCCTCTCCAGGGCCTGAGCCCGACCGCCGAGGTTTCTGCTGCGGTCTCGGAAGCAGCAGTCCATTGCTCCACCTCCTTCACGTGCTGCCTGAGATGCTGGATCTCCTGGTCATGCTTTTACAGCAGGGCTGAGATCGGTTCCAGCCTGGTCCGGGTCTCCTCCATCGTTGAATCAATCTTCTCTTGCGTTGTCACAAACTCCAAGACCAGGCTCTGCTGAGCAGGTAAGTCCATAGGAACGTTCGCGGAGGCCAGCGCTGTGGCTGTGGGCATGTCCGTTCTTGCAGGGGAGGGCCCTGCTTGTTGCGATCCTTGCGGTCCATTTCCCTTAGTCATCTTCCCTGAACAACAAAGCTAATACACAGCAATTCTGGGGACCAAAGACAGCCAATATTTGCCATAATAGCTAAAAAATGGAGGGTAAATTCACCACCTTGCTTTGGTGGAGAGCTCAGCAGGGCAGACCTACTGGATTGCTGCCATCTAGGATCTCAAATTTCATTTTTAATCATGTGTCACGCACATGCACACTTAAGATTGCCCTGATGTCCTGCCAAGGATTCTCATTAAAAATCAATGACTTCCTTATACAAGATATTCAACAGTTACTTTAGCACCTGAGAGTGAGAAATGCAATTTTAATTCATAGCAGGTTGCAACCAATTGGTTTGCAATAAATAAAAAGGGACTGTGGAGAACAGTGAGTACTTGGCCTTGAGGTTACTGGCTTGTTGAAGGAGCCGATCAATCCAGTTGCAACAGAAGCAACTGCACGATTTGTTCAATTACCCACATAACTAAACGATCATTTTAATATTTATTCAAATCAGAGTTCTGATAACGGTTTCAGAGGTATTTGATTAGGTTGAATCATTCAAGTTGGAGAGACATCCACTCTGCATTTTCAAAGAAAAAAAAGCCTTCATGCGCAGATGTTGATTATACAATTCTTGGTTTAGGTGGAAATCCAGATATTAACTTTCATTTTGAGGAGCAAGCAGTGAGTCTAATATCTATTGAAAAAGAATGGTTTATAGTACAATCACTTATTCAGTTGTCCAAAGTTATCTGGCCTTCAGATCTTAAAATAAGGTCTGGTGCTGTGCTATTCTACTAATTCTCAAAAGAATTCTTTCCAAGCGACACAAGATCTAGTCAAAGCTTTTCTGACCTTTTCCAGAGGCAGTGAAGATACTGTAAATGCCCTACTGAGCCAGAATTAAACAGTATCTGCAGTCTCCAATATGCAATGCATTAGAATGACAAGAGAGCCAAAAGGTAAAGCACACAGACAACCACTTTAATAAGGATTAAAACTGAAGATTGAAAACATGTTCAGAAAAATAGTCTTGAATCTCTGGAGCAAGTTTACCGCTAGTGGAAATACAACACAGCAGGGTAGCAAGATACCCTTGGAAAAGTATACACTTCCCATTCCAAGTGAAGGGGACTGATCATGTTGAGAGTTGGGATTGATCACCTACATAGGGATTCTAATAGCATCAAGGGACAAGGGGAACATGCAGGAAAGTAGAGTTGAGGTAGATGATCAGTCATGCTCTAGAACAGGCTGAAAGGCTTACTCCAGCAACCACAGTCCTCACTATATGCTACATCAGGTGATGTAGAAGTTCAGTCATGAAGTAATGAATGGTACAGTTGGCTAGAGGAAATCACATGCTCACTCCTGTTCCTCATGTAAATCAGTGACAACCAACCCAAACTATCAAAGGTTAGTAATCTTCAACCTTTCTTGGACTCAACAAAACGAAGGCAAATTCTCTCAAGCAGGAAGACAACTGAGTAAGAATTAATTAACCTTGAACTTCTGCAACAAAACTGATGCAAGTTTTATGTAGGGTCCTTTAGTAAAAGGGTAGAAAGAAAAATATGTCCATTCTCATCCCAAATTTCCGAGCCATCCCTACAGCTTGGATTTTTGCTGTGGCTGAACACGATTAGCCTTCTGCAGTAGATACAAATCCAAAACTTAACCAGGGAGAGAACTTGGAAATTCTCTTGGCATGGAACAAATATGGTCTTAGCAGAAATCAGGTGCAGTGAGGAGAGGATGGATTAAGAGGTGACAAGACAGTTAACAATATTAGATTAGATTACTTATAGTGTGGAGACAGGCCCTTTGGCCCAAGTCCACACCGCCCCGCCCCGCCGAAGCGCAACTCACCCATACCCCTACATCTACCCCTTACCTAACACTACAGGCAATTTAGCATAGCCGATTCACCTGACCTGCATGTCTTTGGACTGTGGGAGGAAACCCACACAGACACTTGGAGAATGTGTAAACTCCACACAGACAGTCAGCCGAGGCTGAAATCGAACCTGGGTCTCTGGCGCTGTGAGGCAGCAGTGCTAACCACTGTGCCACCGTGCCGCACACAAATACAGTCATGAACATGAGGGCGGAAGTGAAACTGTTGGCTAGTGGTAACCCCCTCACTTTCAAGAAACTCTTTCAAGCGCAGGATGAGGTTTAATGGCCACGTGATTGACAAAGGGAACATGTCAGGGCTACAAGCTGACCTTAAAATGTACATTGCAGATAACAGGGTAGAATTTCCATACAAGGACATTAAAAGGACAAGAGCAGATGAAACATTGAAAACTGGAATCTGTGCAATTCATTTCAAAACCATAGGATGTCCCAAAGACAATGGCATACCTTGGAAGTGTAGTCACTGTTGTAATGCAGGAAATTCAATAACCAAGTTGTGCACAGCAAGCTCCCAGAAATAGCAATGTGTTAATGACCAGATAATCTGATGTGAATTAGGAATAAGTAATGGCCAGGACAAAGTATAACCTTTCTGTTCTTCTTCAAATCTATCACAGGATTTTTTACTTTTATCTGGGAGGACAGTCAGTGACTGAGTTTAACACCTTGGGGCAACACGGTGGCTCAGTGGTTAGCACTGCTGCCTCACAGCACCAGGGTCCCAGGTTCGATTTCAGCCTTGGATGACTGTCTGTGTGGAGTTTGCACATTCTCCAAGCGTCTGCGTGGGTTTCCTCCCACAGTCCAAAGACATGCAGGTCAGGTGAATTGGCCATGCTAAATTGCCCATAGTGTTAGGTGCATTAGTCAGAGGGAAATGTGTCTGGGTGGGTTACTCTTCGGAGGGTCGATGTGGACTGGTTGGGCCAAAGGGCTGGTTTCCACACTGTAGGGGATCTAATCTAACCTGAAATCTGACATCTGACACTTCTGACAGAGTCACACACCCTCAATTCCAAAAGAATCATACGACTCAACGTGTTAACTTTGTTCCTCTCTCCACAGATACCTTCAGACCAGCAGTTGATGATTTTATTTCAGTACTACACTGGTGAGTCAGTCTTGGGTTTTGTGCTCAAGTCTATGGAATGGAACTTTAACCCACAGTCCTCTGACTCATAGGTGAAAATGCCATTAACTGAGCCACACCAACACACAAGGAAATGTCAAGGGGAAACCCCATGTTGACAGATATTTTACAACCTTCCCCAGAACAAATCTCCCCCGAAGTGCAACACTCAAGGGAGAAGAAAAAAGTACAGAAGTAAATTTACCAGAAGGCAAAATGGATTTTTTTTTTAAAAAGCCTCCACCTAACAGCACAGTGAAACACAAGTCAGCCTTTCGATATCAGCACAGCCTTCCTTGCCATTGTTCTATATTCACCCAGTTTTATACTGATAAAAGCTAGATCATTAGAAATTGGGTCATAAGAAATTATGCTTAGAACTGGTATTATCATCTTGCCTAAACACATTTGCAAAGCTACATTTTAGTCAATTTCTACAATTGTCCCTTATTTTTAGTTATGACAGAACATACACAGAACAATCACAGGTGGTGCAAAAAAATAGTTGACCACACAGCAAGTCAGGCAACACCCGTAATGGGAATCAGATTGATTACCAAGATTGTCTGTTGTTTTTGTTTCAGATAACCAACATTTGCAGCACTTACATTTGATCAAACGGATGTATCTTATTTCAGCCTCAAATTCTGATACCCCACCTTTTACCATTGGTTTGAATTTGGGCAAGATACCACATACCATTCTAACTTGGAAACATAATTGCGCTCTTTCACTGTCAGCTAGGTCAAAATTCTTAAACTCACTCTCTAGTAAAACGGAGGGTATCTCTTCACTCCAAGGACTGCAACAGTTCAAAAAGGCAGCTCCGTATCAGCTTCTCCAGAGCAACTGGGGATGTGCAATTAGTATTAGCATAGCCCACATTCCATGAACAAATGAAAAAAAAATCTCTGAAGTCACAAGATTATTTCAATATCAAGTAAAACATGAATTAACCTTGTGCTACCCACAGATGATCAAGCTGGTGGGGAGCAGTAATTACTCAGTGAGAGTGAGTAGAACCCAAACAATCAAACATAACCATTTTGTCTACTTAAAAAGGGAAGATCCTCAGGAATCTGCCAATGTACTACAAAATGGCTTGGAGGGACACTATGTATAGTCTGTAAATATTAATCAAAATGGCATGCTCAGGGAAGAACATGGATAAGGACAGAAACATAACTGAAAATGTATGCAGATTAATGATAAGTAAACAAGGTTAGTCTAACCAGTACAGGAATGCAGTAAAGTCAGTATAACTGTACTGTTTCACAACAGAGAAATCAGGTCAGTTTTGGTCACTTATTGTGCAATTTAAGAACAGGATCACAAGATGGGCCCACACTGACTGGAAAAAAAAAGACAGTGTCATACTTGGACATAACTGGATTAAATGCATACTTTATGAATCCAATTAATAACTCTATTATTGGGCCACTATGTGATAGTATTTAAATGTGACATCACCTGTGAAAACATGGCCCTGTCTCACTGAAGGAGAACACAGCAACGTGACAGAGCACGTAACTGAGAATGAAATAAGCTCTTCAGTTGAGAAGATCACTATGAGTTGAGTCAAGACCTGAAGTGAAATAGCAGCTAGGAAGCAGATGTCTTGTTTTTGTTCTCACCCTTTGGGGACACTGGGAATTCAATACTGTGCATCAATAATATCACAAATAGAAAGGAACACGTAGCTAAGGAAACGCAAGAGATGTTACACTTGGGAGTAATATGGATGTGCCACAACCTGTAGGCACTGTAAGGCGTTGCTGACCCTCCAAAAAAAAAAAAAATCTCATTGTAAATTCTCAGAAGTTAAATGATTAGGCAGGAGTATGATTGTCTTTCCACAGAACAATCTCTTGAGCAGCTTAGCAATACTAAGTGTTTGACAATATCAGCTGCAACAAAACATACCACTAACCTTACACACCTATCATTTTCTAATTCGTCAGCACTGCCCAAAATTCCAAAAATACCTCTCAGAATGAAGGATGTATCAATTATGTTTCAGTGTTGAACAGGTTCAATTTCTGAGCAGCATTGGAGATTAGGTTTGCCTCACACCTTCATTATTCTCATTGCAGAAACACATCAACCCCACCTCAACAAAACAAGTTTGGTAGTTAATGTAATAGATCAACTGAAATACAAGACCAGGTGTAGCTCCTGTTCTGCCATTTCAATATGCATGGCTGATCTGCAACCTAACTAAACACAAAGGCCAGTATTCCCATTTATTTTTGATTGAATTTGTGCAGAAACATTTGATCTTAATGGTTTATGTACCTGGAACCAACAACTAACCAGAAAAAACAGGGATATGACCAGACAAAGGGGGACATTGGCAGTCATTCTCCCATACCCAATAACAAAACATAAACAGATGTTTGTCGGGTTGGTCGACGTTTTGAAAGTTAATTTCAGCTGGAGGTCCATAGTTCCAGCACTTATTGAAATAATCTGAAAAATGAAGTCAAACTCTGTGATCGGATGCTCTGAGGTAGAAATTGCTATCGAAAGATAAAATATCTCAAATCCGCCTTCAACAGCACCTTCTGACAACCTCTAACAGTAAGGATGAGCACAGCAATGGGAACTGGACCACAACCTCCAAATTCCCCTTAAAGCCAAATGCAATCCAGACTTGGAACAATATTGTCATTCCTTCCTAAAACTTCCATTTGAACAGGACTGTGGGTATGCCCAAGCCACTGGGATTGCAACAGTTCACAATGGCAGCTCACTATCACCTTCTCCAGTGCAAATTGGGAAGGATAATGGATGCCTCAATGCCTGAACGCGATGAATAAACAAAATCCCCTATCTACATCTCAATTGTTCTTGAGCTTTCAGTCTATAGGAATATGTAAAAATGTAATTCTTGACCACTAATCCAACTAAATAATTTTGAATAAGAGCACCCAGTCATTCACCAGTGTAATAACCTACTATCATGGGAGTTTACTTATTCAATTATTTACAAGAATACTTAAACACTGTTTGGATAAAACAAAGGCGACAACTACACAAAGCACAGCATATAATTCTCACATGGGGTTACAGTAAGTGCATCACAAAAGTGTTTATCGTTACATTCCTGCAAAAGCGTAAATAGTGCAAACCAAAAGGAGTTCTCCAAATTAAAAATAATGACACTATCATGTGAGCATGGAGAGGACTGGCTACCTAACAAGAAGTAGAGCATCAGGATAAACAGTCAGTCAGTTAATCAGGATGTTAAACTATAACTAGTGGAATACCACAGCAGTCAGTGCTGGGCCCGCAACTATTTACAAGATGTAATAATAACTTGGATGAGGACACTTTTAGCCACATTTGGAATGGCAAGATAGGAGGAAGAAACAAAGTGTCCATGGAGGAAGATAGATGTGTTAAGTGAGTGGAGAGAAAAACTGGCAGGTAGAATACAATGTGGGAAAACTGAGAGGTAACCAATTTGGGCAGGAGGAATACAAAAGCAGATCATTATTTTAATGGAGGGACTCTGCAGAAGGCATGGTTACTCTTGTACATGAATCACAACATTGGCTTTTAGGTACAGCAGACAATTAGGAAGACAACAGAATGTGAGATTTTATTGCAAGGATGATGGATTATAAAAGTAGGGTGGTTTTACTACAACTGTACAGGACATTGGTGAGACCACGCATGAGGTATTGAGTATGATTATGGATGGTATCTTACTTCAGGAGGGACATTCTCATATTTGAAGAGTTCAGAAGTGCTTCATGTGTTGAGAGGTTTGTCTCAATATGAAAAAGGTCAAGCAAAGTTCAGCCTGGCCTCAATGCCATTTACAAGAATGGGAAGTGATTTTACTTAAAAGATTCTGAGGGGTCTTGACAGGGAAGTTGCTGAGAGGATGTTTCTCCTTGCGAGAAACCTAGGTTCAAGATAAGGGTTTCCCAATGAACTCAGAAACAATGAGGAATTTATTTTTTCAGAGGTCATTAGTCTTTTGGAATTTTCTTCCAGAGAAAGCTGTGGGGCTGGATCATTGAATATATTTAAAGACAAATTTTGATGGACAAAGGAATCAAGGGTCATGGGAGACAGGCAGGAGAGTGGTGTTAAGACTGCAATTACTTCAGTTGTGATCTTACTGACTGACAGAGGCCAATCTTGTTTTCTTCTTATATTATGTCATTTTAATCCAGTCATAATAATTCACAAGGATTTGTTTTTAACATTTTGCTTGGGCACACACACCACCGCAGCCTCCTGTGTATGCATTGTGGATCAGCACTTTGTTCCCGCACCTCCGCCCTCAAACCCCACCCTTCCAACCATAACAAGGACAGAACTCCACCCCCCCCTTCCAACCATAACAAGGACAGAAACCCCCCCCCAACCCCGGTGCTCACCTTCCACCCTACCAACAGTCGCATAAACCAAATCATCCGCCGACATTTCCGCCACCTCCAAACGGACCCCACCACCAGGGATATATTTCCCTCCCCACCCCTTTCCGCCTTCCGCAAAGACCACTCCCTCCATGACTACCTGGTCAGGTCCACGCCTCCCTACAACCCACCCTCCCATCCTGGCACCTTCCCCTGCCACCACAGGAATTGCAAAACCTGCGCCCACACCTTCTCCCTCACCTCCATCCAAGGCCCTAAAGGAGCCTTCCACATCCAAAGTTTTACCTGCACATCCACCAATACCATTTACTGTATCTGTTGCTCCTGATGCGGTCTCCTCTACACTGGGGAGACTGGACGCCTCCTAGCAGAGCGCTTTGGGGAACATCTCTGGGACACCTGCACCAATCAACCACACCGCCCTGCGGCCCAACATTTCAACTCCCCCTCTCACTCTGCTGAGGACATGGAGATCCTGGGCCTCCTTCTCCACTGCTCCCTCACCACCTGACGCCTGGAGGAAGAACACTTCATCTTCTGCCTCTGAACACTTCAACCCCAGGGCATCAATAAAGGACTTCAACAGTTTCCTCATTTCCCCTTCCAAAATTCCAACTCAGTACTATCCCCATGACTTGGCCTACCTGCCTATCTTCTTTTCCACCTATCCACTCCACCCTATCACCTTCATCCCACCCCCATCCACCCACTGTACTCTATGCTACTTTCTCCTCACCCCCACCCTCCTCTCATTTATCTCTCCACCCTTCAGGCTCTCTGCCTGTATTCCTGAAGAAGGGCTTTTGCCCGAAATGTCGATTTTACTGCTCCTCGGATGCTGCCTGAACTGCTGTGCTTTTCCAGCATCACTAATCCAGAATCTGGTTTCCAGCATCTGCAGTCATTGTTTTTTATCTCCTTCATTCCAAAGCTGGTCCAGCTGATAGGCAAAAAGAAAGCCCAATCAATTTGCCAATATTAGCATTCTGGGCAATTTCAAGACACTTTCTAACAACTCATGGAGCAGAGAATATATTTAGTCATTCTATTCCTCACTTATGCCAGGATTAAGCCCTAGCACATAATTTAGGTTATATCTCAACCCTCAAGATAAATGTATTGCTGTAGGATAGTCACAGATGAGTTTTGACAGGTTTGCGACAAGTATTGCCTCAAACCTACAATTAAAATTCATACCAATTCTATGCAGTGAACATAATTACAACATTTCACAAAACTCCAAGTTACATGAAATGAAGAGATCGTACCTTCCCGCGAACTCATTATCACCAAGAAGCACGTCCCTTTGTGGTGGGTCTCCGGCTGCCGGGTCAATGATGCTCAACGACATATCGCACAAGACTGTTCCGGCTGTGGGAGGGAGGACAAAAAAAAACCCCTTCATGTTATCGTGCTCATTCAGCGACTGGGATGAGTCAGCGGCGCTAATCAACAGAAAGAAGCGCGTGTAGTCATTCAAAAGAGCGGGTCAGGTAGCGCTATCGCAATTTATATACAATCGGTGGGGAAGGAGAATAAAACCACCTAGTTGTTACTTCTGGAAATCTACAATTCAAATAAATATCCATGTCCAGTCCTACACCTGCTACCACGCCCTATCTCGCGGCGCTTTCAATCCCTAAAAAAAAACACTTCTAGCTTAGATGGAGTCTCGCTCAGCCCAGATCTACTTATAAACCCCTTTCCTGAACTTTGTAGTCCATCTTCTATTATTTTACATCCTTGCACTCTCATCTCCCGCCATCAAGCACAAACACACACATTACAGACCTTCCGCCTCAGATCGCACTCACTCTGCCTTCTCCAGTGCTGAAACACACAACGCTTTTAGGTCCAACCCATTTTTTTCTTTGCGACGTCCTCACAAGGCAGAAAGGTTATGGTAGTTCAGGCACCGCCCTCTGAAACCATTACAGACTCCAGCCTGCTGACATGCTGCAAGTCAAAATTTACGTATCCTATCGGGATGAATCACACCACGCTTACTCTGAAATTAATCCAACCCTCAACAATCAGTAACGTTGATCCAAAAAACACAGATCTAGCCCCAAGTAATCACTGTAATCTTTTTAAAGCATGTGTAAACTACATTTTAACCGGTTGCTTTTAGCTGGCAGCTGTACATTACTGAACAAATGGAAACAAATACCATTGGTTAAATGTGGAGCAATTCCTGTCAAGCTTTGAAAATGACTCAAGGATATTTGTCAGTGGAGGCAGCTGGCACAATTTTGTCATTTCTTTTTTAAAAAATCCTGAGGGATGAGTTTTCCTGCCAACACAAATATCTACATTAATCTGACAAAGAAGGGCACTTTGACTGCCTTGTATCTTGTCATAAGATGCATGAAATTTTCAGTGTTGTGTTATATGTAGGATAATTCCTGTTCCCCAATCAGATCTTGACTAGAAAACACATTAATCAAATAATGCTGTAACTAAAATCCAACAGGACTCTAAACGGGTTTTATAGCTTAAATAGCTGTATGTAATCTTCACTGGAAAATCAATGAGAGGAATTACAGGAAATGCATATACCCCTGCATCAACTGATGTTAATTTTCATTTGGCACAATACAGTAACAGGCGTTCCTAGCAACCAGTGCTATTGAAGCAGCAATGATGGAAAAGTGTGGCGTCAGATCATACCATCGCTGCTTCATGAGCTCCCAGTGGCTGACAAAAGCTGTTGGAAAATATACGGGGTGAGATAAAAGGTGGTGATAATCACCCACTTTTGTGTCCCTTCTCCCCTAAAAATTGCAAACAGAGCGCTGAGAAATCTTGACATGGCATTCTGCACCAACTCCATGCAAGTGCTGTGACCAATTTAAATGGATCTCAATTGAGCGAGAGACTGATGGGCCTATTTTTTCCTCACAGCAGCCAATTTGGTCATTTGATTAATAATTTATTGGAATTAGACACCCAGTTTGGTTCATATCTTCAGACAAAAATCAAGTGGATGTTCAAACAAATCAGCTGCTCTCTCTGCATCCGCAAAAAGGTTAATGTGCTTGCTTTCCTCGAAGAGGCTAGAAGCCAATAGAATCTGTCAAAATAACAAAAGGGTTTGAATATGTAAAGGATAATACCATTACCATTGGTTGGCAAATCCCTAATAAAAAGACATAAATGTCAGATAGTTACTAAGTGGGTTAATAAGAACATGGAATGCTTCATCACAAAATGCCTGTTGAGACTGAGACAGAGTATAACAACATTTCAGAAGGGAACTAGATAAGTATTTTAAGAGAATATGGAAGGATTTAGGGACTGTGCAGGGAAAAAAAATCATTTGAATAGTTTGCTGGCACTGATAAAGTAAAATGGACTGAGTGGCCTCTGTCAGTGCTAACCAAGAGGGATAGCCAGGAATAGAATAATTGTATTTGGGAATGAATCATGATCAGAAACCTATCAGGAAATAAATTAAAAGTCAAATATTATCCCTGTAGCAGCTTCAAAAATATAAACATCACACTTGGCAATATATTCCTGGTTAAATACATAATCAAAAAATTTTCCATTTTGTTTATACAGGCTGTCTTACAGTTCTCATTTGCTATATGGAGTTGCTCAAACAATTATGAAACACCACACAGTATTATCAAGTAAATAAAACAATTAACAATGTCCAAGAGATAACAAAACTATTTGCAAAGCATTGCAGCATTGTAAAATACAGTACCTCTTCCTGTCTTATCACTGCATGTTAAATGTGAATTCTTGGACTAATGAGTAGGGTTAATGTAGGTTAAGGAGGCAACGCATTAATATAGGTTAATGCTTTCCCAAGGAAATTCAGTGAAGTTCTGAAAGCTCGTCACCTGGATCATTCAATTAGCAACTCAGTAAAGAACATCGATAATGTTTATATATGACAGGGAGTAATTCCATTTCCTTAAATTACAACACCCATCCTGTAATGTATAATTTCATTTTTTTTTAGGTCAAGGAATTTCAAACCTGATCTGCGAGTTAAGTGTAATCCTAAACCCTGGCTTTGTTGTGTACAAAGGAATAACCTACTCACTGATGCTCAGTTTGTGTTCCACTAGAGCCATCCAGCTCCTGGCTTCCTGATAGCGTTAGCCGAAACATGGATTAAAAAGCTGAACTCCATAGATGAAAATAAATAACTCTTGATAAAAGAGCAACATTTTACTGAATATGGTATCAAAGTGCACAAGCAAAACATGAGGAAATCTCTCTACTGGTTAGAGTCATATCTAGCACAGGAAAGATGCTTGTGGCTTTTCAATATCGACCATCTCAGCTCCAGGACATCTCTGCAGGAATTCCTCTGTATATTTTCTTTTAAAATCAAGCTGTTCAGAGATATTAGGATACATTTCTGAAGCAGATTGGACTTGAATCCAAACCTTCTGGCCCAGAGGTAAGGACACTATCACTGCACCACAAGTGTTCTAGGCCTAACCATTTTCAGCCACTTCATCAATGGCCTCTCCTCCATCCTAAGGTCTGAACTGGGGATGTTTGTTGATGATTGCAAAATGTTCAGCACCCATTCATTGTCGTCACCTCAGGCTTGTGCTTATAAGTGACAAGTGACACTAATGCAGCAGAAAGTGCTGGGCAATGACCATCTCAAATTAGTTGGAATCCAACCATTATCCCATCATATTCAATGGCATTACCAGTATTGACTCCTTCATTATCAACATCCATGACAATATAATTGATCAGAAACTGAACTAGACCAGCTACATAAATACAGTGGCTACAAGATCAGAGCAGAGATTGTGAATTCTGCAGTGGGTAACTCACCTCCTGTCTCTTGAAAGTCTGTACATCATTCACAAGGCACAGTCAGGAATTCAATGGAATAGTCTTTACTTGCCTGAAAGAGTGCAGCTGCATCAATCTGCAGGAAGCATTGGTATCATCAAATCCGACCATTTGATTGGTACTCCATCCAACTTCCCTATCACACAGTGTGTACTACCCACATGATGCACTGCAGGAATGCACCAAACCTCCTTTGACAGAACCTTCCAAATCCACAATCTCTACTACCTTGAATTACAAAAGCACCAGATGTATCAGAACACCACCACCACCTCCTGCAGGCTTCTCAAGTGATACACCATCCTGTCACTGGGTCAAAATCCAGGAACTCTCTCCCTAACAACACTGTGGGTATCCTTATGCCTCAACAGCTACAGTCGTTGAAGAAGAGAACTCACCTTTTCTCAAACAAATAATTGCTGGCCTTGCCAACAACACTTGTATCCTGTGAATTCTTTAAGAAAAGGAGTGTCAGGTAACAGAATGTTTCCTGGTTCAAAATAATAATCATTTGCTTGTCATTTTACACCTTCCCACTTGGTTAGTTCCTCAATAGGCATCTCCACTCCTTGGCCTATAAATCAGCCACAAGCAACCTCATTGGAGCACATCAAAAAACATTCGGCATTCATTGCAATCCCAGATTAACCTGATTAAAAGGCCCTTGCTGACAAAGAGATAATGTACAGAATTCTGAATGACTTGCCCATTTCCTTTAAGAATATTCTTTCTGCCTGGCAGAGTGATTTGGATTCAATAATGTCCTCTAAGAAAAATAAGCACTAGTTGGGAATTGAGAGACTTTGAAGGAGAATGCTTGTTATAATATGTTAACAATTATAATTGGTGAGTATACATATGATTGGCAAATCATAGTAATTTACAAAGCATACATCTGCTTACTGTACTTAATTTTAAATAGTATAGCAAAACATGTAATTATTCATATGGACTTCCAGGCCTTTGGCTTTATTCAAATCTGTTTTCTTTTCCAAAATGATGTAACAATTTTGATCCAGAATTTCAGTTATTTACTGGCGAGCATAAAATAACAAGGATTTACATTTCAGTGTTTAATTTGCAATAAACAAATTCCAAGGTATATCTTTGATAACATTTAAAAACCACATCACATTTGGCTATGAACAAATAATAAATTAAATACGAGTTTAACAATAAAAATCTATCAACTGAACACATTTTAGTAATCACAGAAGGCAGCAATAATGACAAATTCTTCAGTTCATTGATAGTTGTTCTGACAATCAAATGATTCCCAATTTCAAAACTGCATCGTCTACCATGACAGACACTAAAGATACTGTCCACCTCAAACGCTACAAAAAGGTCTTATAATATGGCGCCGTTTCATTCAAATATAACATATGACTGAAAACTCATTTTTAAAAAGAAGCATAAAGTTTTACAATAAAAATCTGCTGATTTGTGGTTTCACGATAGGCATAAAACTATCAGGGCTGATACGCCTCCACAGTACTAATGCAGCACGTTTCTTTTGCTTTTAACAGAAGCCCATCCTGTATATTACTTGAATACGGATGGAACCGATACAGAATTTGAATTTCACATAAATAAAAACAAGTATTTCTTACATTCTATCCTTGGCATTGTATGGTAGGGTTTAGAGTTTATCACCAGAGCCTGCAACTTTTGTGCCAAATTTGGGTTAGTCCATTAAAATGTCCCTTTTCCTATTGAAATAAACTAGCTGCCCGCATTGTTCAATCCACTACCCCCAGAGTAATCTACATTCAATGATGTTTCATTTTCTGATTGGATACTACTGTCTGCCGGCTTCCTATCACCCCATGTAACCACGGTCCTTATATGGCAAGATCTTCAGATTGCATGTTACTATTTCATTGGTGAATGACAATCACAGCTGTTTTTTTCAAAACGCACTGGAGTACAACATCCCGTTTCTCATTAGCTGCTTAGGTTCTGTGCGCAAGTTACACCCACCACGCAAATTGATGCATTCACTCAATGCCCCAGCAGCTGCTTGAATGTGTTGGATTATTGAAATGAGTGTTACAATTATTTCCCCTCTGCTGTTCTATTTTATTACAAAATATATTCCTGTTAGGGTGAAAGGAAAGGCTGGTAATTGTAGGGAATGCTGGATGACTAAAGAAATTGAGGTTTTGGTTAAGAAAAAGAAGGAAGCACAGATCAGGTATGGACAGGATAGATAAAGTGAATCCTTAGAAGAGTATAAAGGCAGTAGGAGTATATGTATGAGGAAAATCAGGAGGGCAAAAAGGGGACATGAGATAGCTTTGGCAAATAGGATTAAGGAGACTCCAAAAGGTTTTTACAAATACATTAAGGACAAAGGGGTAACGAGGGAGAGAATAGGGCCCCTCAAAGATCAGCAAGGCAGCCTTTGTGTGGAGCTGCAGAAAATGGGGGAGATACTAACCGAGTATTTTGCATCAGTATTTACTGTGGAAAAGAACATGGAAAATATAGAATGTAGGGAAATAGATGGTGACATCTTGAAAAATGTCCATATTACACAGCAGGAAGTGCTGGATGTCTTAAAATGCATAAAAGTGGATAAATTCCCAGGACCTGATCAGGTGTACCCTAGAACTCTGTGGGAAGCTAGAGAAGTGATTGCTGGGCCTCTTACTGAGATAATTGTATCATTGATAGTCACAGGTGAGGTGCCAGAAGACTGGAGGTTGGCTAACGTGGTGCTACTGTTTAAGAAGGGAACTATAGACCGTGACCCTGACGTTGGTAGTGGGCAAGTTGTTGGAGAGAATCCTGAGGGACAGGATGTATATGTATTTTGGAAAGGCAAGGACTGATTAGGGATAGTCAACATGGCTTTTGACGTGAGAAATCATGTTCTCACAAAATTGATTGAGTTTTTTGAAGAAGTAACAAAGAGGATTGATGAGGGCAGAGTGACAGATGTGATCTAGATGGGCTTCAGTAAGGCATTCGACAAGGTTTCCCATGGGAGACTGGTTACCAAGATTAGATCTCACAGAATACAGGGAGAACTAGCCATTTGAATACAGAACTGACCCAAAAGTAGAAGACCGTGGGTAGTGGAGGGTTGTTTTTCAGACTGGAGGCCTGTGACCAATAGAGTGCCACAAGAATCGGTGCTGGGTCCTCTACGTTTTGTCATTTATATAAATGATTTAAATGTGAGCATAAGAATTATAGTTAGTACGTTTGCAGATGACACCAGAATTGGAGTTGTAGTGGACAGCGAAGAAGGTTACCTCGAATTACAACAGGATCTTGATCAGATGAGCCAATAGGCAGAGAAGTGGCAGATGGAGTTTAATTCAGATAAATGCGAGGTGCTGCATTTTGGGAAAGCAAGCTTTAGCAGGACTTATACACTTACACTAGGGAATGTTGCTGAACAAAGAGATCTTGGTGTTCATGTTCATAACTCCTTGAAAGTGAAGTCACAGGTAGATAAGATAGTGAAGAAGGCGTTTGGTATGCTTTCCTTTATTGGTCAAAGTATTGAGTACAGGAGTTGGGAGGTCATGTTGCGGCTGTACAGGACATTGGTTAGGCCACTGTTGGAATGTTGTGTGCGATTCTGGTCTCCTTCCTATTGGAAAGATGTTGTGAAACTTGAAAGCGTTCAGAAAAGATTGACAGGGATGTTGCCAAGGTTGGAGGATTTGAGTTATAGGGAAGGGCTGAACAGGCTGGGACTGTTTTCCCTAGAGGGTTGGATGCTGAGGGGTGACCTTATAGAGGTTTACAAAATTATGAGTGGCATGGATAGGATAAATATCCTTGGGATGGGGATGTCTCGAACTAGAGAGCATAGGTATCGGGTGAGGGGGGGAAAGATATAAAAGAGACCTAAGGGGCAACCTTTTCACTCAGAGGGTGTTACGTGTATGGAATGAGCTGCCAGAGGATGTGGTGGAGGCTGGTACAATTGCAATACTTAAGAGGCATTTGGATGGGTATATGAATGGGAAGGGTTTGGAGGGATATGGGCCGGGTGCTGGCAGGTGGGACTAGATTGGGTTGGGATATCTGGTTGGCATGGACGGGTTGCACCGGAGGGTCTGTTTCCGTGCTATACATCTCTATGACTCTAAATATGCTAGATGAATGGAGAATTTCTAATACTCATTTTAATTTTTTTTCACAAGTGTCCTGAAAAACAGTATTCATGGTTATTTTTTGTCATAGAGTAGTCTTTGTGGGGCAAAGGAACAGCAGGGCCCAGTTGTGATATTTTCGAAAGACTGTGGTTAGAAGCTCCACTGCTTTCTGGATTGACAGTTCATTGCAATGCTGAAGTAGTGCTGCACTGACCAGGGGTACCATCACAGATTAGATATTCAAAGCATCACCTCCATAGGATCATTAGAAGCAGAATTAGCCCATTCAGTCCATCCAGTCTGTTTCACCATTCAGTCATGGCTGATATGTTTCTCAACTCATTCTCCTGCCTTCTCTCTGAAACCTTTGCTTTACTGGATATATGTAGTCTTCTCGGTAACCTTGGGCATTTTATTTTTATGTATTCCTGGTCATTCGCGTGATCAGTATTTATTTACCATCTGTACTTGCCCTGCAGAAGGTGTTGGTGAGCTGTAGTCTTCGGAGTGTACAGTGCTTTTAGGAAGGGTGTTTCAGGATTTTGACCCAGCCACAGTGAAGAAATGGTGATATATTTACAAGTCAGGATAGTGTGTAGTTTAGACAGAAACTTGCAAGTGTTGGTGTTTCTGCTGCCCTTGTCCTTAAAGGTGGTAGAGATTGTAAGACTTTAAAAGTTCAGTTGAAGGAGCATAAGTTGCTGCAGTACATCTTGTAGCTGGTACACACTGCTGTTATTGTGTGCTGGAAAGTGAATGTTGTATGGGGAGCTAAAGATAATAATTAAATTAGATGCTTTGTCCCTGGATGGTGCCAAGTTTCTTGAACATTGTTGGAACAACATTCATTCAGGCAAGAAGGGAGTATTCCATCACACTCCTGACTTGTGCTTTCAAGATAGTGGACAGGCTTTGAGGAATCAGGAAGTGAGTTACTCTCTACAGAGTTCCTAGGCTATGCCCTGCTCATGTCGCCACAATATTTATATGATTGGTGCAGTTGAGTTCATAGTCAACAATAATCTGCTTGAATGTTATTAATGCACACAACTAGCAAATGATAAGTCATAGGCTCCTCATTTGTTGTGTTGAGTTGATTAGTCCACCACTTTGTTTGTGGAAGGGGCAGCCTTCAGTAATATATAGCATTGTTTGTATCTTCCCACAAGTGGATAAAGGGTTTGTACTGAAGCCCCAGCAGTGGAGATTGGTTCTGCAGGGACCCTGGCTTGTTTTGAACCTGTTTAGCAAAGACCACTCTTGCTGCGGTAGTTCAAAAGTTGCCATTCAGCAGATAGGATTTAACACAAGGAACTCATCACCGACTTCCTAAGTTTCCATCCTTGACTCAAAGGTCTTCTGGCTGGTAGATCTCGCTCAGGAAGTGACATTGGTCACCTCAATTTCTCTGCCCTGCTCCTTACCCATTCCAACTTACCATCCCAGGACTTGACTGCACTCCATGCTCTCAGATCCAACCCTGACTTTGTAATTAAGCCTGCTGCTAAGGGTAGTGCTGTTGTAGTCTGGCAGACTGACCTCCACATTGCAGAGGCTGAGCACCAGTTCTCAGATACCTCCTCCTATCTCCCCCTCCACCTTCGATCCCTCCATGGAACATCAGGCCATTATATCAACTACAGTCAGCAAGCTCATTTCATCTGGCTATTTCCCCCCACTGCATCCAAATTGATAAATCCCCCAGCCCTGCACAGCTCGCTTCTACCTCCTTCCCAAAATCCACAAACTGGCCTGACACATTGTTTCAGCCTGCTCCTGGACAACAGAACTCATCTCTTCCTACCTTGACTCAGTCTATCCTCCCCTGGGTTGCCACCACCAGACATATATTCCCGTCCCCTCCATTGTCAGCCTTCCACAGTGACTGTTCCCTCTGGGACACCCTGGTCCAAACTTCCTTCACTCCCAACACCTCCCCCCACCCCCCAAAACTGGCAAAGGTGTAAAACATGCCCATTTACCTCCTCCCTCCTCACCATCCAAGATCCCAAACACACCAGTGGTCTGGATGGCACGGTGGCTCAGTGGTTAGCACTGCTGCCTCACAGTGCCAGGGACCTGGGTTCGATATCCGGTCTCGGGCGACTGTGTGGAGTTTGCACATTTTCCCCATGTCTCCATGGGTTCCCTTCGGGTACTCTGGTTTCCTCTCACAAACCAAAGATGTGCAGGTTGGATGAATTGGCCATGCTAAATTGTCTGTAGTGTTCAGGGATGTGTAGATTAGATGCATTAGTCAGGGATACATGTAGGGAAATAGGTCTGGGTGGGTTGCTCTTCAGAGGGTTGGCGTGGACTTGTTGGGCCAAAGGGCCTGATTTCACACTGTAGGGATTCTAATTCACACGGTTCAGATGATGCAGCACTTTACCTGCACTTCTCACAATCTAGTCTACTGCATTCGCTGCTCACAATGTGGTCTCCTCTACATTGAGGAAACGAAGTGTAGTCTGGGTGATCGCTTTGCAGAACACTTGCTTTCTGTTCGCAAAAAAAGACCCTGAGCTTCCAGTTGCCTGCCACTTTAACATCCCACTCTGTTCTCTGTCTCAGGCTCGCTGCAATGCTCCAGAAAAGCTCAGTGTAAGCTGGAAGAAAAGCATGTCATTTTCCACCTGAGGATCCTGCAGCCTTCGGATTCAATATTGAGTTCAATAAGTTTAGGGCTTGAGCTCTCCCATGTCCTTTTCCCAGCCTCCAAAACCAGGCCTTGTTATCACATAGTCTGCTATTGCACACTACTCATTGTTAGCCACTAACAGTCCCCATTAACAGCTATTCACCATCCTAGCTAGATCGTTATCCACTGTCTAATTGTTCTTTCTCTTGGGGCTCTATCCCCACCTTACTTACTTACTTACCCCCTCCCTTATCTTCTGCATATAGACCAACAATTTCCTAGCTACTGTCAGTTCTGAGAAAGGGCCACTTGACCCAAAACCTTAATATTGATTTCTCTCCACAGGCACTGCCAAACCTGCTGAGCTTTTCCAGCAACTTCTATTTTTGTCACTCGTGAAGGTTGCTCCATACAGAGCTTCAAGATGGAAGGCAAGAGGTAGGTGGACTGAACAGGTCACTGTGGAATATGTAAGTGAGGTGCAACACAGAGGTTTCAAACAGCTTGTGGATTTTCATCAGTCAACAGATCAGTTAGGGACTGATGGTTATGGGGACAGAAACAGGGAAGGGTCTTGAACAGAAGGTTCCAGTTATGATGCATGTTGTTGCATTCAACTGAGTGTCGACAACTGGTTTTGAGATGAACTTTGTCACTTAATGCACTGTACTCAGCTGCGCAATATGATAGGGTATGTGTTGAGGTCTGGAGTGGTGGTTAATGGGTTGTTTCGGGTGCTGACCTTTGCTGTTGCTTTCTTTAAATATTCCCAAAATGTCAACGTTCTATCTAGAGTCTCTCCCAAGTATGATGCTTTGGGAACATGCTTTGATCTCTGACTGTCCATCCAGAAATGCAATTCCTTTTGGCACTGAAATTGTTGAGTGAAACATATTGGACATAAATAGTTTTTTACTTGTTCAGAACTTGACTTATGCTGAAAAAAACTTTTGTCTTGAACTCATCAGAATGTTTGACAATAATATCGATTCAAGGGAAAAACATTCATACAGCATGACAGCAGAGTGCTGTTTGGTACTCACTATAAGCAGCCAGTCTGAACTTACAGAACTCACAATACAATGCATAACATTGGATGTAATTCTACAATTGGATAACATTTGTGCAACACAAATACCAGACAATGACCAGCGGCAGTAAGAGACAATCTAACCATTTCCCCATGATATTAAACGGATTTATCATTACTGAATTCCTCCACTATCCGACATCCGTGGGCGGCATGGTGGCACAGTGGTTAGCACTGCTGCCTCACAGCGCCAGAGACCCGGGTTCAATTCCCGCCTCAGGCGACTGACTGTGTGGAGTCTGCACATTCTGCGAGGGTTTCCTCCCACAGTCCAAAGATGTGCAGGTCAGGTGAATTGACCATCCTAAATTGCCCGTAGTGTAGGTAAGGGGTAGATGTAGGGGTATGGGTGGGTTGCGCTTTGGCGGAGCGGTGTGGACTTGAGCCGAAGGGCCTGTTTCCACACTGTAAGTAATCTCATCTAATCTAATCATCCTTGAGGTGACCATTGACCAGAAACTCAATTGGACTCACCACATAAATGCAATGGTTACAAGAGCATTTCAGCAGCTAGGAATGTTGCAGCAAGTAACTCACCACCTGACTCCACCACCTACAAGGCACTAGTCAGGTATCTAATGGAATCCTCTCCATTTACCGAGATAGGTGCAGCTCCAGCAACACTTAAGAATCTTGACACCATACAGGACAAAGCAGCCAGCTTCATTGCTACCACATCTACTACAAGCACCTTCATCATTAACGCACAATAGCAGCAGTTGGTAATTTCTACAGAATGTACTGCAGAAATTCACCAAAGATCCTCAGACAGCACCTTCGAAACCCACGAGCTCTCTCATGTAGAAGGACAAGGGCAGCAGATATATGGAAACACCACCACCTGCAAGTTGCCCTCTACGCCACTCACCACCCTGACTTGGAGATATATCGCCGCTCTCAAATTCATAAATGAATATGTGAGATGTGATTGTTGGCAGGACATTCAAATATATATGGAACAGCATTGTGGCTAGCACTATGCCCAGTGGTAGTCTGTTGACTAGTCTTCCCTATGCACTTCTGCTTTGTCCAAGGTGGACTCTAAAGTTTCTGTTACAAAAGAGTTTTCAATGTCAGTTCCAAGCCAGGCTGGAAGAACACTGTTGATGATGAAAAATAAAGTAATGGTAATACCATTGAATGTTGGGGGAGAATATTAAACTCTTGCTGTTTGGAAATAAGTAATTATCTACAACATCTATGGTGTGAACATCAATTGCCACTAATCATTTTAAGCCTAAATGTTGTCCCAGTCTAGTTGCCTTTGGATACAGACTACAGTACTAACATTCAGCCTCCTCTCCACTCCCAAATATCTTGTTTGCTTGGATCTGCTATCAGCAGAATTGAATTTTCACACCTCCAATTAATACTTGTTCTGCATCTGTATGTTTCCTCTACTGGCACGGGTATTGCCTTTGCACACTTTGGCACACTCATCATTTTATCTATTTGCTCCCCCTTCTCCTCTGTCAACAGCACAAAAACATCAATTCTTGCTCCCCTGGTTCCAAACAGGTGCCATATTTCTTTCCGCAGATGCTGTCAGGCCTGCTGAAGTTTTCCAGCATTTTCTGTTTATAACTAGTATATCTAGCTTATTTAGACTTTACAAAAACATTCAATACAGTGCCATATTGGAGGCTACTATAAGACAATAGACCTATAGCATTGGAGATAATATATTAGCATGGATTGAGGATTATTGAATGACAGAAAACAAAACCTAAGAATGAATGTGTCATTTTCAGACTGTTAGGCTGTAACTAGACAGGTACAGCAAGGGGCAGTAACTTGGACTTCAGCTACTTCCAATCCATATCCATGTGTGGATGGTTGGGACTGAGAATAATGATTCAAAGTTTGTTGTCAATACAAAGTTAAGTGAGGATATAAGCAATAATGATGACGCAAGAAGGCTGCAAAAGGACAAGGGGAGCATGGTGTGTGGCTTATGTGAAATTATTCAATTTGGTAGGAAGATACAAAAGAGGTGGCTTTTATTTTAAAGTTGAGAGTCTTGGAAATATATGCATTAGAGGGACCTGGGTGTCCTTATACATGAATAACGGAAAGTTAGCTTTGCGGTAACAGCAAGCAACTAGCAAGGCAATTGCTCGGTTACCTTATGTTAACATAGATTTAGGCAGGTTAGGGAATATTAATCAACCTGGTTAGACATGTTATAACATACTTCTGAGGCAGCTGAAACTTGAACTTGGACCTTCTAGGCCAAAGTAGGCAACACTACCACTGCAAGCGCTCTCAAGACATTAACGTGTAGCAATAATTACAAAAACATACTTTAGTTTTACAGGGGCAGTGATGAGGCCACACCTGAACTATTGTGTGCAGTTTTGAACTCTAAAACTAAGAAAGGGTATAATAATCTTAAAGGAATCACAAGAAATGTTCATTAAACCGAGAGGTTTGCCTATGAGAAGAGATTGAGGTTTTGGTTAAAAAAAAGAAGGAATCAAATGTCAGGTGTAGACAGGATAGATCGAGTGAATCCTTAGAAGAGTATAAAGAAAGTAGGAGTATACTTAAGAGGGAAATCAGGAGGGCAAAACGGGAACATAGTTTTGGCAAATAGAATTAAGGAGAATCCAAAGGGATTTTACAAATATATTAAGGACAAAAGGGTAACTAGGGAGAAAATAGGGCCCCTCAAAGATCAGCAAGGCGGCCTTTGTGTGGAGCCACAGAAAATGGGGGAGATATTAAATGAATATTTTGCATCAGTATTTACTGTGGAAAAGGATATGGAAGATATAGACTGTAGGGAAATGGATGGTGACATCTTGCAAAATGTCCATATTACAGAGGAGCAAGTGCTGGATATCTTGAAATGGTTAAAAGTAGATAGATCCCCAGGACCTGATCAGATGTACCCGAGAACTCTGTGGGAAGCTAGAGAAGTGATTGCTGGGCCTCCTGCTGAGATATTTGTATCATCGATAGTCACAGGTGAGGTGCCGGAAGACTGGAGGTTGGCAAACGTGGTGCCACTGTTTAAGAAGGGCATTAAAGACAAGCCAGGGAACTATAGACCGGTGAGCCTGACCTCGGTGGTGGGCAAGGACTGATGTACATGTATTTGGAAAGGCAAGGACTGATTCGGGATAGTCAACATGGCTTTGTGTGTGGGAAATCATGTCTCACAAACTTGATGGAGTTTTTTAAAGAAGTAACAAAGAAGATTGATGAGGGCAGAGCAGTAGATGTGATCTATATGGACTTCAGTAAGGCATTCGACACGGCTCCCCATGGGAGACTGATTAGCAAGGTTAGATCTCATGGAATATAGGGAGAACTAGCCATTTGGATGCAGAACTGGCTCAAAGGTAGAAGACAGAGGGTGGTGGTGGAGGGTTGTTTTTCAGACTGGAGGCCTGTGACCAGTGGAGTGCCACAAGGATCGGTGCTGGGCCCTCTACTTTTTGTCATTTACATAAATGATTTTGCTGTGAGCATAAGAGGTACAGTTAGTAAGTTTGCAGATGATACCAAAATTGGAGGTGTAGTGGACAGCAAAGAGGGTTACCTCAGATTACAACAGGATCTGGACCATATGGGCCAATGGGCTGAGAAGTGGCAGATGGAGTTTAATTCAGATGAATGTGAGGTGCTGCATTTTGGGAAAGCAAATCTTAGCAGGACTTATACACTTAATGGTAAGGTCCTAGGGAGTGTTGCTGAACAAAGAGACCTTGGAGTGCAGGTTCATAACTCCTTGAAAGTGGAGTTGCAGGTAGATAGGATAGTGAAGAAGGTGTTTGGTATGCTTTCCTTTATTGGTCAGAGTATTGAGTACAGGAGTTGGGAGGTCACGTTGCGGCTGTACAGGACATTGGTTAGGCCACTGTTAGAATATTGCGTGCAATTCTGGTCTCCTTCCTATCGGAAAGATGTTGTGAAACTTGAAAGTGTTCAGAAAAGATTTACAAGGATGTTGCCAGAGTTGGAGGATCTGAGCTACAGGGAGAGGCTGAACAGGCTGAGGCTGTTTTCCCTGGAGCGTCAGAGGCTGAGGGGTGACCTTATAGAGGTTTAGAAAATTATGAGGGGCATGGATAGGATAAATAGGCAAAGTCTTTCCCTGGGGTCAGGGAGTCCAGAACTAGAGGGCATAGGTTTAGGGTGAGAAGGGAAAGATATAAAAGAGACCTAAGGGGAATTGTTTTCACACAGAGATTGGTACGTGTATGGAATGAGCTGCCAGAGGATGTGGTGGAGGCTGGTACAATTGCAACATTTAAGAGACATTTGGATGGGTATATGAATAGGAAGGGTTTGGAGGGATATGGGCCGGGTGCTGGCAGGTGGGACTAGATTGGGTTGGGATATCTGGTTGGCATGGACGGGTAGGACCAAAGGGTCTGTTTCCATGCTGTACATCTCTATGACTCTATGCGGCCTGTACTCACTGGGTTTTAGAAGAGCTAAAAATAAACTAATTGAAACATATAAAATTCTTCAGGGTCTTGGCAGGATTGATATTAAGAAAAGGCTGTGTGCATTGTAAATGCTATCTGTATATGGCTCTGAGAGTGCACACATGTGACAAGACGTAACTCTGAAAAGACGGAAAGCTGTAGCCAAGTTGGTGCTCCTGGAGGTACTGAGGAAACGGCTTTAGCCCCATCTATAGCTCCTCATCACCTTAGCCAGATCTCAAACAATAGCCAGACATAGCCTCCCGTTTCTGGATGAGCCTCCCCAGGGCAGCACAGTGGCTGGAGAGCTTCTCCACTTGGAAGGGAAAGCTTGCCCTTACGCCCAGCCTCCATCATTCCACTGACCCCAGTATCCTCCCCAACCCCTGCTCCCGCAGTGTACTTGGTGCTCTTGTTTGCTGTCTGCTCAGAGGCTGGTGTTGTCGTCAGTGCACACGGATTCCAGTGGCAACAGCGACGTATGAACAGACGTCATGGATGCATCTGCGCCTGTGTGGAAGCCATTTTGGCATTCGGAGTGGTCACTACAATAAGAAAATGGATTCCCCTGGGTAGAAATCTAGAACATAGGGTTGTAATTTCAGGATAATGGATCAATCAATCAGGACTGAGAAAAAGATGTGATTATAATGAGGTCAGCCCGGCTGGACCTCATAGTATATGGGTTCCCTGATTGGGGCTGTTAATCTGATCCAATTGAGGAGTGCTGACCTAACTAAAAAGGTTGCATGTCAGGGATACTCATGCTCTGGTGCCTGAGGGTTTAGAGAGATATGGGCCAATGCTGGCAAATGGGACTAGATCAGATTAGGATATCTGGTTGGCATGGACAAGTTGGACTGAAATGTCTGTTTCTGTGCCGTGCAACTCTGACTCCATATGAGACAGCACAAAAGTCAATGACTGTTCATATGTAAAGAAAGGATGACTTGGTAATGGGACACTAGCCTCTGTAGAGTCATTTCAGTTTCGTTATCAAAAGTTTGTTTATCTTTTAACATCTCTAAGCTCACAGACAGCTGTGACTGCCTAGCCATTGAGTGTGTTCAAGACAAAGGTTGATAGATTTTGAGCTATGAAAAGTATTGAGGAATATGGGGATAGTTCAACTAAAATATACAGAGGAACCTCGATTAGCCGAATGTTGATTATCCACATTTTGGATTATCCAAAGAAGATTTCAGGGTCCCGCAAAAACGTTACATTAAAGAGGTAAGTGTAGTCGATTTATCTGTACTAAAGAAGATGTGAAGACGCTGACAAAAACAAAGAAACACAAGCAGTTCAAGTATCAGTGACTGGATATTTTTTTAGGTAAGGGTTGTTACACAGCCCTTTGCAAAAGCAAGTGGTTTACAGTCATCCCGTCACGTTACCGGGCCATTCATAAAAAAAGAATGGCTGAGAACGTAAATGCATGTGTGAGACAGTGCTTCTGTCTTTCTAGAATGACACTGAGTTCCTGGAAAATGACAAATGCTGTTGTGATCATAATTTGGAGATGCCGATGTTGGACTGGGGTGTACAAAGTTAAAAATCACACAACACCAGGTTATAGTCCAACAGGTTTAATTGGAAGCACTAGCTTTCGGGCAATCACCTGATGAAGGAACGTCACTCCGAAAGCTAGTGTGCTTCCAATTAAACCTGTTGGACTATCACCTGGTGTTGTGTGATTTTTAATGTTGTGATCAAAGGAATTGTTCAGGACCTTGTTTAATGCTGTCTTTACCACTCCTTGCCAAATGCTAACGACTGCTGCATTTTTAAAATGTTTTCTCATGTTATCATTACGTTATTTTGGTCACCATGTGAAATCTGTGTCCTCTTGCACTCAATACATTAACATTACAGATTTAAACAAATTCTCCAGTAGAGCACAGTGTTAGATCAGCATGGCTTCCTTTGTTTAAGGTAAAATCGATTATCTGAATAATCAATTATCCGAACGAGATAGTGCCTGCCCATCCCATTCGGATAATCGAGGTTCCTGTGTATTTTGAAGTAAAATGTCTTATGACAGAGCAGGCTCAATGGGCTGAATGGCCTCAGCTGTATTCTGTTACTTATTTTCAGTCATTTGGCGTACTATTCACTGCTACAGCATCAGGTCCCAATTGATAACCATGAGTGAAATTACTGGCAAGAAGTAATCTCAGTCAGCTGGAAAGATTTTATAATCTTGTAGGTGTTTTGGACAATTTTTCAGCTAAGACAAATGAACTGATTTATTATTCTGAGAACTCAACAAACCACACCAGCTGAATAGAAGTAACCAGATAAATTCCTGGGATCTTCCACAATTAACTTGAAAGCTCTAACGTCTTTGTTCAAACTTAAATTTACAAAAGGTCTGCTTAGCCAGTGCCAAAGGTAGGGAAATACAAGGGGAATTTTCATAAAATCCGTTCCGGTTCCACGAGGACTAGAATTACTTCATATTGCTCAGAAAATAAAACTGCTGCCAATAACCAGCGCATTGCAAAAATTGAAATGATACCATCACAAGTAATGCTGTTGCTGTATTTGGCATAAAAAAAACCACAAGGCTGTGATTTGGAATGGAAGCAACCAAAAGTTTCTGCTTATTTATAAATCTTCAGGAAATCACTTGGCAATGGAAGCTGTGATGAGTTGTCCCAGTCTCAGTTCCATCACAACACTACACATTGAGGACATTTCTTGGCTTATTTTCTGATGCTTATTATAGTATAAGTTCCAAAATGTTCCCATTAGGCCCAGAAGGGATTATGGGAAGTCCCAGATATTCACCAAGTTATCATAGGTGAAAAAGTGACTAGTAATTTCTGTGATCATAACATTACGACTTCAGGTTGTTATGTAATAAATTAGAGGGTTAATACTGAAGAGTGCATTAAGCACCAATCAACATGAAGGTGTCATATGGACATAGGTGCAGAAAACAGTTCTGGATCTCGAAGGATATAAACCATTCAGAGTCCATTCAGGATTCTTTCTCAATCTGGATGTCTAACATAGCAGTGGAACTTGTACTTAGTAGTGATCATTCAATAAACTACTCCTGTTTAAGTCTAAAGCCTCGAGTTACACTACCAAGTGATTTTTCTTTCCCACACTAAACCAGTCAGGTAGATCTCAACCTACAAGGGGAAGGGGGTTTGCAAATCTACATGATGTATCTTTTTCACCAAAGTGGAAACAACCCATCATACAGAATGTCAATCAGTTCAATGTCACTGAGGCAGAATGTTTTGGATTCAAAACTCACTCATGAAGCACCTCCTTCAGGCAGCCACTTCAGCCTAACATAGTAGGAGTCCTGTGCTATTGGGGTACCATCTGTCATACAAGACAGTAAATCATCTTTTCACATCAATTTTAAAGGTCCACAAAAACATAAGAAATAGTCCTTTAAGGCTGTTCCACCATTCGACAAACACATGACTGATCTGCCCAGACCCTCAACTCATAGATTCATAGAGATTTACAGCACAGAAACAGACCATTCAGTTCAACTCGTCCATGCCAACCAGATAACCTACCCTAATTTAGTTCCATTTGCCAGCACTTGGCCTATATCCCTCCTAACTCTTCCTGTTCATATACCCATCCAGATTCCTTTTAAATGCTGCAATTGTACCAACCTCTACCACTTCCTCTGGTAGCTCATTCCATACACGCACCATCCTCTGTGTGAAAAAATTGCCCCTTAGGACCCTTCTATATCTTTCCCCTCTCACCCTAAACCTATGCCCTCTATTTCTGGACTCCCCAGGGAAAAGACCTTGTCTATTTATCTTATCCATGCCCCTCACGATTTTATAAACCTCTATAAGGCCACCCCTCAGCCTCCGATGCTCCAGGGAAAACAGCCCCAGCCTATTCAGCCTCTCCCCTTAGCTCAAATCTTCCAACCCTGGCAACATCCTTATAAATCTTTTCTGAGCCCTTTTAAGTTTCACAACATCCTTCCTATAGGAAGGAGACCAGAAATGCATGCTTTATTCCAAAAGTGGCCTAACCAATGTCCTGTACAGCAGCAACATACAACCTCCCTAAATGTATACTCAATGCTCTGACCAGTAAAAGAAAGCATACCAAACACCACCTTCACTATCCTATCTACCTGTGACTCCACTTTCAATAAACTATGAAACTGCACTCCAAGGTCTCTTTGTTCAGCAGCACCTCCCAGGAATTTACCATTAAGTGTATAAACTCTGCTCTGATTTGCTTTTCAAAAATGCAACACCTCGCATTTATCTAAATTAAACTCCATCTGCCATTCCTCCATCCATTGGCCCATCTGATCAAGATTCCATTGCACTCTGAGGTAACCTTCTTTGCTGTCCATTACACCTCCAATTTTGGTGTCATCTGCAAACTTACTAACTATACCTCCTATGTTCACATCCAAATCATTTACAGAATAGCTGTCAACTTTGCTGATATTTCAAGAATCTATACACCACCTCTTTCACATTATTTGTGATCTAATCTCCAAAACTCTCTATGGTAGGGAATTTAGAACATTCACTACCTGAACCTGGGAGAAGAAATTCCTTTGTGTCTCACTTACAAATTTGTGGCTCTTTATTCTGTAACAATGCCCCCTAGTTTGAGATTCCAACATTAGTGGAAACATCTTTTCAACATCTATCCTGTCAAGCCTCCGGAGAATCTTGCAGCACTATTGAAGTTGAGCAATCGTGAGCAATAGTTGAGCAACACTAAAGTAGGATATATGATCATGGCTTTCATTACCAGTTGTGCACATAGCTGTACCCATGTTAATAATAAAGATCCCCTGATTTTATAACAGAGATACATTTGAAAATTCATTGGTTGATTAACGCATTTGGGAAATATAAGGATGTAGATTAGATTAGATTCCCTAGAGTGTGGAAACAGGCCCTTCAGCCACACCAACCCTCTGAAGAGTAACCCACCCAGACCCATTTCCCTCTGACTAATGCCCCTAACACTATGGGGCAATTTAGTATAGCCAATTCACCTGACCTGCACATCTTTGGACTGTGGGAGGAAACCAGAGCGTCTGGACGAAACCCACACAGACACGGGGAGAATGTGCAAACTCTACACAGACAGTCCCCCGAGGCTGGAATCGACTCTGGGGCTGTATGGCTGCAGTGCTAACCACTGAGCCACCGTGCCACCCTTATAAGGGTGTAGTAAGGTGTTATATAAATGTGAGCCCTTTATTAAGAATTTCCTTTTTTTTACTTTAGGTGAATGTATTGGCTGGAAAGTGTTTTATAAATGTAAATCCCAATAGCTTAATTTGGCACTAAATACAATAGTTAAACCATAACCAGGAAGTTTCCAGACTCTTCCTCAGTTATTTAGTCTTACTGAGAATAAGGGGAAAATGGAGATTCAGTTTGTCATTAAGTGATCACTATATTGCTCCCATGTTGAGAAATGTGTATGTGAAAGTTTGACTCAAAAAGTTGTTCTACAAAAGTACATTAATCATTAGTCACAAGGAGCTGATTAGGTCACCACATTTCTGATTTGTAAGTAAAAAATGAGTCATTGTTATGCTTGGGCCTGTAATCTCAGTCATACCCATATTCATATGCTTCTGCATCTTAACCATTTTCAGTGGCACAGTGAGATACAAAACAAAGTGTGCAAAGGCTTTTTGACCATCGTCAAAGATAATTGAGATTTGGTTATCGAAATAGTTGCTGAAAAGACTGACATGAAAGAGATTGAAATTCTGGAAGTTACCTTTGGTCAAATCTGGAAAATAATTGAATGGGAAGGATGTGGGATCCTCTACTCATTGCCCGAAATCTACTCACCTGGTTAAATGCCCCTGCTGCCAAACTCACAATGAAGGAGGGCCCAGAGTCGAGAGTGGGGTGCTGAAAAAGCACAACAGGTCAGGCAGCATCCAAGGACCAGGAGAATCGATGTTTCGGGCAAGAGCCCTTCATCGTTCCTGATGTAGGGCTCTTGCTCAAATGTCGATTTTCCTGCTCCTCGGATGCTGCCTGACCTGTTGTGCTTTTCCAGCACCCGACTCATGACTCTGATCTCAGCATCTGCAGTCCTCACTTTCTCCATGTAGGAAGGCCCATTGAAATGTTTTTCAAAGTGCTCCCAACCCCTGTTGTAGTTGACTGCAATTTACAATCAGCTAATCTATTTTGGACCCTTTTTCTGATAACCTGAATAATACTAATGCTAGGAACCAGTAGATGCCTTCAATAGGTTATAAATTCTTACTTTTGGACACCCACCCTCCTGCTGGTGGGCACATCAGGTTCTGGGCACAGTTTATCAGCAAAGAAAAAGAGGAGAGCTTGAAACATATTCTTTAAATAGAGAATGGTTGGAATTGGCACTTGCTGTAAGCTGCGTGGGCCACGTCCAGTTCTGGAAATCATTGCTGTGCACGCATCTTGGAGCTTTGTGCAGAAAGGAAAAGGGATGAGTGGGAGTGTTGATTGGAATCTTTAATTTTCTGGGATTTCAGATGGGCCATGGTCTATTAGGTTTGTGTTATACTCCAAATTCCGTATTGATTTGTGAAGTGTTATATGCAAACATACAAAATAGGAGCAGAAATGATCATTCAGCTCCTCAAGTTTACTCCATTACTTGAGAAGATCATGTTTATGTTTCTCTTTCTTTCTCAGTTCTGAAAATTCAGGATGAAAGTCAGCTTGTGATTGATGCTTACAGAAATATATATTTCTGTTTTGCCTTTTTTAAAAGTTCCTAATAATCTGCTGTCAATTTAACCTGGCATTGATGTTCCACACTGACCTATTGTAGTTGAAACTGTTCTCTCCCACTTCAAGTTTGGCCTGTCTGGCAATAATACACTCAAATTCTGTGTATATCACATTGGGGAGAATATTCTTTGATCACTTGGGGTGTTCTTTCCTGAAAGAATTTCAAGAAATTAGTCAGACACAATCTTCTTTATCTGAATCTAATTAGCGAACTTTTTACCATAAGACCATAAGACATAGGAGAGGAAGTAAGGCCATTCGGCCCATCGAGTCCACTCCGCCATTCAATCATGGCTGATGAGCATTTCAGCTCCACTTACCAGCATTCTCCCCGTAGCCCTTAATTCCTCTAGACAACAAGAACCTATCAATCTCGGCCTTGAAGACATTTAGCGTCCCGGCTTCCACTGCACTCCGTGGCAATGAATTCCACAGGCCCACAAGCAATTATTGTATAGAAAATTTTCTTATTTACTCCGAACAATCAATTCCATTATTTTATAAAGATTGAAAGTACGGTTAATGAGTCAGTATACTTTCTCTTTTTTAATACTGTGCCACATTGGCCTATTTCAATGATTTGTCTCCCACAGAATGATTGTAAATGCCTCATAAATTCACCCTACTGTCCTTTGTAACCATGTATGATAATGATCAAGTATAGCTTGAGGCCTGTTGATTTTGAGTCCCTTTAGCCAAACTTGTACTTCCACCTGATGTGTTTTGAAATCTTTGATTTTACATTGTCACTTTGTTTAGGAAATGAAACCCTTAGAGAAAATAATCATGGAATAAAGTTTTATTGCCCAGAGTAAGATAGTGTCCCCTTACTCCTTGCAGGATTCATGCACATAACTCTTCTCTTTCTGCCTCTCTCTGTGTTAATCCATTCTGAGTCAATTTGATTTAGTCTAAGCCTGATAAGTCTTCATCTTGCCAGCTCACGGTTATGCTTTTCAACATGTTCTTTGCCAAAGGTATTCAACAAGCTTTCCAAATGTATTTGTTTCATTCATTTCATTATTTTCTTGGATTTAAGTTTCTTGATGTTTTGTGTGTACTTCATGTGAAGAACAGCTGTGTGTGCAAATATAATCACTTTATCTCTATGACCTGACACGTAGCTATTTCCAACACGGAGTTTCTTAATTTACTGGGAAAGCAAAATGATTGCTTAATTTCCTATCATGTTAATTTCCATAATGCTAGTTTTCTTACAACTTCCTATCTAAACCTATCCAGTCCCCCATAACAGCTGCATCTTTCCTATATGTACTTCCGTCATTCAACTGACACGATCTTGGTCCAATCTCCCTGATGGACTGTTCGCAAACCATGTTTCAAACCCAGGCCAAATTCGCTGTCATTATAATCAAGCTCTCCTTCACTTAAAACTCATGACATATCCTGTACATTTATCCAACTTGTTTTAATCTTAAATAGCTATCTATGATGCCAACTTTGCACTCTGTCCAGCAAGGACTTAGTTTTATTTATTTATGGGATGTGAATATCACTGACTGGGCCAATATTCATTGTCAATCTATAATTTCCATGGACCTGATATCTTGCTAGGCCATTTCAAATGGTAGTTAATAGTCAACTATGTTGCTCTGGATTTGGAGTCACATTTAGGTCAGACCAAGGTAGGATGGCAGATTTTCTTCCCTAAAAGGAATTACTAAATCAGGTGGGTATTTACCACTAGATCTAAATCTTTTAAACAATTATGTTCAAATTTCACCATCTTCTAGGTTGTGATCTGAACCCGTGTGCTCAGACTATTAGTCTGGAACTCTGGATTTCAAGTCCTGGTACTATGGTACCACCTTCCCACTTAGTGGTCACCCATCACATTAAAACTTCTAACATTTATCTGTGGAGTGTGGAAGGATTTATTCTTCAAACCTTAGACTGAATGATTTATTTATTTTGTCATTATTTCCTGATGAGGTAATATTCTGGTAGAATTCCTGAAGTCTCAAACTTTGCACCACAACATCTGGTTTCCATTTTTTTGCACTTCATACTTCATTTTCTTTTCACTTATGTCTGCTGTCTTCAACTCTCTCCCCACTGCCTTCTACATGGTTTTAGTTGTAAAACTGGAATTGCAGAACTATAAACTCCATGTAACTTTCACTGAAATGTTATTTTACAACTGAGTAGCAATTTACCTCCACCTCTCCTAAAGGCTGCTGCTGCTTTAACTCAGGTAAAGTTCATTCCATTTGTTGAATTTCACATTGTATCAGAACTGTGCTGGAAGAATTTGACTTCCCTCAATATATCTTAAATGGGACAAGAATTTGAATTAGGAATAAGCATAGTTTGTTAAAATGAAAAGACACAATATTTTTATTTGATGACCAAGTAATAACAATGATTTTAAAGGAGGATGCAAAGTCACTTGTAAACTCAAATGGAATGAGAATGTAAAATGTATTTTACAACAGTGGCATATGTACTTTATCAACATTTAAATTTCTTCATCTGATTGTTAGATGTGGGGTTTCCTGGATTAAATTATTTTTTTAAAAAAGGACAAATGATGCTCTGAAATGGCTGTTGTGATCACATATTGAGCAAATCCAGGATCACCCAAATGGAATAAACAAAACTGTCTAAATTGAAATTACACTTCATCTAAATTTAGCAAAGCCAAACAACTGAGGCAGTGCCAAGAAATGCACCTTGCCTGCTTTCATTCACAATTTATAATAGTTTCACAATTTGGTCGATGCAAGGCTCACTTGCCAGTTAAACAGCTTGGAAAGACAGTATAGCCAAACTTGTGAATACACAAGAAACCATATTTCAGTAGCTGTTTTGAGAACTGAGCAGAGAGTAGGAAAATGGATTTGTATGCAAGAATAGAAAAGCACTCTCTCTCCATGTTTCTTTCACTATCTCGGAAAACAACATTCAGTGAAAAAGCAAATTTGGAAACCACTGTTCATCGAAAACTCAAAGATATCTATAGACATTACCATTGATAAGGATACCAGTCAACAATGAAACAGCTCAGATGAAGAATTTATCTCTTCATGTTTTCTTAAGGAATTTTAAACTGCCTAGTTTTCATCCTCCCTGTTGGCTCCAAACGTTCTTTTTTTTAAAGTTATTTCTTGTTCTTGTGTAATGTCAAATTTCTAACTTTTCTTCTCAGGATTTTGTAGGCAAAACAATTTTATTTTGCTCCTTTATTGGTTCCTTTATTTTCATCTAGCTAGTTATATCATATAAGTGCATGATATAGTTGCATGCTAAAAAAGAATTACTGCGAACGACTGAGTGAGAGTTAAGAAGAGGGGACCCAAATTGTCCCTCCACACCTCGTTGTACATTATGTCACAAACAAGTTGCAAAATCCATGACTGGACTATAAAAACATTGTCAATGATTTAAATTTTAAGCAGGAACCAAGTTCTGTAATGAGTCCTTATTGTGAATTAAAACAAATGTGCTCAAGGATCTCATTGGGAATGAGACAGAAATAGATATTGATGTTAGAGTTAAAAAGTTTAAGTTCAAACTTGTTTGTAATATGAAATCAGAACAGATAAATGAGATTTTGTACATGAAAGAGTAGAAGTGTTTGGAGGTAAATTTTTATTGCTGAATATATCCCAAATAAAGTTTCAACTGGAAACTGAGACTTGAATGAGAAACAAAGATTATTTTTGGATTTAGATTATGGATTAGAGCACTTTAATTGAAGAACATTGTGTAGCTTCAAAAATTGAATATTAATAGAAAACATCAAGATTGCACTTAATTCTAAAGAACATTTATAGTTTTGATTAAAAACATCTCACAATTGAAATTACCAAATAAATAAATAATTGTGGTGAATTGAGTACGCAGAAAAGATTTAAAAGTTGATTCTGAACAATGATTTGAAACAATGTTATGAAATAAATGACACTTGAAATGGAAAGAATAGTTAGAATGCCAATGTGGAATTCATATACTAATGCCAATAAATGATTTTAAACTAAAGCAAGAATTTAATTGTAATTTGAACGAAGTTTTTTTTATTTCAAAAAACTATTTTATTCATAAAAATATCTTTATATTCATACATTGTCTCTAAAGCAGTTCAGTTTTCTACAGTAGTGTATGAAGAAACAAACATTTTAAGCGTGTTGTGGGCGGCATGGTGGCACAGTGGTTAGCACTGCTGCCTCACAGCGCCAGAGATCCGGGTTCAATTCCCGCCTCAGGTGACTAACTGTGTGGAGTTTGCACGTTCTCCCCGTGTCTGCGTGGGTTTCCTCCGGGTGCTCCGGTTTCCTCCCACAGTCCAAAGATGTGCAGGTCAGGTGAATTGGCCATGTTAAATTGCCCGTAGTGTTAGGTAAGGGGTAAATGTAGGGGTATGGGTGGGTGGCGCTTCGGCGGGGCGGTGTGGACTTGTTGGGCCGAAGGGCCTGTTTCCACACTGTAAGTAATCTAATCTAAAAAAAAACAAGCATTTGAGTTTGACTCTGTCCGGCAAACAAACTCAAGGCATTTCTTACTTGTACAAGATTATGTTTACATATCTCTGAGGCATCAGGAGGATCTGATAACTGAACAGACCCCCATTTAATTTCAGTAAAAAGACTTTAGTTTGAACAAAGTATCTCACTGTGCCACTGAAAATGGTTAAGATGCAGAAGCTGGAACTGACAACTGGAAGCGGCAGAGACAGGCCACTATAAATGCCGGAGGAAACATCACAGAAGCGCTTCACAGGAGGCTCCCAAGTACTGAGGATGTCACCTAGACAGGGGACAAAACGTTTGCAACACAAATTCCCAGCTCGGCGAACAGAACCACAACATTGAGCTAACTATCATCAGTACCATATGGAACTTGAAATTTTTTTTGAATATTTCACCAAAGGGCAGATAAGAAATTGGAGGGGTCCGAATGTAGATCCTGGTGGTATGTCAGGGGTAGCAGAGTGGGAGATGCTATTGCACGTATTCTCTAACTACAACTGGACAGATAACAATAAAGCCATGTAGTCCCATCTAATTGAATAATGAAGGAGAAATGCTGGATGAGGAATATGTGGTCAACTGTGTGGAGATTGCAGACGGATTGAAGAACGAACGTTATGAACAATTACGACCATGTCGGATATCATTCTTTGATAATGGCTGTTTTAGTGCAGCAGTAGGGTCACAAATCTGATTGGAGAGGTTTAAGTATGGAATGGAAAGGAAAATGGGAATGGATTTTTGCAATGGCAACACCTTGATGGACTTTAGAGGGGAAAGGAAGTTTGGAGATGGGTTATTAGTTTGCAAGGACTGCGGGCTTAACGCTAGGTTGTTTTTGAGAGGAAGATAATGGCAGCAAATTTGAAAGGAGACACAGGGCACTCATTTATATAAGTGACACGGGGTGCAGGGAGGGAAAGTGGATGGTCAACAGTTTAGACCTTAAAGATTTACACAACTGCACAATGTTTTTTTGTTACAGAACTGAAACTTGGGTGGACCTCTGAGCTGAATGATCTCTCCTACAAACTGTAGCCAAGTTTCTTTGGGCACTGGTTGTTGCCTCCCATTGCAGACAGAGTCAGAGGAATGTGTGATGACAGGTTCCCTGACCTCTTTTACATAATAATTAAATACACTCACCCGGTTCTAGTGTCATTAGAGAAAAACAACATCAATTTACTTTAGAGCTACTAAAATAAATCTCACTGCAAAATGATTTAGAAAACTTTGATTTAAAGTTTGAGTGATACTGAGTTCCCAGCTCCTCAGGATATTCCAGCTCAGACATTTTCTTGCACAGTACAATTTGTCACTTTGATGCAGGATTATGAAGCCTTGTGTCATTTATTACCTTGACTGAGGGTGTGGAGTCAAAGACAGAACAGTGTGTGCTAGAGATTGACCTGAATTTATACGCATGACTAATTTTCCAGGCATTCATTATTTATCTAATGTTTCTGGAAGGTATTTGTGGAGGATGTATACAATGCAGGCAAAGAATCAGCCAGATATTCCTCACACTCGCCCCCTACAACGCACACATCTCTTTAGCAGCTTTGTGAGCCAAACTGTATCAGCTATTCAAAGCTCAGCCTGTCCAACTCATTAGAAAGTACCAGATGAAATGTTAAATGGAAAACTGGTTACTTAAAATGTCATGTCATTGTTTGCATGGAATTCTTTGACTCCATTTGCAAGTATAACATCACTGACACTAAAAGCTGAATTTGCTGTACTTTATTATATCTGATTTTCTGCTACTGTTCAGAATTCATTTTAATCACATTTTGCAGTAGTATGCAATGGTGGTGCTCCAAATGGCTAACTAATGAGAAATAGCTTTGAACTGATAATTGTGTTAGCAGTCTAGTGGTTAGGACACAGAATCTTACTAAACAGGAGGCTATCACTTGGCAGAACAGCCGCTTGTCTTTTAATTAGACAGCCTCTTCACAATCTTTTGGGACTTAACCTTTAGTTGAATAATGTAAGATCATAAAAATTATCTCTCCTTCTGCCACTAACCTTCACTCGGCTGGTGGTTATGTTTTTGCTGTTTCCTTTTACAAACTTTCTCCAACTTCCTTCACTTGTTTCCCTATTTGTTTTATTATTACCCACCTTTCATCAATCAACCTCTCCTGTCTCCATCCTGAAGACTACACTACCAAATCCCTTCAAATGCCAGCAACGCCACATTCAAATTCTTTTAAAATGAAGCCAGTCTCTGAGACTGAACTTGTGACTTTGCTTTCAGTCATATCTGTAAGCACTCTGTCACAAAAAGCACCAAGTCAGCACTAAAATGGGGATGTTTATTAGAAATAAAGAAGAAACACCTCTCTTGCAAGTTAATTGTGTGTTTTTGGGTGCCTGTAACTAAATGCACCATAGTTCTACCTGACCATATGGCTACTCTCTCATTAGAGAAACATGACTGGTTATGGTTTGACCTGAGGGTCAGCAGGTGATGGGAGATGTTGAAAAGGAGAGTCCTTCACAGTGACCTGTGAGCTGGCATGAGAATTGAAGCCATGCTGTTGGTATCTCCCTGCATAAAAAAAAGCTGTCCAGCTAACTGGCCCAATTACACTGCCCCTAACAAATGGATCTCAACCTCTCATGGGCCTGTTCCTCGGCCTGGCTATGGTAACCATCAAAAGGTCCAGGCACCGGACCATAGAGATGCTGTTGATCCTGCCTGCTTGCCTTCCTTCTGTGGTTTTGTTCACGCTCCAGAGCATCCTCAGGGCATTTAGAGAGATGTGGGCACCACAGAGGCTGGAGGACATTATCTCCCCCTCCAATTCCATTTTGATGTCTTCCTCTTTCCTGCCCTACCATTTTGTTACTGTTGCACCCGTCCTGGTGGGCAGCGCTTGTAATTGTTTCATTTGCTAACTGGGTGACTTGTTGATGAATTAGAAAACAAGTGGATTTCAAACATTAGTAGAGAGGTGTCCCATATTTACATTTATACAATCAATGCTGTATCCACAAGTGCATGAGACATTTACAAATCTGATACCTTCATAATTAATATACATGTGATAGAATGAAATTCAAACAAAGCAAAATCTGATCTACACAATGGGGTATAGTGAAGTTAATTATATAGAGTAATACTTGAAATATAGTTTAATAGTTGACATTGAAGTATTTTCCAATCATCGATCCTACCTTTAATTGTGGACGTAGAAGTTATTCCAAAACATGTAAATATTATGATCAGCATCTAAAACTGTTGTGAAGCTTTATAATACAATAAGATACCATTTTGTTTATTTTCCCTTTTTATTTACCCCTGTTTGGAAGATGAACTTGAACTTATGGGCGAAGCAGACTTGGGCAAAGTAAAGCATTGAGTCATTTTGATGCATATTAAGAGCAGCTAAAGTTAGAGCATGACATTTTGAATGGGTTACAATACGTTGAGTTAAAATTGTATTTCCACATTTCTGGGAAAAGGTTTTCCTTTGCGTCAGATCAAAACTACATGCATTTTGTGTTGCAATAAGCCACATGCTCAGAACAGCTTTGGTTTTCCAAATGCAGGAGCTGTATTCAGAATCCTTCCTTAAAGGATATTAGAGTAGAGTTTAGAAAGAGAATTCTGAACCCTTACTGGAAACTGCAACAATGGCAAGTTCAGGAATTATTTTCACTCCATTATTTGTTCGAAACCTGTAAAGTGGGCCAGGATGACATTTTTACTGAAAAAGTCACATTATGTTGAAGTTTCTCATCTTGCATTCATCAGGACAATTCACATGGAATACCAAAGTAAAGGGAAAACAACATTTATATTGTAAGAAAGGAAAATACTGGATGGTTGACAAGTGGACTCTGTTGATAGAGTTGTCACCAGAGAGAATGCACCAGTTAGTGATAACTGCCATAGAACAACCACCTCCTTCGTCACACATGTGCAAACGCACACATATACACACACCCAACATATGAGATCATATACAATCCCCCACTTGAAGCTAGGGTGCTCCTGACCGTAGGCAAACACCCCCTTACATGACCTTCTTCCCATCTGTCTTTACTGTCTCCTTTATTGCAGGTATTATTGCACCCTTCACAATTATCATCCTTTTTCCCACTGTCTATGTTAAAGGCCGGTTTATAATTGAGATTTCATTTGCCTATGTTGATAATTGATTTACTTGTGATCAATAATGCTTCCTTGGGGATAAGTGCAGAAACCTGGTCAGTGTTTTCCTGTAACCTATTTCCATTCGACAGGAAAACTGGGGGAGTTGTGTAATTTGATTAAACTTTTAGCTTTTGTGAATTCCCAGGAGAATTGTAACTGGAGTATCAGTGTGCTGTCGGAACTGGATTGCATCACAGCAATTGTAGTTAGCCCAGTAAACAGTTGTAAGAAATAACAACCATCCACTTCCTTTTCCTTGGCTCCCTCGATATAGGTTGTTATCATGAGGTGTCAATCTCTTACACTCAGTAGAAAGCAATATTTGAGCATAATTCCACTGTGAAACAGGGCTTCAAACATTAAAAAAAACAAGCTAAAATAGATTTGTGGTATCACGTTCTCACCTCACACTTCCAGAAGGGAGAGTCAAGTTGGACTCAATAGGCATCATGCTCCAATGGCGTCTGCATAAACTGTGATTAGTTTTTTTGGGGTAATCTAAAGGCTGACGTCCATAAGTATAGAGTATCAGTAGAAAATGATTAAAGTTAAATACAGGGTGAATCTGCAGCTGTATTTCACAAAAATAAATCAAGGCCATAAACCATAGGAGCAGCAATTTTGAATGAGTCTGAAGTGGTGGATGCAGGTACAGTTACAACGTTTAAAAGACATTTGGATAGGTACATGATTAAGAAATGTTGGAGGGATAAGGGCCAAGCACAGGCAGGTTGGAGTAGTTTAGTTTGGGATTACGTTTAGCATGGGCTGGTTGGACTTAAAGGTCTATTTCCATGCTGTATAACTCTATGACTCAACATGGTTATGTCTTGAAAACTAATTTTGGTCATACAGGAAGATTACAAAGACTGTCTGGAAAATGTTAGAGCTAATGTCAGACTTGTGAAGGCTGTGAAGACTTAAAAATTACTTCCAAGTTTCAGTGTAAACCTTTCAGAATTGGAGAATTTGTTGTAAGCAAGTATAGAAACAAGACTAAACAGAAGAAAGATAAGCAAATCATAGTCATCAGGAATGTTAACTCCAAACAGAGAAGAGATAATGGATTGAATTCTAATTTCTAGGTCCTTAATGCAGAACTATACTGAACCATCATCATTCCTTTTTCTACCTGCAGATGTTGATGGGCTTGCTGTATAGCTACAGCATTTGCTTTGTTTCAAATTTCCAACATAAGAACATTTTATGGTATATTTATATATAAGCACAAAAATTAGGAAGTGACAGAGGAAGTATGCTCAAAATATATACAGTGAAACCACAATGATTCAAATTCAGATAACCTGAAATTCTGGTAGTGGCAACATTGCCAGCAATTTCCCCATGGCAGAATAGGAAATCTAATAGTGGGATGCTAAAAATCACACAACACCAAGTTATAGTCCAACAGGTTTATTTGGAAGCACTAGCTTTCGGAGCGCTGCTCCTTCATCGGGGGTTGTGGAGTAAAAGATCGTGAGACACAGAATTTATAGCAAAGGTTTACAGTGTGTGTATCTGGAATTATGTATTGAAAAAGATCTGGATTGTTTGTTAAGTCTCTCATCTTTTAGAATGACAATGTTGGTTTCAGTTCTTTCATATGTAAATCCCAGAACTTCTTTCAAGTTACATTCTCGAGTGAACTTTGACAATAGGTGCCATGTTGGCCCAGATAATGCATTGAAGGTGTGAGGTGCCCTGTGTGAGGCTGTCTGTGCCCCAATGTTCAGACTGATTCTATTTCTAAAAAAGGGATTTACAGAATCTTACATGGATTCATGCAGTTTTTGAGCAAAATTTTGAGTAATTCTGCAAGTACAAATTCACCCCACAAACTTATATGTGTGTCTGCAGGGAGGTATGAGTGTCTGTGAGAGAGTGTGTGTATGTGTATGTGTGTGTGTGTATATGTGAGCATATAAGAGAGGGTTTGTGTATGAGTCTGTGGGATTGTATGTATTTATAGTGCAGTGGGGTCACTTGTAGTGTGATATGAACCCAAGGTCGAGGTTGACACCATCCCCACCGAACTTGGCTATCAGCCTCTGCTTGACTGCTTTGCGTTGTTACCTCTCCCAAAGTCTGCCTTGGAGGAATATCACCTGAAGGTCCAAGTTTGAATGTCTTGGACTGCTGAAGTGTTCTCCGACTGGGAGGGAACATTCCTATTTGTTGATTGTTCTGTGGTGTCCATTCATCCATTACCATAGCCTCTGCTTGGTCTCGCCAATGTACTATACCTCAGGACATCCTTGCCTGCAGCGTATGTTGGCCGAGTCACATGATACCATTGGCTGTGTTGACGTGGATACCATATTACATGTGCGGACACCTCCCACCACGTTCATGGCAGGTACTCATGTGACTCGGCCAATGTCGTCTATCTCATACGCTGCAGGCAAGGATGCCCTGAGGTATGGTACATTGGCGAGACCAAGCAGAGGCTACAGCAACAGATGAATGGACACCGCACAACAATCAACAGACAGGAGTGTTCCCTCCCAGTCAGAGAACACTTCAGCGGTCTAAGGCATTCAACCTTTGACCTTTGGGTGACCGCCCTCCAAGGCGGACTTCAGGTTAGGCAACAACGCAGAGTGGTCGAGCAGAGGCTGATAGCCAAGTTCGGTACCCATGAGGATGGCCTCAACCGGGACCTTGGGTTCATGTCACACTATAGATGACTCTACTGCACTACATACAGACACAGACACACACACACACTCCTACAGACATACACAAACACCTACCAACCCCTATACTCACGCAGACCCTCTCTCATACACAAGCTCTCTCTCATACACTCACAGATACTCACAGATACCCGAAGGGCCTGTTCTGTGCTGTATTGTTCTATGTTCTATGTTCTATACACTCCCACCCACATATGCACCCTCTCACAGACTTCTACCCCTTTAGACTCACACACATACACATACAAACACTCTCTCACAGACACTCATACCCCTGAATTAACACACCCACACGTGCACCCGTGCGCGCACACATAAGTTTGTGGGGTGAATTTGTACTTGCAGAATTACATTCCTTTTGCTCAAAAACTGCACAAATCCATGTAAGATTCTGTAAATCCCTTTTTTAGAAATCAGTCTGAACATTGGGGCACAGACAGCCTCACACAGGGCACCTCACACCTTCAATGCATTATCTGGGCCAACATGGCACCTGTTGTCAAAGTTCACTCGAGAATGTAACTTGAAAGAAGTTCTGGGATTTACATATGAAAGAACTAAAACCAACATTGTCATTCTAAAAGATGAGAGACTTAACAAACAATCCAGGTCTTTTTCAATATATAATTTCAGTTACATTACACTGTAAACTTTTGCTATAAATTCTGTGTCTTATGATCTTTTACACCATAACCACCTGATGAAGGAGCAGCAGTCCAAAAACTAGTGCTTCCAAATAAGCCTGCTGGATTATATCCTGCTGTTGTGTGATTTCTAACTTTGTGCACCCCAGACCAACACCAGCTCCTCCACATCATACGAGTAGCATGCCTGTATTAAACCAAAGTTACAGATTGGTAGCTCCGGATGAGCTGAACTTGTGCATTCTTATTGTTTGACCATACCAAAGAATCAGAGTGGAATTAGGTCAGAGTGTGAAATCATGGGCCACTCTGCAGCAATAACTGCAAAATGGTCTTGCCTAGGAGCATACAACCTTTTAACAGCGATGAAACCGAACTGTTAGCATATCACTCTTTAATGTTTAATTTTGGAATATGTTCTGGATGTAGGCTTGCTCGCTGAGTTGGATGGTTCATTTCCAGACATTTCGTCACCCTACTAGGTAACATCTTCAGTGGGCCTTCTGGTGAAGCACTGTTGATAATTCCTACTTTCTATTTATATATTTGGGTTTCTTTGGGTTGGTGATGTCATTTCCGGTGGCGACATCAGTTCTTGTGATGGGGTCCATCTACCACCCCTGTGAAAAATAACCGGAAATGATGTCATCACAGGAAATGATGTCACTGCAGGAAATGCCACCACCAACCCAAAGAAACCCGAACATATAAATAGAAAGCAGGAATTATCAACAGTCCTTTGCCTAGAGGCCCACTGAATATATTACCTAGTAGGGTGACGAAATGTTTGGAAATGAACCATCCAGTTCAGCGACCAAACCTACATCCAGAACCTCAACCTAAGCTACAAATCTTCTCAAAACTCACTTTGGAATGTGTATTGATAAAAAGTGATGTAAGGAATGTGTCACTGCTACATTCTGTGCGTGGGCTGTGGTTTCCTCCAACAGGACCTGATGCAGTAATAGATAATAAGAAACAGGCAAGGGCGTTGAATTATTGAAGAATTCAACAGGTATATATTACTGCTAATTGTTATGTACACGCATTGCATTCCACAGGCACAGAAGTGGGCTAACATTAAGCTACTAAGTTATGCAGTGCAATGGGCTTCTAGTAGAGTCTCATGCTTCACGGTTGTCTTTGGTAAGGTGGAGCTTGAAATCTTTACATCCCAGGCCACATGCTATAATGTAATGTTGACAATACAAGCATATCTCTTGAAGATATAGTGACCATGAGACATAACACAATAACACTATCACACGAGTGGCACCAAATTGCTGTTGCTTGCGATGGGAATATCCAAGAAACCCATTGCTTTGTGAATGTCAAGATATGCAAAGATATCAAGACCACTTGGATGACCTCTAGTATTTTTAAAATGTTAATTTTAAATTTGAGATAGATAAAGTTTTGTTAAGCAAAGGTACAGACAAAAGACAGCTATATGGAGATTGGTCATTGGTCAACTAGGATCTCATTGAATAGTAGAACAGGCTTGAGGAGCTGAATGGCCTCCTTCTTCTTCCTGTGCAAGACAGATAGCAGAGTGCCAAACATTCAGCTCCTCAACCCCTATGAGAAGAGCTTAAAAGTCTCACATAACACCAGCATTACCCCTTTGTCACGTGATGAAGGGGCAGTGCTTCAAAAGCTTGTGATTTCAAATAAACCTGTTGGACTATTACTTGATGTTGTGTGACTTTTGACCTTGTCCAGCCCACTCCAACAGTAGCACTTCCACATTATAAGAGGATTGGAGTTTGACTGTTCCAAGTGTTCAAATTTTAAAGGTATCTGAATGCGTGCATGCATAGGAAGAATTTAGGTGAATATGGACCAAATGCTGGAAAATGGGACTAGACAAATTTATGATATCTGGCTGCCATGGAGAAGTTGGACCAAAGGGTCTGTTTATGTGCTCTAGAACTCGAAGCCCCTGGTCTGTGGGAACTCAACTGACTGCATGTTGGAACCTCTTGATTGACAGGTGTCTCCACTGAGGATTATTCCCCTTCGAGCTTGGTTGAAGCACATGCAGTTTGTTTGCTGCACAAGCTTGCTAGCACGTGTGTAGGTGAAGATTGGTGTAGAGTGAACCCCATACAGCAACATGTCCATCCCCTTCACTAATTGCAGCTGACAACCAGGAAGAGCTGCCTGGCACTGTGTCTGCATTGAAAAACAAGGAAAGACAGAGATGCCACAAGCATTCAGGTACACTTAGAGTGAGTGCCAGCAACATGATCTAGGGGTGTGAAATGCAGCCTAGCCCATAACAGGAGCTGACTGCTTGACCAAAGCACATACATTCCCTGCAGCAGCACTGCAATGAAGTGCTGGTACAGCCTGTGGCATCAGAGATGCCATGAGAGACTGGCACATGTCAGGTGCCAGCATCTGTGGAGATGGGCTGTATGTGGCTGCCTGGCCATTTGAGTGTTCCCTGTGACGTTGATGCAGGGTGTCCAAGATGGAGGAGTATGAGGTAAGCTAGAGTCACCAAGTACCCACTTTGACGTTTATGTGGAGAGTATGCAACATGTAGCTTCAATCCAACACGTGGTAGAATAGGAACCTGCATAATACTGCAAAGAAATAAAGTTCTGATAAGGATTACAATGAACAATAATCTCTAATAAAAGGCCCCTCATTTCTCACCACCTGGACTGCTGTTGGAGAAAGTGACGAGGAACACTTCACTCAACCTTTAATGCGATTTGCCTTAATTTCCTTGTCCAAGTGGCTGTCAGGGCCTGGAAAACTTCTGCCAATTTTAAACAAAACTATGTTCACATATTTTAATTGTGTCATGGTTTTCATTTTATTTTGACATAGAACATGCTTGTACGCTAACTCCAGTTACAAGGGGTGCTTTCTTAGATATCTCAAAGCTCCACTGAATATGGATTTTGGCCAGTCTTCTGCATGACTTTACTGAACATCTCTGCCATAAACTGCGAGCAACACAAGTTTGGATACAAGTGTAAAAAATTAATTTATTAAATCTGGATTTTAAACAATCAACAACCTGGGCTGTTCTAAACAAGCTCCAGAAAAGCTCATAAGCTATAACTTGAGGGTGGAGCTCTGCATTGTTTGAGATACAGGGGCATGATTCACACAATTACTGAAAGATCATCTAATAAGCTGTCAAGTTTAACCTTGCTTCGCTCCCATTTTTGAAGCCGAAAGGACACTGAAATGCATAGTGGTTGTAACAAGCTCAGGCAGGTGGACTTCATAGGATTGCCCTGATTGGAACAGGTTAACTGACCTAATTAGGGAACCCTGGCTGACAGGTATAAGCAAGAGCATCACGGGTTCTACCAGCGTCAGGTACTGTGCACGTGTAAATAAAGAGTAACTTGGTGAGGGGATACTGACCTCTGTGGTGATATTTCAAAATGTTGTGTCAACTTTGTGGGAAAGCAGCACATTTCAAATCACTTGAAGGGAAATTATTGGAATGCAATCTTTGGATAACAACACATACAGAATATCAAAGGCAAATTTGAATAGCTCAAGTGTTGTGAAACCTCCTAACTCTGCAGCTATCTGAATGTATCAAATTAAAAAGGCAGATTTGTGCATAAATAACTTGCACAGCTCAATATGAACACTGCCCCTATTTATACAACATAGGAACAGGCCCTTTGGCCCAACAAGCCTGCACTGATTCCCAAATAAAGACTAGAAATCAGTGCAGGTTAGATGGGCTGAAGAGCCTGTTCCTGTGTTGCATTGTATTGCATAAATAGGGGCAGTGTTCATGTTGAGCAGTGCAAGTTACTTATGTGCACGTCTGCCTTTTTAATTTGATACTTTCAGACAGATGCACAGTATGGATGATAAAATTCTGCATTACACAAAAACTTCACTTGAGTCTTCGCTCTGTATACCTTGCCTGTTAGCAAAAACAAAAGACAAGTATTTGACCAATACCAATTCCACCTTAATCTCCACATGGTGCTTTAGAACGGATAAGACCAAGTCTTTATTTTGCTGACAAGAATGATGTGGTCACATTTGTTTTGCATTGGAATTATTAGTTGTGGTTGCTGAGATCTTTAAAAACTTTGTCTCAGTCTGCTGTAAAATCTCTGCCTGGAAGCTGGTTTCTCTGTAAAGTACATATTTGAGTTGCTACTGATTCTGTAGATTACTTTTGGTTCAGTGGGAACATTGAATCAAAACTACATTTCAAAAGTAATTAAATTTTATACACACTTCAATGGAGAAGAACTACAAAAGACAAGCATGCAAATATTAATAGAAGCTCCAGTGAGATTCCATCAACTAGCTTGTATTGGGATTGTTAGATTCATCTCAAATTTTCAAAATCACAGATTAGCATTAAGCTATAAAAAGCTCTTTGTTAAGGAAGGAATAAACTGACCAGACACAGGATACTGATCAATGACATTTATTTCAAATTTTTTTTTAAAGATTTTCAATTACTGTACAGGATACAATAAAAGCAAAACAACGAGCGTAATTAAACCCAAACATGGTCTTCAAGTCTGAAAGAAGGAAATCAAGTATCCAACGTACCCTTTCAATGCTCACAAATGATGAGCTAGGGCATTGTGTTCCCAATGAAAATTAGATTAAATCCCCAGTACATTGTGTATGGGAACAAATCTGCAGATTACAATTGATAACAGACCAAATGAAAACAGGAAAATACTTAAAAACAAATGCTTTAATATGCAATGCAGAAAATCTCTGCTGTACACAATCACCAATACTAACCCCAGTGCAATGACTTCCCCTTTGAACAAAAAACATAAAGATAATAGATCTGGTCGGATTTCCATGGCAGCCATAAATTAGGGGGTCAGTTAAGTTCAATTGGCTGGATAGTTTGTGATGCAAAGCGATACCAAAAGAGTGGGATCAATTCCCACATTGGCTGAGATTCGCCACGAAAGGTGCACCTTCTCGCCTTGCCGAATGCATGGTGACCCTGAGGTTAAACCAACACCAGTCATCTCTCTAATGATAAAGCAGCATTATCGGACTAGGGCAACTTTACCTTTCTAGAAAGTGGAACTGATGATATCATCTCAGTTGGTGACATTTAGAAATTTAAATGTTGCTATGTATTAAGGAAAGGAAATAAAATTCCTGTTTTTGATCATTTTAAAACTGGCACCTAAAATTGACATGAGGAATTGCATCTATCCTTTAATCCTCCAAGTTCTCAAAAAAAATCACCTGTTGCAACAAACAATTGAACAACGCTGTTCTCTGACAAACTATCTTTGAAGGCTCCTGAAACCTATGGAGAATGCAGAGGGTTTCCATGTGCATCTAAAAGAATATGTCTGGAAAAATGCATTGGGCAGCAAACAGAAGATAATTTAGCTGACTCCTGACCAGCACAGACCAGCCAGCAGGGTCCCTAATAGGGCCAGCGTATTGATATGTTGAAATAGCTTCTTTCTTCCCAAGATGAAAACTGGTTGCCGAACTATGAGGAATATTCTGCTGCCAGTTTGAAATATTTAAGTCCAGGTTGGCACAGCATTCTGCCACTATATAAATAATCACCAGGTTTCTTGAGAAGCAAATGCTTCTAAATGGGGCACAGATCACTTCTCAGACAATGAATGAAATAAAATCCTGACATTATGACCCAAACACAAACTGAAGATCCCCTTGGTTAGAACAAAAATGCATCCTCACCTTGATGATGAAACTCAAGAAATATTCACACCAGCTGACCCTTTTGGTGCAAGCTGGACAGACTATTAAAGAATTACTACACAATTCACATTTTTGGGCTTGCATGCAGGCTCATTCTTTTGTAGCAACTCATGTAAGAAAACTAATTTATTACCACAATCTCGAGTGAGCTGGATACACAATGCCAAGAGACATTTTTTTGATCTCTGAATGGGCCATATAACAGATTATTTACCAATACGGAATTCAAGAAGCTTGATTTCATTTATAAGAAGTGTACTGTCCAACAGTGTCTTAGAACACAGCAACTCAGGAAATCCTGTCCCCACCTACACTTGAGTGGAATTACAGACAGAAACAAACGTTCTCCTTTGTACCCATTAACCCACAGCATAATGTTAAAGTTCCAGTGTTCAGAAAGGCTGCACAAGCACCACAGAGATGTAGGATGCAGCTAGACGGAAAATTTATTGTGTTAGATATAATTACATCAGTTGTTCTGAATATCCGAAGGAAACCGCGCCCCCTTTCCACCGCTACCCCCCCCCCCAGCCCCACCCAAAAAGGTGGAAAGTTGCAAGTCCACACCCAAGTGCAATGGAATTTTTGTCTTGGGCATGTGCAATTTTTCCAGGAGAGGTTTCAAAGTGTTAAGCACTTATTGAAACAGCAATACAGCAAAAGTGGAGTGGGGGTCATCATAGAATCCCTACAGTGTGGAAGCAGGCCATTCGGCCCATTGAGTCCACACCAGCCCTCAGAAGAGCACTCCATCAAGACCCAACTACACCCTCCCACCCACCCTATCCCTGTATGTGCCATGGTTAACCCACCTAGCCTATATATCCCTGTGGGGGAATTTAAAATGGCCAATCCACCTGACCTGCACTGTGGGAGGAAACCGGAGCACCTGGAGGAAAACCCAACCAGATACGGGGAGAATGTGCAAACTCCACACAGACAGACAGTCGCCCAAGGGTGGTATCTTGGAGTATGAGTGAAATGTGGAACAACAGCGAGGCAACTGTTTGAAAATGCAATTTCTAAAATGGAAAATTTTAATGAGATCCCAAAATGTCAAAACTTGCGTGCTAGAGTATATCTGACAGCGCTCCAATATATGATAAATAGGAGATACCCATGGGGTTTTTAGAGATGATGTAATATTGTATTGTCAGGCCAAGAGCAAACAAATTGTGCCTCAATTACATTTGTTTAGAAAGCTAAAGGTTGCCAAAAAAGGCTAAAGATCTATTGCTTTCTACAAAAACAAATTGAAAAAAATAAAGCTTTTGATTAACTAAATGAAAAAAAATGCAGTATCAACCTGGATGTCCTTTAAACCCTTGTGTCCTTAACCTAAAAATGAATAAACTCATCAATAAAAAGAACTACCAGGTCAAATCTGCTGGGACTCTTCATACTACAAGAGCAGCCACAAATGTTAGTGTGTAAAATCCTGTCTCAGGGTTTCTTTCGTGGCTTAACTGGTTAAGCCAGGACAATTGAACAATCCAAACAAGGAAAATCCCACGTCTGATCCTTAGGCTTTGCCAAGGTAGATGTGCTGCAATTGTCCTTAAGAGATTGGGGATTAAAGAGGAAAGTTGAAGACTATCCAGTCACCTCCGTTGGTATATAGATGCGTGGAAGTTAAGTGACACTGACTGAGCCCTGGTGATCAAATAGGGGTCCTTATTTTACCATGCACAGCAGGGTTGGGGAAAGATGTTGCAAAGGGCATTTGAAACCCATGGAATTGTAGGTCAATAAGGTGTCAATGACTTGAGAGGGGAAGAAAAATCATATGAAACAAAAATGAAATGCACGATCGCCTCCAGAAACAGAGTGCTACTTCACACTGCATCTTGATGGCATATACAGATGGCTGCTTCTTTTGGTGCAAGCTGGTCTTTATAATTTTGTGTCAACTCCCTACAGAACAAAATTCACTGGACTCAAATTCACCAACAATCAGAATATATATTGCTGAATTTTCATCGGTGTAAAGCATATAATCCTGGTGACTGCCTTTCTGAACACAGGCCTCAGTCCCTGTAAATTTAGGTAAACAGAGATTCGCTGAATTGCATTGGCAGAGCACCATAGTTGTCACCAGCATTCACAAACACCCCCATCTCATTCGGTAACCTGCTGCTGAGGATTTTGTTGTGCTCTTGCAAGTGCAAGGTCATTTCCTCCCGTGACAGACTCGAGAATGGACACTGCATGCAATTATATCGACCCCTGGTATGTTCCCACACAATTCGGCTGTTTGCAGATTGAGCTGTAATAAAAAAAATTGCAGTGAACAATACACTTGGTCAGAATTTACTAACAAGTGGGTATTACAAGCAGACCTGAGAAACAAAAATCACTTTTGCTATTGAAGGGTGGCAAAGCGTGGTGGAGGGTTAATAAAAACACAGCACCCTTATTTGATTCACAATGAATCAAAATTTAAATAGAGTCAGATATTATGAATCATAATTAATTATGTTTTTATTCTGCTGATGTTAAAAAAAGGTGTATGATCTGTATCAATTGAATTCTTCAAGAAAAAGTTAGGAGAACTCTGACAATTGGAGAGAAAAGAAGAAGAAAATGAGACTAAAAGAGAATAGAATGAATAAATATAAAACAGCACAAATATTCTCAACCAGGATGGAAAAAGAAAGCAAGTAGCAAGAGGCTGGGTAGAGGCTACTAGAGACAAAAAAGGTGATATATGCTTAGAGGCTTAGGGCAAAGCTAGAATACTCAATGAGTAAGTAAGTTATTTCAGTATTTATCAAGGAAGAGAATGATGACAAAATCTCAGAAGTAGAAAACATGGTAAGGGTAACGAATGAGGTTAATTTGATAGTCAGAATGTACTGAAAATGCTAGCCATGCGCAGGGTGAATAACACACCTAATCCTGATCGCTTAATTCCAGGTTGCTAACGGGAAGGAGGGCGGAGGTAACAGAAGGATTGCCATAACCTCTACCACATTTCACAAAGGTGTGCTGCCAGAGGATTGCCAAGTGGCAAATGTGACACCCTTATTCATGGGTGAAAGAATACCTGTAGGGACTACAGATTATTCAATTTTAGTGGGAAAGCTTTTAGAAATAATAATCAGGGTGCTGGGTGCTGTTTGGGGGGGGGGGGGGGGGGTGGGGTGGGTTAGCTTTTCAGTTAATCAAGAACAACCAGCACAAAGGCAGATCCTGTCTGACCAAAGTGTTTACATTTTTTGACGGAGTAACAAGATGAGATTGATGGAAGGAAAACCGTGGATGTTGTCAAAATGGACTGAAATAAAGTGTTTGTCAAAGTACCATTAAAAGGCTGTTTGAAACTAAAGTGAGCCTTAGTGATGCTCTTGTGCAATATCAACGTGGATAAAAAAATCTGGCTTGAAAGGATGGAAACAGTGAATTGTGGTAAATGGTTGTTTTGGAGACTGAAGGATGGTAGAGTAGTGTTTGTCAAGAAGATGTCCTAGGGACACAGCTTTTTTTGGATTTAACTTGCAAAGTAAGTTAAAATTAAAAAGTTTGCTGATGCCAAATATTGAAGATGATGTTACATGACTGCAACAGGACATGGATAATGTCAGCAAGATGAGTAAACAGCTGGTGCGGGGAACTTAACAGAGAATGGCGAAGTAGAGGGATATGAAGAAAGAGTGACAGAATTAATGGTATAATTCCAAACAGGGAGCAGGACAAAGGGATTTGGAGTTCATGCACATGGAACTTTGAGAGTGATATTGAAAGAGTGCTTAAGATGACATATGAGATTCTGGTCTTTACAAACCAAGAGGAGTACAATAGCAAGAAAGTTATGCTAAATCTTTATAAAACTTCAGTTTGGCCAGGCTGGTGCTGCTGAGCCACATCATATGGTACTTAACAAGAGTCGAGAGTGTGATGCTGGAAAAGCACAGCAGGTCAGGCAGCATCTGAGGAGCAGATGAATCGATGTTTTGGACATAAGCCCTCCCTCAGGAAACAAAGTCAACCACCATGAAGCAAATCATCACCTGAGATGATAGGTACTTGAAGGGGTCAAAGACAGAATTGGGGGAAGAACTACTGACTGGATTGCTTCACAAAGCTAGTATAGGCTCAGTGGGCTGAATGACCTCCTTTTATGCTGTTATAACTCTAAAGTGAAATATAGAACAAACAGCACAGATCTCATTTCAAGTTGATTGTGTTCTCATGACAAGCGAATAGTTCATATCAGTAAGATCAATGGACTGTAATGGTAAGAAAATATCATGGAGAGACCGAACAAAAACCAAAAACCATTGCAAAGGAATCTACCTAACATTATTCAATTTAACTGGCTCTTTTTACCCCATACATTTTGAAACTTGGAATTCTGAAGATGATTTCATTAAAATATCATTAGTTATAAAGCAAAAGGCATTTTCTTTTGAATTTTCACTACACAACGACAATTCACAAATTGCTTCCACCAGGAATTTAGCATTCAATTTGTAAAACCAGTAGCAAAATTAAAAATACAATTTCCATTGGAAAGACAAAAAACATAGCCAAAAGATTAAAATACATCTCACCTGCACTCTTTCTCCAGACCGCATTGGAGAATGGTAGACTTTCAGAGGGAATGTAAGACCGAAGACGTGTTGGTGTGGGACCTTGGGAGAGGCTGTAAGGTGCAGGGTGCACATATGGAATGAAGGGCCCAGGTACTGGAGTGGGCGCTTGGCTAGGAAACCTACTCAGGCTGGGTGTGGCGAACAGGGATGGTTCCAACAGTGAAAATGAATGTGGGGTTGCAGAGACCAATGGCATTGAACTTAGTGATGAGTGAAGAGTTGGTAGGGTACTTGGGAGTGGCATGAGTGACCTTGAATTTGATGCCTTGCTGATGGTGTCCATGTTTGCGACATTGCTATCCTTTTCAAGCTGCTTGATAACACTTTGAAATTTCATTGGCTCCACAGGGACTGGCTGTTTAACCAGAGTGTCTGATTCATTGGCAGGCAAAGGGCTTGGAGACTGTTTCTCTACTTTTTGAGGAAGAGCATTTGTTGCAGTGTTAAAACATATATGCATATGTTTGAATAGAGATCGATGCGTTCGAAAACGGAGTTTGCATGCTTCACATCTGTAAAACAAATTATTCTGAAAATTAGTCTTTGCTTCTTGGGTTTCAGAACTTTTAAACTCAAAAGTACCAAAACAAAACTGTAAAAATTTTAATGAAGGAGCCACAGTTCATTCTCAGTTCAGGATCAGAAAGTTATGAGCTTGAGTTCAATCCCAGAAACATAAGAACATAGATAGTAAGTTTGCTGATGACACCAGAATTGGAGGTGTAATGGACAGCAAAGAAAGTTACCTCAGATTACAACAGGATCTTGACCAGATGGGCCAATGGGCTGAGAAGTGGCAGATAGAGTTTAATTTAGACAAATGTGAGGTGCTGCATTTTGGGAAAGCAAATCTTAGCAGGACTTATACACTTAACGGTAAGGTCCTAGGGAGTGTTGCTGAACAAGGAGACCTTGGAGTGCAGGTTCATAGCTCTTTGAAAGTGGAGTCGCAGGTAGATAGGATAGTGAAGGCGGCGTTTGGTATGCTTTTCTTTATTGGTCAGAGGATTGAGTACAGGATTTGGGAGGTCATGTTGCGGCTGTACAGGACATTGGTTAGGCCACTGTTGGAATATCACATACAATTCTGGTCTCCTTCCTATTGGAAAGACGTTGCAAAACTTGAAAGGATTCAGAAAAGATTTACAAGGATGTTGCCAGGGTTGGAGGATTTGAGCTACAGGGAGAGGCTGAACAGGCTGGGGCTGTTTTCCCTGAAGCGTCGGAGACTGAGGGGTGACCTTATAGAGGTTTACAAAATTATGAAGGGCATGGATAGGGTAAATAAACAAGGTCTTTTCCTGAGGTCGGGGAGTCCAGAACTAGAGGGCATAGGTTTAGGGTGAGAGGGGAAAGATATAAAAGAGACCTAAGAGGTAACATTTTCACTCAGAGGGTGATACATATATGGAATGAGCTGCCAGAGGAAGTGGAGGTGGCTATACAATTGCAACATTTAAAAGGCATGTGGATGGGTACATGAATAGGAAGGGTTTGGAGGGATATGGGCCAAGTGCTGGCAGGTGGGACTAGATTGGGTTGGGTTAAAAGGTCGGCAGGGATGAGTTGGACCGAAGGGTCTGTTTCCATGCTGTACATCTCTATGACTCTATATCTTGGCATATTCAACACTGAGAGATTGCTTTTCTATCAGAAGTCTTTTGGATTAAAATTGAAGCCCTGACTTCATGGTGTTAAAGGTCTCATGACACTATTTTGAAGAGAAGGGAGTTCCCCAGTGTCTTGACCAATATTTATCCTCCAATTAACAATACTTCTTCCATCATTATTTCTTCCATTGCTTGTTGTGTTACTGTGCAACGGCATTTCCATTACAACAGCAAAGCACATTTAAAAATTAATACATCAGCTTTGAAACATTGAGGTTATGACTGAGCTATGCACAATGCCTAGTGGGTAATAACTGTTTTCAGATTTTTGCCACAGCAATAAACCAGAAGGAAAAATTTTGAAATTAGCTCAGGCTGACTTGTGCCAACAAAGAACAGTAACACATGGCATTGCATCGTTTAACTTCTGATGAAGTTCTTTCACCAGTTCTTGCACCAACCAACCACACTGCCTCGTGGCCGAACATTTCAACTCCCTCTCCCACTCTGCCAAGGACATGCAGGTCCTGGGCCTCCTCTATCACCACTCCCTTACCACACAACACCTGGATGAAGAACACCTCATCTTCAACCGCGGGACTCTCTAAACCCACTAGATCGATGTGGATCTCACCAGTTTCTTCATTTCCCCTCCCCCACCTTATCCCAGTTCCAACCTTCCAACGCATCACCGCCCTCATGACCTGTCCCATCTGTCCATCTTCCTTCCCACCTATCCACTCCACCCTCCTCTCTGAACTATCACCATCACCCCCACCTCCATCCACCTATTGCACTCTCAGCTGCCTTCCCCAACCCCCCACCCCCTCCCATTTATCTCTCCACCTTCTCGGCTCACAGCCCCATTCCTGATGAAGGGCTTTTGTCTGAAACGTCGACTCTCCTGCTCCTCAGATGCTGCCTGATCTGCTGTGCTTTCCAGCACCACCAAGTTCTTTCTATGCTGCCCAAAATACTTACCGTCAGGATGGTGTCAAACAGTTTAATTTTGTCACAAATTTTAATTTTATTTTGTCTTGCACAATTAGGTTATGTAGACATTACCCAAGCATTCTTTGGGGGCGAAGCAACAAAATGATATCAAGGCCAATGAAAAAAAATCACAAATGTTTGTTTAGTGACTGTGGTGGATCAGTGAGGCATATGGACTCCAGAGTCTATGTGGCGTTGCTGATTTTAACCAAGATAATGGCAGATACATCACACCTAACCTCAGACTAAGTCATTTATTCTTTTTTAAAATCTGCATTTTAGCAAACTAAAACTTTGTTCAAAAATTGGTTGAAATATGGGCATCTTTAGCTCGGCCTGCTTTTATCACCCATTCTTAATTGCTCTGGAGAAGGTGGTGGTCAGCTGCCGTCGCTCGGGAGATGGGGACATGCACTGTGCTGTGCGTAGGGGAATTTCAGGATTTTGACCCTGAGACAATGAGGGAACAACAAGATATGTCCAAGCCAGAATGGTGTGTAACAAAAGGGGAATTGCAGGAGATGGTGTTCCTGGGCATCTGCTGCCCTTGTCTTTCTGATGGGGGTAGAGGACTCTGAAAAGCTATTAGAAGACAGTGATTCAGCTCTCCAAGTCTGGAAGAAAGCAAGTATAAAATTTGTAATAACTGTTTGGTTAAAGTAAAACTCTGATGCTTCAGTACAGAAATGATCTTTTTGGGAGGATGGTATTAGCCTTGGGAAGAAACATACAAAAAACCCCACATTTATACAGTGTTTCATATACAGGTTCTCAAATTGCCTTACAATCAATTTTTAAAAAAAAACTGTAATCATTATTGAAATGTTGGAAACACAGCAACCAGGATGCAGATTATGGGATTATGCTGTGTGCAATGTGATAACGACTAGATAACATTTTGTGATGTGGGTGAAGGGATAAATATTAACTTGTACAAATAATTAAATCAGTAATTACACAACTCACCCTTTGATATAGGAGGCACATCCATGCTAACAAAACAACTCACACAATGAATGGAGTGAATGGATGGAAACATCCAATGAAAGGTAATAACTACCAAAGCCGCCTCAAGTCACCATATGTTGGCTGCTGGGAAACTGACAAATTTGGGCAAGTTCTGAAATAGTTGTTAACAGTACCGGAGCTGATAGTGTTTTCGGCAGTGTCAGTTTTTGTACAGTTATTAACTACAGGAGGAAGTTCCAAAGCATAGACTTCAGAATACCTCACTGATTGGAGACTTTACCAGTTTCACTTTCTGATTGCCTTCCATTAACGATCAGCAGGATGAATGGCTGACCCAAACCCTAATCTTCTTTAGGAAGATTAACTATGACTGAAATTAATGGAAGTTTTCAAGTTGGCAAGTACAGGGCACACAGGGCAAGCACTTATTGAATGTCATAAAATAACTGGTGTGCTAATTAAACTTTACATGATATCACTGTAACTGATACTTATAACAGTGTTACCTCAATTTATTGGTAGGGACAGTATTGTACTTTCATGATCTTAACAGGTTGACATTGAAAAGGAATGGTGGGATTTCAATCGACAAGATAGGTCTCCCTCATCTGTGCTAAAGTTGGATTCCAATGTCAAGGCATCTCACAGCAGCCAACATACAAGTTTCATATGTGCTGAGATTAATTCAATCTGTCCTAATGGTCAACTTACTTGAAATATCGATTAGGTTTGTGATGTACTTTCATATGATTCATTAGATGATGCATGCTGGAGAAAGACTGTTTGCAGTCATTTGTACAACATTTATACACTTTCCCTGAAAGGAAAACAGAATGGGATACAAAATAGCATATGTAGTAGTGTTATCATCATCATGACAGGTTAATTAGAGCAAACCCCAACTGCTTTCTTATAGTGGCCACTAAGGTTTGTAATAGTGAATACAGGTATCCCTCGCTTTTTGAAAGTTCACTTTACACCACTTCACTTTCACGAAAGACCTACTTTAGGACCTGTTTTCGCTAACTGAAAGAAATCCAAACAGGATTTTTGCTTTAACGAGAAAAAAGTGAAATTTCTCCTCACATAAATTAATACTTCTTCGCTTTATGCCATTTCAGCTTACGAAAGGTTTCATCAGAGCGCTCTACCTTCAGATAGCGGGGGATACAGATACCAACTAATTTGCTCTAGGAATTAATTGATAGGAAAAACTGAGCTGGAACAGAATTTCCAAACATGAATTAAATTATGAAAAATAAAAAGAAAATATCTCTTACCCAACTCCAAACTGAGCTCTGCTTGTAGAAAATGGTTTTGTAACATAATAGTTATTGAAAAAATGTTTCCTAAAACCACCTCTGTTTAGTTAGCTACCAATTAGGGATTGTTGCTGAGATTCCAATTGTTTATTAAATGACCGTTTTGGCAAGGCCAATTATAAGAAAACAGTTGTATAGTTAATGTTACATTGCTAAAACAGAAAATTACATAGAAACACAGGAACAGACCATTGAACCGCACCAATCTATGTTGGTCTTTTATCACTACATGAGCAGTCATCCCAATTCAATGTGGTCACTTTGTTCCAAAACAGTATGTCCCTTTCCCTTAACCATCTACTTAACCGATATTTAAACATTGACTTGGCTTGAGTCATGAATTTGGGAAGTGCATTTCAGAGGCTCACAGCCCTGTACAGAAAATACTTACAGCCTTTCCTATTGTCCATCATAAGTTAACGTTCCTGTTCCTGAACTGGAATCATGCTGCTTCTGCTCACTTTCATCATGTTTGTAAATATCTCAATCAAATCACCCTACAGCCTTCTCTGCTCAAATAATAATGACAATAGCCCAGTATTTCAAATCCTTTGAAATTTGTCTTGAGACAAATAGCAGCCATTAAATAAATATTCAATAGGATATAGGCACTACTAGCAGCATCAGTATTTATTGCCATTTCCTGTTGCCCTTCAGGCAGTGGTGGGGAGGAACATTTTTGAACCACTGTAGTTCATTTGGTGTAGGTAACCTCACAATGCTATTAAAGAAGACAGGATGATTGGTTTGGAGAGGAACTTTCTGATGGTGGTGCTCCTGTATATCTGCTTCCCTTGTCCTTGTTAGCAGACATTATAGGTTTGAAGTTGCTTTCTAAGGACCCCTTAGTGAATTTTTATAGATAGCTCATCTTGTAGATAGAACACAATGCATTTACTGAGCATCGACGGCATCACATTTACTCCCTCCCAGAGTCAAGAGAGCTGCTTTGTCCTAGATGGTGTCAAGCCTTTTGAATGTGGTTGGAACTGCATTCATCCAGGCAAGTATGGAGTATTTTATCACACCCAGAGTTCAGCCTTGTAGAAAGTGGACAAGCTTTGGGGACGTGGGTATACAAGTCCATACATCCCTGAAGGTGTCACAGGTGGATAGAGTGGTGCAAAAGACACTTACTTTCATTAGCCAGGGCACAGAATATAGGAGCAAGAAAGTCTTGCTACAACTTTGTAATCCTTGGAGTCAAGGCAGTGGAGGGTGGCAGGGAATCTGATTGAGTTAGATAGCGTAGTGAGAGAATCTTTTATCTTGTTGTGGATATATCCAAGATCAGAGGGCACAAGTTTAAGGTGAAGAGCAAGTGGTTTAGAGGAGATCAGAGGAAAAATCTTTTCACCAGAGGGTAGTAGAAATATGAAAGGTGCTGCCTGAGGCAGGTACTCTTGAAGTATTTAAGCAGCATCTGGTCAAGCATTTAAAATGACAGGGTACAGTAGGCTCAGGACCAAATCCTGCTTCATGGGATTAGTGTAGTTTGGTCCTGTTGAATGGCATAGACATGGTGAACTGTAGGTTTTCTTTCTTTTGCTGTATGATTCTAAACCCAAGAGTGGAGTCATTAATGCAGGATTCCGAACCCCTTCGGTAGCTATGATATGGATATGTCTTGTTACATTCCTAGTCCATGGCAAATCCCAGGATGTTGACAGTAGGAGGATTGTAACACCATTGAATGTCATGGGGCAATGGATTGATTTTCTTGTAGGAGTAGACCATTGCCTGGCACTTGTGTGGTGCAAGTGTTACTTGCCACTTATCAGCTCAAGCCTGGAACTTTTCCAGGTCTTGCTGCATTTGGCTTCAGTATCTGAAGAACTGCATATGGTGCTTAACCTTGTGTAATCTTCAAACATCCATTGCTGACTTTGTGATGGAGGGAAGGTCTTTGGCTGAAGATGGCTAGGCTGAGGAACTCCTGCAGAGATGTCCTGGAGCTGAGATGACTGACCTCAATCAACTACAACCATCTTCCTATGTGCCAGGTATGACTAACTGGCAGAGAGTTTTCCACAGAGCCCTTCTGAATATAATTTTGCTAGTGCTCCTGGATGGCACATTTGATCAAAGGCAGGCTTGATGTCAAGGAAAGTTACATTTATCTCACCTCTGGAATGCAGCTCTCTTGTCTATGTCTGAACCAAGGCTGTGATGGCCCCAGAGACTGAGTGACCCTTGCAGACCCCAGATTGAAGGTCAGTGAGCAGGTTATTGCTGAGCAAGTGCTGTGGATTGCACTGTTGATGACCTCTTGCATCATTTTATTTTGACTCTAATCACAGGTTGTGGTTCACACCCCACTCAAGAGTTATACACACGTGATCCAGGCTGTGGCGTAATCTAGAAAGCTATGGAACCTGAGAAGTCCACTTCACTGGAGATGTAAATCTAAAACCCACCTCGTCTTTTGAATGGAGGTGGAAAGGTTCCATTGTGCTACTTAAACAAGGGCAGGGAGCTCTCCAAATGTCCCAGTCAACATCCACTAACCACCTAATGAAGGGGCTGTACCTTAAAAGCTAGTACTTCCAAATAAACCTGTTGTGTGATTTTTAACTTTAACCAATATCTGTCACACAATACCTGGCAAATATTCCATTGCTTTGTGCAAGTTAGTTGATGAATGTTCCTATGCTACCACAATGACAACACTGTAAACATAGTTCATTTGTGGTGAAGCATTTTGTGACTGCCAAAGGTCATAAAAGGTGCTATACAAATGCTAATCCTACATTTCCTTCCTTAACTCAGCAATTTAGAATTTAAAAAGTATCTGGGCTTCCTTGGACTGAAACTAAAGAGTTAGAGGCGTTGACAATGCTATTACTACCAAACTTTTAACTGAATTACTAAGCTTCCTTCATGTGCCCAGTCTTGTTTGCTATTATAATCTGACAGTCTGCTCCAAATGCTGAGCTTCCTTGAGGAAGCCATCATTTCACATTTCTAGTTATTGCCAAGTTCCCATTTCAGCAGGATGTCTAGCTGCAAACTTTAGACCCACGTCACTCTCTTCCTGATGTTTCAGATTGTTCATAACTCCCACCCCATTGTCCAGATCTTGAACTCGATTCATTACAATCGGGGCTGTGGGGAGGGGGGGGGGGGGGGAAGCACTTCCTGCAGGGATGTTTTGTCAAAGTAAGCATCTGCTCATGGAAATTCCCACATCCTGCAGGAACCACGCGTTATTGTTCCTTCCTGTGTTGTTATTCTCACTATGCAGTGAAGGATGGACGTTTTCAATTAAACTGCTTCTTCCTCCACTGGTACACCTCCAAACTAATACTTAATAAACATTTCTTACAGAAGTACTGGTTTGACTAGGCACAGCTATTGGGCAAACATAGGGTATAAACATTGTGAATTGGACAGTTTTGAGATACTCCATGCCAATGCAAATAAAGTCCCATTGCTAAGTTTAAAAGGAAAACAAAATAGAGCCAGGTGTAGGAAACCTATGGAATTCTTTACTGCAGAGGGTGGTTGACAGCTTTTTACATAATTAAAAGGATCAAGGGTTATGGGGATAAATGTAGCTTAAGATGATCAGATGAATGGGAAAATGATTCAGTGGGCCAAATAGCCCCTTTTTGCTCTTACATCTTATGGTAAATCCGATGTCACATTAAAAGATCTGAAGGTATATGGAGTGAAACAGAGGGCTGAATTTCCCAGTCTTGGAATGACATGGACAATGGAAAATCAGTTGGGAAAATACAATGAGATCGGAAAAGTTAGATTCAAGGTGTCAACACAGAAAGAGTCAGATTTTGCACTGAAGGTTTCAACAGCGAGAGGAGTTCTCTCACTTGTCATGGAGAGAGGCCCATTTTCAAGCTTTAACATCTCATTATAACCTAATCAAGCAGCATCTATATGCAGTTTACTACTATCCCAAGAGGCAAGGAGAAAGTAGATGCTGACAATTCCCAATTTAAAGGTGTGAGAACATTGGTTCCAGATTACCCCTGACTTCTCTGGGTTTCCATCTTGGCCAGCAATGCCCAAAATCATGTGGCACATTCCATAGGCAGTGACTGTCTGCGCAACAGAGGTTAGCATTGGAAACACACTTGCCTTATCACATCATTATGGCCAGTGTCTGACTCAAGAATACAGCTCTCTACTTCAATGCTGCACTCTGCTGAGCACCAACACCTTGCCCTGTATAACTGTTGCCAGTGCTCAGAGACAAGCATCCATCACATGGATTGGAACACAGTGCATTGCTAGACTCTTAGGTCACTCTCTTAGCATTCACTGACTGTACACCTACTTGAGAAGCTCACAGCATCACTACTCTAAGCTTTTTGTGCAGTACAGCCTCAGTACTTTTGTTTGTCTTTTAGCGCAGACACAGAGCCAGACAGATCATTGTCGTGTGCTGGGATTAGTCAAGGAGGTAGACATGTTGCTGCATAGCAGCTAGCTACGTCAAGGGCACACCACAGCACATGCCAGCAGTTTATGCAGCAAACACACGCACGTATTTCAACCAAATGTTCAGGTCTCAACGTCAAAGGAGAGTAGTCTCCAGTCAAGCCAAAGAGGAAGGGTATCAGTCTGGAGTTAGTAGCACAGTAAGTCAAGGGCATGATCTTAATCAAGGCCTTAGACACAGACTGTCAGGAGTTCACTAACAATACAGATGGGGATTGGGCCACAGTCAGATCTGAATTTTGAATTGCAACCAGACAGCAGATTAGTGGTAAGTCAGTCGGGGAGCTGCACAGAGATCAGTCACGGGTCTTGTCACACATCAGTTGATACTGTCCTTCAAAATCAACTCAGAGTAGGCCAGTCCTGAACAAGGACAAGATACAATGCTGTGCTAGGCATTAGGAAAGAGTAGCACACCCTAGGATAAGGTTTTAGCATAGTATATCAATAAGGTAAGAGCCTCAGTAGCTTCATTCTAATTGCTGTAGTTACAACAATGGTTGATCAGAAAGGTGAAAGGCTAAAATAGCAATACATTTATGAACAGGAGTTTTCATTTGTAGCAAAGTGTCACCTGTGTCAGCTATGCAGTATGTAGGCTCAGAAGCACCCCTTTTTCACTGCCAATACATACTCGATATGTACTGTGATGGGCAATGGATGGGTGGCAGCAATTGACCTGTTACACAGCAGGGCATTAGGAATTGTACTGCAGGAGACAAACAGAGACAGAGAGAGACGGAGAGAGAGCGCGCGAGAGAGAGAGACAGAGAGCACGCGCGCGCGAGACAGAGAGAGAGAGAGCGCGCGCGAGGCAGAGAGACGGAGAGAGAGCGCGCGCGCGAGACAGAGAGAGAGAGAGAGCGCGCGCGAGGCAGAGAGAGAGAGAGAGAGAGAGCGCGCGCGAGGCAGAGAGAGAGAGAGTGCGCGCGAGGCAGAGAGAGAGAGAGAGAGAGCGCGCGCGCGAGGCAGAGAGAGAGAGAGAGCGCGCGAGGCAGAGAGAGAGAGAGAGAGAGCGCGCGCGAGGCAGAGAGAGAGAGAGAGAGCGCGCGCGAGGCAGAGAGAGAGAGAGAGAGAGAGCGCGCGCGAGGCAGAGAGAGAGAGAGAGAGCGCGCGCGAGGCAGAGAGAGAGAGAGAGAGAGAGAGCGCGCGAGGCAGAGAGAGAGAGAGAGAGAGAGAGCGCGCGCGAGGCAGAGAGAGAGAGAGAGAGCGCGCGCGAGGCAGAGAGAGAGAGAGAGAGAGAGCGCGCGCGAGGCAGAGAGAGAGAGAGAGAGCGCGCGCGAGGCAGAGAGAGAGAGAGAGAGAGAGCGCGCGCGAGGCAGAGAGAGAGAGAGAGAGCGCGCGCGAGGCAGAGAGAGAGAGAGAGAGAGAGCGCGCGCGAGGCAGAGAGAGAGAGAGAGAGCGCGCGCGAGGCAGAGAGAGAGAGAGAGAGAGAGCGCGCGCGAGGCAGAGAGAGAGAGAGAGAGCGCGCGCGAGGCAGAGAGAGAGAGAGAGAGAGCGCGCGCGAGGCAGAGAGAGAGAGAGCGCGCGCGCGAGAGAGAGAGGCAGAGAGAGAGCGCGCGAGAGAGGCAGAGAGCGGGCGCGCGAGAGAGGCAGAGAGCCGAGCCCGAGAGAGAGAGAGAGCGCGCGTGCGAGCCCGAGAGAGAGAGAGAGAGTGTGTGTGTGAGAGAGAGAGAGAGTGAAAGAGAATGTGTGTGAGAGAGAGAGAGAGAGAGTGTGAGAGAGAGAGAGAAAGTGCGAGAGAGAGAGAGAGCCACACATACACAAGTAAATGGATATGACCAGCTAAGATCCAGCAATTAACCAGTACACAAAACCCTGATTATCTCTCAGCTGCATTTCCACCTAAAGATCACTAGGCCCATTAAAACTGTAGCTTTCCAGTGTTAACTGGGTGGGACTTGGAAATGTCCCAGGTCTTTGTGCAATGCTTGCCCTAACACAAAGACTCCAGGCCCAGATAGAACTTATCTCAGGCTGTTAAGAGAAGCCAGGCAAGGCAGGAAGTAGCAGAGGCTCTGCTCGCTATTTTCCAATTTTCTCTGGCTTTGGGCGTGGTATCATGAGTGCTAATTCTACAATCTTGTTTTAAAAAAGGCAAAAAAAGAGATACAGTAAGTAATTAGAGGTTAACAAACCATCCCTCTGTGTTGGGCAAATTGTTGGAAAACATTTGAGGAACTTTGAGTTGTCACTTAGATAGAAACAGATCAGTCAAAGCATTGTGTATGACAACTGGCAGAATATACTAAATCACACAAAACGTTAATTAGATCATAGCGAGAATACACTGTGCAGCTCTGGCTAACAGATTACAGGAAGGATGTGATTACATGAGACCGGTACAGAGGAGACCCGTAAGGACATTTCCAGGAAATGTGAATTTTAGCTAGGAAGACTTATGTTGCAATGGAGGAGGTTGAGCAGATATTTAATTGAGGAGAGAAAGTTGTGAAGGGCCTAGGTAGCAGCCCTTCGCACAGAGGTCAATGAGCCTGGCCATAGCGTTTAATGTAGTTCGCAGATGGATTAGGGTGAGGATCAGAAAGAATTATTTCACCCAAACAATAATAAGCTTGAAGCCCACTGCCAGAAAGGGAGGTGGATATAGAAACGCTCACCAAAATTAGAAACTACTTAGGATAACCGACAGGCTCCAGACCAAAGGCTGGAAGGTAGGATTAACCTAGCTCTTTCGAGCCAGCACAAACAATTCGTGAAATATTCTCCATTTGGGTCATCAATTTCCATGATTCTATCACCAGTTTTGATCTACAATATTGAAAATGAGCCTCTTCCAGTTGTTAAAATACTAGCCTTCATATAGAAGGCCTTCTGTGCCTGACTTGTTACATTGGAATTCATTCAACACCAAAAGAAGGGTCACTGGACTTGAAACATAAACTGGACTTCTTTATTTAGAATTAAAATTCCTACAGTGTGGAAACAGGCCCTTCGGCCCAACAAGTCCATACCGACCTGCTGAAGAGCAACCCATCCAGATTCATTTCCCTCAACCCTATATTTATCCCTTGCCAATGCACACAACCCACATATTCCTGGGCACTATGGGCAATTTAGCATGTCCAATCCATCTAACCTGCACATCTTTGGATTGTGGGAGGAAACTGGAGCACCCGGTGGAAACCCACGCAGACACTGGGAGGAAGTGTAAACTCCACACAGAGGCCGGGAATAAACTACTTGGTCTCAGATCTTCAGCATTCACAGTCTTTATTTTTTTAAAAAAACTTAAAACCTTAGATAATTTTTCCAACTTCAGTTATCGGTTTGTCAGCCAATGCAAATAGGGCCCATCCCCATGCCACAATCAACCACCAAACTCTCTCAACATAGGTGCAGCATTCAAAATGGTTAACATTTTTCTGTACTAGTTTATACAGAAACAAAACATTGTGGATTGCAAACAGATCAAAGGGTACGAAGAAGCACCAAGGAAGTTAAGCCTGGGGTAGGAGAATGGGAAATGCTAATTGAAAGGAAAGACAATTCAGATTCTTAACTTTTGCAGGCACTTGGTTGATCAAATTATGGAAATTGTTAAAATGAGTTCAAATTTTGGCCTGAGGAAAACATGAATCTGAATAGACACGACGGTTGAAGAGATTGAGAATAAAGCTATTCCCGATTTAACTGGAGCAGTCTTGCAGGGTTGGACTGAATAAAAAAAAAGCAAAGACAGTCTTGGACAATGATCAAAATAAATAGAGTCCGAGATGTACAGCACAGGAACAGACCTCTCGGTCCAACTCGTCCGTGCCGACCGGTATCCCAACCTAATCAAGACACACTTGCCAGCACCCGGCCCATATCCCTTAAGCCCTTCCTATTCACATACCCATCAGTTGCCTTTTAAATGTTGCAATCGTACCAGCCTCCACCACTTCCTCTGGCAGCTCATTCCATACACGCACCACCCTCTGCCTGAAAAAGTTGCCAAATAACTAAATGTCTTCTTCCCTGCTCACCACCCACCTCCAAAGTTATTACCCAGCAATTCCCCAATTCATTATCACATCACTTATAGGCTTGCTACAATGACAGGAATGCAGCATTAACCAGAAGCAGTACAATTTAGCATTAAGATTTGAAAAGGCGGACAGAAATGTTATCATTGCGCCCTCTTGTGGCACAGTGGTAGATTCCCTACCCCGAGACCAGGAGGCTTGGGTTTAAGTTCTACCTGCTCCAGAGGTGTGTAATAACATCTCCGAACAGGTATTGGAAAAATAGACTAAATTTTAAAAGAATGTTTCATCTAATTAGATTAGATTACTTACAGTGTGGAAACAGACCCTTCGGCCCAACAAGTCCACACCGCCCCGCCGAAGTGCAACCCACCCATTCCCCTACATTTACCCCTTTACCTAACACTATGGACAATTTAGCATGGCCAATTCACATAACCTGCACATCTTTGGACTGTGGGAGGAAACCAGAGCACCCGGAGGAAACCCACGCAGACACGAGGAGAATGTGCAAACTCCACGCAGTCAGTCAATTGCCCGAGTTGGGAATTGAACCCGGGTCTCTGGTGCTCTGGCACTGTGCCACCGTGCTGCCCAATATGTGCTTCTTTAGAGCCTCAATTAGCAACTTAGGAACTAGAATTGGATTTTATCGCCACATGTACTCAAGTACAGGAGTACAGTGAAAAAAGTGTACAATGTCGCCATTCCCAATGGCATCTTAGGTACCTAGGTACAGAATCTTAGGAATAAAGTAGAAAAATGTTAAAAATTCAACATTAAAATCTTCCTCCAGTTGTCTGCCATGGGCCTGGATGTGGGCTCTTCCACCCTCACACTTGAAGGGTTACACCAAAACATCGACCTCTCCACCTCCTGATGCTGCCAGGCTTGCTGTGTTCTTCCAGCCTCCTGCCTGTGCACAGAGACAAACACCAGCAGAAAGCAGATAGACAGATGACACTACAGAACCGTATTGCCATTTTTCAGTGCCATCTTGCTCCACTGTGGGTGCTGCGAGTACGTGCTGGGCCGATCACATAATGCAGCTGCTGCTGCTGAAGCTGTTGGGACCTAAACCAGGCAGTGGGCCCAAAACCCCTCTACCTCCAGGAACACACACTCGCCTCCTTCCTCCACCACCATTAACCGAAGCACAAACTTTGCTCCTTCTGCTGTCACCGCAAGGAATAATCCTTGTATCAGACACACTGGACATCGACGAAGATAGGTGTATGTCAAAGTCTGGTCTAATCACAGAGTAGGTTCCTTCATGGGATATAATACCTTTGCTGAGGTTCATTTCAAAATTATCTTTGTGAATTCAGACATCACAGTTTCCCATGATGTTAGAAGGTGGTCAAAAGTAAAATTTAAAAATTGAGATTGACCTCAATTTGCATTAGTGCTCAGAAGGGTACAAAAAAATAGTTTTAAAATTAAAATGACTGAAAATAACCCAGGAGTCAGGGCTGTTGAAGTTCCTTCCTAGTCTTGCATGCCCCCTGCTGTAAGACTGCCTACACTACAAGAAATCCAAGGCAGCGTTTCTTTACCAAAATGATCAATACAGTTATTCAATTTAATGTTTGGTCTGTGTTACAGAGTGATACTAACAGGGCGGATTCAATTCTGGCACCAGCTGAGGTCACCATGAAAGATTCTCCTTCCCAACCTCTTTCCTCACCTGATTCTGGGTAATCCAAGATGGAGGACAGGAAAAAATTGTGACTGTTAAGAGCTGCTCCTTTTTCAGAATTGGACCTGGTTTCCTCAAATTCACAGAACAGTAATTACCGTTTTAGAAGTTGTTGTATTGTTTTGGAACTTGGTGGGGGATGGGAAACAAAAAAATCAAAGCAGTGGCACTTAAAAAGGAGGGAGACACACAAAGGCAGTGACCACATGGGAAAAGAATCAAACAGAGAAATAAATCTGCAGTGTTGTCTGACCCAGTAGCGAATCTGCACAGCTGACCGTTCTGCTGTTTGCTTTCAAGTATCTCTGGCCAATGGCGTCATCTAAGAAAAATTAACAAACAGCAAAATTCACAGTACAGCAGTTTAATGGCTTTTTAAAAGTGTAACGTTATAGGACTTGGGAGGTCATGTTGCAGCTTCACAGGACTTTGGTTCGGCCCTATTGAAATACTGCGTTCAAATCTGCTCTCCCTGCTCTTGGAAGGATGTTGTGAAACTTGAAAGGGTTCAGAAAAGATTTACAAGGATGTTGCCAGGGTTGGAGGGTTTGAGCTATAGGGAGAGGCTGAATAGTCTGGGGCTGTTTTCCCTGGAGCGTCAGAGGCTGAGGGGTGACCTTATAGAGGTTTACAAAATTATGAGGGGCATGGATCAGCTAAATAACCAAAGTCTTTTTCCCAGGGTAGGGGAGTCCAAACTTAGAGAGGGCATAGGTTTAAGGTGAGAAGGAAAGATTTAAAAAGGGATCTAAGAGCAACTTTTCCACGCAGAAGGTGGTGCTTGTATGGAATGAGCTGCGAACAAGAGGAAGTGGTGGAGTTGGTACAATTACAACATTTAAAAGGTATCTGGATGGGTATGTGAATAGGAAGGATTTAGAGATAGGGACCAAATCCTGGCAAATGGGACTAAATGTAGGATATCTGGTTGGAATAGTCAAGTTGGACCGAAGGGTTTGTTTCCATGTTGTATATCTCTATGACATGTGACTCCAGTCCCACAGAAATGTCACTGACTCTAAACTACCCTCTGAAAAGTTCCAGCTAGCCACTCAGTTGAATTGTAATATGGTAGGACAACAAATGCTCATTGTGTCAGTCACACCCAGAACACTTTATTATTCAGTAAACAAGCACACCTGCATCAACTGAAAATTCAGATGGAAAGTTGATGCGTCATGTGAGGTGTAGACTACCTCTCTACAGGTATGGTTAATGCTCCAGTTAGAAATTCCAAAGCAGCAGGAGAATACAGTGCAAATGAGGCTAATATAATGAGGAGTTACTTCTTCCAGGATCCTGAAGCAATGATTCCATTGCTTGGGCTACAAATGCATCCAAAGTCAGTTGGGGCAATCTGCAGCCATCAACTGTATTGACAACCTCTCAACAAGGAGAACAGCCTCAAACAAACAGGACCCCTCCTGATGAACACAGTCACGGAGCACAGTAGCGAGATGTGGAGAATTGAGTGAGGTAGAGGAATGTGCCTCTACATTATTCAAAATCCCAGTGATATGGCAAGCAAGGGCTACCATTTGATAAGTCCTCATAACACAACAAAATCATTAATTGGTGGATCAGCTGATGGCTATGAATGAAAAGTTGCAGCAGGGCTGTGTTCTCAACTGTACAGGTTTGTCTGTTCACTGCAAGCTGGCAATGCCCCACCAGGATACGGAGAGGCTTGCCGTGTTACAAGCCTCTCAGTCTAAGGGAACACCGAGTGTTCTACAGAATGTAAATTTCATTGCCCCTTTCGTGCTCAGCTAGTAGAGGTGGGGGTTTGACAGAATTGTGCCATCTGGGAGCTCCCAGTCAGAGCATAACACAAAGACAGTAGTTACCAGTTAACTGTTACATGGAGATGAAAAGATGGCTTGGTGCTTCTAATGGTGTCTGAACGTCATTCTTCAGAACTGGGTCTACCAACCCCTCTCGAGGAAGGGTCTAGAAAAGATAGCCTTATATATAGTGGCATTACTGCAAATCAGGCTGGAAGCCCATATACAGCAGAATCAGCCAACAGCAGGCAAGGTATGCAGAATAACCCAGAGAAGGTCTCGGACCATCAGGCTGCTGCTGGAGCAGTCAATGAGGAAGAGAGGAGCTGTGATATTAGATGGGAGCTCTAATGCATGGACATAGTCACCCTTACAGAGTACGCGTGAGGTAAATTTAAAAGCATGAAGGTGGTTATTTTTTTCTGCTGGAAAGGGAATTCTTGAGAAGACAGAATTTACAGTTCACTCTGCCATCAGAAACAAGCTTTGCCACCAGAAAGATCACTGTAATTTTATCATCGAATAAACAGAAAGGCAGAACAAGAATTGGGGTCTCATGGGCCACAGGTTGATGAAAGGAGGCAGCGTAGTAGGCGGTCATTGGACATAAATACATAAAACAAAGTTTGGGAATTAAGAAGCATTTCCAATAATATTCACAGTTTGCTACTGGCCAGTTTTGTTTTAGATAATCGAACCAGATTGCTCCTCTCATTTCTGGCAGTGCCCCCAGGTTGACCTTGCTGAAGCCATGTGACCATTTTTTAGTCCCCTCCTAATACTCACTTAATGCCTGGAGTCTCTCCAGCAAAATGCCTATATTATGATGTCACTGCCAGCCAACATTTGTTGTCCACCATAATTGCCCTCAAACTATATGACTTGCTAATTCATTTTAGAGGACAGTTAATAGCATGAACAACTGTGATCTCCTTATCTAAGGCAAGATATACTGGCATTAGAAGTAGTCCAGAGAAGATTCACTAGGATGATCCGGGTATGGAATGATTTTCTAATTAGGAGAGACTGAGTAGGTTGGGCTGCGGTCACTGGAGTTTAGAATAACTAGATATGATCTTATTGAAACATACAGGATTCTTAAGGCGCTTGGCAAAATGGATAAAGTAGATGAGTAAGGGGTCACCCAGTTAGGACAGAAACAAGGAAGAATTTCTTCTCTCAGGACAGAGAGCTGTAGAGGATGAATCATTAAAAATCAGATAATTTTGGTCTTGAATATTTTTAGTCAGTAAAATCATGGGCATAAGGCAGGAAAGCAGAGTGGAGGATGATCAGATCAGCCATGACCTCATTGAATGATCCAGCACTCAATGGACTGAATGGCCTACTTTGGCTCCAATGTCTCCTGGTCACCATGGAGATGCCCTTTATGTTCTAGATTTGTTAATTGAATTGGAATTCTACCAGTTTCCATGGTGGAACTTAAACCCATGCCCCTCAGTATTCAACAGGATTACCAGTCCAATGACATTATCACCACACCATCCTCTCACCCAGAAAGTTGGTAAATTCTGGGGAATGCATTCATTACTTTTGTTAACAGTGACAAGTGGTCAACACTAATGGCAACTTGGAATACAGTACAAAAGCAATGCTACAACACAGGTGAATAAATGTGTGGCTCTGCCATAACTGACACTTCATAGAAAATGGGGAGCTCTCAATTTTGAACACAATATCCAGAGCCTACATTTCTGTGGAGACTGAATGAAATGAAATCCTCTGACAGTGAAAATTGATTAATTATATCTCCTTGTTGTCTATGTAAACTCTTACCTAGAATAACGTGAACTGCTTTGGTCTCCTTATCTAAGGAAATATATAATGGCATTTCAGGCAATCCAGAGAAGGCTCACATGGTTGATTCTGGATATAGAGAAACAGAAGAATATCCACTTTCTCTTGCAAGGCTACACTCCAACTGAAGTGCATGTATCTATTCATATCCGTTGTTTATTTATGAACACAGTCTGGCATCAATAGGTACATCACATCAAGTCAGGTGCCATGCTTAACTCATGCCCGTGATACGATCATGTTCATATCCAGTTTCTATAAAGCTCATATGAAATATAGATCTGCCAAGTAATATATATTTTTTCACTGTCAAGCATATGTTAGTATAATCAGGGCTAACAGTTAACTATGACTCACCATAAATTATTGCAGAATACATGGGATGTCCACAAATTTCTCCACTAAACTCAAAGCAGCAAAACACCACCATTAGAGTATATAGCTAATGACATTTATCCATGATTTGGAGATGCTGGTATTGGACTGGGGTGGACAAAGTTTAAAAATCACACAACACCAGGTTATAGTCCAACAGGTTTAATTGGAAACACTAGCTTTCAGAGCACTGCTCCTTCATCAGGTGGTTGACAATCACCTAGTGAAGGAGCGGCGCTCCAAAAGCTAGTACTTCCAATTAAACCTGTTGGACTATAACCTGGTGTTGTGTGATTTTTTTAAACTTTGGACACTTACCCAGATTGTTGGAAGAAACACAGAAGCAATAACAATAGCAATGTGCTAACAATGAAATCAAACTTGATCAAAAATAAAAAAAACTTTTTAATCAGTAAATTCTTTATGGGAAGGAACTTTCATTGAAAAAAAACTCCTCATCGTGTGTTGGGCATGCAAAGAGCAAAGCCAACATTTATTTTATGAATGGGAAAAGCCAGCATAGGTTTTATTTAATAGGACGCGATAATGCCAATTTATGTTATGTTATGTGCTGCACATTTTCCCACACATTATAACAAGTTCTAGGCCAAGGTACACGATGACCATGGTTTCTTATTAAATTCCTGTTGATTCATGTACTATTATTAAAGTAACAAGGTCAAATGAAGAAAGCTCCTGACTGCCTCAATATGAAATTAATCTAATCTCAGATTTAATAACAGCATCAAGCAGACATGCATCCCAGGTGTGAATTAAATGCTACAAAATGTCACAATAAGATAATTAGGGAAATTCCATCCAGGGTATAAGATGCAGGCCTCTAGGAAGAGAGGAAATTTGCATCAATTGCACAAAAGAATGCTGAAGCTAACAGGAAAATTCGTACAAGGCACTGGATAGGTCAAAGTTGGAGTATTGGATACAGTTCTCAACAATCCATTGTAAAAAGAATGTGAAGAGCTATGCAAAATAGGAAAGGTTAATCAGAATCAGACATTAGGTGAAATTTTCCCTCTAATGAAGACTTGAAATTAGTTTTTCTCCCATCAACCCCCCCCCCCCCCCCCCCCTTCCTCTGTCCAAACGATTATTAAAGGGTTATGGTTTTCCGTTAAATGAGAAACTTTGAGAAGGTAAATAGCAAACTGCTTCTACTCATTCGAAAATCGGTAACAGGGTTGTACAGATTAAGAATTCTCTTTAGAAGAACTAAAGGGATGTTAGAAAGTTCTCTCCTATGTGCAGTTATTAAAATATAGGTAGGTGAAGGCAAAAATGTCATTTTTTAAAAATGAAATTAGGTTAGGATTTGACAAAATGAATGATACAGGTGAAGGACAGAAAAATTAAAGTCAAGTAATTGACTTTATATAGACAGCCACAATCTCTCACATATACACCCCAAAGATCAAACAGTCTGTGATGCAAAAAACGACTGCACTTAATTACTGGATAAAATAATCATTCAACAACGTTCACTTGGAAACATTCTAACACAACAATACTGAATAGTTAAAGGAGGGTTCAATGTAATTCTGCTCAGTATTTCATACCCTCCAGTGATTGGGTGGTGGCTACCACACCCTTTTCTGGCTCCGTTCTGAGAAACATGTTTGTGCCAGGACTGGGCCGGGGCTCATAGTAAGACAAGGCCTCACATGGGGAAGATGCAACACCAGACTCCAGAGAAAACAACTTTATCTGAAGGTTCTGTCTGGAGAGGAAACAGAAGTTTTAATGAGGTCAATTATTCTGGACTTCTTCTGAACAACCAATAGATCAGTAACATGTGAATTTAGTCACCAGACTGTAACATGCAGTTTAGCAAATATTAACAAAGATTCTAATCACAGGTACACACAAACCAAAATTCTAAAATTAAAGTATTTGTGCATGCAAGAGTGTGTCACTACCATAGCAGAAAATGGGCTCTTGGCAAATGAGCTCACAGCACCTGTTCTGAAGTCTGTGCATGTTATCAAGGATATTTTATAGTCAGTTCCATAGAATAGAATCCCTACAGTGTAGAAGCTTGACATTTGGCCTATCAAGTCTACAGTGACCCTCTAAAGAGCATCCTATCTACATCCACCCCAGTTACCCAGCATTTCCCACTACTGATGCATACATCCTTGGACAGCAGGAGGCAATTTAACATGGCCAATCCACTTGATCAGCACATCCTTGGATTGTGGAAGGGTACTGGGCACCTGGAGCAAACCAAGGAGTACACAGGGAGAACGTGGCAACTCCACACACATAGTTGCCTGAGGCTGGAATTAAACCCGGGTCCCTGGCACTATGAGGTGGCAATGCTAACCACTGAGCCACCATGCCTAAAGGACTAAAGTTTTGAAAGATTGTGAAAAGTTGATTGCTTTCACGTGTTGTGGAAATATCTGGTGTGGTTTCTTTAAGCGGTAATTGAAGGTTCACTGTGGACATTGGAGACATTTTTGAAATAAGAACTTTTAGAAATCAATGACTGATAAAAGCTATTTGCTTTGCTAAAGATTTTTTACGTGAAATGCTTTGAACATTGGCTGGCTTGGAGAGACACTGGTTTTATCTGAAACAAAAACAGAAACTGCTCAAGAAAATCTATGGAGGGAAAACAAGAGTCAATGCTTCAAGCGACCTTTCATCAGAACTAGTAGTACCTGGGAAAAACTTGTGTTGGAGGAAACCCGATGATAACAAGCCAAGTTGGAGAAAAGCTTCCCAAGATCAAGCTGACTTTTCTCATTTCTGAAACGAAACCACTTTTGTCGAGTTCAGTGTGAAACCCATTTGTTCTGCTCAAAGATTGGTAGAAGAAACTCCAAAATAGTATTTCCTCAGGACCAACCATGTATATTTACTGACTCGACCACATCAGCCAGAACAGCAGAGCAACAGACTCTGGAACATTCTACACTTTACTCTTTTGCCTTCAAGCATAACAGGTTGGCTAAAGGGATTTTTTTTTCAGAAAGCCAATCTCTGTAGATAAATCTGCTTTTATAAATGCTTTCCAGCAGAGTTTGTGTTTATTTGCATTTGTGCTTTGGGAATGTTGAGGACACGCAGTTATATTTCCATAATATTGACAGTGTATGTCAACCAATTGTTGTATCTTCATCAATTAAACTTTAATTTGATAATAAATCAATAATTGTGCTTAGTATGAAACTTGGTTGACATCTCTTGTTGCTTAAAACTTACTATTGACAAGATATTTAATTGGTCACCTTGGTAACCAAAAAAGGCCTTTTCTTTTAATGCTGGCTTTCTTTTTTATGTTATGCAATGGGGACTGGAATGGTGCATTCCAGCCTTGGATGTAACAGTACATTGAGTTATTTACAACATCTTTTTCTAAGAAAGAATCTTGTTCTTGCCAAATATTTTCCACGCTAACTCATTTTGAGGCTTGAAAGTACTATGACCCCTTGGTGTGGGGGAGAAAACCTAATGAGAAGAAGCAGAGGGAGGAAATTTGGCCACTAACACCTCAGAATCCACAATTCCAAATTTCCAGCTAGTGACCTCCTTGGGTCCTTACTCCCACTTTGAAAGCCAAAAAGAGTTTACATAAAGAATGTAAAGAAGCATAATAATGTGGCTCAATTATTTAATTTTATTGTTCAAATATTTAAATATTCAGGAAGTTTAATGTTTCTAAATGTCATTATTTGTAATTTGGGTTCTTAAACCCAGGAGATCTGAAGTAAAATTTCTGATTTAAAATATAAAAATATAAATAAATAAACAAATTTATAATGTTTAATTTATCTCAATATATCCTTGTGACGTTACAATTGGAGTCTAGACTTAATGGTCTAGAAGTGTAGCTCATAAGAACAAAGCACACAGAAAATAAAAACGATACCTACGTCAAAACCACAGTTTAGAGTTTTATATTTTCACTAAAAATTCCCTAATTCTGTTATGAATTTTGTTTCTGTAATCTCATCAAGCTGCATTTACACTCTCCTGCCTTCAAGCTGCAGTAAAGATGGAATATTTGCAAGCAAGAAAATTGAGGTATTTGCAGCAGAGTCAAGCTACAGATCAACCATGATCTAACCAAATTGGAGAATAGATTCAAGGGTGTGAGTAGCCTCTCATTCCTGTAGTCAGATTTATTTTGTATATCAAGCTTGTGACAGGAGTTACACTGATCACAGTGAAAAAATATTATGGAGGGCTGCTACAAATTTGCTTGGAGTGGGTTACAGTGGCACCTCAATTTTCTATACAACAAAATATGAACATTGGAAATTCTTAGCTGGTGTTCCCAAAATAACATAGCAGACTGCTGTTCTGGATTTGACAAGCACTCTCAATTTGCACTGATTTCCCATTAAGCACAACACTTTGAAAATGCACATACAGTAATGGAAATAATTGAGGGTCTATTATATACTGAAACACAGCAGAATACAGAAAAGCATTTGAGGAGGAGTTTTTAAGGGAGGTTCAATCCATACAAAGTTGCTAGAAAATTATTGAGCTCGAATTCTTGCAATGTTTCCCTTTCACAGCTGGAGTGTTAAGCCAATTCTATGCACTTAACATGCTGACAGCAATCAATTCAGTCAACCCACATGACAAAGGGCTGTGGGACTTAATAGCACTATGAAGGTGGTTTTCATTATGTTTGGGAGTTTTGGGTGGTATTCTTTAGTCTGGCTCAATGAATGGATCATAAGTTTAGGGAGCACAGGAAGCAGGTAATGAAAGTTGGGGTAAAACTCACTGGGGAAATATTTTAAAATGACAGCAGATGAATAGAGGGAATTCTAGAGCATACCAAGACTGGGCTGGGTAAGCCTGGAATCTGACAGCCATTGGATGAATTTCAACTCCTGGAATTTACCTGTTAGATTCTGGTCACAGAAACTAAGCTACACTTGGCCTGTTCACAAGCTAGTTTTCAGCATTTTAAAACACATTTTCAATTGTAATTGCATGATATAATTGCTGACAATACAGCTTGGAGCTAGGCATAGATACAGTCTGATGCCCAGAAACAGGTACAAGGCAATTTTCATAGCTCAAGATATCAGGTCAATATCATTGTAAGGTGAGATGGACCAGCTATCTGCTGCAACAGGCGAGGACAACGTGTACTGGGTAGAAATGACTGAACCAGAGTTGGGAGGTCATGTTGCGACTGGAAAGGACATTGGTTGGGCTACTTTTGGAATATTGTGTGCAATTCTGGTCTCCCTTCTATAGGGAGGAAGTTGTGAAACTTGAAAGGGTTCAAAAAAAGATTTACAAGGAGGTTGCCAGGGTTGGAGCATTTGTGCTATAGGAAGAGGCTGATTCGGCTGGGGCTGTTTTCCATGGAGCATCGGAGGCTGAGGGGTGACCTCAGAGGTTTATAAAACCATGAGGGACATGGATAGGGTAAATACACAAGGTCTTTTCTCTGGCGTGGGGGCGTTCAGAACTAGAGGGCATAGGTTTAGGGTGACAGAGGAAAGATTTGATAGAGACCTAAGGGCAACATTTGCATGCAGAGGGTGGTGCAAGTTAGAATGAGTTGCCAGAGGAAGTGGTGGAGGCTTGTATATGAATAGAAAGGATTCAGAGGGATATGGGCAAATGCCAGCAAATGGGACTAGATTAATTTAGGATAACATGTTGGAATGGATGAGTTTGACCGAATGGTCTGTTTCCATGCTGTACACTTTAAAATTAGAATCTTACAGTGTGGAAACAGGCCTTTCGGTCCAACAAACCCACAATGATCCAGTTCCCTACCCTATATTTACCCCTGACTAATAACCTACACTATGGGCAATTTAGCATGGCCAATTCACTTAAACAGCACATCGTTTTGGATTGCGGGAGGAATCCAGAGCACCTGGAGGAAAACCATGCAGACAAGGAGAGAGTGTGCAAACTCCACACAGACTGTCATCCAACTCTATTTACAGAAAAACTGCAGGTCAAACCTAAATCTTTAAAACCAGATCAGAAACACAAGTCAATGTTTCACAGTCAAACTTAAAGCTTAGGCTGGGATCAATAAGGACTCGGGCACAGTCTTTGATGTCGATTGATTGAAATTACTTGGGTGCTAATCAATTGATTAATTTTAACTTTTGTTAAAAAGAAATCTATTAACGCTGTGCTTATTAGGAAGTATCATTCAGCTAACTTTTTTTGAAAAAGCCTTTAAAGTGTTGTTGAAACATGGTTCTTTCCTGTTATTATTGGCATTTGTGCATTGTGACTTTTAAGACAGTATGCTTTTGACTATTTAAATTATCAAAAGTCTTTGTTATTAAAGTGGTTGAGCTTTACTCTTGGCTCTTGATAAAGGTTAATCTTCAGGGTCACTTTATAGACAAAGGCTTGATACAATTTTCATTGATACAAGTTCTGTAAATCAGTTACATTGTTATAAATTGTAATTTGCGTGCAGAAAATTGCTTTTGTTTTTATTTATATTTAAGTATTGGTATTTAAAGTTAGGTTCCGACTTACTGCTCTAAAAACACAAAATGTGAGATAAAGCATAATTCTTTAAATACTCTAGTTCCACAAAGTCAGTTGTGGTTTAACTCCATAAGATGTAGTGTCAACATGTTTCCCCAAACAACTAGAGTCACCAGAACTAATAATATAGCTCTCAGTTTCAACCCCACACCTTCTGGCTGACTGACCATAAAGAACATTACCCAAGGTGATAGATAAAACCAGAAAGAAACCCAAGCACGTTCCGTTAATGTCGATTATAAAAGTAGGAAAGCTCGCTGGACAGCCTGGAATGTGACATTTATAAAAAAAAAAACACCCGCTGGTTCTATAAAGTTCTACAGTGGAAACAAACTGTGACTGGCTTCAAGCCTCATGCCCAGAAGGCCCTATCAATACAAAATCAAAAGGCTATGAATAATCAAAGTTAACCTGAGTAACGCCATGTTTTTACATGATTTGCATTGTTAATAACATACAGTATAGAAACTTCTACAGGCCTAGCCCTTCATTGTAGTGGGATGTAGGAGGAGGTATGGATTCGTAATAAGCTTGCCAAATGTCCCACATTTCAAGCTAAGTAGCGATGTTAAACTACCAGGAAGACGCTTTAATGCAGTACAGTAATTATAAATTCGCTGTTACATGACGCCCTACTTTAGAGGGTTTATTTGATTTATTATTTAGGGACAGGGAGTTTTATCAACAGCTGTTTCGAAGTTCAGTATCCTCATGATCCAATATTTAAAACAAAACAACTATTGACACTTGGAGAAAGGCAATTTTCCAAAATTTTGACACATGGGCACTGATCAAGTATCCACAATTCTGGGATGACGGTCAAGAGTCCCAGTGTACGGATTTCCGGATTTTCAAAACCCATGGAGTGATTGGAAACGTGCATTCGCTGTAAGTGCGCGGGAAAGCTTTGATCAGTTTCACTGGAATTGTAAACAAAACCATTCCGGGACTGCGCTCGCTCGAAATGTAAAGGGGGTAAGACCCGCATCCGACCTCGGGACGCCCTCAACAGCAACACGCCGACCATCAGGAAGCTGCCTGCTGTACAGTAAACAACTCACTCACCAGCAATTCAATTCGAGCGGCAGCCTACCATATACTCGCCAGCTCCAGAGGAATGTTCGATATTGTCACAAGATGACGTTCGCAACATTAACCCAGCTACAATGTAGCCATTTTAAAACATTGTATCAAACATCGCGAGACCGTGATCAAGGTGGGGCACTTATACAAGTTTAAAGGGCTCATGTGTCTAGGAGTTACATCGAATGCAAAACAATCTGCTCCGCAAAGTAATGTAAGTCGATCTAACGTGCAGTCAGCACGCAAATATACCATCGGCATCCACTGTAAATACTGGCTGCACCCAGTGCATTTCAATCTACTTCCGTTGTGAAATACAGTGCGCACCCAATTTAAAATACAATCTACGTCCAATGTAAAGTACATTCCACACCCAATACAACACAGTCTGCTCCCCAAGGTAAAATACATTCCACACCCAATACAACACAGTCTGCTCCCCAAGGTAAAATACATTCCACACCCAATACTACACAGTCTGCTCCCCAATGTAAAGTACATTCCACACCCAATACGACACAGTCTGCTCCCCAAGGTAAAATACATTCCACACCTAATACTACACAGTCTGCTCCCCAAGGTAAAATACATTCCACACCCAATACGACACAGTCTAGTCCCCAAGGTAAAATACATTCCACACCCAATACAACACAGTCTGCTCCCCAAGGTAAAATACATTCCACACCCAATACAACACAGTCTGCTCCCCAAGGTAAAATACATTCCACACCCAATACGACACAGTCTAGTCCCCAAGGTAAAATACATTCCACACCTAATACTACACAGTCTGCTCCCCAAGGTAAAATACATTCCACACCCAATACGACACAGTCTAGTCCCCAAGGTAAAATACATTCCACACCCAATACAACACAGTCTGCTCCCCAAGGTAAAATACATTCCACACCCAATACAACACAGTCTGCTCCCCAAGGTAAAATACATTCCACACCCAATACAACACAGTCTGCTCCCCAAGGTAAAATACATTCCACACTCAGCACAATAATCTGCTCCCAATGTAAAATAATTTCCACATCAAATACAACATAGTCTGTCCCCAATATAAAATACATTCCACGCCTAATACAACACAAACTGTTCCCAACGTAAAATTCTACACTTAATACAAAACAGACTGGACCCAATGTAAAATGCATTCAACACTCAGTACAATACAGTCTGCTCCCAACATTAAACACATTCCACACCCAATACAGCAGTCTGCTCTCAATGTAAAATGCATTCCACACACAATACAACACATTCTGCTCTGAATGTAAAATACATCCCACATCCAATACAACACAGACTGCTCCCAATGCAAAATACCTTCTACATCCAATACAAAACAGACTACTCCCAATGTAAGATACATTTCACACCCAATACAATAAAGTCTGCTCCCAACTGAAAATACATTCCACACCCAATGCAACAGTCTGCTCCCAATGTGAAATGCATTCCACACACAATACAATACATTCTGCTCTGAATGTAAAATACACTCCACACTCAGTATAATAGCCTGCTCCCAATGTAAAATACATTCCACACCCAATACATCACAGTCTGCCCCCAATGTAAAATACATTCCACACTCCAAACAATACAGTCTGCTCCTAACTTAAAATACAATCACAGTCCCATGCAACACAGCGGAGACCCAAAACAAATTAATGTGCACTTATGCAATAGACTTTGCACCCTCTGCTGTCCTGTTACAGAAAAACTGTGCTTTTGAATTTCAAAAGTCAAAATCGAGACACATTGCAAAGCTTTAGGGAGGCGTGCCTTCATGATCCTTAACATGTTGGGCAAATACATCTCCCAGAATATGTCCAGTCAGTACTGGCAGCTTGTCCAATGCTGCTGTAGAATGACGTCCATTTAAAAATATACAACTCAGCTTTCCCTGACAAGAATTGTACAGTTCCATAGCACAGTTTCTGTGTATATTACCAATGTTTACTTTGAATGCTTTCTAAAACCAACAAATGACTGCACCCTCTTCTCTTCATCTCATTTTCTCTATTTTGTATTGCATTTATTTTTAAAATGACTTTGTTCACTAGCAATCTTAGGCTCTGAGTTTGGAATTGTTCCCAGAACATCTCTCAATTTTACAGTAGGCGCCACTAACAAGGATGTTAAACTGAACACTGAGCTAAGTCACCCAAAAGGTTACATTCTTTTTGAAGAAAAGAAAGTCTTGGAACTTTTAAACACCCCTGGATCCGGACTTAATTTTCCTGCTAACTTAATGATTTCTTGTAAATTGCACAGTATAAAAGATGATAAATGTTTTATGCTCTAAATGACAGATATTTTAACTAGGCAAAAGTGAGGACTGCAGATGCTGGAAACCAGAGTCTAGATTAGAGTGGTGATGAAAAAGCACAGCAGGTCAGGCAGCATCCGAGGAGCAGGAAAATTGACGTTTCAGGCAAAAGCCCTTCATCAGGAATGAATGATGAAGGGCTTTTGCCTGAAACATCGATTTTCCTGCTCCTTGGATGTTGCCTGACCTGTTGTGCTTTCCCAGCACCACTCTAATCTAGACTCTGATATTTTAACTAGTGCTTGCTTGCTCTTTATCCCCTTTCCCCAGCCTCAGTTCTCACTATTCACCTGATTTCACATCAGATTCACTGAAACCTTTCCTCCGCTGGTTGCCATGTGACAAAGTGGTGCCCAGGTGGGGCTTCATCAGTTTCACTTGAAATACCACAGCACACAACACTTTCTACTGGATACATATCAATCCTCTTGACAAAACTCCGAATCCACCACTGACCAGGGGCCTGCTGTGGGACAGTGACAGAGTCCTACTTCTGAGTCAGGAGTCCATAGTTCAAGTACCACCTGCTCCAAAGTGTGTGATAACAGCTCTGAACAGGTTGATCAGGAAAACAACTACTTAAAAAGAATTCTGATCAATAGTTACCCTAACTGTGTCCTAAGTGCCTGTACCTTCAGTCTGAAAGAGCTACCAGTCAATTCCCTTCTCAGCTTTTTAGTTAATTTTCTGTTTCTTGATTATGGATTCTGGTCCCCACTTTTTCTAATGGTGATTTACATTGGCTTAAGGTGAGAGGGGAAAGATTTAAGAGGGACCTAAGGGGAACTTTTTCATACAGAGTAAGAAATGTGCATGGAATGAGCTACCAGAGGAAGTGGTGGAGGCTGGTACAATTACAGCATTTAAAAGGCATGAGGATGGATACATGAATAGGAAGGGCTTAGAGGGATATGGACCAAATGCTGTCAAATGGGACTAGGTTTAACTTAGGATGTCTGGTTGGGCTGGGCAAGTTGGACCCAAGGGTCTGTTTCCAGGCTGTACATTTCTACGACTCTGTGTCTCAACAGTAACATTACTCTGAACTTCTGTTTATCTCTTCTCTGATGCTGCTGAACTTGAAGAGTATTTCTGGAATTTTCTGTTGTTTTGGAATATAGGAACAGGAATAAGCCATTCAGCTCCTTGAGCCTATTCCACCATTTGATGAGATCATGGCCTACCCACTCCAGTTACCGGCTCCGCCCCCACTCCCAGCTCCACACCCCACACCAGATCCCAGTTCCCGGCCCTGCCGAGTTTTCACCATCCCTCCAGACCTCCCCCTCACTGAGGACGAACGATCAGTCCTCAACAAAGGACTCACCTTCATTCCCCTCCGTCCACGCATCAATGAATTTAATACACGCCGTGATGTCGAACACTTCTTCCGCCACCTTCGCCTCCGAGCTTACTTTCACAATCAGGATTCCCGCCCTCCTTCCGAGGACCCCTTCGCCCACCTCCAACACACTGCATCCACCTGGACACCCCGCGGTGACCTATTACCTGCCCTCGACCTCTTCATTTCCAACTGCCGCCGGGACATTAACCGCCTCAACCTGTCTACCCCCCCCCCCCACTCCAACCTCTCACCCTCACAACGTGCAGCCCTCCAATCCCTCTGCTCCAATCCCAACCTCAACATCAAGCCAGCGGATAAAGGGGGCGCAGTGGTAGTCTACACCGCTGAAGCCAAACGCCAACTCGAGGACACCTCTTCCTACTGCCCCCTCGACCATGACCCCACCCCCCATCACCAAACCATCATCTCCCTGACCATACAGAACCTCATCACCTCAGGAGATCTCCCACCCACAGCTTCCAACCTCATCGTCCGGGAACCCCGCACTGCCCGGTTCTACCTCCTTCCCAAGATCCACAAGCCTGATCACCCTGGCCAGCCCATTGTCTCAGCATGCTCCTGCCCCACTGAACTCATCTCTACCTACCTCGACACTGTCCTATCCCCCCTAGTCCAGGAACTCTCCACATACATTCGAGACACCACCCACGCTCTCCACCTCCTCCAAGACTTCCGTTTCCCTGGCCCACAATGCCTCATCTTCACCATGGATATCCAATCCCTCTATACCTCCATCTACCATGACCAGGGCCTCCAAGCCCTCCGTTTTTTCCTCTCCAGACGTCCCCAACAGTACCCTTCCACCGACACTCTCATTCGTTTGGCTGAACTGGTCCTCACCCTTGACAATTTCTCCTTCGAATCCTCCCACTTCCTTCAGACCAAAGGGGTAGCCATGGGCACACGTATGGGCCCCAGCTATGCCTGTCTCTTTGTTGGCTACCTAGAGCAGTTGATCTTCCGTAATTACACCGGCACCACTCCCCACCTCTTCCTCCGCTACATTGATGACTGCATTGGCGCCACCTCGTGCTCCCGCGAGGAGGTTGAGCAATTCATCAACTTCACCAACACATTCCACCCTGACCTTAAATTTACCTGGACCATCTCTGACATCGCCCTCCCCTTCCTGGACCTCTCCATCTCCATTAATGACGACCGACTTGACACTGACATTTTTTACAAACCCACCGACTCCCACAGCTACCTGGATTACACCTCTTGCAAAAATGCCATCCCATATTCCCAATTCCTCCACCTCCGCCGTTTCTGCTCCCAGAAGGACCAGTTCCACCACAGAACACACCAGATGGCCTCCTTCTTTAGAGACTGCAATTTCCCTTCCCACGTAGTTAAAGATGCCCTCCAATGCATCTCGTCCATATCCCGCACCTCCGCCCTCAGACCCCACCCCTCCACCGTAACAAGGACAGAACGCCCCTGGCGCTCACCTTCCACCCTACCAACCTTCGCATAAACCAAATCATCCGCCGACATTTCCGCCACCTCCAAAAAGACCCCACCACCAGGGATATATTTCCCTCCCCACCCCTTTCCGCCTTCCGCAAAGACCGTTCCCTCCGTGACTACTTGGTCAGGTCCACGCCCCCGTACAACCCACCCTCCCATCCTGGCACTTTCCCCTGCCACCACAGGAACTGTAAAACCTGCGCCCACACCTCCTCCCTCACCTCTATCCAAGGCCCTAAAGGAGCCTTCCACATCCATCAAAGGTTTACTTGCACATCCACTAATATCATTTATTGTATCCGTTGCTCCCGATGCGGTCTCCTCTACATTGGGGTGACTGGGTGCCTCCTAGCAGAATGCTTTAGGGAACATCTCCGGGACACCCACACCAATCAATCACACCGCACTGTGGCCCAACATTTCAACTCCCCCTCCCACTCTGCCGAGGACATGGAGGTCCAGGGCCTCCTTCACCGCCGCTCCCTCACCACCAGACGCCTGGAGGAAGAACGCGTGCAACACGGTGGCACAGTGGTTAGCACTGCTGCCTCACAGCGCCAGAGACCCGGGTTCAATTCCCACCTCAGGCGACTGACTGTGTGGAATTTGCACATTCTCCCCGTGTCTCCGTGGGTTTCCTCTGGGTGCTCCGGTTTCCTCCCACAGTCCAAAAATGTGCAGGTTAGGTGAATTGGCCACGCTAAATTGCCCGTAGTGTTAGATGCAGGGGTAAATGTAGGGGAATGGGTATGGGTGGGTGCGCTTCGGCGGGTCGGTGTGGACTTGTTGGGCCGAAGGGCCTGTTTCCACACTGTAAGTAATCTAAAATGCCTCATCCTCTGCCTCAGAACACTTCAACCCCAGGGCATCAATGTGGACTTCAACAGTTTCCTCATTTCCCCTTCCCCCACCTCACCCTAGTTCCAAACTTCCAGCTCAGCATTGTCCTCATGACTTTTCCGGACTTGTCCTACCTGCCTATCTCCTTTTCCACCTATCCACTCCACCCTCTCCTCCCTGACCTATCACCTTCATCCTCTCCGCCACTCACCCATTGTACTCTATGCTACTTTCTCCCCACCCCCACCCTCCTCTAGCTTATCTCTCCACACTTCAAGCTCACTGCCTTTATTCCTGATGAAGGGCTTTTGCCCGAAATGCCGATTTTGCTGCTCCTCGGATGCTGCCTGAACTACTGTGCTCTTCCAGCACCACTAATCCAGTATCTGCAGATTAACTCAATACCTACCTTTGGTCCATATCCCGTATACCTTTGCTTAACAAAATTTACTATCTCAAAATTAAAATTAAATATTGCCCCAAATATTTAATATTTAATTTTAATTAATAAAAAATAGGTTTTCCTTATTAATTACTTTGAACACCTCAACAGATCTTCAATTTGAACTTCCATTTTGATGTAAAGATTTTAATTGCAAAGTTGAAAAATGGCATAGTTGATGAATGGCATTGTAGTATGTCTGACTTATCATCTCAAAATTAAATTTTCACCATTCGTTGTATCTAGTCGTGATGTAAAGTTCCAGTCATTGTAAGCATTGTCATCATCAACAAAGAAAGTGCATAAGCATGAAATCTTGACATGTCATTCTTTCAGCTTATAATTGGAAGTTATTGATCTCTACGTAGATTACAACAGAGACCAGGCTAAGTTTTAATTTGTTAGATCGCTATTCTTGCCAGTCGTCTGTTTGGCCATTTCCAGTCAAAAGTGACAGTGGCTAATTGGGAAGGTTTAAAAAGGAGGAGCTGGGAATATCTGCTGTCATTTCAAAGCTGCCAGTGGCAATACAACTCTTGTTGAGCTGGGGGGCATGTTTCAAAATATATTTCTGTGGGAGCTTCCCAACCGATTTACTTGGTGGTTTATCTAGGCACATGCAGGAGCTAGTTAAAATCCAAATGTGCTCCTATGTACCCTGATCTCCATTTATCAATAAAGCTGTCACCAAACAGCATGATTTTAAAATTGCAAATTGGTGGGAAGGGAATGGACAATTGAGCTGCTTTCGCATTCCATTCCTTCAGACTGGGGAGCGCTAAAGTTGGTCCAGCAAATCTCATTTTCACCAAAATATCCCAGCTGCATCATCTCAATGCATCTTAGTGGAACTTAGGACATGTACTGCTGTTGCAGGAATGTATATAGCTGCCATTGACATTTAGGATCATTAAACAACAGAATTTCTATGTTAATGCTGAAAAACTGCTAATCCCAAGGCCTGATGAACTTCATCAAACATCAGTGGGCCCAGGAAACTGTTTTGTTTGCTCGGCATTAGATAAATAAAATAGATTATTAGAATAAACTAGTTCAGAATATAAAGACAAATAGCAAAAAGTTTCCATAAATATATAAAATAAAAAGAGTAGCTGAAGCAAACATTGGTCCTTGAGAAGATGAGAAGGGGGATTTAGTAATGGGATATGAGGAAATGGCCGAGGCACTGAACAGGCATTTTGTGTTGTTCTTCACAATGGAGGACATGAATATCATGCCAGTAATTGACAAAGAAATGAAGGTAAGTGAGGACCTGAAAAGAATCATTATAATGAAAGTGATAGTGTTAGGCAAGCTAATGGAGCTAAGGGTAGATGGGTTTCCTGGCCCTGACGCAATGCATCCCAGGGTACTAAAAGAGATGGTGGGAGATATAATAAATGCACTCGCAGTAATTCTCCAAATTTCACTGGACTCTAGGGCAGTTCAATCAGATTGGAAAACAGCAAATATGACGCCATTGTTTCAAAAAAGGTTAGACAAAAGATGGGGAATTATAGACCTGTTAACTTCTGTTGTGGGGAACATATTATCAAAGAAGAAATAGCAAGGCATCTAGATAGAAATTGTCCTGTTGGGCAGATGCAGTATGGGTTCATGAAGGGCAAGTCATGCTTAACTAATCTACTGGAATTCTATGAAGACATTATGAGCATGGTGGACAATGGGGACCCAGTAGGTGTGGTCTATCTAGATTTCCAAAAAGCATTTGACAAGAAGTTGCACAGAAGGCTGCTGCATAAGATAAAGATGCAAGGTGTTATGGGCAATGTTTTAGCATGGATAGAGGATTGGTTAATTAGCAGGAAGCAAAGGTGGGGATAAATGAGTGTTTTTCTGGTTGGAAATTAGTGGCTAGTTGTGTGCCTCAGGGATTAGTGTTGGGAATGCAGTTATTCACAATTTACCTAGATGATTTGGAGTTGGGGACCACGTGTAGTGTGTCAAAGTTTGCGAATTACACTAAGATGGGTGGAAGAGCAAAGTATGCAGAGGACTGTCACACTTTGCAAAGGGACACAGATAGTTTAAGTGAGTGGGCAAAAGTCTGGTTGATGGAGTACAATGTTAAAAAAAAGTGACACAACACCATGTTATAGTCCAATAGGTTTATTTGGAAGCACTAGCTTTCGGTGCCACAACCACCTGATGGAGGAACAGTGCTCCAAAAGCTAGTGCTTCCAAATAAACCTGTTGGACTGTAACCTGGTGTTGTACAATTTTCAACTTTGTACACCTCAATCCAACACCGGCACCTCCAAATTGTTAATAAAATTGAAGTCATTCATTTTAGTAGGAATAATAATAAAAAGGACTGGTATTTGAATAGTGAAAAATTGCAGCATGCTGCTGTGCAGAGGAACCTGGGTGTCCTTGTGCATGAATCACAGAAGGTTGGTCTCCAGGTGCAATAAGTACTTAAGAAGACAAATAGGATTTTGTCCTTCATTGGTAATGGGATTGAGTTTAAAAGCAGGGAGATTATGTTGCAGCTGTATAGGATGTTGGTGAGGCCACACCTTGAGTATTGCATGCAGTTTTGGTCTCTTTACTTGAGAAAGGATGTACTGGTACTGGAGGGGGTGCAGAGGAGTTTCACAAAGTTGATCCCAGAGTTGAGAAGGTTAGCTTGTGAGGAGAGACTGAGTACACGGGAATTATATTCATTAGAATTTAAAAGAATGAGGGGGAATCTTACAGAAACGCATGCAATTGTGAAGGGAATAGATAAGATAGAAGTAGAGAGGGTGTTTCCACTGACAGGTGAAATTAGGACAAGAGGACATAGCCTCAAAATTAGGGGGAGCAGATTTAGGACTGGATTGAGAAGGAACTTTTTCACCCAGAGGGTTGTGAACCTATGGAATTCCCTGCCCAGGGAAGTAGTTAAGGCTTCCTCAGTAAGTGTTTTTGAAACTAAGATTTTTTTTTGAACAGTAAAATAATTAAGGGTTATGATGAGAGGGCGGGTAAGTGGAGCTGAGGCCATGAAAAGATCAGCCATGATCTTGTTGAATGGTGTAGAAGGCTTGAAGGGCCAGATAGTTCTTATGGCCTGCCCAATGGCACATACAGGTAAAAAAGAAACTGAAATTGATAAAGGTCAATATTCTAATTTTGTCAACATATACTGATGGCTTTATTGACTATGTGTAAATTAATAAAATCTGAAGTTTTTCTTTCCATCCACCAGTGAGATTGTTGGGTAGACTTTTATTTACCAGTAGTTTTATTTTATTTATTTAGGCACATTGTGCATTTCAACTTTCCAATTTTGCTATGGTCAACAATAAGAAATATGCGGCATTATTTAATAAGAAGTAAACAGCAATTAATAAATTTACACACTCAAGAGATGCAACAAGAAAACAATTTGTCTGATTTTAAAGGATTCATGAAAGGTGTATATAGCCTTTGCAGTACATTCAGTGCTTTACAAATTGTTAATCTTGATAGTTGTAGAGAGTTTTAGTTTTATAAACACCCTTTTGATTTATTAAACAAAAATGCAACATATGAATGGCTTAAAATGGTCCAGGATGTATTATTGCACAGAAATTAATATATAATAACAGGAAAAGATTCCATATAGATATCGGACAACCTGGAGATAGTTGCTGTAAACTGTCCGAATATTTCAAAATAAGCTGCAATAGATATCTGCTACAAATATGGGGGGGGGGGGGGACACGTGCTGTCTCTGATGCTACACACTTCATATTGATTTTCTTATGCAGCTTTCATAACTAGAGGTAAACCTCTGTGTCTCTAGCAGTCTCTTTGAACTCCAAGTAAGTTTGAAATTTAAACTTAAAATTCTCGTACTGTATTGACAGAAAATGTGACTTGGTTCCTTCCAAAATGGAGGGGAATGAAGGAACATTTAGAAATAATATGCTCCAGGGATGACTTGCCCAAAATGCAAATATCCAATTTGAAAAATGAAACAATTTTGACTTTCAGGCAGTTCCCGAGTTGCAACCGGGTTCCGTGCTTGACTCCGTTCTCAAGCTGATTTGAACTCAAGTCGGAATACAAGGCAGGACTGTGTAAAATATCTGCTCGTAAGCACAGGAAACGTTCGTAAGGTGGATGTTTAAAATTACACCCCTGTATGTTCTTAAGTATGAGCGTTCGTAAATTGAAAGCCTTGTATGAAGAAAACTTTACACATTTGTCACATCTTAAATTCCCTTTGTTTGGTAAACAATTTAAGTGAATTCAGGATATAATCTGTAACAACTGAACATTAAAGAGCTCTGTATGAGTCAGCCGAAGGAATGGTTAAACAGTAAAAACCGTACATTGCGGATCTCTCAAGGTGGACAGTATATTCAGGCTTTTATGGCCAGAAAAGTTTGGGGGAGGGTGCTCACCCTTTGTTGCTAATATATTCAGAGCTGTTCTCTGCGTTTGTAAATAACAATGCCACCTAATTTAAAGGAAGTTTTGCTTTGACTAACAGTAGGATGCATAATATATGCTCCCGGAAGAGAGAAAATAGAGATGACTCTTTCTGCACATTATTAGGGTTCAGTTTCAGGGAAATTAATTAATTTCTTTCAACTTTGTTCAAAGTTGCTAGGAGAGATTTTGTTTCTCTGTGTGATGAATAATAAAATCTACATCCCTGATGTTCATCACTTTGTGCTTCATTGGTGCCTCACCAGCTCTTTGACCAGACTTTTGATGACCCATCCTTGTGTGGCTCAGACTTGGCAAGTTTAACTACATTAAAGGAATTACGTTGCAACATTGTGGATTATCTTTGGAAATGAAAACTGCAAAATCAAGAGTTCCTACTAAGTGGAAAAAAGATATATGTCAAAGCTGTAATCCTTAGGATATAAAAGTATATAGCAAGCTCAACTGCTTGTGTCATTCTCGCTTAATATACTAAGAAACATATTATTTAGAAAAATTGAACACGCCCAACTTTTTGTTAACTTAAACTTTTGAGTAGACATACATTTTCTGCAATGATAGGTCTGTGATTTCACTGTATTCTCATTTTTGAAAATATTACTTAACTTATAGTCCATTTAGAGAATAAAGTGGGTAAGAGATTAGTCTGACTTTGTGAATTGGACCATTTGAGGTCATAGGTGGTGGATTTTGACATCTTACCTTTTTTCCCAGTATTATCCCTCTTTTATTTGTGCTTTACAACAACAACTTACATTCCTATAACACTTCTGACAAAGACCTGAGTCACTTCATAAGAATATTATTAAATAAGATTGAATATGGAGCGACATAAAGAGATATTGGAGCAGATGATCGAAAGGTTTGTCCAATGGATAGGTTTTAAGGAATATCTAAGAAGAGGAGGAAGAGGTAGAGAGACAGAAAAGTTTAAAGAGGGAAATTCACAGTTTAGGGTTTAGGTAGCTGAAAGCAATATAATTGAGTTAAACAAGTGATGCAGCAGAGGTCAGCATTGGAAAAACATAGAATTCTTGGACAGCTTAAGAGTTAGAGAAGGTTACAAAGATAAGGACAGAGAAAGCAAGGAGGTAGTTGAAGGCAAGAATATTATAGTTTAAGTTAGATCGGGAGACAATGTAGGTGAGCAAGGTAATGGGTAAGTGAAGTTTTTTCAGTTAGCACACAGCAGATTTTTAGATTATCTCAAATTTAGAGAGGATTAACGATAAGAGGGCAGTTTGGACTGTGTTGGATCTGTCAAGTCTAGAAGTAACAAAGACATGAATGAGGGTTTCAGCTGTGAAGCTAATCACAAAAGTAATTCAGCAATTAAGGTGTTAAGTTTATTTTCTGAATTAGGCAGTATGCGAATCTGAAACTTTGCCAGAAGGAAGCTAATAGTGTTGCAAATGGTTATGGAGGTATAGATGATTTTTCCCTGTTGGTTGTCTATTGAGAATCAGACATTTTGAAAATAGATTATTTTGATCCATCATTTTTTTCACCTTTGTTGACTCTAAATAAGTTTTTCTAGACTTACAGAGAACAGTAATTTATTGTTAAAAATGTAGTTTTGTGGATCAGCAGAGACAGACCAAAACAGTCATATATTAACAGCATGTATAGTTCAGGTCTGCTGGGCTCTCCTGTTAAATTACTATTAATGAACATTTGAGACAAAGGCATTTAATTTTACCAAGGAACTATACTGGAATTGTGAATATGATCATCTTGATATATTTGTTTGAATATCCAGTTTTTCCTTTGATGGATTTAAAGGCTGTGTTTAAATTTAAAGCAGAATTTTCATATCATAACTACTTTTAATTTAACATCTAGTCACCATGTCTTATAAAGTGGATACTTTGTTGAATATTTACTTCCATTAGTTTTTGTTACTATATTATAAACAGTGGGGTGGGTCTGGGTATGATGCTGTTTGGAGGGTCAATGTGGACACGATGGGCTGAATGGCTTGCTTCCTCACTGTAGGGATTCTATGATTCCATGAACAGGAAGTAGGAGTTGGAGCAAGAGTAGATCATTTGGCCCTTCAACTCTGCTCCAACATTGAATATGATCATGGCTAATAATCCAACTAAGTACCCCATTCCTGCTTTCTCCTCATACCCTTTGACCTCTTTAGCCCCAAGAACTATACTTGTTCCTCTCGAAAACATTCAATGTTTGAAACGAAAATGTTTCATAGAAAGCAGTTGAGATCAAAACATTGAATAGGAGCAAATTACTGCAGGTGCTGGAATCTGTACTAAAACCAACCAATCGGACAGTATCCGTGGAAAGAGAGCAAGCTGAAGTGAAGCTCAGATGAAGAGTCATCTATACTCGAAACGATAGCTTGCGCTCTCTCCATGGATGCTGCCTGGCCTGCTGTGATCTCCAGCATTTGTTGGTTTTAGTACAGATTCCAGCACCTTCGGTAATTTGCTCCTATTCAATGTTTTGATCTCAACTGCTTTCTATGGCAAAGAATTCTAGAGGCAAGTCACATTTTGGGTGAAGAATGTTTTCTTCATCTCAGTGCCAAATTGCTTGCTCCAGACCCTTAAACTGTGACCCTGGTTCTAAGTGAATTCACTGTCATTAATATCCTATCATCAATTATATTGTATTCATTATTACAATGTAATCCAGAACTGATTCTTATAATAAATGTTCATAAGTAATTAAAGGTTTGCAGTTTCACACTTAATTCTTCAAGAACCCACAATCAGATAACATTATCCTCGAACTCCTAAGCTAGGATTCTCTGCCCTGATATTAATTAACTTGGCAAATTGATTCTGTTATAGTTTATCTGTAGGTATATTCCATCCTGAGATAATTTTGCTAGTCTGAAAATTTCTGAGAGGGAAGACATTTCGTTATAGGACTAAGTCTATAACTAGTAACATTAATTAAGTTTCTTTAATGATCTGAAATCTTGCCTAGTTTAGGTTTAAATCTAACAATAAGTTCAGCTGGATGGGGGAGGGGTCCTAAAGACCACTAATTCTGCAACAGGTGAATGGAGGAGGTAGGAGTTGAAGCTGATAAAGTGTGGAGCTGGAAAAAGCACAGCAGATCAAGCAGCATCACAGGAGCAATAGTGCAACCTTTCAGGCCGGGACCATTAATCAGGATGGGGAGGGGGCGGGGGGCTGCAAAATAAACAGCGGGAGGGTGAAGCTGGGGAAAGGTAGGTGGGATGTCAATAGATGGATGCAGGAAGGAGGTGATTGTGATTGCCCAACTCCCACTGACCAATGTTATAGAATTGGAAGTCAGCAGACTGGTAATCACATGGAAGTGTGATTTGTAGCTTGTGCTAGGGTCAAATACAGTCTGATTTGATATTTTCTAAGTAGAGGAATTAAGCTGGTTGCTAAGATAATAACTTTGGTTTTCTCGATATTTTAGGATCAGAATCCCTACAGTATGAAAACTGGCAATTCAGCTCATCAAGTCCACACAATCCCTCCAAAGAGTACCACAACCAAACCCATACCCCACAACCCTATACCTGTAACCCTGCATTCCCTATGGCTTACCCATCTAGCCTAAACATCTCTGGACAACATAAGCAATTTAGCATGGCCAGTTGACCTAACCTGCACATCTTTGGACTGTTGGAGCGCCTGGAGGAAATCCATGCATATACAGGGAGAATGTTCAAACTCCACACAGACAGCTGCCCCAGGATGGAATCGAACCTGGGTCCCTGGCGCTGTGACGAAGTTGTGCTAACCGCTGAGCCACCATTTTGGAATATTGCGTGCAATTCTGGTCTCCTTCCTATTGGAAAGATGTTGTGAAACTTGGGTTCAGAAAAGGTTTACAAGGATGTTGCCAGGGTTTGAGCAATAGGGAGAGGTTGAAAGGGCTGGGCCTGTTTTCCCTGGAGATGGAGGCTGAAGGGTAACCTTATAGAGGTTTATACAAACATGAGGGCATGGATCGAATAATTGACAAAGTCTCTTCCCTGGGGTGGGGGAGTCCAGAACTAGAGGGCAAACATTTAGGGTGAGAGGGGAAAGACATAAAAGAGACCTAAGGGGCAACTTTTTCACGCAGAGGGTGGTATATGGAATGAGCTGCCAGAGGAAGTGGTGGAGGCTAGTACGATTGCAACATTTAAAAGGCATCTGGATGGGTTTATGAATGGGAAGGGTTTGGAGTGATATGGGCCAGGTGCTGGAAGGTGAGACTAGGTTGGATTGGAATATCTGGTCAGCATGGATGAGTTGGACCGAAGGGTCTGTTTCAGTGCTGTACATCTCTATGACTCTATGCCGCCCAACCACTGAATGTTGTGGAAGAACATTCTTCTCTTCCAATCGTGAATGTTGGGCAAGAGTCTGACAACTCTGAGATGATCAGGGACTAAGACACAGTAAAGAAGGGGATTAGTTAACTCAGTTGGCTGGCAAGCTGACAATGCTTTGTGGTGCTAACTGTGTGGGTTCAATTCCCTGCCACCTGAGGTTACCATGAAGGACCCCCTTCAAACTCTCCCCTAACTTGAGGCGTTGTCACCTCAGGTTAAACCCACCACCAGCTATCTCTCTCTAATGAGAAAGCAGCCCTATTGTCTGGTAAAAATATGGAAATTTTGCATTCCTTTCGTGAGGCAGAGATGGGTATTGTCAGGATACATGTGCAACTTTATGTTTTGGCTTTGAAAATGTTACTGAGAGGCAGTTTGAAGATGGCAAGCAGAAGCTAACATGATAGTTGAATGAAGTTTACTGAACCAATGTCTGAGTTCCTTTAAATAAACAGCCTAATACTCATTGTTGCTCATTATCAGCACATCTTCTAACTCATGTTACATTTTATTATGTACGAAGCAAGAAGACAATGTTAAAGTACAGCTCCTAATTGGCATTAATGTGTCGTATTTGCGCTAAGTAACTTTCAATATACAATCTACCTCAAAAGGGACATTTTTCATAGGTGGTTTGTAAGGCTGCGTCTCCCATGGTAATAGGGAACATTAATACAAATAATTTATGCTAACCCATAGTTTTAGCTCAGATTCATTTGCTTATCAAACCTTGTAGTAAGTAGAGGCCACAAAACGTATGTATGTACAGACAAATCTCCTGCTAATTTCTTTTTAAACAAGGGTTTTCATTAATGTCTTAGTTACAGTACTGGTTGTAAATTGTGACTGTAAAACCCCAGTTTAAACTGATTTAGTAAGCAGCTTTATTGTTATAATGGTAGGTAGATGGAGTTAAGATGCAGATTAGTAATGATCTAGTTGAATGATGGAATAAATAGGAGATGCTGAAAGGCCAGTTTCAGTTCCTATAAATGCGTATTGAGAATGAAGCTGTTCCTGAATAAAACATTCCTCTTAAGTGATCACGCTGATGCAAGGTTGTCCAGTAGCTGATCCATATTTCTGTACTTGTGTTTTTCAGCCAGGTAGAATTCGGAACCAAGTTCACAATAGTTCATATTTTCTCCACATAATTTCCTGGAAAAAGACCTTCTTTTCCATGTAAACGACCCTTCCACCATCCTGATGGATCTGGAAAATTCAAGGTATTCATCAGATTTGCATACATGTCCATATTCAAACTCATGCGTGTTTTCAAAAGAAAATGTAAATGAAACCAGGCCACCAATTTGCCAAAGGAGATTACTTGCTCAATCTGCAAGTCAAAAATTAAGCATCAAATAAAGCACTCTTGTCTTATTTTGATTGGTGGAGATCATTTTAATTTCAATTCCAATGTAGAGAGGCTGAATTTGAACAGGATCCTGTCATTGATGTGAATGTTGCAGAGCAGGCTGCAGAAACTGAACACCAAGCATCGTGGATTATGTGAGCATCTGTGAGCAATTTGGACTGGCCTCAGGAACCAAGGAAAATCAAGGGAAGAGTGAGGCCATATTCTTTGGGAACTGGGCTGACAGATCCTTTATCCCCTTCACCGTCAGGACAGATTACCTGAAAGTGCTGGGAATGTGATTCAGAGAGGCTGGGGAATTTGCAAAAATGTGGGAGGAATGTGTCGTCAAGGTCAGGTAGATATTGCGCTTCCTCTCCATTGCAGGTTAAAAACCTAGTTATCAGATGTAAGATACTCTCTCTTGTTGTTGTACAGAGGAAACTCGACTATCCGAGTACCAATTCTCCAAAAATGGGATTATCTGAAGGAGTCCTCGAGGTCCCGATAGAAACATTACATCAAAGACATGTTTCTAGCAGTGATAGCATCTTTTGTTTACAGTGATTAAACAGGCACTGTCTCCAAATGACTGACCTCCCGCCCTCTCTCTCCCCACACTTTCCCTGGAGTTTTACAGAGGGGTGTACCCTAACTTCCCCTTCCCCAGATAATCTCTCCAACATTGTTCTGTACAGGGCAAACATGGAACCTGTCAAAAATTTGCAGTAAAAAGTTGTGTTATGTGGCTATGGCTGTGTCTGTGTGTTTGTGTGTGTGCGTGCCTGTGCGCTATTTGGAGTCGTCTTGTTGGTTTGCAGTCCAGATGCCCCCGAGAGGAATCGGGAGAACGGGGGGGGACTCACGCGCTTTGTGCTGGGGGGGGGGTCGGGGTTGGGGGTGGGGGGGTGGTGTTGGACCAGATTGGGAGGGCAGTGTTGGATGGGAGGACAAGAGTGGGGTCGGTGTTGGGGGCGGGGTCTCGCACGCTGTGTGCTGCTGCAGTCTCCCGAACGAGGAGCAGACTTTAAAGCTCTGAACCCCAGAGAAAAGGCATTTAATCGATTTTTCCGAATAATCGATTTTCCGAGCGAAATAGTGCCTGCTCATCACGTTTGGATAATCAAGTTTCCACTGTACATGGCACAGTCTGGCCCATTCTCTGGACTTGCACCGTTGCAGTCACCAGAGACAACTTCTACTTCATCTAGAGGTCTAAGAAGGACTGTGTCCACAGGGACACAATGTACAAAGTTTCTGGATAAGGGGGTGAAGAATATACCCAATACTGCCCTCACCCTGATGGCCACCTTTGTGTGCAGCTGCATCAAGCTGTGCGCAGATCCTCAGTACACAAACACCAAGTGTCACTGCATACTGAGGTTCTACCTGTCCCCGGTGTTGCAAAGGATGGTCATGGCCTTCTTGCTGGGAATGCTCCAAGTAGTTGGACTGTTTCGTATCACCTGTCCTTTGTGGAGGAATTTGCAAAGAAATACACTACAAGTCCATGAAGCAGTGGTCAGCCTGTGTCTTGAGACACTGTGGGAAAAGGACAGGGTGGATCCTGTTATGTGGTTCCCTCAGCAGACCCGTCAAAGTCATTACCAGAACTTTCCAAGATGTCATTTGGCTGGTGGTGAGAGGGGCATTACTTGTCAGATCCTTCACATGCGCCTAGACACTGCGCCACTGCACATTGCCCTTGGAGCAGCTGCAGGGGGTAGAGACTGTCACACAGCTCCTGCTGGAGTGTGCCTTTGCAAAGGAAGTTTGGAGAGAGATGCAGCGGTTTTTGTCGATATTTGTCCTGAGCAGTGCCGTGATGCAGGGCTTTGTGCTCCACGGCCTGTTCCCCGGGACACGCACTGAGACTAACATTAACTGCACCTGGAGGACCATCGACTCAATGAAATATGCTCTTTGGTCTGCCTGAAACTTATGGGCCTTCCAGAACAAGGAGCTGAAAAATGTGTTGCTGGGAAAGCGCAGCAGATCAGGCAGCATCCAAGGAGCAGGAGAATCAATGTTTTGGGCAAAAGCCCTTCTTCAGGAATGAGGAAGGTGTGCCAAGCAGGGTAAGATAAAAGGTAGGGAGGAGGGACTTGGGGGAGGGGGGTTGAGAATGCAATAGGTGGAAGGAGGTTAAGGTGAGGGTGATAGGCTGGAGAGGGTTGGGGGTGGAGAGGTCGGGAAGAAGATTGCAGGTCAAGAAGGCGGTGCTGAGTCCGAGGGTTGGGACTGAGATAAGGTGGGGGGAGGGGAAATGAGAAAGCTGGAGAAATCTGTATTCATCCCTTGTGGTTGGAGGGTTCCTAGGCGGAAGATGAGGCGCTCTTCCTCCAGGTGTCGTGTTGCCATTGTCTGGCGATGGAGGAGGCCAAGGACCTGCATGTCCATGGCTGAGTGGGAGGGGGAGTTAAAGTGCTCAGCCACGGGGCGGTTGGGTTGGTTTGTGCAGGTGTCCCAGAGGTGTTCTCCAAAATGTTCCGCAAGTAGGCGGCCTGTCTCCCCAATGTAGAGGAGGCCATATTGGGTGCAGCATATGCAGTAAGTGATGTGTGTGGAGGTGCAGGTGAATTTCTGATGGATATTGAAGGATCCCTTGGGGCCTTGGAGGGAAGTGAGGGGGGAGGCGTGGGCGCAAGTTTTGCATTTCTTGCGGTTGCAGGGAAAGGTGTCGGGAGTGGAGGTTGTGTCGGTGGGGGTGTGGACCTGACGAGGGAGTCGCGGGGAGAGTGGTCTTTCCGGAATGCTGATAGGGGAGGGGAGGGAAATATATCCTTGGTGGTGGGGTCTGTTTGGAGGTGGCAGAAATGACGAAGGATGATACAATGTATCTGGAGGTTGGTGGGGTGGTAGGTGTGGACCAGTGTGGTTCTGTCCTGGTGGCGATTGGAGGGGCGGGGTTCAAGGGCGGAGGAGTGGGAAGTGGAGGAGATGCAGTGGAGAGCATCGTCAACCATGTCTGAGGAGAAATTGCGGTCTTTGAAGAAGGAGGCCATCTGGGTTGTTCGGTATTGGAATTGGTCCTCCTGGGAGCAGATGCGGTGGAGGCAAAGGAATTGGGAATATGGGATGGCGTTTTTACAGGGGGCCGGGTGGGAAGAGGTGTAATCTAGGTAGCTGTGGGAGTTGGTCGGTTTATAGTAAATGTCTGTGTTGAGTTGGTCGCCTGAGATAGAAATGGAGAGGCCTAGGAAGGGGAGGGAGGAGTCTGAGACGGTCCAGGTAAATTTGAGGTTGGGGTGGAAGGTGTTAGTAAAGTGGATGAACTGTTCAACCTCCTCGTGGGAGCACGAGGTAGCACCGATACAGTCATCAATGTAGTGGAGGAAAAGGTGTGGGGTGGTGTCAGTGTAGCTGTGAAAGATGGAATGTTCCACATATCCGACGAAGAGGCTGGCATAGCTGGGGCCCCTGCGGGTGCCCATGGCTACATCTTTGGTTTGGAGGAAGTGGGAGGATTGGAAAGTGAAGTTGTTCAGAGTGAGGACCAGTTCAGTCAGTTGAAGGATGGTGTCAGTGGAAGGGTACTGGTAGGGTCGGCGGGAAAGGAAGAAGCAGAGGGCTTTGAGGCCTTCATGATGGGGGATGGAGGTGTATAGGGACTCGATGTCCATGGTGAAGATAAGGCATTGGGGGCCGGGGAAGTGAAAATCATGGAGGATGTGGAGGGTGTGGGTGGTGTCCCGAACGTAGGTGGGGAGTCCTTGGACTAAGGGGGGTGGCGATTGGAGAGGCGGGGTTCAAGGGCGGAGGAGCGGGAGGTGGCGATTGGAGGGGCAGGGTTCAAGGGCGGAGAAGCGGGAGGTGGAGATTGGAGGGGCGGGGTTCAAGGGCAGAGGAGCAGGAGGTGGCAATTGGAGGGGCAGGGTTCAAGGGCGGAGGAGCGGGAGGTGGAGATTGGAGGGGCGGGGTTCAAGGGCGGAGGAGCATCATTTCCGCCACCTCCAAACAGACCCCACCACCAAGGATATATTTCCCTCCCCTCCCCTCCCCTATCAGTGTTTCGGAAAGACCTCCACGACTCCCTCGTCAGGTCCACAACCCCCCCACCAATCCAACCTTCACTCCTGGCACCTTCCCCTGCAACCGCAAGAAATGCAAAACTTGCGCCCGCACCTCCCCCCTCACTTCCCTCCAAGGCCCCAAGGGATACTTCCATATCCATCACAAATTCACCTGCGCCTCCACACACCTCATTGTGTGATAATGCAAAGTTTTTCACTATGGCAGGAAGAATAACAAAGCAGAGTATTACTTAAGTAGAGAGCCATTGCAGAATTCCAAGGTGCAGAAAGATCAAGTGTTCTAATGCATGAATTACAAAAGGTTAGTATTCAGGAACAGCAAGTGATTGAAAGAGCTATTAGGATGCTATACTATAAGAGAAGTTGCAAATAAAAGGTAAGGGTATATAATTATAAAATGCATTGGTGAGACCACATCTTGGGTACTATGTGCAGTTTAGTTCTCCTAATTTAGAGAAGGATATAAATGCATTAAAGGTGGTTCAAAGATGGTTTATTAGTTTGATACCGGAAATGAGCGATTGTTTTCACTAGAGTTCAGAGGACTAAGGGGTGATTTGATTGAAATTTATAAAACCCTGAATGGTTTTGAGAAGATGGATATGGAAAGGATGTTTGCAGTTGTGGAGGGTAGAGAATTATGGGACAATCTTTTAAAATGAGTGACTGCCCTTTTATAAGAGAGATGAGGTGATTTTGGAACTCTCTATCTCAGATTGTGGAGAACTGAGATCTGCGAATATATTTAAGACAGAGGTGGATAGATTCCTCTTAGGTAAGGGAATGAAAAATTAATGTGACAGCTGGAAATGTGGAACTCAGAATGCAAACAGAACCACTATGATTGTATTGAATGGTAGACCGACTTGAAGGGCCAAATGGCCTACTGGTGCTCCATTTCATATGTTTAAAATTGTAAGGGTATCAGGGAATTTGCAGGATAGGCCAATAACTTAATTCAACATAACTCCTTGGTGGGTGATTACTGGGGTTGGGCCGAAGAACATATTCATACTGTTCAACTTTGTTTTCTTCAAGGTCACAGATGGCAGAGAGAGAAATAAGCCACGTCATTTCAAACATTGGCAATGTTATGTGACTGACTCGGTTGTGTATTCACTTGACAACTCATTTTGAATGAAATGGTAAGTCATTTAAATCAGGAAAACCCCATTTACTGTCTCCAGCAATATTTCCATAAATTGAACTGTTGAAATCAGAGAGAAATAGTTTGAAATTTCCAAGACCTAGCCAGAGCTCTTATTAGAATAAGCAAATATAGGGATCAATTCATATATAGTACTTCAATTGTAAATAATCAGCATTTAACATTTAGAAAAGAAAGATGCAACAGTGCTTTGAATCTAAAATTTATTCTTTGTTTCCTGGCTGTGATCAGCAAATTACATTTTTTTAACAGCTGCATATTCTTACCTTCAAGAAGAATTTCAATGACGTCATTGACATTGAAACTGATTTCATCTACATCCTGACCTGTGTACTGATAAAGTGCCCGACATCTTGGACGGTGTGTTTGTGGTTTTGGGCGGCCCACACCAGGCGGAGGTCTTTGAGTTACACTTCTTCTTCTTTGCATTCTACAAAAACCATTAACAACAAGAGATTCAATGCACCCTGAAGTATAGTTTCTTCAAATATTATTTGCATTCAGGATATGAGTGATTTTGGTAAGCAGCTTGCCACCATCTTGCCCAGTGATGCTGGCCTGGCCAACAAAGCTTATATCTCATGAATGAATCATCGAATCCCTACAGTTTTGGAAACTTGGCCCAACAAGACCATACTGATCCTCTGAAGAGCATCTCACTCAGACCCACCCCCCCCCCCACTCCTATTACTCGACACTTCCCCTGACCAATGCAGCTAACCTACACATCACTGATCATTATGGGCCAACTAACATGGCCAATCCACGTGATCTGCACACTTTTGGACTGTGGGAGGAAACTGGGGCACCCAGAGGAAACCAATGCAGACATGGGGAGAATGTGTGCACTCCACACAGATAGTTATCTGAGGCTGGAATCAAACCTGGATCCCTGGTGCTGTGAGGCAGCAGTGCTAACCACTGAGCCACCATGCCACCCAAGTGAATTAGAAAAGAAATTCAGCCACTGCTAAGTGTCTCAAGTGCCAGCTTTGTAGACTCGGACTGGCCCAGATAGGAATGTTAGGAATCCTGAAAGATAATGGAACCTGTTGAGTTTTCACAAACAATTCAGCTGTACTTCTTGCCACCAGCCCACAAATGGCCACATTTTGTTGAATGAGCTGAAAATGTGTTGCTGGAAAAGCACAGCAGGTCAGGCAGCATCCAAGGAGCAGGAGAATCGACGTTTCGGGCAGGAGCCCTTCCCCCTGAAGAAGGGCTCATGCCCGAAACGTCGATTCTCCTGCTCCTTGGATGCTGCCTGACCTGCTGCGCTTTTCCAGCAACACATTTTCAGCTCTGATCTCCAGCATCTGTAGTCCTCACTTTCTCCTCGAACATTTTGTTGAAGCTACATTTTTAGAACTTAGCACATTGGGACTTGAATTCACAGCTGCTGCTTTGCTGGTCTATCAACGTTACCATTATGATACAGTACATACGGGTATGATGGCTTAGATTGAGCCAATTTAGTAAGGTCCCTGATTTGAGCCTCACCCATTTGTGCAGATCATTGTTCTTTTGGGTCAATGGAACACTGTTGCTATCCTATTCTGTAAACCTGGTTTCTGCCATTGATCAGATCACTGAGGGGAACAAGTAAGATGTCCCTTGTGGTAGTCTGTAAGGAAAGCATCGGGTCTTTGCCCTGAGCACTGCTACTTCGAAACCTTAGAACTCACATACCCTCATTTACTTTGGATTACCACCCAAATTTCCATAATTCCCACTATTTCATAGGCACTTTGGTCAGGTGGCCAGCCAGTTGAATATTAATGATACCTGGAAAAGCTGGAGCTCTTGCTCCCAAATGGAGTGGCTGGTGTCTAGGCTGCTTTCTCACAGGGACTCAAAATCACCAACACCGTCTCAGACTTTCTGGTTGCAAGCGGTGTTGACTTGATTTTAATAAATATTTTTCAATGTTTGCAGTGGTGTACTTTTTAAATGCAGGCTCAGACCTGGAGTGTGTGGGTTATCTTATTGGCTCATATCTTCTGGAGTTTCAAAGAGTAGGAGGTGCCTTGATTGAAACATACAAGCTGCTGAAGATTCTGCACACAGTAGATGTGGAGAGAATGTTCCCTGTTATGGGAGAATCTAGAATTACAGGTAATTGTTTAAAAACCAGGAGGCATCTAAAACAGAGATTCTTGGTTTTCTCAGAGGGATGTGAGTCTTTGTAACTCTCTCCCTAAAAAGGCAGTGGAAGCATAGTCCTTAAATATTTTTTAAGGTAGAGGTGGATAGATTCTTGTTAAAGCCAGGGGTTGAAAGGTTACCAAGGGTAGACAGGAATTAGATTTGAGATTAAAGTCAGATGAGGCACGATGTTGTTGAATGGCAGGTTAGGCTTGAGGGGCTGAATGGCCCAATTCTGATTCATCCCTACGTTTGTGTGCATTGGTGTTCTTCTTTTTATAGTTTAATAAAGTCAACATAACTTAAATCCAAAATCTTTCTCTTGAGAAAAAAGTGACTATAAATCCCACTGATGGTGAAGTTCAGAGTGGTATGGTGGCTCAGCGGTTAGCATTGTTGCCTTACAGCCTCAGCCTCAACCTCAGCCTCGGGTGACTGTCTGTGTAGAATTTGCACGTCTGCATGGGTTTCCCTCGGGAGCCCCATTTTCTTCCCACTGTCCAAAGGTGTGCAGATTAGGTGGATTAGCCATGCTAAATTGTCCAGGGATGTGCAGGCAAGATTGATTAGCCACGGGGGATGTATGCTATGGGGTTAGGTGAGGGTGGAATACTCTTCTGAGGGTGAGTGTGGACTCTGGGCTGAACAGCTGCTTTCAACTTGTAATAATTCGATGTGATACAGGTCTTCAAATGAACAACTTGTTGCACAGAAAAGCATCACCACAAACAACAATTTGCATTTATATATTATCTCAAATGTAATAAAACGTCCTATGCTATTGCATAGTGGCTTATACAACAAGATATGACTCTAACAGCATCACATAATTCAAGCACTAGGTTGGTTTTAATTAGGTGCTGAAATCCTTTGGTGGGATTTGAATCAGGGATATACATAATGTTAACAGTGTTGGACCACTTATATTTGGCCCTGTTTCCTTCTACGTGGCGTATTTTGTGACCTACCCTGCAACTCCCTGATCAGGAACTTTCATGAATTCCATATTAGCATCCATGTTCGTTGTTCTTCTTGCTTTAGTGGTTGCACCTTGTTTTGGCAGTGAAGGCATTTCAGAACTGATGGTGGATATTCTTGGTCCTTTCACGGGTCTGGAATAGGTTTGATCCTGTTTCATCTGATTATTTTGCGGGAATCTTGGTGCACCATTCCGACATTGCCCTTAAATAAGGAAAATAGCAATTGTTAGAAAGACCTCATGCTTTGAAATTCTGTTTGGGATGAGCATTAAACTTTCTGTGTGCAGTCCTGCAGTGGTCAATTGTGAGACAAGTGAAATGTAACAAATTTGGAGCAGTACAACGAATAGTGAGATATAACATACAACAGCACATCAAATACATACATCACCGATACACACATTACTTTGCTGCAGTGCCCTACTACTTACATCAGTAAGTTTCAGCAGTGTTCATATTGTTCCTATTGTTATTATAAATTATTGTAGGGTCTCAGACAACTAAACGATTATAGATTGTATTAGAAAGCAAATTCTGGATTAGTGGTGCTGGAAGAGCACAGCAGTTCAGGCAGCATCCAAGGAGCAGCGTTTAACATAGTCACATGAAATACTTTAATCTGTTTTAACGCTGGCATTATTCTATTTATGTGAAATGTGTTTTTTTTCTCTGCTACAGCATGAGTTATTGCTTAGCCTCTTTAATCCTTAAAAAGAAAAGGAAACAACGAGATCTTCAGCCACAGTCTTTTTTAACGACCACAGTGATCTAGATGAGGAAGGCTAATTTTACCGTTCCTTGCTGTTTAAGAATGTCCAGATCCCAGATAGTAAAGATGAGGAAAAAGCTTGGAAGGAGCCCTGTTTCAATTGCAGGAAGATATGCAGTGTTCAATTTGCATCAACATTTCTACAGATAATTAATTTAACATGTTGGCAGTTAACCGTTCCTTCATACATTGTTCATGGCAATGCCTCTACCAATTAGCGTCCATTTGCTAACCAATCTGCAGTATAATTGTTGTTCCCTCCAAAATTTGGCATTCTAGCAGTTCTGTTCTGATGCGTAGATATTTTGGTAACAGGCTTTCTTTCATCAGTTTATCATTTTATTATAGACAGAGGAAATATTTGGAAGCTGCTATATATTTGTCAACGTGACAAAGGCAAAGAGGTTGTTTGTACTTTTCTTGCTTTGTTTATTTACATAAGTTGATTCTTTTGCACCATTTCTTACCTGGTGGTGGTCGTGGGGCTGCTCTGTTGGGAGGACTTTGGGTAAACCCTCTGCTCTGTACAACAACACCTTTCCTTGTTGGCTCTATTGCAAAGAAGGGAAAAGAAAACATTAGTGTCTCACAACACAGAGGGTGTGGCCAGCTACTATGCAATGTCAGCCGTTTAGTAATTCAGTGTAAATGCAGTTCCAAAACAATGCAAAAATCTCATTCTCAGTGCATGTCAGCAAGCATTGCTGGCAATATGCAATTATTTCAGAGAACGTTTATATTTCTAACAACTTGGAAGAGTGTGTGGGAGTAACAAAGGGCTGGGAAATTGAGTAGTTCTAGAGAATAGTGGAATGGGTAGCAAAAGGATAGGTGGGGGAGAAAATAGATAGTTTTGAGTTTACACATGCAGTAGTTAACCTTAATGTCTGAGACATATAAACAATAGATATATTTGGCTTAGAATATGTTCAGAGTAGCGTAATAATGAAATGCAGACTATAACCGTTTGATGGGAGGAATTCATGGTGAATATTCCTGTCACCGTCCCCCACCCCCAACCCTGGACTAGATCTAAGCAGGATCTGTGGACCCAAATAGATCTGCATGTTAAATGCAGTGAACAACTAACATATATAATTGAATTAAATTAGAAAGTGTTGATTATGCGATATACAGCATGCAACAAGAGCAATAGCACTTGCATTTACATTGAAACAAAATAAAAAACTGCAGATGCTGTAAATCTAAAACAAAAACATAAATTACTGGAGAAACTCAGCAGGTCTGGCATCATCTGTGAAAAGAAAGCAGAGTTAGCATTTTGAGTCCAGTGACACTTCTTCAGAACTGCAAACAGGCATATTTCTAAACAAAATTTAACACACAGATAGTAGGGCAGGCAGGTAGTTAAAGCTTCTGGATTAATGGTGCTGGAAGAGCACAGCAGTTCAGGCAGCATCCAAGGAGCTTCGAAATCGACGTTTCGGGCAAAAGCCCTTCATCAGGAATAAAGGCAGAGAGCCTGAAGTGTGGAGAGATAAGCTAGAGGAGGGTGGGGGTGGGGAGAAAGTAGCATAGAGTACAATGGGTGAGTGAGGGAGGGGATGAAGATGATAGGTCAGGGAGGAGAGGGTGGAGTGGATAGGTGGAAAAGGAGATAGGCAGGTAGGACAAGTCCGGACAAGTCATGGGGACAGTGCTGAGCTGGAAGTTTGGAACTAGGGTGAGATAGGGGAAGGGGAAATGAGGAAACTGTTGAAGTCAACATTGATGCCCTGGGGTTGAAGTGTTCCAAGGCGGAAGATGAGGCGTTCTTCCTCCAGGCGTCTGGTTGTGAGGGAGCGGCGGTGAAGGAGGCCCAGGACCTCCATGTCCTTGGCAGAGTGGGAGGGGGAGTTGAAATGTTGGGCCACGGGGCGGTGTGGTTGATTGGTGCGGGTGTCCCGGAGATGTTCCCTAAAGCACTCTGCTAGGAGGCACCCAGTCTCCCCAATGTAGAGGAGACCACATCGGGAGCAATGGATACAATAAATGATATTAGTGGATGTGCAGGTAAAACTTTGATGGATGTGGAAGGCTCCTTTAGGGCCTTGGATAGAGGTGAGGGAGGAGGTGTGGGCACAGGTTTTACAGTTCCTGCGGTGGCAGGGGAAGGTGCCAGGATGGGACGGTGAGTTGTAGGGGGGCGTGGACCTGACCAGGTAGTCACGGAGGGAACGGTCTTTGCGGAAGGCGGAAAGGGGTGGGGAGGGAAATATATCCCTGGTGGTGGGGTCTTTTTGGAGGTGGCGGAAATGTCGGTGGATTATTTGGTTTATGTGAAGGTTGGTAGGGTGGAAGGTGAGCACCAGGGGCGTTCTGTCCTTGTTACGGTTGGAGGGGTGGGGTCTGAGGGCGGAGGTGCGGGATGTGGACGAGATGTGTTGGAGGACATCTTTAACCACGTGGAAAGGGAAATTGCAGTCTCTAAAGAAGGAGGCTATCTGGTGTGTTCTGTGGTGGAACTGGTCCTCCTGGGAGCAGATATGGCAGAGGCAGAGGAATTGGGAATACGGGATGGCATTTTTGCAAGAGGTAGGGTGGGAAGAGGTGTAATCCAGGTAGCTGTGGGAGTCGGTGGGTATGTAAAAAATATCAGTGTCAAGTCGGTCGTCACTAATGGAGATGGAGAGGTCCAGGAAGGGGAGGGAGGTGTCAGAGATGGTCCAGGTAAATTTAAGGTCAGGATGGAAGGTGTAGGTGAAGTTGATGAATTGCTCAACCTCCTCGCAGGAGCACGCGGTGGCACCAATGTAGTCACCAAATGAGGTAGGTTTTAAGGAATTTCATAAAGAAAGAGGAAGATAGACAGTGGAATAAACTTAGCAAGCAAATTATAGAGCTTAGGTTCTTGGGAGATAAAAGCAAGGCCATACATGATTAAGCAATGAAAATTGGAAAGTCTCAAAATGTTTTAAGGCTGGAAGTGATTCCAGAAATAGAAGCAAATGGGCCCATGAAGGAATTTGAAAACAAAGTTGAGAATTTTAATGTTGCAGCTGAGCGGGACTGGAAGTCAATGTTGGACATTGAACAGTGGGGTGATACTGATCAGGCCTTGGTGTGAGTTAGGGTATGAAGGTGGAAGATGGGAAATCGATCAGGAGGACATTAAATTAGCTGAGTCGAGAGGTAACTAAGTATTGGAGGTGGGTTTCAACTGCAGATGAACTGAGACAGGGGAAGAGGCAGGTCATGTTATGAAGATGAAAGTAGATTGGGTTTGTGATGGAGTCAGAAACTCATCATTGATCAAAGATTACACCAAAGCTGTGAATGACCTGGTTCAATCCGGCCAAGGCCAGGGAGATAGAGTGAGTTCCAAGTGAATAGGTCTTCATAGAATCCTTACACTGTGGAAACAGGCCCTTCAGCCCAACAAGTCCATGCCAATCCTCCGAAGAGCAACTCACCCCGACCCATTCCCCTACCCTATATTTACCCCTGAATAATACACCTAACCTACACATCCCTGAACACAATTGGCAATTTTGCATGGCCAATTCACCTAACCTGCACATCTTTGTTATTGTGGGAGTTAAAACTGTAGCACCCGGAGGAAACCCATGCAGACATGGGGAGAAGGTGCAAACTCCACACTGACAATTGCCTGATGCTGGAATCAAACCTGGGTCCCTGGCACTGTGAGCCACTGTGCCGCTCGCATGATGTGAATGATGATCAGATGCAATGGGACAGTTTGAAGCCAGTGTAGGTGGGTTAATTTTGAATAAGTTAAATCTTATCCAAGTTATCTTCTTGCTACTCAGTTTGGGAGACGTTTCTGCTCGTGCAGTACTGGATGTGTGACAAGTGGTGCAAGAAATCAGTGATAACAGTGTGGATACTGACACTATATTTTTGGAAGATGCCACTAAGGGCCAGCTATACATGAAAAAAATTGATATTTTATGTTCTATGAAGAGTGATTATTCATGATATAAACATGAATATTATAACATATTTGGTGTTCTCTGATCAGTTGGTGTGTTGCGCCTCCATCTCTTTAGGACATTGAATTTGAAAGGATTGATAGAAGCAATTTATTAGTTGCTGAATGCAGCATCTTCCACAGTCACAAGAACAGCTCTCTTTCTCTCCTTTTGGAAATTGTAGCACACACAACAAACAGCTACTTAATGCTACTTCATAAGTTATCATGCAGAAGCACTTACTTGAATTCTTGGGTAATCCATCTCCAATGCTAATGTTAAGTGTCTTTCCTGCAGGTTTAATCACTACCATCTCCCCCTGGCCTCGGCTGAATATCAGATTTCGAGTGCCACCACCTCCCCATCCTTCCTTCTTGATTTTGAATTGTATGCTATTAAGCGCAAACGAAAAAATGAAACTCCATAATTAAAAACAACAGGTCCCTCGAATCATTCCTTAAAAGTAGCAATATTTAGAATGTTGAGTTTTGCATCATTCATTAAATATACAGTTTACTACCTAAGGTAAACACACAACACTTAAATCTGATGTTTATGGAGGTATATCTGAAGATGGGAATGGGCAGAAATTTGAATGCCTTCATAAACAAAGGCAGTAAAAACAAAAGGAAGTTATGACAAACCTTCATAATACACTAGTTCAGCTTCAACTGAAGTATTGTCTCCAATTCTGGACATCACACTTAGCGAAGAAAGAAATCGAGATGAAACATGATAGTCGTATTCAAAATTGTGAGGACAGTAGATGAACTAGACAGGGACAAGGTGTTACCATTGGCACAAGGGTCAAGAATCGGAGTGTACTGATTTAATGGTGAATGTAAAAAGAATCAAAGGTATTACAAAGAAAATCTCTGGAACAAGGTTCGGAATTCACTAGGTGAGAGTGTCATGGAGCACACACAATTGGGGCTTTCAGACAGAAACTGGGTAAGGACCTGAAGGGAAGAAATGTGCATGGCTATAGGGAAAGGGTAGGAAATAGAACTAGTTGATTTGATGTTGCAGAGAAGTTCAGGTTAGGCCATGCTAAATTGCCCCATAATGTCCAGGGGTATGGACATTAAGGGGATTAGTCGTGGTAATGAATGGCTACGGAGATAGGTGGAATGCTCTTTGGAGGATCAGTGCAGGCTTGATGGATTGAGTGGCCTCTTTTCGCACTGTAGGAATTCTATGAGAACCACCATGACTACAATTGGCCAAGTGGCTTCCTCCCCCTTTATAACCACTTTATATGAATCCCATTCCATATGAATCAACCATCTGTGAACAGTTCCAATTATCTTTTATTCCTTCTATAAACAGAGCTGATCACATCACATGAATGCACATTTCAGTCAATGAGCAGCTTGGAAACTCAAAACCCAGAAACCAAATAGCTTCAAACTGTTTGGATTGCAGATTTCGACCTGCTGAATTGATGTGAAAGTTTCATCCATGGTTTGTCCACCCTGACTTGAAAACCACCTTTAGGTTAACACCATGACCAATAATTCTGCAGGTTAGTTTAGACTTTATACTCCATTTAGCTCAGTCGTAGAATAAATTAGACTGACTTCTAGTCTATATCCAGTGATAACGTAATATTACATTTATTGTTTTAAATTATCTTTTCAAAAAAAAAGTTCATTGCTGATAGGAATATCAAACTCACTGGTTACTATAATAATACTCTGATAGCACATTTGATTGTAGTCTTATGGCGTTATGACTGCAGTTATTTGTTTCCTATATTTGCATTTGCCTAATATTTACTGTTTATAAGGAGGTAGAGGCTTCTGTGGGATATGAAGAGCATCATATTGATTGGCTGAATGGTCTTTTTCTCTGCTGTAATTTTATGTCCATTTATAAAATTGTGGAGGATAGGCAGTGAATACTGAGGCAATAAAATTTTAGAAATAATTGTATGGGGATATTCATTATCAAAGCAGATAACATCATAACCTATTATAACAGTCATTTATATTATTATCACAAGGCTAAAGAAGTGTAAAGAAAGAATTTTCTTACGAGTCAGAAAATTTGAGCTGTAACTTTTGATGTTTTAACTCTTCAGTTCGTTTGCACAGAAGACTAACAAATTCAGTCTTAAATATGGACTCCAGAAGACTATCATATTCTGGTTCATGCAGGACTACAAAATCATCTTGCCTGGTGCTGAAATAAAACCACAAGATGAACATTATCTCAATTGCAATCTCCCCAAAGTGCACTTGTCACTGCCTTCTATATGTACATGTGATAACAGATTTGAAACCATGAATCCAAAATTGGCAGTCGACAAATAATGGGAATTCAAATGAAATGGATGAGTTAAGAGTTTGATTATTTCTAAGCTGTACAGATTCTGAAATCTGCAAGAAATAAAACAAAGAATTCTTGATGCTGGAGATCTGAAAAACAAAACAGGAATTACTGGTGAAACTCAGCAGGTCTGGGAGCAGAAGTGGGAAGAAAGTAGATTAAGGTTTCAAATCTGATGAAGAGTGACTGAACTTGAAATGTTAACTTTGATTTTTTCCCACAGGTTTTGCCAGACCTGCTGGAGCTTTGCCAACAATTTCTGTTCATGTTTCTAAAGTTGAAGTTTGATTTGGTCATCCAAGATCGGTATGAATCCAAAACCAAAGTATAAAGATGTTTTCAGATTTGATTACAACAGAAAGATTAATTAGCCTGATGAAGAAGTTAAGGTTGTACAGTCTGTGCATTGATGGGAGATAGATTGGCTCACTGTCTAGAATTGGGCCTATTGTCATGGGCCTGAGAGAGGGGCTCTGTGCTCCTGCACAGGAAATAGGTGTCACAATTTCAGGATTTTGACCCAGCAACAGTGAAGGAAAGGTGATATAGTTGTGTAGCTTGGTATGGTATTTGTAGATGGTGGCATTATTATGTATCTGCTGCAATTACTATTCTCAGTTGGAGTGATTGTGGGTTTGAAATGTACTGTTGAAGTGCCATTGTAAATTGTTGTAGTGCCCCTTGTAGGTGGTACAGGCTGCTGCCACTGTGCATCAGTGTAGAAGATGTGAATATTCAAGTGGTCTGCTTTGTCCTGATTGATGTCATACTTGAGTATTGTTGGTGCTGTTCCCCCCCCCCCCACAACTCCCAGTCCAGGAAAGTTCATCACATGCCTGATTTTTGCCATGTAGATGGTAGACAGGCTTTGAGAAGTCAGGCGGAGAGTTGCTGGCTTCAGTATTCCTTGCCACTTATTTGATCTTTAAACCACAGTATTTATATGGCTAATCCAATTCAGGTTCTGGTTAATGGTAGTGTCAAGATATTGATAGTCTCATGTAATTCTTAAGTTATGACCTGTCCTGGAGACAATACATCTTGGAATATACAGGGTATATGCTTTCTGGGTTTTTAAAAATATTCATTCACAGGATAAGGGCATCACTGGCTAGGCCAGCATTGATTGCACATCTCTAATTGCCCAGAGGGCAGTAAAGAGTCAACCACATTGTTATGAGTCTGGAGTCACATGTTGGCCAGACCTGATAAGGATGGCACTTTCCTTCCCTAAAGGACACCAGTGATCCAGATGGGTGCTTCCGATAATCAGCAATGGATTCAGGATCATCATTAGACTCTCAATTCCAGATTTTTACTGAATTCAAATTCTACCATCTGCCATGCTGGGATTCGAATCCTCATCCCCCAAACAATTACCTGGGTCTCTGGATTAACAGTCTAGTGATAATAGACTAGGCTGTTGCCTCCCCACATGTTTTAGAGATTATCTAAGATAGGAAAGCAAATATGTAGCCACATGAACAAGTGTACAGTACCTCATAGAAACAGCAGTAATGTTCTGAATTTCAATTTTTCTCTTTAGGATCTCTTTGATTTGGCCCTTTTCAGGCCCCTTTTTAACTTTTTCTCGACCAATGAGATAAATGTGCTTCGAGGAGAGTATAAGGTCACGCTTTATACCCTGAAAAATTGAATATGATTTAAGGCTCATTATTTAATAACAAACATGCAATGATGAATACTGTGAAGATACAGTAAGTAATTGAATTGATGTACAGTAATACACCAGGAGTTACACTACACATTGCTATAACAAATGATACAACACCTCTCAATCTGTTCTTTTGTTGCCAGTCTGCAAAGTCTTACTATAGCACTGTGATAAATCAGATTGCATTCACTTTCACCATTCCATGAATATAATTGACTATTCAAAGTTCATAAACTGCATCATTATAGATTTGCATAAATTATTATAGTGTTTCAGACAACAATAACAGAATGATTATTGATTGTATTAGTAGGGTAAATGCTTAGCGTGGTCATATGAGATTCTTTAATCTGTTGGCATTACTCAATTTCTTTGAATTTTTTTCTCTCTTACAGCATGAGTTATTGGTTAACCCTTTAAGAGATAAAAGTAATTAGAAAGAAAGAAGAGATCTTCTCTCCATGATTGTTACAGCCACAGAGATGTAGACAAGGAAGGCTGTTTCTTACTGTCTCGATATGGGCTGTAAAGATCAGAACAAAGGATGGAAGGAGACCTGCTTCAATTGCTTTATAATTCTTTTACGTTGCTGTAAGGTTTTCAGATTTTGCATGGAGGGCCTGGCACAGTAGCCATGGAAATGGAAGGAAGGACAATTAGCTTTTAAGCTTCTCCACCTGAATTTCTGGTCACTCATATCACATTCATCTCCAGTACCCTTCCTGTTCCATGTGGAGTTGCAGATGGGAATCCAACTGATACATCACAAACTCTCTAAGAAGATCAAAATCAATGAAAGGCTTTTGCCTGAAATGTCGATTCTCCTGCTCCTCGGATGCTGCCTGACCTGCTGTGCTTTTCCAGCACCACACTCTCAACCAGAATCAAAATCTGTCAGATTCCATAATAGACACATTGCAAACTGAATGTATGATAAAATTAGAGAGCTTTTCCATTCTTGTTCTCTTTCGTATAGCTACAATTTTCCTCCCTGTCCTTATCTGATGACAGGCGAAGTAGAGTACCTGACCTGAGCTGAAATGGAGTACATTCATGTGATTGAATCACTTACAATTGACCCATTGTATTAACACATCTAAGAATGCCCCTTGACAAGACCCTGACCCTGTAAGTGGGGACAAAACTCCAGTTGCCTTTGGAAGCACGAGGATACAGTTGTCAGTTTCAGGTTCTACTGGCTGCTTTCCCAGAACAGCTGATGTTTTTCAGATATGATGTTAAACTGTGGACCAACTGTCTATTCAGGTGAATGTAAAAGATTCCAACCCATTCAATTGAAGAAGGGCAGATGAGTCATTCCCAGGGTGTTTGTCTATCTGTCAACATCACAATATAAAGTGTAGATTATCCAGTCGTTATCACATTGTTCATTACATTCATAATTTAAAAAAAAATGTTGGCTGAATACATGCGAGTCTATAATGTTGACAGAACTAAGTTAGAGCCAGAAGGCCTTCAGGAGTTCTCCTCCTCCTACCATTCTGAAAGAAAGAAATCGCCACAGCCACAGCCTCCGATCTGAGCAGGATTGAAGTCAAGTTTGTGGGCGGCACGGTGGCACAGTGGCTAGCACTGCTGCCTCACAGCGCCTGAGACCCGGGTTCAATTCCCGCCTCAGGCGACTGACTGTGTGGAGTTTGCACGTCCTCCCCGTGTCTGCGTGGGTTTCCTCCGGGTGCTCCGGTTTCCTCCCACAGTCCAAAAAAAAATGTGCAGGTCAGGTGAATTGACCATGCTAAATTGCCCGTAGTGTTAGGTAAGGGGTAAATGTAGGGATGTGGGTGGGTTGCGCTTCGGCGGGGCGGTGTGGACTTGTTGGGCCGAAGGGCCTGTTTCCACACTGTAAGTAATCTAATCAAGGCCAAAAGATCTAATTCTTCTGGGTCCTGGCCCTTTTGTCAAACCAACAGGAAAGTATGAACAGAAGACCCTAGTATAAATTTTCTATCTCATTTACACAGTTACTTTATACTCATTCAAGGTACACACATTTTATCTTTGCTGTGCACAGCATCTATTCTTGGGATACCAACATTGTTGGCAAGGCCTGTTCGACCTTCATTACCTTCAAAAGCTGCTGGTGAGCTGGCTTTTTGAATCACTGCTGTCTCTGTAATGTAGGCACACCCACAATGGCTATAGGAAGGGAATTTGAGGATTTTGACACAATGACAGTGAAGGAATGGTGAAATAGTTCTAAATAAGACCATAAGACCATAAGACATAGGAGTGGAAGTAAGGCCATTCGGCCCATCGAGTCCACTCCGCCATTCAATCATGGCTGATGCGCATTTCAGCTCCACTTGCCAGCGTTCTCCCCGTAGCCCTTAATTCCTCTAGACAACAAGAACCTATCAATCTCGGCCTTGAAGACATTTAGCGTCCTGGCTTCCACTGCACTCCGTGGCAATGAATTCCACAGGCCCACCACTCTCTGGCTGAAGAAATGTCTCCGCATTTCCGTTCTGAAATGACCCCCTCTAATTCTAAGGCTGTGTCCACGGGTCCTAGTCTCCTCGCCTAACAGAAACAATTTTCTAGCATCCACCTTTTCAAAGCCATGCATTATTTTGTACGTCTCTATTAGATCTCCCCTTAATCTTCTAAACTCCAACGAATACAATCCCAGTATCCTCAGCCGTTCCTCATATGCTAGACCTGTCATTCCAGGGATCATCCGTGTGAATCTCCGCTGGACACGTTCCAGTGCCAGTATGTCCTTCCTGAGGTGTGGGGACCAAAACTGGACACAGTACTCCAAATGGGGCCTAACCAGAGCTTTATAAAGTCTTAGTAGTACATCTCTGCTTTTATATTCCAACCCTCTTGAGATAAGAGACAACATTGAATTCGCTTTCTTAATCACAGACTCAACCTGCATGTTTACCTTTAGAGAATCCTCGACTAGCACTCCCAGATCCCTTTGTGCTTTGGCTTTATTAAGTTTCTCACCATTTAGAAAGTAGTCCATTCCTATATTCTTTTTGCCAAAGTGCAAGACCTCGCACTTGCTCACGTTAAATTCCATCAGCCATCATAGTTGTGAGTGAATTAAAGCAGGTTGTAGTATTCTTATAGATCTGGTGGCAGAATTCATAGATTTGGAAGGTGCTGTCAAAGGTATCTTGATGAGTTGCTGCAGTGCATTTTATAGATGCTTTACACTCCTGACAATGTTTAAGATGTTGAATGGGTTGGAATCAAGTACGTTGCTTTGTTTTGAATAGTGGTTAGCTTTTCAAGTGCTGTTGCACTCAGGCAAGTGGAGAGTATGCCTTCACATTTCTGTCTGGTGTCTTGTAGATGGTGAACATGCTTTGAAGAGTCAGGAGGTAAGTTATTTGCCTTCACATTCCCAGCTTCTGATCTGTTGTTGTAGCCAGAGTATTTATATGTCTAGTCCACTTCAGTTTCTGGAAACTGGCAACCCCTGGGATGTTGGTGGTGATGAAAAGTAAGTGACGACTCAGCCTAATCATTCCACGTTCTTAGTTCATCTCCCTTCAGCAATTGCCATGCACAAACAAAAAAAAGCCTTGATATACAGTTTTAATACTGCAAGATAATACTGCATTGATGACCTGTCATCATAAGCACCAAGAATGATATTGGAGATAATTTTTAGATAACCCAGGTCAATTAACCATATAACTCCTTGAGATCATATGGTTACGTTAAAAAAGTTATTAATACCAAACTAATTCAGTCACGTAGCAATGTTAATTGATATTTCTGCTATCATAAACCATTTTTCCAAATATAATTTGGCAACACCACTTCTAACTTCGGTAGTTTGCATGGAGAAGAATATGGAGGGGTAAATGAAAACATTAGAGAAAAATGATTAAACAAACGAGAAATGGAACATAACTGATTCACCTTTCCATTATTTGAAAATATGCTTGTCATCCATTACCTTAAATCTTCTGTCAAACTTGGTAATAGAGTCTGCAAAGTCTATCCTCTCCCTCTTCCCAACAAACTGCCGTAGCTCTGGTCGGTCTTCGATGCCAAGATAGTCACCAACAAAGTTTCGGTTAATGCTGTTCCTTCTTCGTTCCTTGAAGTTGTAAAGTATGCTGGAGGCTGCAGTAAACATCCTAAATTAGGATTTATGGTAATTTTACAACAAGTAGAGACACGGACCTCAAACCAATGATGGGGCTTCCTTTTTTGTATTTCTGTCAATTATTTGTATGTAAATATAAGAGAATTATGTTAAAGAACATTGATGATAATAGATCAGAAGTCAAAGCAAAGTGCGAGAAAGAGTGAAGGGTCAAGGTTCATAGGCAGGTTGGCAGAATGAGAAGAGCTGTTAAATTGAGAACAAGGTGTCAGTGTTACACCTTGAACAAGAGAGTGCTGAAAGGATGTCTGAATTAGACAGGAGGTTATGGTAAGTTGATGCACTCAGATAGCTCATTTATATAATTTAGATTCGACACCAATCAAGCCAAAGATGAATTTCCTACTCTGTATGGAACAATATTAAATCATGCAGTTGACCAGTCACTTAGTCATCAACAAAAGCTTGTTGTTTCATGAATAAATCTAATTTGGGACCTGAATCCTCTCTGATAATTATAAAAATATCACCTTATTTGAAGGGCTTAAGCAGGAATTAATACTGATAACTTCTCTTGAGTTTATATAATTAATATTCAGAGTTACTCTGAGAAGTAAGAAACAAAATGCCTTACACCTAGGGTTGAATGGTGAATGCAGGGACTTTTTTCAGCACCATGGTTGCTGCCCTGAATTCAGTTCTGTGATGGTAAGAGGAGGGGATTGAAAGGTGCCAGGTGCAGGCCAGTAGGGGTTTGAAGTATTACTGTGGAGGCAGGACAAACACTCCTACTCCTCCTGTCGCCATGTTGAAGTAATGAACAAAAGAAAATTTCTAGTATTTTTGGGAGCCTTCAATGAATTTCCTAAATGGTTGTCACAAATAGAGTCATAGAGTTGCACAGCATGGAAACAGACCCTTCGGTCCAACTTGTCCATGATGACCAGATGTCCCAAATAAATCTAGTCCTATTTGTCAGCATTTGGTCTATATTCCTCTAAATGCTTCCTATTCATGTACCCATCCATCCAAATGTTGTAATTGTACCAACCTCCACTACTTCCTTTTGCAGCTTATTCCACACATGCACCATCCTCTGCGTGAAAAAGCAGCCCCTCAGGTTCCTTTTAAATCTTTCCCTTCTCATCTTAAACCCTTGCCCTCTAGTTTTGGACTCCCCTACTCTGGGGAAAAGACCTTGGCTATTCAGTTTATCCATGATTTTTTATAAATCTCTATAAAGTCTCTGGACAAACTAATCATATTGATAAACTTAAAACTCCTTTACATTAGATTTAACTCGATCAATTCACCAACATCAGAGAGTTTCCCATTGGTATATACCTCTCTTACATATTTCTTGTAATGACTATAAATGTGTTACCTTCTTCTCTCATCTGTTCATACTTTCTTCGTGCAATGTATTTCCGCCATGCTTTTTGAATGGTTCTTGCAAATTTATCAAACTTCCGTTCTCTCATTTCTTCCAACAGGAAAAGCTGTAATGTCAAAATACTGGATCAGCAAAAGCTTAATGAAGAAAACCATTGCTAGAACAGGTAGTAGTAAAAGGTTAAAAGAAATATTGATATCACAAACCATTCATAATCAAAGTTAAAAATCACACACCACCAGGTTATAGTCCAACAGGTTTAATTGGAAGCACTAGCTTTCGGAGCACCGCTCCTTCATCAGGTGGTTGTGGTACCTGATGAAGGAACGGCACTCCAAAACCTAGTGCTTCCAATTAAATCTGTTGGATTACAACCTATTGTGGTGTGATTTTTAACTTTGTACACCCTAGTCCAACACCGGCATCTCCAAATCATTCATAATCAAACATTCACAGCTGAACAAGTCATAATTGTCACTTGTCAGCCATCAGTGAAGGAGCCATCCTAGAATGAAGTGAGAAATGTTAAGTCATGCAGTTGACTTGATGGTATTTCATAATTAAATCTAATTTTGGATTCCAAATCATCACAAATAAGAAATGTAAAAACAATCCACAGCAGTACGCACTGATTCTGGATTCTTGACAAATACTTTGGTTTTCCCCATTTGGTACTGGTCAGTATCAATATTGACAGAACGAAGAAGATGCAGGGCTCCTTGGCGCTCGTCGCCACGCCAATAAGGCCAGGTCTCTGGTGTAAGGATGGCGTACCTTTAACAAGGACAAATCACAGAGTGCACATATTTTAGCCCTATGAGAAGATGCATGTAAATATCTATCTTTATCTTCATAAAACATATTATTTTCACTTGCACTCACCCTGATTACAATTTCTTTTGTCATCTTTTTGGTCATATTTCTGTGTCAGCTTGTTGTATTGGTAGTCTGATTAGTAAGGTTAGATCACAAGGGATTCATGGAGAGCTTGCCAATTGCATGCAAAATGGGCTTGACAGTAAGAGACAGAGGGCGGGCGTGGAGAGATGTGTTTCAGACTGGAAACCTGTAACCAGCGATGTTCTACAGGGATCAGTGCTGGGTCCACTGTTGTTTGTCATATATATTGACAATTCGGATGAGAATTTAGGAGAATTAAGTTAGTGGTACAGTGGACAGTGAAGAGAGTTATCTGAGATTACAAAGTGATCTTGATCAATTAGGCCAATGGGCTGAGGAGTGGCAGATGGAGTTTAATTTGGATAAATGTAAAACAGACATGGGCAGGACTTACGCAGTTAATGGTAGGTCCCTGGGAATGTTGTCAGACAAAGAGACCTAGGGGTACAAGTACATAATTGTTTGGAAATTGCATCATAGGTAGACAGGGATGGTTAAGGAGGTGTTTAGCATGCTTGCCTTCATTGTTCAGACCTTTGTGTATAGGGGTTGAGATGCCATGTTGAGGTTATACAGGACATTGTTGAAGCTACTTTAGAGTACTGTGTGCCCTCCTATAGGAAGGATATTATTAAACTAGAGAGAACTCAGAAAAATTTACCAGGATGTTATGGGGACTGGAGGGTTTGAGTTATAAACAGAGGTTCAATTTGCTGGGACTTTTTCACTGCAGTCTAGGAGGTTGAGGAGTGACCTTACAGAAGTTTATAAAATCATTAGGGGCATAGATAAGGTGGATGGCAAAAGTCTTTTCCCTAGGATAGAGGGTTCAAAATGAGGGGATTATTTTTAAGGATAGAGAAAAAAGATTTAAAAGGGACTTGAGCGATGCGTTTTTCACACAGAGGATGGTTCATATGTGGAATGACCCACCAGAGGAAGTGGTAGCTGCACATACGGTTACAATATTTAAAAGACATTTGAATAGGTACATGAATAGGAAGGTTAAGAGGGATTTGGGCCAAATGCAGACAAGTTTAGTTTAGTGAACTTTATTGGTGTGGATGAGTTGGACTGAAGGGTCTGTTTCTGTGCTGTTTGATTCGATGACTTTATTATAAATTCTAAAATCTATGCTTAAGAGAAAATCTCATGTTTTTCACATTTTGCAGTTACAGGCTCTAGCCACAGGTTGGTGTTCATCTACCAATTTTTCCTCAGTCACTAAAACCTTTTGGAGATAACCCTTTGTTGGCATAATGGACTCTTCACTACACATTCATCTATTTAACAGTGAATTTATGCTTGGCAAGCAACATTCTCTCCCCAATGTCCAAGATAAATGTTTAAACTAAATAAAATGTATTTCACAACATCATTTAACTTATTTATTGAATTGTTTTATGCCTTTGTTAAGTACCTAAAGGCATCAGCCTCTTGCAAAAATGTTGAACTTGAATTTAATATTTTGTGCCAAACTGTAACATTGTTTACAAAGAACAAATTACAATGTAACTTGTTTCGTCCCAGGGATTAAAGTTGAATTTAGTTTAGATTCTGCAATTTCCATTGCAATAAATATTGTGCTAATCACACATATTACTTCTAGATTTAAATGTCTTACTTACTTTCCTGTCCTTTTCAGTTTAGATTCCCTCTGTCTCAGCACTGAATTCTAACTGGTGTTAAAGTTCCCTGTCTTGCCTTCTATCCAGAACAACCTTAGTCTGTCACAGTCACAATCACACAAACTTTTGCAGCCTCACAGGTTGCACATTATGTGCTGTGAGCATCAAGGGAGATAAATCACAGGGGCTTTCATTTTTCTTATCTCTACCCAGAAGTATTATCACGCACAACTGAGTGACCTTCCCACCACCAATATCATCGTGATTTTTTTATCCTACTGATCACCACCAGTAAACACCCATGTAGCCTTTTGAATATTTACAGGCAAAGCAGGACTGTTAATCCAGAGACTCAAACAACATTCTGGGGACTCTGGTTTGAATCCCACCATGGCAAATGGTGGAATTCAAATTCAATAAATATCTGGAATTAAGAGGTCTATTGATGACCATGAATCCATTGTTGATTGTTCACTAATGTCCTTTAGGGAAGGAAACTGCCATCCTTAGTTGGCCTACATACGACTCCAGACCCACAGCAATGTGATTGACTCTTAACTGCCCTCTGGGCATTTAGGGTTGGGCAATGAATGCTGGCCTAGTCATCCATAATTGAATAAAAATTGCTTATTATGAGCAATGCCAATCATGAAATCTGAGGGAGCGGGGCTGGTGGGAGCAGAAGGAGCAGGAAGTAGGGGCTTTCATAAAATGCGTACTTTGAGAGCTTTTGTTTATTTGCTGCAAACAATGAGTGGTACAATTGCAAACAGGAAGTGATGAAATTACTGGGAAAACACCTAACTGGATTTGGTATCTTAATAACAATGATGATGACCAAAGCCACAATTCATTTTAGCTCTCTTTTAAATAATGACACATTTGCATTAACTCCCTAACAGTGGGAAACGTACCTCTGTATGAATTTTGGGAAAGCTCTCCTGTAAGCAAATCCTGCTCGTCGGACTCGGATATTTTCTTTCAGTCCCAGGTATTCAACTTGGTGCTTCACTCTGAAAGATTAGGTTATGAAAACAGAGATTGTACTAATACCTCAGTAAAAGAAGGAAATATTTTTTGATTTTGGTCAGAAGGGTTACTGATACACCTTGACAAACCATTAAAGAGTCAAACTGGATTACTGAGGAGTCCGCATAAAGAGTGGATCTATTGATATCCTCATATATACACAACCCACTTACCCAAGCCCAGGTAATCTAGCTAACTGCTAATGGGGAGGGCCAAGACACCCAAATAGATATAGATGGAGGTGTCTATGACTCTACGACTCGATGACTTGGTTTAGGCTATATGGAATACTAGCACAGAAAATGAGAAACATCCATTGCTTGTCCACATTAAAACCAAACTTTCTGAAAGGATATTATTTACCAGGTTAAACAAGTAAGCACCTAGTTACAGGTCCTCCTTTAGTTTGCCAATCTTTAACACCTTCTCAGCCTTTGTATGAGATTATAGAATCTGTCACAGCAGATTGATTTGGTCTGCATCTTCAATTAGCAGGTGTACATTTGCAGGAATCAGGCTGGTTGAGCTTGTTCTTAAGAAGATTAATCATTATTTGTTTATTGGATAAGAGACAGGCATGGATTTGAATACTTAACCTGTTTTGCTATGATAATGATTTACTGCTTCATGTTAAGTAAAGGGTTAACTATACTTTTTAATTTAAGAATGGTTACTGAGGATGTGCATGAGGAGCTACAGCATAGTGACACATAGGTACTCTTATACCAACCTTTGTACATAGTTATATATAATAAACCCTGTTAAAGTTCAGTCACCTGAATGGAAACATGATCTCACCAGACAGTGGCGATAATGCCCAGACTGAGGAAGCTGAAGACAATTGGAAAAGTGCATCTGAAGGGAAGGTCAATGACAGTACATTGTCAGTTCAGACATCTGAGCAAGAATGGGGAGAAACCTGCAGATTGGTCCAGAAGCAATACAGTGCTGTGAGTGAAGGGATTCAAGGCCTACTGAGGCATTGAACCATGGACAGGAAAGCCATGCACAATGCCGTCAATGTATGGGAAAATCCCACAGCCATGAACATGGGAAGCAGCAAATAAAATCAGTCAGTCTGAGTGAGCAAAGCATTGAGGTAGATCAGAAGTCTTTACAGAGAAGGGAAGCCTTTCAAGAATGGGAACTCCCACAATTCTATAAATAGATGGAAAAACACCAAAAGAAAAGGAATTCAGGAGCCAAGACCCACAAAGTAAACACTCCACTGATGAAATATGCCTTCCTTTTCCCAGAACTTCTAGATTTCTGATCACCAGTGACATATAAGGTTACACAGCTGGGATGATTGTTCAATCAGTCGTGACTGTATTAAATAACATAGCAGGCTCAATGGGCTGAATAGCCTATTCCTGTCCTTCTTATGTGGATGGCCAGGGCCAGATCATGTATTTATAATCGGGCGCTGACAGTTTAGCAGATACTACGCTACTTTAAATCTCAATAAAAAGCCAAATAAAGACCAGGTCAATGTATTGATTAAAACTCAGTCCAGGTTGTTCATCATAAGGCTGCCAATGCACAAGCAAGACTGCAGCAGTACTGAGCAGAGGAAACCACCATATCAGCGCCAAGCCTACCCAGCCACTAATGCTAAGTACCATGCATGCCAGAGGAGAGGCCATTTTCAGGAAGTTTGTCAAGGAGATTTCAATTGGTAGCCTGAAGTATAACCACTTTAGTCGGTAACTGTCTAAAAAGTAGATGCTACCAAGCATCAGAATACATTGTTCTTGGGAAAGTAGTTGGCCCATAGGATGATTTCTGGGTAAATATCATAGATAACATAAAGAAAATGAATATTGGGCCAACTGTATCATTCCTTCAAATTCATGGTTGACTTCTCAATTTCCAACTGTCTTTAGTTAAATGTCATGATTTTGGAAGAGTTGTAATAAAAGCATAGGGCCAGATGCAGGTTATCCTTTACTGCAAAGGGAGACGGATTATTGATATTCTGTAAATCATTCCCAATCAGTATTTTTGTTTATTAAGCAGAGATGCTTGGATAGCTTTTAATTTCATTCTCATTGCCTAGCTGCAGCAGAAATTGATGTTGACTCAGTACCCTTTGAGCCAGCCATTACTGAGATTACAGGAAGATACTGCAGATTTTTCATTTTTCTTTGGAAGACAGATGCAAAGGGGTAAGCTCATGATGCGCCAAAGATGACAGTAGCCAGCTGCAAAATGAAGCTCTAGATCTTAATTTATGTTTCAGGAAGGAGTGGGACAGAATGATATGGCTGCAGAAGCAGATGCTCCGCTGGATGAAGAGGTCATGGATCTTCTTATTCTTGTTGTTCCAATGATGGTGAATGTTTTGTTGTCTTTTTTGTATAAAAGGTGATGAAGAGATTAGTTTATATGTCATTCCAGTGAGCTCAGCAATGACATCATTACAAGCAGCTAAATGACAATTTATCCAAGAAAAACTGAACCAATCAGAGATTGTTAATCTTGGCTGAAGTCTGCAAGTAATTTTCATTAGGAAGCCATGGAAGTATGAAGGTTTTTTTCAGTAAAGATAGAACTGAGAAATATCTTCGAAAGCTTAAAGCTAAGCACCAAATAGGGCTTGAATGTATTAACATTAAGCAAACATTGGAGAAGTCTAACTATTGAAAGAGACTGTTGAACCAGGGGCCTAGCTATCAGTGGTCACACATCACAATCAAGTCATATAGTAATTGTGGAATAAATGTCTACACCAGCTGTTCTTCTCGTCTGGGGCTCTTGTCATTAAAATGACTGATGCTAAGCAATTTTTAAGCAAGTCTACAGACTAAACTACTATGCAGAAACATCCTGTAGATCTTGGGCCAGAGGTTGTTGATCATGTTGCAGTCTTATTTTCTAATGGAGCCCTCAAACATTATTTTCTGTAGCACACACTGAGACAAGTGAGCAATTAATGCCACTAAGCATGGTATATTTGTCCTAAATGTTGTAGGATACCTTTCATTTCTTCATCTTCAGAACTGTCTTCAGAATGTCCTTCATTCTTCCTTTTGTCTGTCAGCTTCATTGTGTTTAAGTGTGCAAATCAGAAAGGTATGAGGATGAGGATTTCAGTTTGTTGCCTTTCCTTACAAGAGTTTGTGTTTGTTTGAGTACTGGAGTTCCTTAGTCTAGATTGGTATGACATTTGAAAAAGCTGCATGGCGAAAAAAATTAAAACTCTTTGTTACAGCTGAACAAGGAGGTTAAAAGGAAGGAAGGTGATTCACCCCTCCCCTCCTGGTCACAAAAAACACAATCCAGGCACTGCAGCTAAAGCCACACTTCATTTCCCAAATCCAAAGGATGTTCAGTCTCATTAGGATGCACCAAGGTTCCAAGTGGGTGTAAACTTGTAGCAAACAGGCAAAACACTTTGAACTCATGAAAATGCCAGTGGATGTTCTTTCAGTCTGAAAATGTAAGCTTCCACCATTGTCACCACCAAGATGTGACCACCATTCATTCATGAATGACACAGCACCTTTATCAACCTGGGTTAGATTTTCAATTCATAGCTTTCTCACAAGAAGATTCTACCTGAAGATTTGCCTATGATATTGAGTTCCTTGTACAAACCCAATAGATGTGGCTATCCATATTTGTGAAATTACCCCAGGGCTATTGGCCGGTTTTGGGTGGAGGTTCATTTGGATTGGTTTGATAGACCGATGTAAAAGATTGAGAAGACTTAGCAGGTATACCTGTGCCCAAGTATGAAAGACTTTTTCAGCCGTGTAATTGTTTCTGCTAAAATCATGTTTGTCTCTGGCTGAGAAGCCAAGGAAATTCCACACCGTGATATTTAATTTATGAAAAAGAAATCCTAAATGGAAAGACTTGAACTTACAGATATATGCATGACAAAACTATGGATCATGTGATAACTTGTATTCAAATAAAGTTGAAAATATCATGTCATTGATGATCACCACAATCAAATATCACAAATATAGCAATACTGAGCAGAAAGTGGAAACTGTTGCTGTGCTTGATCTTTGAAGTAATGCATTTACTGTGATTTTCTTGTTAGTTGCCAGCCCAAGAAGTGGCAAAAAACCAGCAAACAATAGGATTTGACTTCAGTGTAATAATTGTTCTTAGGATGTGGGAATCATTGGCTGGGCCAGCATTTATTGCCCATTCTTAATTCCCACTGGGAATATGGTGGTCAGTTGCCTTCTTGAACACCTAGAGTCCATATAGTATAGGTCCACCCACACTACTGTTAGAAAGGGAGTTGCAGGATTTCAATCAAACTGCTGCTAGGTTTGGAGAAAGACAACATTTTATCACATAAATATTCAAGAGTGCCATGTTGTAATTGAATCACAGTTCATTTATTTATTAGGCTGTGGCTGTGGGAGTTTTGGACATTTATTCCCAAGATGTGGGAATAATTTATCTTGTTGCTCTGATTTTACAACTATGTAACTTGTTTAATCGTTTCAGAGAATATAAAGAGTCCACCCAATAGCTTGGACTGAATTGATTAATCATTTTTGCAGCAAAACGTCAGGCTCCCCTGCAAATGCCCATTTCTGTTCCCAACCAGTTTTGTACATGAAGGTGTCTTAAATACTTCAAAGCTTTGTATTAAAGGGGAAGCATTCTAAAATGATTATAAGACAATAAAGTTGTTCTTAGTAATAGGTTGTATAAGACCAAGACAGCATACCTGCTCTCTTCCCAATCTTTGGGTCTCTTAGTCTCATTCGGTTTTATGCAGCGAATATAGTGCGGAGTACACTTCATTAACTTGCTGACCAGGTCATTTGCTTGTTTCTAAATCACAGGAATGATACAAGCACATGTTAAGACATTTGAAGAATGCCCATGATTAATTAAATGTTAGGATTCCATGCAAAAGAAAAGCAAGTTCCTTTTAAATGATGAAACAAATGTTTACATATTTATACTCCCTGTACTGAACCAGTCATGAAACAAACCAGGCAGCTTCATACAGGTGCTTACATTACAGGTCAATCTTCACAGAAGCTGAAGGGTGAACCAGAACCAGTTTACCACTCCAGGAGCATACATGTTTGATTAAATTATATGTAACATTAGTTAGTATATCACATGAATGTTCAAATTGACTTGGTGCAGTTTTCCTGTGGATCAGATATGCAAGAAAAAATTGGCTACTTAAGCAGTACATAAAAAGGGCAAAAATCAGGTTGATTCACTGAAATAATGAGGAAAAGCTTTATGTTGAGGCACATTTAAGACGAATAAGACTAGTGGAGGGAGTGGGGGCTTACATTCAGCAAGTATGTCAATACACTCTGAAGTCAGCTCCAATGCTGATTCCTCAGTTTACGTTGGCATGTTCAGCTGGCTTCAGAGTATGTAACCTCCCCAGAAAGACAGGTTGATAATTCAAATATTTAATCACTTGATTGTAGTAATAATGTAATTGCCATTCAAACATAATGCTGCATGCTTGGATTTCCAAAGCTTCTTGAAATATCATTGATATTAAGGCAATAAGAAATGGTAATTCATGGGGCTGCTTATTTATCATTGTAGTTTTATGACGTTTATTCAATGCTCACCAATCCAAGACGAATATTTTAAATTTAAAGCAGGGCAAATATGAGGGCATGAAAGCAAAGCTAAAAAAAATGAATTGGCAAATTAGACTAAGGTAGGGCTTTTGGCACAGAACGTGTTTACATTGTTGAACAGGTTGATTTGGGAAAAAAAATATCAATATTGATGCGGTAGTGTCATTTATGGGGATATTTCAGAATACGCAGATTAGATATATTTCAACGAGAAAGAAAACTCAAAGCAGAGAACCTGCTACCTATGGTTAATAAAGCAAAGTTAAAAACATGTCAAACATAAGGCAAAAATATGTAATTGTACAAAGCTAAAATCAGAAGATGAACAGAATATATTTTAAAAAAGCAAAGATTGACTAAAAGATTAACTAAGAGGGAAAATGTATGAAAGAAAGCTAGACGTAAGTATAAAACAAAACAGTTAACAAAGTGAGCATGAGTTCTCTTGAAAAACATTCTATGGAATTAATAATGGAAAATAAAAAAAAAGCTGATGAATTGAACAGATATTTTGCATGGGTATCTGCTATAGAGATTTTAAGTAGAAAGTAATCAGGAAATGGAAGAGAGGAAGTAACTCAAGAAAATTGCAATCACTAAACAAACATTACGAAACAAATTGTTGGAGCTGTGGGCTGACGAGTGACCTAGTTAATGGATTAGTTTTAATTTTACAGAATTTCCTGGATTTGTAAAGGTGCCATTAGAATGGAAAATTGTGAATGCAACCCCCTTTATTGAAAAATGGAGGAAGACAGAAAGCAGGAACCTACAGACACACCTTTCATTGGGAAAATATTTGAAGTGATTATTAAAGACGTTTAAGCAGGGTATTTAGAAACGTTCAAGGTAATCAGGCTGAGTTATATGGTTTTGGGAAATGGAATCATGTTTAATCAATTTTCCGGGGAAGTAACATGCTGAGGGTAAAGGGTACATCCAGTTGATGTAATATATTTAGGTTTTGAGAAGGCATTGAGGAAGCACTGCATCAAAGGATATTGTGGAAAGTAAAAGCTCAGGGTGCAGGGGACAGCTATCAAGAAACAGACAATGGGTAATATTCTGGCTGGCAAGATGCTGAAAAATATGTTGCTGGAAAAGTGCAGCAGGTCAGGCAGCATCCAAGGAGCAGGAGAATCGACGTTTCGGGCATAAGCCCTTCTTCAGGAATCCTTGGATGCTGCCTGAAAAAGAAAAAAATCCTTGGATGCTGCCTGAGCTGCTGTGCTTTTCCAGCAACACATTTTTTAGCTCTGATCTCCAGCATCTGCAGTCCTCACCTTCTCTTGGCTGGCAAGATGCAATGAGTAGTGTGCCACAGGGAATAGTACTCAACTGTTTACAATTTTATATAAATGACAGAAGGTATGGTGACTAAATTTGCTGTTGACGCAAGTCATAGTGTCATAGATTCATACAGCACAGAAACAGATGCTTTGGTCCAATACATCCCAATCTGACCTGGACCCATTTGACTTGGCCCATATCTCTCCATCCCTTCCTATTCATATATCCATCCAGTTGCCACTTAACTTGTAATTGTACCCACCTCCACCACTTCCTCTGGCAGCTTGTTCCATACTCACACCAGGAAAAGTTACCCCTCGGGACCTTTTTAAACTTTTCTTCTCTCACCTTAAATTTATGCCCTCTAGTTTTGGACTCCCCCACTCAAAGTAAAAGGCATTAGCTATTTACCTTCTCCGTGTCCCTCATCATTTATAAACCTCTATAAGGTCACCCCCTCAGCCGCTGATGTTCCGGGTAAAAAAGGCCCAGTCTATTCAGCCTCTCCCTAATACTCCATCACTCCATCCCAGCAGCATCCTTGTGAATCTTTTCTGCACCCTCTCAAGTTAAAAACATCCTTCTTATAGGAGGGAGACCAGAATTGTATGCAATATTCTAAAAGTGGTCTCAGCAATGTCCTGTACAGGCACAACATGATGTTCCAACTCCTATACTCAATGTTCTGACCAATGAAGGCAAGCATATCAAACATCTTCTTCACCACGCTGACTACCTGTGATTCCATTTTCAAAGAACTATGCACCTACACCCCTAGGTCTCTTTCTTCAGCAACACACCTCAGGACCCTATTATTAACTGCATAAGACCTGCCCTGATTTGTCATTCCAAAATGCAGCACCTCACATTTATCCAAATTAAACTCCATCTGTTGCTCCTCACTTCATTAGCCCATCTGATCAATGTCCTATTGTACTCTAAGATAATCTCCTTCACTGTCCATTATGCCACCAATTTTGATGCCATCTGCAAATTTACCATCCATGCCTCCTATATTCACATCAAAATCATATATGTAAATGATGAAAAGCAGTGGACCAATGCTGGTCATTGGCCTCTCATTGTTAGGAAAATAAGTTGTAAAGAGGATGTAAGGAAGTTACAAAGGGTATAGACAGGGTTAAGTGTGTGGGTAAAGATCAGCAATTGGAGTATAATATGGCGAAATGTGATATTATCCATTTTGGCAAGAAGACTAAACAAACAAACATATTATCCAAATACTGAGAGATTGCAGAACTCTGCGATGCAGAGGGTTCTAGTCCTACTGAATGAATTGTAAAGAGTTAATGTGCAGATACAGCAAGTAATTAGGACAGCTAATTGAACGTAATTATTTCTTGCAAGGAGAATTGGATACTAAAACAGGAAGGTTATGCTTCAGTTATACAAAGCATTGATGAAACTATATCTGGAGTACTGTATATGGTATTGCTCTCCTTATTTGAGGAAGGATGTAAATATATTGGATGCAGTTCACGTAAGATATAGTAGACTAGTAGCTAGAATGGACACATGGCCTGCTGAGGGAAAAAATAGACTTTATCATTTGTTTTTTAAAAGAGTAAGAGAGAACTTGATTGCAACGTACAAGATCCTCATGAGCCTTATGGAGAATACTTAGCCACATGATGCTGATTGTGACAAGCCTTGGGGCACCCAGAGTTGGTCGTAACATTGGGGATAATGATATGGTCATACCTAAGACCTTTCCTCAATTCCAAACACATGCTCATCCTGTGATCCAATCCATCTCCTTCTGCCATGCAAGCTACCTTTTCTGCTGAATGGGTCTGGGTGGGTTACTCTTTGAAGAGTCAGTGTGGACTTGTTGGGACAAAGAGCTTGTTTCCACATTGTAGGGATTCTATGATTCTCCTATGTTTCTGAATTTAAAATACAAACTCCCTCATATATTTCTCATGGCCATTGGACATCCCAAAGCATTTTTATATCTGAAAAGTATTGCATTGATGAAGATACTAACTGGGAAAACTGACTCAAGCCATAAAGGATATTTAATGTAATGCTTTCAGAGTTGTTAGGTAGTAGAAAGTGAGGACTGATGAAGGGCTTATGCCCGAAATGTCAATTTTCCTGCTCCTCAGATGCTGCCTGACCTGCTGTGCTTTTCCAGCACCACACTCATGATATCAGATTTGTCAGGAAATAATGTTGTGACAGTGTCCAGGATGTGCTTCAGAGGGTTGAATCTCCCTCCGTGCCAGGAGCAATTCTCAGCCTTGGGAAACTCTATCATGTTCACATGTATCTAAAACATCATGCACTCTTAACATATGCAAATAAAGAATTTTAACTGCACCTTAATCTTCATGCTTGCAGTAGTTGGCCTGCCTTTCTTCTCATTCTGTAGATTTTCTGGAAACAGCATTTGAATGAAGGGGCTGGAAAAAGAATCAGATTAGTCAAGAAATACTCTCCCATTTAACTATGAATTAAGTTAAACCCAGTTTGTACAGTCGCTGAAACTATCCAATTTTCCTTTCACAGAAGTGACAGATGTAGTCAGCATATGAAACCCTGCATAGGCAGAAAATTAACTTATTCTCTCTTCCAGTTTTCTTTCTACTCTGAAGACAGTGACTCATTGGGCTACAGTTACAAAGATATTGATAAGTTACAAAGATAAAATCAAGGCCAACATTTTTATTTAATAAGTTTTTGTCAAGTACATGAAATATTTTGAACTAACTGTGGACAGCTTGGGAAAGGGGTGGGTGGGGGAAGAACAAAACAGTCTGTGACTTGGTGAAAAACAAAAGCGATTTTAAAAAAGGGGATGATAGCACATGACAAAGTGTATGGTAATGCAAAGGAAGGAATTAAAAGGTGGATTTTCGAGGTGCTGTGAATGGCAAGAGCAGAATCATTACAAAATGGTGTCAACCAAAAAATGGGAGCTGTGGCTATATAAATGCAAGCTGTTATTGTCTCGGCCAGCATTTATTTCTCAGCAAATGTGACTGAAATAGATTATCTGGGCCATATCACATTGTCTTTTGGGGGAACTTATTGTCACACTTCCTACATAACAATGACTATATTTGCAAAGTCTTTAATTGGGTATTAAGTGCTTGGTATGTTCTGAGGTTGCAAAAGGTGCTTTGTGAACATCTCTTTTTTTATATTTCCTGTCTCTGTAGACTCTCTGAATACAGTTGCATTTCTCTTCATTTCCCCTTCGCCTCCAGGTATTTTGTTCCATTCTGCTGCAACATTACTTGTGGATAAAAGTGAAAATATTGCACAGTAGGAAAAACTATTGAGCCGATGAAACAAAAACTGATATTTCCTTTGGTAAGCCAATGAAATCCAGTCCTATATCAAATAGTTGGTATTGTTTTAGAATTTTCTCAACTAAAATGTGATTGAGCTGCCAGAGAGATGAATTCCTCAGATCTGAATTATTCGTGTCATCTGTAATCCCTAGAGAGTTCTAATCCCAACAGTCCCTCTTATTAAACATTGACAAAATCCTGTCAGAATCTTTTTTGTATGGCCTTACTTTTCTGATTCAACTGGGTTGTAGTTCAATATGTACCCGCAGTATTCTGGTACTTTAACCAAGTATCATTCTTCATGTATGTCTGAATAATAATTTGTGAAGTTTTTGACCATATGAAATCAATACAACCAAACAGGTTTCACTGATATGTTTCTCGGGAAAGACATTTTAAAAGGAAGAAGAGAGACAGAGGTAGGATTGAAATAAATCCAGAAGATGTGGACTAATATTTTGTTCCATTGTTCCTATTTTGATCACATACATCTTCAATAACTACTTTGAAATCAATTTACTGCTGAAATGAACTGCAGTTGGGATGACACAGACCAAAATACTCTTGGGTTTAGTACAAAGCCATAAAGTGAATTTATGCTTTGGTGAAATGACAGATTGAAAGCCATAAAATCACGCTGGTGCTTGAGTGGATTGATTGTACTGTCCTGGACTCGAGTCTGCATTTGGTCATTATATAAAAGTTGACTTGTTTTGAAACAACAAGAACACACACATAGGGGAACTTAAACAAATTTGTTATGGAAGTAAAGACTTCAGAATTCATTGTTGGATGCTGATTTTCTGGGATATTGCACATGGTAAACTGGAAAAATCCAGCACTTTCTGTTATCTCTACGTACAAACCTTTTTCAATCAGAGTAAAGTACCTTAAATCAAATGGAAGCATAGCAAGTTCACAATTTGAATTCGTTTTAAGAATGTGAGAAGAAGAATTACTTGAATTATGTGTTCATAATACAAATGTTCTGGATGTAGGTTTGCCCGCTGAGCTGGAAGGTTCATTTCCTGACAGTTCGTCACCCTACTAGGTAACATCTACAGTGGGCCTCTGGGCGAAGCACTGCTGATAATTCCTGCTTTCTATTTATATGTTTGGGTTTCTTTGGGTTGGTGATGTCATTTTCGGAGCACTGCTTCATCATCAGAGAGCTAGTGAGGCAGGATCATAGGACACAGAATTAATAGTAAAAGATCAAAGTGCCGTACAACTGATGTGATGTATTGAACATACCTAGATTGCTGTTAAGTCTTTAATCATTTCGATACATTGCAAGTTTCAATTTATTAAAATGTAAAATGACACTTTGATCTTTTATGAAAATTTCTGTGTCCTATGATCCTGCCCCATTAGCTACCTGACAATGGAGCAATGCTCCAAAAGCTTGTACTTCTCAATAAACCTGTTGGACTATAACCTGGTGTTTTGTGATTTTGAACTCGGTATATATGAGAAAAACGAAATGTGTAATTTGAAAGCTACAGTTTCCAATAGTTGATTGAAATGATGACCATTTTTTTATAATATGAGATGAAAATTCAAGAACCTACAATTCACTGGTTTGCATGAGCTCTATCAAATCGGTGAAGAGGACATCTCGGTTGCGCTCGCAAAATCCGTTGACATCATACGATACCTGCAATGGAATATTTCAAATAAAACTCAAATGTAGATATGCCGAATGTAATAACTGGTTCCTCTTTGTCACAATGCTTCCTTTCTGGCATTAGATCTTTCAGCTTCATGAGGTGCTATTCTCTTGCATTTTTAAAGGGGACTTACCAATTTTGGAAAGGCAGGCTCAGATCAGATATATTTCATACTCAGATCCCGAAATGTTTAGACTTGGGTCATATCCCAACCCCCCTATCAGATAACAAAGAAAAACTGATGGGAAGCTTCAATGTAATTTTCCAAACACATCTAGCAGCCCTTGAAACCTTGCACGTCCAATTTTAATTTGGAAGCAGGATGAGCGGTAGATGTGGAATTTGCACTCAGGTGGTTGGAAGCTCCAAAAGGGTAAAAACAATCACTGCAGATGCTGGAAACCAGAGTCTAGATTAGAGTGGTGCTAGAAAAGCACAGCAGGTCAGGCAGCATCGTTCTATCTTCCTGATGAAGGGCTTTTGCCCAAAACGTCGATTTTCCTGCTCCTCGGATGCTGCCTGACCTGCTGTGCTTTTCCAGCTCCACTCTGATCTAGCCTCAAAAACCAGAAACATGCAGGTGGTGTTCTCATGCATTGCCCTTGTCCTTTATGACTTTGGTGACTGCCCTTCATGATAGTGACCGTAGGTTTGGAAGGTGCTATCTGAGAAATCTTGGTGAATTTCTGCCATGGACTTGTAGATGGTACACTCCAAATTTGTGCCATGCAGATGGTGGACACCTAGAGGGTTTTAGGGAGTCACGAGGTGAGTTACCTCTTGCAGTCTTCCTAATCTCTGACTTGTTCTCACAGCCACAGCATTCATATGACAAGCCCAGTTTAGTTTCTGGTCAGTGGAACTCCGAGGATGTTGATAGTGGGGGGTTCAGCAATGTTAATGCCATTGAAGGGGTGATTATATTCTATCTTATTGGAGATGGTCATTGCATGGCATTTGTATGGCATGAATAGTACTTGACACTTGTCAGCCCAGGTCTAGGTCCTGTCCAGTCTTGTTGCATTTGGAATTGGTTTGTTTCACTATCTGAGGAGTAATGAGTGGTGCTGAACGTTGTACAATTATTAGCAAACATCCCCACTTTTGACCTTGCAGATCTATGATCTTCCAAAGTCTTGAAAATTGTACAAGTCTCTCTGTTCTTTAGGAAATTTTATAGAGAAACCATGGAAGTCCAAACCAGTTTGCCTAATGTATGGCTGTGGTCAAAAAATTACCAGTGTCAATAATGAAGGAGGAAGTGAAAATTTTCAGCTGATCAGAAAGTGCAGTGTGGATTTTTTAAGGATTGGTTATGCTTGATGAATCTGAAGTTATTAAAAAAGTGACTAATGTAGTAAACAGAGGAATGTCTTTTGGACTTCCAGAAGACATACAGTGGAATCCCTGACAAGAGACTGTTAGTTAAAGTTGAAGTTCTGGAATTCAGCTATTGACCTAGTTAGGAGATTGAGTATAATGAGACAGAGGATAGAGATAAAGGGCAGATTCTCTAATTGGCTGTATGAAACTTGTGGTATCTCATGTAGATCTGTGTTGACACCTCCACAGTTCATTGCTTATTAATGATCTGGATGATAGATTACAGGTATATGTCTTCAAGTTTGTCAAATTGTAAGTGCTGTTGTAAGATGGAAACAAACATTTTGAGAAAAACTTACAGATGAACAAAATGTATTTTGTTTAAAATGGATTTTAGTACAGGCAAATATGAAGTTATCGATCTTTGGAGGAATATGGTTGCTATCTGCAGCTGTTATGACATGACAAATGCTGGGAAAGGAACTTGCAAATGGTTGATTTGATTTGATTTATCATTGTCACATGTACTGAGATGCAGTGAAAAGTATTGTTTTGCATTCCAACCAGAGAAATTACACCTTACATTAGTATAATAGAACAGAATGCAGAATCTAGTGTTACAGCTACAGAGAAGGTGCAGAGAAAAATTAGCTTTAATATATGACAAGCCCGTTCAAAAGTCTGATAACAGCATGGAAGAAGCTCTTCCTATAACTGAAGATCCAACTAAATCCTCAGACACAGATGTTGTTGGAAAGCCTGTACAGCAATGACATTTGTTTTGTAGCAAAATTGTAGAGTGCAGGATGGTACAGTACCTTCCCAGCATAGTGATGTATTATAAATCCTTGGTTCCAACTATTAAAATGTTCATGACCTCCTACGGCAGCCTGGAGTTTTTGTAATAGAGTTGAATCTGCTCCTTCCCCTGTGGCATGCATAGTAGCACAGACGTCATCGAGAACACTCATAATTCCAGGTGGATTCTGAGAACATGTAATACACAAGAACAGACTCTTTTTTTTTGTGTACATGGAGTGCTGTCAAGAATAGCTTGCTCTGGAGACATTATCTAAAGTAACATAACATAGAGCTTTATTATGAGGATGCATCAGAACCCCAACGTGTTTATAAGATTTCTTTTAACCTTGAATTACAGAATATGGTTTTTTTAAAAAGAGGATTCATACAGTAAAACTATGGATTTTAATTCAGTGATTGGCTGACAAAGTCTTTGTGAAGCCCATGGCATGCTGCACATAGAGTAATAGAGATGTACAGCACGGAAACAAACCCTTCGATTCAACTCGTCCATAGAACGTAGAACAATACAGGCCCTTCAGCCCATGATGTTGTGCCGAGCATTTATCTTAATCTAAGATCAACCTACCCTACACAGCCCTTAATTTACTACCATCCATGTGCTTGTCCAGCAGTTGCTTAAATGTCCCTGATGACTCCGACTCTACAACCACCGCTGGCAGCTCATTCCACACTCCCACCACTCTTTGCATGAAGAACCTACCCCTGACATCTCCCCTATGCCTTCCTCTAATCACCTTAAAATTGTGACCCCTCGTGACAGCCATTTCTGCCCTGGGGAAAAAAGTCTCTGGCTATCTATTCTATCTATGCCTCTCATTACCTTATACACCTCTATCAAGTCACCTTTCTTCCTGCTTCTCTCCAGTGTGAAAAATCCTAGCTCACTCAACCTCTCTTCATAAGACATGCCCTCTAATCCAGGCAGCATCCTGGTAGCTCTCTTTGGCACCCTCTCTAAAGCATTTACAGCCTTCTGATAATGAGGTGACCAGAACTGGACACAATATTCCAAGTGTGGTCCAACCAGGGTTTTATAGAGCTGCAGCAAATCCTTGCAGCTCTTAAACTCAATCCCCCTGTTAATGAAAACCAAAACACCATATGCCTTCTTAATAACCCTATCAACTTGGGTGGCAACTTTGAGGGATCTATGTACAGTACCCCAAGATCTCACTTTTCCTCCACACTGCCAAGAATCCTGCCTTTAATCCTGTATTCAGCATTCAAATTCAACCTTCCTAAATGAATCACTTTTCATTTGTCCAGGTTGAACTCCATCTGCCACTTTTCAGCTCAGCTCTGCATCCTGTCAATGTCTTGTTGTTGCCTGCAACAGCCCTCAACACTATCTACAATATCACTGACCTTTGTGTCAATGGCAAATGTACTAACCCAGGAGAAAGCCACCTCTTGTCGGTATATCTGTTTTACCCTCCATGAATATACAATCCCTACAATCTGGAAGCAGACCATTAGGTCCACACCAACCCTCTGAAGATCAGACCAACTCCCCCCCCCCCATCCTATAACCCTGCATTTCCCATGACTAATCCACCAAGACTGGACACTGGGCAATTTAGCATGGTCAATCCATGTAACCTGCACATCTTTGGATTGTAGGAGGAGCCCTGGAGAAAACCCATGCAGACACAGGGAGAACATGCAAACTCCACACAGGCAGTTGCTGAGGCTGGAACTGAACCTGGGACCTCAGTGCTGTGAGCCAGCAATGCTAACCACTGAGCCACTGTACCACCCAGGGCACTCATCATTCCAGGTAGGTATAAGAAAAGGGTTAAAAGCCAGTTTCAACTTGATGGAAGTTGACCAATGGGACTGACTGCTGTTGTGAGTACCACTCTGGGTTTGAGTGTTAACGTGCTGTGAAGCTTTATCCCCTCAATACCTCTGCATTGCAGGTAAAGGAAGACTTTCTCTCAATTTGAATGCTACAAACCAGTTTTAAAAAGTAATCGGGATAGAAACTTCAATCACTTAGAAAACCAAAAATATCAATAAATTACTTTTCAACAGCAGCATTAACACCAGCAGAAACATCCAGACCAACAGCTGCAACGTTCAACTATCTGCTCTTCATGAACAATTCCGACACTGACCTGTATATCTATTTATTTTTACTTTCATCTTTGTGGACTCCTTATTTCTAATTTGTATATACGTGTTATGTTAGTATTTCTTCTCATGTTTAGTGATTGATAAACTCACCGTTTGCTAATTCAAGAAGGCCACGTAAATTGCTTTTAAAGCATTATAATAATTTGTGCCTGGGTGAAAGGCATTCACGAAGAAAGAGATCCTATTTAAATTAGCCTTATCAACTGAGGGGATGGCCGAGTAAAGAAGAGAAGCCAGTTTCTCCCTTTTTACCCGGATCTTAACAGTTTGGATATCCTGTCTGGAACGATAATGGATTGGAGAACCTCATCCCAGGTCTGGATGTAACAGCTATAAATTATAGAACAGTGATACAGTCCAAAGTAAATTACATAAATTCAAACATAGATATCAAAAGCCACATCAATCCCAAGATTGGACAATAGCTCTATAATCCCTTAATTGTGTCCTTTTTGTTTTGAAAATGTGCACTGACAAATACAGCATCTTGCCTGTTGAAAGCTCAACATCAAACAGCACTGCAAGTTTAATTCAGAAACAATAGCTCCTGAACTTCACAGGGTGTGATATCATTGGTTATGGCAGAATCTAGCAAATCTGTTACTGTTATCACTACGTCAGCTTTTGAATGAGCCTGCAAATTGGGCACTTCAAGAATACCTTCTCTCCAGCTCACAAAGAACATTTGCTTTTTGAAGAAAATCCAAGTCAACCTTTAACCTTCATACTTAAAACTTCTTAAAAACAGTGAAGTCTAAGTGATTTGGACTTAAATTCAACAGAAAAGAAATTTGGGAGCAACTGCCTGATTCAAGCCCACTTTATGCAATGCCCAAAACAAATTTTGACCCCAAACTATCTTATAATTTCTTTATCAGCAATTTACTCTTCTCCATTAAAAGTACATAACAACTGCCCAACCTTTCTTGATAAGCATGTATGAAATGTGAAATTATTAATAATACATCTGATTTATGAATTGCATTATAATTCTGCAGGATAATCTTAAGAGTTTGCAAATAAAATGAGTAAAAATTCTATTTAACTAGTCTGGTCTAGTCTTGCCCGAGAACAGTGATATTCCTGACCAAATGTTTAACGTACATAATTGGCAGTAACTTTTTGCTTATGAGTTATGAGTCAAAAAGTGTGGTGCTTGAAAAGTACAGCTGGTCAGGCAGGAACTGAGGAGCAGAAACTCTTCTTCAGGAATGATCTCCCTGATGAAGAGCTTATGCTCGAAACATCGGCTCTCCTGCTCCTTGGATTCTGCCTGACTGGCTGTGCTTTTCCAGCAGCACACTTCTAGACTCTGATCTCCAGCATCTGCAGTCCACACGTTCTCCTTATGAGTTATGAGGCAGCTGTTCAATTCTACAGTTCTGAAAATGTCAAATTATGATAGACCCAATAAATGGCAGACATTTTGATAAGTTCCTTATTAAAATTGATGGGAAAAATCACTTACAAGTTTGTTTTCTATCAGATCACAGACAATTTTGTTATTGAAATATTGAATGGGTGTCCATTTAATCCCCTCCTGTACGTACTCTTCCTGTTGCAGGGAAAGACAAAGCATGTTGTGAACAGTGCTATTCATTGGAGCAGGTTTATGTCTTAATACAAGTTATAAAATCCCTTTCCACAATGTACAGTTAATCTTTTCAATTTTAAACTGTATCCTTATTATACATGAATAACAATACACTAACATCTGGTTGGGATAATCAACTAAATTCTAGAGATATGCATCCAGTTTAGATTTGCCATAATATTTGCATGAGTGTGTCATGGTTTTTGCAAGAGGGTACTATGGCAACTTCCTGGCACCCTCTTGCAAGGTTTACATCCATCTCCCCTAGGACTTACGACAACAACATGCATTTATTGTACTTTAATGTAGCAAAAATATGTCAAAATAATATTGAAATCTTATTAACCCATCATGGTTTAGCAATGGCAAAAATCACAAGCTCCAGATTACAGTTGTAAAGATGTTAATTGAAAACAAATTGATATAGAAATGGTCAACACAATTCTTGATAAACTGTAGCAGAATATGGACAATGTTCTCTGCCCTCTCATAAGAGCAACAAACAGGCCTCAATTTTCTGATAAGAACACAGCTTATAAATGATTTTGTAAAATTTTGCACCTGCACTGGAAGTTTGATCTTTGCAAAGTTATCTATCAGAATTGTGCATAGTCCAAACTTCAGATTTGTATGATTTTATATATTTTGACTGAATCTTTTGCAAATTGGACTTCCTAGCACTTTGCCATATTGAACTGTGTTGACAGAATTTTGGATTAACATAATGAACCAGGAGTATAAAGGCCTGGCCTCATTGAGAGTGGGAGGATGGTTTGCTGACACATTCTGCCTTGGAGTCATTTTATAAAGTGAATGGCTAGAGATTGGGGGAGAGGAGGGGAGGGGTAGGAGTTGATGGTTACCCACCTAATAAGGTGGGGACCCAATAAGGCATTGGAAGTCTGATAAAAGACAACTGGGAAATACCAACAGGGAATTTCTCAGTTAACAAAGGGGGCACACCAGCAGTGGAAAATCATGGCCAATGAATTGAAGTACTTCCCAGCGGCAGACTAAGGGCTAGTGCTCCAAATAGCCTTTTAATATCTCTCTCATCACCCACCCCCACCCCTCAGTTATCCCAAACCTCCTGGCACTTTTATGGGATGAGGTGCCCCATGGAGGGACTCCTCCAACATAGTGGTCCCGCTATTCAAGTGCATATAAGTTCACCTTTGTTGAAAGCTCTTCAGAGTATACTTGAAGCTTGAGGTGCTCGCTCTCTGTTACTTACATTGGCAGCTTTCACCTCTGACAGCAGCACTGCTGATCTCTTAGTGCTGAAATTGGCTGAATTATCAGTGAGAATGATTAATTGACTAGCCTGTCAGACAAAAATGACTTTAGGCATCAGGTCTGGAATTGGTTGTGATGTTTAGGTCCAAAACAAAAAATCCTGTCCTCTCTGCCACTGAGATTTGTTCAGCTTCAGTTTCTGGAGCTTGGATACCAGAACATTCCTGTGTCAGCTGTCCTGCTGGGTCATCCCTGTTTGGGGCCCCTTTTTCTTCTTTGAAAGCATACAAAATAGATATATTCTGTTTGGGAAGCTTATCGACACCACTAATGGTGTTGAGGGACAAAATAGAGTAAATAGTGCAATGGTTCATAGGGAACCATGTGCCAATAGAAAAGAAACACATATAACAAAGAGGTAGTAAATGTGCTAAGTGAATTACCATTCATGACGAGTCAATCCTTAATGGATACCAATTAATCATCAGGATGAGCATCAAAGACAGATATTGGAAAATAAAGGGGCAGGACATTCACCATCTTATTTTAATGTCTTTGTAGAGCTCCTTCCATTCAGGCAGCTTCCCCTTCCCTCCTCCTCTCTCTCCCCATGAAAATGTGTGAAATGGCGGACACAATTAGAAAATACAGTCTTTTCAGTCTGGGGAAGCCATTCCCCAGTTTAATTCTAACTCGTGTTGTTTCTTATATTAAATGCAGGAATGTACCTGTTCAGCTTTGAGAGTTAACTCAATGAAAATCTGCTGAAGCTTCTCATTTACAAAATTAATGCAGAACTGTTCAAATCCATTTTTCTGTGAATCAGAAGGAAAAATAACAATCAAATGTTAGAATGATCTTGATTTTTAGTCAAATAGACACAAGTTGTGGTTATTATGAAACCCACTGGAAATGTAGGGTATAGTCTACTGGCTGGATAGCCAGCCAAAGCCCAATGTTGCCAATGCAGTGGCCAGCAACAGGCCTTCCCTGGGACCAAGAACTCCAACGATGGAAATTCCACCAAGCCCCGGAGCTGCTGAACAATCAGAGACTGGCTGGTCCTCATTTCTATCAGCAACATTGGTGTGCAGGGGTCATGGCTGGTAATGCCCTACAGGAAGATCAGCATCATCAAGAAACACTAAGCTGTGCACGAATAAGGGTGGGATATGGATTGTGGGGGTGGGGGGGGGGGGCGGCGGCATCACTGGGTTGGAGGTTGGGGAGGATGGATTGGTGGTTGAAGAAAGAGTAGAAGAGTGGCATGACTCCCCTCTTCTGATTGTTGATTCTGTGGTGCCTGACGATGAGACACTGTCCATTGGAAGCTTGCAAGCAGCTTCTCACGTGGTAACGATGGGAGTATCAGGCAGATTGTTATTTACAGTGGCTGTCATGTGCAATGTCATGTCATAGAGGAAAATGCATGAAATCCATGAAGGCTACATGTCATCATCTTGTTTGTCTGACCTCAAAGAAGTTGCTTGCACTTTAAAGGAAAAATCATTCTTAATGTTTGAGAATCTTCTAGTCATAGTCATTGAACCCTTGCAATGTAGAAACAGGCCCTTCGGCCCAACAAGTCCACACCAACTCTCTGAACACGATGAGCAATTTAGCATGGCCAATTTACGTAATCTGCACATTTTTGGATTGAGGGAGGAAATTAGTGCACCTGGACGAAACCCATGCAGACACTGAGAGAATGTGCAAACTCCACACAGACGGTCACCTGAGGCTGGGATCGAATCCAGGTCCCTGGCGCTGTAAGGCAGCAGTGGTAATTACCACTGAGCCACCATGCCATGTTCAACAATTTCTGTTCACCATTACATTTTCAAATACTAAGGCACATAAATCTGATAATTTATAGTCCTTGTATTGTAAATATATTTTTGCCTTCTCAATCGAGAGTTGACACACTGAGCACGTTCCATTTCTTCAATCAGTAATTTTCTGTGATTGCAATTTATTGTTAGACTTCAACAATTTGCAGATGTCAATAAAATATGCAGAGATAGCTTCATAGAATAGCAGACAGTTTGCACACAATGTCACTAAAAGTTCTACATTAGAAGAGGGTATTAGAAAAGCTTGAATTGCAATATGGATCACTGCTGATGGGACGAACCATCCTAAATCCAACCATGTGAGGCTGTGGCAATTTTATCTTCCTGGCAATATCTGCACAAGGCCCATCAGTAAAAAATGACAGCTGGCACCTCGTTGATGAGTGGAAGAGGAATATTAGGTAGTGGGGACACACCACTGGAGACTGAAGGAGCAAATACCATCATTCAGTAAGGGACTGGAAGGAGTTTCAGGAGAGCCTCGTCGTTTGAAGAAGAGCGTTGTCCTATTATTGGAGTAATTTTTGGGATCTAAATGTTCCTGTGAATTTGGCCTGATTGTTAAGGTACTGCTGAGCACACCTCTGATTGTAGTATCAGTCAGATTTGATGATGTAATTGGAGGTCAATCACTACATTGAAGGAAGGGTCTCCACTCATTTCCTATGAGTGCCTTGTGACTTTCTTGCCTGCTTAAAGTAAAAAGATCCAGAAATCCTCTAGGACCTCAGCATTTAAGTCCCACGAGTGATTTTAACTGTTCACCCCCTCAATTCCTCCTGAGAGTACAGGATTACAATTGTCTCTCCAATGTAAACCACAATGTTGCTGACACATTGCAAAGTATCAATCCAACCTTCTATAGTTGCTTAAAATTAATGATGGATTTTTGCAATAAGTGGTTGTTGCTGCTTTGCAGGAATATGTATTTAACATAAACTTTTAGAGCAAAATAAACTTGAATTCTGAGTTGTTATAAAGGACAGAAATTACTTGTGAAATTTAATTCACACCTGAAAATATTGCGTTCTGAAATTAAACACAGCTCCCGCGTTTAAATTTTTTATACATTACCTGAAAAATTTCAAAGCCATAAATATCCAGCACTCCTATACTGTATTCTTCATATGGTTTCTGCATAGCCTTGTTAACTGCCTAAATAGAAGGAATGAAATGGATGTGCAATTAATAAAAATGTTTAAAGACCATGAATGGTTAGCTAACCATTTGTTAGAACATAAAGAAACATCAATTATGTATTATGTTTTGGAAATCCTTTCATTTGCTATACCTTTTCAGACATTGGTAAGGAATTCATTCAAATGAAAATTATTACCAAGGATAGCATAATACGGAAGCATAAAAACATCAAGATAGGAGCAGGAGTACACCATTCAACCCTTTGAGCCTGCTCTACTATTTAATATAATCATGACTGACTATCAGGCCTATTACTGTAATCCTGCCCTCCCCCCCCCCCATATCCCTTGATCCCTTTACCCACAAGAGCGAGATCTATCTCCTTTTTGAAAACACATAATGTTTTGGTCTCAACCACTTTGTGTGGTAGTGAATTCCACAGACTTATCATTCTTTGGGTGAAGAAATTTCTCTCATTTTAGTCCCAAAAGGTTCACCCCTTATCAAAAAACAATGGCCTTTGGTTCTGGACTCCCCCACTATTGGTAACATCCTCTTTATCTGATCCTGTTAGAATTTTATAGGTTTCTGTTAGATACTCTGAATACAACCCTAACTGATTCAATTGATTCATCCCTCAGTCATGCTATCCTAGGAATCAATTCGGTAGACCTTTGCTGCACTCCCTGTATAGCAAGAACATTCTTTCTCATATATTGCCAAATGGAAGATTAAGCTGAGAAAATTATGTTTTGGCAAAAAATTTACATAGCATAGGTGCTAGGGTGGGGGAAGAAATTTTGGGCAGAGCCAGTTTCTGGTACATATCGATTTCTTTCAGATCTGGTTGCTAAGTTTCAGAAAGGGACGCCAGTGTGTGCATCTTTTATCCAGTCAGTGGCGGGAATCCAAGTTCCCTGGGAAATCTCACCAGTTCCACTATAGTCATTAGCAAGTCCACTTCCATCATTCAGCAGCAATGGCTGTAAATGGGACTTAAAATGTTATATTGGGGTTATCTGCTATTAGATGATGAACATATCATGGTGGACAAGCTAAGGACATAGATTGAAATATCTCACCAGTCCCACTCAAGGGTTAGGTGCACAAACAGTGTAAATAACTAAATCTGTTTATGCATTTACTTGAAGATTCAGGGGTAGGGCAGGTGGAAGTCATATGGCAAAGCCAGGGCTCCCTGAATTCCCAATACTGGACTCTTCAGGAAATATTTAAACAGAAGGAAACTGCTTAGGTGACATGATAGGTCATGGAGACGGAATCAGAAAGTTATAAAACAGTATAAATACTCTAACTGAGTGGGCAACATTACGGCAGATGGAGTGCAATCCGTGACAAGGTGAGGTTACCCACTTTGGATACAAGAAAGACAGAGTGGAATATCTTTTGGATGGAAAAAGACAAAGGGCTATGAAACAGAAAAGGAATTTTGGTGTTAATGTAATCAGAGATTGATGAAGGAAAAGCAGTGGACATTATCTTTATGGACTTCAGTAAGGTGTTCAATACGGTTGGTATGGTAGACTGCTTAGCAAGGCTGGATCACATGGAATACAGGCATAACTAGCCATTTGGATACAAAATTGGCTCAAAGGTAAGAGACAGATGGTGGTCGTGGAGAGTTGCTTTTTGGACTGGAGGCCTGTGACCAGAGGTGTGCTGCAAGGATCGGTACTAGGTCCACTGCTTTATGACATTTATATAAGTGATTTAGATGTGGACATAGGAGGCATGGTTAGTAAGTTTGCAGATGACACCAAAACTGGTGGTATAGTGGACAGCGAAGAGGGTTACCTCAGAGTACAACAGAACCTTGATCAGATGGGCCAATGGGCCAAGGAGTAGCAAATGGAATTTAATTTAGATAAATGTGAGGTGCTGTGTTTTGGAAAGGCAAATCAGGGCAGGACTTATACACTTAATGCTAGGGTCCTGGAGGGTGTTGCAGAACAGAGAGACCTTGGGGTTCAGGCTCATAGTTCCTTGAAAGTGGAGTAGTAGGTAGATAGGATGGTGAAAAAGTTATTTTTTTGCTTAATTTTATTGGTCAGTGGATTGAATTTGGTAGTTGGGAGGTCATGTTGTGGCTGTACAGGACATTGGTTAGGCCACTTTTGGAATACTGTGTTCAATCTGGTATCCCTTCTTCCGGAAAGATGGAGTAAAATTTGAAAGGGTTAGAAAAGAATAGCAAGGATGTTGCCAGGCTTGGAGGGTTTGAGCTATAGGGAGAGGCTGAATAGGCTGGGGCTGTTTTGCCTGGAGCACCGGAGGCTGAGGGGTGACCTTATAGAGATTCGTAAAATCATGAGGGGCAAGGATAAGGTGAATAGCCAAAGTATTTTCCCCAGGGTAGGTGAGTCTGAAATTAGAGGCCTTAGGTTTAAGTGAGAGGGGAAAGATTTAAAAGGGTCCTAAGGGGCAACTTTTTCATGCAGAAGGTGGTGCGTGTATGGAATGAACTGCCAGAGGAGATGGTAGAGGTAGATGGAATTACAAGACATTAGATTAGATTAGATTAGATTACTTACAGTGTGGAAACAGGCCCTTCGGCCCAACAAGTCCACACCGCCCCGCCGAACCGCAACCCACCCATACCCCTACATTTACCCCTTACCTAACATTACGGGCAATTTTGCATGGACAATTCACCTGACCTGCACATCTTTGGACATAAAATGCATCTGGATAGGTATATGAATAGGAAAAGTTTAGAGGGATATGGGCCAAATGCTGGCAAATGGGGGAGTAGATTAATGTAAAATATCTGGTTGACATGGATGAGTTCGACCAAACAGGTCTATGACTCTACGACTCTAATTACAAAGGGTAGTGTATACAGGTAAAGTGAGTAAGTAGAAAATCCAGTGCAACTTTGCTCTTTGTCTTTAGGGATTTAAAATTCAAAAATGAGAAAGTGATACTTATGCTACACAGAGCTTTGCCCACATCCCTTTTGGAAGACAGCATTCAGTTTAGATACTGATTCACTTTGGAAGGGATACATGGGAATTTTCTGCATCTAATGGAGTTAAATTACGAGGGCTGGTTGCATTAATTTAACTTGCGCAGAGTTATGGAAATTGTAGGGTGATGCAATCAAAACACTTAAAACAATTCAAAATGTGGCGGATAAAGAGAAACTATCTTCTATGATGGCGGAATCTAGAATAATGGGGAGTAATTGTAAAATGAGCACTTGACCACTTGGGAGAGCATTTTTACATAAATGATGGAAATTTTGAAAGTGCCCCCTTTACAGGCTGTGACAGATTGAAATGTTCAACACTGAGATCGAAAGATATTCATTAGGGAAGGCTAGCAATGAACATGCAACAAAGGTGGACATGTGAATATGAGGGGCAGTGCTGCCATATAGGCCTGAAGGGGTTATTCCTTTTATTCATAAGTTTTCCAGTCTAGATATGATAAACTTGGTCAAATTTTCTCACATTCAAAATCATTTATAATTTGAGAAATACTTACGTCAACTAAATAATCGAATAACCGTGCATAGAGGGCTTTCGATAGTGCATCGCGGGTGTATCCAGCCTGCTCGACATTTAAAGTCATGTTGATGGATTCTGTCTTGCCTCCCCACTTACTGTCCATTTTTCTGCTCGTCACTTTCTCTCTCAACTTCATTTCATTGATTCCCAGCAGGAATGCAGGAAAAGCCAAGTCTTCATGAAAACAGAGAAAGAATATCAATTATTGATGGTGTGGCCCTTGTTTATGTATCAGCAAATATAAAACTCATTAATATTTTAAAAAGTACTGCAGCGCATTAAGAACGGGAATTACTTCCTGCTGAACAAGGCTTGGATAACGTTGCTAATTTATTGTTTAAGCTACAAGTTTAAGTTTACAAACCTACTCCATAAAATAGACACAAAAGATAGATGCACATAGATTCTGGTTAAGGAAAAAACTTAAGAGTCAGAATGTTTCTTTATGCTACTGTTAAATAAATCTGATTATAAACCATTTCTCTTCCTTCCCCAATTCCCAACACCTGTCTCCAACAATTATAGAGTCATAGAAATGTACTGCACAGAAATAGTCCCTTCAGTGCAACTTGTCCATGCCAACCAGATATCCTACATTAATTTAGTCCCATTTGCCAGTATTTGGCCCACATTCCTCTAAACCCTTCCAATTCATATATGCATCCAGATGCCTGTTAGATGTTGTAATTGTATCTGCCACCACCACCTCCTCTGACATTTCATTCCATACACACACCACTCTCTGTAAGGTCTCTTTCAAAACTTGCCCTTCTCATCTTAAACCTATGACCTTTAATTTTGGATTCCCCTACCCTGGGGAAAAGATCTTGACTATTCACCCTATCCATGCAATAACGATTATGCATTCATTGTATTATCGTCTGTGCCCTGCCTGAAAGCATCTCTTTGGCTCACAATACTCTTTTCACATCTCTCTATCCTGTGCCATTTTGTTGATTTACCAATAATTTGCTTCAATTTTCAAGCCATCCAACAGTTATATTGTCTTCCTTCATCTTTCTCTTCTTCCTTGAAATCTCCCCTTCATAACTTACAAACCAATTTCCTTTAAAGCTGTGCCCCACCTGGCCTTTCTCTAATTATGTTCAACTATTATCTTTGTTTGGTCAATCTCCACAGCACATTGTTTGTTACTCTTTCTTAGCATTCTCCTCCAAACCACCATTTCATGTCTATTTATCAAGTTGTCTCCTTCTGTGAGATTCAAGTCTCGCATTCATTCAAAACAGTACTCCAGACCAAATCCTTTACAAGTCACTTTTTGAGTGGTTTATTTGGCTTTCTAGTCAGTAGCTGCTTCTTCTGAGCAAAATCAGTTTTTCCCATTGCTATCCTCATTTTTACATTTTCGTTCCATGTATCTTCTATCTGCAGATATTATTCTTTCTAAATGATTCAATTGTTGCCTCTGCTCTAGTTCTTATCCCTTTGTGAAGATTTCTTGCTGTTTCTTGTTTTGCCCATGTTCACTTTCATTTTGTCAATGTTCAGTTTCATTCCAGAGTTCATACAGCCTTTCACTAATTAATCCACCAGTTCGTGTAAATCTTCTTTTGTGTTTGCAGCAAATGCTTTGTTATCTGCAAAAATCTAATTGATGTTATTATTTGCTGTACACCCTCAACAAACTTATAACCAGAAACTGTCTTCAAACACATCTTTGACCTTCAAGAGGATTGGTTATAAACATGGCTCTTTCTGAATTCCTCTTCCAATTACACACGCTCCCTATTGGCTACTCTTGACAGTTGCTAATTGTCCCATGTACAGATTTCTTATGACATATCTACAATCCCAGTGCACTCCAATGTCTTTCAACACATTCATGAACTTAATCCAATCAATGATTGAATGTTTCTTCATAATCTGTGAAATGTATTATTTATTAGGCAGTGATAAACAGTAATTCCTCTAAAGGGTCATTTGATAGTGGTAAAGTGATAATGACCAGTTAAAGTTCAATACAAATGAGGCAGATAATGCATCCAACTAGCATTCCTTTACACATGACTCTTCTTCACATTTCTTCTGAATTACTCTGAAGTTTCGTTGCTACCACTTCATAATTTTCAGCTACCAATCATTCTTTAAATCACGGTGAAGAGGAAGAAGATGCAGAAAGAGAATAATCACCATTGTTACTTGGACCATAAGACCATAAAATACAGGAGAAGAATTAGGCTGTTCATTACAGCGAGTCTGTTCTCGTAACCCTTGTACCCCTTATTCATCAAGAATCTATCTACCTCTATCTTGAAGACACTAAATGGCTTGGCCTTTTCACAGACTTCTGCAGTAATGAGGTCCACAGTTTCACCCTCCTCTGGCTGAAGAAATTCCTCCTCATCTCAGTTTTGAAGGGTTGTTCCTTCACTCTGATGCTGTGTCCTTAGGTTCTATTTTTTTCTACTTGTGGAAACAGCTTCTCCATATCATTCTATCCAGGTGTCCTGGTATTCTGCAAGTTTCAATGAGATCCACCCCCTCATCCTTCCAACCTTCATTGAGTACAGACCTGGAGTTCTCAGCTGTTTCTCATATAACAAGCCCTTCATCCTGGGATCATTTTTTGTAAAGATCCTCTGGGTCCCCTCAAAGGCCAGCACATCTTTCCTTAGATACAAGACCCAAAACTGTTGCATGCAAAACTCCACTAATCACTAACTGCCATCCTGAAAAAGACACCTTATCCCCACTCTCTGCGTTCTTCCAGTCAGTTAGTCCCCTATCTTTGCCGGTACCTTTTCCCTAATACCATGGTTTCCTATTTTATTTCACAGTCCCTTGTGTAACACTTCACCAAAGGTCTTCTGGAATTCCAAATAGATCATATCCACTGGCTCTCCTTTGTCTAAATTGCTTATTGCCTCCACAAAGTATTCTAACAGATTTGTCAGTTATGACCTTTCTTTGACAAAGCTATGCTGATTCCGTCTTATTTAATCATGCACTTCCAAGTACTCTGCAATCTTATTCTTTAATAATGAAGTTTAAAGTCTTACCAAAACTTAGCTCAGGGCTAACTGGCCTACAGTCTTCTGTCTTTTGCCTCCCTCCCTTCATAAACAGAGGAAACACTAGCCATTTTTTTAGCCCTCTGGCACCCTCCATGACTCCAGTGATTCCTGAATGATCACCACCTATGCCTCCACAATTTCCTCAGCTACCTCCTTCAGAACCCTGAGGTGTAGTCCATCTAGTCTGGGTATTTTATCCACCTTCAGACTTTTCAGATTCCCCAGCAACATCTCCTCAGTGATGGCCACTACACTCACCTCTGCCTCCTTACTCTCTTGAAGTTCTGATATGCTACTGGTGTCTTCTACCATGAAGGCTGATGTAAAGTCCTTTTCTTTGAACTCCATTACTACGTCCCCAGCCCAATTTTCCCAGTGGTCCACTGTCCACTTTTACCTCTCTCTTACCTTTTAGATATTTGAAAAAACTCATGCAATCTTCTTTTAGATTACCAGCTAGCTTACCCTCACATTTAATCTTTTCCCCACTTATTGCTTTTTTAGCTATACTCTATTGGTTTTTAATCCTCTGACATCCCACTAATCTTTGCCACATTGTATGCTTTTTCACTTGTTTATTGCTGTCCTGACTTCCCCTGTCAGCCATGGTTGCCTCATCATTCCCTAATTATGTTTCTTTTTCCTTGGGTTGAATTTTGCTATACTTCCAGAATTATCCCCAGAAACTCCTACCATTGCTGCTCCACCATTTTCCCTGAGATCCCACCCCCCAACCCCACCACCTCCCCACCACCGCCTCCCCCACCACCGCCTCCCCCCTCACCCCTCTCCATCCCCGGCCCCAGCCCTTTCCAATCAACTCTGGCCAGCTCCTCTCTCATGTCTTTGTAGTTACCTTTACTCAATTGGGATACTGTTACATCTGATTCAAGCTTTTCCCTTCAAACTGCAGGGTGAAGTCTATCATATTATGGTCACTGTCCCCTCGGGGTTCCTTCACCTTAAGCTCCCTAATCAAATCTATCTAATTAAGCTTCACCAAATCCAGAATTGCCTATTCCCTCGTGGGTTCTTACCACAAGCTGCTCCAAAAAAAACTCATAGACTTTCCATTAATTCCTTTTTTCTGCTACCAGCCAGATTTTCTCAGTCTACCTGCATATTGAAATTCCCCATGATTATTGCAAAAGTGGCTTTCTTACATGCCTTTTCTACTTCCTGATTTATTTTCTGCCCCACATTATGACTACTGCTATGGGCCTGTAGATAACTCCCATCGGGGTCTTTTTTCTTTTGTTGTTTGGGGAAAGATTTAAGAAGGATCTCAGGGGCAACTTTTTCACACAGAAGGTGGTGCATGTATGGAATGAGCTGACACAGGAGGTTACGGAGGCTGGTACATTTGCAACATTTAAAAGGCATCTGGATGGGTACATAGATAGGAAGGGTTTAGAGGGATATGAGATAAATGCTGGCAAATGGGACTAGGTCAGTTTAGGATATCTGATTGGCACAGACAAGTTGGACAGGAGGGTCTGTTTCCATACTGTATAAGTCTATAACTCCATAACTTTACCCACGCAGATTCTATCCTTCTGACTCTATATCACTTCTTGCTATCAATTTAATTTCATTTCTTACTAGCAAGGTAACTCTGTCCCTGTACCCATCTGTCTGTCTTTCGACAGGACACATATTCTTGGATATTTAGTTCCCAGCCCTGACCTCCCCAAGCATGCCATGCCTCTGTGATGGCCACAACAATATACTTGTCAATTTCAATCTGTGTTATAAGCTCATTTACCTTGTTTTACATACTATGTGCATTTAAGTACAACACCCTCAGTCTTGCTTTGACCACCCCCTTCTCATAGTTGTCCCCTTATGTGCTGTGCCTGAAATTAGATTCCTGCCCTTTTCCATATTGTCCATCCTATTACTCATTGTAGAAACATTAATAACCGCTCCTAAACTCTCCACCACATTTAACTAGTTTAAATTCCTTGTGATCACCCTATTTAGCCTTTCCGCTAAGATCCTTGTCCCAGATTGGTCCAGGTGGAGCCTGTCTGGACAGTACGGTTCCCTCCTGTCCCAATACCGATGTTGGTCGAGTTTCCACTCCAACTTAAAATTAAACTTCTACATGAGTCAATACTTTATAGCACACTGTGTAATGTGTTGAATTAGATCCAAAGTTGGCTTAGAAACAGGATACAAAGGGTAATGGTCGATGGCTGTCATTGTAAATGGAAAGCTGTTTCATGGTGTTGGTACCCCTGCTGTTTGTTTTATATATTAATGATTTGGACTTGAATATGGGGATCACAATTGGGAAGTTTGCAGATGACATAAAAATCGGTCATGTAATGAATAATGTAGAAGTTAGCTGTAGGCTCCAAATGAGATAGATGGGTTGGTGGAGTGGGCAGGAAAGTGGCAGATGGAGTTCAACTCTGATAAGTGTGAGATAATGCATTTCGAGAGGCCAAGCAATAAAAGAGAATACACAATAAATGGGAATATAGTGTGAGAGGTAGATGAAGTGAAAGATCTTGATGTACAATGTGCACAGTAGTGGTATAGATAGACGAGGTTGTAAAGAAGGCATATGGAATGCTGCCCTTCATTGGCCGAGGTATAGAAGACAAATGTAGGGATAAAATTATGAGACTGCATAAGACACTGGTGAGGCCACAAGTAGAGTATTCTGTGCAGTTCTGGCCACCACATTACAGGAAGGACGTAATTGCTCTGGAGAGATTGCAAAGAAGATTTACTAGAATGCTGCCAGGATTAGAGAGATTGTAGATGTGAGGAGAGATTGGAGAGAATGGGATTGTTTTCCTTGGAAAAGGGAGGTTGAGAGGTGACATAATTGAAGTGTACAAATTTGTGAGGGTGGTAGAGTAGATAGGAGGAACCTTTTTCCCTTGGCAGAGAGTTTAAAAACCATGGATTCAAGCTAAGTGGCAGAAGGATTAGAGGCAATGTGAGGAAACCCTTTTTTACGCAGAGGGTGGTGAGTGTCTGGAATTTGCTGAGTTGGTGGTGGAGGCAGAGATCCTGACCTCTTAAAAAGTACCGAGATCTGTACCTTAACTGCTATAACCTGCAGGCCTATGGACTGTGTGTAGTACGTTGGGATTGGAGGGCATCTAGGTATTTTTGCATCGGCATGGACAAGATGCACAAATACACCCCTTCTGTGCTGTATCATATGGTTCTTTCGATGTCAGCAAAGGCAGCAGTAGCATTAAATTTATGTGCAAGTACCTTACCATTTGTCTGCTGACAGTCCCATATTGCATGGGCCCCAATCTGGTGGAGCAGGTGACCTGCCTGCTGAAGATCTCACTTAATTATTATTATAATTCTATCCATTGAATGCAAGTTAAGTGACTTCAATGAAGGCTGTGTTATCTACTCTTCCTGGGAGGTGAGAACACAAATTTGTTTTATTATTGTAAATACAGTTTGAATGGTTGCATCCTTTTCTGGCATTGTTCAGCCCAATTGCTTTCAAGATTGCAGAGGAATTGGTAGTTCACTTTTCTTTAATGCTCTGCAGTCGCTGTGGTAATCCCATTTCCCCAAGGGCAGGGATGGGAGTGAAGGAGACAGCTCTAAATGAAGAAGTGCTGACATGTTTAGGTCCTTGTCTATGCTATGACGTGGAAGTGACTGGGTCTTTGTCATCTTGTTGCTTTTGTGAAAGTCAAGCTGATGATTTGGAGCTATACATCCTTCAGCTAGTACATACTATAGATCGTGCAAAAGCACTGCAGATGAACTGCCTTGTTCTGGATGGAGCAGAGCTTCTTAAAAGATGTTGCAGCTTCATACTTGTGAATGAATGGTGAATATTTCACTAGATTTCTCACTTAAGCTTTGTTGATGAAAGAGATATTATGGGGAATTATGAGGTGGGCACTCATCACACAGTAGCTAGTATCTGCCCAGTGATGCTAATGGTTACTGTCATGATGCTGATGGTGGTGAAATTGGTGATAGTGATGTCATTGAAGGTAGGGACTGGACTTTGGAAATGGTCACTGCCTGGAACATATGTCATGTAGTTTTTAATTGCTGGGTTGGCATTGTGACTAACACTGTTTGCCATATCTAGTGAATTCAGTAGCTTTATAATATCATATGGAATGACCTGAGTCAGTTGACTACAGACAAAATGAGGCGTTAAGAGAAAGAAGTATGCCCTTGGCATTTTGGCAGAAGCTACATGTAAACATTTTTTGATAGTACATTTTTTGTTGGAGCCAAGGATGGATCCTTCTTCCTTCTTCATTAGTTACATGTTCAGTACAACTATTTTTGACTGGGTTTGGTAGAGCTACATAAAATTAGAATGTAACTAAAAAAAAAATCTGGCTGGTGTATGTTACGTAAGAAGTGCTGTCCGGCAGCCTCCATTTTACATCTCCCTGAATAATATGGTTCAATTTGTTTCAATTTGAAGTTTCTACATCCAAACAAATACTCCTGAAAATAAGTTTGGATATATATTTCCCTAAAATCCACAGGATTAATTTGACCGGATGCTGATTTATCACAGATAGATTCCATCAAATGTAAAGCAGACTGGCCATCATTCCACAACCAAACGATGTGCATTCAAATGAATATTACTCACGGGCCTCATTTTCCACTTTGGCATAATTCCCAACTTCAGTAAAGCTTATGTTTCCAAGGTGCAGAATTCCAGCAATAATCTGTAGTACCATCAATTGAATCTCTGCTGTTATACCTATGACTTGCATGGCATTCTATGAGGGAGAAAGAACCTTGGTAATTGCATAGCATGTTAAATTAAGGCTTGGATCAAGTCAATTAGTCAGTTTAAAACCGTCTGGTTAATTTGCTATTACTTCCTTAAAATGTACAATTCAATGAATATCACAAACCATTTTCTGTATTATCAGTGTAAGTCAGTGAATTTGTATAAAATCAATTACCTCCCTCAGTGTCAGGAATTGCAAATTGACTCATTTCCTAACTTTGTTGTCCTGACTCTGACTCTTTCTCCGACTCCCAAAGATTCGGATTGACCTCTTCTCTAGCCAAGCTTGAGGCAGTGATGGAGGTAGTGAGTGGTTGGTAAGAAGGCCTACCCTGCTTCATTGAGATATCGGCCCAGTGCTCTGCATATTTTTTTTAGACCGTTAAACTAGTCTCACCTCCCTGGCATTTGGCCCATATTCTTCCAAACCTTTCCTATTCATGAACTTATGCAAATGTCTTTTAAACTTTATAACTGTACCTGCATCCATGAATTTCTCTGGCAGTTCATTCCACATGCAAATCACTTTCTGTGTAAAAATGTTGCCCCTCATGTCCTTTTCAAATCTTTCTTCTCTCATCTTAAAAACTCCCTAGTTTTGAACTTCTGCATCTTAGGGAAAAGATCCATGCTATTTACCTTATCTATGCCACTCATGATTTTATAAACCTCAATAAAGTCACCCCTCAACTTCCTACACTCCAGTGAAGAAGGTCCCAGCCTATTCAGTCTATTTTTACATCTCAAACCCTCCATTCCCAGCAACATCCTGGTAAATCTATTCAGAATCCTCTTCAGTTTAACAATATCATTGCTATAACATCAGTGGTTAGCACTGTTGCCTCACAGCACCAGGGACCCAGGTTTGATTCCAGCCTCGGGCATCTGTCTGCGTGGAGTTTGCACATTCTCCCCGTATCTGAGTGGGTTTTCTCCAGGTGCTCTGGTTTCCTCCCACAATCCAAAGATGTGCGGGTCAGGTGAATTGGCCACGCTGAACTGCCCATAATGTTAGGTGCATTAGTCAGGGAGAAATGGGTCTGGGTGGGTTACTCCTTGGAGGGTCGGTGTGGACTTGTTGGCCTGAAGGGCCTGTTTCCACACTGTAGGGAATCTAATCTAAATCTAATCTAAACAGGGTGACTGGAACACAGTATCCCGATAGAGGCCTCACCAAAGTTCTGTACAGCCTCAAGATTTTGTTCAGTGTTTAGCAAACTGCTGCTACTGAGCATCAGTAATTGTTTGGCCATTTAGCCCTATATCCACCCCCACATCAACTGAAGCATTTAATAGCTGGCCAGGCATTTGATTTGCCAGATCAATACTTGACTGAGGTCAAAAAAGATTCTGTTTGCACAACTTGAAGGAATGAGTTGGCTTTGTTTGATTGACAACGTTATGACGTTGAAATAAATTGTCCTTTCTTTGGTTTTTCAATGCTTGTTTATTTATGAGAACCAGGTGAAGAGGTGTCAAGAGTATTACAATACTAACAGTATCAAGGCCTATGGTTGATTGGCACTTTTCTGAAGGTGTAAGATGAACAGTTTTCCATCAGGAAATTTTCGAAGTCTCTTTGCTTCTCGTGCTGGTTTCATGAGCATTTGCCAGGCTTGCCAATGCCTCACTGGTTCTGTATGTTGTGAATACTGGAACAGTGGGCATGGAGGATGCATGGGAGGCATTGTGGAGTAAGGGTATAATGAAGAGTGTGTAAGTAGCAAGGGTATAATGGAGGGGGAGGTTGCATGGTGTATGGAGGAGATATGCAGGGACTCTAGCAAGACCTCTTAAATCTCTTTGCTAAAAGTTTCTCAAATCCACAACAGGCTACCCCCAGGTACACAAAATGACCTGGCAGGCAGGGCTCACACTGCTTTCAGGACCTCACCCATAGAGTCATACAGTCATACAGCATGGAAACAGACCCTTCGCATGCTGAGACCAGTACACAGTACTCTAAAAGTGGCCTCACCAATGTCCTGTATAACCTTAACTTGACATCTCAACTCCTAAACTCAATGGTCTGAGAAATAAAGATAAGAGACCTTCTTAACTACCCAGTCCACCAGTGTTGCAACTTTCAAAGAACTATGTACCTGAAACTCTAGATCTCTCTGTTCTACAGCACCACCCAGGGCCTTACCATTAACTGTACAAGTCCTGCCCTTATTTGTTTTACCAAAATGCAATACCTTGCATTTATCTAAATTAAACTCCATCTGCCACTCCTCAGCTCATTGGCCCAAGTGATCAAGATCACTATGTAATCTTAGATAACCTTCTTCATTGTGTGTTATATCACCAATTTTAGTGTCATCTGCAAACTTACTAACCATGCCTCCTAAATTGTCTTCCAACTTATTTATATAAAATACAAAACAAAGTGGACTTAGCACTGAACCCCGTAGAACACCACTGGTCAGGAACCTTCAAGAGTTTTTTGGAGTAGACTGTTCACAGGTAAAGGGATGACTGGCAAGTGGGAAGCTTTCAAAAGTGAGATAATGAGAGTTCAAAGGCATTATGTTAGAGTGAAGGTTACGGCTAACAAGAGTAAGGAACAATAGATAAATAAAGATATTGAAACTTTGGTCAAGAGTAAGAAGGAGTCGTATATTAGGTATAGACAATTGGAATCAAATGAATCTCTTGAAGGTCACAGGCCTCCAGTCTGAGAAACAACCCTCCAACACCACCCTCTGTCTCCTACCATCAAGCTAATTTTGTATCCAATTGGAAAGCTCTCACTGAATCTCATGTGATCTAACTTTACTAATTAGACTACCATGCAAAGGCTTTATTAAAGTCCACGTAAACAATATCTATCTCTCTGCCTTCATCAATCTTTTTGGTAACATCCTCAAAAAATTCAATCAGATTTGTGAGATACAATTTCCCATGCACAAAGCCACGCTGACTATCCTTAATCAGTCCCTGCCTCTCCAAATGCATGTAAATCCTATCTCTTAGAATTCCCTCCAACTACCTACCCACCACTGATGTCAAACTCACAGGTTTGTAGTTCCCAGGCTTCTCCTTCCAGTCTTTCCTAAATAAAGGCACAACGTTAGCTGCCTTCAGTCCTCCAACACTCACCATGACAGTAGATGATACAAATATCTCTGCTAGGGGCCCCACAATTTCTTCCCTAACTTTCCACAATGTCTTGGGATCACTTGATCAGGTCCTGGATATTTATTTACATTTAAGTCTTTAAGATCTTCAGCACTTCCACTTCCGTAATGTGGACTGTTTTCAAGACATCACTATTTATTTCCGGGAGTTTCCTAGCCTCTATTTCTTTCATCACACCAAACGTGACACGAAATATTCATTTAGAATTTCTCTCAATCTCCTGTTGTTCTATACATGATGACTTTATTGATCTTTACCGGTGAACATTCGACTCCAATCAACTCTTGAAGATTTTCTGTCTCATACCACCAAAATTTGCCTTACTGCAATTAAGAACTTTAACGTTTACATAAGGCCTATCCATTTCCATAGCTATTTAAAAACTAATAGAATTATGATCACTGGTCCCAAAGTGTTCCTCGACTAACACTTCAGTCACTGGCTTTGATTTATTTTCCAAGAGAAGATCAAATTTTGCTCCTTCTCTAATAGCTACATCTACATATTGATAAAGAAATTTTCTTGAACAAATTTAACATCTTGCCCACCATCCACGCCCTTCACATTATGGCAGATTATGTTTGGAAAGTTAAAATCCCCTCCTATTACAACCTTATTATTCTGACATATGTCTGAGATCGCTCCACATATTTGTTTTTCAATTTCCCTCTGATTATTAGGGGGACCTATAGTACAATCCCATCAAGGTGTTCATCCGCTTTATATTTCTGAGTTCCACCCTGTAGCTTCACGGAATAATCCCTCAGAAATATCCTCTCTAAGTACAGCAATAATGTTTTCCTTAATCAAAAATGACAGTTCTCCTCCTCTCTTGCCTTCCTTTCTATCTTTCCTATGGCATCTAATCCCCAGAACATCATCGTGTCCTTCCCTCAGCCATATATCTGTAATAGCTATTGTTCCCATACATGCCCTCAGTTCATATGTCTTATCTGCAAGACCCTTGTATTGAAATAAATGAAGTGTAATTCTTCAGAGTTACCTCATTCTCTAACTTCTACTTGCTTGCCTTTTCTAATAACTTGCTCTTTTTAAATTCAGAGCCATCCTCATCAGTCTTACTATTCTCAGTACTACATAGGATCCCCCCACCCCCTTTCCCTACTACTTGAAAGGCAAATCTCTCCCCCAGGATATTGGTCCCCTTCCAGTTCAGGTGAAACCCATCTCTTTTAAACAGGTATTTTCTGCCCCAGAAAATATCCCAATGATCCAAAAACCTTGACCACCGTACCATCTCCTTAGCCATTGATTTATCTGCCTTATCTTCTTACTCCTACTGTCACTAGCAAGTGGCATCAGTGGTAATCCAGAGGTTACTACCTTTGACATTTCGCTTTTTAACTTTCTGCCTAACTTCCTATATTCACTCTGCACAGCCTCAACCCTTTCCCTAATTATTCCCATTCCTGATGAAGGGCTTTTGCACGAAATATCGATTCTCCTGCTCCTCGGATGTTGCCTGAACTGCTGTGCTTTTCCATCTCCACACACTGAACTCTAACCTCCAGCATCTGCAGTCCGCACTTTCACCTTTCTCTAATTATGTCATTCTTAACAATGTGTACAACAACTTTCAACTTCTCACTCTCCCTTTGGACTATATGCTGCAACTGTTTTGAAACACCCTGGCACCAGGGAGACAATATACTATCCTGAATTCATGCTCACTGCTGCAGAACCTCCTGTCTGTGCCCCTGACAGCAGAATCCCTATAGCAATTATCCTTCTGAATCTAGACAAATCCTGTTTAACATAAGATCTGTTTTGATGCCCAAGATCTGGTTGCCACTTCTATTTTCTTTTGAAAGACTATCCTCCTCAACACTACTCAAAATGACATATATGTTTGAGAGAGGAGTATCCACAGGAGACTCCTGAACTCCCTTCTTACCTCTTCTGATAGTCACCCATCTATCTGACTGAACCTGCAGTGTAACCATCTCTCTAAATCTATTAATCATCACAAACTGTCTCCGCTATGCTCCTCAGCGACTCTTAGCTGCCTTTCCAGCCAATCCAAATGGTCAGATATGAGATAGATCCAAACACACCCCTTGCAGACATAGTCTTGAGGGACAGTCAACTGTTCCCTAATTTCCCACATTTGACAGGAGGAGTAGACCACTCTATTGACTGCCATAACTGCCCTTAAAAATTGCTCACTTGCCTAAAAAGACGCCCACTTTTCCCACATCCAGTGTTTGTCGACTGGTTACTGCTTGCACATTATGCTGGGAGAACTTAAAAAAAACTATATTCTATATTATCAGGCCTAAAAGAAGAAACTCTAAGAAAGAACCTTTCTTTTATAAAAAAGAAAACTTCCCTTTCCACAGTTTCTTAGTTTAAGTGTGCAAAAGAGAAAAAAAAATGAATATCTTAAAAATTCAGCACGTAGCTGAAACTCCTAGCAAACAAAAACAGCCTCATCCTCAAATCCTTGATCAGTCAGCTCTCAAACCTCCACATCTGAATAAAGGAATGTGGATCCCTGATCCTCAAAGTTATCTCAGCTGCAACTTTTGAAACCTTGATGATCAAGTTGAAAAGACCAATCTTCTGAGTTCCATGGGAACAACAAAAAACAATCTTCTTCCTGGAGCCATTGACATCTTGACAAATACGTGGACAGGCCTCTCCCACAAACTCTGTGTCATCCCTCCTTCCTCATGTTTCTTTTTGTTCTCAAATTTCTTTTTGGACTATAAAAGGATGGGGGAGTGCCGAACCAGAGGACACAACTTAAAAATACGGGGTAGACCATTTAGGACAGAGATGAGGAGAAACTACTTCACCCAGAGAGTGGTGGCTGTGTGGAATGCTCTGCCCCAGAGGGCAGTGGAGGCCCAGTCTCTGGATTCATTTAAGAAAGAATTGGATAGAGCTCTTAAAGATAGTGGAGTCAAGGGTTATGGAGATAAGGCTGGAACAGGATACTGATTGGGAATGATCAGCCATGATCATATTGAATGGCGGTGCAGGCTCGAAGGGCTGAATGGCCTACTCCTGCGTCTATTGTCTATTGTCTATTGTCTATTGTCTAAAAGTCCCAAAAATAATTCTAAATGAAAACTTTTCTGCTTCTCGAGAAAAACCCAAGGGAAGTCACAAGATAAACCTGCAAACTCAGGAGCACCTGCAAGATCCACACTAAGAATATCACAGGTAAGAAATTTGAATTTCCAGCAGGGATTTGAACTGTGAATCTGACATCACTTTAAGAGTGTGTGAGGTTGAGCACTGGTTACAATTTCCAAAACAAAATGGAGTGGCCTGCCAGCATTAAAATTGTGGCTTCTCTCTGTCTATGTTTTGGCCTCCTGATATGGGTTTGCTCAGTATCATAAAGATATCCAGCTCGGAAACAGACCTTTTGGTCCATCTTGTCAATGCCGACCATATATCTAACATAATCTAGTCCCATTTGCCAGCATTTGGCCCATATCCCTCTAAATCCTTCTTATGCCTATACCCATCCGGATGCCTTTTAAGTCTTATAATTGTACCAGCATCAACCACTACCTTGTCTATTCCCTCTATCCATGCCCCATGATTTTATAAACCTCTACAAGGTCACCCCTCAGCCTCCGACGCTCCAGGGAAAACAGCCCCAGCCTATTCAGCCCCTATGAGCTCAAACCCTCCAACACTGGCAACATTCTTGTAAATCTTTCCTGAACCCTTTCAAGTTTCACAACATCCTTCCTGTAGCAGGGAAACCAGAATTGCACATAATGTTCCAATAGTGGCCTAACCAATGTCCTTTACAGCCCCAACATGATCTTTCAATTCCTATACTCAGTGCTCTGACCAAGAAAGGCATGCATCCCAAATGCCTTCCTCATCATCCTATCTACCTGCAACTCCACCTTCAAGGAACTATGAACCTGCGTTCCAAGGTCTCTTTGGTCAGCAACATTACCCAGGACCTTCCCATTAAGTGTATAAATCCTCCTCTGATTTGCTTTTCCAAAATGCAGCATCTCATGTTTATCTAAATTAAACTCCATCTGCCACTCCCCAGCCCATTCATTCCTGATGAAGGGCTTATGCCTGAAATGTCAATTCACCTAATCCTTGGATGCTGCCTGACCTGCTGTGCTTTTCCAGCACCCACACTCTCGACCCATTTATCAAGGTCCCATTGTATGCTGAGGTAACCTTCTTCGCTGTCCATTACTCCACCAATTTGGGTGTCATCTATAAATGTACTAAACATACCTCCTATGTTCACATCCAAATCATTTATATAAATGACGAAAAACAGTGGTTCTTGTGCATTGATTCTTGTGGTACACCACTGGTCACAGGCCTCCAGTCTGAAAAGCAACCCTCCACCACCACCCTCTGTCTTCTAACTTTAAGCCAGTTCTGTATCCAAATGGCTAGTTCTCCTTGTATTCCATGTGATCTAACCTTGCTATCCAGTCTACCATGAGGAACCTTTTCAGATGCCTTATTGGAATCAATATTGATCATAACCACCCCTTAGTCCTCAACAATCCTCTTCGTTACTTCTTCAAAAACTCAATCAAGTTTGTGAGACATGATTTCCCACATACAAAGCCATGCTGACTATCCTTAATCAGTCCTTGCCTTTCCAAATACATGTACATCCTGTCCCTCAGGATTCCCTCCAACAACTCACCCACTACTGATGTCAGGCTCACCGGTCTATAGTTCCTGGCCTATCCTTACCACCTTTCTTAAATAGTGGCACCACGTTAGCCAACCTCCAGTCTTCTGGCACCTCATCTATGATTATCAATCATATAAATATCACATCAAGGGGCCCAGCAATCACTTCCCTAGGGATTTATCCACTTTTATGTGTTTTAAGACATCCAGCACCACCTCCACTGTAATATGAACACTTTGCACCACCCTCTGTGTGAAAACATTTCCCTTAGTGCCCTTTTAAATCTTGCCCCTCTCACCTATGCCCTCTAGTTTTGCACTCCCCCACTATGAGAAAAAGTCTTTGGTTATTCACCCTATCCATGTCCGTCATTTTATAAACCTTTGTAAGGTCACTTTTATGCTCCAGGGAAAATAGCCCAAGTCTATTCACTCTTTCCCCATAGCTCAAACTCTCCAATCCTGGCAACATCCTTGTAAATCTTTTCTGGACACTTTCAAATTTAACAACATCTTTCCTGTAGCAGGGAGGCTAAAATTGAATAAAGTATTCCAAAAGTGGCTTAACTAATGTCCTGTACAGCTGCAATGTGACATCCCAACTCTGAGACTCAATACACTTTATCCTTGGATAAAAGGACCAAAATTGCACACGATATTCCATGTGTGACCTCACCAATGCACTGTATAAATGCAGCAAGACATCCTTGTACTTGAATCCCTTCACTGTGAAGGCAATCATACTGTTTGTCTTCCTTACTACCTGCCCCATTTGCACGCTTAATTTCAGCGACTGATGCAAGAGTACACCTCGATCTCAATGAACATTCCCCTCTCTCAATTTATAGCCATTTAAATAATAATCTGACTTTCTATTTTCGCTACCAAAATTTGCTACCAAATCAGGAATGTCTGTGTCTATTATGTATATGGACTTACAAAACAATTGTCCAGGTTCCACATGAGATGCTTACAAAAATTAGAGGATATAGAATTGAAATTGATCTATTGGCTTGGATCAAGGATTGGTTAGAAGCTAGGAGAGAGAAATTTACTAGACACCTATTCAATATGCAACTGATGTTGATCCTCCAAGGGTCTGTATTTGGATCACATTTTTAATAAAGGGTTTGTGAGAAGGAAGAGACAGCCATATATGTAATTCCACAGATATAACCTTTTTAAGGGGCAACATAAATAGAGTAAATTGGAGAAGGAAGGTGCAATGGGACATTGACAAATTAAGTGACAGGACAAAACCATGACAGATGGAGTTCAAATGGAAAGTTTGAGGTTTTCCACTTAAGACCTAAGATCAGAGTAATATTTAGATGGTGAGAAGGTAGGGGCTGTGGATGAACAAAGAGGTTTTGGGGTCCAAATACTGTAGTTTTCTAAAAATTAGTGGACACGTCCAATAATTGATTAAATATGGTGAATGGAGTGTTGGTCTTTAGCTAAAAAGAGCTGGAATACCATCAGGTAGAAGTTATGCTATACCTGTTTGGAGCACGAGTTAGACCCCTTCTGCAATACTGAACTCACTTTCAGGCACCACACTTATGGACAGATATACTGGTTTTGAGAGGGCTGCTACGTTTTGGTCCATCCTGTTTGTACCTACTGGTACCAGGAGATTTGCTGCCATGATATGTCATACTGCAGCACTGATTGACCAGAATAGCATTGGGAGAACATTATGAGGTCAACATGTATTGATTGGGCTTGTGTGCCCTTTACGTAGGAAGTTTAAGTGATTCAGAAAGCACATCTTCACACAAATTGAAAGTTTCAAAACTGAGCTTGTTAGTTTTCTGTGAGGAAAGAAGATTCAGATGGAGTTTAAGATGCAAGGTTTGTGAAGGTTTGTAGCTCAGGTTGAGGTTTAGGGTGTAGGTTTGCTTGCTGAGCTGTAGGTTTGATATCCAGACGTTTCATTACCTGGCTAGGTAACATCATCAATGGCGACCTCCAAGTGAGTTTAAGATACAGATCTATCATAAGCGAATTTGATGATTGAACAGTTTCAAGGGGCTGAACGGCCTCTTCATTTCCAATATTCATTTTTGCTTGTCTAAATTGCAATGGGTTAAAAAAATTGCAGATAGCAGAAACATGAACTGCCTGTTCAACACCAGACAACTGAGAGAAACACACAACAGGGCTCAGCATCTGTGGACTGAATAAATAAGCTAAAATGTCATAACTGAAGAAAGTTGAAATCTGAAATGCTAACTTTTTTGCTTTCATGCATTGTTGACTGACATGCATTTGCAGCAGTTTCTGCTTTCTGTTTATAGATTAAAATGTGTCACATTGACAAAGATAATCACTCTCAATGGATTAGCTGGTTCTCTGGACATTGTGCAATGAGGATAAGGCATGTAAATTCACCCCTCATGGCCATGACGCAAAGGACATGGAGGATATCAGTTGACAGATTCACTGACATCTTCTTGCACAGCAGCCTAACAACAGTACTCACATTAAAATAAAGAAAAATACTGCCTCACTTACCATTGTTTCATTGAATTCTTTTTTGTCATCTGTCCCATCCACCTTGTAGGTGCCTGACTGGTTTAAGTAGAAGTAATATGTAGGATCAGCGATACCTAGATTTTCAACCTGCTCTGGTGAAGCACCTTCGAGCAGCTGTTTAGAAGAAAAAGTCAATTTATTTTTGAGCCTATATTTCTGATTTCAACATTTGTTTGAATTTAGCTTCTAATCATACTTGGAACATTGTATTATAATAGAACTCATGCTGATGTAATATTGGCATAACATTCTAATCTGTAGTGTTTTATAAAAAACATCAATATCACTTCTAAAGCATCATGGATCCATGATTTACAACACCAGGAACCATTTGGCTTGCAACCTGCCTATGTAGACTCTTTACTTGCAAGCTGTTCTGTCTCTCCCTAGCCATGTACCTTTGTTTGCTTCACATATTTATTCAATTTCCCGTAAATGACATAATCATCACCTCATGCATTCTGAGCTCTAACATTCTGAACAAAGATGTTTTTCCAAACATCACCCTTCACAACCCCAGCGATACTTTTAAATTGATAACTGACATGGAAGCTAGGGAACTTGGGAAACAAATAGTGTTGTCTTGAAAAGTGTCTATATTACAGAGGAGGAAGTGCTGGCGGTCTTAAAGCATATAAAGATGGATAAATCCCTGAGACCTGATCAGGTGTAACCTGGAACTTTGTGGGGAAATAGGGAAGAGATTGCTGGGCCCGTTGCTGAGATACTTTGCATCATCAACAGCCATGGGTGAGGTGCCAGAAGACTGGAGAGTGGCTAGTGTCGTGCCATTATTGAAGAAAAGTGATAATGAAAAGCCAGGGAACTACAGACTAGTTTGCCTAATGTCAGTGGTAGGTAAGTAGTTTGGTGGGGGGGGGGGATTTACATTTGGAAAGGCAAGGACTGTTTAAGTTTAGTCAATATGGCTTTGTGCGTGGAAAATCGTAACTTGATTGAGTTTTTTGAAAAGGTGTCAAAGAAGATTGATGAAGGCATGTTGGTGGCTTTTATAGACTTCAGCAAGGAGTTTGACAGGGTTCCACATGGTAGACTAATTAGCAAAGTTAGATCACATGGAATCCAGTGAGAGCTAGCCAACTGAATACAAAATTGGCTTCAAGGTAGGAGACAGAAGGTAGTGATGGGTTGTTTTTTGGACTAGAGACCTGTGACCTGTGATGTGTCGCACAGATCAGTGCTGGATCCGTTGCTTTTCATCATTTATATAAATGATTTTGATGCGAATATAGGTGGTATGGTTAGTAAGTTTGCAGATGACACCAAAATTGGTGGTGTAGTGGACAGTAAAGAAGCTTATTTCAGAGTACAATGAGTCCTTGATTAGGTGGGCTAATGGGCCAGGGAGTGTCAGATGCAGTTCAGTTTAGACAAATGTGAGGTGTTGCATTTTGGTAAGGCAAACTAGGGTAGGACTTATACACTTAATGGTAAGGTCCTAGGGAATGTTACTGAACAAAGAGAACTTGAAGTACAGGTGCATAGCTCCTTCTGGAAGACTTTTATTGTGTAAATTTGGTTCAGGGGTCATAGCAAAGTGAAAAAATACCAATTTATTTAGGCAATAAATTTTCCAAGTTTTTGTTGATGGCTGTTTTCTGTTTAAACTTGTTTTACTTATAAACTCATCTTAATTCTCCAACAAGATTTCTGTTTTATCTTACTGCTGGGCATCCACTGACCTCTAAGTAAGCATTTCCACTTGGATACATTTCCTCATAGAGGTAGAGTCTACATTCTCAATTCATTAAAGTCAGATGGTAAGGAAGTGGTGCATTACCTGGTAATATATGTGGAAGTTTCTCTCACTCTCATTCTGGCTAACAACTCGGGATTTTTCCAACAAAAAGTTTGAGATTTTACCTCCATCCGGCTCTCCACCACGACTGAACTGAATTTCAACATACTTTCCCTTTGGCAGAAATAATACATGTCAGTATAGAACAGTGATGCATACATCTCCCTCACTCTCTCTCTCTCTCCAACCACACCAACCTATATTTCGGAGGGACACCAAGGGCATGAAAATGCCTCCAATAATTAAATCATATATAACTAAATTAATATGATCACTAATTAACATGAAACAGTGCGTATCCCTGTTCTGTAAACCAAGGTAATCAGGTTGAGCTAATAGTAAGGTACAGAATACCAGTGAGCTAAAAACAATGACTGCAGATGCTGGAAACAGTGGATGAATTCTTTGAATTCAGGATAGGCGATGAACATTTTGTGGCAAATTGATTACTTACATAAATGGTGTGGGTGAACTATTGCAGATTTTCTTCTAATTGTTTATTATATCATTGGCAGAACATTATAGAAAAGACTGGAGAAAGAATTTGTGTAACAATCCCTATGGATGACTTGACGTGAAAATTCATTCCCATTAGGGTCACTGAGAATTACATGGCTCAATGATTCTTAAATACTGAGATATTTGAAAAATCCACAACAGTGACTTACAAATCGACTGGAATTGTTGTTTCGTACAGTTTTGGCATTTCCAAAGGCCTCGAGCAAAGGGTTTGACTGTAGGATGATATCTTTTACATGCTAGAACAATATAGACAAATTAAAAAATGATGTAGATAGTTTTGTCTCCATTACAAACATGTAGCCTACATCTGGCAAAGGTGTTGCTTCCTATGTACCTGTAAAATGCTCAGTTCCTGGATAATAAACACACAGGCTAGTAACATTACGGTTCCACATTCTTGAAATGTTGGGTGACTTCTCTTGGGGTGAGGACATGGAGTACTGGCTGCAACCAGATGAGATGGCTAGAGAAGGGGACATTCCTGGTTCTTCTCACTATCTTCAAGGTTTCCCTGAAGTGTGTCTTTGGCAGGGATACCAGAGGAAGCTGTTGTTAGCCCTTATGCTAAGTGAGAAAACAAACTAATTTGAAATGAGTGTAGAGTAGGTCGACAATCCTTTACAATCGGGGTTTAGCTGCATATCTTTCCTCATATCAACTGGATGTATATGTCCATATACCCTGCCAGGCTGAATCTCATCTGGGCCAGAGAGAGTGTGGATCTGAAAGTATTCTTGAGTTCAGTCCACTTATAAATGTCGGGGTTCTGGGTGTGCAGGGGGAGCTGCTGCAGCTGTTGCAAGAGCAGCATAATAATAGAGACCTCCCACCCTGATCACCTTCTTCATGCAACTGCAAAAGCAGGTCCACCCTTTCTGCAGAGTGTCAGCAGCTGGCATCCTGTCTCCACTTAAATTGGCCAAACTGAGGGAGGCTGAATGCAAACTCATGAGTCCACTTCCCCTGGGTATTCCTGCGAACAGGTGCCTGCCTGGCATTTTGAAAAAAACAAAAATGAAGTAGGAGGCCTCTCACTTCCTGTCTGCCTGATTTGAATATGACAATACTGTTTATGGCCCTTGTGGGAGTAACTGTCTCCCCCCACCCCCATATTATTCTTCAGCAAGTCCACAGGGAGTCCTTAACCTGTAAACTGAGGGTGCAATCTTTCACTCTTGATCATTCTTAGACACAATGAAATGCTGAAATAAATTTTTAAAGATCAGATCTTTTGTCATTACCTGAACCTTTGATCCTCCTCCTGACACTTTGGAGATGTACCCCATTATATATTTAGCTGCTACTGTTTTGCCAGCTCCACTTTCACCACTGAAAGCCAGAAAAAAAAATCACAAATTACTGAAATGATATAAATGTCCACTGGTCTATATGCTTCACATACCTAGGATATTTCATTCATGTTTAGAGTTGCAGTCAGCAGACAGTATTTCACATAATTTCAACAGGATTCACAATGCCCCTTTTGACCTTTTATTCAGAAAAGGAGAGTGAGAAATTGAAAGCACTGCAGCTACTCAGCAATGTGGCCACCACTTGCATGACAATTTTTGACATTTTACAGAAGAAATGCAAATATTTTTAATATGTTAGTCCAAATAAAGTTGTTTTTCATCTTGAAATTAAGTTGATGTAATTTTAATACATGTTTATTGGAACCATATATTGTTATAGAATTGAAGGTAGATTATAAGTCGTTAAGAGAAAAGGGGCTTAGAGCTGTAAATAGTTGTTGTTTAATGTTCACTTTTGGAGTTAAAGAATAAATTGATTTTTTTTCTTTAAATAGTGGAATTTGGGCAGTTCTCTATCACTCAAACTTTAACAGATTATGAGGCGAGGTGAGCTTTTCTGGGTGTTTGGGTTAATTAGCAGAAGGGTTCACCGCCATGTCATAACACTCATCTCTTGTGCTTTAGTTCTTAGGAGAGATGTGTTGCTTTAAATTCAAAGGTCTAAAGAGTTATAATTTTAAAGCATTGTGGTAATCATTTTTGAAAAGATTTGTGAAGACAAGAAAGGAAAGCACGAAAAAGACTAAAAAAAGATAATAACATTGTTATCCTACCTGCAGACAAAGGATGCTTGACAGTAATCTTAAATCAAAGAGACTACATTGAGAAAGCAAATGCACTATTTGCAGATACCAACAAGTGGCGATAGACCCGACTCACAACTACAGAACCAAATCACAGCCCTACCCAAAAAACATCAGAAATCTGGAGAAATAAATAAGATCGACTTCCAAAAAAATGAAACCAGGTGGATCCAACACACCGCGCTTCTACAGATTATCCAAAATTCACAAACCAGGAGTGCCCCCCTTCCCCCTCAGACCCATAGTCTTGCTACCTTGTCCTGCTCCTTGGATGCTGCCTGACCTGCTGCACTTTTCCAGCAACACATTTTTCAGCTCTGATCTCCAGTATCTGCAGTCCTTACTTTCTCCTCACTACCTGGAACACCAATTTACAGGTAGGAGCTACACCAAAGACTAAAAAAAACGTAGTAGAAGATTCACGTCACTCCATCCACTCCACCCAAGAATTCCTGAAGACCAAGATGGAAGAAGATGATATCATATTCTCTTTTGACATAACAGTCCTGTTCACATCCTTCAACATCAACTTGACCAAGGAAATGCTGACTACATTATTAGAAGAACCAAAGACACATACACCAAACACCACCAAATTCATCAGCAAGGACAGTATCATCAAACTAGTGGACCAATGCCTTACCACCCAATTCATCTTCAACAACAAAACCTACAGATAAACCAACGGAATACCCATGGGATCTCCGATATCAGAGTTCTTAGCAGAGGCAGTAATGCAGAGACTCGAACAGACAGGTCTGCCAACCATCTAACCCAAACTTTGGGTTCACTAAATGAAACAAATGAGAGAAAACCTTCAAGACAATCAATAATACCCTCACTGGCACAGAATTCACAAAAGAGGAGGAAAATAACAACAAGCTGCCATTCCTCATTGTCGCAGTAGAACAACAGCCAATGGGAAACTCCAACTCAGCATCTACAGGAAAACAACACATACGGACCAAATATTGAACTACAGAAGCAATCATCCCAACATCCATAAATGAAGCTGCATGAGAACATTATTCCAACAAGCCACCACACACTGCAGTACAGAGGAACTACACAGAGCAGAGGAAAATCACCTACACAGTGTATTTAAGAAGAATGAGTACCCAATGAACATAGTCTATCGATTTCTGAGCAACAAACCCATACAAGAAGACGAAACACGTCCAGAAATCCTAGCCACTCTCCCCTACATCAAAGACATCTCGGAAGTGACTGCCAGACTGCTCAAACCTTGGCATCATGGTAGCCCATAAACCCACCAACACACTAAAACAGCAGCTAATGAACTTGAAAGACCCTGTACAGACAATAAGCAAAACTAATGTCATCTACAAAATACATTGCAAGAACTGTAACAAACACTACATTGGACAAACAGACAGAAAACTAGCCACCAGGATACATGAACATCAACTAGCCACAAAACAACATGACCCTCTCTCACTAGTATCCTTACATACGGATGAGGAAGGACACCACTTCAACTGGGACAACACATCCATCCTAGGACAAGCCAAATAGAGACACTCACGAGAATTCCTAGAGGCATGGCATTCCAACCAGAACTCTATCAACAAACACATTGACTGGGATCCCATTTAGCGCTCCCTGAGAAAAAGAACAGGAAATGACATCACCATAGGAAATGATTCTGGATTAGAGTGGTGCTGGAAAAGCACAGCAGTTCAGACAGCATCCAAGGAGCAGGAAAATCGATGTTTTGGGCAAAAACCCTTCATCAGGAAGGGCTTTTGCCCAAAACGTCAATTTTCCTGTTCCTTGGATGCTGTCTGAACTGCTGTGCTTTTCCAGCACCACTCTAATCCAGAATCTGGTTTCCAGCATCTACAGTCATTGTTTTTACCATAGGAAATGATGTTACCACAGGAAATGACATCACCAGCCCAAGGAACTCAAACATATAAATAGAAAGTGGACTACACCACCAGTGCTTCATTCAGAGGCTCACTGAAGATGTTACCTAGTATGGTGACAAAACATCTGAAAATGAACCTTCCAGCTCAGCAAGCAAATCTACATCCAGAATGTGGTAATAATGTTTGAGTGTGGCTCTGTGATAGTGTAGGTAAAATAATTGCAGATGATGAAATCCAAAGTAGACAGGCAGGAGGCTGGAAGAACACAGCAAGCCAGGCAGCATCAGGAGATGGAGAAGCTGACATTTTGGGTGTAACCCTTCTTCCGAACTGCGGGTGGGGGTAGATGGAGCTCCAGATAAAGGGGGAAGTGGGGCCAGGGTGGTGAAGTGGAGATGGCTGAAGACAGGTAGAGCTATGACCTGATTGGTTGATGGGAGGAATGAATAGGTGGCAGGGAGCAGTTGAAGGGATGGGGAAAGGGTGGACCTCATCTTCCACCTGGGTAGCCTGCAGCCCAGATGACTCAACATTGAGTTCTCCAATTTTAAATAACCTCCTTTCCCATTCCCTGACTCCCTTCCCAGCCTCTATCCCTCCCTTCCATTGCTCCCTGCCACCAACTGGATTTATTCTTCCCATTGACCAAGCTGGTCATACACCCTGCCTTTCTTCACCTATGCCCAATTCACCACCCTGCCCCTGCCATCCCCTTTATCTGCAGCTCCCCCGACATCCAGTCCTGAAGAAGGGTTGTGCTCAAAACGTCGACTTCTCCATCTCCCGATGCTGCCTGGCTCGCTGCTTGTCCACTAGCAATTGTTTCTTGTCAGCAATCTTGTGGAAGTATTTGATGGTCAATAAATAAAATATTCAGATTGAGTTTAATGGGCTTACCTCTTCCTGTAATCAGTGAATAGTTACTGTTTCATACCTGATGATAACACACTGGTTCTCTGCATCAATCATCATATTCCTGTACATATTGTCTGTTAGAGCATAAATATGAGGTGGATTTTCATACTGAGCCTGGAAATAAAGAAGAAATTGTTTAAACCAAAGGAGATACATTATATTTAAAACAGATACAATTAACAATGAGCACAATAGAAGGTTTCACTCAGCACACTGCTGTCCTTTATGAAATGAGTATATTTTCTTGAAATTATCAGAGATTGTAATAAAAGAAACTTTTGAAAATTGATTAGCATCAAACTAAATTCTTGCAGCTATTTTCTACAGGACAGGAATTCAAACTAAAATTGGTCACACAGGAGTTGAAAAAAATCTGCTATAACTCAAATGTAACTGAAATATTTTAGTTCAAATGTAAAAGTAGCATAGCACAGAATGAGTCTTCTCTATGCTATTGACCTGTTATTCTGATAATGTATTGTGAACCACAGTCGTTCATACTGCACTAATTATCTAATAGATCTGCTTATCTTCCCTGTCTTGTGAGACCCAATTTGATCTCTGCAGTCATGTCCATTAATAATTCAGTTTTAGTTTAATCCATTGTGAATTTTTCACATGAATTCTCCGGCAGAATGGAGAAAGTTCCTTCTTCACATGGTATATCCAGAGTATCCATTGAAGCTACAATATCCATTTGGAAAAATCAATGGGGGATGACCACTATGTTCTTTACTCACTCTTTGCTTTCCCCTGCTACATATCATAGGTGTCGGTGATGGCTGAACTACTGCTTAACAGATCGCACGTTAAAATATTGGTCATTTTGGAAAAATAAGTTTAAAATGCATTCCTAACACAGCTCCCAATCTCATTCATCCTATCAGGAAGGTCTATTGAATGCAGATTAAGCATCTTGCAGGGAATTAGTCATTCAAGGATGATCCTGCACATGGAGTCATAGAATCATGAAGCTGTACAGCATGGAAGCAGACTCTTCAGACCAACTCGCCCATGCCGACCAGATATCCTAAATTAATCTTGTCCCATTTGGCCCATTTCCTTCTAAACCCTTCGTATTCAAATACCCATCCAGATGCCTTTTAAATGTTACAATTGTAACAGCCTCCATCACTTCCTCTGGCAGCTCATTCCATACACACACTACCTTCTGTGGGAAAAAGTTGCCCCTTAGATCCCTTTTAAATCTTTCCCCTCTCACTTTAAACCTATGCCTTCTAGTTTTGGACTCCCCCACCCTGGGGTAAAGACCTTATCTATTTACCCTATCCATTCCCCTCATGGTTTTATAAACTCCTCAACTCCGATGCTTCAGGAAAAACAGCCCCAGCCTGTTCAGCCTCTCCCTGTAGCTCAAATCCTCCAACTCTGGCAACATCCTTGTAAATCTTTTGTGAACCCTTTCAAGTTTCACAACATCCTTCCTGTATTGGGAGACCAGAGTTGCACACAATGTTCAAAAGTAGCCTAACCAATGTCCTGTACAGCTGTAATATGCCCTTCCAACTCCCATACTCAATGCACTGATCAATAGAGGCAAGCATACCAAATGTCTTCTTTACTATGCTGTCTACCTGTGACTTCACTTTCAAGGTACCATGAATGTGCATTCCAAGGTCTCTTTGTTCAGAAACATGTAGAATGGCAGAAGTCACAGTTAACTTAGGAGCAAGGAGAAGCATGGATAATCTTGAAATGGAAGAAATAAGCCAATGATAATTAGGGAGCATGCATGGAAAGAATTAACATTTTAGGTCAGTGACTTTTCATCAGAACTGGAAGTTAAAGGTATAACAATTTTACGTGAGCGCAGAGCCAGGATAAACAAAGCAGAAATAGAAAGGTTCATGACGTGAAGGAAGATGGGAGAGATTGAATGATGAAAGGAATAATAGTACTAGACTAATGAAGATGACAATAGGACAAGTAAAGTATTTGCATCTTTCCTTAAATAAGGACACCAATACAATGCTCCATATGTTGTCTCACTGATGCCTTTTATAACTAAGGTATAACCTTCTCAATTTTGTATTCATTTCCCTTTACAGTAAATATTTCAAGAAATGTATTGTCACAACAGAAAAAAATACAAAAATAATGTGCACTACTTTTTTCCACTGTTCCACACAGGTAGAGATGAGGGCCTGTTTATTGCTTACATCAATTGTCAATTCACTAACCTCACATAAAAGCAAGTGGGACCATTGATCATGGTGGCCTACCAATCAGGAAATGCCAAGGTGTCAGCCTGAAATCCATTGCTTGTAAGGACTGTTCCACATGGTGATAGCAGAAGATCTGATGTGTGTGATGCAGTGGAAGGTTAGATGGAAGTACTTGCTCCTCTTGTTGGAAGTGATCAATGACCGGTACTGATGTCGTGTGAACTTATCCCTACACGTGACAACCAAAGCCAAGATGCTGTTCTACTATCAGAGACATGAATGGAGCTGAACACCAGGAAATAATTATTAAACAGCTCTATTACTGTGAAAGAGTCACTGATGAACAGATGAACTGATACTAATTGACCATGAAAAATATTCCTTATCTACTAGATCCTGATCATCTGCAGCAATTTTACTGAATTTATCACTTACTGCTTTTTCAACTAGATTTTTAGGTAAGCTTAGCTATTTTGGGTTCTGCTTGCTGTCTTCTTGAGGTTTTACCCTTTATGTCGCCTTCAGTTACTGCTTTAAGTGTCCTCAGTTGCTGGTCCTGGGCCCTTTCTACTTTTCACTTCCTCATTTGACCTTTCTTTGTATTCTTCTCGCCTTCTTGCTAAACCATTGTGGTCTTGGTTTTATCTTCCTTCTTTCTTTAAACAGGAGACTTTTTTTTACTTCAACTAACATATTGGACTTAGTTATTTTAGAATTCTTCTGGCTTTCTAGAGACGGGAACATGTTGGGTTTAAAGACAATGTACAAATGTTGCAACAAAATAGAAAGGTTCAAAATAGAAATGTTGTTGAACTAAACAGCGAAAAACTTTGGTCCACTCCTGATTTGATCATATCACTAATATTGTGATGGCATCAACGTTGTTTCAAATAAAAACATTTAAATAGTTTGATCTCGAACTTACCACGACAGATAATGTAAGATGGCAATTCTACCAAGTATAATCATCTGATTTCCCCTTCTCCCTCCTCACACACATATTAAAATGTTAGCTCACACTTTCACACAAAACTATATATTTCATTTAAAAGTTACTTCTTTTAAAATTAGATGTTTGGTTTTACTTAATGTTAAAATGCAAGTATCCTAACTGATGCATATGGACATGCTGCAGTTAATGAGATACTATCAGCAGTTATCTATACATCCTTGTCTGATGCCAGACCATAAGATATTCCTGATGAAGGGCTTATGCCTGAAACGTCGACTCTCCTGATCCTTGGTTGCTGCCTGACCTGCTGTGCTTTTTCCAGCGCCACACTTTTCGACCCCCATATATTTAGAGGTCAGCGTACTCTGTTCCTGGACTGTGTTGTTCTCAGTCTTGAGACACATTCCACTCTGAATTATCTGTAGAATGTTCCCAAGAATGTCTGTTTTAATGATTGATTTCCAGCATCTGGAGTTGATCTTTGTGGACTATTGCCGATTCTGATATTATCCAGTGAGCCCTTTTGTGACGTTATCAGGCTAAGATTGGATCACGCTTAATTGTTGTCCAACTGCATGTGGATGCTTACAGTTCAGGATTATACTGGGCGATGATGGCATCACCTGTGAAATGACCTAAACTTTTATGCATACAGGGGAGGGATAGAAATAACATTGAAAAGGTGCAAAAACCACTTTTTTCTCAAAAAATAAATAATTCAACCACATGTCAGGCTTTGTTTACAACAGAAATCTTTCAGTTCAACTAAAAACTGCAACTAGCTTGAATGTAGGTACAGATTTGACCACATACAAAATGTTTTTAATTTTACTATGAGTACTTGGGAAAGGTGCTTTGAGAGACAAATTCTTCCACTCACTGACAACATCTGCAAGTAGCCAATGGTACAGGCTTGTGCTGCTGGCATGACATGAATCACAACCACAGACAAGAAAAATGCAACATAGCGGAACACAGTAGATGTACTGCAGGAATGTCAATGTCAGAGTTGCTGGCTAACTCTAGAAGTTTGCACTGGGAAAAGAAGATAGTAAAATTTAACATTTACTTACAGCTCCTTGATAAATTTCAATTTCCCTGTCTGTGAAGTAAGGCATCTGTTTGAAAGGGTTTACTGAGATGAGCACTGAACCGATATATGTCTGAGATACAAGTCAAGGCATTTTACTGTAGTAATGGCTGAGAATTGAGACTGACAGTCTAGAGAAGTTTCACCTGTCTATCGCTGTAACATCAACACCGCCCCACTACTACCTCAGCCATCCCAAGAAAATTGTAACGTTTCTTTGTTGCTCTATAGAAACCCCACTCTCCCCCTGCAAGACATGTTGCAACACTGGGGTTGAACTCTGGGGATTAACCAAAAAAAAAATCAGATTTGGTTTCAATTGGATTTGGAAGAATATCTGCAATCTCTGTGGGCGGCTAGTATAGCAAGCCAAATAGAGGCACACCTGGCCTCCAAAAGGTCGTATATGAACCCATCAGCTGATTCCAGATTAGAGATGTAGTCTGGATCACTAGGTTAGTAATCCACAGACCCCAACTAATGCTGTTGAGGAACAAAACCAGAAATTGGTGGACAAACTCAGCAGGTCTGGCAGCATCTGTGTAAAGGAAACAGAGTTATTGTTTCGAGTTCAGTGACCCTTCTTCAGAACTGATGGTACGTAGGAAAGGCGGTTTTATGCTGAAGTCAAGGGCTAAAGGGAAAAGGAGTGAGAACATAGGCAGAGATGGAGCCCAGAGAGAGAGAGAGAGAGACAGATGACTGGATGAAAGTAAGCAAGTGGGTACATAGAACATAGGACATTACAGCGCAGTACAGGCCCTTCGACCCTTGATGTTGCGCTGACCTGTCATACCAATCTGAAGCCCATCTAACCTACACTATTCCATGTATGTCCATATGCTTGTCCAATGACAACTTAAATGTACCTAAAGTTAGCAAATCTACTACTGTTGCAGGCAAAGCATTCCATACCCTTACTACTCTCTGAGTAAAGAAACTACCTCTGACATCTATCCTATATCTATCACCCCTCAATTTAAAGCTATGCCCCCTCATGCTCGCTGTCACCATACGTGGAAAAAGGCTCTCCCTGTCCACCCTACCTAACCCTCTGATTATCTTACATGTCTCTATTAAGTCAGCTCTCAACCTTCTTCTCTCTAATGAAAACAGCCTCAAGGCCCTCAGCCTTTCCTCGTAAATCCGTCCCTCCATACCAGGCAACATCCTAGTAAATCTCCTCTGCACCCTTTCCAAAGCTTCCACATCCTTTTTATAATGCAGTGACCAGAACTGTACACAATACTCCAAGTGCAGCCGCACCAGAGCTTTGTACAGCTGCAGCATAACCTCATGGTTCCGGAACTTGATCCCTCTATTAATAAAAGCTAAAACACCGTATGCCTTCTTAACAACCCTGTCAACCTGAGTGGCATCTTTCAAGGATCTGTGTACATAGACACCAAGATCTCTCTGCTCATCTACACTACCAAGAATCTTACCATTAGCCCAGTACTTTGCATTCCGGTACTGCAGTTGCTGGGGACTAGAGTCAAGATTAGGGTGGTACTAGAAAAGCAGAGCACATCAGGCAGCATCCGAGGAGCAGGGAAATCGAAGTTTCGGGCAAAAGCCTTCCTGATTAAGGGCTTTTGCCTGAAACATCAATTTTCCTGCTCTTTGGATGCTGCCTGACCTGCTGTGCTTTTTCAGCACCACTCTAATCTTGATAGTAATCAAGACTCAAGGCAAGCTTGAAGAACAGCATCTCATTTTCCAGTTGGGAAGCCTGCGGCCTTCAGCACTCAATATTGAGTGCAATAGTTTTAGAGCCTGAACACTTTCTTCCATGTGCTTTTTCAACTCTCACAACCCTAGGCCCTTTCATGACATGTGCTGCTTTCTGCACAACCAATCTTTTGCACCTACTGTGGTCCTCATGACCAGCTTTTCTTTCTCTTAAGCATTCTGTCATCCATCCCTTTCTCTTGCTGGGCTCTATCTCTGCCAATCTGCTCATTCCTTTCCTCCATCACGTCCTATCTTCAGCATGAACAGATTAGATTAGATTAGATTACTAACAGTGTGGAAACAGGCCCTTCGGCCCAACAAGTCCACACCGACCCTCCGAAGCGCAGATGGTCTCTAGCTGCCATCAGTTAGGGTCACTGGATTCGAAACATTAACACTCAGCTTTCTCTCCACAGATGCAGCCAGAACTACTGAGCTTTTCCAGCAATTTCTGTTTTTGTTTGAGATGTCCAGCATCTGCAGTTCTTTGTTTTATTTTAATGTTGTGAGATTGGGTTTGAATCCCACCATGGCAGATGTTGGGATTTGAAATCAATTTTTAAAAATCTGGAAATGAAAAAGTGCTTCATGGAGGCCATGTAACCATTGTTGATTTTCTTGAAAACCCATCTGGTTCACTAATGTCCCTTAGGGAATGAGACCTGCTCTACTCACCTGGTCTGGCCCTCATATAGCTCTGGGTGCACAGCAATGTTGGTGACTTTTAATTGCACTCTAAAACAATCTAGAGAGCCAATGTGTTCAAGGGAAATTAGTCACGGGCAACAAATACCAGCCTTATCAAATACCATCCCATTCATGAATATAAAAAAAAGTCAGATAAAAGCATGTAACAATAACTCTCCATGTTTTCTACGTCATTGCTTTAAAGAGGCACTTGTTCCTTTAATCATAGACAGAAATGACGGAAAGTTCATTACCAAGCACATCATGTGAAAATGCTTGATGTACGTCTTCAACAGAATCTAGCATACTGAGAGTATTGCGGTTGTGTTAAAGTCACCATTGCATCTGCAAACTTGCCACTTTATTTATATTTCATTTTCCCTGAGGTATGCTCAGAACTGGTAGTAGTATTTATGCCACGGTAGCTAACACAAGTAGTAGTGTATTTCCACAGAATCTACAAACACATACTCTATCACTCTACACTCACACCCACATGCACACACTCACATGCACACTCAATCTATTGCTCCTACATGCACACACATATAAGCTTAGGGGGTGAATTTATTTTTGCAGAATTACGTTTTATTTTGCTCAAAAACCGCATGAATCCACGTAAAACTCTGTAAAGCTATACAGAGGGCTTCTCAGTCTGATTTGGAGATGCCAGTGTTGGACTGGGGTGTACAAAGTTAAAAATCACACAACATCAAGTTATAGTCCAACAGATTTAATTGGAAGGCACACTAGCTTTCAGAGGGCCGCTCCTTCATCAGGTGGTTGCCCCCTGATGAAGGAGCGTCGCTCTGAAAGCTAGTGTGCCTTCTAATTAAACCTGTTGGACTATAACTTGATGTTGTGTGATTTTTAACTTTGTCAGTCTGACATAGCATTGGGACACAGATAGACCTCACACCTATTGTTTAAAAACCTGAGCTATCTTGAGATTTAATTGAAAAGAAGATCTGGGATTTACATATCAAAGAACAGAAACCAGAATATCCCATCATAAAAGATGGAAATTTTAATCTTAGATTATTTACTGTATCACATCTCCATGACACTGGACTCCTTTGGCAGTAAATTCTATGAGCATGACCTTAACCTCCACAACTACCTGATGAAGGAGCGGCACTCCGAAAGTTAGTGCTTCCAAATAAACCTGTTGGACTATAACCTGGTGTTGTGTGATTTTTAACTGTGTCCACAGAATCCAGATGTATCCTGAAAATCAATGTTACAAAGTTTTCGTAAAATTTCCTGAGCATGGTACACTGATTTTAGGTCTTTTGGCTGCAGCTCTCTGTAGGTTTCCAGTTACATTCTTGTTTCTTCTCTACAATTAGTTGCTTCGTTGTCAATGATAGACTACACAACCAGATACAACTAGAAAGTTTTGGCGAAGATGGTCAGCTCTTGCAATATTCTGTTGCAATGTGGAAATTTCCTTGTTGCTCAGTTGGTAGCTCTCTTGCCTGTGAATTCACAAAGTTTTAGGTTTAATTCCCCAAGATTTGAGCACATATATAAAAAAAACTCAATGTTGGCATTCCAGAGCAATACTAAGGGAGTGCTGCACTGTTGCACTTGCTGCCTTTTAGATGAGACCTGAAATTGAGGCGCTGTCTGACTTTTCAAGTGGATGTGAAATATTCCATGTTACTATTTTGAAGTAGAGCAAGAGAGTTATTCCTGGTGGCCTTGCCAGTATGTATTCCTTAATCAACACTTTGGTTAAGCAGATCACTTTGACATTAAACAGGATCCCTCCATTTTGACCCCAACCCCAGCAGAAGAGCTGAAGAGCTCTTCTCTTCCCCAGCAGCTACCATTACTGATAGCACGGCCCGCTCTCTCTCTGGTGCTTTGAAGTATCAGTCTAAAGATAATATGATCAGGTGGTGGAGAGGAGCACTAGCTTCTAACTCAGACAGTGACACGACCAATTAGCCAGACATAGCAGAGTTGCATACGACTTTGTGACTAACTTGTTATGCATTGAGACTCCACTTCCTAAGAGCCAAATAAATAGGATTACAATGACAGCAACATGACTTCTATGTGGCATTATTAGTCATGACAGTACAGACCAAGCCAAAGGAAGAGGAAGCAGTGTTATGCAGAGTGTGAATCTGTTCCGTAAAGAAGAAGTTGCAATGCTTTCCTGTGAATATTGCAACATTTGATGTTGGCACATGAAAAGTAGATATGCTACTTTGTGAACATCTCAGAGTGAACAGAGCGGTGACAATGGCGACTGTATAACTATATCTCTCAGCTGTTGGGAAATGAATGGTAGAAGTTACAGTGACTGCATGCAGTTCTGGATGACTGCTAGGGCTCAAGTCACACCCAATGTGTTGGCTTCCCCGTTTTCCTGTCCCAAATCTAGAAACACATTTATCAATAGGAGATGTGTTGCAATGTTGCTAATGATAAAACTGGGGAATTTTGAAGCACCATGAGAGGGAACTGTAGATTGGTTAGACCAAAGATTAACGCTGTATTTGTTGATGCCACAACTGTAGAGTGTGCACTCCATACACACGCAGGGTTAGTGTCAGCTCAATCAGAGAAATTCTGTCATATCTTTATTCAATCAGATAATCGAGGCCTTCCTCTGGTCAAAGCGCTGGTGTGGAGGAGGCCAGAAGTCCCATCCATGAACAGCTGCCAACCAATCAGGGTCTAGTCGCTGTATTGAACAACAGCCCATCATTGGTGCTGGTTGCAGCAGATCTAGTATTGTCACAGAAAGTCATGCATTTCCAAGTGGTAAGGTGGGTTCAGGGGCAGGTCATGGGAGAGGTATCAGCAGCAAAAGCAGGGGAGAGGCTCTCAGTGGATTTCCTGATGCTGGGTTCCTGGTTAGCCTTTGGTACCCTCATGCAGGCCATTGTCTGCCAATGGGTTAATACCGGTAGCAGTGGGGTCCAGGCCTTAATTGCCCATTTGAGGCCCTCAGTTGGCAGAAGACCATCCAAAGGACTCACACCAGGGGAAGGAGGCAGGAAGGTGGTGGAGTACAAACCCACCATACTCCCCAGTCGATTAAATCCCTGTGATAGGTTTAGTAGCAGGGCAGCATAAGATTCCATCATAACATCAGAGTCTGTAATATCAATGGCAGTGATGTTAAACGGTGCCTTTTAACTCCTACTAAATCAAGTGATGTGTGTATCACTGCTTAGCCCAGCATTTATTGTCTGTTCCTAACTGCCACAGAGAAAATGGCATTGAGCTGCCTTCTTAAACCTCTACAGTCCGTGGGGAATTGGAACACCTACAATATTGCTAGGAAGAGCATTCCAGGATTTTAATCCTGCAACAGTTGAGAAACAGTGACTTGATCCAAGTCAGGCTGGTGAGTGGCTTGAAGGGGAACTTGCAGTTGGTGGGGCTCCCATGCATTTGCTGCTCTGTTCTTCAGGCTGATGACAGGCTTGGAAGGTACTATTGAAGGAGCCATGTGAGTTACTGCAGTGCATCTGATATGTGGTATGCATAGTTGCCACTATGCATCAGTGATGAAGACAGTAAAAAGTGAAGGTGGCGGATTAGATGCTTAGCAAGTAGGATGTTTTGTCATGAATGGTGTGGAGGTTCTTGAGTATTGTTGGAGATGTGGGCAAATGAAAATTATTCTTGACTTGTGCCTTGTAGATGGTGCTCCAGGAGTGTGGAGGTAGAAGGTGAATTACTCACCTCACAATTCCTAGCCTTTGATCTGGTCTCATTGCCACATCATTTATTTGGCTCATCCAGTCAGATTCTAGTCAGTGGTAATTCTCAGAGTTTTGATAGTAGGGAAGGAACCGGAAATAGTGATGTCATTGAACATCAAGGAGCAATGGCTAGATTCTCCCTTGTTTGAAATGGTCATTGACTGACACTTCTGTGGTACAAGTATTACTTGCTACATCCCAAACTTAGATGCTATCCAGGTCTTGCTGCATATGGATACAGACTACTTCAATATCTAGGGAGTTGCAAATGGTGACTGGTGATCACTGTTATCTGCAATTTCCTGGCATTATTCACTTGAGACCTATCAGGCCTAATTTTGAAGGAGTCTTTGCCCTCCAAATCCAATGCATGCACCAAATTTTGCTGCTAAATGGCATCTTGGGAGCCCACTTCCAATTGCCTTGGATCAAATAGTTGAGATAGAAAAGGGATAGGGCAGTGAGCGATGAAAATGGACTTCTTTTCTAAACTAAAACACACAGAATTGATACTTATTTGAACTTGGTGCAAAATATGCGGAAATTGTGCCTGTGTGTGTCTAAGTAAATTAACTTCCTTCTATGTGTTTGACCTCTGAAGGGAGAGGTCCTTTCTCATGCAAGTAGATATAGAATTTCCTCTTTAGGTATTCTATTCTTGTATTTCAGAAAATGAGTGAAAGCTCAACATCCAAATAGTTGACACCTACAGTACTGCCCTGACTGCAAATTGCACATACACACATAAAAATTAAGAGCAGAAGCTTACCCAGCCTCTTGAGTTTGGTCCATCATTCAATAAGATCATGGCTGATCTGATTCCTTCACATTCCCACCTACCCTTGATAACCTTTCATCACCTTGCTTATTAAGGATAACTCCAGCTTTGCCTTAAACATATTCAAAGACTCTGCTTCCACTGCCTTTTGAGAGAGTTCCAAAAACTCATGAGCTTCTGTGAGGAAAAGAAATTCTCCTCATCTCTGTCTTAAATAGGTGATCCCTTATTTTGAAAGAGAGACCCCAAGTGTAGGTTCTTCCACAAAATTAGAATATTGGTCTCTGGTTAATTTTAAAGTACTTTTATATCTCAGAATTGATAAGATTTCTATTCTTAAGAAAACAAAATGATCTCAACAATGAGGTCTAGATCAATTCCCTACACTGACCTACTTAGATATTGAGGGTTAAAATTGTAAGCACCCCCTTCTGGTGCCTTCACCTCTGTCATGGCGTTCTTCTCAATGCACAAATGACAAGAAACTTGGAACATCTATTATTGGATATTGTTAGAAAAGGTCGATCTTCAAGTTGTCAGAATCAGTGGCCTTAAGTATAAATCTGGGGGTGCCACATTGGGATTAATGACCAGGGAAGGGACTGGAGGCTCGAAGAGGGATAAATTGAGGAACTACATGATTCTTGGACCCGCAGTGATATTGATTGTGAAGAATTTTTTTTTTGAAAAAAGTTGCATCATTAATCCAGTTCTCTTCTTCTGTCCTCACTCAAGTTGACAATTTTTAACCTAATTCAACTCATTACTTCTAAAGAGTTTCAAATTGCTACTCTTCTCCATCTGCCCCACCCCCAGTTTCACAGGACTTTCTCCTCCCACTCTCTCAATTTAGGCTGGTATTCTGCCTATTCACTTTCCCCTATTCCAAGAATCTGCTTCCAGCACCTCCCTACTACAGCCATCTTTCTCCTCTCTATCAATCAGCTGCATTGCTCCAATTTGCTTCTTTCCCTGTCTACTTCCGTTCTACTGTGATGAGGGCATTAATCTGGACTGGCTTTTTACTTAGAAGAAAGCATGGACTGCAGATTCTGAGATCAAAGTCGAGACCGTGGTGCTGGAAAAGCACAGCAGATCAGGCAGCATCCGAGGAGCAGGAAAATCAACGTTTTGGGCATAAGCCCTTCATCAGGAATAAGGGGCTTTCCTGATGAAGGGCTTATGACTGAAATGTCGATTCTCCTGCTTTTTGGATGCTGCCTGACCTGGCCTTTTATTTACTTTTTAATCATTTCAAAAAAGAATAAGAAACGTTTCCCGTTTATCTTTTTTCAGTTTGCATCATTGTCACATTGTTACTGCTGTTTACGTTTAAGGCAGGTTTTGGTTTGCTTGACATGGATCTCTTTATATTGCTTTTGTTTTGCAAACCCTACTTTTCAAACGCTATTCTCTTTCCCATTTATTTATTAATTAAAATATGCTTATGATATTCAGCTGCTTCTTGTTGACCTTTCTGACCCACAGTTGCTTTCCTTTATAATGTTGCTTATTGATTTCACCAATCCTCTTTGATGGTTACTCCCAAACTGCTTTGTTGCTTTCAGAATGACTGTTGACCTCTGTGGGTAACAGCATAGAGGAACCCAGTTACAGCCAATGTACAGCAAGTATGTCCGCATTATGCAGTTAAAAGGCACTTAGATCTCGTGATAGGGAAGATTAGCAATTTCTATGGAAGGATCAGCCAAATGGCCTCCTTAAGCTGTATTTATCTTTGTGATCTTCAAGTCTATAAAATGGGATGACATTACCCAGCACTTAGAAAGGCATTGGTTTGTAAAGTACAGATCATGCTGGCCTAATTCAATTGAAGCTTTTGAGAACATCACAGAATATATAAATATAGAGGCTGTGCTGGAAATTATATTTGGGAATCTCCAGAAATCATTAAAAAGCTACCACATTAAAGACTGGTTATGAGGACTGAAGCACATAGTGCAATATCAAAGAGAATTTAGCTACATAAGTAAAGAAGTAGCTAAGCACAAAGCAAGGATCAAGGGTGTTCAAGAGGTTGGCAATTATATTGTGCACAGGCACAGTTGAATTATATCAAATTAATGCACAAGGAAAATTGTGAGGAAGAATACAAGAGATTACAGAGATGCTGATGGGTTAGTGAGTAGATATAGTTTATTGTAGAGAAATATAGAGTTTTACATTTTGCGAAGTTTATTGTACATATCCACGTAAGCACAGGAGGAGACTGTTAGACTCGTCCTGACATATCATTTCAGGCCCTTTTCAGGGATCTGAACCTAATTTGACACAGTTCCTTTTTAATAATATTCAGTGCTGGAACAATTGCTCATTTTAATTTGATATTGACAGAAATGCATTTCAATCCAGACATATCCCAGGATGTGGAGTTAGTTTGCAGATCAATCATGATTTTCAGAGAATGGAGGAACAGGAACCCAATGGCGTAGTCCTATTTCCCGAAATCTTATTGAACTGTTCCTCATAATCTTTTTTTCAATTTGCATCATCTCTCCAGTTGGCTTTTAAGGAAATGTTTGGCTAACTTTGCTATCACTAATGTGGACCTCTCTGTACCTCTTTTGGTCAAATGCCTTATTTTAAAATTTATTTTATTTTCCCATTTAAAATATGATTCTGTTATTCAGCCACTATCTTCTGGGATTTTTGACCCACAATTACTTTTATTCATAATGTAACTTATGAAGTGATTTCGCCAATCTTCTTTGAGTTCTACTTATTCCCTCAGCAACCTCTTGCTTTCAAACAAATGTTGCAAATTTGGTATTCTGATCGTGGCATTGATGACCACTTTTGGAGCAGTTACTAAATCTTGCAAAAATACAGCTGGGAAATGGGAAGCCTTCAGAAATGAGATAACAAGAATCCAGAGAAAGTATATTCCTGTCAGGGTGAAAGGGAAGGCTGGTAGGTATAGGGAATGCTGGATGACTAAAGAAATTGAGGGTTTGGTGCAGAAAAAGAAGGAAGCATATGTCAGGTATAGATAGGATAGATCGAGTGAATCCTTAGAAGAGAATAAAGTAAGTAGGAGTATACTTAAAGGGGAAATCAGGGGGGCAAAACGGGGACATGAGATAACTTTGGCAAATAGAATTAAGGAGAATCCAAAGGGTCTTTACAAATATATTAAGGACAAAAGTGTAACTAGGGAGAGAATAGGGCCCCTCAAAGATCAGCAAGGCGGCCTTTGTGTGGAGCCACAGAAAATGGGGGAGATACTAAATGAATATTTTGCATCAGTATTTACTGTGGAAAAGGATATGGAAGATATAGACTGTAGGGAAATAGATGGTGACATCTTGCAAAATGTCCAGATTACAGAGGAGGAAGTGCTGGACGTCTTGAAACGGTTAAAGGTGGATAAATCGCCAGGACCTGATCAGGTGTACCCGAGAACTCTGTGGGAAGCTAGAGAAGTGATTGCTGGGCCTCTTGCTGAGATATTTGTATCATCGATAGTCACAGGTGAGGTGCCGGAAGACTGGAGGTTGGCAAACGTGGTGCCACTGTTTAAGAAGGGCAGTAAAGACAAGCCAGGGAACTATAGACCTGTGAGCCTGACCTCAGTGGTGGGCAAGTTGTTGGAGGGAATCCTGAGGGACCGGATTTACATGTATTTAGAAAGGCAAGGACCAATTAAGGATAGTCAACATGGCTTTGTGCGTGGGAAATCATGTCTCACAAACTTGATTGAGTTTTTTGAAGTAACAAAGAAGATTGATGAGGGCAGAGCAGTAGATGTAATATATATGGACTTCAGTAAGGCGTTTGACAAGGTTCCCCATGGGAGACTGATTAGCAAGGTTAGATCTCATGGAATACAGGGAGAAGTAGCCATTTGGATACAGAACTAGCTCAAAGGTAGAAGACAGAGGGTGGTGGTGGAGAGTTGTTTTTCAGATTGGAGACCTGTGACCAGTGGAGTGCCACAAGGATCGGTGCTGGGACCTCTACTTTTTGTTATTTACGTAAATGATTTGGATGCGAGCGTAAGAGGTACAGTTAGTAACTTTGCAGATGACACCAAAATTGGAGGTGTAGTGGACAGCAAAGAGGGTTACCTCAGATTACAACAGGATCTGGACCAGATGGGCCAATGGGCTAAGAAGTGGCAGATGGAGTTTGATTCAGATAAATGCGAGGTGCTACATTTTGGGAAAGCAAATCTTAGCAGGACTTATACACTTAATGGTAAGGTCCTAGGGAGAGATCTTGGAGTGCAGGTTCATAGCTCCTTGAAAGTGGATAGGATAGTGAAGAAGGCATTTGGTATGCTTTCCTTTATTGGTCAGAGTATTGAGTACAGGAGTTGGGAGGTCATGTTGCGGCTGTACAGGACATTGCTTAGGCCACTGTTGGAATATTGCATGCAATTCTGGTCTCTTTCCTATCGGAAAGATGTTGTAAAACTTGAAAGGGTTCAGAAAAGATTTACAAGGATGTTGCTCGGGTTGGAGGATCTGAGCTACAGGGAGAGGCCGAACAGGCTGGGGCTGTTTTCCCTGGAGCGTTGGAGGCTGAGGGGTGACCGTCTAGAGGTTTACAAAATTATGAGGGGCTTGGATAGGATAAATAGACAAAGTCTTTTCCTTGGGGTCTGGGAGTCCAGAACTAGAGGGCATAGGTTTAGGGTGAGAGGGGAAAGATATAAAAGAGACCTAAGGGGCAACGTTTTCACGCAGAGGGTGGTACGTGTATGGAATGAGCTACCAGAGGATGTGGTGGAGGGTGGTACAATTGCAACAGTTAAGAGGCATTTGGATGGGTATATGAATAGGAAGGTTTGGAGGGATATGGGCTGGGTGCTGGCAGGTGGGACAAGATTGGGTTGGGATATCTGGTTGGCATGGACAGGTTGGACCAAAGGGTCTGCATCTGTGCTGTACATCTCTATGACTCTATGACTTTACTCAGAGAGTAGTAAGGGTATGGAATGCTTTACCTGCAAAGGTAGTAGATTTACCAACTTTAAGTACATTTAAGTCGTCATTGGACAAGCATATGGACATACATGGAATAGTGTAGGTTAGATGGGCTTCAGATTGGTACGACAGGTCGGCGCAACATCGAGGCCAAAGGGCCTGTACTGCGCGGTAATGTTCTATGTTCTATAAATACTGTTGAACAAGCCTAAAGCACATATGTTGTCAAAATGTAGTTAAATGCACAACTCCCTTTCTATGTCTACTTTGTCAATGACCTTAATTAGATCTCCTCCCATTCTTCTGGACTCCAGAGAGTTTAAGAAGAAAAACAATCCATAAAACTGAAGCAAATGAGAAAATGCAAAAGCATTAACTGTACTTTATAACTAAGAGAAGTGGAAGCCTGAAATTCACATAAATTCAAATCAGGTTGTGTTCAATTTTCTGATTCGGAGATGCCGGTGTTGGACTGGGGTGTACAATGTTAAAAATCAGACAACACCAGGTCATAGTCCAACAGGTTTAATTGGAAGCATTAGCTTTTGGAGCGCTGCTTCTTCATCAGGGGGCTGACAAATGTGCTTGTGTGCTTCCAATTATACCTGTTGGACTATAACCTGGTGTTGTGTGATTTTTAACTTCAATTTTCTGTAAAGTCTAAATCATGCCTTTTTAACAATTTTTCCCTTTTGCCCTCTTGTGCCAGTTTGATAATGCCAACAGACCTCTGTTACCTCACTCTATATATTTTATGTTCAAGTGGTGACGTGCAGTCAAACCATAAGAGGAGTCACCACTGAGCTCATTGCTGTCTATGCCAATCATTGTCATCCATATCTTCCAACATCAATTCACTGGTGAAATGCTTTTTTTCCCCGCTTTTTCAGCCTGGAACAGAGAGCCACAAAATTGATAAATTTGAAGAGATTAGCTAACTCAATACGGAACATGATGCGGAAAGTCAGGAGGCATGGGATAGAGGGAAATTTGGCCAATTGGATAGAAAACTGGCTAACCGGTCGAAGTCAGAGAGTGGTGGTAGATGGTAAATATTCAGCCTGGAGCCCAGTTACAAGTGGAGTTCCACAGGGATCAGTTCTGGGTCCTCTGCTGTTTGTAATTTTTATTAATGACTTGGATGAGGGAGTCGAAGGGTGGGTCAGTAAATTTGCAGATGATACGAAAATAGGTGGAGTTGTGGACAGTGAGGAGGGCATTTGTCGTTTGCAAAGATATGATGCAGAGCTGGGCTGAGGAGTGGCAGATGGAGTTCAACCCTGCCAAGTGTGAGGTTGTCCATTTTGGAAGAACAAATAAGAATGTGGAATACAGGGTTAATGGTAGGGTTCTTAGTCAGGTGGAGGAACAGAGGGATCTTGGGGTCTATGTACATAGATCTTTGAAAGTTGCCACTCAGGTGGATAGAGTTTGTAAGAAGGCCTATGGTGTATTATCGTTCATTAGCAAAGGGATTGAATTCAAGAGTCGTGAAGTGATGTTGCAGCTGTACAGGACTTTGGTTAGGCCACATTTGGAGTACTGTGTGCAGTTCTGGTCGCCTCACTTTAGGAAAGATGTGGAAGCTTTGGAGAAGGTGCAGAGAAGATTTACCAGGATGTTGCCTGGAATGGAGAATAGGTCGTACGAGGATAGGTTGAGAGTTCTCGGCCTTTTCTCGTTGGAACGGCGAAGGATGAGGGGTGACTTGATAGAGGTTTATAAGATGATCAGAGGAATAGATAGAGTAGACAGTCAGAAACTTTTTCCCCGGGTACAACAGAGTGTTACAAGGGGACATAAATTTAAGGTGAAGGGTGGAAGGTATAGGGGAGATGTCAGGGGTGGGTTCTTTACCCAGAGAGTGGTGGGGGCATGGAATGTGCTGCCCGTGGGAGTGGTAGAGTCAGAATCATTGGCGACCTTTAAGCGGCATTTGGATAGGTACATGGATGGGTGCTTAATCTAGGATAGAAGTTCGGCACAACATCGTGGGCCGAAGGGCCTGTTCTGTGCTGTATTGTTCTATGCTCTATGTTCTATGTTCTATTATTGGCTTTGGAAATTTTCATCGGCTGTACTAGTTTCTCATGCATTTACCACCTGAGCAATCTGTGGGCATCTATTAAATCAAGTTAACAAATAATTCTGGAAGAGTGTCTGAAAACAAAATTAAAGGAGGCAAAAACTTTAGAAGGATTTAAATGTACAAAGTAAAATGTCATTTGCTGGCACTATTGACAAAGTATAACTTCAGACCCTGTCAACGCGGCCTGAATCAGGCAATTTGATTCAATCAGTTTAGATGTGATAATGTTGCAGAGATATCTTGCTGACTTAAAGAAGAACAGTTGGAAACACTGTAATGTGAAAACGTCAAAATATGTGGTAAGTTATTGTAAATTGACATGAGTAAGAGTGGAATGATGCCTTCAAGATCTATTTGAGGGAAGAGCTCTGATTATTCAATGATGAGGGAAAATAAGTGATGATGATAACTAATAATCATATGCAATAATTCATGTTCTGAATACATATTGCTGTTCTTAAGTAATTTGCAGTTTGGCCATTTTTTTGCTCAAGGTTACTTCTTGTTTCAGGCTTAAGATTTCCTGTAATTTGCAGAACTACATTTTCTTGACTCATGGTGGGACATCTGGATGCTTACGAAAAACAGGAACATTTGGGCTTGGAGTGAGTTTCTGAACTCACCATTTAACTTTAATGCAATATATTGTTCAAAATCATCATAATATAATATAATATTTTAGCTTTCTTTTGTAGATGGTCTTACTTCACAGCGATGGTGTAACGGTACCACAACAAGTGCTCAATGGAGAAATAAAAGTGATCAACCTTTAGCAAAAAAAAACGTCTGGGCTGAGTCATAGCCTGAGTAGATAAATGATGAATTCATTCCAAATTTTTTTTATTATTTGACCATTATGATTTGACAGTCCCCAGTGAAAAATTAACTTGGTCACTATACAAGCAGACCATTGGCTTGAGGAAAAACTTTTTTGATCATGTCATAGTTAGAAGCTGGTACAGTTGTGGGTCCACATTCAGTAGAAGCCTTCAAAAGAAAACTGGAAATTACTCACAGGTGAAAAGTTGTAAGGACCCAGGGAAAGAGCAATGACTAGCACTAAATGGATCCTGGTAGGCTGAGTATTTGTTGCTTGTCATTATTGCTGTGGAGAAAGTGGCTTCCTGAATAAGCAGAGATTTGACAGGGCATTTCACACAGTAGTTAAGGATCTGTGGGTTTTCCTGGATTCCATGAGTCTAAAGTCACAAATAGGTCAGACAAGGTAAGAATGGCAGATTTCCTTCCTTCAAGGGGATTAGTGAATCAAATAAGTTTATAATAATCCAGTAGTTAATAATCAACATTACTAAAGGCAGAATATTAGAGGGAGTGGGGACAGGCAACTGGAAGAAAAGTCAACACTTAATAAGCAGGCCCAGAATCTGCTTGCTCCTTGGCCATAAAATGATGTGGGCAGACAAACTGAAGCAGATTGTGACCTCCCTGCCTCACTGACAGGAAGTCACACTTTACGGAGTGAGATGAGTCAGGAGGCTCTCACAACATATTTTATGTGACCCACACATACCCACCCACACCCAGCATCTTCATAAACATATTCATGGGGAATGTTACATTGAGCCCTAGGTTTTTATTCCAGATTCATTTTATTAAACTGAGATTAAATTCTCTGTTGGATGTGGAACGACTTTAAACGCATGTCTCCAGATGTTTGCTAGTGCTGTAACATAACCATGAAAGAGCAGGTAGAGATTTGCTGGATCTTGAGTTCTACTATTTTAAAATTCTACAATTCTATGAAGATTAGTTAACTGTGTAAAGTACTGGAGGGAAACCACTTCCCAACAAGAAATAGGAACAGGAGCAAACAGGACATGTGCATAAACCTGTTTCATAATTAATTAAAGCATTATACCAAAACATTTCTGTTTATCACTGTATACCTTGATTTCCTGCAAGTCCAATTATAGGAATGAGGAATATAGCACAGACCATTGAGCCCCTCAGATCTGCTCCACCACTCTAGATTATGGCTGATCATCTAACTCAATGGTTTATTCCCATATTTCTTCATTTCATTAAGAACTACCAAATCTATCAATCTTTGCTTTGGATTTACTCAATGACTGAGCTTCCACAGCCATCTGGCGTAGAGAATTTCAAAGATTCACTCTCTTCTGATTGAAGAAGTTCCTCATCTTAGTTTTAAATGTTTTGCCTTTAATTTTGTTACTGGGTTCTAGATCTCCACAGCCATGGGAAACATACTTTCTGCATCTACTCTGTATCCATCTCAGGATTTTGTACATTTCTATAGGATTGCCTGTCATTCTTCTAAACCCCTGAGAATAAAGCCCAGTATATTCATATGAGAATCCCACCAGCCCAGGAACTTTTGTGACATTACCTCTATAACAACTGTATCCTTCTATAGGCAAGGAGATCAGAACTACACACAGTACTCCAAATGTGTCGTCTCATCAGTGTTCTAGACAATTGATGAAAGACTTCTTTGCTCCTGTATTGAAATCCTCCTGCAATAAAGGCTAACGTACTGCTTGATTCCTGAAATGCCAGGATTAAAAATATGGAACAATGGAGCGTCTACAGTATTCTTGGGCAGAGAATTTCATGGATGCACAACACTGTGAGTGAAGATAAAGATTCCCCACCTCAGTCCTAAATGGCTGGCCTCTTATAATGAGTTGCACAAGGAAACTCGCTGGCCTCATGGAGGGGCTGAATCTTACCAGATATTGGCTAAGTGTCTCATTTGTGAGTTTCAAGGAGGATTTTCCTCCATGAGGTTTAGCGAGATTTCTTGTGCAACTGTCCCAAACTAATCTCATTAATCATGCACCTCACCCCTATAGCAACCCCAGGCTTTGACACCATCCATGTTTGATTGGAGTTGACTTGATTTGATTTATTGTTGACACATGCACTTGAGTCCAGTGAAACGTTTGTGTGTAGTACAGGCAGATCATAACATACAAGAACATGTAGATCATAGGATGTTTCGACAGAGTGAGGTATGCAAGGTTATGGCTGCACAGGAGGTGCACTAAAGCAAGATCAACATTAGATTTGAAATTAGAGAGGTCCATTCAGAAGTCAAATAACAGTGGGGAAGGAGCTGTTTTTGAACCTTTGGTACATGTGTTTAAGCTTTTGTATCTTCTGCCTGATGAAAGAGAGTATAACCGAGATGGGAGGGATCTTTGATGATGTTGGCTGCCTTTCTGTGGCAACAAGATGTGTAGATAGAGTAAATGGATGGGAGGTTGGCTTGCGTGATGGACTATACTGTGTTTACAACTCTGAGGTTTCCTACGGTCCTGGGCAGAGCAGTGGCTATACCAAGCCATGATGCATCCGGATAGAATACTTTTGATAGTGCACCTGTAACATTTGGTGAGATTCCTTATGGACATGCCAAATTTCCTTAGCCTCCTGAGGAAGAAGAGGTGTTGTGCCTTCTTGATTGTCGCAGCTACGTGGGAGGGCCAGGACAGATTGTTAGTTATTGTCATTCCTGGGAACTTGATGCTCTCGACCATGTACATCTGGTCTGGTGCTGGTTGTCCTTCACTGTGCATGCTGTAGGATAGCTATCATAGACCCCAAGGCAAAAAGGTGGCATGGCTGACACTTTATTGTACATATTCCAACAGCTATCACCTTTTAAACACCAAACCTTAGTCCTTGGTCACAGCCTACATTGAATTGAATTGATTTGAATTGAATTGAATTTATTGTCATGTGTACCGAGGTACAGTGAAAAGCTTTGTCTTAGGAGCAATGCAGGCAGATAACAGAGTTATGTAGCATAGATAAGTAAATAATAGTTAACATTGGCAAAAACAAAAACACAGGTACAGGCTAATGTTAAGCAAATGTAATCCATTCAGTACTCTAATAACAATAGGGTAGAAATGGTTTCTAAACTGGCTGGTGCGTGTGTTCAGGCTTCTGTACCTTCTCCCCGATGGTAGAAGTTGGAGAAAAACATTGCGAAGGTGGAATGGATCTTTGAGAATGCCCACAGCTTTTTCTTGACAATGGGCCTGGTAGATTGATTCTATAGAGGGAGGGTTGGCCTTTGTGATTGTCCAGGCTGAGTCTACCATTCTCTATAACTGTCTCTGATCTTGAATGGTACAGTTGCCATACCAGGTAGTGACATGTCCAGACAGAATGCTCTCGATGGCGCACCTATCAAAGTTGGCAAGGGAATATTCGCCATCCTGCCAAATTTCCTCAGCTGCCTGAAGAAGAAGAGACATTGTTGGGCCTTTGTAAGCAGTGTGTCCACATGAAGAGTCCAAGAAAGCTTGTTGTGAATGACCACTCCCAGGAACTTGACGCTCTCTACTTGTTCCACTTCTGTGCTGTTAATGTGTAGGGGGGTCATGAGTAACATCCTGCTGAAAGTCAACAATGAGTTCCGTGGTTTTTCCAACATTGAGAGTTAGGTTGTTCTCAGTGCACATTTTTTCCAGATCTTCCACCTCCCATCTGTAGTCTGTTTAGTTGCCATCTGAGATTTGACCGACTATAGTGGTGTCATCAGTGAACTTGTAAATGGCATTAGTCTGGTATTTGGCCACGTGGTCATGGGTATACAGTGAGTACAGTAGGGGACCAAGTACGCACCCCTGGGGGGCTCCAGTGTTGAGTGTTCGTGAGGATGAAATGTTGACCCCAATCTTCACTGACCATGGCCTGTGGGTCAGGAAACTGAGGATCTAGTTGCAGGGCTTAGTCTAAGATCACTCAGTTTAGTAATCAGTCTCAAGGGGATAATAGTATTGAAGACTGAACTGTAGTCAGTGAGTAGGATTCTTATGTAGCTGTTCTTGGTGTCAAGATGTTCGAGGGAGGAGTGAAGGGCAAATAATATAGCATCTGATGTGGATCTGTTGGTCCGATAGGCAAAATGGAGTGGGTCAAGAGTAGTGGGGAGGTTGGAGTTGATTAATGCCATGACCAACCTTTCAAAGCACTTCATGACCACTGAAGTTAGGACGACGGGACGGTAGTCATTGAGACATGCTGCATGAGCTTTCTTAGGCACAGGGATGATGTTGGCCCCCTTGAAACAGGCAGGGACAGTAACCTGCTGCAGGGAGAGGTTGAAGATGTCCGAGAAGACCTCTGCCAGTCGATCAGCGCATGCTCTGAGTGCATGGCCTGGTACTCCGTCTGGTCCCATCACCTTCCTCGGATTCACATGAAGGAAAACTGATCAGTGACTGTTGGGATAGGTTCGTCAGGACTTGTCGGAATAGGTGTTACCTCTCTGCCGAAATTCTGTTCAAAGCTAGCATAGAAGGCATTGAGATGATCTGGGAGGTATATGTCATCGTCTGCTATCTTGCACGGTCTCTTTTTAGAACCTGTGGTGTCATTCAGTCCTTGCCATAGTCACTGGGTGTCTGTCTGGGTCTCTAGTTTGCATTAGTATTGGTCCTTGGCTGTCTTAATGGCTTTACGAAGGTCATACTTGGATTCCTTATATTTGAGTTGGTCTCCTGATCTGAAGGGCTCATGCCTGGTTTTTAGCAGGTTCTGAATGTCCTGGTTCATCCAGGGTTTCCTGTTGGGGAACACCCAGATTGACTTCCTCGGTGTGCAGTCCTTCACACATTTGCTGATAAAGTCTGTGATGGTGGTGGTATACTCATCTGGACACTCATCATGTGTCCAGAACTTAAGAAACAGAACAGGGTCCTTAGTTGTTAGCAGTCAGCATTCTCAGCACTCCCAATGAATGTTTACTTTTCCATAGAGTGGGACAAGGAGCACTCTGATAGAGAGAGCCATGGAATACTGGATGGATGCAGCACCAGTTATGTCACAAAGTGACAGTAGGAGATTGTAATTGCCGGATGGATATCAATGCCCTACCCTCCCATTGCCACATCCTTGAAGTGAGACCTTATTGCTCATGAAATCATATTGCAAGGTGAAAAGAATCAGTTTCATGCCTCCGTGCAGCATATCAGATCTTGCATTTTGCACTTTGTAGCTTGCAGATGCATCTTTTCAGGTTGCCTATGATTACTTTTGACTCACAGAGATGACTATCATCAAACTGCAAGGACCATTGACATGGTCAAGATTGCTTGTTTTTCTCACTAGTACACTGCTTACATTTTAAATGCATGATAATGGGATTGCAAATGAATTCAAACTGTTTTCTGCAAGTGCACAGTTGATGCAAATGCCCCTTGAAAGGCTTCACATTGCTGACAAATAGAGCCCATGTATTGGATTAGAAAAACATGGTGCTGACTCACGCCCTCTGGGTGTGGTTGTGGAAATTTTGTTTTGTAGTTTGCATTTTGGAGTTGAGTGAAAGTAGGAGGCAACACAGATTGCGCTTGGCAGAGTGAGGCGCAGGCTTAGCCTGGTCTTCAAGGCAAATCTCTCGAACCTCCATGTTGCTTTCTTCCTGGCACTCCCTGGACAGCCCATCACCACTGATCACTAACATGTTCCCAAACACCACTGGAATTACCTATGCAACTCTCATCCTTAACCTAGAGCCCTGGCCCAACAGTTTAGTACACTCCGCCATCATGCTCCACACTCCCTCCATCAAGGTGGTTTATTATTGCAAATAACCCTCCCATCTTGCAATATCCTATTTCCTCCCATAGACCTACCATCTCCTGTCATCTCCTTGGGTTTCCCCTTTCACCACCTTTGTGCCCTTTGAATCCCAGATTGTAGCTTCCAATTCCAACATTGAGTTCCCTCACTGCCTTACCACAGCAGTGTACCTTGATAATCCCTCTTGATTTTCATTCCACAGACATCCAGATCTGACTCTGGCCCAACTGCTGATGGACTTGGTTAACAGCTGTGACTGGTGACTGATCAGAGCCTTGATATCTCTGATATTCCCTGACTGTTGGCACTAGACCTGCGAGATTGAATGTGGCTCATCCCCTGGACTGTACAGAGACAGACCCCTTGACTCTGACCACTCCAAGCTGGCTGAGCCCAATGCCCTGGACTGTGATAACACAATGCCCTTGACTGATTGTACTGGGATCCCCTGAGTGGTGACAGCCACGTTCATGAAGACGAATCTTCTTCGATATGAATGTGTTTGCCATGCATCCTTCTGGAGAATGCAGTCAGTGTGAGATTTGCACAGCACTTGCCTCAGACTAACATGTCTCTTGACTGATAAGTGCTGAAAACTACAACACGCTCCCTGGCTCTGTGTCTGCATAAAGGAGCATGACAAGAAGTGCTATGAGTCTTTAATATATGGTTGAGGGGGCAAAGTGCCAAAAGACAAGGCAAGGCAAGGCAGAACTGTTGTGATCATTGATGTAGGCACAAAGTGAGTTCATGCTAGGAAGGCAAGCAAGCAACCCTGAGATGTCCCCTGGTCCAAACCATGAGCTGGTTCCAGTTCCTACATGGAAGGTGTCCCAGCGGCGACACTGCAATAAAAGGTGCTGATGAGCTCCAAGGTGTTGCGTTGAATGGAGAACAGTATTGGATTTGGATGGGAGCTATGCCTTCAGGGCACAGTGAGATTGGGATGTGTTGGACAGCAATGTCCATGGATACAAGGTACATGAAGTCACAGCCCGTGGAACATGCCCTATGATTTTGGGACTGAGTTTCCAAGATGGAGATGGAGTTGTCAAGTAACTGCCCTGATTTTCATGTTGGGAATTGTTGCTGGACAAGGGTGAATGTGAAACTGCAAAATAATGAGGTGAGAATAATGAATGATGAGATGTTAACGTAAGGCAATGCTGCTCATTAGTGAGAATCTTGTCACATCATTCCACTTGCTTGGAAATTGGAGCATTCTGATTTAGAGATTGAAAAGCTCCTTGCTGAATTTCACACCAGATTTTCCCAATTTTCTCACCATGATCCATATTTTCCAGGAGCTGGGAAGATTGTACCCTATCCACTAGCCATCCCAGTGGCTAGACCCCTTAGTCAGGGAAAAAAGCATTTCAGCTTCTATCAGGTCAAAACCTGTCTTCACCTTAAATGTTTCAATACAATCATGTATTGTTCTTCTGAACACTAGAGATTATAAAGCCTTTCTGCACATTCTCTCGTCATAGGATAACACTTTCATCTCAGAAATCAATTCAGTATAGCTTAGTCACACCAGCTCTAAGGCAAGGTATATTCTTCCTTTGGTTCAGATACTAGAGTTGGACACAGCTGTTGTCTCACCAAAACACTTTACATTAGCAACCACACTCCCTTACTCTTGTACTTTAACCCACTTGCAATAAGGTCAACATTATGTTTGATTTCCTAATCATTTTAACATTTTGGGTTTTATCTGCAAAGGGATCCAAATTTCTCTGAACACTTAATGATTTTTCATTATTTATTAGATTAGATTATCTACAGTGTGGAAACAGGCCCTTCGGCCCAACAAGTCCACACCGACCCTCCGAAGAGCAACCCACCCAGACCCATTCCCTACACCTAATACTATGGACAATTTAGCATGGCCAATTCACCTGACCTGCACATTTTTGGATTGTGGGAGGAAACTGGAGCTCCTGAAGGAAACCCACGCAGACACGGGGAGAATGTGCAAACTCCACACAGACAGTTGCTCGAGGCAGGAATTGAACCTGGGTCCCTGGCACTGTGAGGCAGCATTCCTAACCACTGAGCCACTGTGCCGGTCTATTATATGTATCCTTTAATTTGTTTTTTAACTAAAGTGAATAACCTGATATTTGCCCATCTTGTATTGCACCTGTCACCTTCTATGTCAAAAAATTGAGATTGGATCTTTTAGGAAGTAAATTAAAAATGACTTTTGCATGGAAAAGTTTGTAGAAATTTGGAATTCTCTTCCAGAAATGGTTTCCTTGGGAATATGTCGGTGCGACCTCAGGTATACTGTGTAACCAGCCTCCAGGCTGAATGTAAGGCCTATGTTGAAGAAGTGTAAGTAAATGAAAGGGAAAGACTCATTTTATGAAATGTCATAAATTCTGCTATCCCCATTGCTAATGTGAGACTTGTAAAATTAGTGTTTATGATTAACTTATGTTCAAACTCTTGGCAGGTTGTGAGAATAAAATGCACAAATACAGGATCCTCGTCCACCCCATTGTATATCCTCCACAAATTTGAACACATTGGTCCACTTATAAAGAGATTGTAAGTAGCTGAGGGCTCTATACTGATCTTTGTTGTGCTCCGATAATAACAACCTGAAAAATTAAACCATAGAGCTGTGCCCTGAGTTCCTGTGTTTGAAAGTGACCAGGTTGTATGAGAGAAGCACACGATGGGAACAAACAAGAGCACTGAAGTTTACCCTTGTGGGACCTTGACTGGCTGTTGCAAGTATCTATTTGTTTAATTTAAAAAGCTTTTCTTGATACCTACTGTAAATTTTCTATTCAACAGCTTTAATTCATATCAATTGGTACTATTTCCTGGTTTATTTAAAAGTAGTCATTTGGAATAATTCTTTTCAGACCATCCCATCTTGATGGCTGGTTCAGACCTTTTTTCTAGACTGTATAATTTAAGCCTAAACTCTAATTTTACATGTCTGGCATCGACAACTGGGAGAGCAGAATTTATGACATTTCCCAAGATCAATCTTCCTCTTTTATGTGTTCACATTTCTTGAGCACAGGGGATACATCAAGCTTGGAGGTGAGTTGGTTCTAGACTTTCCACTTGGTGACATGAAGTGCCAGCTGTATTTTATCTTGTAGGCACAGGCATTTTCTGAGCTTCCCCCATTTAATAATGCAACATTTCCAATAATGATCGGGAATGTGCTGAGAATGTAGACGCTTACAAAATTGTGCGTGAGGATTGTGGACAGGGTATGAGGATTGATAATATCTGATGCAAAGAAAGAAAGTCCGTTTACTGGAGATAGCACCTTTCCCATCTCAAGTGCAAAAATGCTTTACAGACAGGGAAAATCATTTCCACTGATGAGAAGCATGTAATGTAAGAAATACGGAGGCTAACGTGTACATAGCGACATCCCAACTGCAATATGATAATGACCAGATACTTTATTTTAGTAATATTACTTCAAGAATAAATATTGGCCAAGAATGTGGAAGAAATTCCCCATTCTTTTAATTGTCCTGAGATCATGGACATTTACCTGGAAGGTCAGTTGGGGCTCAGTTTAATATCCCATCTGAAAGACAAGGCATTGAAGCTGCTTCGTGCTAAAGGAATATCACATTTTTATTTATATCCAATCAATACACACAAAAGCCTCATTCCACCGCTGTGGTATTCAACCATTAGTATATGGTACTTGCAAGGAGCTTTAAAAGCAAGGCCACTGATGTTAGAATTCCCCGTTTCAAGTTACTCAGGGTCTGGTTCATGGACCTAACTTCGGGATTGTGGGTGGGTTACTGAGAGCCATACCCCTTCCATTGCTGCTGAGCCCTCTGTCCTGAAACTTCCATCCAATGATCTCCACCCACTTTCAATCACCTTTGACATGGGATCCTTCAGCAATCCTGAGTGGGATAGTAAATGGCACTCCTGTTAAAAGTGCCTGATTGGTCAGCAGCGCTCAAAGGGATGGGATTTCTTCCTCTGGGTCATTGATCCTGGCAGCAGCCTGTCACTGTGCTACTTGGCACTGATCTGTCATCTTTCCTGGTGACACAGGCCTTACACCAGCTGTCTGGCCAGTGAGAAAAACTCTCCACCAAAGCATACTGCCTTTCGCCTTTATTAAAAAGCCAAGGATCTGTCTTGCTATTTTTAAAAGATTCAATTAGCTTTGTAAAATTATGTGCACTAAAATTCTAGACACTCAAAAGTAGCACACCAATTATTATTGTTTTACTTCTTTCTAACTCCTGCTGTTTTAGTTTAATTCTACTCATTGCATTCTTATAGCTATTACAGCACCTTGCAAACCCACCACAATGTCCACCTAGAAGGACAAGGGCAGCAGATATATATGAGAACACCACCACCTTTGAGTGCTCATCCAAGTCACTCACTATCCTAACTTGGAAATACATCACTGCTCCTTCACTGCCACTGGGTCAAAATCTTGGGAAACCCTCCCTAATGGCATTGTTGGTCAACTTATTGCACATGGACTGCAGCAGTTCAAGAAGACAGATCAAGGGCAACCTTCTCAAGGGCAACAAGGTTCGGGCAAGAAATGTGAGCCAGCCAGTGATGCCCACATCCCACAAATGAATTTTTAAAAAGTCTACTTTACATTGTAAATGGGCAAAAAATTGGCAATCTAAATATTTTTGCAGATCTTTTAGCATTTTCTATCTCAGCTGTTCTCCCTGATATGCTGTTGGCAAATACACTCAGGTTATAGTTGGTTTTGATATTCTATTATTTTAGTTAGATGAACAAAAGTTGTACAAGCACAGATTTCTGAAAGGTTTCACTCAAACTTTTCTTAAACTGTAAAATACATTTTTACCAAGGCTTTCAAGTTGCTAATACTTTAAACTAATTCTAAGTTCTACAATGGATCTTTGAAACCTTCTGTCACATCTGACATAAAATAAGCAAAGATTATAAAACACCCTCTGATTATATCACGCTCGTACCAAAATGCTCTCAGCTTTACATTCACAGAGAAGTTGAAATGAATGATTTTCACACTTCATTGAAAGGCCAATCAAGATGCATTGAGTCTTTCGCCTACCCCACCTCCATTCTTACTCCACATTATAATGCTTTACAATTTTCTGTCACCTACCTTACCCATAGTTGCACCGTTGTACAAAGAAGCCAATAATTTTCAACTAGAAAATCAATGTTTTACTGAATTGAAAGGATACAAAAATGTAATCGTCCAAGTAGCGTTTCTTAAGGTTTTCCACGATAGCTTCCTCTGTGATCTTAGATAGAAGAACCATGTCATCCACTCCACTCTGCTTAACATTGTGGCTCTGCCAATGGTATCGCTCCTTACTCCCCTGTGCAAAAAGTGAATAGGAATGTTCAAATCCTGGTGGTATCTTATATTTAACAGTATGAAAATAATCTACATAATCTCAGACTAATTTACACGTACAAATAAAATTTACATATTACATACTTTCAATAATAGTATGGGGCGGGGGGGGGGGGGGGTGGGCGTCGATTAGCTGGATGGCCAGTTTCCGATACAGAGTGATACCAACCACATGGATTCAATTCCCACTCCAGCTGGGGTTATTATGAATGACACCCATCTCAACCTCTCCCTTCAGGTTAAGCACCACCAGTCACCTTTCTCTAAGAGCGAGCAACCCTGTAGTCCAGTAGGACTATGGTTAAGAAAAAGGAAGTCATTCCAAACTTCTACATTTTCATTTTTATAATTTAATTTCATATCCTGAAGTTGTACTTTTGGGAAACCAACATAGATTATTTCAGAAGCTTGATTTCATTCCCAACAGTTTCACTGAATGGAGCAATGATGTATATATCTTTAAAAACACCATGCTAGTGATGAATCAGTAGCCAAATAGTTTTGTACTTAGATTTTGAGAGAAAGGAATTGAGAAAGTTCTTCCAAGGTTCTTAGGGCAGAATTCTCTCAGAGGGTCCTAAGTTATGTAGAATTAGAATGTTGGACTAGCTTTCTGGCTCCAGACTAGTTTCCTGGAGGTGGGAGTTCAGTGTTAACAACACCAATATTTCTAATAAAAATAAAGCTAGTGTCAGTAATGGTGGCCTTGACAAGTATTAGTGACTGTTGTTACAACTCCACCCGGTTCACTAATATCCTTCAGGGTTGGAAATCAACCATCTGTATGGAACTGACCTACATGTCTCTCCAGATGTACAGCAATATGGTTACCTGTTAATATGGGGAGGTGCTGGTGATGTCACAGAATAATAATCCAGAATACCAGGTCAATGTTCTGGAGGCATGGGTTGAAATCTCACCATGGACAATGTTGACATTTGTATTCAATAGTAAGATATCCCAATGGTGACCTTTGTGGCAAAAACTTATTTAGTTCACTAATGGTCTTTAAGGAGGTAAATCTGCCATCCTTAACTGATCTGGTGAATGTGTGACTACAGGTCCACAGCAATGTGGTTGAGTCCTAACTGCCTTCTGGCGAATCAGGGATGGGTAGTAAATGCTGTTCTAACTAGTGATACCACATCTGAACTGATAAATAAAACCCTGCACAATGGGGTAAATCTGCCATCAACAATGCTGGGCAACAATGCTGGTCTTGTCAGTGACACCCATATTTCATCACAGAATAAGAAAAGGCCTATATCTCATACTGCCATCTCCTGCTCTATTCTGATCAGCACCATAGAGCCTTCATAGTGGAGCTGCCTCCTTGCCATCAGGCACAAAGCAGTCCACCCACTGTCCTTGATTGACCAGAGAACTTGGTTCATTGCTATCAATAAAATCAGGGGACAGACAGGAAAATGGTTGGAACTGTCTGGGATTGGAATTGATTCTGAGACTTTGTTTGCCATGCTTGCAGCAAACTTAGCCCTTGGACTTACAGTAAGAGAAATGGCATGAAGATTTGCTTTGGTCTTGATTACTGATTGTCTTACTATCCAGTTTGCATTACTCCCACTCAGAAGCAGTCACTGGGAGAACCAAACGGGAGGAGTATTGCACAAGTCCCCTGTCATTAAATGCTTAAAATTCACGCAACACCAGGTTATAGTGCAACAAGTTTAATTGGAAGCACTAGTTTTTGGAGCGACGCTCCTTCATCAGATGGTTGTGACAACCACCTGGTGAAGGAGCGTCACTCCGAAAGCTAGTGCTTCCAATTAAACCTGTTGGACTATAACCTGGTGTTGTGTGATTTTTAACTTTGTACACCCCAGTCCAACACCGGCATCTCCAAATCATTAAATGCCCTATCACATCACCTACCTACAGCACTGTAACTGAGATTAGGTACCTCCTTTCAATTACACTGAACAAAACACTATGTAAGTGCTCTCCAACATTCAACCTGGTCCTTTAAATGTATTTTATCACAGCACTGTCACATCTCAAGGCAATTTTCATTTAAATATGCAAATTAAATAAATATGACAGCAAAAGGAGGGCATGATGAAAAGTGATGGAGGTTAGAGAAACTCGATCTTATATAACCCAACAGACTCTGTGTGACGGCATTCAAAGACAGACTATGATACAGCCTAAATTTGTGCGTTATAATGCTAAAGTAGATGTTTTCATCAACTGTTAGTTGAAAGGGATATTTTATGGTTTACATCCGAATGGCTGTCTTGAATAAATCGGGTTTCCTGAAGATACATGCTCAAGAGAGACTGCGGTATATTTGGTGTCACAGAGATAAGGTGGAGTAAATATATGGTAATACTTAATACTTAGTAAACATAGAAAGGAAAAACTAGCTGGAAATACACAGTCATTTATCTGGAAGATACTTGATCAAAATGAATTGGGCACAACTGGCCTAATTCTGAAGAATTGGAGCCCTGTAAGTTGGGGTAAGAGAGATACGTTTAATTAAAAAAAAGCAGGAAATGGAAAAGACTAGACATGGAAATTCACAAATCAAATAAATAAGAACAAACTATACATTGCAGTTGGAAAGGGCAATTTTAATTTAACAGATTTGAAAATGTATAAAAGTAAGAAATTCTTGCACTTAATAATGCTTTTTATCTGCTGAGAATATTTCAAAGAATCCATAGACAATAAACTACTTTTGAAATAAAAATCAACTCAGTGGTATAATGTTCAGTGGAGTTGGGGGCACAGGATTCATTCCTTATTTCTGAATAGCAACAATTAGGATGAGTACAATATAGGAAACCTGGTTGGCATGGACCAGTTGGCCCTAAGATTCATTTTCTTTTTTTAAGCATCCCTACCGTGTGGAAACAGCCCAACAAGTCCACACCGACCCTACGAAGAGTAACCCACCCACCCACGACTAATGCACCTAGACAACACATCCCTGAACACTATGGGCAATTTAGCATGGCCAGTTCACCTAACCTGCACATCTTCGGATTGTGGGAGGAAACCGGAGCAAACCCACATAAACATGGGGAGAATGTACAAACTCCCAGGGGTGGAATCGAACTTGGGTCCCTGGTGATGTGAGGCAGCAGTGCTAACCTCTGAGCCACTGTGTCACCCCACAGTTGCTGTGCTGTATGACTCTATGGACCTAATACTGCATGACTTAGATGCTGGCTCTCGAGCCACAGTAGAGCAAGCGTGATGATTTAGGCCCGTCAATGCAAAGTCAGATCTGAGTTAAGAGTGGGCGAGTCTATTCAGCTCCTTTAACTTGTTACACTATTTGATAAGATCACGGCTGATCTAATTAGGGCTACTGCCACACTGTCTTGCCTACCCTTTATATCTTTTGATTACCTATATATCAAAGGTTTATCTACTCTTACCTGCATACCCTCTTTACTTCGTTCCATTGCTACTTGAACCTCTGAAAGGAAATAATGTCTCCTCACATCAATCATATATGCGACACCCATTATTTTTAAATTGTGTCCCCTAGTTCTAGTCTCTCATACAAGGAGGAACATCTTTTCAGCAAACACCTTGTCAAGTCCCGTTAGGATCTTGTATTCTTCAATGTCTCATCCTTCTAAATTCTAGTGGATATAGGCTGACCCTGTCTGACCTTTCATAAGACAAACACTTCGTAAGACTATAAGACCATAAGATTTAGGAGTGGAAGTAAGACCATTCGCCCATAGAATCCATTCTGCCATTCAATCACGGCTAATGAGCATTTCAACCCCACTTACCCACACTCTCCCTGTAGCCCTTAATTTCTTGTGAGATCAAGAATTTATCAATCTCTGCCTTGAAGACATTCAACGTCCCACAGGCCCGCCATGCTCTGGCTGAAGAAATGACTCTTAATTTCCATTCTAAATTGACCCCTCTCTAATTCTAAGGCGGTGCCCACTGGTCCTAGTCTCCCTGCCTTACGGAAACAACCTCCCAACATCCACCCCTTCTAAGCCATGCATTACCTTGTAAGTTTCTATTGGATCTCTCCTCAACCTTCGTAACTCTAATGAATACAATCCCAGGATCCTCAGCCGTTCATCGTATGTTAGGCCTACCATTCCAGGGATCATCCATGTGAATATTCGCTGGACATGCTCCAGTACCAGTATGTCCTTCCTGAGGTGTGGGGCCCAGATTTGGACACAGTATTCTAAATGGGGCCTAACTAGAGATTTATATAGTTTCAGTAGCACATCGCTGTTTTATGTTCCAACCCCCTTGAGATAAATGACAACATTACATTTGCATTCTTAACCATGGACTCAATCTGCAAGTCAACCTTTAGAGAATCCTGGACTAGTACTCCCAGATTCCTTTGTACTTTGGTTTTATGAATTTTCTCACTGTTTAGAAAATAGTCCATGGCTGTATTCTTTTTTCCAAAGTGCAAGACCTCACATTTGCTCATGTTGAATTTCATCAGCCATTTCCTGGACCACTCTCCCAAACTATCTAAATCTTCCTGCAACCTTCCCACCTCCTCACAACTACGTGCCTGTCCATCTAACTTCGTATCATCAGCGAACTTCGCCAGAACGTCCCCAGTCCATTCATTCAGATCATTAGTATATAAAGTGAACAGCTGTGGCCCCAACACTGAACCCTGTGGGACACCACTTGTCACTAGCTGCTATTCCGAAAAAGAACCTTTTATCCCAACTCTCTGCTTCCTGTCAGAAAGCCAATCTCCAATCCATGCCTGTAGCTCATTTCAAACACCATGGGCCCTCACCTTTTTCAGCAGCCTCCCTTGAGGCACCTTATCAAAGGCCATTTGGAAGTCTAGGTAGATAACATCCACTGGGTTTCCCTGGTCTAACCTACTTGTTACCTCTTCAAAAGAATTCTAACAGGTTTGTCAGGCATGACCTCCCCTTACTAAATCCATGCTGACTTGTTTTAGTCTGACCCTGCACTTCCAAGAATTTAGAAATCTCATCCTTAACAATGGATTCTAGAATTTTACCTGCGACCGTGGTTAGGCTAATCGGCCTATAATTTTCCATCTTCTGTCTTGGATCCTTTCTTGAACAATGGGGTTACAACAGCGATTTTCCAATCATCTGGACTTTCCCTGACTCCAGTGATTTTTGAAAGATCATAACCAACTCCTCCACTATTTCTTCAGCCACTTCCCTCAGAACACTAGGATGTAACCCATTGGGGCCAGGAGATTTATCAATTTGTAGATCTTTTAGCTTTTCTAGCACTTTCTATTTTGTAATGGCTACCATACTAAACTCTGTCCGCTGACTCTCCTTAATTGTTGGGATATTACTCATGTCTTTCACTGTGAAGACTGACAGAAAGTACTTCCTAAGTTCTTCAGCTATTTCCTTATCTCCCATCACTAGCCTTCCTGCATCAATTTGGAGAGGCCCAATCTCTACTTTTGCCTCTCATTAGTTTCTTACGTATTGAAATAACTTTTACTAACATTCCTAATATTACTGGCTGGCTTACCTTCATATTTGATCCTCTCCTTCCTTATTTATTTCCTTGTTATCCTCTGTTTGTTTTTGTAGTCTTCCCAATCTTCTGATTTCCCAGTGCTCATGGCCACTTTATAGGCTCTCTGTTTTGATACATTTCCTAACTTCCTCTGTCAGCCATGGCTGTCTACTCCCAAACAATCTTTCTTTTCTTTGGGATGAACCTCTGTGCTGTGTCCTCAATTACACCCAGAAACTCCTGCCATTGTTGCTCTACTGTCTTCCCCACTAGGCTCTGCTTCCAGTCAATTTTCATTAGTTCCTCTCTCATGCCCCTGAAATTACCTTTATTTAACTATAACACAATGACAGCTGATTTTGCCTTCTCTCTTTCAAACTGAAGACTGAAGACTGAACTTGACCATATTATGATCAGTGCCTCTTAAGCGTTTCCCTACTTTAAAATCTTTTATAAAGTCTGGCTCATTACATAGCACTAAGCTCAGAATAGCCTGCTCCCTTGTGGGCTCCATCACAAGCTGTTCCAAAAGCCATCCTGTAAGCATTCCATGAAGTCCCTTTCTTTGGATCCACCAGCAACATTATTCGCCCAGTCCATTTGCATATTGAAGTCCCCCATGATCTCCATGACTTTGCCTTTTTGACAGGCCCTATCTATATCCTGGGACATCTTGTGCCCTTGGTCTTGACCACTGCTGGGAGGTCTGTACATAATTCCCATTATGGTTTTCTGCCTTTGTGGTTCCTCAACTCCACCCACACAGACTCCACATCATCTGACCCTACGTCATTCAGTGCCATAGATTTGATTTCATTCTTAACTAACAAGGCAACTCCGTCCCCTCTGCCCACCTCCCTGACTTTTCAATAAGTTGTAAATCCTTGGATGTTTAGCTGCCAGTCCTGAACTCCTTGCAACCATGGGAACCAGTTGAATGAACTTCTCTGAACTGATTCCAATGTTTAAATCCTTCCTTAAGTAAGGAGCCCAAAACCATATACAACTCTCCAGATGTAGTCTCACCAATGCCTTATATAATTGTACCAAAACTTTATGACTTTTATAAGTTATTTCTCTTGCTTCACAGCTAAAGTTTGCATATTTTGCATCAATATGATGGACACCACACTGTCTACTGGAAATGTACCCTTACTTTTCTCCTTAGCTATGTATTGGAACCTTAACAGTCCAATTTTGCAAGTCAACTTCTAAGCCAGAGCTGCCTTGGTGCTTACAGTTTATTCAAACAACCTCCAACTGATGAAAAACAGTGGATATTAGGTCATAAATACTAAGGTTATCTTTTGACCTGCATTTCAATGTAATTTAAGTCTAAAACTCTCTTTTGAATATACTCCAGTGAAGTGGAACTGGAAGTTGAAAGATTGTGCAACTAAAGTGTTCACCTAACGCTTCACATATCTGCTCAATTTTTGAGATGCACCAGTGAAAGAAGCAGATTGTTCCTTTTGTTTTGATTCTAGGTAAGAGGAGCGTGTTGAAGTAGCATTGGCAATCAAGGCTTTGAACCTTAAAGAGAAACTCTCCGTGAGAACAAACTTGTAGTAACCTCAAAGTGTAACTGTTTAGGTGAATATCTACTTGTCTGTACATTTGTGGTTGACAGTTAGCATCATCTTGGGCTAGACCTCTTTGAGCTCCCCTCTTCAGCTTCACTCCTCTTTCTACACATTCTTAATGTTGCTCCAGGAAACAGACTGTAACTGTGGATGGGAAGTTTCGCAATGGTTTTGTGAGATCAGCAGAATTCTCTTGCTTGCAGAAACAGCTGATAGGAGTGATAAATTATAGCGAATTTACAAAATATGGGTTCCTGGTTGCAGGAATCATTAAACATAGAAAAAAATTATTCCCCTATATAGATGATAGATGATAATGCATGAATGATACTAAAAATATCTACCAGCAAGTAAACTGCTTCATTCTTGTGCGTGCACTGGTTTTGAGTGTTGTGTGGCTAACACTGCCAATAGGAAAGAAATGACATGAGGGCACTGTCAGTGCAAATTGGAAGAGGAGGAAATGCAAGCATAAATTGAGGTGAGAGAAGGTAGGACATGATTAGACACTGAGGAGAGAGGGATGGTTTAGAGAGTCAGCTTGAACCAAGTAAAAAGGGAATAGAAAAGTGTTTGCAGGAACCGAGACAGTGGGTAGGGAAAAATTTGAAATGGGAAGTTATAGAGGAATACCTATATCTCACTCTGATAACTATAATAATTATTTTGAAATGCAATGAAATTCAGTAGCAGTGAGTACAACCAATTTTTCCCACAGAAAATTAGAGAAATTCTTGCATTTTGTGCTGTAACCTTCTTCTAAACCAATTCTGAACCTGCAACTCAATTATGACAGACAAACCTGATCCCCCACAGTCCAGTTTCAGTTTGCCTACTGGTTAGAATTCTTTAGTCAGAGCTGTTGTTGAGCAGTCAATGTTTTTGAGGTTTTGTCAGAGTGTCTAAATTTGTTTATTAGCTCTTGCTAGGTTTTTCGGGTGACAGGGAGGATTTTAAACGAAAACATTTGTGAGGACAGTGCACATAACTGTTGTCATCTCCATTAAGCATATTGTACAAAAAGTACTTCCAACACGAATTAAATATTTTCTGAACTGACTCAATTGTATGAATTATATCAGACCACAAATGTTTGAATTCTATAATGAGTAAGCTGACCACACAACTTGTGTGACTCACGATCAGAATTGTGATGACCAGACAATAGTTTGTACATCTGCAGTATTCAATAGACTTGGTTGAAGTATTCAATAAATACTAATGTCTTTGCTCCTTCACTTTCAATACATTTAATGAACAATTTAATTCCTCTTTGAAATATTTTAGATATAGCTTGATAGAATAATTGCATAGTAGTAGCTAACTCTGAACAATATCCTTCCAATTCTTTTTACTGATTATATTGCAAATTATTATGGCTGAAATGCACTACTTGAAAAGGTGGTGAAAAATGATTCCAAACATAACTTTCAAAAGAAAATTGGCTTAGTGCTGAAATATGATTTTAAAAATGCAAATTGATGCAGGAAGTGCAGGGATTAATTGAAAAACTCTTTTAAAGAGGCAACACAGATAAAATAGGTTGAATAACCTCCTTGAAGAAATCTGAATTACACGCTAAGTACACACTGTAAGTTAAACTTGGTAAATTTCTTAAACTGCTAACAGTACAGTTTGCTAGTCAGCCATATTAGTTGAAATTTTAGTAGAATCCCTACACAGACTGGAGGCTTACTAAAGCCACTTAAAAACAGGCATACTATTGGTGCATTATAGCCTCAGAGATATGTCGATGATTGCGTCAGGTCTACATACAGAGGCAAAAGACTGAGGTTTTATTTATTTCGTTGTTCATGGGATGTGGGCATTGTTGGCTGGGCCAGTATTTATTGCCTATTCTTAATTGCTGGAGAGAAGGTGGTTCTGAACTACTGCAGAAAATATGATGTAAGTACACCCTCAGTGCCGTGAGGAAGGGAATGCCAGGATTTTGATCTAGTGACAATAGAGAAAGAGTGGTCTAAGTTTCAGGTCAAGATAAGCTTGTGGAACAACTTGCAGACAGAGTATTCCCATATATTTTCTACTCTTATGCTTCGAGATGGAAGACATCAAAGGGTTTGGAAGGAACTTGTTGAAGGACATATTACCAATCTGTATACTTATTTTTCTTGTATCTGGAAGTGTTATCGCATACAATCATTCGGCTTTTCCACTGCCAAATCACGAATCAGGCAATCTTTACCTGTGAACCATTACCATTAAATCACTCGTATTTTCAAGTTGATTAATTTACAAATCTGTTTATCTACTTGATGAATCCATTATTTTCTAAATTCTGTTAATAGAGGGCAACAATTGGGTTGTTCCTTGGTAATTAAATGGACATTCTCTCAATTGATTAACATTGCTTGAAATCAAAGGAATTCAATTCAATATTTATGTACATCTTTGAACGGAGGAGAAAGTCAAAACTCACATGCCACCAGGTTATAGTCCAACAGGTTTACTTGAAACCACATGCTCTCAGAGCCTTGCTCCATCTCCAGTTAGCAGCACTAGCTATCTGAAGTAGGAGTGAGGCTGTGAAAACCTGTCATTTCAAATAAACCTGTTGGACTATAACCTGGTGTCATATGATTTTTAACACTGTCCAGGCCACTTCAACATCAGCACCTCCATATCACGCGTGGAGAAGATACAACTTTGATTCATTTCTTTCAACGTTTAAAGACTTTTGAAAGAATGTCAACGGCCTGATCAGTTTCAATTCAGCAGTCATTCTGAAAGCATCAGCAAGTAGTTGAATGGAAGATTAGTAATGAGGCTGCTTTGTAATGTTGTTATTTGGGACTTTATTTCAGTTTTATGTGGGAGTTTTAATGCAGAAGAGAAGAAGCTGAGTATTTTCCATGCTTGGTGAAGGAACATTCAATACTGTAACAAATTTAGTATTTGTTCCTTCTACTATTCCCTTATGTATTACCTGGTTAACAAATTTGTTTGGTTTCTAATAACCCATTCTTAACAGTTTGATTCAAATTAACAAGATTCTGAATATAAGGTTAAAAATCACACAGCACCAGGTTATAGTCCAACAGGTTTATTTGGAATCACTAGCTTTCAAAGCGCTGCTTCTTCTGAGGTAGGTATGGAGCAGAATCATAAGACATAGCATTTATAGCACCAGGATTGCAGTGTCATGGAATGTAATATTAGACAAATTTAGCTTCCGTCTTTCATCTTTTAGAATGATCATGTTCGTTTTGGCTCCTTTATATGTAAATCCAAGAACTATTTTACAGTTACATTCTCAAGATAGCTTTAAGAATAGGTGCCATCTTATCTCAGATAATGCATTGAAGGTGTGAGGTTAAAGTCTGTCTGTGTCCTAGTGATTCTATTTCTAAAGTAGGATTTACAGAATCTTACATGGATTAACACAGTTTTTGAGTAAAATAAAATATAATTCTGCAAGTACAACTTCACCCCACAAACCTTATATTTGTATGTGCGTGCGCAGGGGAGACTGACTGAGTGTGTGCATGGGAGTGTTTGTGTGGAGGTGTGCGTGTCTGTGAGAAAATGTGCATATGTGTATGTGTGTGAGTGTAATAGGGTATAGGTCTGTGAGAGGGTGTGTGTGTGTGTGTGTGTGTGTGTGTGTATATAGTATAGTGAGGTCACCTGTCGTGTGACATGAACCCAAGCTCCTGGTTGAGGCCATCACCATGGGTACTGAACTTGGCTGACCATCTCTATGGGTACTGAAATTGGTTGGCCTTCCCCATAAGTACCGAATTTGGTTGGCAATCTCCATGGATACAGAACTTGGCTGGTCATCCTCATGGGTTCTGAACTTGGCTGGCCATCCTCATGGGTACCAAACTTGACTGGCAATCTCCATGGATACCGAACTTGGCTTGGATTCATGTCGCACTACAGGTGACCCCACTGCACTATACACTCTCTCACATACGCACATGCACACACCTTACATCGTGCTATGCTAAATGGGACAGATTTTGAACAGATCTAGCAACTTAAGAGTGGGCATCGTGAGGCACTGTGGGCCATCAGCAGCAGCTGTTGGAGTTGTACTCCAACACCATCTGCAGCCACAAGGTCCAGCATGTCCCCCATTCTATCATTAACATCAAGCCAGGAAACGATCCTGATTTAATGCAGAGTGCAGCAGGGTCTGCCAGGAGCAACATTTGACATAACAAAAAATGAAATATCATCATCTCGCAGATCCCAAGTCTTCAGCAAATTCAATTCACTACATATAATATCAAGCAACGGCTGAAGGCAATGGAAGCAGCAAAGATTATGGACCCTGACAATATTCCAGAAATTGTATAAAAGACATTTGCTTCAGAACTTGCTGTGTTTCAAGCCAAGCAGTTCCAGTACAGCTGTAGCACTGGTATTTACTTGACAACATGGAAAAATGCCCAGATAAGTCCCACAAAATGCCCACATAAAAAGGAGGACAAATCCAACCCAAACAATTACCGCCCTATCAGTCTACTCTCGGTTATCTGTAAATTGATGGAAAGGTCATGAGGAATCTTATCAAGCAGTATTTGCTTCATGATAACCTGCTCACTGATACTCCATTAATGTTCCACCAGGGCCACACAGCTCCTGATGTCATTACAGCCTTGATTCGTGCACAGAGAGGAGGTGAACATGATTGCCCTTGATATCAAGGCAGCATTTGACGGTGTGCATCATCAATCAGTCTTAACAGAACTGGAGTCAGTGGGAATCAGAGGGGAAGATGTTTCGTTGGTTAGAGTCAGACCTGACATAGGAGGATGGTTATAATTGCTGAAGATCAGCCATCTCAGGTCATCATTGCAGGAGTTCCTCAGAGAAGATATTTTCTGATCAATCCATTCAGGGATGCTTTGACAGACTTGTGGAGCAGGTGGAGCTTGAACCCAGGCCTCCTGGCTCAGCAGTAGGGACACTACCACTGCACCACAAGAACACTCAGTTCTACAGGTTAAGATTATTTTTTAATCAACCTGTTGAGAGATGTTCTTGCATAGCTTTGAAACAGGTGGGACCTGAATCCCAGACTCCTAGCCAAGAGGTAGAGATACATGCACTGAACCACAAGAACCCTGAGTTTTCCAGAATTTTTAAAAAATCTATTCTCGAATCAACCTGCTTAGTGATGTTATTACACACCTCTGAAGTAGTTGGGACTTGAATCTGGGCCTCCTGGTCCAGATGTAGGGACACTGCTACTGCACCACAAGAATTCTCAGTTCCCCAGAGTATTGTCTTGTCCCTAGTCCTCTTCAGTTTTTTTCATCAATCATCCTGATCAAAAGGGGGATGGTTGCCGATGTTTGCACAATGTTCAGCACCATTTGCAAATCCTAAGATATCGAAGCAGCCCATAGTCAAGTACAGCAAGACCTGGAGAACATCCAGGCTTGGAACAACAAGCAGCAAGTACCACTTGCATCACACAATTGCCAGAAAATGAACAACTCCAACAAGAGAGAATCTAACCATTGTCCCTTGACATTCAATGGCATTACCATCATTAACTCCCCACTATCAATTTACCATTGATAGGTTTACCATTAACCAGAAACTCAAGTAGACTAGCCACATAAATACACTGGCTACAGTAGCTAGGAAGTCTGCAGCAAGTAACTCACCCTCTCCCCAATGTCTGACCAATATCTATAAGTTATAACTCACAAGTTACAAGGCTGGAATACCTCATACTTGCCTGGATGAGTACAGCTCTAACAACACTCCAAAGGCTTGACACCATCCAGGATAAAGCATCCCAATTGATTGGCACCACATCCTCAAGCATCCACTCCCTCCACCACTGACTCTCAGGAGCAGCAATGTTTACCACCTGTAAGATGCACTGCAGGAATTCACCAGTACTTTCCAAACCATTACCATTACCAATAAGGAGGCCAGAAGTAGCAGACATGCAATTTCCTCTAGAAGACACTTACAATCCTGACTTGGAAACATATCACTGCTCCTTCACTTTTACTGGATTAAAATACCAGAACCTCCTTCTTAATGGCACTATGGGTGCACTACACCAAACAAACTGCAGAAGTTCAAGAAGGCAACACATCACCATCTATTCAAGGGCAAACAGGAATGGGTGATAAATATTTGCCAAGGTAGCAAAGCCCACATTCTACTAATAAACAAAAAAAGGAACTGTAGAGAACTGGGAGTATGGTGGTATACCTCCATGTCAGAATGATGTGTGGCATGACAGTGATGACATTCTCAAGTTTTACTATTCTTTGTTCTTCTTAACAATTGAGGTTCCAGAGTAAGTGCAGAACATTGACATAAGCTGAGTGCATTTCTGCAATACAGTACATGTTTAGCTCTGGTAATATATACTTGGAAAAAATGTGTGAATGATAGGGAGTTACACATTGATTCCCTGGAACCTATGCACCTGGAATGAGTTTCGGCAGTATTGATGCAATTATGGCATTCAAATGAATGGTGAATCTTACAGGATGTTCTTGATATGGATTTTATCAATAGATCTATTGTGACCAAACACCAAGCAATGTTCCCCAATTTGTTATGTGTCCAGATGGGTAACTCAAATTTTTAAGCTCTCGACTGAGGAAGAATTCACTAACTTCCTTTCTTTATTCACTCATCCTTTGCTTGTTGTAAGAAGTTTAATTTAAAAAGGATACCTTTCCTCACCTTTCTCCCAGACCAATTTAAGTTGTGCTTTAAAACAAAACTGCCAAGCTAATCAGGTGTTCTTAAATTAACAAAAGAGTGAGTTTGTTACTTATTACACTTAGGAGGAAATACTAACAAAACACATGTACACACAGTGTAGAAATGAAAGGTGTGTCCAAAACATAAAGGTAATAAAGGCTAAACGATTCAGTGTTTGAATTATTTGTGACCAAAGGATTGTGGAATATTGCAGCCTCTGAAGTGAAGGTTGCTCGTAGAGTTGACATTGGTATAGTTGGTTTCACAATTCTTAATTTTTCAGATTAGTTGAGATTCTATTGCTCTGATTCCTTTAGATTATTATTGAATTTCAGCATTCAGGGTGAGATAGAGTCCTATTATTTTCCTCTTTCCTTTTGTCTGTCTTCTAGCTAACTGGCATCTAATACTTAGAATCAGATGCTCCCTTAAACTGCAACACAGGGATGATTAGTGATTAACTCTTTGACTGTGACCTTCACAGCATGCTGATGCTTGCATTCAGGCTGGTACACACAAGAATGTTTAGCTCCACTAGCACACCCCTGTAGAGTTGATACAAGCTATTTAACCCGGTTTTGTGTATTTTTAAAAGGGAAATATATGTCTGCCACAGTGGGTTACCTTGCTGGTAATCAGAGGATTGTCAGCCTCTTGTTATCTTTGGATTATAGAGATAAGAATCCTGGCTGTTTAGACTTGCCTCTTTTCCATCTCTCCATTTGAAGAAATGTTGTTTGACATTCCTCTTACATTTGTAGATGTGAAATTCTATAAGTCTCTCTCTCTCTAGACAGTTAACATCCACTCTCTCATCCTTCTTTTAAAAAACCATAAGACCATAAAACATAGGAGCAAAATTAGATTATTTGGCCAATTCAGTCTGTTCCATCATTCAATCATGGCTGATATATTTTGCAATCCCATTCTTCTGCCTTTTCCCTGCAATCATTGATTCCCTTAATAATCAAAAAGATATTACTTCTGTCTTAAAGATGCTCAATGATTTGGCTTCTTCAGCCTTCTGTTGCAATGAGTTCCACAGATTCACTATCTACTGGCTGAAGATATTTCTCTTCATCTCAATTCTTAAAGAATCATCCCTTCAATCTGAGGCTGTGCCTTTGGGATCTATTCGCTCTGACTAGTGGAAACATCTTCTCCATGTCCACTCTGTACAGGCCTCTCAGTATTCTGTAAGTTTCAGTGAAAGTCCTGCTCATCTCTCTAAACTCCATTGAGTACAGACCCAGAGTCCTCAACCACTCCTCTTATAACAAGCCCTTTATTCCCGGGGTCATTCTTGTAAACCTCCTCTGGTCCCCCATCAAAGCTAAATCATCTTTCCTTAGAGACAGGGCCCAAAACTGCTTACAATATTCCAAATGTGGTCTGACCAGAGTCTTGTACAGGCTCAGCAGAGCATTTCTCTTCTTACATTCTAGACCTTTCGAAATGAATGCTAACATTGCATTTGCCTTCCTAACTGACAGTTAAACTTAAGAGAATCCTGAACTAGGATCCTAAGTCCCTTTGTGCTTCAGATTTCCAAAGACTATCCCCATTAAAAAAAAGTTCAAGACTCTATTCTCCTCCTGAAGTGCATAACCTCACATGCTCTCACATTGTATTACATCGGCCACTCTCTAGCCTGTTCAAATCATTAATGTGAATAGTTATGATCTAATACCGACCTCTGCGGAACACCATTAGGCATTAGCTGCCATTCTGAAACAGACCTTTTTTTTTCCCACTCTCTGTCTTCTGCCAGTCAGCCAAACCTTTATTCATGCCAGTAGCTTGTGACATGTTTTGGAATTACAATTTAAAGATATCAACAGTACTGTGGCGGTTCTGAACACTGGACTTGACAGAATGGCTTTGGCTGGTCAGGAAAAGTACCATCAATCACAGGTAATCAACTCCTGCTGCCCTAATAATGTGGCCATGATGTTGCAATGGTCTTTGTTTTATGACTTAATTCACTTCATATTACTTTGCTAATTCATTTAAGCTAGTTTAGTAACTTGCACACCTGTGCCATGCTGAACATCTCCATCAGGAGGGATTCTAACCATCTTCCCTTGGTATCCAACACCAATACCATCATAAGCATTAATATGAATTGAATAAAAATACTAATTTCAGAAAATTGTTCGAAATCAATGGAAGTTGATTGAATCAAACAGGAAATCACAACAGGAAAAGAAAATCTTTGTATGGTGAAGCTAATGAAAAAAGGTTTATGGATAGATATTGTTAATGACATGTTGTTCAGACATGTAATGGTACAATGCTGGCACTTGAATCTATAGGCAAGGACACTACAACTGAACTACAAGGGTCCTTAACATTAAGATGGGTTTCTGAAGTACTGGACTAATGAGATTACCAGAAAACCACTGCCTTCATATATATTTTTTAATCAACCTGTTCAGAAGTGTTATTACACACCTCTGGTGAAGATGGGACTGGATGTCCTGGCTGTGAAGGAGGGACATTACCACTGCATCACAAGAGTCCTAACTCCTTTAATAGACTAAACAACCAATAGCTGATTGACTTAAATAGTCATAGTTCCTTTAGACCCATGCAGGAAGATGTGCAGCAACATGCTGCCATTAGCCTTTGTCCATCCCAATCTTTTACTGTCATCCAAGTGGTATCCAGCTCTTCATGGTTTTCCCATTTGTATTTCACAGGTTTTCTTTGCCCAGGCCTACTTTCTTTTTCCATTTTGTGATGTCCACTCTACTACCATTCACAAATCTAAGAGACGTGTGATGTATCCCATCTGTCTCAGTTGTCCCTCTTCCATGAAGTATTAAGGTACCTCTAATCAGTCTTCAGCATTGTTTATTGATTTCATAATGAGGAAGGTGATGGTGGGTGTAGGCTTGGCATCCCATAAAAATATCAACAATGACGGACCTGGATTTCACAGCAGACATCACCTTCCTGAAGAATTGTGCAAACTCCAAGAAGTGATCATTTGTCCAGAAAGTCACCATTCCAGCTCAGAGAAGGTCAAGATAGTGATGGACTAAACAGGAGTAAACCCTTTCCCCCATCACCACTGGGCAACAGTACATTGAAAATGTTGACCATTTCCCCTACCTGGAAAGGAATATCTCAAGGGAGGTTAATAACATCCATAGAAGAACTGGCAAATCAGCATTGAGCTTTTAGCAGCTCCATGTGATCTGCTGATCCACATCCAACACCCTTAACATAGCCATGGAACAACGAGGCTACATTTCCTTTGCTGTACCAATTGTAATGTATGCTAGCCAGATATAAAAGATAACAGCAATGCTGTCACATAAATTGGACGTCTTTCACTAGAGTTGCTCTTGTACGATCCTGGGAGTCACATGACAAGAACACATCACCAATGAACCAATAGCTCTTCATGCACCTGAACAACCAATCCACATCCAGAAGAAGATTGTGCATGAGGTCTTTCACAACTTTACTCTGTATGTAAATCATTTAAAATCCCATAAAGGAGCGCTTCAAAAGGAAAACAGGAAATTCATTTTGTTGGACATCTCTGCAGAAAGAAGACAGAAGATATACAAGGAATAAAGAAAATTTACAGTCCAGGAACAGGCCCTTCGGCCCTCCAAGCCTAAGCCGATCCAAATCTACTGTCTAAACCTGTCGCCCAATTCCTAAGCATCTGTATCCCTCTGCTCCCCACCTACTCATGCATCTGTCCAGATGCATCTTAAATGAATCTATCGTGCCTGCCTCTACCACCTCTGCTGGCAACGCATTCCAGACACCCACCACCCTCTGTATAAAGTATTTGCCATGTGTATCCCCCTTAAACCTTTCACGTCTTACCTTGAAAGCGTGACCTCTCGTTATTGAGGTCAATATGCTTTGACATGAAGAGTTTTGTTGAAGCAACTGGGGAGATCTCAGTTAAAGATAACTCCTAACCAACCGATAGTCAAGTCATATTCACCACTTTATGCAAAACCATGTGATTTAATCAAAATTAACAGTAAATGTGACTTTGTGTGAGATTGTGCCAGTCATAATTCTCAGTCTCAGAATTTAAGAAAGAGGCAAAATGACGAATACCCTCACACTTTGGCTGTTCATAAAACGGTGAGGTTTGACTAATGTTGCCAACTAATCTTTTCTGGGTACTGCTCCTTCCTTCCTATAATAAAATTTTCAATTCCCGCCAGTATTTTCCATAATCTTCTGGGTAATTAACTGATTTTTGCTCCTGACATCCATGATAAGCTTCCTTTCTCTATCTCAATTTATTCTTTTTATTTTCTTTGTCATCCAGCATGCATTATCTTTAAAGGACTACTTTTACATTTCAAAGTAACACTGTATATGTTTATTTATACTGACATTATCTCTTCCTTGAATGCCTTTCATTGTTCCATCACTGCCTTACTCTGCCATGGCTTTTTCCAACCTGTCTGTGCTAACTCCCTTCTTAACCTACTGAAATTAGTTGTTACCTGCCAAGCACTTTTACCTTTTCTGGTCTCTTTCAATAAGTTCTCTAAATGGCATTATGTTATGGCTTAGATAAAAACAAGAAGTGCTGAAGAAACTTGGCAGTCTTACAGCGTCAGTGGAGAGAGAAACAGATTTTAAATTCCCAGTCTGCTATGACTCTTCCTCAGAATCTCAGCACCACCTTACATTATTTCAAAGGGGTCCTGGTCCACTTTGTTCTTCATTTTATTCAACACTTTAACAATAAACTTTTTCTCTTTCATTTTGGTGTTAAGGAACTCAAGTTCCAAACACTTAAAGGTACCTCTGAATTCCTTGTTCCCTTCCCTTTCCTGTGACTCCATCCTTTATTGTCATTCCTCCCCTTGACATGTATTCACTATCACCACTGATCTTCGTTTCTCCACTGCTGAATGACCTGAGCACTGCAAAAGACTTAGTTTTATCCTTTTAGGACCCTACATTAAAGAATCTCAGATACGACACAATGTCAAACTCTTCTACTGCCTCCACCTCCATGCTCACTTCTTTGGAGAGAACTGTTCCTGCTACTCAGACCCTTTCATGTGTCTCCAATACTCCCCTCCACCTGGAATCCTCCTCCTGGCCTTTTATTTTCATTTGATCACTTCATTGATGAAATGCTAATCCTTGGTTCTCTGGGCTCACAGCTCATTTTGGTCGTTCATTTATAAAATAGCTAACACTGCGTTCCTTTCTGCATCTGAGCTGCCAAGATGACATTGGCTGCTTATTTCTCTGCTCCTGTCTCCCCCTCTGACCTGTCTCTTTCTAAACTTCAACTCCATTCTCTCAGGCCTAACCCTGACTCCTTGTCAAACCTGCTGATAATGGGATAGCTGTTGCTATCTCACATATGGATCTCCACCTTGCAGAAGTTGAGTGATAACTCTCAAACACCTCCTTCTATCCTGCCTGGATCCTGAACCCACCACTAAACTACAAGCTATTATTTCCAAGTGTGTCACCAATCTTATCTCCTCTGGGGATCTCCCCTCCACTGCCTCCTACCTCATGGTTCCCAAACTCACACAGTCCCCTTCTAACTCCTTCCCAAAATCCACAAATAGGACAACGCTGGCAAGCCCATCATTTTAGCCTGTTCCTGCTGAACTGAATTTATTTCTTCCTACCTTGACTCTGTTTTATTCTCCTTTGTTCAGTCCTGTCCCAACTTACAGTTAGGATTTTCTGATGCTTTACAACTTTCAGTTTTCAGACCCTAACCACCTCCTCTTCACAGTGAGATGTGCAATCCTTCTAAACAGTTATCTCCCATCGGGCTGGTCTGAAGGCTTTTCACTTCTTCCTCGACAAGAGGCCTGTTGAAACTCCATTCACCACCATTTTTCTCACAAGGCTGAGCTTGTTCTCACCTTGAACAAACTTACTTCAACTCCTCTTGTCGAGGAAGAAGTGAAAAGCCTTCAGACCAGCCTGATGGTCAATAACTGTTTAGAAGGATTGCATATCCTACTGTGAAGAGGAGGGGCTAGGGTCTGAAAAGAAGTTGTAAAGATATGGACGTGGGTAATGATATGGCTCCCAGGGTATGCCTGTCTCTTTGTGGTGTGTGTGGTACATTCCTTGTTCCAGACCTACTTGGGCCCTAACACACAAGACATTTTTCAATATATCGATTATGTCACCTGTGCTGCCTCCTGCTCTCATCTGGAATTGGAAAGATTATTTCATTTTTCTTCCAATTTTCATCCCTCTTTCACCTTCACTTGACTCTCCTCTTTCTTTCTTTAACTTCTCTGTTTCCATTTCTGTGGATGGGCTGTCCATAAATATCCACTACAAACTCCTGCAAATACCTTGACTACACTTCCTCACAACCTGCCCTCCCCCGCCCAACCCTTGCAGGTTTCTCCATCTACATGACATCTGTTCCCTGATGCCATATTCTACCTTTGTCATGACCTCTTTTTTCCTCAAGCAAGGATTCCTCTTGACCGTGGTTGACTGTGTTCAACCTATCTCCAGAACATCTGCCCTCATCCCTTTCTTTCTGTCCCAGAACAATTATCATGTTCCCCTTATCCTCATGTCGCACTCCATTAGTCTCCGTGTAATGACCATTCTCTGCCACTTCCAACAGGATGTCACCACCAAACACCTCTCCTAATTTCTTACACTGTCCACATTCTGCAGGGACCATTCTCTCCATGGCACCCTGGTCCACTCCTTCATCTCTCCTAATCTTTCCTCACTCCTCCATGGCACCTTCCAATAAAAAGAGTTCTGAAGAAGGGTCATACTGGTCTTGAAATATTAACTCTGTTTATCCCTCCACAGATGCTGCCAGACCTGCTGAATCTCCAATATTTTCTGTTTTTATTTCAGATTTCCAGAATCCACAACATATAGAGTCATAGAGTCATAGAGATAGAGACGATGGTCCAACCCGTCCATACCGACCAGATATCCCAACCCAATCTAGTCCCATATCCCTCCAAACCCTTCCTATTCATATACCCATCCAAATGCCCCTTAAATGTCGCAATTGTACCAGCCTCCACCACATCCTCTGGCAGTTCATTCCATATACATACCACCCTCTGCGTGAAAAAGTTGCCCCTTAGGTCTCTTTTATATCTTTCCCCTCTCACCCTAAACCTATGCCCTCTAGTTCTGGACTCCCCGACCCCAGGGAAAAGACTTTGCCAATATGGCTTTTATATATTATGATTTAACTATGTTTTATACACTTCTAGTTTATTATTGTTTCCAATTGTTACAATGACATAAACTCATCCTTCAGTACATGCTTGTTTTCTGTATTCAAATTAATTATAAACATTAATGAATGATTCTTTTTGTATAATATCTTTCAAAATTGAGCAGTAGAATCTTATGATACTGATGGCTGTATTTTTACCAACTTCAACTTTTTTTACATTCACAGGGTGTGTACGACATTGCCTAGGCTAACATTTATTGCCCATATTTAACTGCTCTTTAGAAAGTGGTGATGAACTGCTTTGTTGAATTTCTGCAGTCTATTTGATGGAGGCGAACCCATATTTCCATAATGGGGGGAGTTCCAGGATTCTGACCTGGTGATAGTGAAGGGATGATGAAACAGTTCAAAGTCTGGATGATGTGTGATTTGGATGGAAGTTTATAGGTGGATGTGTCTCCATGTACCTGCTCTTCCTTCCACGTGATAGATTTTGCAAGTTTGGAAGGCGCTGATTTAAGAGCCTTGGTGAGTTGCTGGATGCGTCTTATAGATAGAATGCTGTGTCTTGTGTATCAGTGGCAGAGAGAGTTAATGTTGAAATTGTCAGATGGAATGTTAGTCAGGTCAGTTGCATTGACATGGATGGTATCAAACTTCCTGAGTGTTGTTGGAACTGCACTCAACCAGGCAAGTGAGAATATTTCACTGCTATATGTGCTCAGGCTTAAGAGAGTCAGTTGCTAAGTTATTCATTGCAGCAAGTAAATTGCTCCAGTTCTTTAACAATCCAAAATAATCCCATTATCACTCTTTCTAAAGCCTTTCAGCCCTCTTTTTTCTCCTCTCTGTAATAATATTCGCCCCTGCGTAGATTTGATGAAGTCTATCACATCTGTATGCTTTGCTCTTTTTGCTGAATACATCTTGGTTCATATGATGTTGTATATTTGAATGTAATGGTTCTTTGATCAGATTGTTTTCCCCAAGCATATACTTTTTTCATATAATTTATAAAAGTACTTCAAATTCTTTTTCCAAGTTAGTTCCATCTCTCCCTGGTGGTGCAAAGGAAGGATCGAGCCAGGTTGGCACTGAAGGCTCCATTCTGTTGGACTGTGCTTTACTATTGATGAAGGGCTCCTAGCTGAAACGTCGATTCTCCTGCTCCTTGGATGCTGCATGACCTGCTTTGCTTTTCCAGCACCATACACTCTTGACTCTGATCTCCAACATTTGCAGTCCTCACTTTCTCCCTGTGCTTTACTACTTGTCCATCTTGGGCAAGCATGTGCAGTAGGACAGTGCTTTAAACAGATAGTTGAGGCACAATTAAATGTCTCCTGTCTGCGCATCTAGTGCTGATGTTCCAGGCACTCCATCATTGTCTGATTCTCATCTTCTTTTTATTCTTTCTTGGCACACTGCCATTTTTGAAAATGTGTTGCTGGAAAAGCGCAGCAGGTCAGGCAGCATCCAAGGAGCAGGAGAATCGATGTTTTGGGCATGAGCCCTTCTTCAGGAATGAGGAAGGTGTGCCAAGCAGGCTAAGATAATGGGTAAGGAGGAGGGACTTGAGGAAGGGGCGTTGAAAATGCGATAGGTGGAAGGAGGTAAAGGTGAGGGTGATAGGCCGGAGTGGGGGTGGGGGCGGCGAGGTCAGGAAGAAGATTGCAGGTTAGGAAGGTGGTGCTGAGTTCGAGGGTTGAGACTGAGACAAGGTGGGGGGGAGGGGAAATTAGGAAATGAGTTTCCTAATCTTCATCCTGACCTCTCCTCCCCCACCCCCACTCCGGCCTATCACCCTCACCTTAACCTCCTTCCACTTCGCATTTCCAACGCCCCTTTCCCAAGTCCCTCCTCCCTACCTTTTATCTTAGCCTGCTTGGCACACCTTCCTCATTCCTGAAGAAGAGCTCATGCCCGAAACGTCGATTCTCCTGCTCCTTGGATGCTGCCTGACCTGCTGCGCTTTTCCAGCAACACATTTTCAGCTCTGATCTCCAGCATCTGCAGTCCTCACTTTCTCCTAGAACATTGCCATTTTTGGCAAGATCAACATTTGTTGCCTATCGCTAATTCTTCTTGAGAAGGTGATGCTGATTTACTTACTTGCCTTGTTGAACTGCTAGTCAATCTGGCACAGGTGAAACCTACAATGTTATGAACATATGAACAAGGAGCAGGGATAGGTCATTCAGCACCTTGAGCCTGCTCTGCTATTTAAGAAGAGTTTGAATGTTGTTCCTATTACTTTCAGATGAGGCTTCCTTCCCATTCGCAGTGATTATCATTTTTAAAAAGCAAAGCTCTGGTCCATACTGTGGATAATGCTAATCCCAGAAATCTTAATTAGAGTGAGACATGGAAAATATAAACAGTCAGATAGTCCTAAGTTTTCCTCCAAAGCAGGATTACTGCTGAAAGGGGGTTGGAACTGCACTCAAACTCATTACTGGTTTCACTTTTCTTGAATCAAATATTCTGTTTAGACAGCATTATTTGTGATTGCTATTGAGAGCCACTGGGGAGGAAATAATTCTAGTGCTGCTACAGCTCAGTGGCTGCAATACTGTCAGGGTCAGGACAACTAACTTCTTTGTGCAACACCTCTCAACATTTGCACATAAGTGAATCTTCAGCGCAGAGGCCCAACATTTCTCAACATTACTCCAAGAAGTACTGTTAACTGTAAACAGTCAAGGAGCCATTATATCTATGGCAATAATGGCAGAAGGCTTTTAGAGGTTGGGGCATAGAAATTGAAGAAGGTAACATCAGCAGTGCTATCTGCAGAAACACAAATTTGCAAAAAACTTCAGCAACTTCACTGAGGTACAGAGAACAGTCATAACTTCAATTAATGCAAGTAAACGACACAGTTCCAATTTCTACCTCAACCACGCTCCCTCTCTCTGTTCTACTCCATGTACTACTTCTCAAAAGCCACCTGAAGAACACACTAACCCTTTCACTGCCTTCCTCTACAATTATTCTTTCACTTACAGCCAAACATGCAGGTTATGGGTAGAGACTTATCAGTGTTAGAGTTTGTGTACATTCTCATTTTGCATAAAGGAATACTTGTTTGACAGGAAGAAGAATGCATTTATATTTTCATCTTTAAAGAGTAAACTGCAGAAAATAAGTCACAGAGGACATAATTCTGTCTCCTAGCTGGTATGCATGTGACCTTAAAAAGACATCCTCAAGATAACATTATCATAGCATAACGTGTGACCTGAAGATATTAGGTCTCAAACTCCATTTTCCTGGGGCCACTTGAAGCATAATATGCTAATTGAAGGGTTTTTAACTGAATGGCTTAGCATTAGCCTGGATACTGTAATGCCTGTGATTTTAACATATATGCATATGACAGAAGTGTAAAAAAGGTCTATAGAACCTTTCAGTCCTACATTATCCACATCCCATTCTTATGTTATGAGAGTTAGCATTAGTAATGCCTCACCAGCTACAAATAATCTGCTGAAGGTAGAAGATGCATGATCATAGAAAAAGATCAAAAGAGGTTTATAGAGCTATAGGCTCTTACTTGCTGTGAGAAGGAAGCTCTGCTATGGGTCAGGCAGTGGGATGGGGGAGATGTCACCTGCAGGATGATCAGTAGCTTTTGAGCAAACAATATTTCTTCAGTTCCTGTTGCACTGGTGAAATATCCTCTCCAGCTGAAATTTCCTCTCCAGCTGAATCAAGCTTACAATGTGATATTGAAGTGTGGTGACTGTTGGGCATGCTAACCACTCCTTATTTCCTGTCTTCTTTAGGAGAATCCAATGATGACGCTGAAGAGAAAGAATCCCAAGAATGCTGACTGGCCCACAATCCTGTCTTTACACCCCATATTCGGCAGTGTTATTGGTGTGACAGCACATGTAGCAGATGATGGTTCAAGTGGAAGAGTGGACAGGGCAATGGGAAATGTTACTATTTTTGTGAAGAGCCAGTATAGATCTGTTGAGCTGAGTGACCACTTTCCATGCTGTGAACCTTTATCACTCTTGACACTAGCTACAACTGGAGCACACAGCAGCAATGTTGAGACCTGTGGAGTCTTTGCTGTCATCAGTGCTGGGTTACATAGTAGATATGCTGTCTCTTTGAGTTTCCAAGATATCATTATAAACATTTGATCTGTTGTCATACTGACCAGTGAGTCAGGTGGTAATCCAGTAATAAGAGTCTGATGCGCAATTCTAGCCTCTAAACATCCCCAGGCCCAAAGAAAATTGGAGGAGTGTGTTGCGGTTCAAGAGAACAGTGAAGCAGATCGGGACAATTATGTGGCGGCTTAGGATCACTGTGAAGCAGGCAGTGGAATGAAAACGCTGTGAAGCAGACTGAAAAGACAGTGTAGTAGATCAGGATCAATGTGAGGCAAGTCAGGAGGAGTGTGAAGCAGGTCAAGGATCACAGTGAAGCAGACTGGGATCGCTACCACATTCCTTTCAACCTCTGCAGTTCAAATCCCATTGCACGTGGAAACTGAAGTGCATTTTGTTTGCCCTGGTTTACCATATGTGCAAGAAATGACTTCAGCTGCAGTAGCTCCAGTTCAGGTTTCAGAGCTTGGGCAGCAATTTGAATCACTATAGTGTATCAGGAAGTTGAGGGAATTGTAGATAGCATGATTATTAAGATGGTCATGCTGCAGCTTAAGAATACAATACTCAGGGAGAGAGGGAATGGTTTTAATCACTAGGCAGCAAAAAAGAAATAGATGGTGCAGGAATATCCTGACTAAATCTGTCTCCAACTAATATTCAGTTCTGAACAGTAATGAAAGTGACGGCTCATCTGGGGAGTGCAACCAGAACATCATTGAATATTTGTTAAAGACCCTGAAGGAGTTGGGTGAAGGCAAGCATTTATTCTCCACATGGTTACCAATGGCGTAGGTATGTGGTCATGTAGTCAGACTTTAGGGAGTAAGGCAAGAAATGGGAAAACAGCACATTAAAGCAAGACAGTGTAGGAAAATCACGGTCAACTAACTTGCTTGATTAGGCATCTGTGAGGTTCGATGAAGGGAATGCTGTTGGTGTGATGTACATGGGCTTTCAAAAGGCATTTCATAAAATGCCACACAACTGAATCGTGGGCAAAGTTAGGGATCATGGAATAAAATAGAAAGTAACAATATGGATGTGTAATCTTATGAGCGACATTTTCCAGACTGAAGGAAGGATTAGAGAGAAGTTCCTGAGGAATCAGTAGTCACATCACTGCTCTTTCTGATCTGTATTCATGATATAAGACCTTGATTTAAAGGGCACAATTTCAAAATTTGCAAATGATACAAAGTTTGAAAATATTATGAAACATGAGGAAAATAGTGTAGAACTTTGAAAAGAGGCAGGTTGGTGGAATAGATGGACAAATGGCAGATAAACTTCAATATAGAGGCATATGCAGTGGTTGACTTCAGTGGGAGGAATGCAGAGTGTTATGATTGTAGTATCAGTATTCAACTTTCATAATTTGACTTAGATGCCTGTGATTTTCACAGACTAACAATAGTTTTAAAAAAAGAGACCTCTGGCTCTGTGATCATCTGACAGGACCAAGAAGACCCTATTGAATATATGAACCCAGCTTTACCAGAATTAATATTTTCATTAAGACTCTCTGAAATTCAGTGATGCAATCAAGAAATGTTACTCACACACACATGATAAATTCAGTGTTGAGAGATAGACCTGTCAAAAACTATCCAGTTTGGACTAAACAAGAAGAATCCAAAAAGTAACTATATGTCAGTGGCAGTCTTTGAACAACAAAGCAGAGAGGTAACAACCTAGACCTAGACCAAACTGTTTGCAGTTTGTGATTTCTTTCTCCTTACTATTTTCAAACTAAAAAAAAATGCCCAATGAAAACAACTTGGAACAACAACTATTGACTGAGATCATAAGATCCTGGATTAGTGGTGCTGGAAGAGCACAGCAGTTCAGGCAGCATCCGAGGAGCAGTAAAATCAACATTCTTCATCAGGAATACTGGTGAGCACTACTGCCTCACAGCGCCAGAGACCTGAGTTCGATTCCAGCCTCGGGCAACTGTCTGTGTGAAGTTTGCATATTCTCTGTGTGTATGCGTGGGTTTCCTCCCACAGTCCAAAGATGTGCAGGTCAGGTGAATTACCCATCCAAAATTGCCCATAGTGTTAGGTACATTAGTCAGGGGTAAATGTAGGGGAATGAGTCTGGGTGGGTTATTCTTTGGAGGGTTGGTGTGTACTTGTGGGCCGAAGGGCCTGTTTCCACTCTATAGGGAATCTAATCTAGAAAATTTGCCATTACCGAAAAACAAGGCAACATGGTACTTAGATTTAAAATCTAACACCTCGAGGACTTTATGCAGCTATCTTTACTTTCTTGTCTGTATTGATACCTTCCATCCTTTAAAGCTTATTACCTGTGTTTGTGCATGTGTTTGCTGTCACATATTTATTATTGTTTTTGGTGTAGTGGATAAAAAAAAAACTTTTGTTCATTCAAGTAATCCTGAAATTGGCTTCTTCATTTTGATCTAGTTAACTAAGTTTTACTTAAAGGTTGATAAATGTGTACATTTTTAAAAATAAAATCTTGCAATCAGAGGGGTTAAAAAGAGAAGAGTTTATCTATCACCTCTCCTCACCTAGTTGTCACAAGAGAAGCATCATTCTAAAGGCAAAGTAGGAGCAGAGGGAGCTCAGTCATTCTGTCTCAGTCATTGAAGGTAGCTGGAGATGTTGAGACAAGTTGCAGTAAATAAGGCAAACTATATCCTGAGCTTTATTAATAGGGACATAGTGTAATAAAGCAAGGACATTATGTTAAACCTGCATGGAAGAATGGTTCAACCACAAATGCAATATTGCAATCAGTTTACAGCACTAAACTTCAGGAAGGATGGGAATATTGGAGTAGACCATTCAGCTCATTGAGGCATTCAGTTCAATCATGGCTGATCTGCTACCTCAATGCCACTTCTCAGCACCATCTCCTTAATCCATTAAAAGTATGCAAGCATTAGCGATGGTACAGAAATGATCCATGAGAACATTTCCAGGAATGAGGAACTTCAGTTGTGTAGAAAGATTGAACAAAATGGGATTGCTCGCACTAGAGAAGAAAACGTGGAAAGGAAATCTGACAGAGGTATTCAAAACCACATGCTGGGATGGAGATCTAAACAGAGCAGGGAGAAATTGATCCTACTGGGTGGAAAATTCAAGATACAAAGTCAAAAATTTATAATAACTGGCAGAAGAAGCAAAGGCGTCATGAGACAAAACTTTTTCTCTGCACTTCCTGAGAGTGCGGGGCAGGCAGGATCAAATGAGGCTTTCAGAAGGAATTGGATTATTACCTGAAAAGGGAAACATTGCTACACTATGTGGACAAGGTATGGGAGTAGCATTCGATGTGATGCTTCTTGGAGAGCCAGCACAGACACAATGGGCTCAATGAGCACTGTGCCATAACCATTCCATGATTCTGTGATACTCATGCTCCACTAATGCTAGATGTGTCTTGAGGTGCCTAGACTGTAAGCCTTGGAAACCCATCCATAAATCTTTCTCCTCCCGCTCAGTCCTTTCTTAAAATGTACCCTTTTCAACATGATTTTACTAACCCGTCCCAATGGCCCTTTTGGTAGCCTATTGGTATTGCTGAAAGCATATTCAAAGTTTCATAATGGTAAAGGTACTATATAAACACAAATTGTTTTTATATCATGATGTTGCCTATTAGGACAGTGTCATGCATGTGATTTCTAGTGAAAACCTTCAGGTGCCTGCTAAAGGTAGGTGATGAGTTGGGTTGCTCAGACAAGTTAGTGATTAGCTGTGGTAAGAAGTTGTTTGGATGGCATATTCCTTGTTAGTGTCTGGAAGGAAAGTAGAATCTTTGATTTTAAGGTACACAGTCACTTCTGTTGCTATTGTCAGTCTGGTTAACTGTGGTTTAGTGGGCTCCAAGTCCAAGGTACAGTAATTAGAGACATAGAGCCATAGAGATGTACAGTACAGAAATAGATCCAACTCACCCATACTGACCAGATATCCTAAACTAGTCCAGTCCCATTAGCCAGCATTTGGCTCATATCCCGCTAAACCCTTTCTGTTCACATGACCATCCAGATGTCTTTTAAATGTAATTGTACTGGCTTCCATCACTTCCGTCTGGCAGCTCATTCCACATACACACCGCCCTCTGCGTGAAGAGTTGTGCCATTGGTCCCTTTTAAATCTTTCCGCTCTCACCTTAAACGTATGCCCTCTCGTTTACTTTCAGTAGAAATGCAGTCCTCCTAAGGAATGTCAATTTCAGACAAATCAAGACTGACTGAGCATGCTCAGATGCTGGTCTAGGGACCTGTGATCTAGTTCATTGTTTTTAATTGAAAGCTGTGGGCATATTGAATGCTTTAGAATCTCACGAAAAATTTCTGCTAAAAATCACTGAATTCTTTGTTTCAACTTTAGACCAGAATTTCTCTTGTATAAAATTTTGATATATCTCCTATCCTTGGTTTGGAGCCAGGAACACCTTAAAATTAATGCTGCTTCTTGTAGGTGCAACTGTGTGAATTGTGGCTTATTAAATAGTGATAACTTCCACAGAACAAAATAAATGTTATGAAATATACCATTTGAAGCAGCCATTGTTTTAAATTGTTGGGAAGTAAGACTTACTGCATTCTTACTGCTGCAGACAGCTCCTGGGTGTACAGCAGTAAAATTACAATGTGTGCTCAGATCATGAGTATCACTCTGATGTCTCAGTTTGCTGCAGTGTCACTTTTTTGGAAAGTCACTGTTTACAACTCCTGCAAACTTTCTATCTTGAGTCCTTCAATTAGCAGAGCAGGGTCCAAATTTATCTTTCTTTAAGTTTCATAAAATTAGTTAGCTGCACACAAGCCTTTGATCAATGTACACTTTGTACAGCCTATTAATTTTATATAATCCTAGGCAGTAAGAGCATTCTAAATAAAAAACTTCTAATATTAGATTAATGAAAGGAACTTGTTTGTGGATTATAAGGTTTTACAACATTGTTATAAGACATAATAAAAGAACAACTCCAAATCTGAAGCAAAAATAGAAAATACTACAAAGGAATAGCAGAACACAACAATTCTGAAAGATCAAAACAGATCTTTTTACAGATGTTGGACAAGCCTGACATATATTTCTATCCTTATAATTAAAAAAAATGCATGAATCAAAAATTGTTCCTCAAGCAAAGTCCCTCTGGGCAGATTACCTTCAAATGCACACTAACATGTAGATGGACCTACAGTACATTGTTAGCTACTTAGGTTAAGCTCTATAGTGAGGATGAGAGTTTATTCGGTAGGAATAGTAAGATACGTCACTCATTGTCAGCATGTTAGAAATTTGCCTGCATGTCTACATTATTCTGGTAAGGGTTGACAATGGGAAAACAGCTTAACACTGTTTAAAATACAGAAAACCTACTCTATTACATGTTATTGAATACTCCTTGTACAATTCCTCATTTACACTCTTTTGTGTACAATGGTAATACATCAAGCAGAGGTGTGTTATGGATTGTTTTTAATCACCATTAATAAATGTGGGATGACATGGTGGCCAGAGACGTGGGTACAATCCCAGCCTGGGGTGATTTTGTAGAGTTTACATATATTCCCTGTGTCTGTGTGGGTTTCGTCTGGGTGCTCTGGTTTCCTCCCATGGTTCAAAGATGTGCAGTTTAGGTGGATTGGCCATACTAAATTGACCATAGTGACCAGGGATGTGCAAGCTAGGAGGATTAACCATGGGCAATGCAGAGTTACAGGGATTGTGTGGGTCTAGGTGGGATGCTCTTCGGAGGGTTGGTGTGGACTGAATGGCCTGCGTCCACACTGTAGGGATTCTACACGAGTAATACTGTGCACTTGTGATGCAGTACCTATGGCATGAATGTTTTTTCCTGTTCCTGTCAATATTTGAATTTATTCCTTATTATGAAACAACTAATCCTGCTCTCTGATCTTTGTAGAATCAGGAAGAGGCAGGGTGCAATTTGAGAAAAAACACAGCCCTCTGTGTGGAGGAGTACATGATAATACTGAACAGTAAACGTCGCAAATTCAGCAGAGACCTTACCAAACCAATGATATAAGGTACCAAAGACAGCTAGAAGGACAACAGTGTAATAAATGGGCTGTGTAAATGAATGTCAGAGAATGCTGCAGCTGTACAGTGCTGAAGAAATTCAGTGATGCTATCAATAGGAACAATAGGTAAGCAGCTGCATGGTTAATGCTTATGTCTGATTTGTAGCAAGTAACAGAAAATTGCTGTGGCATCACATCCTTATTAAATACGTCTCGATTAAATCTCATTACCTTGTAGACGTGCCTTCCACCAAATTCCATTTCCCCACACAACTTCCTTCAGAAAATATGCAGGAAAACAATAGTCTGGCATCCTTCCCATCAGAAATGCTATCCAAAAAGTGGACTTGCAATCTGAGAGTGTTTTCCATCACACATATGGTACAGTACTTTTGCTGCTTATTTTTGTCCAGGACAAACCTGTGTTCACAATAGGAGGGAGTAGACCTGAAGACATTAGGCTTGCGACAATATATGAGATGACTTCACTTGAAGAGCTGCCTTGCAGATAGAGATGTCTTGAAAGGAGTTAGAGTTGTGTATGCGGGAGGTCCTGTAATCCCTGGTTATACTAAGAAACACTGGCATACAAGGTGATGCGCTTGTTTTGCTTATCATGCAAAAAACCTGAACTTCTTTTCCTCGCAGTTGCCTCTTTGCTAGTGTGGCTGAGAAAAAGCAATCAGTGCCACTGAGGAGCAGTCCCAAAGCACCTCTCTAAAACCTGTGATTTGGAGTTGAATTTCATCATGAGACAAGTTGATCCAAACCACCAGCATTGGCGGTATGTGGAAGCCTTTTCTGCTCCATTTCCGCTTTAGTTGTATCTACCTTAAAACTTCAAAATTGTTTCAGCTACATTACTGATGCAAAAAGGTTGCTCGCATACCAAAATGGCATTGCAGGTTTCCAGCAACACCTGGGTAAGATCTAAAATGGCGAAGCTATCTGTCTCTCATGATGGGGAGGCTATTACTAGTGTCTCCTACCTCCTACCTCATCATGACAACCCTACTCCACCCCCACCCCCGCCAAATGCTGACTTTACAGTAGCCAGAATGCTAACTGAGTCAAGAGTGTGGTGCTGGAAAAACACAGCAGGTCAGGCAGCATCTCAGGAGAATCTATGTTTCTGGCATAAGCCCTCCAGCATCTGCAGTCCTCGCTTCCTCCTAGAATGCAAGCTAAGTCAGGCTTGACCTACCTCAGTAAAAGTGCTACAGACTGATGTCAGCATTTCGAAGAACCAAGTTAGCTAAGATGAAGAGCCTATCCTAGTCCTCTATCTTAGTTCCCTGTTCTGGAGGAACTAATATTAGTCATGTTCAGGGCTCTTGCCACAGTGCCTCTTCATGGGATAACAGAGTAGAGCATTTATTATTGAGAAGGGCAACACTATGGCTTTAGGAATTACACAAAGTGACACATTAAATATCTGGGTAATGATGAGATATGGAAATACAGTTGTTGAGTATCAACTGTCACATTTTTTTCAGGGGAGCTGGTGAAAAGAGATGCGGTGTCTTCCTGAAACAGTAGAATGATGCATAGTTTCTTTCAGATATTGATGGATAAGGTGAGCACATTGCTGTAGGGCTGTGAAGCAAGGGCATTACAAGGGCATTACATTACAATGAAGACTTCATTACTTTTCCAGCAGTCATACTGTTTTCTCTCATATTATCATACAGAATGCATCCAACACAATGGGACAGACTCATATTGGAACAACATCCCTGACCTATTGAACAGTGGCTGTGCTGCTAACAGGATTCTCTATTATTTATTGACGCTTATGAATAGCTGCCATGAGATCTCTCAGGTGTTTTTGCAAGGGAATCACCAACTCACCAGTTTGGTCAGCAGCAGGCATGCTTGATTGCCAATTATTTGCCTTTATTTTGTCAGTACAGTGGGTGAAATGCCCACTCTGGGTGTGAGGAAAAACAGCAAAGTGGAAGTCAAATGGAATTTCGAACATGTTGGCGGCTGGCTGCATGTATACTGTGCAAACTCTACTTATTTCTCAGAGGCTTTGCACCATAAACTTAGGTACACTTCAGATCTGAAACTCAGGAAATCATTGCTGTATGGATTCTGATTTTTCTGGCATTTTAATCAGTATCTAATATAATTTCTCAAACAATAACCTATTCCAGGAGGTTATAAATATTTCAATCTTACAATATACTGAGGTTACTATTTAAGTTGCATATTGTTTATTTCATTTTGCTATTTTGTGACAAATAGAGTATAATTTTTGCACGGACTTTCAGACCCTGATGTTAGGACTGCAGAGTGGCCTGCACTCAAAATTGCCAGAAGCTGGAACAGATAAATTATATTCCCCAAAAGAACTGGGCCTCCCATTTAACTATCTCCATCATCTAATTAAGGAATAAGGTTTATGAATCAGTAGGGCCAACTGAAGACCACCAAACATTGAAAAGTTGGATGTCCCATCTGCAGACATGGGTGTGGCCGAATGATGTAGGGTAACTTTCTGAGTGTCAAATGCAAATAAGGGCTACAAGAGGATCAAAGTTTGTGTGAAGCAGGAGATGGAAAGTCCACAACAGAAATAGGTCACCAGTGTGCTTGAGCTATTTATTAGTTCACCTCCTTCTTCCTCAGTGAAAGGAGTCTTTGCCTCTGATAATTCCCTAGATTACCGCAGGGAGGCTGTCTCCATTGAGTTGGCAGTCTCTAAAGTTGGCAGGAGCGCACTCTGACACTGACAAAATGCTGGCTATCCCTGAAAATCACCTCAAATAGGAACCTAACTATGTAAATTGCCTTCCTATGTCTGTGGTGTGGATAGCACATCTAGGGGGCTATTTTCTCAAGGGAAAGCTCTCTGGCAGTGGAAATACCTTGACAAATCATCCTAATGTGGCTCCTCAAATATTTTTGTGGAACGTCCATCCCCTCCCAACATTAAGTCCACCCCCACTGACTGGGAAAATTTTGACCATTGTCAAACCGAAAGCTTCACATTACCACCATAAGGCAGAATTTCAGATGCAGACAATATCCATAGTTGTACCTACTGCATCATATAATGCACTCAGAAGGCAATGTACCTTACTTTAACCTGGAAATCCATGCGAGATCCACTATCAAAGAAACTGCTTCTAGCTGTAAAGACTTTGCTACACCTTGACTGTGGCAGTTTGATTCAGTGGTGTCCAATGAGTCAGACATTTCTGGATTCAAGTTACAGTCCAGGAACATTGTTACAGAGGCGCAGGTCTTCTGTCAGCTGCATAGCTGGGTACATTGCTGCCACCTGTAGTATTTACTTTGCTCCAATTATATTATGCATTTTCAGCCAGGTGTACCTGGACCCTGGCTGCAGCAGACATGAGTTAATGCAAACTCTCCACATGAAGGCTAGTGAGGATAGACAACAAAGAGAGACCTTTTCCTTCAGCTGTAATGCTGTACTCAGGAGAGTTTTTAATGGTCATAAGTCCCTCAATGAGTGAATGAGGTCATCAGGACTGTTGGGGGGGGGGTAGACAGATCAGCTTGTGGGGTAATTAAGTAGGGTCAGAGGGGAAGTGGGTTGGATGGGGTGAGAAGGCAGTTGGGTCATTTCAGTTCGGGGAGGTTAATTGGGATCAGGGATCATTTGTGGTGCTCACTTCAGCCGCATTGGTTAATCTCCGAGTTACACCGGGGATTAAACAGTGTAATGTTTTGAGTGTAATTCTCACACCCTGGCTTCTATCCTGATCTCAGCATCAGAAATTTTTGTTGCGGGACATGGGCTGTGCCAATCAGCCCACTGGAAGTTTAAACTTCCCAGACAATTCCAGCGCACATATATGTCTCAGCACTTCCACCAGCTCCTGATGCACAAGATGGTACAACTTTCCCTGCTGTGGACAGCTAATGATTCAGACCATTATTGATTGATTTCAGTGTGAGAATGGGAGCAGATGCCACCTTCTGGATGAAGTATAAAACTGGAGCCTTGTTTGTATGTTCAGTCTGTTTTATTTGTTCACGGGATGTAGGCGTCAGTAACTAGGTGAGCATTTATTGCTTGTCCCTTATTATCCAGATGGCATTTAAATGTCAACCAAATTACTATGAATCTGGAGTCACATGTAGGCCAGGCCAGACCAGGTAATGATGGCAGATTTCCTTCCCTCAAGAATCAGACGGGTTTTTATGACAACTGACATGTTGTGATTGGGCTAGCTTATTATTTAATTCAAATTTTGCCAGCTACCATGTGGGTCTACCCACAGCACATGGACTGCAGTGGTTCAAGAAGGCAGCTCACCATCATTTTCTCAAGGGCAACTAGGGATGGGCAGTAAATGCTGACCCAGCCAGCAACACCACTTCCCATGAGCGAATTTTTAAAAATAATCCCATACACCAGTCTCATTATGTCCTGGTTAATTTATTCCTCAACCATAAGACCGTAAGATGTAGGAACAGAAATTAGGCCATTCAGCTCATCCTTGATCCTTGATCCCCATTCTCCTGCTTTCCCCCATAATCCTTGATCCTCTTGATACTCAAGACCCTATCTATCTCAGTCCTAAGTATACTCAATGACCTGGCCTCCATAGCCTTCTGTGGCAATGAGTTCCATAGATTCCCCACTTTCTGGCTGAAGATGTTTCTCTATGTCTCTGTTCTAAAAGGTCTTCCTTTTACTCTAAGGCTGTGTCCTTGGGTCGTCTCTCCTATCAATGGAAACATCTTCCCAATACATACTCTGTCAGGCCATGTTGCCCATATGTTAAACTTTTCATTCCTGGTACCATTCTTGTGAACCTCCTTTGAACACGCTGTAGGGCCAGTACATCCTTCCTGAGATACAGGTCTGAAAATTGCACACAATACTCCTATTGCGGTCTGACTAGTAGGATGGACTAACTGGTTATTTCTGCTTTTTATATCTTACTGTGGGCAAATTGGTTGCTTTATTCACTTTAAAAGACATTTACTGGCTGTGAAACATGTTTTTCAAGGATGTGGAAAATTACTGCACAACTGCAAAGTCTTTCTTTAAGTGTTCTTTAAGTTTAATTTGGAAGTTATTCTGTGAAAATAAATCTTTTCAATGCCCATTTATAACAAACCACTTTGTGCCTGTCCCGGATAAATCCATTGTAAACCAGAGGGAAAAGTTTGTCCACTTGGATTGAACTGTGCATCTTTTTTCAGTGAGCAATGTTTAGCTGAAGAAACTTCAATTGAAAGAAAGACCAGTCAATATCAGCAAAGCAAAAACTTCTAGGAAGTACCACAACTGAACTTTAAGTCATATTTTCTGGACTCACTTTTTAATCATAATGCTTTGATAAAAGAAAACCAGGCTCAGATTACCATTGGTGATGATGCAATGAAATGAACATTTAAAACAACCAGATAGAGGAAGGACAGACTTCAACGTAAAGTGCAGAGCTGTCATTACAGGGAACTATTGTTCGATTCCCCAATACTACCTTTAACTGTCTTACACAAAAGGATTAAAAAGTACAGAAACCTGAACAAATGGTCTTTTTTGGAGGTTTATGATAAAACAAATCTAACAGAATAGAGCTAATCAGTTGGAATACAAAACTGACAGTGCTTAATCAATGAGCTTCTTGTCTTACAACCTCAAGAAAAGAAACATGAACTTAACACTTGGATGTGTATCTGGTTCCCATTCCCCCTCCCCCCACCAACTGCCCTCTTCCTGATTTTGGTTTTGGAAACAAAAATGTCTTATTTACCCGAATTTTAAATAGTGTGATTTGTAGCTCGACCATTTTATATGTTGGGGGCGGGTTAAAGGTAAATTCTTGTGTAGACCAAATTGCACGTTATACATAACAGTGCTAACATAACTGCTAGAGCAAACACCTGAAATTCAGTCAAGCCCGAGGACCAGCCTAGATTGAGCTGCGCTCTTACAGCGGTACAGAGTAGACCCACTAACTGTCAGAGAGTTAAAATGACAATGGTGAGGCAGTTTTCTTTGAAGGCTCAGAAAACTACTCTGATAGCAGGAAACTCCATACGCGCGGAAATCAACCTGCCCAGTCTAATAGACTTTCCATCGGATTCAAGATTGGAATCAGTTTGATTAGATCGCACCCAACTGACATTTTGACATTTCAGTTCACAGGGCTTTGCAACTAACACAGAACAATGAAAGACGCAAATAATGCAACAGGAACTCACCATTTAACTGTGGTAGTTGGTTCACTTCCCTTCTGGTGACCGTATTGTAGTTGGAGATGTTCCACAATCCACTTTTAACGTCTGTTTAAATCTTCATTTTATTCTGAAACAGTCATCTCATCATTTCTTGTAGCGGGATACCTGCAAACTGACCCGGTTATGTGTGCAGCAGACTGCACCGCGCTGCTGCTTTCTGACTTCCTCGTTTTTGATGTATGCAGTTATCCATTAACTTGTGATTGGCAGTTCATAAGGCAATTCTGAACATACCGCCTAGTCTTTAATGAAGGAACGCTTTCAAAATAACTAGAAACTGACACGAAAATGCAGAGCACACTAATCATAGACAAACGAATAAACGGAAATGTTATACTATGTTTAAAACGCAAGGGCTCATTTACAAGAGTAGAAGGACGACCCATTTTTGGAAGTTTTCCAAGTTTTAATTGCCGTGCGAAAGTCTGAAAGATACAACAAGCTCTAACATTCTATACATTTCACAATGGGCTGGTGTTCCAAATGGACAGCGCGTTTTACATCCACCTCCCCTTCCATCACACACACAGACCTCTTAACAAGATTCAGCCACATGTTAAAGACATCATGCAGGTACAAGCAGACTTTTCTGGTACTAATTTCGAGGATTGAATCAAGAGGAGGGACTGGAGGCACTTTGTGCACTATAATTTACGAGAGATTACAATCAGTCTTTATGGTACTCACTGTTATTTAAGTGCAAGCGGTACATCAGTTGGATGTACCAACAGGACTGATGTCTGTTAAAAAAGCCAAACCCTGGAAGCAGAAACCAGAGATGTGTAGGACTTTCCACCACTGCCTTTGTGAAAATGCATCTTACCATGGATTTGCATTGGGTGATGCAAAATTACTGTTTTACACCAAAGTACAAAGTTAGCGATCTGCAGCAGTGAAACAGGTCATTTGGCTCACTAGTCTGTAGCGGTGTTTATTTTTCGCAGCAGTAACCTCCCATTCCATCTGATTCATATTAGTCTTTCAGTTTATCTTTCTATTCTCTTTTCTTACAGTTCATTAAGCTTCCTTTTGAAAACATGTTAACTATTTGTCTCAACCACTTCCTATGGTTGCAACTTCCACATTCAAACCACTCTCTGTTGTGAAGACATTTCTCCTTTCATTACTGGATTTATAAACAACTATCTTGTATTTGTTGCCTTTAGTCTTGGATTCTCTGACAGTGGAAATATTCTGTCGACATCTATCCTCACTCCCTCCATGCTACTCGTTGGTAATTTTAAATCTATCAGTCAGGACTTTTCCTTGCTTCATCTTGTTCAATCTTCCTGAAACACCATAATCTCTGACATTATCCTTGTAAATCTTTTTTCCCACTTTTTGCAGTGCTTCTATGTACAGGGTGAGGCCACTATTAGAATACTGCTTTACAATTCTGAACATACTTCTATTGGAAGGATATTGTTAAACCTAAGAGGGTGTAGAAAAGATCTACAAGGTGCTGCCAGGGTTAGAGGGTTTGAGCTACAGGGAGGGGCTGACTAGGCTGGGGCTTTTTTTCCTTGGAGCATCAGAAGCTGAGGGGTGACCTTTAGAGATTTTAAAAATCATGAGGGCATGGATTGGGTGAATAGAGAAGGTCTTTTTCCCAGGGTAGGGGAATACAAAATCAGAGGACATAGGTTTAAGGTGAGAGGGGAAAGCTATGAAAGGGACTTGATGGGTAATGTTTTCACTGCAATTGGGACTAGATGAACTGGTCGGCATTGGTGAATTGAACCGAAGGGTCTGTTTCCATGCTGTACATCTTTATGACCCTATGTTTCTGTAATGGTAACCAGAATTGTCCACGGTGTTGCAAATGCATCCTGACTAGAATCATATACAACTTTATAACATACTGTCCCTGCTGTTGATTTTAAAATAAATCTGAGTTTCCATCATATTAATACTGCAGGATTCAGTGTACAATTCTTCACAAATTGTACTTGCATGGTAAGTTTGAACAAAACATCATGACAACAATTTAAACTTTGTCATTCCAGTCCAAGTACTTTTTGTGGTGATGTGTTAATTACTACTTTTCAGCCTCTCTGGTGCTAAACTGTAACTAATATAAGTATGGATTCTCAATCCTTCAGGTTATAATTGTTGGAGATTTAAAATGAGTAATATTTAAAATTAAGTCTTTTTCAATTTTTCATTTCCATTTCTTTTCTCTCTCCTAATTCAATCATTCCTTCACACTTTTTATATCTCTTTCTGTACATGATTTGGATTCACTTCCACTCTAATTTACCAAAACAAACCCCAAACAACTGTGAGTACTGGAAATCAGAAACATGATCAGAAATTGCCCGAAAATTTCAGCAGGTCTGGCATCATCTGTGTAGAGAAAGCAGAGTTAACACTGAAGCAGAACTGCAGAAGTGTCACTGAACCTGAAACATTAACTTTGCTTTCTCTCTAGAGATGCAGTCAGACCTGCTGAGATTTTCCTGCACTTTCTGCTTGTGTTTCAAATGACTCTTTCTTCTTCGATGTCATGCTAATTATTTCACAAACCTTAAATCTGATTGGTAAAGGAAATACACAGTTTCTTTCTCTATTGACTGATGTCTCAGATACGCTGTTGTCCACTCACTGCGGCTTTAACAGATTGCAATTTCAACAAAAACACTTAAACGAAACTCGCAAAGTCAAGTCAACAAAATTATTGGTATCGACTTAGGTATTGATTATTGGTTGCTCGAGTGCAGCAAATTGTAAACCATTAGCTGTTCAGTCAAGCAGGAAACAATTGAAAGGTGATTTTATCGAAGTACATACGGGCACTACCTGTGAGATCCTTCATGTATGTCTGGTCGGTCTGCACCAATGCACGCTGCCCTCAAAGCGGTTGCAGGGCGTGAGACTGTCACACATACCCTGTTGGAATGTGCTTTTGCAAAGGAAGTCTGTACAGGGACGCAGTGGTTTCTGTTGACGTTCATCCCGAACAGCTCCATGACATGGGACTCTGTGCTGTATGGTCCCCAGGACGCACACCGACGCAAATATCAACTGCACCTGGAGGGCCATCAACTTGGTGAAAGATGCTTTTTGGTCTTCCCAAAATTTGTTGGTCTTCCAGAACAGGGAGTTGACTTTGACCAAGTGTTGCAGACTGGCACAATCCATGGGTTCAGGACTCCGTGCTGAGGGATGCACGAAAGCTTGTGGCAGCTGTCGCAAAAGCGCAGTGGGGAAAGACCACTGTCTGAGGTCTTCCTGCTGAAGTCAATTGGAGGTCTGTTCAGTTATTGCATCCTCCTAGTGCCTACAATGCATTTAAATATAATCTTCTATGTGTAAAAGATGCCTTTGACTCAAATGTTTGTTTGTTTACTTGAAACGCTACTGTACAGAACCGTTTGTGACAATGTACGCATACAAAGAGATTTTTAATAAATGAAGTATAGTTTTGAAATTTAAAAAGTGATTTTAAAGAGATATGTAATGTTAAGTGAATGAAAATGAAGATTAATGTTGCTCAAAACAAAAATGTTGAAGTAAAGTATGGGGTTGCAGTTCAAATGAGTCAAAAACATTCTTTGGGCTTATATCAGGACATTCTGCATTTGACACAGTGATCAACACGTTTAATACACCTCTGGACAGTATTGTAGAAGAAAAATTCCTGGAATCAATTGGAAAACAATTACACACTATGACAGGATGGTCTTAGGACATTTCTGTGTAAGGGATGGACAAGTTGAGGAAAATAATAAGATGTCAGTATGAAATCGTAGCGGTAATTTTTCAAAAGTAAAGGTACCCACCTAAAATAAGAACGGGAGGTGTACACATTATTAGAGTAAATCTGTTACTCATGCTTGTGAAATATGGAGATGTCCAGCATGGACAGGAGAGAACAATAAACAATTGCCCGAATTTCGTTGCTTAAGATCCTCAAGACAATGTCCTTAGTCCAAATATTTTAAAATGACAGAAAATCCTCAGTGGCCTTGTTCAGTAATGTTTCTTTAGTGTTCAGCATTGTTCTGGTTCAACAAAAATATCCCTGCCAGCCTGTAACAGAACCCTCATAATACTCATGTTCAGGTTTACAATTGATAGGCAACAATTACACTGTGGTAATAAAGCCACAAAATTGCACATGCTGGAAACCTGAAAAAAAACAAAGAGAATCCTGAAGAAACTCAACAGACCATGCAGCACCTGTGAGGAGAGAAATAGAGTTAATCTTTTGAGCCTGGCCTGACTTATCATCAAAAATCTTATACCTCAGAAAATAATTATGCTGTGTAAGTGGTAGAACTGATAATATTTGGCATGAAAAACCCAAGTATCTGTGTCTGAGCTTGACTGGAAGCAATAATACTGAATGCTTCATACCCACTCTCAAGGGACAGTTGTCATTGGCCAGAAACTTTAAAAGGCCAACCATATCAATACTGAGGTTACAAGGGACTGGGAGGGGATAGAGATGGTATTGCAGTGGAATCATAATAGACGCCCGGGTTAAGGGGTTGGGCATGAGGTTGGGTGGGTGGTAGGGAGGGGTGTGGTGGAATTCACAGGTTCAAATCCCAACACTGCTTTATCAGCCATAAAGTGTAGTTAGCCAGTGTCAATAATGGCAACCATGAAACTACCATTAATTGTCGCGAAAGCCCACCTAGTTCACTAATACCCTTTAGGGTAAGACATCTGCTGCCGTTCGCTGAATGACCTAAATGTAATTCTGCACCCACAGAAACGTAGTTGACAAATATTCATCCTTTCCACTTGGTGCAAGCCATAATTAGGGATGAGCAATAAATGCTGGTTTTGCCTGTACCCACAATCAAAAGGAAGAGGTGGACTACTCTATAATCAGTGGCTCACTGCTTGGTTGCTTTTTGCCTTTTTAACATTTAAAATGCTCAAGTCAAAGAGTCTGCATTATTACCAATCATTTGTTCAGATGATGCTAACACAAAAATAGTTGACACATTCAACTCCAATCAAGACAAAAAACGTCTACGTGATTGATCCCCAGTAATTAAATGTAATATCTACCTCTTCTATCACGGATACATTGTGGTTATGCTATGCGATCTCAAAAGGATACATGGCCAAGTTTTGAAATTTGCAATCTAATTATATTGAGGAAACACCATGAGCACAAGGACCCCAGCATCTCAAAGCAATCAGCAGCAGTTAATAAGTATGGATGGTCATCATTATCTAGGTAAAGAAAATAAATACAGTTATGGGGCAACGTTTTTTTGTCAATGCTGGCTGTTTGACCTCATCACCAGGACATTTCTTGAGGATTACTTCACTGTCACAGTAAGAAATGCATGCCTAATGGCTTTGCAAAATCGTAAGAAAGTCATTGTATTCAATAGACAAAGTCTCTTTGTCTGACCTTCTGTAGAAAACATCTTCAGCAGCCTGCAGAACCTGGCACTGCGATGCAGTCAGGAGTGATCAAGATTTTCACATGTTTTCTTGTCAAGGCCACACTGAGTGCAGATTTTTCCTGGCCTGATTGAGAATAGACCTGTATGTTTGCATCTCGGAAACAGGCTGTGTGGGAGAAAATAGCAAGTTGTCCATCAAAGAGATAAGCGAAGAGGTGATCCAGGATTGTAGCAAGAAGGGTCTTGTTTGAGTATCTACTCCCTGGTAATTAGATCATTGCAAGGAAAGATGTAATTGTAAAACTGATTGGCACGGAATGTACACCAGCCTCTAAAAAGAACACAGATAAATGGCCACCTGGGAGAAAACCACATTGGATAGGGGAAACGCTCCTTGAGATGGATTCATTCTAGCTTTACCTTAATACCTTGGTAAGCTGTTACCCTTGAGGTGAAAGATTATTTACTTTTGGCTTGACACCTCCAGCTAGTTTGAGAAAAAACTGCAAAAACATGACCATAACAGAGATCAAACCACTTTGCCTCCTTCACCCACTTCAGGTATGACTGGTAAACCATCTTCACTTGTTACAATAATGTAAACCAAGAACTGTGGATGCTGAGGATCTGAAACAAATTAAAAATTGCCGGTGATACTCTGCAGGTCTGGTAGCATCTGTATTCTGATGAAGAGTCACCAGACTCAAAATATTAATTCTTCTTTCTCCCCACAGATGCTGTCTGCCCTGTTGAGTTTTACCAGCAATTTCTGTTTAGTTTCTCACCTGTTACAAGATTTATGATTGCTTATTCGGATTTTGTGTTGTATTTGACACGCTGCTTTTCAACAAACTGCAACTGCTTGACACTTCAGAGTAACCTGCGAGTCCTAACCAAATCTTACAGTACCCAAACTAAGACAGGAAGTCTCCCGCCTCTTCACTTCGATATCAAGATGGATCCAGACCCCTAATTGAAGATATATTTCCACTGTAAGTGTTATGGTAAGGGGAGTGAAACTATTTCACAATTACTGATGTTGCAATTGTGATACAAGTTTGTCCTTAGCTGGCATTGCCATCTGCTGGAAATGTTGAAGATCTCAGCCCAGTTTTGAAAAAAAATAAAGCTAATGCTTTAAGGTTTAAGGTGAGAGGGGAAAGATTTAAAAGGCACCTAAGGGGCAATTTTTTTCATGACAGAGGGTGGTGCGTGTATAGAATGAGCTGCCAGAGGAAGTAATGGAGGCTGGTATAATTACAAGATTTAAAAGGCATCTGGATAGGTACATGAATGGGAAGGCTTTAGAGGGATAGAAACCAAACGCTGGCAAATGGGACTAGATTAATTTAGACTATTTGGTTGGCATGGATGAGTTGGACAGAAGTGTACGTCTCCATGCTGTACTTCCCTATGACTCTACAACTTCTAGGTCTGAAGGTAACTGAAAATACTCTCAAGAATGTGAGAACATATCTGTGGGTGGAATTTGAAATACACAAACTACATAGATGAAAACAAACTCAAAATGTTGCAGCATTCTTAATTACTGATTGGAATATAAATACAAATTTATGGATTAAATAATAATCCATCATTACTGGCTGGAGTGTCACAAGTGGATCTTTATAATTATTTGTCTGCAAGCCTGTTCACTACCCTGCCTAACAGTCTGAAAAGGACAAACAGACTTTGAAAGTACCCAGGGTTAGTAAGAGAAATTGTGTTCTCCAAATTTCATCTGAGCCCCTCAGTGTAGGGGATCACCTGGACTAAATGCTATTTATAAAGACTAATACTGCCTAGTCAACAACTGGCCCATCTTCTTCTCGAAGATCTGCAAAGAATCACCGTTCAACCCCCACCCAGTGGGGTACCTAGACAGGCACTACCCTCTGAAAGAGGAAGAACCATCAAACATCTGATCTGGTTGCACACTCATCGAGATCAAACTGCTGTCCACTGGTCCCAATCAACCAATTCAATTGAAGTAAATGCTTGATAGGCCCACTATCCAGTCCTTTCATTATTTAATAGACAATTATTTTGTTTAATAATCAGTTTATCTTTAAGTCTAGGCTGCTCGAAAGTAAGTAGAGTCCTTGTGTCAGAATCTTTAAGATTGGATTCGTTCTCTGCTGTGGCCCTTTTTCAATACTACTATATCACTTAGCATGTGAGCCAAAACAGTGGACTCCAAAGGCAGTCTGACCTGCAACTTGTAACAGCATGGTGCTCTTTGATTTATACTGAATAGTTCTATTGATATGTTCTAATTCCCCATTAGTTTTAGCTGAAGTTTGCTACAAAGGTCATGAACTTATGGGTCATGAACCTGCAGTAATTTACGCACAATAACATTGGATCTTTTCTTCTCCCTCAACCTTTTGCATTTTCCTTTTGTTCATTTGTGGGACTTGGGCGTTGCTGGTTGGCCAGCATTGATAGCCCATCCCTATTTGCCCTTGAGAAGGTGGTGGTGAGCTGCTTTCTTGAATTGTTGCAGTCCACTTGCTGTGGGTTGACCCATAATGCCAGTCAGGAGGGAAATCCAGGATTTTGACCCAATGACTGTGAAGGAACGGCAGCATATTTCTGAATCAGGATGGTGATTGGCTTGGAGGGGAACTTGCAGATGGTGATGTTCCCAAGTACCTGCTGCCCTTGTCCTTCTAGGTGGAAGTGGCCCATAGGTTTGGAAGGTGTTGTCTAAAGATCTTTGGTGAATTTCTGCAGTACATCTTGTAGGTAGTACACACTGTTGCTACTGAGTGCCGGTGGTGAAGGGATTGAACGTTTGTTGATGTGCCAAGCAAGCAGGTTGTTTGTCCTGGATGGTGTCAAGTTTCTTGAGTGTTGTTGGGGCTGCACCCATCCAGGCAAGTATGGAGTATTCCATCACACTCCTGACTTGTGCCTTGTAGCTGGTGGATAGACTTTAGGATGTCAGGAGGTTACGTGCCTCAGCATCCCTAGAATCTGAACTCTGCCTGTAGCCACTGTGTTTATGTGGTGAGTCCAGTTGAGTTTCTGGTCAATGGTAACCCCAAGGATATTGACAGTGGGAAATTCAGTGATGGTAATACAGTTGAATGTCAAGGGGCAGTGTTTAGAGTGTCTCTTATTGGTGATGGTCATTATCTGGCATTTGTGTGGTGCAAATGTTACTTGCCATTTGTCGGCCCAAGCCTGGATATTGTCCAGATCTTGTTGCATTTGAGCATGGACTGCTTCAGTATCTGAGGAGTCGTGAATGGTGCTGAACACTGTGCAATTATCGGCAAACATCCCCACTTCTGACCTTATGACAGAGGGAAATTCATTGATGAAGCAGCTGAAGATTGTTGGACCTCAGACACTACCCTGAGGGACTGCTGCAGAGATGTCCTGGAGCTGAGATGACTGACCCTCCACAACCACAACCATCATCCTTTATGCCAGGTATGACTTTAACCAGCAATGTGTCTGCTCCCGACACCCATTGATTCCAGTTTTGCCAGGGCTCCTTGATGCTATACTCAGTCAAATGAGGCCTTAATGTCAAGGGCTGTCACTCTCACTTCACCTTTGGAATTCAGCTCTTTTGTCCATGTTTGAACTAAGGCTGCGATAAGATCACGAGCTGAGTGACCCTGCCGAAACCCAAACTGGATGTATTGAGCAGCTGGTTGTTGGGCAGGTGCTGCTTGATAGCACTGTTGATGACCCCTTCCATCACTTTACTGATGATGGCGAGTAGACAGACTGGGTGTTAATTGGTCGGGTTGGCTATGTCCTGCTTTTTGTGAGCGATCTTCCGCATTGTTGGGTAAATGCCAGTGCTGTGACTGTACTGGAAGAACTTGGCTAGGGGAGTGGTAAGTTTTGGAGCACACATCTTCAATACAATTATCAGGGTACTTGCAGTATCCAAGGCCTCCAGCCATTTCTTGATATATGTGGAGTGAATTGAATTGGCTGGATACTGGTACCTGTGATGCTGGGGACCACTGGAGCAGCACGAATTGGACCATCCACTCAGCACATCTGACTGTAGATTGCTGCAAATGCATCTGCCTTATTGTTTGCACTGATGTGCTGGGCTCCCCCATCATTGAGGATGAGGATAGTTGTGAAGCCTCATCCTCCATTCAAGACTGGATGTGGAAGAACTGTCGTGCTTAGATCTGATCCATTGGTTGTGGGATCACTTAGCTCTGTCCATCACTTGCTGTTTATGCATGCAAGTAGTCCTGCTTGGTAGCTTCACCAGGTTGACATCTCACCTTTAGGTATGCCTGATGCTACAATGATACATGTAAATTTGTTAGCCCCACCAATATGAATGATGCTTCATTTATCTCTTGTCATTGTGCGGTCCACTCCCTTAGTGCATTTTTGACTTTGATTAGAATTGTTATCTATTTTAACTCTTTCCCCTGAACATTTGCTGACCATTTGTTGAAGGTCAGGGCATTAGTGAAGACAGAATGCCTCTAGGATCAATTACTCAAGGAATGCCACCAGTAATATGGCTCAAATCTGAACCATTTCATTAATGATAATGTTTTGACTGTGGAGTTTGAGCCAGTTCTTGATCCAGGGAGAAAGTGAGGACTGCAGATGCTGGAGATCAGAGTCAAGAATGTGGTGCTGGAAAAGCATAGCAGGTCAGGCAGCATCCTCGGATGGTTGACTTACAAACTTTGCAGGTTAAAATATTCACTGCCTCTCTCTATTGGAAGTGAGCCACTAATGAAAAGCTACTCATTCCTTTAATTATTTGAACTGCAACAAGAAAGGCATTTAAGTAGCACTCAGAAAACAGTACTAAATGTTTACTCCCAACAGCTACAGTAATACTGTGATGGAGTTAGTTTCTTTCATTCACTCATGGGAGATGGGTCACACTGGCTGAGCCAGCAGTTATTGCTCAATCACAGTTGCTTTTGAGAAGGTGATCATGTGCTGCCTTCTTGAACTGCCACAGTTTATTTGGTGTAAGTAGACCCACAATGCCTTTAGGAAGGGAGTTTCAGGATTTTGATCCAGGGACACTGTAAAAATGGTGATATATTTCCAAGTCAGGATAGCGAGTGGCTTGGAAGAGGACTTGCAGGTTCCCTTGTTACTGTCCTTGACTTTCTGGACTTTCTTTGATCGTGGGTTTGGAAGGTACTGTTTAAGGAGCCTTAGTGAGCTTCTGCAGTTCATCTTGTAAATTATATACCCTGTTGCAACCAAGTGTAGGTGGAGGAGGGAGTGAATGTTTGTGGATCTGGTGGCAATCAAGTTTATTGCTTTGTCTTTTTTTTAGATTCCCTACAGTATGGAAACAGGCCGTTCGGCCCAACAAGTCCACACTGACCCTCCAAACAGTTACCCATCCAGACGCATTCCCCTACCCTATATATTTAACCCTGACAAATGCAACTATGGGAAGTTTACCATGGCCAATTCACTTGCCCAGCACATCTTTGGGTTGTGGGAGGAAATTGGAGCACCCAAAGGAAACCCACACAGACACGGGGAGAATGTGCAAACTCCACACAGACAGTCACCCGAGGCAGGAATTGCACCTGGGTCCCTGGTGGTGTGAGGTAGCAGTGCTAACCACTCAGCCACTGTGCCGCACCATCTTGTATAGTCTCAACAGTAGGGGAAAGATGTCGCTGGTTGGAGTGGTCTGCAGACCCCTTAACATTAATCATAATGTGGGACAAAGTATACAAGAAGCAATATTAGATGCTTGTGATGAAGTAATGGTCATAATCTTGGATTACTTTAATCTACATACAAACTTGGAAAATTAGATTGATAGTAGCCTGGATGAAGCGTTCATTGAAAGTTTTAAGATAATTTTCTTAGAGCAGCACGTCTGGAGTGAACTAGAGAGCAGGTACCATTAATCTTGAAATGTGGCAGGATCAATTAATGACCTCAGAGTAAAGGCATTTTAGGTAGCAGTGACAATATGATTGAATTTTATTACTAGTTTGAAAAGGAAACGATTGAATCTAAGACAAGTATTTTAACTTTAGAATAGGAGAAACTATGTGGTCATGAAATTGGAATTAGCTGAAATGTATAACAGGCAAAGTCAGTAGAAATTCAGTTATAGACATTTAAGGGGATCTTTCAGAATACTCCAAATAAGCATATTTCTGTAGAAACAAAACTTTTAAAGGGAGGACCCACAACTATTGGTAAGGAAACAAGTTGAGGAAAGCATCAAACATAAAGGGAAAGCATATAGTTGTACAAAGATAGGTAGTGGGTCAGATGATTGGTTGGAATATAAAAAATGGCAGAGAATAACGGGAAGGTTATTTGGGAGAATAAAAAAAAAATGATGAGACCATGATAGCGCAGAATATAAAGAAAGATAGCAAGTGTTTCGACAGATGTATAGAAAGAAAAGAAGTAGGAATAAGGTAAGTGTTGGCCCTCCAGAGATTGAGAATGAACAGTTGATAGTACGTACTAAGGAAATAGATGAAATGAGCAAACATTTTGCTTCTGTCCTTTGTTTTATTAAAAAAAAACTTGCTGTAAATCAGGAGGTTGAAGAGAGAAGCTTGCCAAAATTACAATCATGAGTGAAATGGTGCTGAACAAGTTGATGGATTTGTGGGCTGACAAGTCTCTAGGATGAAATGGATTTCATCTTTGGGTCTGAAAAGTGTTCGCTAATGAATTACTAGATGTTTTTGTCTAATATCCTAAAATTTCCTAGATTCTGGAAAGGTCCCATAGGACTAGCAAATAGCAAATATAATCCCTCAATTCATGAAGAGGCATAAAACAAGAAATATTGTACCAGTTAGTCTTCAGATAATTGTTAGAATTTATCATTAAAGATACTGTAGCTGCAAATTTAGAAAATTCAGGGTAATCAGAAAGAATCAGCATGGTTTCAGCAAAAGGAAATCATGCTTAATCAATTTATTGGAGTTTTTTGAGAGAATATCATGTTTTCTGGATGAAAGAGAGCCTGTAGAAGTATTATATTTGAATTCTGAGAAGACATTCGATAAGATGCTACATCAAAGATTCTTGCAGAAAATAAAAGCTCATGATATTGGATGGGGTGGGGTGGGGGGGGGGGTATGGTAGTGTTGCAAATTGACACATTTATTAGAGATTGTCTAGTTAGCAAAATAGAGAGTGTGTATAAATGGTTCTTTGTCTCGTTGGCAGGATGTGGTGAGCAGAGTCCTGTGGGGGTCAGTGCTGGTGCCTCAACTAACAATTTATACCAATGACTTAGCTAAAGTCAAGGACAACACCAAGCTAAGTATGAAAATATATTGTGAAGAGGCCATTAAGAGCTTGGAAAAGGATATGGATAGGTTGAGTGAGTGGGCAAAAATCTGGAAGATGGAGTATAATATAGGAAAGTGGTTTAGTTGGTTAAATTTGCAGGTTGAATGAGAAAGCAGAGTATTACATAAAGGGAGAATAACTGCAGAATTCCAAAGTGCAGAGGTTTAGGGTATTCTAGTGCATAAAACACAAAATGTTAGTCTACAGGTACAGCACATAATCACAGTGCTTATGGGATGCTGCACTTATTAAGAGAGGCATTGAAGATAAAAGTAAGGATACTCTGCTACAGTTATACAGAATACTGGATACAATTTTGGTTTCCTTATTTAAGGATGTCTGTAAATGCATTGGAAGCTGTTCAGAGGAGTCTCATGAGATTGATACTTGGAATGATGTATCATCTTATTCCACTGGCATTTAAAAATGAAGGGTGACTTGACTGAAGTGCATAAGATCCTGAATAGTCTTAACAAGTTGGACATGGAAAGGCTGTTTCTTCTTAGGTGTGAGTCCAGAATGATTTTAAAATTAGGCATCAACCTTTTAGGACAGAGATGAGGAGGATTGTGTGACTGTGCCAGAGGTGTTGGAGACTGGGTCATTAAATCTTTTTATGGCAGAGGTAGATAGATTTTTGTCAGGGAAGGGAATCAAAGGTGATCGCGGAATTCAATACACAAACAGATCAGCCATGATCTTATTGAAGGATGGAGCAAGCTCGTGGGGCAATATCGTCTATTATTGTTCCTGTTTTCAAAGTTGTGATGTAATCATCTTCAGATGTAATTCGTAATTCAATTTTAAAATGATGCGGGAATTTATTGCCAAACAACTAATAATTTAGAAAAAGATGTCAGGCATCACACCAGACAAATATGGTGGGACACGGCCGCTGTTTAGTGGAAGTGTGAACAATCCATCATTATGCTGCTTAGAAAGATCTTTATGTTGCTTCCTCACTGTGTATTTACCCTTCTCACACCAGTCGATGTATTCTGACCTTATATGGCATCATATGTAGTAAGAGGAAGTGTCCAAGGTGTTGTATAGCTCACAGGAAATGACAAGCCCCACTCTTAGAGATCGTGTGGTTTCAAAAAAAACACTTTATAGATGACTAATTCATTCCAATTCCTGTATTGTTAATTTTATTCTTTTACAAAAATACTGAACTCAGAAATCAATTAATTGATGTTTTTATGCTCTATGTCTACATTTTGAAAAAAAATCCCTCAAATGGTAAAATGTAAAATTCAGTAAATAATCTAACAATTTTATTTTTTAAGTTTTATTTAGACTCATCAAAACAAGTCTTATCTAAATTAATCCAAAAGAAAAATAAATCAATTGTATTCCTTGATTGAGTTGGATTTCATTGGCACTAAATAACCTCTGGTGTTTCACCTAACTTGTAAATCATTATTCATATGTCCTTCAAGGTTAGCAGTGTTCGAAGTGGTGGGTTGTTGTGTGAAGGAGGGGAGCAAGTGGTTTCAAAATTGAGACCTATGCTGACTCCTTTGGCAGTCAAAAACTCAGTATTAGTATGGCAAGTATCCAGTAATCTTAGCCCAAACCCGCCAAAGATGCCAGACAGCCAGCAAAGTCATAACATTGGATAATGTCTACTCTAAAAGGTTGCAAACCCATAGCAGAGGAAATTAGGTCAGGATAAGCTTTTGGGTCAGGGTCAGCTGTTCTTTTGAGGATAAAGGACAGAGATAACTGCAGATGTCCAGTTGATTAAATTCAATCACGTGACCTGATAATACAAAACCCCATGGCTCTTGAGCAAATTTTAATATTAGACTGGGAGTTTACGTACCCATGTACAGTTTGTGGAATTTCTTCATTGAAATGACATTAAACGCTTAGAAGGCACAAAGCATCAACTCACCAAGATGACGTGAGGGTTAGGAATCTATAATTGTCAGGCTACTCGAGATATTTGGCAAAAGAACCAGGTGAGAAGAAACATTTTAACACAGCAAGTTGCTATGATCTGGAATAAATTATTTGATGGCAGTTGAAGCTGAATCAATAATATCTTTCAAAAAGTTAGCAAAATGTTCCAGGCCACAGGGGAAGAAAAGGGTGTGGAAGTCATTGGATGACTCCTAGAAAGGGTAGTTCTATAATGATGGACCAAATGGACTCATTCTGCGCTGAATGACTCTATAATACTGAAATTGTTTTCATTGGAAGAAAGAACTCATGGGAAGAGTTAATTTTTAAAAACTTTTAAAAATCATATTGATGTAGAAAGACTGTTTTTGCAGAAGAGTCAGTGACCAATGGTCATATGTTTAATATGGCTACTAAAAGTGGGAGGAGGGAGGTTATGAGAAAAGAACGAGTAATTATTGAAGCATTGAATGCTTTATCAAAAGGACTGGTTGAGTTGGAGATATTTTATCTTAAAATATAATGGGTTAATATTTGAAGTTGATGAAGGTGCAGATAGTTGGATTACAGTCATGATTAGAATGTTGCTGGAAAAGCACAGCAGGTCAGGCAAGCATCAAAGGAGCAGGAAAATTGGGCAGGGCTTTTGGGCAGGGCTTTTGCCTGAAATGTCGATTTTCCTGGTCCTTGGATGCTGCCTGACCTGCTGTGCTTTTGCAGCACCACTCTAATCTTGACTCTAATCTCCAGCATCTGCAGTACCCAGTTCAGCCTAGATACTTGGATTAATTCTGGACTTCTCTTGTAAACATTCTTACCTGTGCTTTATTTCTGAATTAATTCATGAGATCTAGAACATATTAGCAAAACAATGTTTAATTGCCATTCTATTTGCAGTATCTTCCAAAGTGACTGCTCCTGGTGCCTTCTGGCATTTGCCACCTCTACCAGCATGTGGTACTAGGTAGACATTGTTAAGGAATTTGGCTGCTACCAATTCTCCTACATCTTTGGTCTGTCTAGTGGTTTATGGTCAAGGATACACAACCATAGAGTATATATGGAAAAGGCACATTTCTCAGATAATAAGCAGGTTTATTGCAATTATAGCAATAGCTAATGTACATTTGGTCAGACATGATTACTAGGACCTTAGGGAACTGGTACAGATACATTTGTTCTCTCCAAAAGCTTCTTACCTCCTCCTACAAACGTTAGGCAACAACAACAGAATGGGTGGAGTAAATGTAACATATACATTTAACAGCTTCAGAATCTTTACTTATGCAACAGCTCTCCCCAAGTTATCTTTGCTATAGTTAACACATTTATTATGCAGACCGTCAAGATATTTCACACTTTCTCAGTATGCATTCTCTTCAGACTTGAAGAATGGGAAATATTTCACTTGAGGATGGTTGACTCCGATTGGATCTTTTGTAAATTAATCTTAAATTCTTCAATGATGCACTTCTTACTTCTCTATTTTTCTAAGAACTGAAAATAAAGAGGTTGTACCTAGGGACCTTTGTATCTAAGATGGCGCCGTGAGTGGTGAAATGTACATTTTTCACTGTACTCATTTGAGTACATGCGACAATAAAGCTAATTCTAATTCTAATTAAAGTGCCTGTGCTGTCTTTGATTTTGTTTTCTGTTGATAAAATAATCTTCAATTGGACCCAAAGAATATAAAGTGTATTATGTTGCTAAGATTCACTTATTTACATGTTTTATTTCAGGCTTCAGGCTGTGTCTTAAGAACTGTCACCTCCATTCTGTGACAGTCCAGTCTTGTGTTCCGTATGGTCATTCTCTGACCTTGAATCTGTTTTTAAGTATTATACTTCTCTCATTTCTTCTCAATGCAATGATTACTGCAGAAGTATTTCCAATTCATATTACTTCAACATTACTTTAGCTTGGCAGTTTTTAAGCATGCCTAATTGCATTCATCAATGCTGTTTTAATCTAATTTAACTATATTTTTGTGATACTGTACAAATTCTTCAGTAATGTTTAAATTATATGACTGGACGTTCTATAGTAGCCTACTATTTTCAAGTTTTAAAATCTCTTTCTATGTATTTGTGGACTGCCTGCTGGGTTTCCCATTTTTCTCAGGGTTTCTGATCTCTTTTGAATGATCAAAATGGTACTACCTGCTGTTTCTAGAATTTTCCCAACTTCTGGAGCCAAGGTGGTGTATCCCACATCTTTGGGGGTAAAACAGATGTATTCCATCCTTTTGTAGTCTAAAAAACAAAGCACCTTCTTCTACTCAAAGTTTTAAATCTATCTAGGTGCAGCCTTTACAAACCTCACCCCTAAAATTTCATACAATCCCTATGCAGTGTGGAAGCAGGCCATTTAACCCATCGAGCCCACAATGATCCTCCGAAGAGCAACCCACCCAGACCTGCCCATCAACCCTATCCTTGGAAGCCTGCGTTTCCCATGGCCAATCCACCCAACTTGTAAATCTTTGGACTGTGAGAGGAAACCAGAGCACTAGGAGGAAATCCATGCAGACACAAGGAGAATGTGCAATCTCCATGCGGACAGTTGCCTGAGGGTGGAATAAAACCCTGGTCCCTGGTGCTGTGGGGTGGCAGTGCTAACCACTTAGCCACTGTGCCACCCAAATTACGGAGTCCTCTCAAATTTTTAATTTTTTTCTTCTTCTGCTGGACTCACTAGATTTATTCATGATTTAGAGGTGCCGGTGTTGGACTGGGGTGTACAAAGTTACAAATCACACAACACCAGGTTATAGTCCAACAGGTTTAATTGGAAGCACGAGCTTTTGGAGCGCCGCTCCTTCATCAGGTGGTTGTAGATTTACTTGTTTTCAGGCTGAATAAATTCTGAGCCCTTCCCAAATCCATAGGCCAGACTAAACTTATTTGCTGACTTATCTGTTGTTTCCTGCAACTACAATTCATTGGGGTTAATGTCGATGGCAGTGATGTCACATTCTGAACCTCATTCTGAAGGAGTGAAACTCTCTTTTACAATCCACTGCCCTTTTATTCTCGGTGTTGTTTTTCATGAAATTATTCCCCTTTCCTTTAAGGACCTCTAAATTTACCCCTTACTCTGGGCAATCAAATGTAAAGGTGAATTGAACATGACTGACCATGAGTGTGTATATCTCTGCAATTATTGAGCTGATAGAAGACCTTCCCTGGTTATTCGGGCATGAGAAGCTTATGTAAGAATGTGATGATGTGACTGAGGATTGTGACAGATAAATCATAAAAGTAACAAGTAAACTCCTCTTAGAATGTCACATCCTTAGAAGAAAACGAGCAGATATGAAAATCATAACATGGAGTTTCTGCAGGAACTTAAGTTTCATTGGTCTAAATTTTAATGGATTACAACTCAAAGATCTCAAAATACAACAACACATAATATTATACCTGAAAAAAATGAAGTTTTAAAACTGGACAAATATGGAAGTCAGTTATTACTTTAGCCAAAAAGTATTTCTCCACATATTTTAACATAATAAATGCAAGATCTGAAAAGTGAATACTATTGGACAAAAGTACATTTGGAAGTTAATCTGAAAAACACAAGAACTAATTGGAGTTTATCTTACATTACTTCATTGGATATGTGGTTTGTTACAATTGTCACTTATTATGGCACTTATCTTATTGAGAAGCGCACTGCAAGATGTTTCAACTATTGAGCTGGACTTTCTGCTCACAAATTGGGGTCAACTGAATTCTGGCAAAGGTAGAAAACCTTATGAACTTACCTTTAAGTCAGAGCTCTGGCCTGGATTCTGCTTCAGATCAGTCCTTGGAAGCATTGTTGGAGTTGCAATGGATGTCCTTCTCATAGTGTATTTGGAGCCACTGCTGAAGGGAACATCTCTTGAGGCAGATTCTATTCCATTGAATTGATTTGAAGTATCTGCTTCAGCTTATTCATCTCAGGTGCGTTAATTGTTTAAATATGGTGGCTCAGTAGTTAGCACTGCACCTCATAGCACCAGGGACTCAGGTTCACCTCAGGCGACTGACTGTGTGGAGTTTGCACATTCTCCCTGGGTCTCATGTGTTTCGTCCAGGTGCTCCGGTTTCCTCCCACATTCGAAGAGTGTGCAGGTTAGGTGAATTGGCCATGCTAAATTTCCCATAGTGCTCAGGAATGTATAGGTTAGGTGCATTAGTCACGTGTAAATGTAGAGTAATAGGGTAGGGGAATAGGTCTAGGTGGGTTACTCTTCGGAGGGTTGGTGTAGATGTGTTGGGTCAAATGGCCTATTTCCACATTTTAGGATTCTATGATAATAACCTCAAATATTACATGTAAGTAGTCTGAAAATGGGTTTTACTTTTCAATGTTAATGCCATTTTTATAAGTTTGAGATGGTAGATCTATCCAAATAACTAAATATAAATGTCAGGATATCATTGCTGATTGTTCTTCATATTAATGTCTGAAAGTTACAGTTTGTAATTGCATCTAAATGTCATCTAATGGGTTAGGTGTCACAAAAAGCTTGCAACTTGCTGTTGTCTCAGAGAAAACTGTAACTTCATGTGGTCCTCACATGTAAAATATTAAGTGTTGGAATGTCAGTACTGCTTATTAATTCTATAGAATGCACTTGGATTGGAGATGTGTCACACAATGGCTCGACTGTTATTTTTAATTTAGAGGACTTCAGTTTATTTTATTTGAGGCAGAATGAATTCATTTGCATTTCATGTCTTCCTTCAGGTGAAGCTTGCACACAAGAAGCCGACAGAAAGGAAGTGATGGTGTAACACGTGTTTAGCCTGGAGAATCTCACTGTGACCACTGGAGTTTCAGACACTGGCAGATGAGATGAGTCATTAAGTGGAGTGATGCTTACACCATTTGTGTGACCAATTTTGATGAGCAGCAAACAGGCATTATTTCTGTCCTCTGACAGATACTGCTGGCACCTTGGGTCATAGTGTGCTTCATTGTCTTCACATCCTGACTGACCATAAGGCGGTGTGCTTGGAACAGAGGAGAGCACATCACAGTGATGTGATGTAAGTGGAGGAGGGAGGCCAGTGCTCGGAGAGCAAACCTGCCTCTGACAATGGTGTGTATAATGATTTCTCCATTTTACATTCATCTGCAATTCAGAAGAGTCCGGCATCACATTTACACACCACATGGAAAAAGCTTGAGACCATTCTGCCCCATTCCTTCAATCTGTTAATGAATTGTAAATGAATCTGACACAGTCCATCCAGCCTTGACAGGTCTACTTGTGCAGAGGAACAGGCAGTTTCTGCAGTAGAATTCTGATTCTTAGAGGCAGTAGTCTAAGCTTAAGAGGCTGTTTCTAAAATATGTCCAGCAATAGCAGCATCTGATCAAGTGAAACCCCTTGCAACCTTTGATCAGATGCAGACATCTGGATCTGAGCTTGCATTCAGGACTGAGGAGGTCCCTTTGCAAAGAAGGGGAAAATGTAGAATAGCAAGGGTCCATATCAATAATCGCATCTCACTTCAATGCTGCCGCAACCCATTTCCTTCTTGGCCATTGTTCAATATTTTCATGTCTTGTCTATTCTGTTGAAACCCATTTCTAACTCCACATTTTATACTGTACTTTTCAGTCTTCTGGTTTAGACTTCTAAAGGCACTATTCATTAAGGAATGTTTAAAAGATTTGCACTGTATCAACTCATGCCTTTCATTATTTTTTGCATGGAATCTGTTGTTACTGTAAAATAATTTTGCACCGTTATCTTTAAATAATGACAGTGTAAGTGTTAATGACACCTTTGCTTTGCTATGGATATTCTGAGAAATCTTTTTATTTAACATCAATACTGTCAAAGAATCACAAATAAACATTACTGGTGAAATATGACACACAACATGACTACCTCTGAATATATTTCTATTTCTAAATAAAGCCATTTGCTTACATATTTCTTAACAGTCTCCTTATCATGCCAAGAGAGAGGGAGAGAAGGGAGTGAAGGAGAGAGATATACAGGGAGAAGCATAGGGAGGGAGTCAGCAATGTACACAGTGAGGGATGGAAAGAGATACACAGAGAGGGATGGAGATAGGAGAAAGGAGGGAGAGTGCTGATACACAGAGAGAGAGGAGGTAGGAAGCGTGGGAGATAACATATGGGGAGTGAGAGAGGGTGAGAGAGAGGGTGAATAATACATAGGGAGGGAGGAAATGCGATACAACAGTTTGACATATTTAAGGAGTAAAAACTGTAGTGACCAGGTGATCTCTCATAGTTACAGCAGCAGCTGGTGCTTGTGCTCCCTTGTGTTCTTCAAAAGGCGTAACAACACTGAGTTCCATGTGACATTCATGGATCAGGTCCATGTACTCTTCCAGTTCCTTTCTGGCATCAAGGGGGAGCCCTTGTTGGACAGGAAAGGTGTGCAGAGCACAACATGTCACCACAATCTGGGACACTATCACAGGTGAGCTCCCTAAGATGGTACCTGACTTGTCCAAGCAAACTGAACTCAAGCAAACTTGAGTACCCCAATTGTCCTCTCCACCACTTGGCATACTACTGCATGACTGTAGTTGTAAAATTCCTATGCATGACAGGAGCACCATGAGCCATATTGTATTGGGTACCTTGATCACCCAGAGGTCTGCCTGGTGCAGAAATCATGGCATGTCTGACTCTCCTTTAAAAGATCCCTTGTTTGCATTGAGCCATCAAGAAAAGCAATATCATGTCGACAATTGAAGTTTCAAAACTGTAGACGAAAGTCACACACATCTGCAGATGCCAGTGTCTGTGCTTAAGAAGATTCCATGATAACTTGTTCAAAGTGAGAGGTAACATTATATTCAAGGTCCATCTTGGTAATTCAGCATCATATTTATTACAGGTATCAGGCCTTTCACCATTTCTCTGAAACTTTCACTTCAAACTTTTGTCAGTTTTACGAAAGAACATTATGAAATCACATCAACAGAGCACACATAAGAACTGAAGACCTTATAAGGCCAAAAATAACTTTATTAAAGTGGTACAATGTCTCTGACATTTTCACTTTTTGAGTGCAGTTCCTACTGTTCCTACTTTTATAAACTGACCTTTTAAATCAAAACTTGCAAATACCTTTCCAAGCTCCTCTTAGATCACATATTGAAAGATCTAAAATAAAATTACTCAAATTCATAACCTTCAGGGGATTGAGCAGAAGTTTACAATTCTGTATTAATTTGACTGGCAGCACTTTAAATGTCAATGATTGTTCCAAATTCATAAATCATTGATTTGGAAGCTTCAAAATTGTAATTGTAATTGTAACAGGAGCTGACAAGCAGCTGAAATTGAGCAATTCTATTTCTTGCTGTCTTTCTGACCATCTCTGATTTTCATGCTGCTACTTAGCGCATCAGATGAGTGACTCATCAGAATCAAACAGGATTCTCAGGCCTAAACCTAAATCTGATGGCATTTTCATTGGTGCTCCAGCAACTAAGACACATCAGTGTTTTCCGGGGAGACTGAAGCAGGTCAGCAGCTGTTGAAAGGGCAAAGAGAATGCTACGTCAATTAAAAGGTGCCTTTGCTTTCTGGGAAAATTTACCACTTCCAGTGTCCTGGATTCTCCCACTTACTGTCCCATGAATCATCTTGTGACTCACTGCAAGCATGTGGAGGCTAAGAATCACCCTAACACTGGGTATAGCACAGGAGGAGTGCATAATCAGAGAGGATAGTGTTATTCAAGTGGACCCATTCTTGTGATCTGAAATGGGTTGGCTTATGATGGGAAACAACATCATAATAATATAGATGTTACACTTTAGACTGCTGTCTCTCAAGGAATGAGCTAAGAAAAATAGACTGAACCTCACTGTTAAGAGGGGAAAGGAAGGGTGGGAAAAATGGATCGCGTTGAGGAATATTGTACAAAACCTAAAAACAGACGCATTCTACCAAGAAAGATGGAAAACATAAGGGAAAGTTGGGAACAATTACTATAATTTGGGGAATATATTGCGACTATCTGAAGACCAGAAGAATCTTCTGGAGGCACAAAATAGATTGAGCAGCTGCAGTTAGCTAAGAATAATTTGTTCTTCATTGACACAGATGTACTATGGAATTATCTAGCTATTCGGGTGAGTGAAAACATGAGAGGATGTAGTCAGTTGCAAGAATAGCCTGCAATTTGAAAGTGAAAAATCTATTGAACAAGAGAAACCTAAACATATAAATGTTTGGACAATAGACATGATACATATCTCGCACACATTACATCAACAAAACAGATGACAGTAGTTAAGAACTGAAAGACAAAAGATTGATGAGTACACCAATGAGAGAACAAGTATAAAGTAGGAAAGGGAACAATGCAAGTTGGATAAAGAATATCACAGAACTGAGGTACAGGAAAAGAATAAGTAATACCAACTTAAGGCATCGAAGCAAGCAAAGGTGACACTGTTGACTTAGCTCAAACCTGCTGGAAATAACTTATTTAAATTAAATGCTGAAAAAAATTAGAATTAAGAGTTTCATCAGTGCCTCAATTATCAACCAGTCACCAAAAGTGCAACAAAGAAATCTAACAGCTAATATCATCATTGGGTGGCAAAACATACATTTCCCTTTCTCAACTTGGTCTCTATATTTAAGAAATGGTACATTTGTATTGAAGATGGTATAGCAAATGTTCATCAGTAGGGTCCTGCAATGAAAATGTTTTGTTAAGAGACAGAGTAAAGTGCATCTATAACTTTCTGGAACTTAGGTGAATGGGAGGAGACCTCGTAGAAATAAAGCAATGTTTTGGAGAGTGTTGACTGAAAGGTTGTTTCTCTTGGCTAGGAAATAAGATCACAGCCTCAGAGCCTAAGACTGTGAGGAGCGGTATCTTACTCAAAACAGTTTTAGAATTCTTGGAAGTTGCTAACCTGGAAAGCTGTGGCTTCTCCATTACTAAGTATCTTCAAGGCTGAGACAGACAACATTCTAGTCTCTCAGGGATCAAGAGAAGGAAACTAACATCGAGGTAGAAGATCAGCCATGATCACCACTAAGTGTTGAAACAGCTTGAGGAGCCAGGTGATGTACTCCTGCTCCTATTTCTTAAGTTCAGTTAATGAAATTGTAAAACCCCCTTTGGTATCATACCTAAAGCACTCAAGCATGAACAAGTGGAAAATACTTACAATTACTCATTCAGCCAAAAGGTCAACAAAAACTGTAGCCGGAGGGAAAAATGTAACCAATGAATAAGAGTTCTCTCAATTACTGTTAAGGCATTGGTTTCTAGAATTAGATCCAGTTGATTCAAAGATTTAGATTCTTGATCAACCGCACCAGATTCTTAGTTATTTAAGGCAGATAAGTGAATAATTTTGAAAACTCACAATCACTGGGATGCAAATTCCTTATCTGGCCGCTCATACTGGTCACTGCTGTGATAAATGAGGACAATTTCACTGTAAACATCCACCGTCTCTATCACCAAACTGCCATGCTTGCAGTGGAGAGAGTGTTACGTTCAGTATGTCAAGTCCCCTGAACTCCATGCATCATCCTGACTGGGATATGCATTAGTATTCCTTCATTGTCACTGCATCAAAAATCCAGAACTCACTCCAGAATATTGCAAGAGTAGCATTTCAAAAAGGAGGGCCACTTCTACCATTTCCAGTGTAACACAACCAGTGAAGCTTACATCCCAAAAACAAAAATGAAGGTAGGGCAATTTGTGCTGCTCAAATACAAAAGCTTCACTAAATTAGTCCATATATGATGATGGAAAGGTGGAATCAACAAGGTTGACTATGCAGTTGCCATATGTATTTAACCATTGAACCAAGTACATTTGTCGAAACACTAAGAAAGCTAAAAACTTACCTCACATGCATGGATGTGGCCCCAAATATCACATTTGTTCCAAAGATAGGAAAAGAAGGTGAAACATTTGGTTTGTTATATAATAAATTAGGTTGCTCAATGAGTGAAGGCAATGCATCAGCTCCTTTAGATTCCATACAGAAATATCACACTTGGAAACTGTTGCTAGGTTTGCTGATACTGTTGTAGAAATAGCCAGGCTTTGCAAAGCAGCTTATACACACGGGGAGAAAGTGAGGACTGCAGATGCTGGAGACCAGAGTTGAAAAGTGTGGTGCTGGAAAAGCGCAGCAGGCCAGGCAGCATCCGAGGAGCAGGAGAATCGACGTTTCGGGCATGAGCCTTTCTTCAGGGAAGTCATTCCTGAAGAAGGGCTTATGCCCGAAATGTCGATTCTCCTGCTCCTCGGATGCTGCCTGGCCTGCTGCGCTTTTCCAGCACCACACTATTCAACTCAGCTTATACACACTGCAAATATGGGCATTACATCAACATTTATCCACTATGCCAGACAGGGGAGAGAAAGCATATAGTTGGAGAAATGTAGAAAATGCATATCCAGAGCTTGTGGGAATGGATAGTGCTGTTGCCCTGAAAAAGGACAAGACAATTCTACTTGATGATAAATGGATTGGCAGAGCTTGAGTCCTTTCCAATAGCTTGCACTGTGAAGATCCTGGAGATACTAGTAGGTAACAAGTATCTGACAGATCCAATCCTGAAATAAGACAGATGGTACTAAATTTTGAGGCCCAGTCATGCTCTGTATTTGTTACACCATCAGAAATGTACATGTTTACAGTCAGGCATTTTGGAATGAAGAATACATACATTATGTGCTAACACTGGTTGATCCTGTTTTGACAACAGCCAGAAATTACATACTGGCATATATTGCTGATATTGCAATTTTCATTAGGGGATGGGATGAGTACTTCTTTCACGTCACCAATGGACGAACCAAGTTGAGCCAAGCAGGGTTAGCTGCTTGGGTCAATAAGTGCAACATTTTCAATTAAGTATTGTAATATAATGTTTTTCAGATGAGCAAAAACATAACCGTCAAGATTACTCAATAGTTTGGATATACCACAACATAATATGGCAAGTAAGTTGTCAATCTGTACTAAAAATGTTATGCAGTACAATTTTGCAGTGAACAATTGTCTGAGTGCCATTGCTGGGGGAAACATCAGTTCTACCACTTATCCATTTTGTTTTCAGTGTTGTCACAAATGTTAAAAAAGAGCCAACAGTGATTAAGACAGGATGCTCTACAATGACTGCAGCCGGTCAGCTGCAAAGTGGTTTGTGTGACAACAGTATAATCTTTCTGGTCAATTGTTAAAAGGCTACCATTTGGAAATTCTGCAATACACGTGCAATTAACTTGTGAATATTACTTTAGATTTAAACTTCCATAAATATAAAGCAATCTGAACTAATAAAGTAACAGAAACAATTGGTGAGCAGCTTGGACTTCACAGTAATTTGTTTGCAGTCCATTAATATTGATTTACATTGTACTAATTCTATTAAATGTTTTATTTATGATTGTTTCAGCAGTGCAACCCAGAATAAAAATAATCACTGTCTAGATTAAAACTGTCCAGTATTGAAATCGGTAGCTTAATTCACTGGTGGAGATACTAGAAAACATCAGAAGTACAGAAAGCAGATGGACAGCACCCGAGGCTCACTGGGGGGTTATAACGCTGTAGCTTTTTTGGCAAATCCTTGCAGCACATAGCACATCTATGGATTAAGAATGGAGATCATTTATACCCTTCACAAACCCACTATTGATACACTGTTACAAAATTTGTTAAAATATTCTCTTTGTGAACAAATTAACAGCTAAGCAGCACTTTCATAATATAGCTATGCTGTCATCCATAATATGGGAAATCAGCTCTTGTTCAGATGATGTTAAAAAAACCCTGCAAATTCACAAAAGAATGGGCAATACTATAGCTTGTAGTCTTGAGCATTAATTACGTATTGTGGTGCTGTCTATTTAAGTCAACTGGTTGAAATGATGAAGTCCATGAATTCAGCAACAGATATAAATCATGGCCAATCCTGGTTGTTTTATGACAAATCAATGAGATGACTGTACCAAGTGAAGCTTGTTGATTGTCCTTGTTAGCTGGGTAACACCTTGGTTTTTCCTTCCTATCTTCTCTTTGAATGAATATGACATATCCACATTTGGTCCACACTGCAGTCCGGCTCCAGAAAATATTTTGCTCATTTGAAGCTGTTCTTGAAGATCAATGTCCTTGGCAAGTTTTACAACACATCTGTCTGAAGTAGGGCCTACTGCAGAATTTAAATTTTAGCACCAGTGGGCAGTAAGCCACTTTATTCACATCCCTGCATTCTGTGGAATGAAAATAAACCATAATCAAATCACAGTTCTCTTTGCTATAAGGCATGTTTTGCATAACAATGTTAAGAAAAAAAAAGAGAAATCCCCACTCATTATTGCTGTAACATTTTCTTCAATGCAACACATCCTTGACACACCGCCACTGATCAATATTATCAGAGACTTGTAACAGCATAAATTTCACCAAATTCTTTTTCTAACATTCTGGTTGGGAGGGATTATTGCAGTGGTGGCAAGTTTTATCTGATAGGTTTTAATGCTGTGATGTGTGTTATTGAGGGATTATTGGATAATTTAATATTATGGTGGGAGATATAGTGGGAGGCTTTTGGAAGGACTAATCCTGTGATGAGGATCTTTAAGTGTCAGAGAATCAGTGCTCTGACAGGGACTTATCCGGATAGTATTGAGGTGTGGGTTTTACTATGAGAATTAAATTGCCAAGTTGGTGGGCTTACCTGGAGGATTAATCTAATGTAATTTGATGAGGTGCGGGAGCAGTACAAGGAGATTAATAGTCAGGTTGAGTTCAGCGGTAGATATTGGAGGTAGGGTTTAGTCACATGAGGACCCAGGGAATGACACACTTAGAACACAAGATTACATCTATATTTGCAATGCAACATTAGCTTGCAACGTTAACATCAATGAAAATAACAACAACAACAATCAAAGAAGTGAATGGCTAATTAAATAAAGCTGACAGAAAGAGAACTAGCACTCTGTCCCATTAGGAGGTGGTGCTTCCTTCAAGAATGCACCCCATTCCCTCCTGCAATTGTCTAGGCCCCAGACATTAAGGGGTCAATCATCTGAATACCAGCCCATGAATTTGAGAGCCAAAGTTTACTGGGGGTAGGTGGGAATGTGGAACTGAAGTCATAATCAGATCAGCCATGATTTTCTTGAATGGTAAGTTAGGCTCATGGGGCTGTATGGCCCACTCCTGCTCCAAACTTATATGTGGCTGTGGAAGGCAGAGGGGGTGGCAGTGTGGAAAATATGTAGACCCTACCCAACAACCATACTTAGCAGAAAGGAAGATGGTTGTGGTTGCTGAAGGTCAATCAGCTCAGCTTCAAGACATCTCTGCAGGAGTTCCTGCAATGGTACCTGAGGACAACCACCTGATGAAGGAGTAGTGCTCCAAAAGCCAGTACTTCCAATTAAACCTGTTGGACTATAACCTGATGTTGTGTGATTTTTAATGGAGTTCCTCAAGATAGTGTCCTCGACCCTATCAACCTGAGCTGCTTCATCAATGACCTTCCCTCCACCAATAAGGTCAGAAGTGAGGATGTTCACTGATAATTGCACAATGTTCATATGGTCCATGTCCAAATGCAGCAAGACCTAGAAAATATTCAGGCTTGGGCTAACAAGTGGCAAATAACATTCAGTCAACAGAAGTGCCTGGAAATGTCAATACCAAACAAGAGAGAATCTGACCATCAACCTTTGATATTTGATAACATTGCCTTTGCTGACTTTCCCACAGTCAGCATCCTGGGAACTACCATCAACCAGAACATAAATTGGACTAGCCATATAACTACAATGGTTACAAGTCCATGTCTGAGCCTAGGAATCTTGCAGCTAGTAACTCACCTCCTGACTCCCCAAAGTTTTCTGACTTGTCCAAAGGTACAAGTCAGGGAACTTGGTGGAACACTCCTCACTTGCCTGGATGAGTGCAGTTCAAACAACAATCAAGGAACTTGACACCATCCAGGGCAAACATGCATTCCCTCACCACTGACACTTAGTAGCAGTAGTCTGTCCAATCTACAAGATGCACTGCAGAAGTTAAAACAGGCTGCATAGTCCAAACTCATGACCATCATTATAAACTCACTAAGAACAAGGACATCAGATACATGGAAACACCACCACCTTCAAGTTCCCCTCTCAGCCACACACCATACTGACTTGGAAATATATTGGTGTTTCTTCATTGCCACTGACTCAATATCCTGGAACTCCCTCACTTACGTACTGCACCAAATGATCTGCAGCAATTCAGTTCACCAACACCATCTCAAGGACAACCAGGCAACAAATGCTGATCCAGCCAGAATGCCCACATTCTGTGAATCAATAAAAAAAAGCAAGTCCGCATGCCCAGAACATGCCGACACTAAGTAGCAAATAAAGGAAGGTAACCTTTCAACTCGGAAGTTGGAATGTGAGGAGCATAAGCTTTGACATGAACAACAACTTTCACTCCACAGTATGTGTACACAAGACTGCCCTGTTTGACTGTGGGTTACATAAACCTGGTATTGACATCACCACTTCACAAGAAATCAGATTAGCTGACACAAACTCTCATCATGAGACTACGAGCAGGGACAAGGAAAATTGGAAGCATGGTGTAGGCTTCATAGTAAGTAAACACTTGCCCAAGTCAACTGAGTCACTGGTAGCAACATTAAAGTGCTTCATCTTCCTGTGGCTGTCACCTGATAAAGAGAGTCAATACCTCTGCACTAGGTTTGCACACCAGTCTCTCTGTATACCTTTACACAACTCCGTAGGTGAAATTCTGAGGTATATGCTAAATGACGAGAGACAATGCCTTCTGGATGATGACATGCTTTGGGGCAGACAGTGCTTCATGGTCAACATGCCTCAGTTATCACAAGGGACAGGGAAGATCAACGATAAATAATGACATCTTTCTGAGTTGAATGCACTGAATGGATTCTGTTTCAAGAACATCTTCTTTCAGGGCAAGAAGGCCCTTGCAACCACAGATGCATTAGTTTGTCTAAGCTGTGAATGGTCTCCATCACAGTTCAGGACAACCATCATCATTATAAGTAACAAACATAAGGAAAATACTGGAGTTTGGAATTTTATTCAAGTCAGACCTGTGTGTGTTTTCCATGCAACATCCAGCCCCAGTGCAACAAATAAATTCAGAGATGGAATATTCTTATTTGTGAGGTTTAAGAGTGTGACAACTGGGAATGGAAGCCATAATGAAAAACTTCATTATTTTTGTACCCAAGGAAGTACAAACAAAATGTTTATGAGTTTTGTTTACATTAAATCATCTGATCAGATTTTTCACATGTTAGATGTAACTCAGTGAGGAGCAGCATATAATATTAGTGTGACTTCTGTGTGCATATGTCTCAGCTCAAAGTGCTACTTATTTGATTTGCAGGCAGCTGGGAAATCATAGAATCCCTACAGTGTGGAAGCGGGTCATTCAGCCCATCGAATCTACACTGACGCTTCAATGAGCATCTCACACAGACTCACCCCATTCCTATAACCCTGCATTTCCCATGGTTAGTCCACTTAGCTTACACATCCCTGGTAATTTAGCATGGCCATTCCACATAACCTGTATGTCTTTGTACTGTAGGAGGAAACCAGAACACCTGGAGAACACCCACGCAGTCATGGGGAGAATGTGCAAACTTCACACAGACAGTCACCCAAGATTGGAGTTGAACCTGGTTCCCTGATGCTGTGAGGCATCAGTGCTAACCACTGAGCCATCATGCCACTCCAGAGAAGGTATTCCCTGTTGACTACTGGGACTACAGTGACTTGCACCAGTTACCATGGCAGCAGCAACAACCCTCAAGAACTGAGGAGCTTTACAGATAGCACTCATGGCAGACCCTGCTTCACAAAGACCGATCTTTGGTGCCCTGTAGGGAGATACTTCATCTGAAGTAGATTTGTTTGCTGCATGTCCATTGCCTCTTACAAGATGGATGGATGCCAGAAACATTCTCTTGAAAGGCAATTAACAATGTAATTATCTTCTGGTTGTCTCTAATTTGCATTGAAAAATATTTGGAATGATCTTCAAACCAATACTCTACAGTTTGCCAATACATCAGTAAGCTTCCTTATCAAGTTATTAGCAGGCCGAAAAAAGGTTTCATGATATAATTAATGAGGACTTAGCTTAGTCATTTTAAATTTTGTGTTTTTTGTTTAAGGAAATATTATACTATTCTTTTGTTTGTATTATATTCTATTTGAAAACACTCATTTATTTGAAATTAGCAATTGCATGAGAAGTGCAGATTCATGTCAATGTGAAGGTGTAATGGAGAGTAATTGAATATTTTCATAGCTTGAGTCACCTTTCAGATCATCCCTTCTCCTACATTCTGTGAAATGGAAAGTCTTTATGGAAAAGCTGTTTTGTCATTGACACTAAATTGGAATGCATTCTGCTACAATACTTTAAATTTTAATAATCAGAACATAATTATGACTTCTTGCTTTTTGAGGAATCTTTAAAACTTTACTTCATCTCTTACAATATAAACAAAAGAGAATTTATTTTCCTAAGGCAACTTCATCGTCAGATTGGGGAATAAAAAAATCAATGTCTATATTCAAAATATCAATTTTTAAATTTAAACAGATGTCCTTTATGCCAGGAGACATTGTCTCCAGATGGTTACAATGAGATCTCAGTGCAGTTCCATTAGTTTCAACAGAGTTGTAATTTCTCAAGGTGTCTGATCCCAAGAAAAAAAGTACAATGATATTATTAGAACTTTTATCATTTGATGAATGGGGAGTTATTTGAACAAGAAGTGGTCCTGTAGTTCTTCTTTGATTTAAATGTACAAAGCCACTTTGAAAATCTGCCAAAACTTTGCGATTTAATTCATGGACAGAAGACAATGTGAATGTGCCTCCCATAAATTGCACCAGCGAGCTGCCCCAAACATGGTGATACCAGATGTCTGCCATTAACATTGATCAGAGATGTACAAATATTTGAAATAACTGTTTCTCAGAAAAGGGAAGTACTGATTTCCAGTTGGCAGCTAGTGGCCAATATTGAGATGACGAGATTACTTTGTAGGCAATCATGAACACAAACTCAATCTTGCCATCATGTTTTCATGATCTTGGCTCTTGACAAAGTGTTAATGAGCATTATTAACATTATTCAGTCCTTAACATTCAAAAATGGGGCAAAAATTGAAAAATTACAAAACTGTGCAAAATGTGATTTAACTGGTGAGGGAATCTGTCAACAAGATTTCAAGCCAAGTTGAAAAGGGACTCTTCCTTCCTCAACATTTGAACATGAATATTTATCACTCGCAAAATCTGATTTGCTCCTTACAGCACCTTCCAACAAGTGAAAGAGATGCAGTATTTGCCCTTTTGCTCTATCCTAAGGTCCAGGACAATCTCCCCAGATGAAACAAGCGATAAACTTGCATTTCTCTCAATTACATATACTGTATTCACTGACCATGATGCAGTGTCTCCTACAGTGGGTGACCAAAACCAATGCTTTGCCTTGCTGAACACCCCCACTCAATTGAAAGTGTGTGCTCAGTTTCCCTTCACTTGCCATTCTAATTTTCTCATTCTGATCACAGCTCTCTCGGTTCCAATGACGCTTGAGGAACCACATCCCAATTTCAATGAGGCATTTTACAAACTTAGAATCTCAAACTTCAGTTCAATAAATCAGGTTATTAGCATTATTTCCTTTTCTTTTGGACAGTTGATGCTGGTAATGAATCTTTTTAAATGCATTTATGGGATGCAACCGTCAATAGCTGGGATGGTATTTATTGCCAATCCCTAGATGCTCTTCAGAAGGTGATGGTGAACTGCCTTCTTAAAACGCTGCAGTCCATGTGCTGCAGGCACACTCACAATGTGTTGTTATGTGTACACCCACTAAACCAAACTGTTATTACACCTTTTTAAAAAATGATTTATCTTCATCTTTCATCTTGCACCACATCAGCCCTTGTTATGTAATCACTCCTGTCTTCCAACATATCACATATCTTCTCTTTTGTTCTTCATTCTCCTTCCCCATCTTCACCTCCCTCTGTAGATGTTTAAATCTCATTAAATATTTTAAACAATCTCTGGTTTTGATGCAAGATCACAGACTTCAAACAGCAACTCTCTCCACAGAAACTGCCTGACCTGCTGAGTATTTCAAATCCTTCCATGTCCATCCCCCTCCCAAGCTCTGTAATCTCCTCTAGCCCTACAACCATCTGTGATATCTCTGCTATAGTTAGTACTACTGCCTCACAGTGCCAGGGACCCGGGTTTGATTCTACTCTTGGGTGACAGTCTGTGTAGAATTTGCATATTCCCTCCGTGTCTGTGTGGGTTTCTTCCGCGTGCTCCAGTTTCCTCCCACAATCCAAAAGGTGTGCAGATTAGGTGAACTGGTCATGCTAAATTGCCCATAATGTCCAGGGATGGACAAACTAGGTGCATTAGCCATGGGAAATGCAGGATTACAGGGATGGGGTGAGTCTGGGTGGATGCTCTTTGAAGGGTCAGTGTGGACTCGATGGGCCAAATGGACTGCTTCCACATCGTAGGGATTCTATGATTTTATGATTCTAAATGTACTCCTCTAAATCTGGTCACTTATGCATTTCTGATTTTAAGTACTCATCACTGATGGTTGCACCTTGAATTTGCTAATTTCCAAGCTGTAGAACTTTCCAAGCTCAAACCATTTCTTGAAATCACCCCTTTGTTTATCTGACCTAATATTTCATGACATGGCTCAGTGTTATAGCTTGTTTTATAAGATGCTTGTGAATTGCCTTGAAATATTATACAGGCAGTTCTTCTATAATGTGATAGTTATGTTCTTGTGCAACCCCATGTTGTAGAAAAATCACGCAGTTTAGAAACTGCGCTTGAAGTATTGGTGATGTAAACGCATTACAGTCAACGCACATTTTAATACTTTGTGCTTTAGAAACAGTGTCCCTAATTCATTAATCACGTCATAGCGAATTCGTGGTAACGAAATGCACATTATAGCAGAATGACCTGTATTTAATCGTGTTTATGGTCCAACATTAATACAAGTTTTATTACTGTTTATAGCATTTACTGTTTATGTTCCAGATCAAGCTGTTCACCTAAGACCTAAATATATTGCTTCAGCAGAAACTCATCTGGACTTTATAACCACAAAATGAGAGCTCTACAACAGCATGAAAAGGTAGATTTACCTTCTGGATTCTCAGTGGGAAGAGCTTCACATCTGCTTTCACACTGCTGCATGGCTGCAGGCCGATTGGACTCTGGACATTCCATGGAAGGCTGACCAATGTAAGTCAAGCATTGAACCATTCGCATCTGCTGACCCAGACCACACTGTACAGAACACTAAGGAAAGAAACAAAATGTAAATGTAAGCCTAAGCAGGTGTAGAGTGAAGCATCAGAGGAAAGTAATGAATTTTTACAGCTTCTTTTATACCCAGCATAACAGTTGACACTATATGTATATCTCATGGTGGTGTCATGTGTTAGACATTAATCCAGAAGTCACATTTTCTAACAAATTAAATATCCCGCCAGTTAATCTGCTTTTGGTGAGACTTGTTGATAGTTGAATGTTGGCCAGAATACTCAGAGAAAACTCTTTCAAAAGGTGCTATGGGATGATTTATGTCTCTCTGAGAAGATAGAAAGAGCTTTGGTTCAACATCTTATCTGAAAGCGAGAAGCTTGGAGAATGTTGCAAGACCCCCTGGGTTTCACGCTCCATTATACGCTCCATTTCTGGAGTCAAACCTGTACTCAGGGGTGAAGGTGCAATGAGCTGAGCTAAGATGATTCCATTAAAGTAGTGCAGTCTTACTGGGTCCCCTTCTGCAAAGGAGAAAGTTGAAACTAGCAGCTACAATAAACTGAAAAGGTATCTTAATTGTTTCAATTTTTAGAAAATCTAACTATGTGCCAATGTTAGTTTACATTTTTAAAATGAAATTGAATTTCCCATGGTGGATCTGAGGAGATGAGGGACTGGCTCTAGGTGTAAAACACATATGAGGAAGGGAGGGGATATTGATTCAAAGAGATTCGGGTTAACGATAAGTGTAAACTTTACACTCAAACAGCTTCATGAGTTACACCATGAAGTAGTTTTTCAAGTCTTGCATCTGAGCTCGAATTGATAAAAATAGCTTTATTTTATGGGAACTTATATCTTCGATTATAGCAGTATTTTCTTGAATGAGACAATAACATATTATTGGATTGATTACCGGACTCCATTCTCCTGCTAGCCAGCGAGGAAGTGGACATCGTTGTGAAGTACATCGTATTCGGGTGGGAGGTTTGGAGTCTGCAGGGCAATGGGAAGGTGGATATGTCATGGTGTAATCACTGCTCTTGCAAAGTACAATACGATGCCGGTGACCTATTCCACAACTTGGTGTGCACTGTGAAGATAAAGAGAAAGGCATGCTTAAAATTTTGATAGGTGCTACACATTTCATCAGGATTCACTTTATTCTATAAGTTGGATGCAACCATCAAAAGTTAATGAAGACTCAAAAATTCTCTGCAGTGTTTTCAGGACAGAATTTTTTTTCACCTCATGGTACCTTTCCACCTAAAGTTCCAGGAAAATGGACATCATATCCTGAGGGCAGATACCTACATATCATCCATGATGTGTCCCAATATCTCCCACTACAGACATGAATAAAAGGTGCAGTGCACAGTAGCAGTGTCCTCTGCCTGCAAGCACTCAAGCTCAATTGTCATTCCAGTCTTGGTTCAAACATTCAAGCACTGGGGACAGAAACTGCAGTGAGAAACACTAACATCCCCCACCCATTTCTTGCTGGGGAATTTGTGGGATCAGGAAACAGAGTGAGATTCACACTGGATCTGGGTTCCATCTTAAACTGGAGAGATTAGATTAGATTACATTACAGAGTGGAAACAGGCCCTTTGGCCCAACAAGTCCACACCGACCCGCCGAAGCACAACCCACCCATATCCCTACATTTACCCCTTACCTAGCACTACGGGCAATTTAGCATGGCCAATTCACCTGACCTGCACATCTTTGGACTGTGGGAGGAAACCGGAGCACCCGGAGGAAACCCACGCAGACAAGGGGAGAATGTGCAAACTCCACACAGTCAGTCGCCTGAGATGGGAATTGAACCCAGGTCTCTGGTGCTGTGAGGCAGCAGTGCTAACCACTGTGCCACCATGTCGCCCAGATTGTATCACAGTTCCACACCTTTCAATGACCTGAACATCTATCCTAAAAAGAAACGATTCATCTTGACTTTAATTAAATATCACTGAGTTGCATTCAAATATTTCTTTGACTATCAATAAACAATGTCATATTAATTGAAGACTTAAACCTTACAAGTAGAATGAAGTACACATTACCTCAGACCAATCAAGAGGAACCCATTCTGGTGGACAGGTATGGTTATTGCAGCTTTCTTTTATCAGAGGGCGTTCAGTCATACAGTGACTATCATCCAGTACTTTTTGCTCAGAAGCAGTGACCTTTTGGACACATACAACATCACGAGTGCGAAGTCCCCCATTGCAGGTCCGACTACACTCGGACCATTCACCTACAATCCAGCTGGAAAATGAAAAATATAAAATGACTTTATGTTGTGGACAAACACATAAAGGAAGTCTTGTGGCACTGTGAGTATTATCCCTGCCTCTGAACCAGAAGCTCCAGGTTTCAGTCCCAGGACTTGATGGTCAAGGAAGGTACATTCATAACACGGCCAAATAGATTGATTGACAACATACAAATCTTTCCAACACATGCCACTGGGTAGGTGGCAAGATTGGGAGAGGTCTTTGTTCAACTGTGTGATGGAAAGAAGGCTGGACTCTCTGTCATCAATATAACAAATACAATATGAAAAGTACACATTGCTACAGTAACTCAAAGTGCCTGAATGATCCATAATATGTTGCTACCACAAACCCAAACTCATAAACACATAAAATGAACACCTCAATGACAGTGCACTCTTCAAATATCTGACATCAATATTAGGTGGTTTGGATGCTTGCCTGGATTGGCTGGATTTTTGCAGAGACATAACATTCATTCTAGTTACTTATGCACTTTGAGTACTTGCTTCTGAAACTGGGATCCATGGTAAAGCCAGACATATCTGGAAATGATGTCAATGGCTGATGAAAGTAAGCCCCAATTTTAATTGTGCACGGAGTTGTGTGACAGGGTAGCCACCAAACCCTGAACTTGCATAATAAGAGACGCAAGCAACTGTAACAGTCAGGGATAGTCTCCAGGCCACAAGTGTATGCAGTCAGGCAGGAGGGGGAGTGCCTGTGGGTTTGCTGACAGCACCGGCCCCTCAGTCACAGTGTGAACATCTCCAGACAGTTAAACTGCTTTAGTCACATCAACAAACTGGATGTTGATTGGAAAATTCCATTCAGCCTCCTGTAAGTGCACCTTAGAAGGATGTTAATGAGTTTAACTGGCTACCCACCATGTGAAGGCAGGTAGCCTTACTGCCCACAAAACTAATTTGCCAAAAAATGCCTGATACGAGGGATGGAGGTTGAAAAGCTGATACATTTGCTGGGGCACTGTCTGCTTCTACTCACATCCCTGGCAGGGCCCAAAATATTCAGGTCCACAATTTTCTACCATTGTTTTGGAGACCTTGGTGTGGAGGAGCTGCTGAAGAGCAGAGATGTCCTGTATCCACAGGAGACTTGGAGGCCATCCAGACTAACACTTACAAGACACTGAGACAGACTCAATCTCAGAAGTCTATCCTCAACGCACCTGATGTAATGCTCAAAATCACTCAATAACCTCATATGAGTAGTCAAGGTCAATTTAATGCACCTTTAATTGTTATATCACACCAATACAGCAACTAACCCACCATCACTTACCATCGTCCTTCAGTCAGGACTCATACTGAATATTCAACACTGCTCTAAACCTCACACCTACACATCATTGAATGGTAACATTACCATTAACAGCCACATCAGACAAATCAATTGCATGACATTCACTGATACAAATCTTTCTATCTTTCAAAAGTAGACACACAATCAGGGACAGAAGATGCTAATGGTGCAGGTCAGGTGTGGATGCATGTATTATCCCCATGAAGTAGACAGTAGTCACAATATTGGAGCAGCTTGCAGCAAGACCTCAGCTGGGAGTTGGCCTGATATGAGAGAAAATGCTGGTATTTTCATACCTGAACCTCCCTTTTCACTCACCTCACCTTTTCCAATTTTTTTTTTCTGATTTAGAAGCAGAAGATAGGGTAAAAGTATGAACCTCTTACTCCCTACACTGCATACCTGTTCACTGCCAGTCCATTTCTACCTTTCGCCTTCCAGATACTGAAGGCAACAGTGGAAGACGATGATAATGAAGAAACACTGCCTCTAGATCACACATTCAAAGTCTCGAGATTAAACAGGGCAATTACGTGTCATTTAGAGGAGAGTTCAGAAGTGGGGTCTGCACCTGGTGAAACATTGGGTACTCGTGGCTTCAGCCAGGTCAGGAATTAAGTGCATTACCAGAGGGGATGCCATTAGGGGAGCATTCACACATGGAGTTTGATGGACATGGATAAAGTTTCAATGCAGTTGCCTACAAATGATGATTGGGATACACAATGGAATGCTTGGTGCATTGGGAGCCCTGCCAGAAAACCTGCCTGCAATGTCAAGCGGCATAGGAAAGGCTAGCACCAACATATCTCAGAACCTTGCACAGAGCTTAACCTCCAGCCTGTTGGACGGTCCAGCACGAATGGTGACCAACTCCATTACAGCACTTGAAGACGCACTCTAAAGTAGATGAGATGTGATTGATGTCTCAGCTTTCAGTGTGGCACAAATGGAAGATACCCGATCCAAGCATGCTGCGATGGAAACTCAGATTTCTCTCAAACAAGGTCAAACTGCTGCCAGCTTTGCCCTTCAATGCAATTCCGTGCTTAGCTCTGCCCTTTTAACACATGATTTAATATATAAGACCTTAATTTAAGTTATTCCCAACAGTTTACCTGCACAGTTTGAAAGCATCTTCTGGAATAGGAATACCTGACCTTCAGTGATTTGATGTGAGAAAATTATAGAATGATAAAGCTCAGGTGAGGGGCATTCATCCTGGTGCTGGGTCTTGGACAGGTAGTTTCCATTCCCCTCCTCTTTCCCTGGAGCTTTGGAAATCTTTACCCTTCAGGAGTTAAGCTACTTCATTTTTGATCATTACTTTGGGATTTGTTCTACCACCCTTTTCAGATTCCAGATCATGAAATATGCATACATACACAAAACATCGATTTTAATCTCTGAATTAATTTGGTGAGAGAACATGAACACAGATTAGGAGCAGGAATATATTGGCTGTCCACCCTCCTCAGCCTCTGTATCATTCAAGATGATCATGGCTGACCTGTTTGTATTTCAAATTCCACGGACCCATCTACTCACAATATCTATTGAGCCTCAGAATCCATCTCTGTCTTCCAAATATTTCATGATTTTATCCTCACCACCTCCTGAGACAGAGTGTTTCAAAATCTCACAACCCTCTGAGGGAATAAAAGTCTCCTCAACTCTGTCTGAAAAGGGTGTCCTCTACTTCTGGGCTCACCCATAAGAGGAAACATTTTTTTACATGTCCAGTTTGTCAAGGCAATTGGGGATAATATGCACTTTAATCAAGTTACTTCTCACTCCTCTAAACCCATAATGGAAACAAACTCTAACCTTTCCTCATAAGGCAATCTGCTCGTTCCAGGTATTAGTCTAACAAACCTCACCTGAACCACCTTCACAATATTCATATCATTCTTTAAATATGGAGACGAAAACAACATGCAATATTCAGGACATGGTCTCACCATTACCCTGTCTACCTGAGGCATAAATTCCTACTTTTACGTTCAAGTTGTCTTTTATAAAAGGACAGCATCAGATTAGCCTTCTTTATTTACTGTACATGAATATCAACTGTTTGTGACTTCTGCACTAGAACACTGAGCTCCCTCTGAACTATGGAATTTTACACTTGTTCATTGAAGTAATACTCTATGTTTATTTTCCATGCCAAAGCAAACAATTTCACATTATCCCACATTAAATCCATCAGCCAGTGAGTTATCTGCAGGCTACCTATATCCATATCTATATTCTATATCCTCCCTTTGTACTCTTCACAACATATTTTCCTACTTATCTTTATGTCACCTACAAATTTAACTCCTGTGCCTTTGCTCCATTAAATCATTCAAGTCATTGATATAAATAAAGAGAAAAGGCACAGCACAAACCTTTGCAGGATGCTAGTCTTCATATCTTTCCAAGCAGAAAAAAATACCTAATTTTGCATATTTCTCTGTTTTCTGCCAGCCACTTAGTCTTTAAGCTATGCTGATACCCCCATGCCATGAGGGTAGAAAATTCAAGTTTTAAAAAAGTAGACTTAGGCATCTTAAGGACATTCAGGTATTAACTAGAGGCAAAAATGATTTTGCAAAAATGTAAAATAGAACCAGATTTTGTGAACGAAGATAGTTTCCTCAGTGATTCTGGAAGATGTCTATTTATTGTTACCGAACAAACTCAGGCATTGATCAGATGAAATTTTGCCCATTCCATTTAGTTTGTGGAAGTGTGACACAGCTATAACATTTGCTGTAAGTATTAACTCAGTTCTTGTGTTACTTACACTGATGTACATGGCTCAGTGTTACAAGCACGTTGTTTTTCTGGAAGTTTGTTTTCACTGTTACAGTAATGAGCAGAAACAACAGAATTATCATCCAGTTTCTTGCACACGACAGCCTGTGCCTGTATACCTATACAGGAATGATAAAGTTTGATAATCAGTGAAATTAAAGATGTGCGAACCATCATGAACATCATTGCTTAATTTACAGTTCATTAGCTCTTGTAAATTCTGTGTAATTTTATTAATTTGATCCTGAAGTTAATCTGAAGGAAGAAAGAACTATTGGAATCATGCAAGACTCAATAATTTTACTTGTTTTTAAATCTGTTTTTGTTGCTTATTTTGACATATTAAACTCAAATGCATAACCACAGCTCAAATATTACAGGGGAATTTTACAATCTAATAGTCTTATGTATTTGCTGGGATATGGCATGTGAAGAGAAGTAGGTAAATGGTGTCACAAACTCCTGGGAACATGAGAGTCCAAGAACCATGCAGTCTGTGAATCATTGGATGCTGTCACATTGAGGGCTGCAATCAGGCTTCTACATTTCTATTAGCTTGCAATTTTCCCAAGGGCAGACCGGAAATAGTCAGGTCAAAATTAGATTCACTTCATTGAATTTTATTTCCCTTAAAAGTACTAATCACAGTGATCATGGCACATTCTGAACAAAATGCCTCGAGTGCCAGTAAATTTCATAAAGGAACCAGTTTGCAACAGCTATGCTGAGTGAAGGATATAAAACTAGCCCTGATATGTGACATCAAGTAAAAGCATATTATCTGATTTAGCAAAAAAACACATGGGAGATTTGTCAGTCAATGTCATGAAAATGAACTTTATGGTTACTGATCAACACTTACTCATGTTAATTGGGTCTCTACTCATCTGTTAAATTTGCAATTGCCCACAATATCTGCAACAGTCTGTGCGTACTTAATCTGTCATCTTTTCAGTAGCAAATATCAGTGATGGTGGGCACTGGTATTTTCCTAGATAATCATCCTGTGGCATTTGTGTGGCATTTGCATCTCTGTCAGTAGGTGGTATTGGCTAAGGGTTGTTTGAAATGGCTTACTGCCATCAGTCCTTTGCTTTGCTTTGTCTTGGGCCTATCCAGTGGTTAGTGATGGAGAATGTATCATCGCTGAGTATCAAAAGATGAGGCACTGTTCTTAGATAACAGGAACATTTACTGTTTGATACCAATATGAACAACTACATTTGACCACACATAATTACTAAGACTGTAGAAAGCTAGTAAGGATGCATCTGCTCTTTCCAAAAGCCTGAACTCATTGTCTCCACAGGCTCTGCGAGACATCCATAGAGTGGGTTGAGCCAACGAAACATAAACATTAAACCCTTCAAAATCATTCCCGAATACAACAGGCATCACTCTAAGTGCACAATCAGGTCATGGGATTGATTTTTCAAACACATTATATAGTGGTTTTGAAAATTTTGCATCTGAAAATATTTTGCTTGTTTTCTTTGCTCTCTGATAACAAAAATAAATTCTTTTAAAATAATTTTCAACACAATTAAACTTATTAATTGTATTTGTATTGTTTAATGTCTTCACTGATGCTTTATTCACATGAATTAGCTTCTCCAAAATTGCATTTAATATTTTCTCAAATTTGTTATCCTATGAACACAATTTGGAGAGTGCAGCTTATCTAATTTTCAGTTAAAATTCAACACAACCCAGTCAGCTGTACTGTCAGAACATCTTTCTTCAACTTCTTATGTCCAGTTTCTTTTTAAAGCCATTAAATCAAAAGGCCTCAAGAATCAGCTAATTTTTGGTGTAGCTCCAAGGAAATTCTGATCTTATGTCTTTCTTTCATAAAGACCCATGAGTTAAAGCTTATTTTTTAATCAACCTGTTCAGAAACATTATTACAGGTGAGAATTGAACCTAGGCCTCCTTTGGTGGGGCCACTACCACTGCACCATCAGAGCTCCAAGACACCAGTTAAAGGCATTTTTTAAAAAAAATCAACCCGTTCAGCGATATTATGGTAAACACCTGGAATAGGTTGGAATTTGAACTCAGGTCTTGTGGCTCAGAGGTAGGAACAGTACCACTGCTCCATAAGAACATCTGAAAGACACCCGTTAAGTGTTTTCTCATTATCCTATTCAGAGATGTTATTACACATTTCTGAGGCAGGTGGGAGTTGAATTTGAGCATCCTTGTCCATGAGTTAGGGACACTACCACTGCACCACAAGAACCCTAAGATACCAGTTAAATATTGATATGAACTGTTCACTTCAGCTGTGATTCCTTGCTAGTCAGAAAGAAAGCTATCTATTAATTCCTTACATTCCATGAAGCACTCAATCATTATGATTCCTAACACCAATTACTATTGCAAAATTTGCTAACATGTATTCTCAGGAGTGAACTCTTTGCAAGAGTGGCCAGGAAAGAAAGGTTCAACAAAAAGAATTGCGTTCACTCAGAATGGTATGGTCATAAGCAAAATGAAGATGGTATTCTCTAATCCTCATAATCATAATGGGTTTTCATATTGCTCTACATACCTCCTGCACATATTGCAGTGCACTTGGACCAAGGAAAATATTGCCACTCATAGGTTGCTTGTGTATCTCCACTGACTGTGCGTGTGATGGGTGCATTAAATTTGTAATGAATGCCCTGATTTTCCTCTTGTATCAGCACCTGCATGGGAAATGAAAAATAATTCACAACAAATTCATATTTTTGTCCATTTGAATGCTTACTACATCAAAGTGATAATAACTTCCTCGATTTTATTTACTTTGATACTCAGAACTTTCAAGATACATCATGCCGCTTAGTACAACTAACTACTGCAGTCGTTGCTAGTTACATCACATTCCTCTTTAACAACAACATAAATTCTGAGTAGAAATGAATGGAGTGGAAATTGGATACAAATTTGCTTTGAAGTTGGAGACAGAGGTTGGTGGCACAGGGTAGTTTTTCGGACTGGAGGCCTGTAACCAGATGTGTGCAGCAAGGATTGCTGCTAGGTCCACTGCTTTTCGTCATTTATATAAATGATTTAGATGTGAATATAGGAGGTATGGTTAGAAAGTTTGTGGATGACACCAACATTGGTAGTGTAATGGACAGTGAAGAAGGTTATCTCAGAGTACAACAGGACCTTGATCAGATGGGTCAATGAGCCAAGAGGTCGCAGATGGAGTTTAATGTAGATAAATGTGAGGTGCTGCATTTTGGCAAGGCATAACAGGGCAAGACTTATACAGTTAATGGTAGGGCCTTGGAAACTATTGCCAAAGAAAGAGACTTGGGGGTGAAGGTGCATACTTCCTTAAAAGTGGAGTAGACAAGGCTTTTGCACACCTGTCTTCACTGGTCAGTGCACTGAGTATAGGAATTAGAGCATCATGTTATGTTTGTACAGGACATTGGTGAGGCCACTTTTAGAATATTATGCTCAATTCTGAACTCCCTACTATGAGAAAAATGTTGTTAAACATGAAAGGATTCAAAACAATTTAGAAATATGTTGCTGGGACTGAAGGTTTGAGCTATAGGGAGAGGCTGAATAGGCTGTGGCTGTTTTCCCTGTAGCATTGGCTGCTGAGGAGTGACTTTATAAAGATTTATAAAATCACAATGGGCATAGATGGGGGAATAGACAAGGTCTTTTCCTCAGGTTGGGGAGTCCAATTCCCTAACTTGCTAAATACACTGAGTACAACACCTACACTAAAAGGTAGGATAACACAAATTTGTTTGGAAGTAAGATTCCTTAACAAAATATTATTAAATTGGCTGTACTTCTAAGCCTTCTCTCCATTTTGCCAAAATGAAGAAGAACCTGTGGCTAATTAACTTCATTTTTAACTAACTTCTCATGTATTCTTGAAACTTCACCTGCTTTACTTAAATTATTAGTATTCAAACATCAAAAGAAATAATGATTACCATAAGGAAAAGACTTGCATTGGTAGGTCCCAATGCTTCCAGACATTCTGGCTCATCATCGGGCCTCTTATAGTGGAAAGCAGTTCCAGCAATATCAAACCGCTGTGGTGTATCTATGGACCAGCCACCATTAATAAAGTATTCTTCACCATCAGATTTCAGTGCTTAAAAAGGAAGTTTAATATTAACTTAAAAAGTTTCAATGATATTACTAGTATAAATTCTTTTCATTCACCGGAAGTCACTGATTTACAGTTCTAAGAAATAACAGTGGCTGAATACAACTTCATCATCTTCTACTCTGCCAATCCTACTAATTGACCCCCCCCCCAACCTGTCTCCTAAATAGGGTACAATGTCACTGATTACTTCCCACATCCACTATATTCTTCCCCTCAACCTAGACAATAAACACAGACATGTTATTTAACCACAGGACAGTATTACAATTGAACTCGATTCTTCCATCATATTGCATATGTATTTTTACCCAGATGTAAAACAATTTAGTGTGATTAATAATTTACACTTCCCTGCAGGGAGAAAGTGAGGACTGCAGATGTCGGAGATCAGAGTCGAGAGTGTGTGGTTGGGAAAGCATAGCAGGTCAAGCAGCATCCAAGGAGCAGGAGAATCGACGTTTCAGGAAAAAGCTCTTCATCAGGAATGCAGGAGCAAACAGGAGCAGAGAATAGACAATATATTAAATTTGTAAATGATACAAAGAAGAGCAAAATTAGTTTTATGATAATGTCAAAAGGCTTCCTGATGAAGTGCTTACACCCGAAAGGTCGATCCTCCTGCTCCCCGGATGCTGCCTGCCCTGTTGCGTTTTCCCAGCAACACACTCTTGAGTCTGACTTCCCTGAAAGGACCATATATTTCTAAAAGTTACAAAAAAGAGTCATATTGCAATTGAAAGGTAAACTCTGTTTCTCTCTCCACAGATGCTGCCAGATCCACTGAGTTTCTCCAGCATTCTCTGTGCTTTAACTTTTAAAAGAAATCATCCATGGGATGTAAGTGTTGTTCCCTGGGCGAGCATTTATTGGCCATCTTTAATGGCTTGCTAGACCATTTCAGAAGGCATTTATAAGCCAACTATATTCCTGTGGGACTGGAGTCACATCAAGGCCAGACTGGTAAGGATGGTAGTTTTGCTTCCAAGAAGAACAGTTGTGAACTAGATGAGATTTTACGACAATGTTACATGGTCGCTATTAAGCTAGGTTTTAATTTGAGAGTTAATTTTTAATTTAGACTTTGCCACCTGCCATGGGGGACCCTTGTCACCAGTTCATTATCCTGAGTCTCTGGATAACAAGTTTAGTGACCATTACCACTACATCACTGCCTTCCTTGTAATATTTAAAATGATACAAATTTCAGCACAGCTCTTCATTGACTCATTACAAAAGAATGGAAATCAGGGTGAAATACTTTGAGGATTTTATTAAGCAATTCCTTACTAATAACTAGTATTAATAATAAACTGTGAGAACTCCAACAATCTGCTGTTAACAAACAGGAGCAGGGTATAGACATAATTGATTAAACTTCTAAATGATATAAAGAGCAAAATTGGTTTTATGATAATGCCAAAAGGATGGGCAGCATCATATTTGAGGGAAAATATATTTCCATCCTTTACTGCAACAACTCTTGCTATGTTTCATTTTAATTCCCATTCCATAATGCCTTTCCCTGCCCAATATGTAATCATAGAATCAAAGCAAAACCAATATAAATTTGTACAAAGACATTTTGGAGGTAAAGTTGTACCATGCATTATGGTAAACAAACACACTATGTATGTACTCATGTGTAGAATCCAGGCCCAGAAATCACTGTTAGCAAAAAGAACATTTCAATAATTGAATTTCCTGCTTGTACCGGCAAAGCTGTGTCTATCACCTAGTTAGTTATGACTTCATACTTGATCTCTTCTGCCACAAAAAAGAACTGCTAATGTCTGCAGTAATGCTCCTTGGCTATCATTTAAAAGCAAACATCAGGTACTTTTTCTTGTTCTTTCACAGGATGTGGGTATGTCTGGCTGCACCAGTATTTATTGCATATCTGAAGGTGGTGGTGGTGAGCTACTGTCATCCATGTGCTGTATGTTGATCTACAATGCCCTTATTGGAGGGAATTCCAGGATTTTGACTCTGTGACACTGAAAGATCAGCAACATATTTCCAAGTCAGATTTACTTGGAAGGGAACTTACAAGAGCTGATGTTCCCATGTATTAACTGCTCTTGCTTTTGTAAATGGAATTGGTCATGGCTTTGGAAGGTGCTCTCTCAGGAGTCTTCGTGACTTTCTGCAGTACGTCCTGTAGATGGTACATCCTGCTGCTACTGAGCGGCAGTGGTAAAGTGAGTGGATGCTTGTGGATGTGGTGCCAATCAAATGGGCTGCTTTCTCCTGGATAGTTTCCAGCTTCTTGAGTTTTGTTGGAGCGGCACCCATTCAGGCAAATGTTGAATATTCCGTCAGACTCCTGACTTTTGCCTTGTAGATAACACCTTTCCATATAGCTCTCAAGGCAGCTTCAGTGGAAAATAACCTACTGCACACCGCCCTCTGGGATCTACCTTTGTAAAGCAGGCCTAGAAACAGAGGCAGTGGTTTTTGTTAAGGTTAATTCTGTGCAGTTCCATATTACAGTGCACTGGGCACTGAGTCAAAATCCTGGAAAATCCTAAGAGTGTTGGGGGTATACCTTCACCACCAGAGACTGCAGCCATTCAAGAGGGCAGCTCATCACTGCTTTCTTCAGGCAATTTGTGAGGCCAGTACATATTGGACTAACCAATAATATTCACATCTCACAAAGGAATAGACAAAAAACAACAAACTACAGGTTGCTCCCTGTGATATTCATCAACTGTTGCAGGATGAATTTAAGTCGGTTAAAAATGTGCTTTGGTCTGCCCAAAACTTGTTGGTACTTTCCAGCTCAAACAGCTGTACAGAGACGGACTACAGCTTGGGGCAACAGCCACTGAAGCTTAGTGGGGAAAGGTCACATAGCACCAGTATGTCGTTCCCCACCTCCACGCCCCACCCTCCACCACAGCACACTGAGAGACTGAAAACCATGTAAAACCCTCGCGTGCTGTATGCACCAAATGAAGGTCTGGCATGACGTGTAAATGCACATTGTTGGTATAACCTGCAATAAGGTACTTGATGTATTGCATTGAATTAGATTAGTCTATAGTGCACTTTTTGTTTGTCAAATTTGAACTGCTATGTAATATACATTTGCAAATTTTATGAGTATGTATATTTTTGAAAATTAAAACAAAATTTTCTTTTTGAAATAAAGGAGTTAGATTTAAGATACTTGGCATATAACGAATGAGCTTAAAAGATGCAGGAAGTATTGCAGGAGATTATGAAAAAAACATCTAGAACAGGAAGAGATTTTGAATAAAACTTAAACATAGCTGCTCAATTGCAAGTTTTTAAGTGAATTAAAAGCAATCCTGTTTAATGTTAAGGATGTGCATGGATGATAAGAAGTATGAATCTGATACAGAGGTCAAGATCCATGTGTAAGTAAACATTGTAAGAAGAATGGCACAGGACCACCAATGTGGTTTTGAAAATGTTGGATAGATAAGAACACTGCCTATTTCTCTTTGTAGCAAAGGTTTGCCTTCAACATGATCCCAAAGCTGCCTGCAAATTGTCTGTACAATTGCCATGTTCTGGAAGAGAATCACATTGGAATCAAAATATTAATACTATCTTTCCTGCTCCACAAGTGCAGCCAGATCTGCTATTTCTATTCTATTCTTTACGTTTCAGACTTCCAGTGTCTTTAGTGTTTTGTTTTTATCCTATATTTACTCTTAATCAATAGAAATGCATGTAAAAGTAGTTCATGCCATAAAACAGAAGACGAGGCTATTATATTACAGAAGCTAACAATATTATCGAATATCACATTAGACATAGATAGATAGTCACTATTTCTACAATACATATATCTTCATTGAATCCTTCCAATGTTCATTGTATGTTGTCTTTTTGATGCATAATATTCACATTTGTATTTGATGATCAGACAGAACAGAGGATCAAAGTCATACTGAAACTGAAAAAGTTATTGCATGATGTATCAGTGTCCTCTGGAGCAGGAACAGTTGTTCTTCACACCCTTCTGCGTACCAACGCCCTTTTGCTTCTCATCAGCTTTCAGGGAAATTCTTCTTTTAGAAACCAGATTGGGAACCATACATGAGCCAAAAATAGGCTGGTCAATTCTTGCTGAGGATTCCAAGAATCACATATGATCCATTAATGATTCAAAAGGTCTTCTTGGCTTCAAATGGGCCCTGCACACCCCAGCTGGGTCCTGAGATTTGCTTTTCTATTTGTATTCATTAAGAGGTTGCTCTGGGCAGATTGGGAAAAGAATGCCGCAAAGCAAAAACAGTGTGGACATAATTTGATAAAGTGGACAAAATAACAAAAGCTGACTATAATTTTCATGGACTATAGTAATCTTCAAAATAGAAAACCAAGATGGGCAGATGGTTTTTAAACAGCCAAATTATTGCCCATCCCCAAGAACAATTGTAAAGGTGGTGATGAGGTCCCTTCTTGAACTACTGTAGTGCATCTGGTATAGGTACATACAGACACATAATGTAGTTGGAAGTAAGTTCCAGGATTTTGACCCAATGACAGTGAAGGAACAGCAATAACGCTCCAAGTTAGGGTGGTGTGTGGCTTGGACAGGAACTTGCATGGTGGTGTTCCCTATGCATCTGCTGCCCTGGTCTCTCTCGGTGATAGAGATTGTGGATTTGGAAAGTGCTGTCAGAGTAGGTTTGCTGTATCTTGTATTTGCTTCAGCTACTTGACATTGATGGTGGAAGACTGAAATCCTAGGTTGGTGGATGGACTACAAACCAAGTAGCTAGAGGAAGAATGCCTCATCTTCTGCCTCGGCACACTCCAACCCCAGGGCTACAATGTGGACTTCACCAGTTTCCTCATTTCCCCTTCCTCCACTTTATCCCAGTTCCAACCTGCCAGCTCAGCACCATCCTCATGACCTGTCCTACCTGCCAATCTTCCTACCTGCTCCAACTATCTGCTCCACCCTCCTCTCTTATCTATCTTTATCCCCACCTCCATCCACCTATTGCACTCTCAGCTACCTTCTCCCCAGCCCCACCTCCTCCCATTTATCTCTCTGCCCTGGAGGCTCCCTGCCTCATTCCTGATGAAGGGCTTTTGCCCAAGATGTCAATTTTCCTGCTCCCTGGATGCTGCCTGACCTGTTGTGCTTTTCCAGCACCACTCTAATCTTGACTACAAATCAAGTGCACTGCTTTGCTCTGGATGGCATTGAGCTTCTTAAATATTGTTGGATCTGCATTCATTCAAACAAAAGGAGACTATCCCATCACACTCCTAGCATGTGCCTTGTAGATTAGGGACAAGCTTAGCGAGCCAGGAGGTAAGTTATTTGTCTTAATGTTCTCAGCCTATGATCTCCTTTTGCAGCCACAGTATTTATATGATTGGTCCAGTTCAGGTTCTGGTCAATGGTAGCTCACAGGATGTTGATAAAGGGAAATTCAGCAACGGTAATGTTCTTGAGTTTCATGAGGAGATAGTTATGTTCCCTTTTGTTGTACATAGTCATTGCCTGCCACTTAAGTGGCAATTAAAGTTTGTGCCACACTTGTCAAATGCTGAATGTTGTTCAAGGTTTTCTGCATAGGACGATGATTTTTTCAGTATCTGAGAAATCACGAATGGTGCTGAACATCATGTAATCATCAGTGAACATCACTACTGACCTCATGTTGGAGGTGAAGCAACTAAAGATATTTCAGCCTAGGACACTAACCCTATCAAACTCCTACCAACATCTGCAGGGAAACTGAGGACTGGCATGAACAAGGATGTGGAATTTATAGGAAGGAAAGACAGGAGGAGAGGTCTTGTTTCAGACAGGGTCTTCTCTGGTTTTTCCAGAATTGGGATTGGTAATTGCTATCAGAGTTCATAGTTATGTGTCCTCCTGCACAATAGTGCAATAAACATTTGATAGATCCTTTCCAAATCTGTAATGTAGCACCGTTTTGTGTTTGTTCACCTGGAAGGTGAATTGTGGACTGTTTATTGGCTTAGTATTCCAGGACCATTTGTCACTATTTCACCTCAGTTTCAGTTCATGTAGACTGGGGGTGTCTAGAAACGAGGTCCCCAAGGACACTACAGTGGGCTAAGGATCTGGACATCTGAAAGAACCGGAGAGCAAGGGAAATGAAGCCAGAAGATGGTGCTCAATCTTTTTCTTTAGCATGTGAAATGGGATATGGAAGAGATGCCCGACTCAGTTAGTTGGCAGAAAGACAAGTGAATGAGTAAGATCAAGAGTAGAAGATTCAGGAACCAAAGGGATTGTGAAGTATGGTTACAGAGAGAAAGGAAGACAAGTACAGACACTGAAAATGAAACACAGCAGCCTTGGCCTGGCAACAACTGGAGGGTGAACTGTGGGTAAAAACATAAGAAGTAACATCAGATGAATGGACAACACTGAGATGCAGACTGAGAGAGGTAATGAAGACAGTCATGGAAGAAAGGTGACAATGCCAATGGCCCTACCACTAAGCTATGGTAACAACAAATAAGCGAATAGTATTTTTTTCAGTAGCACCAGCCTTATTTTAGCAACTCTAAGCACCTGATTGCTATTTCTGCTTGTAGCCAGGTAGACTCCCAAGCTGGCAGCCAGGCCATATTTACTCAGTTTCTGGCCTATAGACTGTAAAAGGAGACACACTTTTAGTGGGGGATGTGACTAAGCTCTCTGAAAACACACCCCATCAAATTCATGTACAAATCTACTGCATCTATTTCGTGTCTGAACAGCTCAGGAAGGGGTTGCAGTGGGCAATAGATTTGCCCAACTTCCACTCTGTGATTAAAGTGCAATTATATAATTTTCTCGATACCTCTTTACAACATATTGTATGATTGAATGTCAAACAATGCAAATAATGTTCAAGTTATAAAAAGTAGTTATAAAAACAGTTTAAATCAGAGGGCAGTTTAATGAGTTGACAACTCATTTAGGTTTCCAGAACTCATGAAAAAAAGTTTCAATTTAATCGGTTCTCAAAGAGCCAATATCTTGGTTGTATTATGGATCTGACTTTTCTATTTCTGTGATAATCAATCACTATTTTTTCAGATAAATGTGGATGATTATGTAATCGTGGGTTGGGAGCTGCAGATGCATATCAGCTATAATTTTGTACAATGATCACAACTTACCAAGGTAATTATGGGATACATTAAGTTCTTTAATTTCAATGTGTACTGAGCCTCTTGGGATCTCGATAACTTCTACATAACCTGAAAAAAAACATATTAGTTTGATTATAGAACATATTTTAAACAGTATTTTGCACTGAAATATATCATTCAAGCAATCTCATTCTTTATGTAAAACAGTTATTAAACATATATAGATTAAGTTAACTACATCTACAGGTTGTTCTGCTAAAACACGCATTTTGTTAACGCGAATCTACTATAATACAATTAACAAATCGGTAACACTGTTTCTAAAGTGCAAGCCTTTAAAGTGTGTATTGGTTGTAACACAATTTTGGCCCCACTAATTTAAATGATGCTGCTATTATGCCATTTTCTAAGAACATGAGAACGCACCTATCACGCAATCGCAGAACTGACTGTATCCAAATTCAAATATAACTGTTCCATTTAGGATATGCCAAGTGATTATCTTATGAAAATGCTTTCTTTGTTTTTAGTTCATTCTTAGCAGTTTACTGTTCAATAGAGGGAGAAAGTGAAGACTGAAAATGCTGGAGATCAGAGTCAAAAAGTGTGGGGCTGGAAAAGCACAGCCAGTCAGGTAGCATCCGAGGAGCAGGGGACTCGATGTTTCGAGCATAAGCTCTTCATCATCAGACTCTACACTTTAACAGAGTTTGTTTCACATTAACACTGCTGTTACAATGTATAGACATCATTTCATTGAGCTTAACTTGATAGATAATGAATGCCACCTCAGGTGTATACCCACACACAGAAGACGACACAGCTTTCATGTAAAATGATGGACATTTACATTTAACTTTTACAGAGAGAGGAAAATAAATGGAAGCAGATTTAAAAAGAAACACTTGCATTATCAGGAAGTGAACATATGTGACAAGATTACATTATTTATAGCAGATACAAAACCCTACTAGCTTTGAAGCTAGAACTAAGTAGTCCCAAGGTCTCTTACATAGTGTCACTAACATCACAGCGATACTGCAATTTAATTGTCAGATGAAAGTAAAGAGTACTTTTCGCTCATATACTTTGCGCATATCTTTTCACATATTTATGGTTGTTCCTTAGCCTGCTTGGATGCAATCACCTTCTCCTTTCATAGCAGGTAAAACACAGAGATAAAGCATAAAGTGCAGAGCTGCACCATGCAACACTCTCTGCTGAGAGCATTTGTTGCCTGTTTTTAGAGGTGAAGGCTGCTCACACCCCTTTAAAAATAACTCACTCTGGCGATGGACCACCAAACTATTGCTTCTTGAAACAACTTGAGAAGGCAAGTGCTCCAAGTTACGTGCATGGCTCCCAAGGAAGTCAGTGAGACAATTTGTTTCAATATGGAAACACTGGTAAGAGAGAGTAAACAGGATGGCAGCCACATTTTCTCCCCATATGCTAATAGTAATGAATGCTTCTTCCTTCTTCAGGCATGGGTCTTGCAGAACAAAGCTTCTATTACCAGAAAGGAGCAGTAAGCGTCCCTCTCACCCCCAAAATCAAATACGGTATATTCAATACCCTGCAGGCACCAGCATGGGAACATCAGCTTAGGGAGATCCAGACTCTGGGGACATCTGCTTAGGGAGATCCAGATCATGGGAACATCTGCTTAGGGAGATCCAGATCATGGGAACATCTGCTTAAGAAGAACCAGACCATGGGAACATCAGCTTAGGGAGTACCAGACCATGGAGACATCTGCTCAGGGAGAACCAGACCAAGGGAACATCAGCTTAGGGAGATCCAGACCATGGGAACATCAGCTGAGGGAGATCTTGACCATGGGAACATCTGCTTAGGAAGATCCAGACCATGGGAACATCTACTTAGGGAGAACCAGACCATGGGAACATCTGCTTAGGGAGAACCCGACCATGGAGACATCTGCTTAGGGAGAACCAGACCATGGGGACATCTGCTTAGGGAGATCCACGCAAGTGAAATGAGGAAGTAACAACTAGTGAAGCATTAAACATCAATGAGGGAGATCAAGTGAAGCTGGCAACAGACAGGCAACAATATTAAGAATCGAGAATCTGGACTAAATGAGGAGATGATGTAAAACCCAGATTTATAGTTTACCAGGACTGTGTTAATTAAGCAGTAACTAATATCCTCTTAATGGTTTAAGCATCTTCAAAGCTCCATGTTTAATGGTGCAGATATGTAATATTAGGACTTTGATAAATGGTTAGGAATGTTGAATTATTTGAAAACTGCAGAATATAACAGCAACTCCTGTTACCACCTCTTCTGCACTTGTCCCCACAGACAGGCCAAGAGCAGATGCAATTTCGTTTGCTGTGGCTTTGGATTCCAATTTTGCAGGAAGCTTCTATTTTTGATTGACACAGTAGATCAAAACATCCTTGGTGACAGCTTTCATGGTTTTTAACATGGCCACAAGTTTGGCCTCAATTGTTATCAGATGTTGAGGCATGGCAGAAAGACAGAGAGATAAAATCTTCACTGCTTACACTGGTGACTGATCTGCCCCAGTAGATGACTGTAGAAGAGACAACTAGGAGACAGAAACAGCTTGAAAGTATAGAAACTAATGTGCATACAGGTGGAACATATGATGCACAAAGATGGAACATCCCAAGGCATTTCAGAAAGTTTCCACTGAGGGGCAGTAGTGTGCAGGGAATGTACAACTGAACAGTATTGGTATTCAGGCTTGACAATGACCAAATATTCAGGTCAAACTTCTGTCGCAAGGACTTACAGCTGGAGCAGGGAAATAGACAAGCTTCATCTTATTTGGAATAATTAATTCATTTGATGGCAACAGTTGGTTTCTACAAATGTTGAGCTTGGTGAAAATATGTAGAGATACTTGTAAAAGCAGGAGGAAGTAGGTGCAGCAGTGTGGTTTGATGTAACTATGTACAAACATAGAAATTGCCGGAAAAGCTCAGTGGGTCTGGCAGTATCTGTGGAGAGAGAAACAGGCACTCTGATTTTCGCCAGCAATTTTTTTTTAGATTAGATTAGATTAGATTACTTACAATGTGGAAACAGGCCCTTCGGCCCAACAAGTCCACACCGTCCCGCCGAAGCGTAACCCACCCATACCCCTACATCTACATTTACCCCTTACCTAACACTATGGGCAATTTAGCATGGCCAATTCACCTGGCCTGCACATCTTTTGGACTGTGGGAGGAAACCGGAGCACCCGGAGGAAACCCACGCAGACACGGGGAGAACGTGCAAACTCCACACAGTCAGTCGCCTGAGGCGGGAATTGAACCCGGGTCTCAGGCGCTGTGAGGCAGCAGTGCTAACCACTGTGCCACCATGCCGCCCAATTTCTGTTTTTGTTTGTTGCAGATCTCCATCTTCCACAGATCTTTGCTTTATCTCAATCTGTTTATGTGGGTGTCTGCATGCTTGGTTCTTTCTCTTCAATTAGCTTATTGCCTTGGATTTCCTCCTTTCAACAGCAAAAATAATGCAACACATAGAATAGACAATAGACAATAGGTGCAGGAGTAGGCCATTCTGCCCTTTGAGCCTGCACCACCATTCAATATGATCATGGCTGATCATCCTTAATCAGTATTCTGTTCCTGCCTTACCTCCATAACCCTTGATTCCACTATCCTTGAGAGCTCTATCCAACACTTTCTTAAATTAATCCAGAGACTGGGCCTCCACTGCCCTCTGGGGCTGAGCATTCCACACAGCCACCACTCTCTGGGTGAAGAAGTTTCTCCTCATCTCTGTCCTAAATGGTCTACCCCATATTTTTAAGCTGCGTCCTCTGATTCGGCACTCACCCATCAGCGGAAACATGTTTCCTGCCTCCAGAGTGTCCAATCCTTTAATAATCTTATATGTCTCAATCAGATCCCCTCTGAGTCTTCTAAACTCAAGGGTATACAGTCGTTCCAGTCTTTCAGTGTAGGGTAGTCCCGCCATTCCAGGAATTGACCTCGTGAACCTACGCTGCACTCCCTCAATAGCCAGAATGTCTTTCCTCAAATTTGGAGACCAGAACTGCACATAGTACTCGAGCTGTGGTCTCACCAGGGCCCTGTACAGCTGCAGAAGAACCTCTTTGCTTCTATACTCAATCCCTCTTGTTATGAAGGCTAGCATGCTATTAGCCTTCTTCATTACCTGCTGTACCTACATGCTTACCTTCATTGACTGGTGTACAAGAACACCCAGATCTCTTTGTACTGCCCCTTTATCTAAATTGATTCCATTTAGGTAGTAATCTGCCTTCCTGTTCTTGTCACCAAAGTGGATAACCATACATTTATCCACATTAAACTGCATCTACCATGTATCTGACCACTCACCTAACCTGTCCAGGTCACCCTGTAATCTCCTAACATCCTCCTCACATTTCACCCTGCCACCCAGCTTTGTATCATCAGCAAATTTGCTAATGTTATTACTAATACCATCTTCTATATCATTAATATATATTGTAAAAATCTGCGGTCCCAGCACTGATCCCTGCGGTACCCCACTGGTCACTGCCTGCCATTCCGAAATGGAGCCATTTATCACTACCCTTTGTTTCCTATCAGCCAACCAACTTTCAATCAAAGTTAGTACTTTGCCCCCAATACCATGTGCCCTAATTTTGCTCACTAACCTCCTATGTGGGACTTTATCAAAAGCTTTCTGAAAGTCCAGGTACACTACATCTACCGGATCTCCCTCGTCCATCTTCAGAGTTACATCCTCAAAAAATTCCAGAAGATTAGTCAAGCATGATTTCCCCTTCATAAATCCATGCTGACTCTGACCTATCCTGTTACTACTATCCAGATGTGTCGTAATTTCATCCTTTATAATAGACTCCAGCATCTTTCCCACCACTGAGATCAGACTAACTGGTCTATAATTTCCTGTTTCTCTCTCCCACCTTTCTTAAAAAGTGGTACAACATTATCCACCCTCCAATCCGCAGGAACTGATCCCGAATCGATCGAATTCTGGAAAATAATCACCAACGCATCCACGATTTCTCGAGCCACCTCCTTCAGTACCCTGGGATGTAGACCATCAGGCCCCAGGGACTTATCGACCTTCAGACCTAACAGTCTCTCCAACACCAATCCCTGGCAAATATAAATTCCCTTCAGTTCAGGTCCTTCAGCCACTGTTACCTCAGGGAGATCGCTTGTGTCTTCCCCAGTGAAGACAGATCTGAAATACCAATTCAATTCTTCTGCCATTTCTTTGTTCCCCGTAATATATTCCCCTGTTTCCGTCTTCAAGGGCCCAATTTTAGTCTTAACCATTTTTTTGCCTTGGACATACCTAAAAAAACTTTTACTATCCTCCTTTACATTTTTGGCCTGTTTACCTTCGTACCTCATTTTTTCTCTGCATATTTCCTTCTTAGTAATCCTCTGTTGTTCTTTAAAAGCTTCCCAGTCCTCCGTTTTCCCACTTATCTTTGCTATGTTATACTTTTTCTCTTTTAACTTTATATGTTTCTTAACTTCCCTTGTCACCCACAGCCACCCATGCCTCCTCCTAGGATCTTTCTTTCTTTTTGGAATGAACTGATTCTGCATCTTCTGCATTATACACAGAAATATCAGCCATTGTTCCTCCACTGTCATCCCTTCTAAGGTATTGCACCATTGAACTTTGGCCAGCTCCTCCCTCATAGCTCCAAAATTCCCTTTATTCAACAGAAATATTGTCATTTCCGATTGTATCCTCTCCCTCTCAAATTGCAGATTGAAGCTTATTGTATAGATGAATTTGTATACCTTCCTGGGAGGTGTACAGCAGAACTGCACCTACTATGTGCAGCAAGTGGAAAACAGCACTTACACTTTCCATCGGAATTCTGGTAGTGCAGGGGTTTCACTGAGTGTACGCTCCATTCTATAATATAGGTTATTTGCTGAAAGTACCAGCCTGTAGCTCTGTTGTGTGCTCAGCTATCAATCAAGTTTACCTGCTCCTTTCAATTGTGATGGCATTGTACCTTGCCATAGAGAAACATCCTCTGGCTGTTGCCTCAGTGTTTTGCAGTCCACTTAACACCTTTTTTTTGAGCAATTTAGACAATTAGACAGATGATGAAATGGTTTCCTGGAGATTTGTTTTTTTTACAGGCTTGCTGTTAGACACCCATTGAAGTGACTTGTATTACCATGTGAGGACCCTCCAAGGCAAAAATGGGTGGGGTTTGCTTGCAGATTCCTCTGGTAGGGGACACATTTCTTTTAGCTTGGATCAAGTTGATCAAACTGAATTGTGGATCAAGTGGAAGCTGAAGTAGGCGAATAATTAGGGAAGAGTCACACTCAATTTAGTACTTGTTCAGGTGTGCATATCTTGAAACAAAAGTGGTGAATATTCTAGTCACCTGTGCATTACACGAAGCTTGGAGGTTGAGTACACAAATATGCTCCAGGATGTTCATTACCTTGTTCTTTCCAGTATTCCTGTCTAAGAAGGTAGGAGACATTGGATGGCTCAGAATATTTGAGATCACAGCTTCTGCAATATTCACCTGAGGATTGAGCCTGTGCTTCAGCTCTGTGCAGTTTGTAACATTTTCAGCAAGCAATTCTCAATTTGCGCTTTAGATTTTGATTTTGGATTTTCATTCATCATAGTAAATCTTCCGACACATCTGTGCTTTTAAGTTAACATCTTGTCATGCCAAAGCATGGTTAAAAACCCAGTAGAGGCATATTTTCTCAATAATTACTGTTTGAGCCTGTTTGTTAAATGTTTAACAACAACTGTGCCAAACGTGTGAATTATTAGGTTTCTTTATAGCACAATAGTATTGATCCAGATAATCCTTGACATAATTATCTTGTATGCATCACGCACTCAATTCCAATTAAAATATCATTGAATACAGGATACACTAATGGATTACAGATGTATTAGCCAATATCAAATTTAAAATCCAGCTGGGTTTTGCAATCATAACAGGGTCCACAAAAGACATTTTGCACTAACTTGCTTTTAGAATTGTTTGGTGAAATAACAATTACATGTATATGAACAATGAGGAGGTTTGATTCTCTGATGTCAATTGGAGAAGATAGGGCAGGGAAGATAAAAATAAAAAAAATTTAAAAAGGCAATTTTATAACCGTCATATTTGTAATTTAAAAAAAATCTAAGGTAAAATGAAAGCACAAAGATAGCCACATGGTCAGTGTTGAATTCTGTCTGACAACCAGCTTTGTAACTTGAGTTTTAACTGTTAAAGGAGGCCTAAATGGTTTTACTGATAAGATGTCAAACAGTCACACTTGTAAACAATGTGAAGGGCAGCTGTGGACATCCTGCTTGGAAATTGGAAAGTATTAGGAATAATACATTTTGTAAGGGCTAATCTTTAATTTGTTTAATTTCAAGATAGAATTGGGAATTTCAAAGATCATTGATCAGCATTTATACTTGGATAAGCCATTAAAGGTCACTCCATCACTGAGTTACAAGGTTTTCCTGACAAACCCCGCACCTCCCGACAGGTCAGTGTGCTGCAATCTGGAATGGAGAGGGAGAGGAGCAGAGAGAGAGAGAGAGAGAGAGAGAGAGCAAGAGAACAAGGAAAGATAGAAGCAGCTAGTATTGCACCTTAAACAGGACTTTCTGTAGGCACTAATTACAAGATTACCATCAGATTTGTCTTACCTCCCTGAGGACTGGAGCCATTAAAAATTCCGTCAATGGTTTCACAAGTGCTCCCATCACCACCACAGACTCGACAGCGATCCTCCTTCACATCTGAACCCAAAGTATGATCACAGCCCACATGCTACAAGGGAAATAAAAGCAAAATACTAAGTTGTTTTCTTAAGACTACAGTTTTATACAATATCAGTTCTATTTGGATATCTTAAATTATTCTTTCTGAAATTTTTATGCAATTCCTCTTATAGGCATTCAAGCTCTTGAACTCCCCTAATAAAGTACAAATAAAATTATCTCTGATTTCTTGCAAAAAGACTTCTAATATTTGCCCACACATATTCAAAGAAAAACTGTGAATCAATCTGAACCAATCACAGCATTTCTGTATCTACACTGCATATACTACTTCTTGATTTGGAGATGCTGGTGTTGGACTGGGGTGTACAAAGTTAAAAATCACACAACACCAGGTTATAGTCCAACAGGTTTAATTGGAAGCACACTAGCTTTCGGAGCGATGCTCCTTCATCAGGTGGGGGTTAACTTTATATTATATCTGTTACATATAAAAATGAAGTTAAGGTCCCCTTCCACAATATGAACTAATTTTGTTTGGAACTGTGGCAAAGAATGTATGAAAGCTCTCCCACTACTTCCCAATTGCTTATCATACCTCTTAGCCCTGCTTCCCATAACCTCTAAGGGGAAGCTGACAGTAAGCAAAGGGAGAGGGCCCCAAACTGTTATTAACCTTCTCTTCCTGGGGCCAAAAACGTATTTGGTTTTAGTTGGCTTCTAAAATCTCTTTAAAGTTTAACATGTCAGCTAGGAAAACAAGTTTTTTGTCTATCTTTGCCTCTTGTGAAAAACCTTTATTTGTATCTAAGTTCCAATTGAAAACTTTGGCATAAAAATTAATGAAGATAAGAAGCAGAGAAGACATACTAGAAACATTTGAGTACTTTTTCTCTAAAACCCATTTCCCTTACATCATAATTGGTTGAAAAAAAGTGTACAGATGCAAGGCATTTTAATTTCTATTTAAGTTGTTGATAACTTGTTCAAATTCACAAAATTAAATGCTCCATAGAAATTTGATATTTAGTGAGTTTGCCATTAAAATAAACAAATGACTTTGGACTTGGTTGCACATCTGGTTACTTGTTTGGCATGTGACTGAGAAACAGGCAAGAATGGATCGAATCATACCTTACATTCTCCATTGACACAGATATCAAGTGAGTCCATACGACACAAGGTACCATCCACTACAGCTGAAGCACGTTCAGTATAGAAATTGAAGCCCATAGCTAGACAGTTCAAAGCACAGGGTTTCACACCACCTGTATTTAAAACAAGAAATTAGACTCACTTTCCATGTAGAAGGAGGAAAGGAAATTAGGATGACAAAATGCTTTACGAAATGTACAGGGTTTTTTTTAAGTATCATTCTAAAGTGATAATTCTGAGGTTCGGAGTTCAAATTCCACCAGCTAGATTGAGAATTGGAATTGGGTTTATAATATGGCCATGGAGCATTTGGCTCGTTGTAAAAACATGTGAGGGGAGGTGACCTAAGGGGAGGTATTATCACTGGCCTGTTAATGCAGAGACAAGATTAGAGTGGTGCTAGAAAAATACAGCAGGTCAGGCAGCATCTGAGGAGCAGGAAAATTGACATTTCAGCAGGAGTCCTTCATCAGGAAAGTTAATGCAGAGATGCAGGCATTGTTCTGGGGACTGGTGTTCAAATTCTCCTAAGGCAGATGGTGGAATTTGAATTCAATAAAAATATGGAATTAAGAGTCTAGTGATAACCTCTTGAGGAAAGAGTCTAATCTAGAATTAAGAGTCTAATGTTGACTGTTGGGGAAAAGAAACAATCTGATTTGATTAGATTACTTACAGTATGGAAACAGGCCCTTCGGCCCAACAAGTCCACACCGCCCCGCCGAAGCGTAACCCACCCATACCCCTAACCTAACACTACGGGCAATTTAGCATGGCCAATTCACCTAACCTGCACATCTTTGGAGTGTGGGAGGAAACCGGAGCACCCGGAGGAAACCCACGCAGACACGGGGAGAATGTGCAAACTCCACACAGAGAGTCGCCTGAGGCGGGAATTGAACCTGGGTCTCTGGCGCTGTGAGGCAGCAGTGCTAACCACTGTGCCACCGTGCTGCCCACTAATTTTCTTTAAGGAATGAAAGGAAATGTAGGCCTTACCTGGTCTGGCCTACATGTAACTCCAGATCCACAGTAATGTGGTTGACTATTAACGGACCTTTGGGCAATCAGGGGTGGGTAATGATGTAATCAGGCAGGGACGCCCTTATTCCATGAATGCATGATAAAAAACCCAACTGATTCTCAAATGTTATTTTGGGAGTTGAAACTTGACCATTCTGGACTTCAGTCCAACAGCAACATGGCTGACTTTTAACTCTCCTCTTAAAACACATAGAAAGCATCAATGAAGCAGTGAAGTATATTTGCTAAGACTGTGCAGGTCTTGCACATTGATAGCAATGCAGTGCTAATGTGTTCACTTGACATTGCTAGCCTATTCACCAATGTGCAGATATGTGCACTGCAGAATGATATCACAACGATCTCAACTTGCCACCGCTGTGTTAATTAGTACTTAGCAACTCAGCAGCTGAAGTCAGTTTGAACAGCAGCAAGTGTGCCCAAATAGATAGTGTGGCATGGGATCCCTACTAGGCCCAGCTCACACTAACATGTTTGTTGCATGCCATGCAAAACAAATTTTTGATGGAATGACACTAACATCCTACCTCTTGCTACCTCCAGTGTAGATGATATGTTGCTATATTTGAATTTACTTATGCATGTACACATTTCCCTACAATGAATAACTACCTGGTGCTCAAATACAACTTTGAAATTAAGCAATCAAATGAGCTCCCCTTCCTAAATGCCCTTAAAGAGTATTGGCCAGGGTTCTTACTACTGTCTATTGCAAATCTACATTCACTGGTTAATATACATGCTAGAATTCTTATAGTTTCACCTGTTGTAAGACTGGCCTTATCAGCCAACTTGTACTCTGGGGCAAAGTCATTTGTCCACCATATAAGCTTGATGCTGAAATTGGTACACAAAAAGCAACCTGCAGGATATAGGCTATCATGGGTTCATTTTCCCATTTGTATCATGCAAACTCATGAACTGGCCTAAGACCCCTGAAAAGTGTCCCGTCTACTTCAGAAGGGTTTAATTCCTCTGTTCCATAAACTGTCTGAACAAAAAGATTGACCGTATATAAAAGGGTTGTTTCCCTTTACAATGGTATTTCTTATGAATAACCTGATTAATACAAGACAAAAAACTTTGACTAGACGCGTACATTTTAAAAATTCTGTTCCAGTGGCTGAGACCTTGATTTTGGGACTGGCCCATTACAACAATGTCCTCTCTCCTCTATATGTGTTTGGAGGAGAAAGAGGGGGAGGAAGAAGAATTGAGGAAGACAGCTGCAGAAGTGAAAGATGGCAACTACAAAAACAACAAGCCTCCAATGTCTGTCAACACTGATGATCCTATTTCAACTTTTTAAGAGCCTAACCTGCATGAGCATGTGCTTGGATCCTGCATAAGCAAGTTTCATTAAATCTAGAATCTAGATTAAACAACACCACCACACTAACATAGTCAATGAATAACTTGAACTTTCCTTCACAAGCCCCTTTCAGACAATATTAAGTATATCACTGCATTAAGCAGGTAATGAATATGATGTTTTTACACTATGAGGTTCATCTTACCCCCGTGGTATGGTTTCCAGTCATAATATTTCCCACGGAATGCGATTTTATTAAACTCTGCACACTGCTTTTCTCGGAAGTCCTGAGACCCTGGTGGACAGTCCTACATAAAGCAGGGAAAAGAAACATTGTCAAAATGCAACATTCAAAAAACAAAGAAAAAATCAAGTTAAATTAGAACACAGTTCCTTTGTCATCTTAAATTTCAATTACTCTCACTTTATGGAAAATAAGATGGAACATCTTTGCTGAGTATTTACTATTGGAAATCAGTTGCAGATTAACTAATATACGACATTGAGTGTACAACACTTGCCAAAGTTTGATGCGCTGTGACAGACTCAGTAGTTGGGAAATTTTCACACAAGACAGTCTACTGTCCAAGGTTTTGGAACATTAATAATATATATTGTATATATTTTGTTGATGTAAAGTTTCCTCAAATTAAAGGGAGCATTTTACTTTGGAAATAGATATATCTTAAGAAGGGAACTGTCAAAGAATCTTCCACAGCTAAATTCTGAAATCTTAAAATGATGCCACAGGCAGTAAAATAAGCTGAAAACTGAAACAACAGCCATACAGTTAACATCTACTCGTCATCCTGAGTTTTCAGGTCAGGTTAAACTGAGGTTTATTGTAGAGGCCACTGACTTTGTGCAATAGCCTAATACATGTGTTACTGAATCAACAGCATGTGTTATGTTTCTTCTCATTTTTATTTCAATTCAAATCAATGGAAAAATTGTGGAGAGATGTAAATTCGGCTGGAGATGCATCATTACACGTTCCATACTGATGAAAAGTCATAATTTATTTAACTTTTGTTACTAGAGAAACATAATGTTTTTAGTTAAAATATCCTTTTAAAGATAACTCATTGATAACTTGATTACATGAATGAGTAGTAGCTTGCTTGTATTAATGAACTAGGGCAGAACAAAGCTTTTTAATATCTTGTTGTAACAAATGATCTATGGACTTTGCTTTCTTATAATTTTTAAAAAAGTGATTCATTCATGGGATGTGCCCGTGGCTGGCTAGGCCTGGTTGTGAGTTGGAAGAGTTGGTAGTGAATTGCCTTCTTTATCTCCTGAGGTTCTTGGAGTTCTAGGACCATCCACAGCGCTATTAGGAAGAGCACTCTAGATTTCAACAGTGACAGTGAAGGAACGGTAGTCCAATGCCTGGAGGTGGTGTTCCTATGTAACTGCTGTCCCTGTCCTTCTGGGTGGTAGAGGCCATGGATTTGGAAGGTATTGTCAAAGCAGTCTCTTTAGTTTTTGCAGTGCATTTTGTAGATGATACACACTATTGCCACTGTGAAGGAAATGAGTATTGATGTTGCTGGATAAGGTGCCAATAAAGTAGGATATCTTGATGGTGTCAAGCTTTTTGCATACTTTTGCTATGCTGATCCAGGTGAGTGGAGAGTATACCATCACACTCTTGACTTATGCCTTTGAAGATGGTAGCAGGCTTTGGGGAGATAGGAAACGAGTTACTTGCCACAGAATTACTAGCCTCTGATCTACTCTTGGAGCCAAAATATTTTAAAGGCTGGTGGAGTTTAGTTTCTGGTTAACAGTAACTGCCAGGATGTTGATAGAAGTTCATTCACTGATGGTAGTGCCATTGAATATCAAGGAGAAATGGTTAGATTCATACTGGTTAGGGATGATCTTCTTTGACCTTGGCTTGGCACTTTAGTGGCACAATGTAACTTGCCACTTATCAGCCCAAGTCTGGATGTTATCTAGGTCTCGATCCATGGTATATGGCCATGGATTGCATCAGTATCTGAGGAATCATTAATGGTTCTGACAATTGTGCTTCCCCACGTCTGATCTTAGGAATGCGGGAATGTCATTGATGAAGCAGCTGAAGATGGTCAGACCTAGGACACTACCCTGAGGAACTCCTGCAGAGATGTCCTTGAATTGAGGTGACTGATCTTCAACAATCACAACTATCTTCCATTGTACCAGATATGACTCTAACCAGTGAAGAGTTTTCCCTCTGATTCCCATTGAAACCAGTTTTGATAAACCTCCTAGGAGCCAACCTCAGCCAAATCCTGCCTTGACGTCAAGGGCCTTTACTCTACATTGCCACCTTGAGTTCGGTTTGTTTGTCCATGTTAGGACTATGGTTGTACTGACATCAGGTGGAACATGAATTGAGTATCTTTCGACGTATGACTTGGAGACTCTATCAATGAACTTTTCTGCCACTTTGCTAATGATCAAGAGTAGACCTGATATATGGCTGATATTCTACTTCATTTCCACTTTTCCACATTATCCCAATATCCCTTCATGTCTTTAACACTAGAAAGTTACAATCCCCATCTTGAATATATTCAATGGTTCAACCTCCACAGTTTTGCACAGTATAGTTGATCTCCTGGAATTTTACTCAAAGTCAAAAAGGAGGAAATAATTTATTTGCTAATCTGTCCCCTTTTCCTCATCTCTACTTCTCTATTTCCTTATCTATTTTAGTTTCTTTCTGGCTTCAATAACATGGTCTCAGTTATTCAATAATTGGCATTGCAGCTTGCTGGTTATAGTCCTGGACTTTTATTCCAAAAGTAATCAGTTAAAATTATACCAAATCAGGTTGGAATAGTGACCTGAATGATATCTGTTAACGTGTGGGACAGTAAAAGCTCATAAGCTTCTTTATTGTCCTTCAAGAAAGGGAACTACTTGTCCTAGCTTATATATTCACACCATGTGGTTGTTGCCAATTGCTCTCATACTATACCTCAGAAATTTTAACTATCTATTACTAAGTAAAAAGAATCTAATAAAAGAAAGAGATTGAAAACAGAGATGATTCGGCACAATTTCAAAATGATCTTAGGCACTTTATCATTTACAATGTCATTCACAAACTTAGCATGCAGCACCGAATTACATCATGTCATTTTATTACAAGTCACTTACGTTTGAAGAGGTATGTTACTGATACTATTGTAATACTTCATGGTATTGTGTCCTCAAGGAAGAACTAGACACAATTCCAGAAGATGCTGAGTGTCCCACTTCACAATATGTAGCAACTCTCACTCTACCAGTAATGAGCACGGGTACAAATGTTTCCTTCTGGGTTATTAAACTGGAGAGCATTGGTTAGAGCAGACAGTATGAGTGAAAAGAAGCAAGTGGAGACAGCAACAAAGGATCAGGAAAGACGTTGATTGTTGGACTAATATTAGTCAGCTTTTGAATTCTGGATCTGATATTATTGAAGGTTTGTTATAAAAACACCTTGCTTTCTGACACCATTAATTATTGATGCAGCTGTCTGGGTTCTTGAAGTTTCTGTTAGCTGTTATATCAAATACATTGAGCTCCAGTATATGGGAGGTTGTCTCAGCCAGGAAGTTGCTGCAATGAGCCTAAACTTAATCTTCTATGACCTGAATGTACTCCAAAGAATTTTAACTGTACATTGACAGGGCATGCAAGGAAATGGCAATAAGAGGTAAATGAATGGAAAGGTAAGCGAAGGAAAATTATTGTCTTCTTCCTGAGAGCAAAATATTTCTTCATTATACAGGTTCACTAACAGCTCAGATATTTCCCACATAGAAACTGAAAGCTGACTGCTCTTGAGGAAACCTGGTAATGCAAAGAAACTTATTCCTAAGGTGAAACTCAGCACTGTTGGATTATTTGCATTAGCATGCATACACTATGACACAGTGTTATGGGAGATATAATTAGGATAGGACATTACATGTTGGATCAGGGAATAATAGAATGATTCTCATAAACTGTAGACATTCCAAGAAATATTGATTCCCCGAAGATTATGGAATTGTTGCATAGAATAACACCCAAAATATATTACCAACACAGGCTGTTCAACCTACATAAGATCAGATTGTCCCAGTTCCATCTGTTACCTATTTCATATACCTTTACTTCTCTCTCCTTCAACCATTCACTTGTTCTTGAAGTTTGATACTATCTGCTTCAATCATTAATTCAGGTAATTCATTTCACAGCGACACAGTCACCATGTGAAAAGATTTCTCCTGCTTTTTGCACTAAATATTTTATGCAAAACACTGTAACTATATCTCCTCATTCCAGATGCTTCATTCACTGAAAATAATCATTTTGTATCTCTCATGAAGGGTGCAAGGGGCAGATTAAAGAGGTACCCCTCATCCCCATCCTTTGCCTGCTACCAGTCCAAACAGTGACAACTGCTAGGTTGGTGCTTGGCATTGGGCCTCTCCTACCAGTTGTGCCATCCCTACAGTAGCAGAATGAGGCCCTTAAGTGGCTAATAATTGGCTGTTTAACAGTTTCAATTGGACTGTGGGTAGGCAGACTCATATTGCCTTCCACTTTGTGTATAAGACTGTACATTGTGAGTGTGGATGGATGGTAAGTACAAATCTGGCATTTATAGCATTTTGCGGACTTGCCCCCATCTGTCAATTCACCATCCCCCTTCCCCAAAGGGACAATAAAATCCAGCACCACCAACTATTCTTTTCTACTTTCTGTGCCTATTTCAAATGTTAGAGATGTTAACTTAATTCTCAAATTATTAGTGAATATCAAGAACAGAAGCAGTTTCAGAACAGAATCTTAACTTCTGATGATTCTAAGGTATTTCCCCATAACTTCTATTCCTAATTTCTTTCTACTTAATTCAGATTTCTACCTTTGTCTCACTGCCATGTGAAATTATTTCCAGTTTCTGATAAAACTGTGGTTTAATGACACCTGGATATTGCAGAAGCTACAGCCTTATGTAAAATTGAGCTGCATTTGCAATTTATTCTGACCACAATGCTTCATATAGTTATATTACATTCAGGCCAGTGCAACTCTATTGGAATGAGTTTTTATGAGTACAACATGAGCATCTAACATTGGTGATGGGCCTAATAGGAATTAATGACGTATTGTCACACCATGAATAAAAACAGTCTTGATCCTCTCAAGTGAAGACTGTTGAACTTTAAGAACTGGCTGAGGTGATAAAAAAGTTAAGCAAATAATGCTGTTTTCTGGAATTAAAACACACAAAGGCTCACCTATTGAAATGATCAATTATGTGGAGTCCAGAAAATACACCCAGAGTGAAAGAGCACAAAAAGACCTCTTAAACTTGTAACTTAAAATTGACACACACCTACACTTTACATGATATAATGTTCCTGACTTACCAAGAGCAGCACCATAGGATGTTCTAGTATTATATTAAAAATGACACCTCAGTGCGCAGACATCACACTGCAGACAGCACACTTTGCTGCAGATGTAAAAGAATCTTTAAAAAAAAAACAAAAAAAGCCAGTTACTTAATGCTGGGTGCTTATGATCCAGAGCCAAAACCGATGAGTACTTTATATTCTCTATTTGAACAGCAACTAAGCTCAACAGGACCTGAGCTTCTGTTTATATCACCAAAAGTGTGACTTTTGTCCCTTAAACATGTACAGCTCTAACTTAAGAGAACAATTTATGTCGCAATGCACGGTGTAAAACTCTTGTCCTTATAATACATTTCATCTGACTTAACATGATGTGAGAGCTACAAACAATATTAGAAAGGTGAAATTCATATTTTTCCCCAAAAGTGCCTCACTTCAGCTATCACACTTCCAGACCACATCTTAGACATCACAAAGTCAGGGTTACACTTGCACCTAGATTTCTTATGCATGCAACAAGGAGGTTTGTCACCTGATACAGAATCAAGACAGCAAACAAATGAAAACCAACAATTTCAAAAAGTTCCAGTCAAAAATTATCAAAGGCTACCCACATACTGCAACATCACAGAACCCAAACAAATTACTCCAATTGCTTCTTGAAAACCTTTCTGATTGGCTAATTACTACAGAGCTTAGTCTTCACAAGGGATCAGTTCTGTGCGAAAGAGGGTAATACAGAATTTAGTGTCTGTGGATAGAACTACTGACATTTTTCCTGTAAGTTCTGTGCTATTTTGGAGGTTAGGAGATAGAGAGAGAATTTAAGACATATAATCATCATCTTAACCATGAACAATAAAGCATAAATCATAGTGGAGGTGATGACCTATAGGTTTTATTGCTCGACTATTAATCCAGAGGTCCAGAATGTTCTGGGGATCTGGTTTCAAATCCCACCATAGCAGATTGTGGAATTTGAATTCAACAAAAAAAGTCTGGAATTAAGAGTCTAATAATGACCACGAATTCATTGTCGATTCTCATAAAAACCCATCTGGTTCCCTGATGTCCTTTAGGGAAGGAAACTGACACCCTTACCTCGTCATGCATACATGTAACTCTAGACCCACAGCAATGAAGTTGACTCAAATTAGGGATGGGCAATAAATGCTGCCCTAGCTAGTATGCCCTCACCCATGAATGAAGAAAAAATAATCAAGTGCAAAAACTAGGGAAATTGTAGTGTGGTTAGTGAAATTTCAGTTTTGCTTCACTGCTTAGCCTTTTTGTTACATTCACCTCTTCTATCAGTGTCTCTCTCCTCTGAATCTCTCTTTCCCTGTCCTCTATAATCTTTTCACATACTTTTTCTCATTTGCTCTGTTTTTCAGTCTCACTTTGTTTCAAATGCACTTTTTGTAAATTGTGTTCCTCTTCAAATTTTTTTTCTCTCCTTCATAAGTTGCATCCAGTTCCAAAAGTTTTCTCTTTCTGGTTCATAAGAACTTAAAAAATACTAACAAGAGTAGGCCATTTAGCCTCCTGAGCTTACACTGCCATTCAATAAGGTCATGACTGATCTGATTGTGGACTCAGATCCACATTCCTGCTTACTCCCATTTGCCTTTGACTTCTTTTTAAGTCAAGAATCTATCCGCTTCTGCATTAAACCTATTCAATAACCCATGTCTTGGCCAAATCTCCAAAGACTCATGACCTGCCATTTTTAAATTAGCATCTCCTAGTTGCAACATCCTCACAAGGGAAATCCTTTCAGAGTCCACTTTGTCAATTCCCTCAGGATCTTACATCTTGCAATAAAATAATCTATCGTTCTCAAACGCTCCAAAGAATCCATGCCCAGTCTGGGCAACTGTTTTGACTCTGGATAATTGTTCCATCCCAGATGTCAGTCAAGTGAACTTTTTCTGAACTGCTTCTAATGCATTTATATTCTTTTCTCAAACAAGGGCACTAAAGCAGCATATAAATGTAGTCTCAACAAAGCCCTGAACAACTGTAGCAATACATCCCAACGTTTATGTTTCACAGTCATCACAGTAAACAACATTCCAATTGCCTTCTTCACAACTTACGTACTTGCATATTAACTTTTTTGTGGTTCATTCTCTCACTCCATATTCCACACCTGCTACATGCTCCTTTCTAGCTTACTGTTACAGTATTACTACTCTGGTACATGTACAGAGTAGGAAAAGTGGGCTTATTTTGGACATGCCATATACGTTCAAGAGAAACTATGAGGGTAATCCTTAAATTATGCAATGTTTGAAATGCAAACTGTGTTGTAAAGGAAATCGTGTGTATTATAATTTTGGATTTGGGTTTTAAAATAGAGGCAGATGGATATGGGTTAGTTCTGTAAAGCTTTTTTGTAAAGATTGGAGAGTATTGAAATTTAATTTGAAACAGTGACCTTATAAATCCATCAGTTCCAAGAAGGCATGTGACTAGAGTTCAGTGCTTGGTGTATTGATTGAAAAAATGCTCATACTGTTGATTTTACGGCAAGCAGAGTTAACACATAAGGCAATTAGTTTAGTTTTGCCTTCAGGACAGAAAGAAAAGCAGTTTCTCTTGTCAGGAGAATCAGGTGCAGTTTGGGGCAAACCAGTCACCTCAGCAGAAGTGAGTGCTCATCTGTGGAACTTCCAACTTCCAAGCAAGTCAGAAGAGTTTAGATATCAATTCTCAGGTTGCTAGATTTTAGGCATTCAGAAAAAAAAATTCACACTAATAGACTTGGAAGTGAGTTGTTAAAAAAATGATCTCAACACTCCAAAGAAACTGTAAAGCATTAGTTAAGAATTAAAAAGCTGAGATCGCAATGATATTTCACTGGGATTGAGTGTCTGAAAATGCTGATGAAGGGCTTTTGCCTGAAACATTGATTCTCCTGCTCCTCAGATGCTACCTGACCTGCTGTGCTTTTCCAGCACCATACTCTCAACTATAATCTCCAGAATCTGCAGTACTCACTTTTGCCTTGAGTCTCTGTAATGGCTGGTTTGGGAAATATGTTCTAAAATTTGTGTTAAGATAGTCCCCATTGCAGTATATATAAAACGTTGTTTCTTTTCATATTTTGTGTAATGAATATATATTCTATTGTTAAAGAACATCTGCAGCATTATGTGAATATATTTTCATGACAAACCAGTCTGTTAACCAAATGCAAATATGAAATGTGTATTCTATCAGGCCAGGTTTGATGCGGGATTGAGTTACCAGTATTACCATCAGCTGGGATCATAACAAATCAAAGGAATAATAATACCCACAGAGGTTACCTGCAGTTCCAAATGAAAATTGACATCTATCTTCACAATGACTTCAGCAATAATATTCAGAGGTAGATGCATTACAATCAGGTAAGATTAATGTGTACGAAAAGCTCTTGGTAGGTGCTGATACCAGTGAGCAATGAGAGAAAAGCTAAAGAAATCAAACTATTATTTGGAAACCAGTTTATTGTCTAATTTAAAATTAAAAATGAACAGCTTACACAATTCTGCAATGGAAAATAACTTAAGGAAAGATCTATCTAACTAAGTCAATCTCCTTGGTGGTTTCACTAATGATCACATTACATAAATAGAATTTTCTGAACAATATTTTTAAGTATTTATGGTCATGTTGAGCCCATGAAGATTTTGGAAGGTTTCAGGATTAAAGATTAAAAGCAGAGCTTGATCATACAAGGATGATTCTGGCAGATAAAACTGTTGGACATGAAATTCATTTGCACTGATTTTTGAGCATGTCTGCTCAGACTCTCCACTTCATTGGAACAACAGTGTCAATTCTTTTTACCACCACTTCCTGAGCTCTGCGCACAACAGGAGGTGCCAACAGCATAGTGACACAGCCTATAGTACAGGTTGGCCTCTTTTTGAATGGAAAGACAATAGCGTCCTTACAAACTGTACACCAGGGCCCATGGAGGAGTCTAGACTACTTGTTGTAATGCTGGATGAATGTGGGTGGGGCAGAAAAGGCCTTGCAGAGGTCCAGAAAGCCCGTAAAGAGATCCCTTTAAAGGAATGGATGCAGCTGGCCAGGATAATCAAATCCCAGAATCTGGCCTTAAGGATTTTGACTACTTACGCAAGAAGTCTAATGTCCTTCATGTTGGTGGGAAAGGTCAGTAACATCTTCCACACATCAAATCACGAACATCTCATGCTGCTCATTGTACCTCACCCCATTACCCAGCAGCACATTGTGGCATTCAGATATACATATCATTCAGGAATTTCATTTTATCACCACACATCTGCCAATGTTGAAACAGCCTTGCATCTTCCGTACCACAACATTTCACATTACTGAGAATTTACAGCATTTTCCAGAATTATGAGCAAGCTGCTGATGGTGTGACTTTGGGCCTCGTACTTCCTAGTCCTCTTTCCACTTCCCTACACTCTGAAGAATCTTCCACTTCTGAGTTTCTGCTTTTAGATACAAAAAACTGGCACCTACCCACTGGTAACAGTGGAAAGAAGACGGGAGATAACAACACTGCAAAGATGCCCTATTACTTAGTTTGATACTTCTCATAAGCAACTGGTAAACTGGCAGTGAATTTACACTGGAGTCAAACATAGAGGAGGGGTCAGCACATGGTGATCAGTAATTGAGCGCAAGTATGTTCATTTGCCAGTTCAGCAGAGGATGTAGTTGACAGAAAAGCATGGCTACAGAAAACTCAGCAGTAGCCTGACTGTGCTTCTTGCACAATGCTCAATGAAAAGGCTGCTCCATTGCAACTCCCCTTGTGCCTAGCCCACCAAGAGGTGGTCAATAGTTAAACATGCATTGCCTGCTAGACTTTGGATACAATAATTGGTTAGTGTCATCAAAAGACACTTCCTGAGAAGAAGTCTAATGTCATCTAAAAAAGAACAAAGAAATTATTAGCTCTGTAAATGTGGCCTCAACACAGTGGCACTAAAATAATTGATCTTTGGGTGCTGCCTGTATTTACTAATTCAGCTTCATTCACTGCATCTAATCTGAGGGCAATCCAATGAAATTTTTCTCCAGCACTCTGGGTAACAACACCAAGGGTGGGTTATTTTGTCTGGTAGCTCTTAAAGAACTACTGCTCTTGTGAAAAATGGCTATAACACAAATAATTTAGAGTAGTGCCATTTCAACATGCAACTCTGAAGACCACAAGCATACTGTGGACAAAATTGTGTGTGTCATGATGTTATGGAAAGCAATGTTATTAAAGCACAACTGGAGGTATTAACAGGCTTTAATCCCATAGTATCTAGAGCAAATTTTCAAAATACATATACAGTACCAAAGAATTGTTTCAGTAGGAGTCAAGATACTTTACTCATTTCTACACTGTAACTTTGCAAGACGTCAATTTATGGAATTATTAACTTTTAATTTTGGATCAACGAGAAGAAAACAATCCTTTTTAGATAACTGCTTGCCTGCTAACAGTGTAAGTACAATTAACACTTGAACAGTTCACTACCATTAGCGAGACATAAAAACCCTCTTTACAGTGCTTTAAAGTACAATGTTAAAACAACGAGGAGCTTCTTAAAGGGGTATCAATCAAGGGATACCATCCTAAGAAGAATGAACAACAATATCTTCAACAGAACAACATGGAGAAAAGGCAGAAGATGCAGACAAAGAATAATCATTTTGGTCTGCACTGCTGGGCTGTCCTCCAGAATAGATAGTTTGTCATTTTTCTTCTGAGTATCTTCTAGACCTGGCGCTTACCATCATTCAATAATCCAGCAAAATGGTAGGTAATCAGTCATGCCTCCATTCAAAGATAGAAACAGTAAAAGGGGTTATTTCCCCAAATATGGGAATAAATTATTAATAACCCCACACTTTATAAAGAATAATCAACATTTTGACCTTCCACCTATTTTTATCAAATATTGTCTCTTTTATTATGTGCTTAAAGTCACTACTGCTAATTATACATTGACAAAACAGTCAGGGCCATCTTAGGCTGTGAAAATCTACATATACACTGTCCTGGAGGCTGCTTACTCTTTATCTAAGAACATTCATCAATGCATTATATACTGTAACACATTGTTATTTATCACTGTATACAATAGGTTATCAGGTATAGCTATCTGGGGTAATGCCCAAGACCTCATTCTTCACATGCTCATTCTAAACTGACATCTTTTACCTTACTGATGTAACTGATGTTAACAACATAGGATCAGTTACATGATTATCATTTGCATGAATCCCATTACACCACTCTAATATGTCCATTCTTTTGTTGTTAATCCCATATTATTGCTATGTCAATTGGTCTATGAATATGGCGGTTCCAATAGTAAGCATGCTCCAAATGTTCAGAAATTCCCACAGGATAGAAGCTTGTGCAATTGGGCCACACACCTCTTAACTTTCTCATGCTAATACATGTCCCTTTTCTATCTATTTGAAAAAAAAAGTATATAACAGACATCAGACAGCAAGAGAGAGAAATGCAGGATGGGCAAGACCTGAAGAGTGATTAAAAGCCTCTCGTTAGATGTTCTTATACTATCATTTAATTTTAGCATCTCTTCTACTCACCTCATCTTTTTTGAAAATGGCACAATCTCTCACAACAGCGCAGGATTCATATTATGCCATATGATTTGTATGTTAAGCGGCATATTACTGCAGAACTGTAATGTATATTCTGTTCATGATCCGATTGGCTCTCATGACATGATATTCAGAGATAATAGGTGCCCAGGCCCTAGTATCAACTACCAAGCTATATCATTCAGCCTAAATGATAAGCAGTAGCACATTGTGAATACACCTTTTGGAAGTTTAGTCAATGAACTGCAATAAGATGTAATTGGTTAAACTTCGACCAAATAAATAGGATTCAGGGTTAGCAAAATTACAGGAGCGCAACCTATTGCTCAAAGGATGAGCTTAAATGTTCCTATAGTTCCTAGGTACAAGAATCACAAGATTGATCTAAAAATATATTTTGTTATATCATCTTTGATGCAGTCATTTGAATGAGATTGAATGTCATACACAAAGGTTTCCAGACTACTAAGGTTGATAAGTAATGAGAGGTGAGAATAAGGATCAAGATGGATGTAATGATGAAGTTTAAGAATGACATGTCCACGTATGAAGAAGAGGACAGAAGAGAACAGGACCTAGATTTGTCAAAAGAGACTTTTGAGTAAACAGGGAATGTTTAGATTCAGGTGAAGCAGGTTAAGTATCTAAACTGAAGACTGAGAAGTGAAAATGTGATCAGATCAAATAAAGGTCTGAAGGAAAGATGCAATGGTGGAGTGAACATGGAACAGTGAAGGGAAGCCCAGTTAGTAATGGGTAATGAAGGAGTAGATCAAGGAATGTATAGAGGAAAAGACTGTCAGCTGAGGACCAAAATCATCTGCTAAAAGACTTTATCTACTCAGTTTCAGTACACATTTCAGAACTTGGAGATGCATTTATGGTACACATTTACAGAACAGAACTGTATAATTTTAATATGGTATGACATATTAAAAACTACTAAAACATAAAACAACAAGTAATTATCAAGGCAATTTACTTACATCAATGTTACATGATCGAAAGCGCTTTCTCTCTCCTAGACAGTATCGTCCTCCGATAGTGGGTCTGGAGTAGGAGATAAATATCAATACATGAGGATGGCAAGTTCAGGCTATTTTATTCAATGTGGCTGATATATTTTGTGAAGCAACATGACCAAGTCTTATCAGAGGACATGGACATTATTTTGCTTCTGCTATATTAATTGGCTTTTGATGTAGTTTATTTGTTTGATTTGTCCCAAAGCAATGCAGTGATGATATTAGCTTCTAAAAATGCAGGAATATTGTTTACTGCATTTTATACAATGCTTTAGAGTGTTGATACAATGTTCCAGCTCTGTTTCCTTTACTTGAGTCTACCCCAGACTTAATCAATCAAGCACAGATCAGTTACCAGACTCCCAAACTCAAATACTGCACAGAACATTTGGACATTACACTTTAAAGTCATGGGAACAAAGCATTAACTTTGCACTGATACAATCTTTTTTTTAAAATGCATATTTTTGTAGCTTTGTGACTTGTATGTTGGAACATTGTGCCCATCATTCAAACTATCTACACAGGTTGGTAGTTAATCATCACTGGCACACATTTATACTCTGTACACTGCTAACACAAATTCCTCTTTGCTGAGTATTCAGATGGATTAGAATTAAGCGAGGATCTTATCATTTGTTGTTTAAAGATGTAACAAGGTCAAATTAATAAGGATTCCACTGAAGTGTCTGGTGAAGATGTCCGAGGAAGGTTTACCCGACCGAAATGTTAATTCTTGATTCCTCTCCACAGATGCAGCCAGATTTACTCAGTTTTTCCAGCAATTTCTGATTTTGTTTCTGATATACAGTATCTGCAGTTCTTTCGGTTTTCATTTAGAATTTCACTATTTGTATTGACTGATCCATGGTGGCATTGCCCATGGAAAGTCAAGACTTACACAGAATGAAATAACAATATGGTCTTAATTTCTTAATGAAGTTCTAACGGCAGTAGCATGTGATTAAAAAACAAATAAATTTGTGATTTGAAATCAGAGCAACTGCTTACCAATGCTATGCAATAGCAACAGCAAATAATTCACTTATAGAAAAGGAATGCTGATCAACATTGTAACACAGTTAACTATGTACCAATGTGTTTATTGTATAAATACAATGAGCAGTTGACAACACTAAACCTCTAAATTCATAGCGAACGAAACACCAATTATTAAATAATCCAGCAACAGCCATGGGAAATGAAATGGAAAAGGAGATCATATTGAATTAGTAAATTCATAGTCTAATAAATCAACAAAGTAATGGAAAGCAGTGAGATCAAGTTATTAAAATAACGGAGAAATCAAGAATCAAAGGATTAATGAAGCCATAGATGTCAGTGATGTAACTCAATTGAACAATCAGCATAACAAAAAAAAGTCAATAAGTTATCAAATCAGGAGGCACATTAAATTTGTGAAACTGCAAGCACACAAACCAACTACTGAAATAATACAGCAGCAATTCTGAGGTAATTAATCCTCCTTTCCTACGTTGGCCATGACTCTGTTTCTGCCCCATAGTTGTGAACTAAATTCTGCCAGTTTCATCAAATGTTCAATTGCCAAAGCACTACAATCAATTATTATGAATGCATGCTGTAAAATTATAATCACGCTCACTGTAAAAGACTCAAAGGAATCAAAGAAAACCTACAGTGTGGAAGCAGACCATTCGACTCATTGCATTTACACCGACCCTTCGAAGAATACTAGAAACTCTCCCTTTTTTAGACTTCATTCCTGTATTTGTGTGTGAGTTTGACTATTCATATAATTACTATTTTTTGCATGGTTAGGAAATAATAAATCATGGTGAAAATCCACCAATAAACTTAATGCAACTCACACTTAGTTAGAAAAAATGTAAGATTCACCCTATAGATACTGTCATCAACAAATGGGAAGGTTGATATCCTGAAGGGATAAAATTTGAAGAATTGAACAGCCTTCTTTATTTTAATCTTTTTAATAATCAGTAGTTCCTACATGCTTTAAAGAAGTGTAGTGAGAATGTTACACTACAATCCCCATATCTAATGTTGGAGAGGAACAATTGCAATGATGACGTTAATAGCAGAATAGGAAAGATCATTTTTACTTTCATGTGGTTTCTAAACTTATACAAGTAAATCTGAATATGCTGTAAAGAGGGACATGTTGCATTCATCAGGTCAAATACAAGACTGGCACATTTCAAAAGATCACAACATCTTTTTGTACAAGAGAAAAGGAAATTGGTTGGTTGGGGAGTTATCTTTGATTGCCTGAGATGGTGTTATAAAGAAAGAAAGGGAAATCTTTAAGAATTCTAAACTCTTGGGTAATTCAAAAAAGGGCAAAGCTTGTTTACAGAGAACAGTATCTGCATATGAATGTATTCTACTTCTAGCAAGTGTAACTAAGCTAATTATTAGTTTGGCTCATTATTTTAAATTGGTCATAAGTGAAGCTATCAGCACAATTAAAATTGGGCAGCACTTTTTGCTAGGTAATCCTAGAAATACATCTAACACCAAATGTGGCTTTCTCTGTGGCAATACCTTAACCATTCAAACATCTTGTCAACAAATCATCATCTTTTTCTCCTGTACTATAAAATCTTGTGTTACTTTGAAATTTGTCATTCTTTAATTTTTCCTGCTAAGCACAAGACAAAAGTATCATCATATTTCTTTCTTCAATAATATTCCTGTTTTGTACTATCAAAAATACAATTATATAAAATTAAATTTATCTGATTGAGCTCCATTCCTACAGGATGCGGTAAAAGAGATAACTTATGCATAAATCAGAAAGACTACAAATATACAGTTTCAGAATTTATTCTTGGTATTTGGAGGATAATTAAAATAAGAAAATTTAAAATACACCTGTAGAGACAATAATTAAGCTGATCATTTTAATATGCATTGTTATAGACCTTTCAGGTATATACTTATAACAATGCTATATCTTATTTACCTACCTTGGGCTGTCACATTGCCTGCCAGAATATGATACTCCACCTCCACAGGTCCTGCTGCACTCTCCCCATGATGACCAGGGTCCCCAGGCCCCATCCACTCCCTCTGGTCTAGTGCCGAATGGGACACAGTCTCTTTTATAGCACCACTGTAACAGAAATTTTAATTTAAACTTTGCATAGCAAAATTAGACAAACACATTTTTCATATTAATTCGATTGAAATAATTTATAATCGATGAGCTGAAAGTGAGTCAAAGCATCATACAGGGAAATTGCAGGCATCATGCAGGTTAAATTGCCCGTAGTGTTAGGTGAAGAGGTAAATGTAGGGGAATGGGTCTGGGTGGGTTGCGCTTCAGTGGGTCGGTGTGGACTTGTTGGGCCAAAGGGCCAGTTTCCACACTGTAAGTAATCTAATCTAATCTAAAAAAAACGTTTCCACATTATGACACAACATACCTTACATATTTTATATTGAACTTGCAGGAATATTGTGCCTTTTATAGTCAATGTCACATTCCACGTCATTGCCAATGAGGAACATTTTCAGTGTGGTTACTCATATAATGCAATTTGATATATTGTAATTTTTAATATGTCACACTTTGTAGGTTAGTATTTCCTTGAGAGAAAAAGTGTAGTTGATATACTGCAGTGATTTAATTTGTCTGTTCATTCTGTCATCAAATGCTAATTGTGAATCATATTTTATATTAGTTGGATGGACTTTATAATTGATTATTGCTACAGCAAGATTAATGTTAATGAAAAAGATGGGTGATGACATTTGATATCGATAAGTGAAAGATTCAGGAAAAAATATAGGGATAGAATTGAATACTCAGTAGAAGGGACTGAAGGGTGTGGATAAATCACGACAACTCAGTGTTCAATTACACATTCCTGGGTGCAGGTTAAAGTGTAAAGGAGATCATATAATTTAGATTGATTAGTGTGGCATTATGAAAATAATCATGAATTTGTACAAGCCATTGCTTAGGCCAAAGCTAAGAATATTGATATGGACCAGACCAAACACCTTCAAAACATGTTAGGATCTAGGCTATCTCCTTAACTTTTTCTTATTTTAAAGGCAAAGACCAGGCATTGTATTCCAGGTACAATTTGATTGGCCAAACTACTAGGCTTGAAGCGAAGCACATTTTATTCATACACTGTGCTTTCCAATGGAGCACAGGTGGCTTCTCTCTATATCTCAGAATCAATAAAATTGAGACTCACTTCAGATCCTAGGCCTATTTCCAATGGAGCACAGGTGGCTTCTCTCTATATCTCTATAATCTTTCTGCACAATATGAAAATCATGGGCTGTTTTATCTTTTCACTAAACTTGGTTTTAATCATTCCCCAAGTACACTCACATTCCATTTAAGATTTATTTCATGCGCATATTTTCTCTCCGAACATATTTTTATTTAAATTGTGAGCTTTGTTGACTTAACTTGTCACAAAAATATGATTATGAATTAGGATTTGTAACTGAATTATAGTAAAAACAGTTCAACATCTCAATTATAGTAGACTTTAAAATGACAATTTAACATTATCACAGAGAGAAAAAAAGACAAATTTATAGTTACCCCCTTTTCAATGGTATTTGATTGGCATACTGTCCCCTCAGCAGCAGGAATGCTGTTTGTAATACAACGATTGCTTTTACTAAGACACCACAACTCACTGCATACCTCCTACAAATAAAACATTCATAGAAAGTATCAAGCACTAAAAACAAAAGACTATGTTTAATAAAGTTAATTGTATGCTTTAAGTTTTAGATTTTGATGGCACACATTATTTTACAAAAATTAATTGCTGGACAATGCAAGCAAAAGGTTTTCATAAATTCTTTAAAAGTCATGAGCAATATTCTACAAGTTGAGGGAAGCCTTTTACTTAATAGTTTGGGTATTAAAATTATAGACTGGCAAGCTTCAACAGGGATGTCTCCTGCCTTTAGGAAGTTTAGCATAAATCTATGCAATGATGGTTTATTGCCTTCAACTTGATTCTGATACTTGCTGATGGTTGTAAAATGTTTTTGATATTGTGGACTGTTTTTAAAAGATATTTCAAAGACCTGTTGGTACTATCATTTCTGTTGTCTCTGGTTTGAGTTTTGCGTGGAAACCTTTGACACATTGTTAGTGATTCCACACCATGTTCCACTGGAATTCCCTCTCTTCATGTTTAAATCTATCAGTGTAATCCTCTTTTCTCATCTTCCTTAAAAGCCTGTTCAGCTTCTTTTGAAATACTTCTGCACCACTTCTACATGATACATAGATCTACATTCTCATCACTCTGAGCAAATAGGTTTCTCTTCAATTCCCTATTTGATTGCTTGATGAATATCTTATGTTGTTGGCATCTAGTTATTCACAGTTGGAGAAGTGGGCTGGAATTGTTACAGCAATGAGTCCTTGATGGTGGGACTAAGTGAGAAAGACTTCCACACAAAGGCAGGACAGTTGGCCACTTACAATCACTTGATGGCCAGCTAATGAGTTAGGCTCAGTCAAGTGTCCCAGCCAATTGTGGAATGGGGGCAGGGACTAAGTTGCTGACGCATTTATTATCTTATGGAAGTGCAGGTTCAGTTGCCACATTTAAACAGCCTGGGCAGATATCTATTCCTTCCAAATCAAAAGTATCTTTCTGCCTATGTGAAAGAACGATTTTGTGCTGGAAATGGTGACATTCACCCCTCACCTACCATACTTCGATCCCGGAGTTACTGTCACACCTGCTCTGCATGGCCACCATTAATGAGAAACGTCAACCTCGTAATTAGATTACTTACAGTGTGGAAACAGGCCCTTCGGCCCAACAAGTCCACACCGCCCCGCCGAAGCGCAACCCACCCATACCCCTACATTTACCCCTTACCTAACACTACGGGCAATTTAGCATGGCCAATTCACCTGACCTGCACATCTTTGGACTGTGGGAGGAAACCGGAGCACCCAGAGGAAACCCACGCAGACACGGGGAGAACGTGCAAACTCCACACAGTTAGTCGCCTGAGGCGGGAATTGAACCCGGATCTCTGGCGCTGTGAGGCAACAGTGCTAACCACTTGCCACCGTGCCACCCGTAATCTATGGCTCACTATATTTTCCGCACAAGAAAAACAACTTTTACTCACGTTCATTCTGTCAAGACCACCTTGCCCACTACACACCATCTTTCGCCAACCATAAAACTATGAGCAAGTATTCCTCAGTTGCTGCCAGTGTATAACTTAATCTTAAGACTTTGTTTGATGACTGTGCACAACATACTATTGTATTAAAAATAGGTTCCTGTCATTGTCCTTGAGAATACAATCCACCTTTAATCTGCAGCAAACCTACATGTCATTTATCATCACACAATCGGAAACTGACCTTTTGCCTCCTGCACAGTTATATGACCTTTCGCCAAACTCATCTCCCGCTCCAGGAGCCTTCACAAAATTTATTCCAGTTTTTCTGCATCTACTATATCAAAGCCTTTTAGTATTTTATTAGGTTCTCTCTTTTATGCTAAACCACACCCTCATCCAGCCTTCCCAGGCCAAGGTGTCATAGAGCTAAACAGCACAGAATAAGACCGTTTGGTCCATCTCGTCCATGCCGAGCTGATATCCTAAACTTATCTAGTCCCATTTACCAGCATTTCACTTACATCCCTCTAAACCCTTCCCATTCATGTACCCATCCAGATGCCTTTTAAATCTTGTAATTGTACCCACCTCCACCACCTCCTTCGGCTGCTCATTCCATACTGATGCTTGCTGGTCACAGGCCTCCAGTACCTGTAACGCTGTACTACACCCTCTGACTCCCACAGTCAAGCCAATTTTGTATCCAATTGGTTCACTCCCCCTGGATTCCATGTGATCTTATCTTGCTAACCAGTTCATCATGTGGAAACTCATATGGAATACCTTGCTGAAGTCCACATAGACAATGTCTACCACTCTGCCTTCATCAATCCTCTTTTGTTACCTCTTCAAAAAAATTCAGGCAAGTTTGTGAGACATGATTTCCCAAGCACAAAGCCATGTTGGCTATGTCTAATCAGTCCTTGGCTTTCTAAATGCATGTAAATCTGTTCGTCAGAATCCCCCCCAACAACATACCTAACACTGAGGTCAGGTTCACTTACTTATAGCTCCCTGGCTTTTCCTTACCATCTTTCTTCAATAATGGCACCACATTAGCCACTCTCCAGTTTTCTGTTATGGCTGTTGACGATACAAGTATCTCAGCAAGGGTCCTGACAAAGTTTTCCCTAACTTCCATAATCAGGTCATAGGGATTTATCTTCTTTTATGTGTTTTAAGACTTCCAGCCACCCCCTCTTCTGTAATATGGACACTTTTCAAGATATCACTTTTTATTTTCTTAAGTTCCCTAGCTTTCATGTCCATAATAGGTCTTCAAACAAACCCAACCTGCTTATCTTTCCTGATAACGTATTCCCTCACATTTCTGGCATCATTCTTGTATGTCTTCTCTGCACCCTCTCCTTTTTATTATATGGCTACCAGATCTGCTTATAATACTCTAATTGGGGTCCAAATAAAGTTTGACATAGACTTAGCATAACTTCCCTCATTCCTAATTTAATCCTTCATGAAATAAATTATTGCTTAATTTCCTTTCTGTAAGGCCTTATAGAGACATAGAGATGTTTGTTATTTTGTTATGTATTGAGAATTCTACCTGCCTAGTAATTCTGTTACTTGTATCATCGATATTGGTCATTAATTTACAGTCTTTGCCTAAACTTCAGCCCACTAATTGTAAAGACCTTCTACACTGGTCTCAGAGCACAGGAACAGTGATGCTCCAATGGAGACCTGAAACCATCTAGTACCACTTTCTTCGTTTCAGTGCTTTGTATAATGATTTTCCATTGTAGCCCATACTAAGAGACCATCTTGGGACATATTTAGTCCCTAAACTTGTGTGAGTACCAAATCACTAACATAGGGAAAGGCCGAATGGAATTAACTGCCTGTAAGTATCAGGTCTTCCCTTGCATTTAGGGTCAAGGTTAGCGTGGTGCTAGAAAAGCACTGCAGGTCAGGCAGCATCCGAGGAGCAGGGAAATCGATGTTTCAGGCAAGAGCCCTTCATCAGGAATGAGCCAGAGAGCCTCCGGAGTGGGGAAATAAATGGGAGGGGGGGTGGTGGGGCTGGGGGGGAAGGTAGCTAAGAGTGCAATAGGTGGATGGAGGTGGGGGTGAAGGTGATAGGTCAGAGAGAATGGTGGAGTGGATAGGTGGGAAGGAAGATTAGCAGGTAGGACAGGTCATGAGGATGGTGATGAGCTGGAAGGTTGGAACTGGGGTTGGGTGGGGGGAGGGGAAATGAGAAGTCCACATTGATGCCCTGAGGTTGAAGTGTGCCGAGGCTGAAGATGAGGTGTTCTTCCTCCAGGCGTTGGGGGGTGAGGGAGTGGTGATGGAGGAGGCCCAGGACCTGCATGTCCTCAACAGAGTGGGAGGGGGAGTTGAAATGTTTGGCCATGGGGTGGTGAGATTGATTGGTGCGAGTGTCACAGAGATGTTCCCTAATGCGCTCTGTGTGAAGGCGTTCAGTCTCCCCAATGTAAAGGAGACCACATTGGGAGCAACGGATACAATCAATGACATTTGTGGATGTCCAGGTGAAACTTTGATGGATGTGGAAGGCTCCTTTGGGGCCTTGGATGGAGGTGAGGGAGGAGGTGTGGGCGCAGGTTTTGCAATTCCTGCAGTGGCAGGAGAAGGTGCCAAGATGGGAGGTTGGGTTGTTGGAGGGCGTGAACCTGACCAGGTAGTCACAGAGGGAATGGTCTTTGTGGGAAGCAGATGGGGTGGGAGGGAAATATATCCCTGATGGTGGGGTCTGTTTGTAGGTGGTGGAAATGTTGGCGTATGAGGTGGTTTCTGCGGAGCTTGGTGGAATGGAAGGTGAGGACCAGGAGGGTTCTGTCCTTGTTGCTGTTGGAGGAGTGGGGTTTGAGGGCAGAGGTGCGGGACGTGGATGATATGCGTTGGAGGGCATCTTCAACCATGTGGGAAGGGAAATTACAGTCTGTAAAGAAGGAGGCCATCATCGCTGGGGCCCCGGATTTATGGCCCCAGTGATAAAAGTCCCAATCTGCCAAGACCTGCTGGCCTCTGCTAGCTAATCAGAAGCTGGCACCTCTCTACTTCTGCCAGATCTACCAGGAGCAGTGATTGTTGCTGATAAAGCATGCAAGGAGAGGTCTACGATCGCTGAGAGTGGAATGTGGATCATGAGGAGCAAATTGCTAATCTGGTGATGGCAAAGGGTTGTCGAGGTGACTTTCAGCAGCCTGATGTTAGGTCCCTTGGTCAGACACTAAGTGCCTTTGAATGGGGAATACCCCTCCCCCCGGAGGTCACAAGCAAACTGCTCTCCTTGCTAGGAGACAGCCCCACTCTCTGTTGGTTGAATTTAAATGGAATTGGAATAAGACCCTCAATTTGACACTTTCCATTATAGCCCATACAAAGAGACCATCTTAAGACAAATTTAATTTTGGTAACTGAGCTCTCACCCACAGGTTGGAGAACCAATGTAGTTCTCATCTAAAGGCCTGATTTGGTAATACGCCAGGATTGCTGTCCAAAGTCTTCCTTCATTAGACTTAATCAGAGCAGAGGCAAAAGTAACAAGGTCACGGTAATTAAATATCTCCTGCCACCAAATTCACCTCAGGAGGGAGTATTGATTCTGCCCCTCATCTCTGAAAGTGGTAGCTTTCTTTATACATTATTATAGTATATTGGATATCACGAACATACTTTGTGTCTATTAACACATGATAAATGTAAAATGAAATGTAGACAATGAATAATTTGAAACGGAAACTCGATGGGCACTCGTGTGTGATAACTTTCCAGGACTGTGGAATAGAGTGGAGGAATGGAACTGAATCAGTTGTCTGAATAGCGTCCTTCTGTGTTGTTATGACTCTATGATAAAATCATTTTTATTACTTTGAGACTAAATTCTTTCCTGCAGCTTTTAAGAGATTAAAAGAAAATTAGTTGAGGCAATCTCAGTTTGATTTCCACTGGATTTGTATCAAAAGCATAACATTTTTCGTATAAGAAGAAAACAAACGTTCCAGCAGACAACTGTAGGATGGCACATAAAACATAGTGGCATGAGTCTCTTTTTCAATAGTACCACCTACGACAAAAGATCAAAGCTCCTTCCCATCAAAAACATATTAATATTTCTCAAAGTAATAAAGCAGGAAGACTCTCTACCCCATATTTACACTGGCGTGATTTGACTCCATATTGGAAACGGCACTGTTCATCGGCATCATACACCTGACCCGGGGCCACGGTTGGGTAAAAAAACTCCTGCTTTGGAGGTGCATTGATGAGACATCTACCATGTCCTGAACTGACAGAAAAAAAAAGAATTTTTATTATGGAAGGAAACCAAATTTATTAACTTTCTAAAATTCTGTGCAATCCAGGAAATTAAATAACTCATAGAGGAGTAAAACAAAACTGTGAGAATAAAGTCTCCATGTGAAATTTAATTTTCTATATTTTTCAATGATACTTTGTTCCTGTTAAAATGAATACCTATTAAATGAATGAATTGCTTAAATTAATTTTATTTAAATATTCTAGAAAGCTTTGTTAATGCTGATTGGCAAGAAAGGGCTTAACCCAATGGTCAGTTCACCATTTTCTGCAATTCTTTTTGTCTTGGTGTGAAAATTGCCCAATAATTAATTCAGTAATGTTTCAGTGGCATTTTTACATCAACATATACTAAGACTGAAGTACTTCTGACAATCAATATGACATTTTTTCCCGTTTTGGTGGAACATCTCTTCAGAGTGAATGCTCCAGCTTTGTAATACAAATAACTTACTATCCTTTCATGAACAATTCAAATAACACAAGGATGGATGAATGGAGCCGGACAGAAAATCTTGAAATTTAAAAATATTGAGAAATACAATTCAACATTTCTACTCCTTTTATTGGGGAGAGACTTAGTGGAGTAGATGACTGATCTGTCATCTAACTGCAGGGTAAGACATTGAAATATTTCAAAGAAACTACATACCTCTATTTTAACTCTGTTCCAGACTTAACCCAGCATCTGACAGGAGATGAGAATGACTAGATTGAAGAGGTAAATACTTTCCTAATTGACCAAGAGAAACAGGAGTGCTTCTTCCTACTCTCTTCCCAATAAGCCACCAAAACGTTTTAAGCGATAGTACGTTCATACTTCTGATTGGATTGTGCCTGAAAGTTCAATTCGCATCCATCCACCCTTCTCCTCATTTCTTACATCCCCTTTCCAATCAAATCTCTCAACTGCTGAGATCCAAAACTGCACGTCACCATCAGATAATCTCTTAATCTAGTTGGCTCCAGCCAGGAAACAGATTTAAACTTTTTAACATGATAATGTTGGTAAATTCAGCATGGTCTCTCAGCAACCCAAATTTCCAAGATCTGCAGGAGCTAAACCTCTTTCTTCCTAACCTGTTCTTATCAGGGCCTCTGTCTTTTTCTTTATTTGTATTCAGAGCATTAGAACTCTTTGAAGGTTTTTGCTGTAGCTTCTCATTGAAGGGGTGTGGGCATCCCAAAAGCATTGCTGTTATGCAGATCAAATTATTTAAGTAAAGGAATGCCACGGATAAAGGTAAATGCTTTTCCCATGAAGATAAAGTGAAATGAACTATGAAGCAGAGTGGTGCTGGAAAAGCACAGCAGGTCAGGCAGCATCCGAGTAGCAGGAAAATTGACGTTTCGGGCAAAAGCCCTTAATCAGGAATAGAGGTCTAAATGTTTCCTAGGTTTCCAATGTGATCTAAGAGCAATATGTTTTGGGTTGCTCTGTAATGTGTATGATAGAGTGAAGCAGATAAAATGTCATCTTTCATTTATCTTCAATGTTTTTGGGACTGTGGTTGCAAATGTTCAATATTACATGTTTAATTTCATTATCAATCTTTTGCCATATTCAAATAAAATAGATTACAGAATTGAACATTTAAGTTTCTAAAATTACTTGGCAAAATGATTGTTTATTTTACAGATTTGCTTTGTGGACATGCAATTTGAATATGGCCCAATTGCTTTTAATACTTTATTAAATGAATGAATATATCTCAAAGAGGTACTCTGAGGTGCATCTTAATGGCAAACACACATTGATCACATGCAGAGAAGCTGACTCCATGTCTGTACTGAACCTGTATGAAGAAATTTAATATGAATATTCAGATTCTCAGGTACATTAGATTGATTCATTTGCTTAAAATGGACAATGACATGATGACATTGTCATGCATGTTCCTCAGCTGTTAAAAATCTGGATCAATTCACTATTGCAAATGTACAATTGATGAATCTGTGAGGTTTCATTTGGAGATTTAATACAGCAAGTTACCAAACCTTTACAACTTATGAAGAAGTTTGAAATCCTTTACATATAAAAAAATCAATACCCTATTAAAATACTCTTAATGCAACTGGTGGATTTATTTGTAAATATTAAAACTGTGGTCCAATTAAGTTTATTTACAAAATTAGTTAAATCTTTTTATGTAAGAATTTGTGATGTGCAGGAGATAGTTTGCATTCTGTGCATGAGAAACAATTTGGCTTTCCTTGTTACTCCTTTTGGGTGAATGGTAATGTTTTAGCCTTATGCTTTTACCCTCATAAATCATCTGTAAAAATATAGCCACTGCTGTTGTTTCACCTTATTCACTAAACCAGTCCTGTCTCCTGGGGGCAACATACCTTTGCATGTGCCAATTAGTTACAATGAACTGCAACCTTCTGAAAATTCAGAGCAGCACAGGTACATATTATCCTGGTCTCTGTGCTCAAAGTGCAGATCTAAAGGGCTGCAAGCAAAATACAAGCTGCAACATAAGCCATTGCAACACTCTAGTTTTACACCATTTCGAGACCCTGAACCCATGTTCAGAATTGATTTCAAACTGTAAATTTTATATGAAACAAGATCTAAGCACTTTTCTAAAAACACATTGGTCAATGAGCTGCTTTGTCTAAACCTGGCCACAGCATGGACACTGACAGACACCAGGCAACTTGGTTTTTTTCTTTATTTTACTATATTTCCTGACTTCTTACTCTAAGAAGCTGGTGATGTAATCCCTGCTGCATGTAGACCAGATGAAAGGGTTCGTTTTCACAGTGATATGGGCAGCCATCAGCTTTGCTGTTTCCTGACCTCTCGGACCACAGGTGTTTCCAACTCCATCGTGATTCATTCCAAAACTAAAAGAAAGAAAAGTCAAATAAAACAAGGCAATGTGCTCCAAGACATTCACTATTGTTACAAATACACTATTTAGTTTATTTTTCTTCCATATACCCTCACACTTATTTCTTGGAGACAATGGAAAAGGGGTGGAGATTTGATTCACTGGCTATCTTACTCATTGCATTTTTATCTGAAACAGACACGAGGCACCATATAGACCCTCAGAAATGCAAACTATTTAAATTGTATGCATACAGAATTCCAACACTATTGAAGATTGCCAAGTCCTCATTTAAACAGGTGTTGTGCCTTTCATAAACTTGCAATAAAACCGCTGACAAATTTAAAGAGGTAGGCAGAAAGTTGGCAAGGTGTCAATAAACTGGCTTTTGGCTATTATGCTGATACAAATCGGAAGATTTCCTGTTGCAATAGCAACATGTTGTGGGTTGAAATATTTGAACAGAGCTGGGGACTTCTAGAGTTGCACCATCTCTTTTCTGAGGACATGCATCCTTGTGGCATAGTGTTCTAACATGTGCTATATGAGCAAAGAGGAGAATACAACAGACATACTCTTGGATACAGGAGGACATGTATATTCAGTTTCCTTGCTGCATGAAAACTGACTTCCACAGAACATTCCTTCCCATCTGCTGATTCACGAGGGGAGGTAGCTTGAGGTACATTAGTCATGGCTTGTCATGGGCTCAAGGTCACTCCAGACATTTCAATAACGAAATGAATGCTATCACTTCGGTACTGTACTGAGAGACTGCTGACCTGTCCAATGTGACATTAAACAAACTCTGTCTGCTTTCTCAGGTGGAAGTAAATGCTAAAATGGTGACCAATATACAGGCTAATATTTTAATACAGTATTCATCTTTCTATCAATAGACTATCTGATCATGTATCTCATTTCTATTCAAGGGACTTTTGTATTTGCAAATTAGCTGAAACACAGCTCCACATTACACCTGGGACTACACTTCATAACCATTTCATTTAGATGCATAGAGCCATAGAGTCACAGCACAGACCCTTCAGTCCAAAAGATCCATGCCGACCAGATATCCTAAATTTATCTAGTTCCATTCACCAAAATTCTAAACCCTTCCTATTCATATACCCATCTAAATATCTTTTAAATGTTATAATTGTACCAGCCTCCACCACTTCTTCTGGCAACTCATTCCATTCACACACACCACCTTCTGCGTGAAAAGGTTATCCCTTTAGTTCTTTCTCACCTTCAACTTATGAGCTCTCGTTTTGGGGGCCCCCACACCAGGGGAAAGATCTTGGCTATTCACCCTATCCATGCCCCTTATGATTTTATAAACCTCTGCAAGGCCACCCTTCAGCCTTCAACACTCCAGGGAAAACAGGCCCAGCCTATTCAGCCTCTCCTTATAGCTCAAATCCTCCAACCCTGGAAACATCCTTGCAAATCTTTTTCTGAACCCTTCAACTTTCACAACATCCTTCTTATATTTTCCCAAATGACCGCATGTGGCACCGTATTGTATGTGCCCCATCCATCAGTATATCTACTGGGTACGGGGTGTTCGAGGTAGGTTGCTGCCTCCAACTCTCCTTTGTCTTGAGACCATCTTTTGAATAGTTGTGGAGGAAGATGTACTATCCTGACATAACAAGGCTGTTAATTGTATGTTCGTAATAATTAGTATCACCACATTTGGTAAGGCATAATGACGAAAACTTCAGCGAGATGGTAGAGATCATCTGCTCCCTCTGAAAGTCCCTTGCTTCTCTCCACCCACAGACTGTTTGTGACATCAGTAAAATGGATAAAGCCAATGTAACATGAACATTAACCCCCTCAGAACCATTACCTTACATAATTGGCTATAAATATCATTGAAATGTCTTGAAATCATAAAAGGTCTTATTAAGTGAAAGTCCTTGCATATATGAAATCTCTTTCAGGGGCATCATCTGTCACACGTCACACATAATACATAAGAATATTTTTACCTTGGACTTTTCCAGTCAAGTGAAGTAAATGAGGCAGAAAAAGCAAGCATTGGAAACGTCTAGGTAAATTTTCACTGATGAGTGCCAACTGAGTGACCGGCTGGGACAGAAGATTAGTCTTGATTGAGGCTTCTGTGATTTTCCTGCCTCCTCCAATTTGTATACATGCCAGACATAAGCCTGCCACTTGGCTGGGCTTTGAACCAGAATACTGAGCAGGAAACAGGACTGCACTTATCCCGGCTTAGTGAAGAGGAAGATGGTGGTGGAGTGGTAAGGTGATTGCACTAAATCGGAAACTCAGGATAATCTCTGTGGACATGGATTAAAATCATACCAGGACAGCTGGTAGAATTCAAATTCAGTTCATGAATAAATGTGAAACTGAAAATCAATAACAGTGACCATGAACTATCAGATTTTCATATCTTTTAGCTAAGAAATCTGCCACTCTTATTTGTTCTGGCCTATACATGACACCAGACTCTTATCTATCCTCTCAAATGGCTTAGCAAGCGACTGAGTTCAAGGCAATTATGGACAGGCAACGAATGCTATACCCACATCTCAAAAAAGAATAAGGAAGTGATGGAAAATTAGATCACCGTTTGAAAGCAGAAAATAATATGTTGTATCTATACCAATGAACAGCTTGAGTAATTTTTTGCACGGGTAAGAAAACAGTGAACCAATAAATAAGTAAGAGTCATCCATAAACAAGATTTAACAAGCTGAGCTTGACTATTTACAAAGGCTGAGTTTTCATGGTTTAATTTGCAGGAGGTCATAGAATTGCAAACAAGTAGAACAAAACAAAATAATTTTCAAAATTAGTTACAAGTTTAGCTCTACATTTCACAGGAAGGAGATACTACTTATGATAGTAACATTTCTCTTACTTGTGACCAATTTCATGAGCGATTGTAAATGCAGTTGCCAAGCCTATGTCCTCATTGATACTGCAGCTTCTCTCTGGCTCACACATACCACCTACTGGAGCTAGGCCTGCAACAGAATTGGTCATTTAACTTGGAAGAAGAAAGATGCACTCAAACATAGGTATCAACAATTCAGCTCTCAGTAGCATTTGGAAGTACATCTTGAAAAAGTCGATGATGCTACTAGAAGCTTGAAAATTGATTTATCATCAAAAATGCTATAAACAGCAATCCTAACTGCAATATTCCTCCTTGCAAAAACAGAAGAAAACATGTTGACAATAACAGTAAAGCTTGGTGTAAATGTGGTGACACTGACTCTTGGGAAATATATCAGGTCAAGTATAACAATTCCTTCAGTTTCACTGTGGAATGAGTTTTCCTATACTTGCAGCAGCCAGGATTCTGTAGACCAGCAAAGGTCCCACCATTGTTACAGCTCACCATATGATACACAGAACCATCTTCTCCATAACACTCAGGATATGCAGATGTTCTTGTCAACAACTCTTAAGCTTTGCTCCCTTCCTTTGCCCTGACAGAACCTATACTTAGCATCAGTAAGAAGTGTATTTAATTGCAAAAGGCACTTGATACCACCGTAGACAACCATTTTCACCACTTTTCTGACAATTGAGAGCAAACTGATAGGGTGCTAATTATCTGGGTTGGATTTGACTGGCTTTTTGTGCAAAGGGCATATGTGTGTAATTTTCCACATTGTTGAGTAGATGTTAGTGTTGTAGCTGTATACTAGTAGAGGTTAGGGAAGTGGCTAGTTCTGGAGCACAAGACTTCAGTTCTATTGTCAGAAAATTGTCAAAGCCAATAGCCTTTGTATTATCCAGAGTGTTCAGCCATTTATGGATATCATAGAATTCCTGCAGTGTGGAAACAGGCCCTTTGGCCCAACAAGTCCACACTGACTCTCCAAAGAGTAACCCACCCTGACCCATTTCTCTACCTTATTATCCTAAATTTATCCGTGATTAATGCACCTAACCTACACATCCTTGAACACTATGGACAATTTAGTATGGCCAGTTCACTTAACCTGCACATTTTGACACTAGGAGGAAACCAGAGCACCCGGAGGAAATCCACGCAGACATGGGGAGAAAGTACAAACTCCACACAGTCGCCCGAGGCTAGAACTGAACCCAGGTACCTGGCTCTGTGAGGAGCAGTGCTAACCACTGAGTCACCATCATGTGGAATTATTTGAATTAGTTGAAGATTGGCGTTTGAGATGCTGGGACATCAGGTGGAGGCAGGAATGGAACATCCACTCATCATTTTAGCTATAAGATGGATATAAATACCTCAACGGGAGCTGTTGCACTGATGTTCTGAGTTCCTTATTCATTGAGGATGGGGATAGTTGCAAAGACTTTACCTCTTGCTTAGTTATTTAATTGTCTAGCGCAATTTACAACTGGATATGGCAGGCCCGCAGAATGTAGATCTGTTCCACTATTTGCGGGGTTACTTAGCCTTGTCCATTGCATTATTGCTTGCACTGTTTGACATGTAAATCGTCCTGACTTGTCGCTTCACTAGGTTGATGCCTCATTTTTAAGTGTGCCTGGTGCTGTTCTTGATATGCTTTCTTGCACTGTGGATCAAGCCAATATGATTGGCGAGCAATATTGCCTGCCCCCCTCCCACCCCCAACTTTTGTTTGCAGAGCAAGCTACAGCATTATGAAGAAGAGTCCAGCACAAAAGGATTGAGTAGATATTTTCTAATGGACCTGTTCAGAGATGTCGTAATGCACCTTTGGAATAGATGGGACTTGAAACCAGGCCTCTTGGCCAAAAGGGAAGGACACTACCACCACACCAGAAGAGGCCCCCAAATGTGTAGCTACGGGTACTGTAATCATAAAGGTGAACAGGCTAATTTTTGGCATATTTACCGGACATAACTTGCTGTGCTGAGTTCAATAGGCACTTAATGTGAGATTGTGAAGAAGTAAATTGTGAGAAGCCACTTTTGTGAAGCTAATAGTTCTGCAGCAGAAATTAGCCAACAATATGGTGATTTACAATTCACATGGTATCACTGCTTTGCCAAAAATGGCTGGCTGATTTGTACATTAATATCTGCATGCGTCATCCAGTCTGTCTGGTTTATACATTTCTATCATAAGCACAAATTACACATTTCATTATAACAAGATTAAATATTTAAAAGTATCTATCTTTTGAGTTAATTTATTAATACTTATTAATGTTATTAATGTCATAGGTGACAAGTTCTGTTAAAGATCTGAGCTCAGATCTTAGTTGATATTTTTGGCCACAATAATCAAACTGACGGGAGATCTTGCAGCCTGAATATATAGTGTGCATAAATTTTCCAAGATGCATCAGTGGCATTTTGCAAGTCCAACTGAAAGAATGTTCTTCATCAGTCTCTACCAGACTGTGTTCATTTGGCTGTATTCAGTCCAAATAATTTGACGAAAAGTTGGATGGCATATTAAAATAAAATGTATTCAAGTGAAGCTCATGTTGAGTCTTCTCTGTAATGGATGAGGCTGGCTGTAATATAATTTATGATGTTGATATAGCACTCTAATACAATCCTTCTCATCTTGAGAGAAAAAAATAACAAGATTGTCGATAAAGAAATGAGACTTTTCTGAATGTTCAAAACCTAAAATACAGGTTATGACCACTTACCAAGAGTTCCACAGGGCTTGTTCTTATAAATGCAAATGTCATACCTGCAGAAACAAAAGAGGTTACCAAGGCAACTTATTGGCTTGATGAAACAACTGTTTACAGTGAAAGATGGCAAGAAGATTGTAATTCTGTGGTAGCATTGCTGGGCTGCACCTACTAAAAATCTCCACTCTGGACAGCAAATAACTTCCTAGAGTTACTGGGAGTACAGAGAGTTTAATAATGCCCATGGGCTGATATATGTGCCACTACGGAGAAATCAGGGCCTCGTGATAGAAGAGAAGTGCAGGTAGAATTGCTGATTATCCAGGTGTAAACCAACATTGTAGCACTTTTGATGAAGGCCAGCCTCTCTCTGTTTGGTTAAATGGTGCCACCCTGGACCCATAAATGAATGACACATCCAGCAAGCTGAAAGCAGTATGCCTAGTTTTAGTCTGCTGTATCAACTTCTCAATTGAATCCTGGCTGGAGAGGAGGAAATTCTCAGCCTGGAAGCTCCCTCTGTTGTTTTCTTTGATCTCAAAACAAGAATGAAACCAAAAATATCCCTCCACTTCTCACTCCATGTCCCATCCGCATATTCCCCATGTCTCGTCCATGATTTCCCTATGTCACCTCATTTCACCCAAAGCCCCTCTACCCAACCGAATGGCCATTACAGTTCAGTTAGTGGTGGAAAAAATGCATTTGTCAAAATCTTTGGTTTTGCATTCATCAATTTACAACAAATGCCAAAGAGAAAAATAAATTGTATCAGAAAAGAGTATTGATTGGTTAGTGAATGGACTTTAACTGATAGAGGCATTACCATAGACAATGCACCAGGTAATGATGGCTAATTATTAACTGCTAAGCTGCATTTGAAGTTTAGTTAAGGTAGGCTATTTCTGATTGGTCAAAATATTGTCCTGGGAAACAAGTTAGACAATGTGCCATAAAGCTAGTTCTTTTTTCCTAAATGCTCATCCTTGGCTCAAGGATACTCTGTCCTTGATTTCCTTTCAGAGGAGCAATAGACCAGGCATGGCTCTGATAAATCTGGTTTAGTACAGAGATGAAAGGGGTTTTGAAAGGCCTTTTGGTTATATGTAAACAGATGAGACGTCAGGCCAAAGTGGTCATGTTTTAGAAGTGACCTGTATAATGAAAGGGGAGTGGTCAGCTCTCTGGCGAGCTGAGCTGAGCAGTTTAGTAGGTGAAAGGGTAAATGTAGGGGAATGGGTCAACCTAAATCTAAAAATCTAAAGTTCAGTCTTGAACTGGTTGGAAGTTCAACAAGGAACTGTGTGGAAACTCTCTCTCTTTTCTGCCCTCCAACTTCAACCTGTAAGCATGTGTTCCATTTATACTGATTTTTAAAGGGAGTTTTCTTATTGGGACTGTTGTGTATATTCAGAACAGCATGCTTAAGTCGAATTGGATAGGTTGAGTTCTGTAGGGGTTCTTTATTCTGTCGTTTGTGTTTGTTTCATTGTGTAATTTTGTGAATAAATGTTTGTCTGTTTTAAAATCTAACAGGCAACATAGCTAATGTAATCCGGGTAATTTTCACTGTACGCTTACCAAAATAAGTGGTCTGAGCTGCCTGTGTAAGAATGTTTTGAGTGGTCTGGCTTAGTCGATAACAAAAGACTGTCAGTTTTTTGTTGATTTGAAACACTTGCATTGTGTGCACATGTTCTTTCTGTCTGCAAAGAACAGGACCCTGTTGGTTGAAACTTCAAAAGCAGGAGCAGGAGTAGGCCATTCAGCCCTTTGAGCCTGCTCCACCATTCAATTTGATCATGGCTGATCATCCAAATCCCTTTTGCTGCTTTCTCCTCATAGCTTTTGATCTCTTTAGCCCCCAAGAACTATATGATTCCTGAAAATATTCAATGTCTTGTCCTCAACCATTTTCCGTGATAAAGAGTTACATAAGCTTACCACTCTCTGATTGAAAAAAAAATTCTCCTCATCTCAGTCTTAAATGGCCCATCCAGTATCCTTAAATTGTGATCCTTGGTTCTGGACTCTCAGGTCACTGGGGACAAACTTTCTGTACTTATCCCGTTGAATGCTCGATCATCTTCTAGTTTCTAGCACATGCAATTATGACATACTGAGCCCAACTGACAACCCTGCATTTGGTGTCAGTAAAAATCATTGCACAACACAGAATTACTTAACACGTGTTGTTCAATCTTGGAGTCACTCTGATTTTCACATTGTGTTGCCAGTTTTGCAAGCATGGGCTTTTGATATGTTCCACTTTTCAACATGTAGAATACTTACCTCGAATCACAGCAAAACTAAAAAACCATATGCCACATGAGTGAGCTGTGTGATAGACAAAACAACTTTTCAAATTGATAGCAGCAAGCTGTTAGTGGCGAAAACCACAGAATGAAACAACTAACTTCACCTGTTGCTCAAACTGTTCGGAGACTTTTCTGTTTTAGGATAATCTGAGGTAGGGCAAATTTCAGGAGCAAAAGTGATGGTCTCAGGGCCAATTATGTGGGTGCATAATTCATCATGAGAAATGATCCAATCAGAATAACCATTATGCCATTTGATGTGCTCTATTACAGCATTAAGCTTGTACAAATGGCTTTGGCCCGATTTATGCAGCTGCTGATTGTTCAAACTTATGGCCCATGAAACTGTAAGAATCCCAATGAATATGTTGACCAGTGAAAGTGGGTTTAAGGTACGTTATCATCGCTTTCTCCAAATGCCAGCATCTGGCTAATCCTGCCTTTGGAATCAGCACCCTTCTCAGCTTCTTTTCCAACTTGCAGCCTCATTTTCACTAGGCTATCCCTCACATCTTGCTGAATGATAGCCTTACTCACACTCAAGTTCTTTTTCAATCCAAAAATGTCCTAGTTCTAGTAGTAATGGTCAATTATAAACATTTGTTTATCATAACCATCCAACTATTCCAAGCACCTCTCCACCCTCCATTCTCAGGTTGAATGATAAAACTCATTGAGCTCTTGGTTGACAAAAACAAGACTATTTACGCACTGTCTTGGTCCAGCAAAGAACTGTTGCTCACAGAGATGTATGGCATGGAAGGATGGAATTACTAAGGTGAGGTATCATTCTTGGATATGGCTGTTTAGAGATATACACACACATTATTTTGAATATGGAATAGAAACAAAACTATCCCAATTTTCTAGATTACATTGAATTAAAAATGACTGCTAGATTAAAAAGAACTGAGGAATATAGAGATCAAATACAGAAGAATTAGCACAGATTTTGGATTTGAGTTAATCAGTGGCAGATCTCATTAATCACAACAATGGTTAAACTTGGACTATCAATTTAAACTTTCATCATTTGATTTTAATGTCAAAGACCTTTTTGGTTTAGAAATGTTAAGAAAAAGAAACCCAAGTGGCTGTACTGATCTGATCATTGATTGTCACAGGTTCAGGAAACCAAAGTGAAATGAACAGAATTATCAGAACTGGAATTATCATTTTATCAAAAGATTCGAAACCAGTCAACTGGGTTACGCAGTAAGAAACTTGCATCTTCTGTATGAAGAGTTTTACTTTTATGAAGAGTTATCCATATTCAACATGAAAAGTTGCCTTTTCCAAGCCATCCAGCTTGGAAAGTTAATGAAGCCAAACTCAGCAATACACAAATAACTCAATTTTCAGCAACTGCTTAGCAGTGCACCCGACACTTAGAAAGAAAATGAATTGTTAACAGCAAAAACTAAAATACTTTTTTTCTCCGTTTTCTCTGATCAAATCAAAGATTAGTATTGGTGATGCAGAAAATCAGAGAACCATCCATTCAGCAAGAATTGAATGATTCTATAAATGTCAAAATTCACACAACACTAGATGATAGTCCAACAGGTTTATTTGGAAGCACTAGCTTTTGGAGCCCTGCTCCTTCATCAGGTGGTTGTCCTGAAAGCTAGTGCTTCCAAATAAACCTGTTGGACTATCACCTGATGTATGATTTTTAACTTTGTACACCCCAGTCCCACACCGGCATCTCCAAATCATGTCTACAAATGTTGCAACTGCTGAGGATTCAAGTCATCAATTAACAGCCATAGTCTAGGTTCAATATTATTAGTACGACATTTAATATTCCATATATCAAACTCTATATGTTATAATAAGAATTCTTCATCTGATTGTTATGTAGGTCCATAGTTGCTTGTCCTGTTCATGGAAGTTCTAGATCATTTCTGGAAGTGCTACACTGAAATGGCTCTCTTATCTATAATATTCAATGATCAAGTGTAAGTTAAAAGTAGTTGGTGCTGTTTATTTGCTGCTGAAAGCAAGATTCAGACTGCTGTGCTATGATAAGTGACTGCAGAAATTGTATTTCATTATTCTGTTTTGTTTTTGCAACACAGTCCCTTCCAGTTTAGAAACGTTATCAAATTTTAAGATGAGCTAGACTTGCTGCTTTAGACACAACTGTGAAATTATGATCAACGTATATCTGATAGCTCATTGTTCATGTTTCCACTAAAATTCTTTGCAATAAAAATAAATGTAAAATCTTACATTGCTTCCAATACGAATAATCCCTAAGTACTCATCGTTAAAAGCCTAAGAAAATTAGTTCATCTGAAAGGAGGAGGAGATACTTGGAATAGTCTGTATGGACTTGTTTACTGGAATTACACGTCTGAGTTTAAGGCTGTTAGGAATTGGCAAATTGAGATATTGGTTGGAGTTCTGTTGATGATACTTTCAAGATGGTGGAATAGGCAACATCCAGGCTCAGCCCGGGGCTCACTCTTACTGTTCACTTCTCTTTATTTTCCTTTTTGCATTCTTCTCTTTTTAAATAAGCTAAAACAAAAATTAAACACTTACCTTGTGGAGAATTTGGCGGTGATGGCATTGGAGTGTCATAGCAGCTGAGGGCCCAGGCCTGAATGGTCAGTAGGTCCAGAGTAGAATGGTCAGCATTCCCGGGGCGAGATGGTCAGCGGGCCCAGAGCAGGATGGTCAGTGAGCCCAGAGCAGGATGGTCAGTGAGCCCAGAGCGAGATGGTCAGTAGGCCCAGAGTGGGATGGTCAGTAGGTCCAGAGTAGGATGGTCAGTGGGCCCAGAGTGCGATGGTCAGTAGGTCCAGAGTGGGATGGTCAGTGGGCCCAGAGCGAGATGGTCAGTGGGCCCAGAGTGCAATGGTCAGTAGGTCCAGAGTGGGATGGTCAGTGGGCCCAGAGTGCGATGGTCAGTAGGTCCAGAGTGCGATGGTCAGTGGGCCCAGAGTGCGATGGTCAGTAGGTCCAGAGTGGGATGGTCAGTGGGCCCAGAGCGAGATGGTCAGTAGGCCCAGAGTGGGATGGTCAGTAGGTCCAGAGTAGGATGGTCAGTGGGCCCAGAGTGCGATGGTCAGTAGGTCCAGAGTGGGATGGTCAGTGGGCCCAGAGCGAGATGGTCAGTGGGCCCAGAGTGCAATGGTCAGTAGGTCCAGAGTGGGATGGTCAGTGGGCCCAGAGTGCGATGGTCAGTAGGTCCAGAGTGCGATGGTCAGTGGGCCCAGAGTGCGATGGTCAGTAGGTCCAGAGTGGGATGGTCAGTAGGTCCAGAGTGGGATGGTCAGTGGGCCCAGAGTGCCATGGTCAGTAGGTCCAGAGTGGGATGGTCAGTGGGCCCAGAGTGGGATGGTAAGTGGGCCCAGAGTGGGATGGTCAGTAGGTCCAGAGTATGATGGTCAGTAGGTCCTGAGTGGGATGGTCAGTGGACAGGAGTGGGATGGTCAGTGGGCCTGGGGCAGGATGGTTAGTGGGACTGGGGCAAGATGCTCAGCAGGCCTGGAGCAGGGTGGTCAATTTTACCTGAGTGGGATGGTCAGTGGGACCAGAGCAGGATGGTCAGTGTGCACAGGGTGGGATGGTCAGCGTGACTGGGGTGGCTTGGTCAGTGGGATTGGGGCAGGATGGTCAGTGGGCCCAGGGCAGGATGGTCAGTGGGACTGGGGCAGGATGGTCAGTGGGCCCAGGGCAGGATGGTCAGTGGGCCTGGAGCGGAATGGTCAATGGGCCTGGAGCGGGATGGTCAGTGGGCCTAGGGTGGGGATGGTCAGTGGGTATGGGGCAGGATGGTCAGTGGGCCTAGGGTGGGGATGGTCAGTGGGCCAATGGTGGGATGGTCAGCAGGCACAGAGTGAGATGATCAGTGGGCCTGAGGCAAAATGGTCAGTGGGTCCAGAGCAGGAAGGTCAGTGGGACTGGGACAGGATGGTCAGTGCGACTGGGGTGGGATGGTCAGTGGGACTGGGGCAGGATGGTCAGTGGGACTGGAGCAGGTTAGTCAGTGGGACTGGGGCGGGATGGTCAGTGGGCCCAGGGTGGAGATGGTCAGCTGGTATGGGGCAGGATGGTCAGTGGGTCGATGGTGGGATGGTCAGCAGGCACAGAACGAGATGGTCAGTGGGTCCAGAACAGGAAAGTCAGTGGGATGGTCAGCCAGCCCAGAGTACAGTGGATGGCAGGCCAGGGTGGAGTGGGACAGCCAGCAGTCAGCTGACCCAGGTAGAGCAGAGTGACCAGTGGGCTGGGGGCCCAGAGTGGGGTGGCTAGCGGTCAGTTGACTGGGGCCTGGTACAGTCACAGATAGTGGTCAGCAGCTTACCAGCTCAGGATCAGCCCAGCACTGGGGGAGAATGAGACCGAATATGGACAGCCCCCAGCCTGGAGCAACTGTAGGTTATAGAAAGACTGTGATACCTATATTTTAAATTTCTTTCTTTCTTTCTTAATTCACACTATGAAGAACTGTAATGTAGAACTTTTAGCTTTTTTTCTTTATGTCTCCATTTTTTTCACCTAATTTATTTTAGTACCTAAGATTTATAACTAACTATTTTACACAAAAGGTTGTGCTGCGTGGTGACATTTGACACTTTTTGCTGTTCTCCTGTACTATTGTACTTGAGTAATGCCAAAAAAAACCAATTCTAATTCGAAATCTAATTCTAAGAATGTAACCTGCTGGGAAGTCACCTAACTCAACCCTTTGCTACCTTTCTGAGAGAATCCTTTGAGAACTCAATGTAGAAAAGAGATGGCGTGGCAATTTTCCGGGGAAGCTAATAGAAGACCTATCCTGGCTGCAATACTTGTGAAAAAGTCCGAGTGATAACTGTATGAGTATCAGGACCCATCTCTGCATAGCAGGATGCCAGATTGAAAGCCATTTGGAACATTTCATACCTTATCCTTTCTCTTCACAAATTAACAATTAGTTGGCCAGAGTTGATCCCTGCAGAGGAAGTTCCTTAAATTTTCTTCAACTTGCTTGAGTGCATTAAGTTTTTTAAAAGGGTATAAGTTGGGACTGTCACATTTCAAACTGTATTAATACATATTACATCTTTTTTGACTAATTTCAATTTCAAACAAAAAATTAACTGAAATTACTTTATAAAACCTACACCAAACCACTTAATATTTCAACTGGTGTGTTTGAATCAGCAATTAATGTCATAAATTGTTTCAACATGAGAAAGGTACTTGGTCGTGCCTTTTGATAAGAAGAGTGCAATTTGCAGATTGTTTTGAAACAATCTTACAACTTTGACTTGGGATCTGCTCTGGGGCAATTGAATCTTGAACCAGCATAAAAGTCCTTTTAAGACTTTGCGAAATATCAGTGGTAACGTTACAATAAAGATATATGTAACTGCCGATGCCATTGCTGGAGTATTCCTGTTCACTTCCCAAAATTAGGGCACAAACTCATAAGAATATAGTGAACTTGCTGGCCCACTGAAAGTCACAACATAGTCATAGATTCCATGAAGAAATCTAGGCTTAAAGCTAGAAGTGGGAGGGGAAACAAAAAAAAAACATGTTTTGATTTAGAATTAACTATTTATGCAGAGTGAAAAACTATCAATTGAGACAAAAGATTTGATTGTAGCAACCATGATAGTTGGAGAAAAATTGGAGAGGCGTGCTCTTCCCAAAGACAGGTCCTTGACTCATTGCTGATGCTTCACCTGGATACACACAAAAAAACTGCAGATGCTGGAATCCAAAATAGACAGGCAGGAGGCTGGAAGAACACAGCAAGCCAGGCAGCTTCAGGAGGGAGAGATATTGATGTTTTGGGTATAACCCTTCTTCAGTCCACTTCCCCACCTCCTGATGCTGCCTGGCTTGCTGTGTTCTTCCAGCCTCCTGCCTGTCTATGATGCTTCAGCTGGAATCATTTTCAGTTTTTGTCAAAAATAGTTTGCTATTGCTTTCTACTCTCTGGGGTTTGGGGGAAAGACAGGTTCTATGCCTACCTCAGCTGGACTGTGAATTGAACAGAGTGGTTGGCACACTGTAGTCAACTGGCCAACTCTGCAAAGATATGGAATTAATCTTAAGGCAAGGTGCGTTTTTTGCATGGACGAATATGGGGGGATGAGAGTTGAAAAGTGTGGTGCTGGAAAAGCACAGCGGGTCAGGCAGCATCCAAGGAGCAGGGGAATTGACATTTTGCATATAAGCCCGTCATCAGGACATTCCTGATGAAGAGCTTATGCTCAAAACATTGACATTCCTGCCTGACATGCTGTGTTTTTCCAGCACCACACTTTTCGATTCTGATCTCCAGCATCTGCAGTCCTCCTTTTGCCTTGTGGGGGATGAGAGGTAAGTTGTCTTCCTTGCTATATGGAAGGCTTGGAGAGAATGTAGCCTGGAATCAGCTTGGGACAGGTGCAGAACTTTAAATTGCTTGGGTCAACCCCAGTGACTAAACAAAACACTCTATAGCACTAATGGAGAGGTCTGGAGGCAATTGTAGACAAACGTGGAGGAAGCCTGGGGCAGAAGAGGCCCACAGTTTCCTGGTGGCTCCTGGAAGTTACTCAGCCACTGGGATTGGCCAGATGAATTGTAATGTTTCCTTTGTGGTCATGAAAATGTCTATTTCCAAAGTACTATGAAAGCTGGAAAAATATTCACCAGTCAAGATTAGCAAAGAAATGAGCACTTTTTTTATTATTATTAAATAGACTGAGCCAATTGCTTAACTGCTATGTGAATCAGCTCAATACAGGAAGTCAATCCTGGTTACATTTGGATTTATTGCTACCCAGAGATGAAACTTTAGATGAGTATTCTCAAACTGTTCATCCACATATTGAATGCCTTTCATTCACTCCAACTAGCCCAGGAATAACAGTGGAAGTAAACGAACATGATTCACACTAATTTTCAGCAGACTTCCTAATACACAAACAAGAGAGCAGGACTTACAAGAACTGACACAGAGTGTGACGTAAAAAGACACACTGGCAGCAAAGTGTAATTTAAAGAGGTACTGGAAAGAAGGATTCAAAAATAAACAGCAGGGTAGAACATTATATCTGCTTCCTTCTCCGCTCATTAGGTTTGAGATGATGAATAATTGACATTTTACCCAGTTATAAAATACTGTTCTGTTTTGCAGAAAAAGAACATTCAATAAGCCTCTATGTACAACAGTTTAGACAGGAATTTTTAACATGTTCTTTTCCGCGGACTTAATGTGCCACTAGCATTTCTTGCCCATCACTAAATATCCCTGAGAAGCTGGTGGTGAACTGCCTTCTTAAACCACTGTAGGGCATTTGGAGTTGACAGTCCCACAGTGCTATTGTAAAAGTGCAGCTGAAAAAAGTCACGTTGTGAAGCAGGTTCACAGGTGAAGAATAGATATTTAGTCCAAATTTGTCTTATTAATGACTGGTGATCTGGAATTACAGACATTAAGTGGGTGGCACAGTGGCACAGTGGTTAGCACTGCTGCCTCACAGCGCCAGAGACCTGGGTTCAATTCCTGCCTCAGGCGACTGACTGTGTGGAGTTTGCACGTTCTCCCCATGTCTGCGGGGTTTTCCTCTGGTTTCCTCCCACAGTCCAAAGATGTGCAGGTCAGGTGAATTGGCCATGCTAAATTACCCGTAGTGTTAGGTAAGGGGTAGATGTAGGGATATGGGTGGGTTGCGCTTCGGCGGGGCGGTGTGGACTTGTTGGGCCGAAGGGCCTGTTTCCACACTGTAAGTAATCTAATCTAGTCTAATAACATCCCATTGCTCTGAACAAGAATACTCGGCTTCCAGTGGGAATTCTTGGCCAGAACATTTGATTCCTGGGGACTCTTCTGGGACACAGTCAAAGAAATTAGTTTGTATTTACACAAGAACTGTAACATCAACATTTGACAAAAATGACTGATACTCCTCAGTAAGGTCAGGATTAAAAGCTACGAGTACTGACATGTTCATGTCACAACAGGTGAAGTTAATTTTGTTTAAACCCCCAATTAAAATGGAAGTTACTGAGATGAAAGATAACAAGTGATCTGGGGGAATCCAGTGGTCAGACTGTACAACCACACAGAGATAGGAGAAAGTGAGGACTGCACATATTGGACTTCAGAGTCGAAAAGTGTGGTGTTGTAAAGGCACAACCAGTCAGGCAGCATCCAAAGAGCAGGAGAATTGACGTTTTGAGCATAAGCCTTGTGGCCCATGGGGGCTGAGAAATAAATGAGGGGGGAGCAAGGTAGCTGGGAATGTGGTGGGTAGATGAAGGTGGGGGGAAGGTGATAGGCCAGAGAGGAGGGTGTAGTGGATAAGATAGCGGATATGAGATCCACCCTCCTCTCCGACCTATCACCTTCCCCCCCCACCTTCATCTATTACATTCCCAGCGACCTTACCACCAGGCCCAACCCCCTCCCATTTATCTCTCAGCCCCCTGGGTCAAAAGCCTTATTCCTGATGAGGAACTTATGCTCAAAATGTCAATTCTCCTGCTCCTTGGATGCTACCTGACCAGCTGTGCTTTGCCAGCACCACACTTTTCGAACCAGATAGAGAAGGGCTTTCGTGGACCAAAATCAATGATAAATGTCAGCTTGAAATTTATAATGGGACAAAGTTCACACAAGTTCGGAATGGACAATCCAAACTGTGACACTTTTCCCCCTGAAAATCCATGACATTTTTCTTGACCATAAGTCTAGAATTATTACTGGTACTGATTTTATTTTCTGGGATTCTTTCAGATCTGTTTCTTAAACAAGAGAATCCATGAGTTATTTATACAAGTGGTTCCATCCACAAATCCTCGAGTTACCTAACAACTCTAGAATTAATCCTATCTTGTGAAGTGCTTTATAAATCTGAATTTTGTTATCAATGTTCAGCCATTAAATCTGTCATAATGTAAATCCTATTATGCATCTCATTCAGACAATTTTCGAACACCAAGTTTGTTGCACTCTTTGTACCAGCCTGCAATGAAAGCACATATTAACTTTTGGGAAAGTGTTAAGGTAGCAATTCAGTGAGATTTAATAGCACTGCTTGGTGCAAGAGAGATGAGCCATTCTTAAATGTCTATATGCTGAGATTTGAGGCCTATTTTTAATTCCTGGATCAACGTTTAAAGGCCATGCCAATCCTACAAAATAGAGGAAGTCTATCTTTACCACCACTTCTTAATAAATTACAAGGTTAGGGTGATTTATGGAAATCCATGAAAAAGATGTAGCAAGCAATTATATTAGAAATGGAAATAAAAATATTTCTTAACAGAAGAAATATGCATCTATATCACTAGCAGTGATGAAACATGTTAATAAATAAGCAAAGTTAAGTTTAATTTAAGTATTGCTGAAGATACAATAGGACAGAACAGGGCAAAACAAATGTGCATAAATGCATTTGTTAAAAGGAAACTGAGGTCAAAACTTCTTTTGGAATCATTGAAAGTAACCACCAGCAAAATCTCAACTCCTTTGATGATCTGCCTATTTAGTTTCCTCTTGCATCTTTTATTATCTGCCGATGTCAATTTCACTCCTACTCCTGAAAGGAGGGTAAAAGTATTAAGGCATTGAGCTGTACAGCGTGGAACAGACCCTTGGGTCCAATTCATCTATGCTGATCAGATATCTAAATTAACCTAGTCTAATTTGTTAGCATTTGGCCCATTTCCCTTTAAACCTCACTTAATCATATACCCATCCAGATGCTTTTCAAATATTGTAACTGTACTGGCCTCCACCATTTCCTCTGGCAGTTTATTCCATACACATATCACCCTCTGCATGGAAAAGTTGCCCCTTAGGTCCCTTTTAAGTCTTTCCCCTGTAACCCTAAACCTATGCCCTCTAGTTTTGGACTCCACACCCAGGGAAAAAGATCTTGGCTAAACACCCTATCCATGCCCCTCATGCTTTTGTAAACCTTTATATGGTCACCTCTCAGCCTCCAATGCTCGAGGGAAAGTAGCCCAGTCTATTCAGCCTCTCCCTGTAGCTCAAACCCTCCAACCCCAGCAACATCCTTGTTAATCTCTTCTGTACCCTTTCAAGTTTCGCACAACATCTTTCCTATAGCAGGGAGACCAGAACTGAATACAGTATTCCAAAAGTGGCCTAATATCCTGAATAGCTTCAACATGACTTCCCAACTCCTATACTCCTATACTCAACGCACTGACCAATAAAGGCAAGTGTAGAATAGAGAGCGAAGCAGAAACTGCTTGGGCCACTGACTCAATTGAGGCAAACTTCAACTAGCAGGCCAAGAGGTAATGGAGCCAGAGGCCCTAATGATGGATTGCAGTAATGAAAGGCCATAACCTTTCTAAAACAGAACTGTGACAGGCTTCCCTCCAAGTAAATGGTCAGACTGAATTCAGGCCTTTAAATTTATAACACAAATTTAAATTTGATGCACAGAACCAAGGCAAGTGCAATTCCATTTTGAGGTGGCTGCACACTTGCTCTGTCTGGTGTGTTGGCAGCACCCACCTCACCGAGTGCCATTCTGACATTGCTGCACACCTGCAGAACTGCATTGCTATAGGGTCATCTTTGCTCTTCATAGGAAGACATGCTTGGAGGTGGCAAATTAGAAGATTAACTCTAAGTATTTGGGGGAAATAGACATCATAGCTATCAGGTTTCCGTTCTTCTTTAGGGAATGGGTAGTACGAGAAATAGCTATGGTACAGAAGAAGTAAAAATATGTTTTAAAAATTGAACATTTAATAATAGTGAGAGAAAGCATCCAAGTTCCTCAGCGAAAGTAAAACTTACGTTGTAAAGTGAAACCCAAATTGCTCAACATTAAGATTTGTAAAAATATATTCGATAAAAATACATATTTTGCCAGATATGAAATGGATAACATAACATAGGGAAAGGATTGGCAGACCAAACATTTGGACTTAACTAAAGCCATTACTAAAATGGTCAAAAGAACATTTGAATAAGGCATTGCATTTCGGGGTACTATTGGTGGTAAAGCTTTTGTGAATTAGTCAATTTATAGTGTTTCAATCTCTTTTTGAGAAACTAATGGGCCATGTTAGTTTTGAAAAACAAGATATATTTCCAAAATGGACACATTGCATCTATTTTCACTATTGAAACCAACCGCCAAGTTACATCTTGGGTTCTTAAAATTAATTCCAGTTTTGGAGAAGATTTGTAGCTCAGGTTGTTGGATCAGATTGTCAGTTTGCTCACTGAGCTGGTAGGTTCAAAGCTTCCCTGGAGGCTCCTTGCTGATGTGACCTAGCATGGCGATGAAACATCTGAGAATAAAACCAGCTCAGCGAGCAAACCAACAACCTGATTAATTCCAGTGAAGAAAATGTATAGTTGATAAGATACATTAACCTGATTGTATTTTGAACTAACGGAAATGGAAGACGTATGAACAAATAAGTCTCATACCCCTTTTAGGTTTAGGATGATACTGATGGGCTGTAGGAAAAAAATTGGAAAGTGCCAGTGTCTTAAGGAAAGAAATTCAATCATCATGGGCAAGTAAATTTGATATATACTGTAAGAAAGCTGCTGGAGCACATTGCAAAGGGTGCAGCTTGTGAACAACAGTAAGGGAGTAGTCAGCAATTAATAGAGAATGTCATCCGAAGGACTTTAGGAATTGGAGTGCTGCCTCCCTGATCTACTGAAAACCTGTGAAAAGTGAGATTTAATGGCTAATGGCAGTCTAATTCAGGATATCCACATAGTTCAGGATACTGACCAGGAGGTCATTGCTAAAGTGTTCTCCATGAGACTATTGGGTAAAGTTTCATGTTGCGAGCTAGGTTGCACCACCTTCGATCTAAAGTAACCAGCTATAGGAACATATTTGTTTGGATAAGGTCACAAGTAGTGTCCCTGTATGTTGTACACTGGGAGTATTGTCCTACAAGTTTAGAAATTTTTGGAGGAAGGCATTAATTTAGATATTTGCAAATGACATAACATCTGAAGAAATTCAGAATTTATTCAAATAAATATATCAGAGGATCCTTTGAACAGGAATATGGGATATTTGTGGCAAATATCGTTCATGGTGAAATAAAATGCAGTTTGATGCTCTTGTCTCTGGGAAAATCTAGGTATGTACAAGACATACACACACAATGTAGATACTCAGCACACATGCACAACACATACATTACAAAGTTGGGGAGGGAAAAGATTAAATATTTTGCGAATCATAAAGGCAGACACTGATTAATAATAGAGAAAGCAGAGTGGTCAGGGTGTAAGAGGTTTGCAGAAAGGTATGGGGATGCAACATATGGACAGAAAACTGTTGCATTTTGGTCTCATTCTCTGGGACTCATTTCCATCTTACAGTTGTTAGACTCAGAACCTTGCAAGAATGCTCACGATTCCTCAATTCTGCAAAACCTGCTAGTTTCATCAAAATCTTGGGCATTTGTCTCCCACCCCATCCTGGTACTATCAGACCATCACATTCCTTTCCTCGTGCTTCCAGACTTGATGCAATTCATACAAGTCAAAATCCCTGGTTATACAATCTAGTAAAAGGCCCTGGTTCTTATAAGGCTTCCAAAACACCCAAGGCAACCGTGGGAGAAAGCTAGTATGAAAAACTGTTCCATCTTCAACAATTATTTCATTGCAGAAAGATAATGTATTCAAAGCACGTTACGTGAAGTTTTTTTTAACAGATATTACTGAGATTGGATATTATCAGATGAGAATTTTACTGCAACTGGCAGCAACAAGCAACTGGGAATAGCACTGACAAATTATTAACATTTGGACATATGCGATGCATTTATTTTCTGCAACAAGCCAATACTGTAAAACAAATGAACTTGGAATATTTTTTTAAAAATTGTTTGGAATGGTGGACAGCAAAAGGCGTAAAAAAGTTAATCCAAGAACTGAACATGCTCTTTCACATTTTCCATTTGGTTTCTTCAAGTTTTAGTTAGCTTTCAATGCATGTCTAATACATTGAGTCGTGGGAGGTTTGTCCGTGTTTTTTTATAAATAGGGTGGAAAGGAGATGAATTGTGTGCTCAAGTTGAGGTATTTCAATGCTGAAATGGAACATTTTTTTCACTGTTTATATTAATATTTGCTTTGCTGCAAACTTCCCATTACTTTGCCTAATAATATTCCGCAACAACAAACTCACTAATAAAGTGACCCCATTGTACGATTCCAACAAATCAATGCCCCATGTTGCTCTATCTGAAATGGAAAATTTTCAGTGTGATATCTGATTTTGGGTCATTTTTTTGTAAATTTGGAGACGTGCATAGCTGGTCCATTTAGTCAACTTCATTTTTATTAGGATTCTTCAACTCCAGGGAGAAGACTTCCGTAGACTTTTATTTAGATCTTGTTTCTCAGTACAGAACTCATGAAACATTCTCAGACTTCTTTTTGAAGCTGGTCACCAGTTTTCCTAAGTGCTATAGCTTAACATGTATGTGGAGTTCCTTTCTGAAAGGCTTGTGTTTGTGGATAACGTAAATACAGCAGATAAAGTCTAAATAGATTTTAAAAAGGCAGCAGTAAGGGACTTGATTTTCCCTCTCAGGTTGGGAAGTAGTGATTGACACAATTTGAGGGTGACAAATACAACTTGAAGTGGCAACTCATTTGTTTCATTGTAATTTTCCACAGGGTGACCAATTAATGGTTTGGAGAAAGGTTGACCACTTTTAGGCAGGCTCTCGATCATTGGCCCTCCAACTTGACTGAAGCAACAGGCAACCACTCTCTAAACTTTTCATTAAGGATTTAATAAAAAGAACGATTCAACATCCAGGTATTTGGATCTCACTGCCTAAAAAGGTGGTAGAGTCATGAACACTCAAGACATTTAAGTGCTATATAGATGAGCATACAAGGCTACATTCAAATGCTGGAAATTAGAATTAGAATAGATAGATGCTTGATAACACAATGCATTCAAACTTCTATATTAGGCTTCCTCTCTTTTCATTTTTGCATGTTACTTCTTGACAAAGACTGTTATAAAAACTCTATAACTCTGTGAGTCTCACATCAGTGATAGGGAAATTATTGGTTCAGATTCTCAGGGTCTGTATGCATTTAGAGGCAATTGGACTTATTAGCAATGGACAGCATGGCTTTGTGTAGGAGAGCTTGTGCCTCACTAACTTGATGGAGTTTTTTTGAATAGATGATGAAGGTGATTGATGAGGGTAAATTGGTTGATGTTGTCTACATGGACTTCAGCAAAGCCTTTGTCAAGGTCCCTCATGGCAGACTGGGACAAAAGGTGGAGTCACATGATATCAGGGGTGAGCTGGTAAATGGATACAGAATTGGTTTAGTCATAGGAGCCAGAGGGTAGTAGTAGAAGGTGGCTTTTCCAAATGGAAGTTTGTGACCATGTATGTTCCACAGCGATCAGTGCTGGGACCTCTGCTGTTCGTCGTCTATGTAGATGATTTGGAGAAAAATGTCTAATTAGCAAGTTTCTGGACTATACAAAGATTGGTGGAGTGGTGGATAGTGAGGAGGATTGTCAGAGGATACAGCAGGATATAGACCAGTTGGAGGCATGGGCAGAAAAACAGCAGATGGAGTTTAATCTGAATGAATCTGAGGTGATGCATTTTGGAAGGTCAAGTACAGGTGGAAATTATACATAGAATGGCAGAACTCTTAGCAGTATTGATATGCAGAGGGATCTGGGTGTGCAGGTAGTAAAAAAGACCTATGGTATGCTTGCCTTCATTGGAAGGGGCATTGAGTATAAGGATAGGCAGGTTATGCTGCAACTTTACAGAACTTTAGTTAGGCCACACATAGAATATTGTGCAGAGTTCTGGTCATCACACTACCAGAAGCATGTGGATGCTTTGGAGAAGGTACAGGAAAGATTTACCAGGATGTTGTATGGTATGGGGGATTTTAGCTATGAAGAAAGGTTGGAAAGACTGGGTTTGTTTTCACTGGAACGCGGGAAGTGGAGAGACAACCTGTTGGAAATTTAAAAGATTGTGATAGGCATGGATGGAGTGGGAAGTATGAGGCTTTTTCTCAGGGTGGAAAGGTCAGTTACTCGGGGACACAAGTTCAAGGTGTGGGGCGTGGGAGGGAATTTAAAAGATATGTGAGGCATATTTTTCACACAAAGAGAGTGTGAGTGCCTGAAACGCACTGCCAGAGGAGGTGGTGGAAGCAAACACAACAACAGGATTCAAGAAGCACCTGGACAAATACATGAACAGGAAGGGAATAGAGGGATATGGATCCTGTATTTGAAGATAGTTTTAGTATGGAAGGGCAGAATGTGCTTGGAGGGTTGAAGGGCCTGTTCCTGTGCTGTATTGTTCTTTCTTCTCCATGACTGCTTGCCAGTTTTGTGTAGATTGCGTATCAGGAGAGGTGGGGAATGGAGGGGAATGTTGGAGAGGGCAAGATTTAACCGATACCCTTTAGAGGGCAGCCTGTGGCTGTTCCTGCATCCCAACGGCAGGGACGGCCTTCTATGCCTCACCGATCACTTACTTCCAACACCTAAATTGACCTCTACTGCCTGAATATTGGAACACAATTCCTAGATGCCTTCCTTGACTTAGCTTCGACTCAGCTCTTACTGAGGTAACCCTGCTAGTCCTTAAAGGAAACATGATGACCAATGTCAGTATTAGCCTTAATGAAATGGTCTAGAGACAGGAAGTCAGGAGTTGGCATTCTGACCAGCAGGGCTTATTTTAAACTCCCACTTACTTTTGTTCAAGGCTTTGGTTGGACCCAATAATCCAGCCCCATGATGTCTCACTGTGCTGATCACAGAAGATGGGACAGTTCACATAGGAGCAGAGCAAGTCAAGGGAAACTTTAAACCTTTTGAAATTAAGGTGAATTTTGATAGGGTTCCTGAAGAAAATCTATTTTCATTAGTTGGGGAATCAATGATACACGTTCATCAGCTGAAATGAAGAGGGCAGCCACTGAAGGATTGTTGGGTGGATTTGGTTACATTGCAGTTAATCCGGATTAACCTGCCGTTATTTACATATTGGCATTTACATGCTGTAGGTGGCCAAACTTTACTTTGACAGATGAACAGCACATACAGAGGCTCACATTTACCAGGAAGGATGTGATGACTGGCAGGAAAATGTTGAATGGTTTATCAGTCTCCCAACAATGGCTTTATCAACCACTGTGTGAAATAAAACGTGCCAGGCAGATCACCTAGCCAAGCCCAATTAATTTTCCTTGGCTAATTTGCCACCAAACCATATTTGCAGACATGCTTTGTACCTGCCTGATCACGGTTACAGGAATTGTCTGTGTTAACATACGACCAAATCCAGTGAGATACTGCAAGGACACCCATTGATCACATTGAACTTGACATGTGAAGCCTCAAACTTCTATAATGGGACATCCTCTCTTTTTATGTCTGCCTGTCAATTCATGACAAAGACTATGAATGGTTTGAGTTGCCTCTTATAAAAATCTTTTTCATCTCTCCATTTGAAACAATCCCTTCAATTCTCCCACCACTTTCATTTATACACAGTTTTCCTATCATCACTTGGATGCATTTCACAATCGCATATGAACTGGCCAAGGAGAAACAGTTCATCTAAGACACGGCTAGTTGGGTGAGATGAGTCAGATCTTAACCTTAAGACGTGACTTGTACCAGTACTTTAAGGTCAGTCCCTTGCTGTCTGATTGCTTTTGGTCTCCACAGTTTTAACATGCTTCTCAAGACAGCTGGACCCATTCAAAATCCTGACATTTTAGTTATATATAAAAAAAAGAGACTTCTAAATGTCGATACAATAATCACAACAAGACAGTGCAATCAGATACAAAACACATTTTGCTTCTGGCACCAGTGCAATTATGGCTCCTATTCAAACCCATTTCAGATCACGGAACAAAATACATTAAACTTGGTTAATACCGACACTGGTCATCATGTTTCCATTTCAGCCACATAAACTGTCTTGGACATTTTAACTGCATAAAATGCTTCAGTTTAAACTTTTAACTAGGGAACACTCTTTCAAAGTGCTGGTAACCTTTTAATAATCCATTAAATGAGCAATTTAAAAAAACGATGGCTGCTTGTAAAAGCAGAGTACAAACAAATCCAAAAAGAGCAAGCGACTATAGCTCTAATGTTGAGTTAGTAAATTTCAGATAGCGAATAAGCAAAATTACATTTATGCAGATTACCTTCAAGAGGCCACAAGTTACTTCAACTTTGAGGATTACAGTGGGCTGGATTTTATCACAGAGGCTGAAGCGTGTTTGCAGGCTGATGTGGCAGCTTCCTTCTTGTTCAATATTTCCAAGGGATGCCCAGTGGAGGCACATTAAAAACCAATTCAATTGAGTTGTCTAGCTACTCCCATTCATGACCATTTTTATCCAGGTACATGCATGGGTAACCTGCTGAAGCCTGACTGTTGCTTGGAGATGGTCTCCAAGCTGCAGGTTAAAGTACCACTGTCCATTGCTTTAGCCCACTCACAGTGCAACAAGGCTGTAGGGCAGGCCTGTTTTAAGATGGATGCATCTTTCCTTCTGCGATTGTGGGAGGGACAGCCATCCATACCCCTGCAACCTGAAAGCCTCTGACCTTGGACACTTCTATTGACAGGACTAAACTGACCTGTTACTTTGCCAACCCCAGCACGCTTAAACGAGAGTCAGCATCAATGACAAATCGAGAATTGCATATGGTCCTGACACCCATTGGAAAAACACAATTCACACTCAGAATTCTTACATAGGGAAACTTAGGAAAAGTGCATCATTCAAATAAGAAATTAATTTGCTTTACATCTTAATTCCTCTTTTGAATTACTGGAAAAAGAAATTGAACAGGTTCTCTACAGCAGTATGTTCCCAGTCCAACAAGAGAAGACGTAGTGCTAGACCTGGTTCTTGGGAATAAGAAGAGCCAAGTAGATCAAGTGTGAGTTGGAGAACATTTAGGAGACAATGATCATTGTATCATAAGGTTTAGGTTGGCTATGGAAGAGGACAAAGAGCAAACCAGAGTCAGAATAATTAACTGGAGGAAAGCCAATTTCAATGGTGCAAGAATGATTCCAATTTATCTGGCCCAGAATCAAAGGTTGGCTGGCAAACCTGTAACTGAACAATGAGCTGCCTTTAAAGATGAGATTGTTCAGACGCAGTCAAAAGTCAAAATATATTTCCATGAAGATGAAAGTTTAGGCAAACAAATCCAGAGCTCCCTGGATGACGAAAGTGTTAGAGATTAAGATTAAGAAGAAAGTTTGCGTTGATGACAGATATCCAGTGGATAAAACAATCAAGAACCTACAAGGCTTAGAGGAGAACTATGAAAGCATTCAAGATAGTCAAAAAGAGAAAGTATGAAAAGAGACTAGCAATTAATATACAACCCAATCACAAAATCTTCTATATGCATGTGAAAGTGTGGCAAATGAGGAGTTGGACCAATAAGGGTCAAACAGAAACTTACACATAAAGTCAGGCTACGTAGTTGAAGTATTAACTGAAAACGTTGCTTCTGACTTAACCAAGGAATAAAATGCTGCCAAAGTCCTCGTGAAAGAGGACATAATTCAGACACTTGAAGTGTTTACATTTGATAAGGTGGAGATATTGGATAGTGTATCCGCTCTTAAAATTGATAAGGTGCCGGGGCAGGTGTTTGCATCAAATGATACTGAAAGAATGTATAGTGAAAATCATGTTGGCACTGATCATAATGTTTAACTCATCTTTAGACTCAAGGGTGGTGCCACAGGAGTGGAGGACTGAAAATGTTACAAGCTTGTTCAGCTTGGGTGTAAAGGTAAAGCTAGCAATTACAGTTGAGTCAATTTGACTTTGGTGGTGGGGGAGCTTTTAAAAACAATAGTTCAGGACAAAATGAATAATCATTGTGAGCAAATGTGGATTAATTCAGCAAATTATATTTAACTAACTTGCCACAATCTAAAAAAAAGGTAAAAGAATGGATTGTTGAGAGTAATGTTGTTGATGTGGAGAACATAGCCTTCCAAAAGGCACATAATACAGTTCCACACAACAGACTGGTGAGGAAAGTCATAGCTCATGGAATAAAAAAATGCAGTAGCAATATTGGCATAAAATTTGGACGACTGACAGAAACCAGATTAGTCGTGATTAATGATATTTTCTGGACCAGTGGAGAGTTTGTGATGAGTTCCCAGTGATTGATTTAAGGACCCTTACTTTCTCTGATATACAGTGCTGATCTAAACCTTGGCAGACAGGAGCAATTTTAAAATTTGCTGGTCATTTGAAACTTGGAAACATTGTGACATTTCAGGAAAATTGTGTAAAATTCACAAGGACTTAGGAAGGTGGAATAGGAAGGAAAAGGCAATTAAAATGCAATGCGGGGCATTGTGAAGTGATTCATTTTGGTGGGAAGAATGCAGACAGACAAGAAAAACCAAAGGATTTAACTCTAAACGAGGTAGAACAAGAGGAACTTGGGTGTAAGTTATTGCAGGGGGCAGAGCAGGTTGACTAAGTAGTTAAAAGCATGCATACTATGTTAAATTGTAGAAGGCAGACTGTACAAAACTGACTTGGGCTTAAATGAAGTATCACATTCAGTGCTGGGTGCCATACTTTAGGAAAGTTATGAAAGTATTAGACAGAGTGCAGAAAAATAATTCCTAAGGCAGAGGGTAGTGCATGAATGGAACAAGCCAGAGGAAGTAGTGGAGGTGGGTACAATTATAACATTTGAAAGGCATCTGGATGGGTATATGAATAGGAAGGGTTTAGAGGTATATGGGCCAAATGCTGACAAATGGGACGAGGTCAGACTGGGATGCCTGTTTGGTGTGAGGGAGTTGGACGAAGGCTCTGTTTCCATGCTGTATGACTCTGTGGCTCTCTGACTCTATGATTCCAGGGTTGAGTAACACTGGTTACATTGTTAGATTGGAAAAGTTAGCACTGATTTCCCTGGAGAAGAGAAGGTTGAGAGGAAATTTTAAAGAGATATTCAAAATCATGAGGAGTCTAAATGGAACACATAGGTAAAAAGATATTCCCTTTCGTGGAATGATTCAGAATGAGCACCCACGGATATCAGATAATGAGCAAAAGAAGTGATGAAGACATGAGGAGTTTTTTCATGTGGCAAATGTTAAGATCTGAAATACATTGCCTGAGAGTGTAGTGCAGCATTGAATTATTATCTGAAAAGGAAGAACATGGAGGGTTATAGGGAAAGTGCAGGACAGTGGCACTAAGGGAATTGTTGTTTTGGGAGAGCTGACAGAAACAGAGTGGGCCAAATTACCCCTTTCTGTGTTGTAACACTCCTGTGATTCTGAGAAAAAGACTCATAGAAGTTGGCCAGTCAGTTTATCCATTAATTTAGTACTAAAGACTTTGACATAGTAATTCCCAGGATCAAAAGGTTTTGGTGTGCTCATATACTGCTGCAACGAATTTACATGCGTCTTGCATTAGAATTTAAATGAAGACAAATCTGGTCCCATGTTGACTTTCAAGCCTGTGAGCAGGAGTGACCAACAACATTAGCTTCACTTGCAAAAACTACCCACGTCAGCCAGGCAGTGGATTCGGGCTCACTAACGGGTCCTCTTAAAACTTGTTTGTTTCTTAGTTGCCCAGATTTATATTGTGTATTTAGAAGAGCTGTGCATTCATCATTTTGTTTATATTTCTTTTACATCCCTAGTGCTGGCTTGATGTACAATCCTCACTTTCGTTGAACTGCCCTTGTACTGAAGAGGCCAAATAGCTGTAGCAATCCATTACGAATGACGTTCTGCCTCCCTTGTGCCAAAATAATAAGTATCAATAAGCATGTGCAGACGATTTTAAAGAGCGAAGGGGAATAAGCCAGAGTTGTGGCTCATGCTGGAATCAATCACATAATAAATAAAATTGGGGTCCTGTAAAGGGAGTTTCATCAGTTGGGAATCAAATTAAAGAATAGGACCTAAACGGTCCAAATCCAAGGATTATTCTTGCTTGCATGTGCTAATTGACACTGGAACAATAAGATACAAACCTAACTGGAAGCTGATTTGTCGTCCTGACTGTCTAGTATACTGGGGTGGAGGAAGGGATACATTGTGACTTTCACTTCATTGATATAAGACAGCTGACAAACAAAGGAAAATACATCCAGAGGATGATTAAGGGACAGGCTAACCATATTTCCGTAATAAATAAATGAAAGGTCATCATGTTCTAACAGGGAAAGCTGCCAGAAACATTGCCATATATAAATGGTCAGTAAAGCCTGCCCCCACTTACTATGTATCATTCAACTATAATACGCCATAAATAGGAGACCTCATGAATAGCACATCCTTGGTTCTGATAGTGACTTGATAGTTCTCCACATTTTAAACTCCTCTTTTCTATTTAGTTTCTCTTGAATCGAAGGGACTCAGCATGCTGAGACAGAGGTTCGTAAATAAAGATGAATAGTAGTTTTCATCAACTGACCAATTGATGAGGAAAACAAAAGGCAATGTCTTATGGGCTCAAATTATTACTGGGACCAAATAAATTTGAATGTGTTCTCTAAATAAGGACTTCTAAGAAAAACCTGCATATTACATAAATAAAAGCTAATCTCGCGTAAAAGTCACTACTAGTTATTCAAGAATTAAAGCCGAAACGTTTCATAACTAAGTACGATAGAAATGTTGATGATACTATCATAGAATCTTTACAGTGTGGAAGCAGGTCATTCTGCCCATCAAGTCTAGACTGACCCTCTGAAGAGCACCAACTCACACCCATCCCTCCACACTATATATCATGATCTTGCAATTCCCATGGCTACATATCCCTGGAGACAATGGGCAATTTAGCATGGCCAATCTACCTTACCTGCACATCCTTATACCCTGGGAGGAAACCAAAGCACCTGGAGGATACCCATGCAGTAGTGGGGAGAATGGGCAAACTCCACACAGTTGCCTGAGGGTTCAATTGAACCTGGATCCCTGGCACTGAGAGGTAGCAGTGCTAACCACTGAGCTGATATGATTTCATCGTAACTGGTAATTAAGATCTTAAAAAATTTATACGTTTATGTTTTGGCTCATTCATTCAAATTATTAAAGCAATCAGGTTATGAATGATAATCAACAGCTCATAAAGTCTCATTATCATTGGATCAGATTAAACCAACTGCAGTCCTCTTTAAAATTATCCACATAGCTGCCAAACAGTTTATCTGGCCAAACTTCCATGTCTACTCTGAGCAGAAAGCGTCCATTAGAGGAAGTCAGAGAGAAATTCGCTCGGTGCAGGAGCAACATGGCAGCCTAGACACACCCATGTCTTTTATGGCACTTGCTGCCATTTTCCAGAAGTTAGCTGTTCAAAGGTCTCAAAGCCGAATTGATAGTGACTGAAGAAAGGTGTTTGAGGTAAGTGAAGCGGTAAGGTGGCAGCTGAGTAGTAAGGGAGCAAGATTGGTAAGAGTGTAGGCTGGCAGCTATGTGAGAGGATGAGAGTACAGGTAAGTGAGAGGGTTAGGGTGCTTGGTCAGTGAGAGGGTTAGTGTGCTCGCTCACTGAGAGGGTTAGGATGCTCAGTAAGTGAGACAGGCTGCTCAGTAAGTGAGAGGGTTATGGTGCTCGATCAATAAGGGGGTAGAGTGCTCAGTAAGTGAGAGGGTTAGGGTGCTTTGTCAGTGAGAGGGTTAGGATGCTCAGTAAGTGAGAGGGTGAGGGTGCTCAGTAAGTGAGAAAGTTAGTGTGCTCAGTAAGTGAGAAGGTTAGGGTCCTCAGTAACTGAGAGGAATGGGTGATCAGTGAGTGAGAGAGTTAGGGTGATCAGTAAGTGAGAAGGTTAGGGTGATCAGTGAGTGAGAGAGTTAGGGTGATCAGTAAGTGAGAAGGTTAGGGTGCTCAGTAAGTAAGAGGGTTAGGGTGCACGGTCATTGAGAATGTTAGGGTGCTCGGTCAGGGCGAGGGTTAGGGTGATCGGTCAGTGAGAGTGTTAGTGTGCTCGGTCAGTGAGAGGGTTAGGGTGCTCGGTTAGTGAGAGGGTTAGTGTGGTTCGGTCAGTGAGAGGGTTAGGGTGCTTGATAAGTGAGACGGTTAGTGTGCTCGGTCTGGGCGAGGGTTAGGGTGATCAGTCAGTGTGAGTGTTAGTGTGCTCAGTAAGTGAGAGGGTTAGGGTGCTCAGTCAGTGAGAGGGTTAGGATGCTCGGTCAGTGAGAGGGTTAGGGTGCTCGGTCAGTGAGAGGGTTAGGGTGCTCGGTAAGTGAGAAGGTTATCGTGCTCAGTCATGCCGAGGGTTAGGGTGCTCAGTCAGTGAGAGTGTTAGGGTGCTCGGTCAGTGAGAGGGTTAGGGTGCTCAGTAAGTGAGAGGGTTAGGGTGCTCGGTAAGTGAGAAGGTTAGCGTGCTCAGTCATGCCGAGGGTTAGGGTGCTCGGTCAGTGAGAGGCTTAGGGTGCTCAGGAAGTGAGAGGGTTAGGATGCTCAGTCAGTAAGAGGGTTAGGGTGCTCTGTAAGTGAGAGGGTTCGGGTGCTCGGTAAGTGATAAAGGTTAGGGTGCTCAGTCAGTGAGAAGGTTAGAGTGCTCAGTAAGTGAGAGGTTTAGGGTGCTCAATAGGAGGGTTATGGTGCTCGGTAAGTGAGAAGGTTAGGGTGCTCGCTCAATGAGAGGTTGGAGTGCTCAGTAAATGAGAGGGTTAGGGTGCTAGGTAAGTGAGAGGGTTAGGGTGCTCAGTATGTGAGAGGGTTAGGGTCCTCAGTAAGTGAGAGGGTCAGGGTGCTCAGTAAGTCGAAGGTTAGGGTGCTCGGTACGTAAGAGGGTTAGGGGGCTCGGTCGTTGAGAATGTTAGGGTGCTTGGTCAGGACGAGGGTTAGGGTGATCGGTCAGTGAGAGTGTTAGTGTACTCGGTCAGTGTGAGGGGTAGGGTGCTCGGTCAGTGAGAGGGTTAGGGTGCACGGTCAGTGAGAGTGTTAGTGTGCTCGGTCAGTGAGAGGGTTAGGGTGCTCGGTCAGTGAGAGGGTTAGAGTGCACGGTCAGTGAGAGTGTTAGGGTGATTGGTCAGTGAGAGGGTTAATGTTCTCGGTCAGTGAGAGGGTTAGGGTGCTCAGTAAGTGAGAGGGCTAGGGTGCTCAATCAGTGAGAATATTTAGGGTGCTCAGTCAGGGCGAGGGTTAGGGTGATCAGTCAGTGAGACTGTTAGTGTGCTGTAAGTGAGAGGGTTAGAGTGCTTGGTAAGTGCGAGGGTTAGGGTGTTCGGTTTTTGAGGGGGTTAGGGTGCTCGGTCAAATAGAGAGTTAAGGTGCTCAGTAAGTGAGAGGGCGAGGGTGCTCGGTAAGTGAGACGTTTCGGGTGCTCAGTCAGTGGGTGGGTTAGGGTGCTCGGTCAGTGCGAGGGTTAGGTGCTCAGTAAGTGAGAGGGTTAGGGTGCTCGGTCAGTGAAAGGGTGAGGGTGCTCGGTCAGTGAGAGGGTTAGGATGCTCAGTAAGTGAGAGGGTTAGGGTACTTGGTCAGTGAGAGGGTTAGGGTGCTCGGTAATTGAGAGGGTTAGGGTGCTCAGTAAGTGGGAGGGTTAGGGTGCTCGGTCAGTGAGAGTGTTAGTGTGCTCGGTCAGGGCGAGGGTTAGGGTGATCAGTAAGAGAGAGGGTTAGGGTGCACAGTAAGAGAGAGGGTTATGGTGCTTAGTAAGTGATAGGATTAGAGTGCTCAGTCTGTGTGAGGGTTAGGATGCTCAGTAAGTGAGAGGGTTAGGGTGCTCGGTCTGTGTGAGGGTTAGGATGCTCAGTAAGTGAGAGGGTTAGGGTGCTCAGTCAGTGAGAGGGTGAGGGTGTTCGGTAAGGGAGAGGGTAGGGGTGCTCAGTAAATGTGAGGGTAAGGTGCTTGGTCAGTGAGAGTGTTAGTGTGCTCAGTAAGTCAGAGTGTTATGGTGCTTGGTAAGTGAGAGGGTTAGGGTGCTCAGTCAGTGAGAAGGTTTGAGTGCTCGGTCAGTGGGAGGGTTAGGGTGCTCGGTAAGGTTGAAGGTCAGGTTGCTCAGTAAGTGAGAAGCTTAGGGTTCTCAGTTAGTGCGAGGGTTAGGATGCACGGGAAGTGAGAGGGTTAGAGTGCTCGGTTAGGGTGAGGGTTAGGGTGCTCAGTAAGTGAGAGTGTTATGGTGCTCGCTAAGTGAGAGGGTTAGGGTCCTCGGTAAGTGAGAAGGTTCTGGTGCTCAGTCAGTGAGAGGCTTAGGGTGCAGGGTAAGTGAGAGGCTTAGGGTACTCGGTAAGTGAGAGGCTTAGGGTACTCAGTTAGTGTGAGGGTTAGGGTGCACGGGAAGTGAGAGGGTTAGGGTGCTCTTTTAGGGCGAGGGTTAGGGTGCTCGGTAAGTGAGAGGGTTAGGGTGCTCGGTATGTGAGAGGTTGAGGGTGCTGAGTAAGTGTGAGGGTTAGGGTGCTTGGGCAGTGAGAGGGTTAGGGTGCTCGGTAAGTGAGAGGTTGAGGGTGCTCGGTTAGTGCGAGGGTTAGGGTGAACGGTAAGTGAGAGGGTTAGGGTGTTCAGTCAAATAGAGGGTTCGGGTGCTCGGTCAGTGAGAGGGTTAGGGTAATCAGAAAGGGAGAGGGTCAGGGTGCTCTCTAAGTGAGAGGGTTAGGGTGCTCGGTAAGGGCGTGTGTTAGGGTGCTCGGTAAGTAAGAGGGTTAGTGTGCGCAGTAAGTGAGAGGGTTAGGGTGTTCGGTTAGTGAGGGGGTTTAGGGTGCTCAGTCAGTGAGAGGGTTTGGGTGCTCGATCAGTGAGAGGGTTAGGGTGCTCAGTAAGTGAGAGGGTGAGTGTGCTCGGTAAGTGAGAGGGTGAGGGTGCTTGGTCAGTGAGAGGGTTAGGGTGCTCAGTAAATTGAGAGGGTTAGCCTGCAAGGTAAGTGAGAAGGTTGGGGTGCTCAGAAAGGGAGACGGTTAGGGTGCTCGGTCAGGGCGTGGGTTTGGGTGCTCGATCAGTGAGAGGGTTAGGGTGCTCGGTAAGTGAGAGGGTTAGGGTGCTCGGTAAGTGAGAGGGTGAGTGTGCTTGGTAAGTGAGAGGGTTAGGGTGCTCAGTAAGTGAGAGGGTGAGTGTGCTTGGTAAGTGAGAGGGTTAGGGTGCTCAGTAAGTGAGAGGGTAAGAATGCTTGGTAAGTGAGAGGTTGAGGGTGCTCGGTTAGTGCGAGGGTTAGGGTGAACGGTAAGTGAGAGGGTTAGGGTACTCGGTCAGAGCGAGTGTTAGGATGCTCAGTAAGTGAGAGGTTTAGGGTGCTCAGTGAGTGAGAGGGTGAGAGTGCTCGGTCAGTGAGAGGGTTCGGGTGCTCGGTCAGTGAGAGGGTGAGAGTGCTCGGTCAGTGAGAGGGTTCGGGTGCTCGGTCAGTGAGAGGGTTAGGGTGATCAGAAAGGGAGAGGGTCAGGGTGCTCTCTAAGTGAGAGGGTTAGGGTGCTTGGTAAGGGCGTGTGTTAGGGTGCTCGGTAAGTAAGAGGGTTAGTGTGCGCAGTAAGTGAGAGGGTTAGGGTGTTCGGTTAGTGAGGGGGTTTAGGGTGCTCAGTCAGTGAGAGGGTTTGGGTGCTCGATCAGTGAGAGGGTTAGGGTGCTCGGTAAGTGAGAGGGTTAGGGTGCTCAGTAAGTGAGAGGGTAAGAATGCTCGGTAAGTGAGAGGGTGAGGGTGCTTGGTCAGTGAGAGGGTTAGGGTGCTCAGTAAATTGAGAGGGTTAGCCTGCAAGGTAAGTGAGAAGGTTGGGGTGCTCAGAAAGGGAGACGGTTAGGGTGCTCGGTCAGGGCGTGGGTTTGGGTGCTCGATCAGTGAGAGGGTTAGGGTGCTCGGTAAGTGAGAGGGTTAGGGTGCTCGGTAAGTGAGAGGGTGAGTGTGCTTGGTAAGTGAGAGGGTTAGGGTGCTCAGTAAGTGAGAGGGTGAGTGTGCTTGGTAAGTGAGAGGGTTAGGGTGCTCAGTAAGTGAGAGGGTAAGAATGCTCGGTAAGTGAGAGGGTGAGGGTGCTCAGTCAGTGAGAATGTTAGGGTGCTCGGTCAGGGCGAGGGTTAGGGTGATCGGTCAGTGTGAGTGTTAGTGTGCTCAATAAGTGAGAGTGTTATGGTGCTCTGTAAGTGAGAAGGTTAGAGTGCTCATTAAGTGAGAGGGTAAGGGTGCTCAGTAAGTGAAAAGGTTAGGGTGCTCAGTAATGAGAGGGTGAGGGTGCTTGGTAAGTGAGAGGGTGAGGGTGCTCGGTCAGTCAAAGGTTGCGGGTGCTCAGTAAGTGAGAGGATTTATGTGCGCTGTCAGTGAGAGGGTTAAGGTGCTCAGAAAGTGAGAAGGTTAGGGTGCTTGGTAAGTGAGAGGGTTAAGGTGATCCGGTCAAGTAGAGGGTTAGGGTGCTTGGTAAGTGAGAAGGTTCGGATGCTCGGTCAGTGAGAAGGTTAGGGAAGCTCGGTAAGTGAGAGGGTTAGGGTGCTCAGTCAGTGAGAGGTTTAGGGTGCTCAGTCAGTGAGTGGGTTAGGGTGCTCAGTAAGTGAGAGGGTTAGGGTGCTTGGTCAGTGAGAGGGTTAGGGTGCTCAGTCAGTGAGTGGGTTAGGGTGCTTGGTAAGTGAGAGGGTTAGGGTGCTCGGTCAGTGCGAGGGTTAAGGTGCTCGGTAAGTGAGAAGATTAGGGTGCTCAGTAAGTGAGAGGGTTAGGGTGCTCAGTTAGTGCGAGGGTTAGGGTACACGTTAAGTGAGAAGGTTAGGGTGCTCAGTAAGTGAGAGGGCTAGGGTGCTCAGTTAGTGCGAGGGTTAGGGTGCACGTTAAGTGAGAGGGTTAGGGTGCTCGGTCAGTGAGAGGGTGAGCGTGCTCGGTAAGTGAGAGGGTGAGGGTGCTCAGTAAGTGAGAGGATTAGGGTGTTTGTCAAATAGAGGGTTAGGGTGCTCAGTATGTGAGAGGGTTAGGGTGATCGATAAGTGAGAGGGTTAGGGTGCTCGGTCAGTGCGAGGGTTATGGTGCTCAGTAAGTGAGAAGGTTATGGTGCTCAGTAAATGAGAAGGTTAGGGTGCTCGGTCAGTGTGAGGGTTAAGGTGCTCGATCAGTGAGAGAGTTAGGGTTTTCAGTAAGTGAGAGTGTTAGGGTGCTCGGTAAGTGAGAGGGTGAGAGTGCTTGGTAAGTGAGATGGTTAGGGTGCTCGGTAAGTGAGAAAGGTCGGGTGGTCGGTCAGTGGGAGGGTTAGGGTGCTCGGTAAGTGCGAGGATTAGGGTGCTGGGTCAATGAGAGGGTTAGGGTGCTCAGTAAATGAGAGAGTTAGGGTGCTAGGTAAGTGAGAGGGTTAGGGTGCTCAGTAAGGGAGAGGGTTAGGGTGCTCAGTAAGTGAGAGGGTTAGGGTGCTCAGTAAGGGAGAAGGTTAGGGTGCTCAGTAAGTGAGAGGGTTACGGTTCTCGGTCAGGGCGTGTGTTAAGGTGCTCGATCAGTGAGAGGGTGAGGGTGGTCAGTAAGTGAGAGGGTGAGGGTGGTAGGTAAGTGAGAGGATTAGGGTCCTCGGTAAGTGAGAAGGTTAGGGCGCTCGGTAAGTGAGACGGTGAGGGTGCTCGGTCAGTGAGAGGGTTAGGGTGCTCTGTCAGTGAGAGTGTTAGGGTGCACAGTAAGTGAGAGGGTTAGGGTGATCGGTCAAATAGAGGGTTAGGATGCGTGATAAGTGAGGAGGTTCAGGTGCTTGGTCAGTGAGAAGGTTCGGGTGCTCGGTCAGTGAGAGTGTTAGGGTGCTCGGGCAGTGAGAGTATTAGGGTGATCACTAAATGAGAGGGTTAGGGTGCTCGGTCAGTGAGAGGGTTAGGGTGGTCGATCAGTGAGAGGATTCGGGTGCTCAGTAAGTGAGAGGGTTAGGGTGCTTTGTCAGTTAGAGGATTAGGGTGCTCGGTAAGTGAGAGGGTTAGGGTACTCGGTAAGTGAGAGGGTTAGGCTGCTCAGTAAGTGAGATGGTTCGGGTGCTCGTTAAGTGAGAAGGTTAGGGTGCTCATTCAGTGAGAGGTTTAGTGTGCTCGGTCAGTGAGATGATTAGGGTGCTCGGTCAGTGAGATGATTAGGGTGCTCGGTCAGTGAGAGGGTGAGGGTGCTCAGTAATGAGAGGGTTAGGGTGTTCGATCAGTGAGAGGGTTAGGGTGGTCGATCAGTGATAGTATTCGGGTGCTCGGTCAGTGAGAGGGTTAGGGTGCTCGGTCAGTGAGAGGGTTAGGGTGATCGATAAGTGAGAGGGTTTGGGTGCTCGGTCAGTATGAAGGTTAGGGTGCTCTGTAAGTGAAAGGGTTAGGGTGCTCGGTCAGTCAGAGGGTTCGGGTGCTCGGTAAGTGAGAAGGTTAGGATGCTTAGTAAGTGAGAGTGTTGGGATGCTTGATCAGTGAGAGGGATCGGGTGCTTGGTCAGTGAGAGGGCTAGGGTGCCCGGTCAGTGAGAGTGTTAGGGTTTTCACTAAGTGAGAGTGTTAGGGTGCTCTGTAAGTGAGAGGGTAAGAGTGCTCGTTAAGTGAGAGGGTAAGGGTGCTCAGTAAGTGAGAAGGTTAGGGTGCTCTGTAAGTGAGAGGGTAAGGGTGCTCAGTAAGTGAGAAGATTAGGGTGGTTGATAAGTGAGTGGGTTAGTGTGCTCGGTCAGTGAGAGGGTTAGGGTGCTCAGTAAGTGAGAAGGTTTAGGGTGCTCGGTCAGTGTGAAGGTTAGGGTGCTCGTTCAGTGAGAGGGTTAGGGTGCTCTGTCAGTGAGAGGGTTAGGGTGCTCGTTCAGTGAGAGGATTAGGGTGCTCGGTCAGTAAGAGGGTGACGGTGCTCAGTAAGTGTGAGGGTTAGGGTGTTCGGTAAGGGAGAGGGTGAGTGTGCTCGGTCAGTGAGAGGGTTAGGGTGCTCAGTAAGTGAGAAGGTTTAGGGTGCTCGGTCAGTGAGAGGGTTAGTGTGCTCGGTCAGTGACAGGGTTAGGGTGCTCTGCGAGTAGAGGGTTAGGGTGCTCAGTAAGAGAGAAGGTTCGGGTGCTCGTTAAGTGAGAAGGTTAGGGTGCTCATTCAGTGAGAGGTTTAGTGTGCTCGGTCAGTGAGATGATTAGGGTGCTCGGTCAGTGAGAGGGTGAGGGTGCTCAGTAAGTGAGAGGGTTAGGGTACTCGGTGAGGGAGAGGGTGAGTATGCTCGGTCAATGAGAGGGTTAGGGTGCTCGGTCAGTGAGAGGGTTAGGGTGCTCAGTCAGTGTGAAGTTAGGGTGCTCGGTTAGTGAGAGGGTTAGGGTGCTCTGCAAGTAGAGGGTTAGGGTGCTCAGTAAGTGAGAAGGTTCAGGTGATCGGTAAGTGAGAACGTTAGGGTGCTCGTTCAGTGAGAGGATTATGGTGCTCGGTCAGTGAGAAGGTGAGGGTGGTCAGTAAGTGTGAGGGTTAGGGTGCTCGGTAAGGGAGAGGGTAAGTGTGCTCAGTCAGTGAGAAGGTTTGGGTGCTCAGTAAGTGGGAGGTTTAGGGTACTCGGTCAGTGAGAGGGTTAGTGTGCTCGGTCAATGACAGGGTTAGGGTGCTCTGCAAATGAGAGTGTTAGGGCGCTCAGTAAGTGAGAGGGTTAGGGTGCTCGGTAAGGGAGAGGGTGAGTGTGCTCGGTCAGTGAGACGGTTAGAGTGCTCGGTCAGTGAGAGGGTTAGGGTGCTCTGCAAGTGAGAGGGTTAGGTTGCTCACTAAGTGAGAAGGTTAGGGTGCTCGATAAGTGAGAAGGTTAGGGTGCTCAGTAGGTGAGAAGGTTAGGGTGCTCAGTACATTAGAGGGTTAGGGTACTCGGTCAGTGAGAGGGTTAGGGTGCTCGGTCAGTGAGAAGGTTAGGGTCTTCGGTCAGTGAGAGGGTTAGGGTGCTTGGTCAGTCAGAGTGTTAGTTTGCTCGATCAGTGAGAGGGTTAGGATGCTCAGTCAGTGAGAGCGTTAGGGTGCTCGGTCAGTGAGCTGGTTAGGGTGCTCAGTAAGTGTGAAGGTTAGGGTGCTCGGTTAGTGAGAGGGTTAGGGTGCTCTGCAAGTAGAGGGTTAGGGTGCTCAGTAAATGAGAAGGTTCAGGTGATCGGTAAGTGAGAACGTTAGGGTGCTCGTTCAGTGAGAGGATTAGGGTGCTCGGTCAGTGAGAAGGTGAGGGTGGTCAGTAAGTGTGAGGGTTAGGGTGTTCGGTAAGGGAGACGGTTAGAGTGCTCGGTCAGTGAGAGGGTTAGGGTGCTCTGCAAGTGAGAGGGTTAGGTTGCTCACTAAGTGAGAAGGTTAGGGTGCTCGATAAGTGAGAAGGTTAGGGTGCTCAGTAGGTGAGAAGGTTAGGGTGCTCAGTACGTTAGAGGGTTAGGGTACTCGGTCAGTGAGAGGGTTAGGGTGCTCAGTAGGTGAGAAGGTTAGGGTGCTCAGTACGTTAGAGGGTTAGGGTACTCTGTCAGTGAGAGGGTTAGGGTGCTCGGTCAGTGAGAGGGTTAGGGTCTTCGGTCAGGGTGAGGGTTAGGGTGCTTGGTCAGTCAGAGTGTTAGTTTGCTCGATCAGTGAGAGGGTTAGGGTGCTCAGTCAGTGAGAGCGTTAGGGTGCTCGGTCAGTGAGATGTTTAGGGTGCTCGGTAAGTGAGAAGGTTATGGTGCTCAGTGAGTGAGAGGTTTAAGGTTCTCGATCAGTGAGAGGGTTAGTGTCCTCGGTCAGTGAGAGGGTTATTGTGCTCGGTCAGTGTGAGGGTTAGGGTGCTGTCATTGAGAGGGTTCGAGTGCTCAGTAACTGAGAGGGTTAGGGTGCTCAGTCAGTGAGAGGTTTCGGGTGCTCGGTAAGTGAGAATGTTAGGGTGCTCAGGAAGTAAGTAGTCTAGGGTGCTCGGTCAGTGAGAGGGTTAGTGTCCTCGGTCAGTGAGAGGGTTAGGGTGCTCGGTCAGTGAGAGGGTTAGGGTGCTCGATCATTTAGAGGGTTCGGGTGCTCTGTCAGTGAGAGGGTTAGGAATCTCGGTAAGTGAGAAGGTTAGGGTGCTCGGTCAGTGAGAGGTTTAGGGTTCTCGATCAGTGACAGGGTTAAGTTGCTCGGTCAGTGAGAGGGTTAGGGTGCTCGGTAAGTGAGAGGGTTAAGGTGCTCAGTAAGTGAGAAGGGTTAGAGTGCTTGGTCAGTGAGAGTGTTAGGGTGCTCGGTCATTGAGAGGTTTAGGGTGCTCAGTAAGTGAGAGGGTTAGGTTGCTCGGTCAGCGAGAAGGTTAGGGTACTCAGTAAGTGAGAGGGTTAGGGACATCGGTCAGTGAGAGGGTTAGGGTGCTCTATAAGTGAGAGGATTAGGGAGCTTAGTAAGTGAGAGGGTTAGGGTGCTCGGTCAGTGAGAGAGTTAGGGTTTTCACTAAGTGAGTGTTAGGGTGCTCGATCATTGAGAGGGTTCGGGTGCTCTGTCAGTGAGAGGGTTAGGAATCTCGGTAAGTGAGAAGGTTAGGGTGCTCGGTCAGTGAGAGGTTTAGGGTTCTCGATCAGTGACAGGGTTAGGGTGCTTGTTAAGTGAGAGGGTTAGGGTGCTCAGTAACTGAGAAGGTTAGGGTGCTCAGTAATGAGAGGGTGCGGGTGCTCGGTCAATGCGAGGGTTAGGGTGCTTGATAAGTGAGAGGGTTAGTGTGCTCGGTCAGTGAGAGGGTTAGGTGCTCGGTAAGTGAGAGGGTTAAGGTGTTCAGTAAGTGAGAAGGGTTAGGGTGCTTGGTCATTGAGAGGTTTAGAGTGCTCAGTAAGTGAGAGGGTTAGGCTGCTCGGTCAGTGAGAGAGTTAGGGTAAAAACAATGACTGCAGATGCTGGAAACCAGATTCTGGATTAGTGGTGCTGGAAGGTTCCTGATGAAGGGCTTTTGCCTGAAACGTCAATTTCAAAGCTACTTGGATGGTTCCTGAACTGCTTGCTCTTCCAGCACCACTAATCCAGAGAGAGTTAGGGTGCTCGGTCAGTGAGAGAGTTAGGGTGCTCGGTCAGTGAGAGGCATAGGGTTCTCAGTAAGTGTGAAGGTTAGGGTGCTCGATAAGTGAGAAGATTAGGCTGTTCAGCAGGTGAGAGGGTTAGGTTGCTCGGTCAGTGACAGGGTTAGTATGCTCAGTAAGTGAGTGGGTTAAGGTGCTCGGTAAGGGAGAGGGTGAGTGTGCTCGGTCAGTGAGAGCGTGAGGGTGCTCGGTCAGTGAGAGGGTTAGGGTGCTTGGTAAGTGAGAATGTTAGGGTGCTCAGGAAGTAAGTAGTCTCGGGTGCTCGGTCAGTGAGAGGGTTGGTGTCCTCGGTCAGTGAGAGGGTTAGGGTGCTCGATCAGTAACAGGGTTAGGGTGCTCAGTCACTGAGAGGGTTCGGGTGCTCTGTCAGTGAGAGGTTTAGGGTGCTCAGTCAGTGAGAGGGTTAGGGTGCTCGGTAAGTGCGAAGGTTAGGGTGCTCAGTAACTGAGAGGGTTATGGTGCTCGGTCAGTGAGAGGGTTAGGGTGCTCGATAAGTGAGAGGGTTAAAGTGCTCAGTAAGTGAGAAGGGTTAGGGTGCTTGGTCAGTGAGAGTATTAGGGTGCTCGGTCATTGAGAGGGTTAGGGTGCTCTGTAAGTGAGAGGGTTAGAGAGCTTAGTAAGTGAGAAGGGTTAGGGTGCTCGGTCAGTGAGAGGGTTAGGGTGCTCGGTCATTGAGAGGTTTAGGGTGCTCAGTAAGTGAGAGGGTTAGGGTCATCGGTCAGTGAGAGGTTTAGGGTGCTCTGTAAGTGAGAGAGTTAGAGAGCTTAGTAAGTGAGAGGGTTAGGGTGCTCAGTAAGTGAGAAGGTTAGTGTGCTCGGTCATTGAGACGTTTAGGGTGCTCAGTAAGTGAGAGGGTTAGGGTCATCGGTCAGTGAGAGGTTTAGGGTGCTCTGTAAGTGAGAGAGTTAGAGAGCTTAGTAAGTGAGAGGGTTAGGGTGCTCAGTAAGTGAGAAGGTTAGTGTGCTTGGTAAGTGAGAGGGTTAGGGTGCTCGGTAAGTGAGAGGTTTAGAGTGCTCAGTCAGTGAGAGGTTCAGGGTTCTCAGTAAGTGAGAAGGTTCGGGTGCTCGGTAATTGAGAGGGTTAGGGTGCTCGGTCAGTGAGAGGGTTAGTGTTCCTGATGAAGGGCTTTTGCCCGAAACGTCAATTTCAAAGCTACTTGGATGGTTCCTAAACTGCTGTTCTCTTCCAGCACCACTAATCCAGAGAGAGTTAGGGTGCTCGGTCAGTGAGAGAGTTAGGGTGCTCGGTCAGTGAGAGGCATAGGGTTTTCAGTAAGTTTGAAGGTTAGGGTGCTCGATAAGTGAGAAGGTTAGGCTGTTCAGTAGGTGAGAGGGTTAGGTTGCTTGGTCAGTGACAGGGTTAGTGTGCTCAGTAAGTGAGTGGGTTAAGGTGCTCGGTAAGGGAGAGGGTGAGTGTGCTTGGGTCAGTGAGAGGGTGAGGGTGCTCAGTAAGTGAGAGGGTTAAGGTGCTCGGTCCGTGAGAGGGTTAGGGTGCTCAGTCATTGAGAGGGTTAGTGTCCTCGGTCAGTGAGAGGGTTGGGGTGCTCAGTAAGTGAGTGGGTTAAGGTGCTCGGTAAGGGAGAGGGTGAGTGTGCTCGGTCAGTGAGAGGGTGAGGGTGCTCAGTAAGTGAGAGGGTTAAGGTGCTCGGTCAGTGAGAGGGTTAGGGTGCTCAGTCATTGAGAGGGTTCGGGTGCTCAGTAACTGAGAGGGTTAGTGTGCTCGGTCAGTGAGAGGTTTAGGGTGCTTGGTAAGTGAGAATGTTAGGGTGCTCAGGAAGTAAGTAGTCTAGGGTGCTCGGTCAGTGAGAGAGTTAGGGTGCTCGGTCAGTGAGAGGGTTAGGGTGCTCGGACAGTAACAGGGTTAGGGTGCTCAGTCACTGAGAGGGTTAGGGTGTTCTGTCAGTGAGAGGTTTAGGGTGCTTGGTCAGTGAGATGTTTAGGGTGCTCGATAAGTGAGAGGGTTAAAGTGCTCAGTAAGTGAGAAGGGTTAGGGTGCTTGGTCAGTGAGAGGTTTAGGGTGCTCAGTAAGTGAGAGGGTTAGTGTGCTCTGTAAGTGAGAGGGTTAGAGAGCTTAGTAAGTGAGCGGGTTAGGGTGCTCGGTCAGTTAGAATGTTAGGATGCTCGTTCAGTGAGAGGGTTAGGGTTCTCGGTCAGTGAGAGAGTTAGGGTGCTTGGTCAGTGAAATGGATAGGGTGCTCAGTCAGTGAGAGGGTTAGGGTGCTCAGTAAGTGACAAGGTAAGGGTGCGTGGTCAGTGAGAGGGTTAGGGAGCTCGGTAAGTGAGAGGTTTAGGGTGCTCAGTCAGTGAGAGGGTTAGGGTGCTCGGTCAGTGAGAGGGTTAGGGTGTACAGTAAGTTAGAGGGTTAGGGTGATCGGAAAGTGATAAATGTTAGGGTGCTCGGTCAGTGAGAAGGTTAGCCTGCTTGGTCAGTGAGAAGGTAAGGGTGCTCGGTAAGTGAGAGGGTTGGGGTAATCGGTAAGTGAGAGGGTTAGGGTGCTCGGTCAGTGAGAGGGTTAGGGTGGTCGATCAGTGAGAGGGCTAGGGTGCTCAGTCACTGAGAGGGTTAGGGTGTTCTGTCAGTGAGAGGTTTAGGGTGCTTGGTCAGTGAGATGTTTAGGGTGCTCGGTAAGTGCGAAGGTTAGGGTGCTCAGTAACTGAGAGGGTTATGGTGCTCGGTCAGTGAGAGGGTTAGGGTGCTCGATAAGTGAGAGGGTTAAAGTGCTCAGTAAGTGAGAAGGGTTAGGGTGCTTGGTCAGTGAGAGGTTTAGGGTGCTCAGTAAGTGAGAGGGTTAGTGTGCTCTGTAAGTGAGAGGGTTAGAGAGCTTAGTAAGTGAGCGGGTTAGGGTGCTCGGTCAGTTAGAATGTTAGGATGCTCGTTCAGTGAGAGGGTTAGGGTTCTCGGTCAGTGAGAGAGTTAGGGTGCTTGGTCAGTGAAATGGATAGGGTGCTCAGTCAGTGAGAGGGTTAGGGTGCTCAGTAAGTGACAAGGTAAGGGTGCTCAGTCAGTGAGAGGGTTAGGGTGCTCGGTCAGTGAGAGGGTTAGGGTGTACAGTAAGTTAGAGGGTTAGGGTGATCGGAAAGTGATAAATGTTAGGGTGCTCGGTCAGTGAGAAGGTTAGCCTGCTTGGTCAGTGAGAAGGTAAGGGTGCTCGGTAAGTGAGAGGGTTGGGGTAATCGGTAAGTGAGAGGGTTAGGGTGCTCGGTCAGTGAGAGGGTTAGGGTGGTCGATCAGTGAGAGGGCTAGGGTGCTCGGTAAGTGCTCAGTTAGTGAGAGGGTTAGGATCCTTGCTCAGTGCGAAGGTTAATGTGCTCGATCATTGAGAGAGTAAGGGATTTCAGTAAGTCAGAGGGTTAGGGTGCTCTGTACGTGAGAGGGTTAGGGTGCTCTGTATATGAGAAGGTTAGGGTGCTCAGTAAGTGAGAGGGTTAGGGTGATCAGTCAGTGAGAAGGTTAGGGTGCTCAGTAAGTGAGAGGGTTAGGGTGCTCAGTCAGTGCGAGGATTAAGGTGCTCGATCAGTGAGAGAGTTAGGGTTTTCAGTAAGTGAAAGTGTTAGGGTGCTCAGTAAGTGAGAGGCTTAGAGTGTTGAGTAAGTGAGAGGGTTAGGGTGCTCAGTCAGTGGGAGGATTAAGGTGCTCGATCAGTGAGAGAGTTAGGGTTTTCAGTAAGTGAAAGTGTTAGGGTGCTCAGTAAGTGAGAGGCTTAGAGTGCTCATTAAGTGAGAGGGTTAGGGTGCTCAGTAAGTGAGAAGGTTACGGTGCTCAGTAATGTGTGGGTGAGGGTGCTTGGTAAGTGAGAGGTTTAGGGTGCTCGATCAGTGAGAGAGTTAGGGTGTTCAGTCAGTGAGAGCGTTAGGGTGCTCGGTCATTAAGAGGGTTCGGGTGCTGAGTAACTGAGAGGGTTAGGGTGCTCGATCAGTGAGAGGGTTAGGGTGCTCGGTCATTGAGAGGGTTTGGGTGCTCAGTAACTGAGAGGGTTAAGGTGCTCAGTCAGTGAGAGGTTTAGGATGCTCTGTAAGTGAGAATGTTAGGGTGCTCAGGAAGTAAGAGGTCTAGGGTGCTTGGTCAGTGAGAGGGTTAGTATCCTCGGTAAATGAGAGGGTTAGGATGCTCGGTCAGTGAGAGGGTTAGGTGCTCAGTAAGTGAGAGGGTTAGGCTGCTCAGTAAGTGAGAAGGTTAGTGTGCTTGGTAAGTGAGAAGGTTAGGGTGCTCGGTAAGTGAGAGGTTTAGAGTGCTCAGTCAGTGAGAGGTTCAGGGTTCTCAGTAAGTGAGAAGGTTCGGGTGCTCGGTAATTGAGAGGGTTAGGGTGCTCGGTCAGTGAGAGGGTTAGGGTGCTCAGTAAGTGAGAGGGTTAGGGTTCTCGGTCAGTGAGAGGGTTAGGGTGCTCAGTAAGTGAAAGGGTTAGGGTATTCGGTCAGTGAGAGGGTTAGGGTGCTCGGTAAGTGAGAGGGTTAGGGTGCTCGGTAAGTGAGAGCGTTAGTGTGCTCAATCAGTGCGAGGGTTAGTGTGCTCAGTGTAGTGCGAAGGTTATGTTGTTCAGTCAGTGTGAGGGTTAGGGTGCTCTGTAAGTGAGAGGGTTAGGGTGATCAGTAAGTGAGAAGGTTAGTGTGCTCGGTCAGAGAGAGTGTTAGGGTGCTCAGTAATTGAGAGGGTTAGTGTGCTCAGTCAGTGACATGGTTAGGGTGCTCGGTTAGTGAGAAGGTTAGGATGCTCGTTCTGTGAGAGGGTTAGGATGCTCAGTAAGTCAGAAGGTTAGGGTGCTCTTTCAGTGAGAGGGTTAGGGTGCTCGGTAAGTGAGACTGTTAATGTGCTCGGTAAGTGAGAAGGTTAGGGTGCTCGGTCTGTGAGAGGGTTAGGATGCTCAGTAAGTCAGAAGATTAGGGTGCTCGTTCAGTGAGAGTGTTAGGGTGCTCGTTCAGTGAGAGGGTTAGGGTTCTCGGTCAGTGAGAGAGTTAGGGTGCCAGGTAAGTGGTTGATTGTTTAGTGTAGATTTGAGGAGACAAAAACCTGTGTTGAATGGAGTGGTCAATGTTGGGTCAGGTGGTAGTGTCGGTGGAGGGAAGGGGTGTGGGTGAGGGACTATGATTGTGGGTGTGCTGAGGGTTTGGTTTTGGAGGGATCAGTGGTGAAGTAAAGGCATAGTTTATTAGTTATCCAGGAATTGGACTAGGTGTTTAATCTTCTAATTTTTCCTTGGTGACTGTTAAGCTTAAATGAGTTGGAACTCTCTGAAGACTTTGTCATTAATAAGCTTTTTTGGCAGGTTCCAGCCACAGGAGAATGGCTTTTTAGAAAATTCAACTTCCCAGACAATTCCTTCAGAGTTAGCTACATTGGGAATTCTCTACAGTCCCAATGAACAACTATAACCTCCACTGCTCCTTGAACTACCTGACCATCAGAAAGGCTGGGTCAACAACAATTCTTTAGAGTTCTTCATTTCAATTTTATTTCGGTGCAATTTCATTTGGCCCAAATCATGTTACTTTCTCAAAAACATTACCTGCGTAAAAGTCACTCCCATAATTAAAACCTATCTCAAAAATCAACATTTAAACAAATATGCAGAGTATGCAATGATACCCTCGATTAAAAATGTGATAAAATACATATATTACAGGGGAAATTACTTTTTGCAGTCAAAATTTTGTCAAGATTGAAATTCAAATATTTTTAGGACAGGTGACCTACCTGGTGAGAAGCACGGCATTATCATGGTGAGCGATTCCATTGTCAGGGATAGCATTTCCATTACCATTGCGGGAAAGAATGGATTTCTGCCACTTACAGAAACTATCAAGTGATTTGCCAGCATGGTGATTTATTTCCAAATTTGGCTAAAATGTGAAAATAAAAGACAATATCCTAAATGACCAATAAAGTAAAATCTCATATAAAATAAATTTCAGAATTCTAAATGCTACCTTTCAGTGGTATTTTGATTCTATGAAAATGAAATGTTCAAGTAAATAGAATCAGAGTCTTAAACAAAAATGAAACACATTGGTAATTTCTGGAAGTGTTGGGAATCTCACTTGTTAGTTGCCAAGCAGGAGAACAGCACAGGACATCTCTTTTTGGGAATGCCCCAAAATGAAGTCTCAGTGAGTCTCCCAACTAGAAAGCTACAAACTGTCTCCAACACTAAGCTTTTTTTGTTGGAGGGTGGGGTTGCAGAGAGAGGCCAGTACTTTCTCATTACTGAGCAGCATTACTAGGAAGATGACAGATGAGACGTAAAATCATCATGGGCTATCTTGGGGGTGTGGGGGTGCAGGTTGCAAGTGGTCACAGGGCTGGGTTATGGATGAGTGGGAAAAGCTTTATAAAATCATTTAAACTTGTCAGGAAGAGCAGCAGAGAAAGCATGAGGGATTCTCCATGTTGTTAAAAAGTATGTGAACAATCACTCAGAAATTGGGATAAAGGCATAAAATAACACTAGCAGGAGGAAACAAAATGTGCTTCTTTCAGTAGAAATAGGAGGATAATTCTCATGTATTTAGAGGTTTATAAGACAATTAACAAAAATTAAGGAAAAAATTCTGGCAAATTCAATCAGAAGAGATCTTAGAAACCTTCATGAAGATAACAAATCTCTTAAGAGTAGAGCTTCATTAGTGACTTATTTCTAGGATGCAACTAAAAAAAATCTTGAAGATTTAACATTTATACTACTGAGCTGAATGTATAGTTTAAAACTCTCAACAGCAAAATTATCTGCACAAAAAAATTTAGAAATCTTACACCAGCTTTCAAGGCGATCATTGAACTTGGAGAAATAACAAGACTAATTGCAATACAATGGAGAAAAAAAATCCTTCTAAGAATATTAGGAGTCACAAATACTTTAGACAGTGAATTTAAATTAAACTTTATGCAAGTGACAATTCATGTAATATAGAATTGTAATAAACAAACACATAGATCTAGATACCATCTATCAACCGCTCAGAAAATGAACAGGAAATGACATCACCACAAACCCCAGGAACCCCATCCAGGACAAACCTATAAATAGAAAGCAGGAGGCAACAGCTTCGCTTCACTTGGAGGTCGCCACTGATGATGTTACCTAGCCAGGTAATGAAATGTCTGGATATCAAACCTACAGCTCGGTGAGCAAACCTACACCCTAAACCTCAACCTGAGCTACACACCTTCACAAACCTAGCAAAAATATAGAATTGTATCAGGATTAAAGCAGAATCCCAGAGAACAAATGAGCTAATTTCTTTATTCTGTAAGTCTGATAGTTGATCATGCTTTTAAGATGGGGCAGAATGCAAAAGAGACAATATTATCGAAACAATTTTCCATGGACATTAAGTACCAACTGAATAACATAAACAGCAGGATTTAATAGAAGCATACAACTTCATAGAGAACCTGTTGACAACTTTATCATTGTTTACACATTTTCAGAATGTTGTGATTATGATAATTTACGACTGATACTAATTCACAACAGAATTGTTGTCAAATTTCTGATCTATTTGTTTCAGATATGTTACATAGAAAAGAGGACCTCCCACTGGAAAGTGCTATTCAAATAACGTTACAAACTGAAATCCATAAACAGCATCAGTAAATGATGGTTACAATAAATCAACCAAGCTTAAAGAAGTTCACCAGAATTTGTCAACACCTAAGAATCACATGATAGATCAACTAAAAAAAAAGTTAAATCGTGTGATGCTAGAGCTTACTATTCCAGATGGGGAATTAATAAGTCAAAGAGTCATCATATCCAGCTTTATTATGTCAATGCAACTTCACAGCAAGAAAAGGGAACATAACGAGAGAGTGTTCAAACCTTAATAAAAAAACTATTGAACTACAGAACCCATCATGCTTATTTGCATAAAGAAGTCAATATCTTACTTCAAGCACCTTGGGAAGAAAATACAGAATACCAAAACATATTTCCATTAGAATGCACATTATATGAGGATATGCCACCTTTGAGGGATACAAATCAATTTTTTCTAGAGGTAAGAGGAGACAACATCTGAAGCAGGTTTGACACAGGCAGGTCAGGCAGCAGCCTTCATGAAGGGCTTATGCCCGAAACGTCGATTCTCCTGCTCCTCAGATGCTGACTGGCCTGCTATGCTTTTCAAGTGCCACACCTTTCAACTCTGATCTCCAGCATCTCTTTCTCCTTCACACAGACATCAAGCTAACTTCCACGTTAGCATCGGGGTGAATATTACTCTTAAACCTGAAACAATCTCTTGGTTGAGGAGAATGAAACTTCAACCTTCTGATAGAGAACTGCATGGTGCAGGCAGAGTACAATTGAACACTAAATGTATGTTGTGAGTCTTTTTAAAATACATAGACCAATACTGTATTGAACAGGAATACTTGATCAAAAGCAACACTTCTCACTTCTGAGCAGAAAACTGAGCATTATTCTTAAATTTCTACAGTATGCTAAAGAATTTCAACTAGCACAGAAGCCAAATCATCAACAAAATGTTACTTATTAAGAAGACTTCATAGATCTCAGAAGAATGCTCAGAGAACCGAACAGAACAATAATACCATTTGACATTAATTACTTTAACATATGATAACAATTCAGCACAGAGATCAGAAGAGACTACTGATTTCACACATTTGGAGGAACGGTGGTCTGCCAACCATAGAATCTTCAAAATCTGATCATCCATTAACTTTGACATTACAACTATCAGAAACTGGTAGTGGAGTCTTGTTACAGTCAACTCAAAATGCTTAAAAGAAGCATTACCAGAACCAGTCAGTCAGCTTCACTGTCTTTGATAGAATCTGATAAAATTATGTTATCCAAAGGAATATGAGCAAGAATAGAAAGACCACATGCATATACATCTTGATACAGTAAGCAAATTAGAAGATTACTTCTTTCACAAGCTCAACTATCTTCTCTGACATGGTTTCAGAACGGTACTCAAAGGGAAAAGAAAATTCAACAACACCTATGCCAGAGAACAAATTTAGAAAAGAGAATGTCAAAAACCAAAGATGCACCAAAATTAATTTTCTGTATTTTTGTAAGATGAGTAAGATATATTTAGAATCACTGGCCCTATATCCTTCAGTTCCGAAAACTGGACATGATTCTGGTAGTTAGAGTGATAGCTCACTAGCAAAGATGAACTGTAGGACAAAAGTAAACTCACCTTGGATCTCATCAAAACAAATCAGATGAGCTATGGGCACTTTTTCTCCTTCTAACTGCATGGAATGTTCTAATCAGTCATGATTTTATTAAATGGCAGAGCAAGAAACCAGATAGTCTATTCTTGCTGCCAATTCATACGTCCATTTAAGTTTCTTGCTGCTTTTTAAGCAGACTCCAGTGGTTAGTTTATAGACCATTAGTTAGGTCATTCAAGACCTATAAATAGTATTGTGGTTCAGCTAGATCAAACAAATTTAGGAGTCTGGGTCTGAAGTTTGTTTCAGTTCAGCGTTACAGTAATCCTTCATGCTGTTTGGGAATGGGCCACTGAATTGTTTAATTATAATTTAGTTTAGGCCCATTTATTTGGCAAAACAATGTGTTGTTGATAGGCAAACATGTAAAAATGCATGAGGCATGATTTTAACTTACTCAAAAGCCATTTATTTGTACAGAGATATCTGACTGAAAATTGATAATCAAGATAATTTCCGGATCCTACCTGCTATAAAGAATGCAAAACTACATCGAGAAAAATAAAAGAGATTTTCTTTTTGCTAAGGGAATGCTCATAGCTTGAAAACTTCAGTTTTAAGTCCACAGATGTCCTGATTGAATTTGGGATGCACAAGACAATATTTACAAGAGAAAGGAGTTAGTTCAGAAGAGTTAGAATACATGTTATCTCAGTGTAAGGGTTTAAGTTTGAAAGTGTTTGGTTAGAACCCTGAAGGAATTACTTGAAGCCAAGAAAACCTAATCTCGGTTCTTTAAATAGTCAAGGATGAGGTTATTAGATTCTCAAGAGTGGAAGTTGAAGGCAACAGTTTATGAGACATATGGATAAGATAGAAATGGAAATTCTTGCTGATGTCTGAGTACTGTCAAAGAGTAAGATTGGGATAGATGGATTGACATATTTTGACTGTATTTTGGAATTTGTACAATCATACTATATGTAAATAGCTTGGCTTATTCTATTTTATGCATGCCTTTCCTGTGTAATCAGCTTCTGTTTTACTGTTAAAACCAGATGTGAAACGTGGTGTGTGTGCATGTTAGTGAAAGACTACCTCGTTGAATAAAAGAAAAGCATAATATGATCTATCAAGTCAATTTCAGACTGGGATCTGACTTTTCCAGTAAAAAACATCAGCTGGGATTATAACACTACTTACCCTCAGACTGCTGCATCCTTCCCACTCTTTTAAATAAACCTTACACAAGTTATACAGTACCTGGTGGGCACTGTAACAAAAGCTAAAATTAAACAAATAGTCAATGAAGACTTAAAGAACCCAAACAGAAACTTAAGTCTAATTACAAAGACTAGAGATGACACATCTGCAACCATCAGGACCTTGCACTACACTCCATTTTCTTATTCAAAGACTATGTGATATCATCAAATTAGGTGGAGCTCAATGCAGCTTCACCATTAACTCTTTCAGGACCATTACTTACAAAATATCTCCAAGTGTCTTGTTCCCCCATAGTTAACATTTATATTTTTGGGCATGTAACTACTTTTATATTTACCAATATACCATCTCCTCTCCAAGTGTCTGACCTCACAAAATCAGGGAATCTGGTGGTTTTAACAATTTTCCACAATGGTTCTGTTCTGTATTGCTATTCTTTTGCTATAGGGCTATTTAGCGTGACTCTAATTCTCTTTAAATCATTGGAATCATTGGAAAATCTGGCCTTTGCGTGGAGACGCAGGAGATGGGGAGATACAAAACGAGTATTTTGCATCAGTATTTACTGTGGAAAAGGACATCGAAGGTATAGAATATAGGGAAATAAATGGTGACATTTTGAAAAATGTCCATATTACAGAGGAGGATGTGCTGGATGTCCTGAAATGCATAAAAGTGGATAAATCCCCAGGACCAGATCAGGTGTACCCTAGAACTCTGTGGGAAGCTAGGAAAGTGATTAGTGGGCCTCTTGCTGAGATACCTGTATCATCGATAGTCACAGGTGAGATGCTGGAAGGCTGGAGGTCAGCTAATGTGGTGCCATTGTTCAAGAAAGGTGGTAAGGACAAGCTACAGAACTATAGACCAGTGAGCCTGATGTCAGTGATGGACAAGTTCTTGGAGGGAATCCTGAGGGACAGGATATACATGTATTTGGAAAGCCAAGGACTGATTAGGGATAGTTAACATGGCTTTGTGCATGGGAAATCATGTCTCACAAACTTGTTTGAGTTTTTTGAAGAAGTAACAAAGAGGATTGATAAGGGCAGAGTGGTAGATGTGATTTATATAGACTTCAGTAAGGCGTTCAACAAGGTTCCCCATGGGAGAACATGGGAGCAAGATTAGATCTCACGGAATACAGAGAGAACTAGCCATTTGGATACAGAACTGGCTCCAAAGTAGAAGACAGAGAATGGTGGTGGAGGGTTGTTTTTCAGACTGGAGGCCTGTGACCAATGGAGTGCCACAAGGATCGGTGCTGGGTCCGCTACTTTTCATCATTTATATGAATGATTAGGATGTGAGTGTAAGAGGTATAGTTAGTAAGTTTGCAGATGACACCAAAATTGGAGGTGTAGTGGACAGCGAAGGTTGCCTCAGATTACAACGAGATCTTGATCAGATAGGCCAATGGGCAGAAGTGGCAGATGGAGTTTAATATACATAAATGTGAGGTGCTGCATTTTGGGAAAGCAAATCTTAGCAGGACTTATACACTTAATGGTAAGGTCCTCAGGAGTGTTGCTGAACAAAGAGACCTTGGAGTGCAGGTTCATAGCTCCTTGAAAGTGGAGTCTCAGGTAGATAGGATAGTGAAGAAGGCATTTGGTATGCTTTCCTTTATAGGCCAGAGTATTGAGTACAGAAGTTGGGAGGTCATGTTGCAGCTGTACAGGACATTGGTTACGCAACTGTTGGAATATTGCGTGCAATTATGATCTTCCTATCGGAAAGATGCTGTGAAACTTGAAAGGGTTCAGAAAAGATTTACAAGGATGTTGGCATGATTGGAGGATTTGAGCTATAAGGAGAGGTTGAATAGGTTAGGGCTGTTTTTCCTGGAGCGTCAGAGGCTGAAGGGTGACCTTATAGTGGATTTATAAAATCATGAGGGGCATGGATAGGATAAAGAGACAAAGTCTTTTCTCTGGGGTCGGGGAGCCCAGAACTAGAGGGCATAGGTTTAGAGTGAGAGGGGAAAGATATAAAGAGACCTACAGGGCAACATTTTCTCGCAGAGGATGGCGCATGTATGGAATGAGCTGCCAGAGGAAGTGGTGGAGGCTGGTACAATTGCAACATTTAAAAGGAATCTGGATGGGTATATGAATAGGAAGAGTTTAGAGGGATATGGGCCAGGTGCTGGCAGGTGGGACTACATTGGGTTGGAATAAGTGGTTGGGTATGGACAGGTTGGACCGAAAGGTCTGTTTCCGTGCTGTACATCTCTATGACTCTGTGACTCTAAGTCCTTCATGAAGGATTGTGTTCCCACTAAACCCAGTTGTATGTCCATTACTGGAGGACCTTTAACCTTGTGAGTGTTCACATTGGAAACTGGATGCACTGTTACAACAAATACTTTCTTGCAGTAACCTGGATTTTACGACCATGCAATTGCTTTTCAATTTGAATGGACACTTTTTTTTGTGGATGTGCAGACAGCGCAATTTCCTCTTTGTGACTGTGTCCTGAGTCTGTGCACATTAAGGTAACATTCATCTGAATTTGGCATCAAGGAACCCTAGCAATACTGGAGTCTGTGTTAATGAGGGGGGAAACTCTGCTAGTTGAAACCATAGCTGGCACAAAAGAAGATGGCTGGGGCTGTTGGATGTCAGTCATCGCACGTCTAGGACATTACAACAGGAGTTCCTCAGGATAGGTCTATCCTCAGCTGCTTCAACAATGACTTTTCTTCGATCAGAAGTAGGGATGGTTGCTGAAGATTATGTTAAGTTCAGTCCCACTCATGACTCCTCAGACACTGAAATAATCCATATCCAAATGCAGCAAGTCCTGGACAATATCTAGGTTTGGGGTGGCAGGTAGCAAGTAGCATTCATGCCACACAAATGCTATCTCCAATAGGAGAGAATCTAACATTGCCCCTTGAAACTCAATGGCATTACCATTGCTAAGTCCCTCACTTTCAACATCCTAAGGGGTTACCATTGACTGGAAGCTAAGTTGGACTAGCTGTATGAATACCATGGCTACAAAGCAGGTCAGAGGCTAGAAATTCTGCCAAGAGTTACTTACCTCTTGTCTCCTCAAAGCCTATTTAAAAGGCACAAGTCAGGAGTGCGCTGTATACTCCCTCTTGCCTGGATGAGTGCAGCTCCAATGACTCACACGAAGCCTGACACCATTCAGAACAAAGCAGCCCGCTTGATTGGCACGACATCCACAAACATTCTTCAACACTTTCTCTTACACCAAAGCTCAGGAGCAACATTTATTATCTAGATGATGCACTGCAGAAATTCAGCAATGCTTGCTAGTCAGCACCTAGTTATACTGCTCTAACGCAATTTGAAAATGGCTGCGACAGCAGAGTAAGGAGTGTTAGGGCTCCGGAGCTTGTATGCTGCAGGCCTGCTATATCCTTCTCTCGGTCTCTCTCGCTCCTTTCCTGTCTTTTTCTTTCTCTCCTGACATCATGGGGAAGCCAGAGCATTGTTAGCAATAGTGGAGGCAGTGCCTGGATTGAGGACTCACTTTAGTAGGCCCAGAGTCTGGACTTGGGAACTCAGTGGGCTTTTGACTGCAGCGGAACTTTGTGCCTGAAGCAGGGCTGCATCTGTTGTGCAATATAAGAGCTGGAGACAAGCCCTAGCGTGTTCTGGAGGCGAGGTCCGATCTGGACTGGAGGTGAGGCCCCAGCACGAACAGGAGGGGAGGGCCCAGTGTGGACTGGAGAAGAGGCCCCAGCATAGACTGGAGGCAAGGCCCAGCGTGGACTGAAGATGAGGCCCCAGCATGAACTGAAGGTGAGACCCCTAGTGTGGATTGGAGAGGATACCCCAGCATGGATTGGAGGGGAGGTCCCAGCATGGACTGGAGGGGAGATCCCAATGCAGACTGGAGGAGAGGACTCAGCACACACTGGAGGGAAGGTCCCAGTGCAGACTGGAGGGAGGCCCCAACATGGACTGGTGAAGTGGTCCCAGTGTGGACTGGAGGGAACGTCCCAGTGCGGACTGGAGGGAATGTCCCAGTGCGGACTGGAGGGAACGTCCCAGCATGGACTGGACGGGACGTCCCAGCGTGGACTGGAGAGGAGGCCCCAGTGCAAACTGGAGGAGAGGTCCCAGCGTGGACTGGTGGAGAGGTCCCAGTGTGGACTGGTGGAGAGGTCCCAGTGTGGACTGGAGGAGACGTCCCAGCACGGACTGGAGGAGACGCCCCAGCACGGACTGGAGGAAATGTCCCAACGCGGACTGGAGGGAATGTCCCAACGCGGACTGGAGAGGACGTCCCAGCGTGGACTGGAGGAGAGGTCCCAGTGCGGACTGGAGGAGAGGTCCCAGTGCGGACTGGAGGAGACGTCCCAGTGCGGACTGGAGGGAATGTCCCAACGCGGACTGGAGGGGATGTCCCAGCGTGGACTGGAGGAGAGTTCCCAGCGTGGACTGGAGGAGAGGTCCCAGTGCGGACTGGAGGAGAGGTCCCAGCACAGACTGGAGGGAATGTCCCAGCGCGGACTGGAGAGGACGTCCCAGCGTGGACTGGAGGAGAGTTCCCAGCGTGGACTGGAGGAGAGGTCCCAGCACGGACTGGAGGGAATTTCCCAGCGCGGACTGGAGAGGAGGTCCCAATGCAGACTGGAGGAGAGGTCCCAGCGTGGATTGGAGGGGAGTCCCCAGTGCAGACTGGAGGGAACATCCCAGTGCGGACTGGACGGGACATCCCAGTGTGGACTGGAGAGGAGGTCCCAGTGCAAACTGGAGGAGAGGTCCCAGCGTGGACTGGTGGAGAGGTCCCAGTGTGGACTGGTGGAGAGGTCCCAGCGTGGACTGGTGGAGAGGTCCCAGCGCGGACTGGAGGGAATGTCCCAGCGCGGACTGGAGGAGACGTCCCAGTACGGACTGGAGGGGACGTCCCAGCGCGGACTGGAGGAGAGGTCCCAGCACGGACTGGTGGGAATGTCCCAGCGCGGACTGGAGGAGAGTTCCCAGCGTGGACAGTGCTATAAGTGGTGACATTGTAAACTTTTCACTGCACACATATGACAATAAGCCTAATTCTAATTTGAACCTAGAAGGACCAGGACCAGGGCAGCAACTACATGGGAACACCAGCAAGTTCCCCTCTAAGCCACTCACCATCCTGACTGAAGAACATGGCAACATAAGCAATAGGAGTAGTAGGCCGCTGAGCCACTCAGGCCTGCTCCGTCAATCATCAAGATCATGGTCGATCAACCTTAGGCCCCAACCTCTCATTCGTGCCAGTGACTTTGAAATTTATCACTGTTCTTTCACTGACACTGGGCTAAAGTCTTGGAGCTCCTACACAAATAGCATTGTGGATGAACCTACACCAAAAGGATTGAGCCCTTCAAGAAGGCAACTCACAGCTCCCAGTTCAAAGGCAATTAATGATGGACAATAACTGCTAACAGAGTCAGCAAAGTTCATATCCTATGAAGGAATTATTTAAAAACTCAGATGTCTTTTGCATTGGTTGTACATTGTCTGAAGGAGGAGATTTCACTGCGCTAACCTTCTTATACAAGTGAGCATTTGGCTTTTTACTATTTCTGCGCGTATTCTGGAGATGATCAATAGATGTAAAGTTATTTTGTCATCACTGGGCACTGTTTTTTGTCTTTGAGGCTGTGTTGTTCCATAGCATAGACACTGATTCTCAGTATAAAGTGGATAGGTTCTGTTAGTCTCCAGTGATAAGGTTCCTTCAAGATACATTTACCAATTAGCCATAATCACAAACATTATGAAAAGGAGAGATGCAATGTCTGTCTCCATTGGTACCTTGTGTGATACTGTCATTTCTCCTCCACATCTAAGCAGCATCATCTGAGTGAGTGGAGTTTAATGTAGCCTTCAACATTAACTCTTTCAGAACCATGACCTTATACAACAGATTACAAAATAGGGAGAGGCAAGTCCCTGGTGAATGCCAATTTTACAATCAAGCAATTGGTGAACTGGGTCAGTGAGGGCATTTTAAATTCAAGATGCAAGGTCTGATGAAGATATGTAATGGACAGCAGAGCGTAGGATGAGCTGATACTTGTGGACCATAGGACAGGATGTTTAGGACATTATTGGAAAAGTTACACAAAAGACAAGGGAGCACACAAGAGTCGTTCTTACCTGGTCATCAGTTAGTAAGATGAGCCGAGTTACAACCACATTCACAATGTTTCCTATACTGGAGTCTTGCAAAAGTTTGGCAACCTGACCTCCAGAAAACAAAAGAAAGAAAGAAACAGTCTTAAAAATGAAATTGGTACCAGATGACACTTCTAGGCTCACAATTGACCCTGGCACAGAATAAGTTTTAAAGCACCCAATTAGGATATTGCAGAAAAACTGACTTTGTATCTGCAGTTAAAGCATAGCTTGGCTTGCACTTTGTGCATTTTGATTAGCGAACAAGCCCACACTTACTGTTATATTATATGTCTCTCACACACCCCTTTACTTGTAACATGCACCAATAGAATACTCAGTTCTTTCACCTTCCCACCTGTCTAAGTTTAAGCTGCAAAGATCAGTAGATCGTATGATCTGGATTATTGATTTTGTCTAGCACTGAGGTAAAAGTACCAAAAGCAGAAATAATTTCCTATGTTCAACAATTTTAAAACCAGAAAGCAGTGACTAAGAAATACAAATAATAAAAATGTGTATAATGTATAAAATACAATGGCATGCTTGATAGCTGTAAGACGTAATATCAAGGATGACAGGGTGTATGTGGACAACTAGTTACAGTTTGGAAACGTCTACTCTACATAACAATCCTTGACAAAAGAATTATGCTTTTTTATGTATTGGGACTAAAATGCTCAAGATGTAACAAACCCTAAACTGTGAATTGAATCGATTAATCTCAATTCCTATTTTCCACAATAATTTTCATTATGGCTCATAAAGTAGGCATTTTACAAAGCAAAAATAATTTAACACATTACAAAAAATGAAGAACTGTGATGGGGTAACGTGAGGCCTAAAAACAGGAAGAAAAACTCAAGTGATATAATGTACTTTCACTCTAAAATAATATTTTATTTGTTTTGATTCATTGTTGTCACTTGTACCAAGATACAGTGAAATGTTCTGTTTTGCGTGCTTTATAGGCAGATTGTATTACACAAAGTACATCAGGTAGCAGAACAGAATGCAGTATACAATGTTATAGCTGCAGTGAAAGTGCACAAAGAAAGATCAACAATAACTTTGAGAGGTTCATTCAAAAGTCTTGAACAACAGGCAGACACCGGAAAGTTCCTCAGTTCGAATAAACCTTTACACAAAATAATGGGCAAGAGGAACGGTTTAAGATGGAAATGAATTGTCACCCTTAAGAAGAATATGGTTCAATTTTTACCAGTTGAATATAGAGATATTAAGGTGGGAGAAGGAAATTAGAATTCTCTGATATTCCCAAATGAGAAGATATCCAGGGTGTGATAAAAAGAAATTCACTTTAAAAGGCAATAGCCCAAGTAGTCTTTTCTCACAGTGGACTTTTCTAAAATTTTAAGATTCAAGCCAACTCTTCCAGAAGAGGACTAGAATTAAAAAAAAGGCTAGATTCAAAAGCTCCATTTGCATCAACTTGAGATACAGTACGTTGAGGCTGAGTTTCAATACATGCACCAAAAGTGCTCTTCTCTTCACAGGTTCCCTTAAATATGCCCAAGTTATCAAAGTAAGGAATGTAGTTAAAAGAATGAAAGCATTTGGGACACCTCACTGCCCCCTGTTCCTTTGAAAATAATCTTGCCTCCAAAAGAGCTGTGGCTGATCTCACTAACCACTCTCCCACTAATAGAATGCAAAGAGTATTTTTATCAGATAAATTCAAGTTGTTTTTCTTACTCATCTCAATTCTGTACATAGATTATGGGCAGAAGAATGATTTTTCAGTTTCTACAGCGAATACATTTACAAATGGTACTCAAACATGTGTGGCATAACTTTCCCTCCCTGGAGGTGGTGAGAAGGGGAAATAATGGAGCAAGTTGTCCTGGAGAAAAACTTACTCCCCTTTTGTTACCTCAGTAATTTGTTGCTGCATAAAACGGTTCACCAGCGACTTTCTCATCTCACAAAAAATAAGACTCTTGAGAGGTCAAACACCTGGTGCTCTACTGGGTGAGAAAGGGGACGAACTTTACAACGGGTAAACCAGTGGTGAACTGCTGTTGGATTGTGGGAGGGCCTCAATTCTACAATCTCTTGGATAACCAATCCATCTGCCAGTGAACCCCAAGCTTGTGATGAGAAGATAAAGGTCACTAGCCTTCTGGCTGCTGCATTCCCCAAAAAGTTGGCCAAAACTAGCAGCCTTTAGAACCCAGAAGTTGCCAGTCTCTGATAGGCTACCAGCTTCTGGAAACATGGGATTCCAGTGTCAAAGGCTGTGATTGGACAACATACTCATCTACACTCTTAATGAGCTGATTGGTGGACAACTGGGAGTGGCATGATAGTCACCATTTAACATGCCCACTCTTAACCTGTTGAAAATATTAGAAAGTGATATCCTTAGTCTCACCTTTAACCACTCACTTCATGGTACCAGTGTTTCACAATGTAGGACATATCTGGAAGTCTGCCAGAGGTGATGGTGTGGAAATTCCCATTGTTTGCTGAGATAATGGTTTGCCAGCACTATCTGTATAATTTTTTAAAGAGTCCAAGTTGTGGCGAGACAGCTACCCACAAGAGCAATAGCTAACTCGGGCCATTCAGGGGCGATATCATGCCAATGGGAATTTTCCCATTGGCTGGTGTGCCTTTGCAGTGACTGAAACATGGTCAGTGCAGCAAGGGATTTTCTAGATGCAAACTGTGGGACTCAGCTCTTTTTTACCATCCACTTTCAATGTCATCTGTCATAATGGACTCTAAAATCTTGCTAACAACCAAGGTCAGGCTAACTGGCCTATAGTTTCCTGTATTCTGCCTCTCTCTCCTCTAAAACAGGGGTGTTACATTAACCATTTTCCAGTTCTCTGGGACCCTCCCTGAGTCCAGTGATTCCTGAAAGATCACCATCAATGGCTCTACAATTTCTTCAGCTATGGTCTTCATAACTCTGGGGTATAGTCTATCTGGACCAGGTGATTTTTAACACCTTAATTGTTTTCAAATTCCTCAGCACCTTCTACTTAGTGATGGCCACTACACTCGCTTCGGACCCTGAGTCTCTTGAAGTTCTGGTATGCTGATGGGGTCTTCGGCTATGAAAACTGAGGTAAAGTACCTATTCAGTTCTTCCACTATTTATTTGTTCCCCAGCCTCATTTTCCAGTGGTCAAATGTCTACTGTTGCCTCTCTCTTACCTTATAAACATATATTTTTAAAAATCTTTCAATCTTCTTTAATATAACTAGCTAGCTACTCTGAAATTTCATCTTCTTCTCTGTTCTTTCATTTTTAGTTAGCCTCTGCTCGTTTCTACAGGCTTCATAATCTTTTGGAATCCCATTAATCTTCACCACATTGCATGCTTTATATTTCACTTTTATGCTGTCCCTGATTCCCTTGTCAGCCGTGGTTGACTTGTCCTTCCCCCTCTTCCTTGGGATGAATTCCTGTACTTCCCAAATTACTCCCAGGAACTCCTGCCACTGATGCTACACCATCTTCCTGACTAGGGTCCCCTTCCAACCGCCTCTGGCCAGCTCCTCCCTCATGTCATTGCCTTTACGGGGTAAGGGCCTTACTAGATAGGGATAACAAATTTCCTTCACAAATGAATGTTAGCTAAGCTGATAGATTTTCACCAGTACCAATGGTGCTTCATGGTATTATTACTGGGACAAACTGTCAGTTCCAGATTTCTACATTAATTGAATTTAAATTCCACCAGATTTGAGTAGGATTTGTGGTTAATTTGAGCCTGTGTCACCATGACATTTCCCTATTCCTTCTGGAGTACTGAGACTGGTGACATTACCATTACACCACTACCATACCCATGTTAAACACTTAGAAGGGAGGACTCTGATTTTCCCAGTCACTGTTAGAGACAGAAATGGACAATCCATCACAATTAACATGTACCATTGGTGAGATTACCAAAGTAAAATATCAGCCCAGCTTGAGATTTGAAATGGATTTTGGTCAATGATTTTATTAATCTGCACCAGTGTGCAGATATTCAACAACCTCGAAGGTACAGTGAGGGGGTGAGGCTGCAGAGTGTTTCTTCATTTGTTCCTGGATGTGGGCATTTCTGGCTAGGTCAGCATTTATTGTCCATCCCTAATTAAGGTAAAAACAGCAATAGTCCATTCAGCCCATCAAACCTACTCCAGCATTCAATAAGAGGATAGCTGATCTTCCACCTCAAATCCACTTTCCTGCACTTGCTTGATAAAATTAGTCTCCAGTGTTCTAACACTTTCTGTCTTGAACATGTTCAATGACTGAGCTTCCAGAGCCCTCTGGGGAAAAGTTTCTTAAGATTACACCCCGAGTAAAGAAATTCCTCTTCATCTCATCCTAAGAGGCATTTCCCTGAAATCATGTCTCCAGTTCTAAACTCACCAGTTATTGAGAAACATTTTATTTGTACCTACACTGTCATGCCCTATTAGAAATTTGTGAGTAATGTGATCACCTTTTATTCTTTGATAATTTAGACATTTTGGTTTTAACAGTAATATATTTCCAAGGGTTGTGTGATTGGGAGGGGAACTCACACAAGAACAACATGGTTGTGCTTCTAGGTTGTAGTGGTTATGGGTTTGGAAGGTGCTGTCAAAGAAACTTTGCTGAGTTACTGCAGTGCATCTTGTAGATCGTCATAGAGTCAAAGAGATGTACAGCATGGAAACAGACCCTTTGGTCTTACTTGGCCATGCTGACAAGATATCCTAAATTAATCTAGTCCCACTTATCAGCATTTGGCCCATATCCCTCTAAACCCTTCCTATTCATATATCCATCCAGATGCCTTTTAAATGTTGTAATTGTATAACAAGAGACCTTGACTTTTCACCTTATTTATGCACCTCATATTTTATAAACCTTTATATGGTCACCCCTCAGCATCCTACGCTCCAGGGAAAGAAGTCCCAGCCTATCCAACCTCTCCAATCTTGGTAACATTCTTGCAAATTTTTTTGCACTCTTTTCAGTTTTAATAATATCCTTCCTATAGCAGTGTGAACACAATTGTAAGCAGTCCTCCAAGTATGTTTCAACTCCTGTACTCAATGCACTGGTTTGTCCTACCAAAATGCACCATTTCACATTTATTTAAATCAAACTCCATTTGCCATTCCTCAGCCCACTGACCAAGTTGATCAAGATCCCATTGTACTCTTAGATAATCTTCTTCACTGTCTGCTATACTACCAATTTTGATGTCATCCACAAACTTACTAACCATTTGTCCCATACTCTCATCCAAATTGTTTATATATTGATGAACAACAGTGGATCCAGCATCGATTCTTGCAGTACACTGCCGGCCACAGGTCTCCAGTCTGAACATCCATCATCACACTGTTTTCTATCTTTAAGCCAATTTTGTATGCAGTTGGATAGCTCTCACTGGATCCCTTTGATCTAACCTTACTAACCTGTCTGCAATGCAGATCCCTTAAGGCCTTGCTAAAGTACATGTAAGCAACAATTTCCTATGCATAAAGCCAGGATGGCCATCCCTAATCAGTCCTTGCTTTCCAAGTGCATGTAGATCCTATCTGTCAGAATCCCCTCCAACGACTTCCCCTCCAACAACATCCCCACCACTGAGGGCAGACATACCAGTCTATAATTCCCTGGCTTTTCCTTAAATAATAGCAGAACATTAGCCACCTTCCAGTCTTCTGGTACCTCACCCATGAGCAAACATCACAATGAATGCATGGAAAAGCATCTCATGTTATTCAGGAACATTTTTAAAGGATTCCTTTGATAGACTTGAGGACACACTACATGTACTATACTTCAAGTATCTAGTTTTTTAAAAGATTTGGATGCAGAGGAAAAGTTGAAATGGAGTGAAAGGGAAATTGTGCTTAAAAGTACAATGAATAGTGAAATAATGAAATATACTTACAATATTCATGACAGAAAGAATATACTGCTCAATGTCTCTTCGTCCATGGTATCCAACCATCATCTTATCTGCTACTACTAAGGTTTCCACATAATGTTCTTGACTGACTGATCTTTTCAATTGTAGCTGGTTTCTCAGGGTCTTATTTGGTGAAAGAGTCACTGCTGACGTCTGGAAATTCCTCAGCCATGGAGATCTTCCTTTCCCTGGTTTCTCATCTGGAACAGAACCACTGTAAGCATTCAAATGATACCTCTTGTGTGAAGAGCAAATACCAGGCTGACTAGGGGAATGGAATAATTTCAAAACTGTGCATTACTGCTGCAACCAGAATCATTACAAATCTTATCAACTGCTCTTTGCCTGTCATCTGAAAATCTTTGTCATGGGACATTGAAAAAACACAACTTTTATAATCACAGCTACATTCATGAAGTACAACAATAATGAGATCATCCTTAATGCATAAGTCAATAAAAGATTCAGGAATTTAAAAAGAAAATTATGGTCTATTTTCAGTTGTTGCAGTGGTGATTTATGTTTTCCTATGCCTCTTCCACGATGGCAGGTAGCACATGCATTTGGTGCTAGCTTCTTATGTACCAGAATGTGGCACTGACTAAATAAAAACGTAAGATCTGCAGATGCTGTAAATAAGAAACAAAGACAGAATTTGCTGGAAAAGCTCAGCAGGTCTGGCAGCGTCTGTGAAGCGAAGTCAGAGTTAACGTTTCAGGTCTGGTGACCCTTCCTCAGAATGTTAACTGTGATTTCTCTTCACAGATGCTGCCAGACCTGCTGAGCTTTTCCAGCAACTTCTGTTTTTGTGTTTGTGGCATTGACTATAGTGGAGCAAATGCTACTGGCTGCCTGAGTGCTCAGCGGGAACTGAAAGCATTTCCTGCAACTCAATGTACTTCCTTTAAAGACAGCCTGTCCATATTGAATTGGAGCTTTTCTCATTAGAAGGGATCTACTGCTGATGCTAGTACAGGCAATGGATGCATGCAGGACCTGCACAAATGGAGGGCTGTGAAAAAGAGAGGGCTTTGAGACTCATGGATGCACTGTTGGAGTTTTTAGTCATGGAGGTAGAATGGAGATGTCATACAGGGACGGAGGAAGGGTGGCATGGGTTTCTCCAAAACTAATTGAAGCAGATGTCCCAGAAAAATCCACATGTAGTTTTTAAAGACCTGGCAGCAGTGCCACAAGAAAGCTAAAGACAACACCTCATCTGCAAAGGGCAGCATACCCAACTGCACCACCAACCACTCAGGGCTGCTTAATGCATCAGATGCCCTTCACTTACCCATTAGTAATCCCAGCCACTCAGCACTCTGATATCCTTGTTTGCCTCATACACATTCCAATGACGCCAAACCTGCACCCAGGTTCCTATTGTTTCCCCAAACCTCCAGCGATTTAACTGCAGCAAACATATTACCCAAACAGAGTGCAACAAAATCATTCACATGCTTCCCTCTTTAATTTGGGACATAACCTCTCAGGCTTGGGCAGAAGCAGTGGGGGACCAAGATGCATACATTTTCTGAGGAGATGGTTACCTGCACCATGGGGCCAGCTGTGACAGAAGCAGTGACCTCACCAATCAGCAAAGAACATTGTGGATGATGATATATTTCTGTCACTCTCAATTCTCAGCTCACCCTCATTCTGTATATATCGCATGAATGGTGCAGTCAGAGATCCCTGGTTTTCCACCCCAACAGCTGCCAACCTTTCTCTTTCAAAATTCCAACTTTTGGACACCAGAGAACTGCAGACTGTGTACCGTAACACAGCCAGCAAGGACAGAACACAATCAAAAACACAGCACTGATGAAGAGGGCTTACCACTTGTTCTGGCATTGGCAGTCACTAGATCAAGTATTGGCACTGCATATACCTTCCAGACTAATAAGGAGTTGGAATCTGCATGTGGCTAGTTACCAGGAACAAGAGGGCTGCAGCTAGACCAGACTAAAAAGGATGGTTTGTCAGGTCACTGGAGGGTGAACCTTAACCCCCAACCCTAACGCAGATTAATTCAACTGGAGCAAACTTTATTGAGGACATTGAAGGGGAGGGATATATAGAGAGGCTGAATGCATTGCTTACCCTGCCAAACAACCTCCTATCACAGTCAAGAAACACGCAGTAGAACGGCTCCAATTTGGCAAATAGTGCTGTGTAGAGATTCCCCTTTCTTCTGCTCTAGCTCTCTTCATGGTTGTAACTTAGCCACTGAGCAGTGCTACCCAAACATTTTTCCACTGTGACTCCATTTTCATGCTGGACATCCCAATGTTTTTACATTTAAAGAACACCTTTTTTGATTTCAACAGGGCTTTACCACTCAGCACTCGGACCTCAAGGTTCTGCTGGTTGGGCCAAACCCACTTTAATAAGGGGCTCTGACAATTTAAAAGTGGCAACGCAACAGGTTCTTGGTAAGAATTATGTAGCAACCATTGCTGCCCCAGAGCTCCCAGAGACCCCAGTTTGGAAAGCCCTGACCAAGAGGCACTACAACTGCAGCACCACACCTACTGCAATATTTGAGTGGACATCTGACTAAATCCTCTGAGCAGCTCTGTCTGTATAAAGTAACATAATGCAGCTACAAGGTGAATGCCACTTTGTTGAGTGGATCAGCTCAGCCGGGACGTAGTGCAAGGTGACACTGCTGAGGGCAGAGATAGACAGAGAGAGAGAGAGAGCGCAAGCGCGGGCATGAGCAAAATAAGTGATTTATTACCTGAAACTCCACACGTTGCGTCAAGTTGTCGACGTTGATTTGGAAGTGAAGATCGTTTATAAACTACATGGGGACTTCCTTCACTGTAATTAAATTCAGCCATTTTAACAGTGGTGAGGGGCTCTATGAAGTATTCCTCTTCATCCTCAGCTATTACACCATGCTGAAAGTAAAGCACTGCTGTGGTTACTACCAGCACAGGATTTATTATGAAAACTGCAAGCTTTCTATAACCATTTGAAAACCATTATGAGTACTTTTCATTATAATAAATACAAAACAAAATGAAACAAACATTGCATTGTTCCTCAGTGGACACACATGACTGAGATCAGCATCATTTGGTAAAATGTTTCATTTTGTCATATGACTCAAAATTGCACAAAAAATATAATTAATAGCCGTAACATCTAAGAGGTGAGAACTGAGGTACGAGGCAGAGTGGCTAGGTTTTGAAAAACAAACTCCTCTAAATATTATATTGGAGTACGTTCAAAATTCCAATACATGTACACGTACTTGCAAAGTACACCTATATAAAGCAATTCTAATTTCTAAGATCAAGACAGCCTGGTTAGTGTTTAGTCTAACACATGTTTTACTCATAACCACAGGATCTAGAAAACAGAATGGTTTCAATTTGTTAAAAGATGCAGATATCAAGCATTTACTTGTAAATACTGAGTTAATTTACTGTTTTATGGGAAACAACATAGTACACAATAATTTCCCTCAAATAATAGCTTAAAAATGGGCTCATTGAAAATGTTGCCATTCTGGATCTTCCCACTCCTTCAAATTAACTTGATGACTGGGCAGGAATATTTACTTTTCTCTGTAATTGTAGGTAAGTGTACAACTGCATAAATAGCAAAACAACCAGGATATCCACCTGCCAAATTAATTAATAAACAGAATGTAGCATAAACAGGTATTCATATCCTTTTTAAAATATGAATATACAGGCAAGATAAGATCAGAACAAAAAGAAAATTGATGCATCACATTTAGTTGTGGTTTCTTTTTGGCTGTATTCATTCATCAGATGTGAGTGTCTGGCCAGTATTTATTGTCTATCGCTGACTTTCCTGAGGCTATTTCAGAGGGTAGTAAAGAGTCAACTACGTTGCTTTGAATCTGGAGTAATATTTAAGTCTGATTAGGTAAGGATGGCAAATTTATTTCCTTAAAAGGACATTAATAATCAGATTTTTAAATGCCAATCAACAGTTGTTACATGGTCACCATTAGACTTACTTTCAGGGGTTACTGGATGGAGGGTTGGAAGTGAGGTGGGAAATTATGTCAATAATGAACTCCTATTATAATGATGTAAAAGAGTTTCCTGATTATTCATCACTCATTTATATTACAGTGAAGAGATTTGTGGTAATTAAACTCAATCATCAGTCATAGTGCCATCTTTTACTAGTTACTCTGTGTGTCAAAATCAATGCAGCTCTGAAATATGAATTTCAATTCTTAACTATAACCAAGATTTACTGCAATCGGGAGCAGAACCAAGTCCTTTGTTGTGCTGAAACAAGCTGTCGTTACTCACAGGTTAGTATCCACTCTAATTGAGATACACAGAACACTTCTTTAATTGTTCAGCACTGCTTATAAGTTATTACATTTGTTAATGGGATTTGGGAATTACAACTTGTCAGTTATGAAGATAATTTACACATGAAGTGTCCTTTTGGACTGATTTTACAATTTGGGATTATGATAACCAAACTTAAGACACGTCTATTTGTGGTATGTTGATATGATTTTTTGTGTACAGGTTAATTATCTACATGATAGATATAAATAAAATATAATACAATTTAAATATACACAACATTGGCTTGGATATTGCTTCTAGAATGATGCCAAAACTGTCATGAGAACTTTGAAACTAACAGCAACATCTGATGCTTATAAATGCACAATTAAACACAGAAATCGAGAAGATCTATCCTGCTGAAGTCCACACAGACTGCAATCCTTGGAAATGAGGAATGGATGAAAAATTCCCATTTTAGTCTCTGGAAATGGTTAAAAACTCCTGAAATAGCTATGACCTATTATCTACCTGTTACTGGGTTTTTAACAATACATTACGTTATAACCACTTCTGAAGAATCTCTCTGGTCCTGAAAACTATTTCTTAAACATCAAATATTTCCATTATGGTAAAATAAATCCATAACTTTAATATATATATTTTAAGTTTGACATTTCACTTCTAATGCATATTTGCTGCATGCAAAATTTATAAAATGTTATTAGTAATTGTTATTTAAAGGAATTCCTGCATTTAATTTCTGGTTTCTGATCTGAGAATTCTTCAGTGTGATTGGTGATTGACTCGCTTGATGACATCCCTGATGCTGGATGCCTAGAGATTACTTTCACTTGACAGTAGATTCAAATTAATACCAGGAAGGTGAAATACACAGTATAGCAACTGTTACAATTTTGTGTGTAACTATATTCAAAGTCAACAGTGAGCATCATCACAGGGTCAAGGGATTGTTACAACACATAAAGGAGGCCATTCAGCTTATCATGTCTAAGCTGGCTGTTCATGTGAGCATCATTACCTACTGCCAATCTTCTGGTTTTCCCCATGTATTTGCACACCATTTCTATCTAATGCCCTTTAAATACCTGAATCGAACCTATCACTACAACATTTCCTGGCAGTGTATTTCATACCCTCACTATTTACTGTGTGGTTGTTTTTCTTACCTATCACACTTGCTTCATTTGCACACCAATTTAAATCTATGCCCTATTCTTCTTGATCCTTTTACAAGCGGGAACAGTTTTTCCAAATGTACTCTATGCAGCCTGCTCATGGCTTTAAAATCCTCTATCAAACCTTTTGTCATCACTTCACTGCTAACTGCAAAATCTACACCATTACTTTAAGTGATGAAGAAGGGTTGCTGACCTTGAACTTGTTTTCTTTCCACAGATTCAGCCAGACCTGCTAAGTTTCTCCAGCAGTTTGTGATTTTGCAAGAACTTGCTCATGGAATTTACAGTTATGTTTGTCTGAATATTTGCAGAAGCTGAAGCGTAATGGCTACCTCAGACTTGGCATCTGCATGTTTGCAATCCAGTAAAGCAGGGTGTGTACAGATGGCTGACATCCAATCATTTCTTGTGGTTAATGGGAAAATTGATTAAGTAGCCACAAGACAGAAACTAGCTTGAGATAGCAGAGATATTATCTGGCTAAGGACAGCCCAGAAAATGCATTCTGGGACAATGACCTGAATAGAAAAATGGCGGAACTCTGCAACATACAGAGTCTTTCAGGCAGAGATGTCGAGCTTTACTTACACATGCAAGATTTTATCTTCTCTCACAAACGCTCAACCACAGATCTGACTGAAAAGCCAGAAACCTACCAATTATTGGAGTACCGTTGTGAATTTATCAAGAGAGACCACTGGCTCTTCAATGAACTGAACTGAGAATTTTCAGGCCTGTAAGGCCACTGATGGCCTTCTTGGAAAAATGGAATAACATTGAAATCTGGGCCTTTGTATAATCTATGTGCACCAAGAATTCACTTATTATGTGTGTGTGTGTCGATGTCTTGTGTCGATGGGGAATGGGTTTGTGACTACTTTCAGAGTGTTGTGCAAATAAACATTTATCCATTCTACTGAACCTACAAGAAAACTTGTTTTATCAGTTCAATATCAAAGAATCCCTCCAGTGTAGAAACAGGCCCTTCAGCCCAACAAGTATTCCCTCTGAACAGTATTCCCCCAACCAAATCCATTCCCCTGCCCTATTACTCAACATTTACCCATGACTAATGCACCTAACCTACATATCCCTGAACACTATGGGCAATTTAGTTTTGCCAATTCACCTGACCTGAACATCTTTGGATTGTGGGAGGAAACCAGAGCACCCGGAGGAAACCCATGCAGACACAGGGAGAACGTGCAAACTCCACACAGACAATTTTACGTGTGTTCTTTCAAGCTACAGCACTGAAAAGGTCAAAGCACTTCTCCTCTTAAACACATTCTATGACAGTCAGTCAAGAAGTGGAAAAGCAAGAAAATCATTCCATGTTTCTCCACTGACTTTAACCGATGTAACATAGAGTCATAGAGTTATAGAGTCTTACAGCACTGAAACAGACCCTTTATCTAACCAGCCCATAATCCCAAACTAAATGGTCCCATCTGCCTGCTCCTGACCCATATCCCTCCAATCCATTTCTATTCGTGTGTCTGTCCAAATGTCTTTTAAACATTGTAATTGTACCCGCATCCACTGGTTCCTCAGGATGTTTATTCCACATCTTGTGTAAAAAAATTGCCACTTATTTCTTTTTTAAATCTCTCTCTCTCACTGTAAACATGTGCCCCCTCATTTTGAAATCCCCCATGATAGGAAAAAGACAATTACCATTAACTCTGTCTATACCTCTCATTATTTTATGAATGTCGATCAGAATGCCTCTCATCCTCCTATGCTCCAGTGAATAAGTCCCTTATAAGTCTTGCTATCACTTTAAAAAAAAGTAAACAGGTTCTTCTTTAACTATATTCATACACATGTTTGATCTGCATATATGAACAGACCAAGCTATTATTACAGCACAAGTTAACAATTCACAAATCATGTACAGTATAAGGAAAATCAGGTGGAACATTATGTCGTATGGATAGCCAGACCTGTGAATAAAGCTAACAAGGAAGATTATTGGTATAATCAGCTTTGAAAAACACAAATAAGTTGAAATGTACTGAAATATAATTAACATTATATGCAAATGAATAAATCCTAGAAATAAAATTTAATAAGATTGCTTGCATTATCAATGTAGAAATGCTCAATATTTTCATATGAAATTCCTCTTTCTTTAAAATATTAATCCAATTTATTTTAAATGGGTTAATGCCCCTATTGGTATTGACTAATGGGTTAAAGTAGCGAATAAAATATATTTTGGATCACTCATGTGTAGTGTCCAGAGGGACAAAAGTTAACAGCTGTTGAGGAAACCACCATGGTTGTAACAGATGTTGCTTCAGTAACCAGTGAAGCAATTGTTGAAGCAAGTTGTACCTGGTTGAGTGTGCAAAATGTCCCTGGAAAGGACAGAGTACTATTCAATTAACCCATTGTAACATGAAATAACATCACCCACAGAACAAGTATACAGAAAGGAGACATTTATTTGTTGTATGCAATTTTGAGACCATTAAAGAAAAGAACGAATTCATATTATGATAATGAAGATGAGAATCCCTTATGGACTTAGTCGTGGCCACATCGCCAAGGTTCACTCTCCTGATTAACATATTATAGGGCCTGGAAACAAAAACAGCACTCCACCTCAGTTTGGTCAAAATGGAACATTATGTTTAAGTTGCCCAATAAGTAAACAAAGCATGTTAAAAGAAATATCAGGTTTATTTCTTCAAATACTAAACTGCATTAACTGCATTATCATCTTAACTGATACAAGTGAAGTTCATGCTATTGATAAAATGTATGATTCAGTCTGTAACAGAGAAATTGATAACTTACCAATCCATTACAGTTACTTAAAGCAACTTTTGTGACTCCCTGGAGATCACCTAAATGTCCCAAATAATGACATTCATCCATATAATCATGCCTCCATTCCACGCCATCTCTTTTCCAATATTCTACAGTAAAATAATCTGATACCAGATTAATGTGTAAAGTCAAGTTTAAAAGGAAGTGCAATCCATGTGATGATACTTTGTAATAAACTTGCTGCTCAACTGGCTCATGTTGAAACGCAGGTAAGCTTCTCTTTGATCGCAGTTCATGGCTACTTTTTACATTATAGCTTAGGAAGTCTCCATTGTGGTCAACTCGGACAGGAATTGCTATTTCATAGTGTTCAAGAGTTGACAGGAATTCTTCTGTGTTAAAAGAAAAGTTTTATTTTGTTATTAATTTACAGATTTGCTGTGTAATCCTAACCCTCAATTACAGGTTTTCTTTAGTGATTTTTTTTCCTGAATCCTCATCAATTATATAATTTTGTGCCTTTACAATACTCTTTAAACTGAAAATAGGAGATTAATGCATCATTACTGAAAGTTTCTTCAATGCAACTTCACAACTGTTGACTAGCAGACTGTAAGATTTCGCAGACCAGAAATAGATCCCTTAGTTATATATTTCTTCATGGAGACCTTTTTATCTCATAACCCCATCTTAAAATCAGCAAAACTTTCTCACAAATAGAGAAGTCTTAAGCTTCAGTCAGTGTTGGGTTTAAACTTTGCCCTCATTAATAAAAGTTCAGCTCTCTACATTTGAATTACACTAATGATTGCACACTAATATATCATGACATGGTCAATTTCTTAACCAAATAGGGTACAATTTTATCCTATCACTATCACTGAGGATGTTACCATGAGCTTAGAGAAGGGAAATGGTCAGCAAAAATGTTGATTTTAATATGCCAAGTTGCATGCATTTATTCAGGATATAACATGGGAATTCAAGTATGGTATAGTATTGAACTTATACCATCTAAAGAAATTAATTTGCGTGAAACATTTAGCAACTGGCTTATGTTCTACGAATAGATTTTGAAGTCCCCAGATCCAGCTATTCGGTATTTAAAGGTGAACTAAGGTTAAATTTACAGATATATTTCTACCAGTAAATGGACACAATGCGTTTTCACTTTTCCATGAAAACCATGAATTCAGGGAGCAGGGTATCAGTTGGCACTATTGATAATTGAAAAATTAAAAGAAATATATACCTCAGATCGGAAAGGCATTTTTCAAAAGCTCTAAAAATTGGAAGACTTCTTTCAAGTGAAGGATATGATGAAATCACAGGCAAGTGATGTGAATTGTTTTAACAAGAATCATTACTTCGTAAAAGGATTTTGTAAAAAAACAAAATATACTGGCAATTCAACACAGTACAACTAAAAATCATCATGACTTTCAGCTGAGGTGAAAGTATTCACAGTAATAAAGATGGAACACATTTCCTTGGAGGGAAGCTATTGATTTGGAACAACATTTTAGGACGAGTGAATTGCCAGTGGCTGTGCCCAAGATAGAGTTTACATTGCAAAAAATTAATTATTGAACAATAAGATATATACTGCATATCATCAAAAACATCTGGTGCACATCCAGTCAGCAATTTATCAAAAGCATGATTTATCCAAAAGGTTCAAATTTGCAGGCAACATTTTGCTGAGACACAATCATGGTGAAGGCATCATGAAGGAGTATGTTGAACAGAAACCTGCAAGTCTCCTGTCCACAATTTACTTAAATTAAATATTGCAAGATGGACACCTGTACTTTCTGCCTGGTGGAACAGGTCTAGAACATTTGATGCCATGCATAACCTTTCACAACCACTACAAAATTAACTACTAATAAAAATTGAATATTCTAAGTATATCTCAGGCAAGGAAAGATTTAGTGAGAAGAGATGAGAGCTCCAGTCTTCAAGTGCATCCAGTTAGTTGTATCATGTGGAAAGAGAGGGATAAACATGACCCATCCCAACAAGCCATTTGTTTCTGTTGAGGATTGCATGCCAGGTGAATGTCCTGTCCAGTTAAAGAGGACCTTTCTTACAAACCAACCCAAACCAAAATCAGCTGCATGCACAAAGTTGACTCCCTGATTCAGAAGTCTAGAACCAAGGTTTGCAATCTCAGAATAAAGGTTCAACCATTTGGAAATAAGACAGGAGAAAATTACTTCACTCAAACAGGTTGAGAGACTCTGTGCCATGATAATGTAGTGATGATGGTAAGAGTTTGATGCCAATGTCTATGGACCTGGGTTGCATGCAGCTGCTGCCCATGGAGTATGCCTTGGGATGTTGGTGTTGGGTGTCCTAGATTGGGGTCTGGAGGAGCAAGCAGCAAGCTGATCTTTATGTCAGGTATTTTTGGGCATGTAGTTTCTACCTGTTGGGTGGGAGAATGGGAGATCTTGTATAAGTGGGGTGAGATTGTGTAATAATGAGGGTGATAATGAGTGATAACACATACTACTATGTCTTTTGCCCCCACCAGCAGGAATCTTGTATCAACTTACAAGATTCAGAAACATGGCTTTCCGAAGATAACATTAAAAAGGGCTTGATATCTCACCTGATTTTCCCAAATTTCTCACCATGGCCCATATTGTTCAGGGACTAGGAAGATTCCATCCAAAGAAAATCAGGGAATATGGGGAAAGGGTGAGAGTATGCAGCCAAGGTAGAACAACTGCCAATTCACTTCAATGACTTAGCAGGCTTGAGGGACCAAATGGCCGAAGTCTGTTTTTTAAAAAAATGCTTTTATGTCAATGGGTTGTCTCATATTTTCCTAGTTTAGGAAAAAAGAGAAAACGAGAGAGGGGAGGGGGGGAAAAGCCAAAAACAAAATCAAAAACAAACAGAATACTGTAGATGCTGGAAATCTGAAATAACGTGCTGGAATTACTCAGCAAATCAGGCAGTATCTGTGGTGACAGAAACAATGTTTCAGATCAATGATCTTAAATAAGAAGCTCTGACAGAAGGCTATCAAAATGAAACATTAGCTCAGGTTTTCTCTCTGTGCATGATGTTTGACTGGTTACAAAAACCAGTCCATAAAAGACCTTTAAAATAAAATACTTTAGCGACCTGGGCACAGATTATTGCTGTTGGATTTACAAAAAGCTGCTAACTAAAAACATTTCAACTAATCATTTGTTTATATTTGCATTAAGTGACTTGATTTTACTGCCATATTTCTTTCAGTAAATCCTGATTTGTAAATAAATGTATTAAAAATGAGCTGGCACATTCGTTGAATGGAGATGATTTAGGAACTATGATAAAATTGAAAAAGTTTGTATTAAAGCTGAATATTTGAAAAAAGTTTCAATTCTAACATGACTGTTGTTTAACCCCAGCTTATTTCAGATTTGTGAATGCATCGCTCCCCTTTACTTTTAGTTTTAAAAGTTGCAATTGTTAATGATGTAGCTTCTATGTTGAAAAGTTCAGCCATCATGTTACAGTTTGGGATAAACTTGCCAAAATGTTACATCCTTGTTAGACTGATGAGCTTGATTGTGAGATTGGCTGAGGACACAGTGCCTTTCACCTGCCTCAGACATCTGTTAACTGCATCCACTTGATAACAGCAGCAACCATAACGTTGATGTTTCAAATTGTAACATTCATCCCTAAGTGAAACTGGCAATAGTACCATTGAATGCCAGGGCATACTCCCTGGCTCCAGTCTGACAGAATTAATCAGACAATGATAAATATCTAGAGTGTTCCTTAACTCAAAAGGCACAACTTAAGTCCTCTAAATCATCACCATTGTGACAAAAGCAGAGCTTGATTGGTTCCTGTTCTTGAGACTTCAGTCAAGATACTCAATGAGTCTGAGGCTTTCAAGCAACACCCCTGTGTCAAGCACAGAGCCCACAGGAACATTTAGGTTATATGCAACATTTTGTTGATCTGGAGTTTAGTTCAAGTTGATTACCCTTGTCACAACTTTTAGCTCATTTTATTTCTGATAATCTACACAGAACCATGTCACAATAGACAATAGACAATAGACAATAGATGCAGGAGTAGGCCATTCTGCCCTTCGAGCCTGCACCGCCATTCAATATGATCATGGCTGATCATTCCTAATCAGTATCCTGTTCTAGCCTTATCTCCATACCCCTTGACTCCACTATCTTTAAAAGCTCTATCCAATTCTTTCTTAAAAGAATCCAGAGACTGGGCCTCCACTGCCCTCTGGGGCAGAACATTCCACACAGCCACCACTCTCTGGGTGAAGTAGTTTCTCCTCATCTCTGTCCTAAATAGTCTCCCCCGTATTTTTAAGTTGTGTCCTCTGGTTCGGCACTCCCCCATCAACGGAAATATGTTCCCTCCTGCCACAGTGTCCAGTCCTTTCATAATCCTATACGTTTCAATCAGATCCCCTCTCAGTCTTCTAAACTCAAGGGTATACAAGCCCAGTCGCTTCAGTCTTTCCGTGTAAGGCAATCCTGCCATTCCAGGAATTGACCTCGTGAACCTACGCTGCACTCCCTCAATAGCCAGAATGTCTTTCCTCAAATTTGGAGACCAGAACTGTACACAGTACTCCAGGTGTGGTCTCACCAGGGCCCTGTACAGCTGCAGAAGCACCTCTTTGCTTCTATACTCAATCCCTCTTGTTATGAAGGCCAGCATGCTATTAGCCTTCTTCACGACCTGCTGTACCTGCATGCTTGCCTTCATTGAATGGTGGACAAGAACACCCAGATCTCTCTGAACAGTCCCTTTACCTAATTTGATACCATTGAGGTAGTAATCTGCCTTCCTGTTCTTGCCACCAAAGTGGATAACCAGACATTTATCCACATTAAACTGCATCTGCCATGCATCTGCCCACTCACCTAACTTGTCCAGGTCACCCTGTAATCCCCTAACATCCTCATCACATTTCACCCTACCACCTAGCTTTGTGTCATCAGCAAATTTGCTAATGTTATTGCTGATACCATCTTCTATATCATTTACATATATTGTAAAAAGCTGCGGTCCCAGCACAGATCCCTGCGGTACCCCACTGGTCACTGCCTGCCATTTCGAAATAGAGCCGTTAATCACTACCCTTTGTTTCCTATTAGCCAACCAATTCTCTATCCAATCTAGTACTTTGCCCCCAATCCCGTGCGCCCTAATTTTACTCACTAACCTCTTGTGTGGGACTTTATCAAAAGCTTTCTGAAAGTCCAGGTACACTACATCCACTGGATCTCCCTCGTCCATCTTCCGAGTTACATCCTCAAAAAATTCAAGAAGATTAGTCAAGCATGATTTCCCCTTCATAAATCCATGCTGACTCTGACCTATCCTGTTACTATTATTCAGATGTGCCATAATTTCATCCTTTATAATAGACTCCAGCATCTTTCCCACCACTGAGGTCAGACTAACTGGTCTATAATTTCCTGCTTTCTCCTGCCCACCCTTCTTAAAAAGTGGCACAACATTAGCCGCCCTCCAATCCTCAGGAACCAACCCCGATTCTATTGAACTCTGGAAAATAATCACCAGCGCATCCACGATTTCCCGAGCCACCTCCTTCAGTACCCTGGGATGCAGGCCATCAGGTCCCGGAGACTTATCAACCTTCAGACCTAACAGTCTCTCCAACACCAAATCCTGGCAAATAGAAATTCCCTTAAGTTCAGGTCCTTCAGCCACTGTTACCTCAGGGAGATTGCTTGTGTCTTCCCCAGTGAACACAGATCTGAAGTACCCATTTAATTCCTCTGCCATTTCTTCGTTCCCAGTAATATATTCCCCTGCTTCTGTCTTCAAGGGCCCAATTTTTGTCCTAACCATTTTTTTGCCTTGGACATACCTAAAAAAGCTTTTACTATCCTCCTTTATATTCTTGGCCAGTTTACCTTCGTACCTCATTTTTTCTCTGCGTATTTCCTTCTTACTAATCCTCTGTTGTTCTTTAAAAGCTTCCCAGTCCTCCGTTTTCCCGCTTATCTTCGCTAAGTTATACTTTTTCTCTTTTAACCTTATATGTTTCTTTACTTCTCTTGTCAGCCACGGCCGCCCATGTCTCCTCCTGGGATCTTTCTTCCTTTTAGGAATGAACTGATCCTGCATCTTCTGCATTATACACAGAAATATCCGCCATTGTTCCTCCACGGTCTTCCCTGTTAAGGTATTGAACCATTGAACTTTGGCCAGTTGCTCCCTCATAGCTCCATATTTCCCTTTATTCAACTGAAATATTGTCACTTCAGATTGTACCCACTCCCTCTCAAATTGCAGATTGAAGCTTATTGTATTATGGTCACTACTTCCCAATGGCTCCTTCACTTCGAGGTCACTGACAAATTCTGGTTCGTTACACAATACCAGATCCAGAATCGCCTTATCCCTGGTCGGCTCCAGCACCAGCTGCTCTAAAAATCCATCTCTGAGGCACTCCACAAAGTCTCTTTCTTGAGGCCCGATACCATCCTGATTCTCCCAGTCTACCTGCATGTTAAAATCCCCCATAACAACTGTAGTAACATCTTTGCGACAAGTCAATTTCAGCTCCTGATTCAACTTACCTCCAACATCCAGACTACTGTTTGGGGGCCTGTAGATGACTCCCATGAGGGTCTTTTTACCCTTTGTGTTTCGAAGCTTTATCCACACTGACTCTACATCCCCTGACTCTAGGTCCCCCCGCGCAAGGGACTGAATATCCTCCCTTACCAACAAGGCCACCCCACCCCCTCTGCCCGTCAGTCTGTCCTTACGATAACACGTGTAGCCTTGAATATTCATTTCCCAGGCCCTGTCCCCATGAAGCCACGTCTCAGTTATCCCCACAATATCGTATCTGCCAATTTCCAAAAGAGCCTCAAGCTCATCCACCTTGTGTCTAATGCTTCGTGCATTCATGTATAGAATTTTTAATTTGTTACTGCTCTCACCCTTCCCCTCAACCCTTATTTCACTCAACTTTACAGCATGATACCTTTTCCAGTTTTCTGCCTCCTTGATACAGTTGTCTTTCTTGACTTCTCTTGTTCTAACTACCCCTTCAATTTCCTTTTTAAGCATCCAGCTTGTCCCCTCCCCCCCGCTACTTAGTTTAAATGTAGCGGTGTTGCAGCAGAAAACCTGCCTGCCAGAATGCCGATCCCTGTTCTATTAAGGTGCAAGCTGTCTCTCTTGTAGAATTTATGGTTACCATAAAATATACCCCAGTGATCCAAGAACTTGAAACCTTGCTTCCTGCACCAGTTCCCCAACCACACGTTCAAGTCCATTATCTCCCGGTTTCTGGCCACATTAGCCCGAGGAACTGGAAGCAAACTGGAGATAACCACCTTGGACGTCCTGCTTTTTAGCCTTCTTCCTAGTTCTGCGAAGTCTCGCTGTAGTATGTTCCTCCTCTTCTTCCCGACATCATTTGTGCCGACGTGTACCACCACCTCGGGCTCTTCACCCTCGTCCTTGAGGATGTCCTGCACTCTGTCCGCGATGTCTTTCACTCTAGCACCAGGAAAGCAACACACCATCCTTAAATCTCGTCTGCTGCCACAAAAACCCCGGTCAGTTTCTCTCACGATGGAGTCCCCTATTACCACGGCTCTATGCGATGTCCGACTCTTCCGCTCTGCTTCTGCGGCAACACCTTGCATGCGTGATCAAGACTGTGAGTCATAAATGTGCTCTGTGATAATTTACATCCTTATTAAATTCAAAACACATCACTGATGTGGAAGTGGAGACCCATTTTAATAACCAGTCAGCTACTTCACCACGAACTATATTCCTGGCACAATCGTTTTTTGAAAAGTTGGATTTAGTCATTACTAAGGTTCTGTTCTTCTTTTACTATTTTCTTATATTTTTACTCACCTTCTTCACAAGTTCAGTCTGTAATCCCCTCACTATCAAAACATGGAAACTGGAGCAGGAGTAGGCCATTTGGCCCTTTGAGCCTGCTCTGCCATTCAATATGATCATGGCTGTCATTCAACTCAGCATCCTTTTTTGTGTTTCCTCCCCATTCCCTTTTATTCCATTAGCACCAAGAACTATACCTACCTCCTATTGAAAACATTCATTGTATTGTCCTTAACTGCCTTCCGTGACAAAAGAATTCCACAGGTTGACTAGTCTCTGGTTGAAGAAATTTCTCCTTATCTCAGTCCAAAATGACCTACCTTATAGACTGTGATCCAGTAACTACAGAGAGTAGAAGTTCTTTCCTTTACTCTAAAATACCATTTGCATGATACTTTTACCTCGTTCACAGTTCTCATGCTGTGGCAGAGCCTTCAATCAAAACGGTGACTGTTCTCCCTTTTCTCCTGTGCATTATTTGCTGAACACTACATATTGCTGAACAATAGTTGATCTTCTTTAAGTCAACCTCTAACTGCTGGCCAAAAATACCTTAAATATGCATATACATCAATTCGTTATTAGTTAAAATGGAACTTGTGATTGCCAATTTGGTGCAATCCTCCAGAACCAAGGTTCAGGTGAGTCAGTGTGTCATCCCTAAGCAGCTTTGAAACTGCAAGAACAACCAATGTGACTGCTCCCTCTCCTGGGCTGTGGCCGTTGGCGATTAGCGGAACTGAACTGGGACCACAGCGTGGTGAAATGTATCAGGCAGTGCATTTGAATTCCATACTGCTATGGGATTTTGATGGGGCCCTCACACCCAATGAGCCCAGTGGATTAATCAGAACTAAGTGCTGAGCTACCTGAAAAACGGGGTGCTCTTTGTCCAGTTAAAAGTTCCTGTGACTGGAAAATGTAATTTTCAGTGTAATGGGTTACATACCTACTCCACAAAGAACTGATCGAGTAGACTCATATTTAGAACACTGAATTAGTTCTGCCATTCAAGGTTGTTCATAGTGATATATCCAAATGATGAGAGTGCTAATTAAAATGTTTCTGTATGCCCCATTACCAGTCACTTTCTTTACTTGAAAGCAAGTCCCTTTAAAATATTAGCTATGTAAAAGTCAATGTCCTAACCTTTCTGTCCTGAAGAAAGGTTACACCCAAAACATCGACTTCTGTACCTCCTGATGCTGCCTGGCTTGCTGTGTTGTTCCAGCCTCCTGCCTGTCTGCTTTGCATTCCAGTATCTGCAGGTTTTTTTTTGTCTCTAATGCCTTAATCTTTGGCATTTGACCCAAAAATGGGTCTCAAAAAGTTGATTTTTACATCTCTCCATATCTGGTGTGCAACTGCTCAGTCCCCAGACCTGTGCTAATCAAATTCACATACCTATGAATGCACTTGTAAAAAACTTACTTACATATGTGCATCCAGCTCTATATTATTTACTCACTTTGTCAATTTAACTCAAATTTTTTTCTGAAACAACTTTCTTCTTAAATCTTTCTTTAAAAAATGTTTGGCAATCTCAATAATTTATAAACCAGCTACTTCTGATCTCCTTTTCTTTTTTGTCCTTCCTACACGTCTTATCACTTTCATTTCTTAAAGTGGCCAGTGGAATAAAAAATGTTAATAATGTATTTAATTTAGTCTCAGCAAAGTTCTGACATTTTCCCATTAGTTGATTGTATGGAATTTAAGTAAATAGTGGATAATGGGTGGTCAACTGGCCCATAAAATGTTGGGACAATTTCTTGACTCAAGGTAAATCAGTAAGCTACCTTAAAGTAAAAATACTTAAGATAAGTCTTAAAAAACAGGCAGAGAAAATGACAAGCCAAACACAACTGATTTAGAATAGAAGCTTGTAATTCCAATAACTGTTTGATACATCATTTCACAACTGACTAGTGAGCAAAGTTAGAGCTCATGTGATATATGTAGAACTGTAGAAACCTTGATACAAAATTGGCTGAGTTACATAAAGCACAGAGTAGTGCTTTACAGTTGTCTTTGGGACTGAAGGAAGATTGAGGGTTAAGGTGCTAGGATCCCTGTTGTCCCACAGATATATGTATCAATAATCTATACCCTGGTGTACAGGACACAGTTTTAATATTTGTAGATTATATAAAACAGAAGACAGTATAGAAATTCAAATAGACGTTTACAGCGTAGGCAAGTAGCAGGTGGAGATTAATGCAGAGAAATGTTTAGTGATTAATTTTTTAGGAAAAATGTAGAGAGACAACATAAAATACAAGGTGCAATTCGAAAGGGAATACATGAGCAGAGGAACCAGAGATAAAATATTGAAAGTAGCAGGACAGCATGAGAAAGTGAATAATTAAAGATTAAAGCCTAGACTTTATCAATAGGGGACAGTAATACAAAAACAAGGAGGTAAAATCTGTGCAAAACACTGGCTTCAGCCTCAACTCAGTTATTGCTCGGCACTGAATATTAGGGTAGAAGTGAAGGTATTAGAGAGGATGCGGAAATGATTCATGAAAATGATTCCAAGGAGGAGGATCTTCAGCCACATTGTGGGATTGGAAAAGTTTCAACTGCTTCTCTTGGAGAACCGTGTTGAGGGGAGATTTTATAGAGGTCTTTAAATCATGAGAGTTGAGACACGACACATCAGCAGAATGCTGAATGATGATGATGATAATTAAAAGCATAGCAATTATCTGACTGGCACATGATTATGCAGAGAAGACTGGAAGGGAGCAACTCTACCCAAGTCTTATGAAAAAGTTAAATATCTACTTAGTTGCAAATAAAGCCTTCTTATTGAAAGTACCTTGGACTCATGTAGTAGTACCTCAGAGAATAATTACTGTTAGACCACATAAACACAAACACAGTGCCAGTGTTGGCAGCAGCTAACAATGAAGCAAAAACATTGAAATGGGCATCAAATGCATCATTAAAGTGAACCTCATAGTCAAGAAGGAAAACAAAATAATATTAAGAGTCACTGTAAAGTCAGGGATCATTGCAGCATTGTTAGAAGGATGAGAAATGACTGAGAGATCAGGCAGCTGTAAGCACCAACTTGGAAATGCAGGTCATAGGAATAATGACTGTCAAAATCAAAGGAGGAATTCTGGAGAGCAGGTCAGGCATGGATGTTAACCTCCCAGTATAGGAACGATTCCAGAAAAATCAATGGACTCTTCCAGAGTCAGGAATGGGAGGCTTGGAGGAAAGATATGGAACAGCTTAAGGAGCTGAACATAACAGGGCAAAAAGCAAGGTACATAGTACACTGTTGTATGTGGTGGGGACCACTGTAAACAATGTAGTTGCAAGATGCAGCATCAAATGAAAATACTGCGTTGCATGAGATAGCATTGAGTTTTCGATGTGTACTTTAGTGCAGGGGCAAAATTAATAGCAGAGCATTTAAAATGTAATCAGAAAACAAAACAGATGCCTTGGGTAAGCTTAGATTTGTTCATAAATAACCTTTACAGACCTGGAGAAAATTATGCATGCGATGGGTTGAAGGTTCCAGATGAGGCCTCACCAGACTTTTCACCAGCGAGACAAGATTTCACAGTTGAAAAAGCAAGGCTGATATCTAGGTAAAATGAACTCCGAAGGCAGAATAAGATGTTTCTTTTGCAGGGTAAACAAAGCACCAAGGAAGAAATTGAGGGGATTGATTCAGTACATAGGCTGCAGGGAAGAAAGCCCGTAAAATACACAGCCCACCAAAACATAGAAAGGTGTACCTAACACCATCTTGAAGCGTCTGAGATGTAGAAGTAGCAAGCCACACAAATGGGATTGCTACCCTGGAAGGGGAGTACAATACAATAACTGTGAGTGAGTAGGAAATTTTAGAAATGTTTAATACAGAATATAATGAAGAAAATCACTGAATCAAGAAGCAGCTCTTGGGATAATAATTATTGTTAACGTCCAGGCAATGGTTGAAAGAAGTAATGGTGACAATTAAGAAAACACATTCATCTAGTGAATGATTGGGATTTGGAATGCGCTGCCTGAGAGTGTGCTAGAGATAGGGTTAATCAAAAGGAGATTTGGATAATTATCAGAAAAAAATATATTTGTAGTGCTACAGAAAAAAAATGTGGGGAGTGGTACCGATGGATTCCTCCTTCAGAATGCCAGCATGGCAAAATATCCTGATGGGCTGTACCCATCCTGTACTGATACTGTACCCATGCTATTACTCTAGGAATTCACTAACTTTACGAGCAAAAACTGATCCACATTTCCACACTAGGAATTGACATTGAAAGATCTGTTCATGCATTAACTTGTTAAGAACTGAATGAAAAGTGGTTGCTGGTGTTCCAGTTCACAATTCCCAAATAGTTGATGGAACACCAAGGGAGATCCCTAATGAATTAAACATAACTGAGTCATGAAATGCTGAAACAGCTGCCTTCCAAACAAGCCAAGGTGAAGCCAAACATCACAATTGTGCTCCCAGTCCAAGATGTGAACTACTACCTCCTGTTGCAGTTGGAGAGCTTATATTTAGTCCCTGATGAGGGTCAGTAACCAAAGTACAAGGGTTCCAAGGATATGTTTTAGCATCCACCTAGAGTTGTGCACCTCTTTTGTAGAAAGCCCTTGCTTAATTAACTTGGTGACACATGTTGCAAAGTGGATGAGATCCCTTACTACTAAATCCATGACTGATTACATCCATACATTTAAATTTGCTGAGTTCAATCAATGCAATATACTGTTTAACTGTATTCTTTTCCACTAATTGCTTACCTAGCTCCTATCAAAATGCTGAATTTGATTAACTAATTGTTGAAAGTATTAATTATTAGACACTATAAATGCTCTAATTAATTGCTGCCAGGTTAAAACTTTAAATCTTTAGATCCTAGAAATCCTGAGCACTCACTTGATGTCACTATTGGCGGAGATTGTATGTCAGTGCTTCCCAAATTTATTACCTCCTTTGACCCCATTTTACAAATTGTGGCTCATCAGCTGTGACAGCAGGTAAAGGTCAAGGGGTGTGGGCTGTGAGAACAAGGCCTGTTAAAGGGATAACACAGTTGCTAAGCAGCAGGCTTTGCTGCCTCAGAGCTTGCAACCTCAAAAACTTCAATTTGTGACCACACTTATGATCCCAAACTCCACTTTGGGAATTCTTGCTATAATTGATGTAAAACCAAAGAAGTGTGTAACTTTTCCCCCCAAGAGTTTCACTTTGTTTCTTCTTAGAATTAAGTTGGACCTGTACTCCAAATTTATGCAACAACTTTACTCAAAGTGGGATGTAATTTTCTTTTTAAACTGTACTTTTACCAGGCAACTGTCAGATTTAGGAAACTTACTCCTTTTCAAACAAATGGTAGTTCATTCTTAATTAAAAAAAAGTGGTTTGCTTTAACTCTCAATGGTCAGTCTTTCTTAATTGGTTTCCTTTGCAGTGCATAGGGAATTACAGTAAACAATCTTACAGGAAGCCAGAACAGCAGGCAGTGTCAAATTTAGGCATGCAAAGTATTTGGTGCATGTCTGTAATTTAAAAAACAACTAATTACATATTATTTTCAAGAGCTACACATGCCCTTGGGTCATTCTTTAGAAGTACTGTCAGATGACTGACTTCTATAAACTCAAGTGCCTCTGCTTGCTGTTGAACAAACAGATATATAATATTTAAGAGCATTCCTCTCGATCCAGTAAATAGGTCTGCTCAAGCAGCCGGTAATTATGGCCCTTCATCTACTTAATCAACCAGCATTTAGAAAACATTTCTCCCCTAAGATATAAGTTGCAGACCAGTGAATGGTGTACGCTATTAACCAGGCTTGGCAGTTCTTACTTAGTATGGACTGTTTTACTCTGAAAGTTGTCGAAAATGCAGGAGGCAAACAATATAACTCTACAGAATTATAAAGAAAAGCAGACAGTTCTGGAAATGCTCAGTAGGCATGGCAACAACTGTGGAGAAGAAATAGTTAATATTTTGAGTTAAAGAGGCCTCTTTCTCAGAAAGAAAGATGGTAGATTTTATGCCATTGGAAGGAGGGAAGGGGTTTGGTTTTGAAGCATAAAAGGGAGAGCCTTCGGTCAGGGAGAGGGCAGGAGATATTTTATAATGAAAGGAAAGTAGGATGGTAATGGTTGTAGTGAAATAAGCAAAATATTTGTTTAGATTGAGTGTGAATGGCAAAATAATGAACAGTTCTGTCCAAAATCAAAACTTTGGAAAACAGGATTATGATCAGCGCATGGCAAAAAAAACCCAGAATCAACCTGGGGGAATAGAGTTCATGGTCTGAAATTTGTGAACTCACTGTTGAGTCCAGAAGGTTGCAAAGTGCCTGGTTGGATGATAAAGTGCCAGCTGTTCTTCAGGCTTGGATTGAGCTTCACTGGAACACTGCAGCTGGCCAAGGACAGAAACGTTCAGTTCCAAAGAAGAATCATATTAGACTCGAAATGTTAACTCTGTTTCTCTCTCTACAGATGCCGCCAGATCTGTTAGGTTTCTCCATCACTTTCTGTTTGCATTACAGAAATATTAGCGTGAGAGCAAGGTGGTGAGCTCAAATGGCAAGCAATTGAATGCTCAAGACTTCCTGCAAGACAGGCAATCAACATCCATTTATTTTTCCCACATTGAGTGGTGAATGCAGGATACTAAATTGAAAAAAAATTACAGATAAATTGCTGCTTCACTTGGGAGGTATACTTGGGGCCTTGGATGATGACAAGAGAGAGGAGGTAAGAAGGGTAGATGTTATACCTCCTGTTACTGAAATTTAGTGCAATGAGATGCTTGGCTTGCTCGTTTATTTTTACTGTTATTGAGGTTGATTGACAGTAATTAGTACCTATCACAGAGTTACAATATTGTTCTTGGATTGACATAGAAATGTCCTAATTTTGTGGCCAGTTTGGACTGCACCTTGGGCACTATATATCACTGACTGGATTTCAATACAGAACCAATGCCATTTCAGCAAAGCTAACAGTGGAATGACACATTCTGGTCAGGCTTGTTTATGAGTTTCACATTGAGTCATGCCACTGCCGTCAACTTGATGTTTCTCTGACATTTGAAATGGATAAATTGTTTAGGACACTGCTACAATCAGTTTTTCACATATTGCACCTAAAGAGATGAAATGATAGCTATTGTGATATTGAGAGGACTTCTCAGTGGGTACTCATTGTGGAATCATTCAAAAGGTGAAAAAGACATTTTTGTACTTTTTGTAGTGGATTGTTGTAGCAGCCCTATAGTTGGTAAGACTATGGTGACTGTACCTTTTTTGAGTATTCAAGATTAGCCTAAATGGCAGCTGGGCAGACTTGTTTCTCAAGTCACTTTTGGATCCAGTTCTCCTTAATGAAAAGGATGCAACATTTTAATTGTATTTAATAACTTGCTTGCAACATTACGCTCACTGAATTGGCATATTTCAAATGTTTTTGCAATTTAATTACTAGATCATAATTTAAGAAGAGAAAAACTATCCATTGTCGTTAGATTTCTGGAATTGACTCTGTACGACATTAAATCAACAATTTGCTGAAGAAATATACAGAAAAGTAACTGATCGATCAATTCTCTTTCTCACACAAGAAAATATTTATTTTCCTACTGATATGGACTCCCTCAATTTTGAGGAAGTGATAGTTTAGTAGCATCTTAGTCCAGTAAATTAGAGCCTCAGATTAATGCTGTAAGCACACCGGTTCCTAACAGCTTGTGGAATTAAATTTAATTAACAACAAAATAAAATTCTAGAAAATATAGCTGGTCTCAGTAATGTGACCATGTCAACTTGCATTGATTGTTGTAAAAGCCATCCCTTCATTGAGCTTCATTAGGGAGGGAAATCTGCTGGCCTCACTGTACACGCCAACTTCAGACACACAGCAATGTGACTGACTCTTTAAGTGCCCTCAGTACAAAGGCAATTCGGGATGGGCAACAAATGCTGCCCTTGGGGAATATTGCAGAATTTCTCAATATGAAATAGCAGAGTCAGTGATTTTACAATGACTTAAGACTCCACTTGGAGTTAATCTTAGGAAACCACCAGGTTGGGAACTCAGTGTGTAGCAAGGATTCCCTGATATCTCATAGTCCTTAGGCAAGTTTAAAGCCTCTTCCCTTGTTAATTCTTATGGAGATGCTCTATAATAGCACTTGTCTGTAATGTTACCTGGGGCAGGGACCTTCATACCAATGTTAACATTTATTTTGAAAATAAAAATCTTGTACCAAATTTCAATGCTACTGATATTTTTTAATTTAATGTACATTGGGGGTACCAACTAAGCATGAGTACCCTAAACTTACTTTCTCTGATTTTCTTCATTCTCTATTATACTGAATTGAGACAGAAAGACAGGCATAAAAGCATTAAACAATATTGCTGCATTGTACAATTTCATTTTACCATTTATTCACAGATCTATGTCACATAGATTAATACATCAGGCAGTGTGTAAATGATTTAATAACAGCAGACAAACAGCTGGAAATAGGAGAAAATAAAAAAAAAACTGGTGTGTGTATCATGATGTAGGGTTCATCTGAAACCTGTTGCTTCCAATGCATAAAGCTTCTGTACCTGCTGATTTCAATAATTATACTGTATAATCAGCATTAAGCTGCACATCAAAGCAGGGAACACAAAGAGATTGAGAGAGAGATGACAATAAGCATGAGGCTGCCTATTCTTGTGAAAGATCAAAGCCATGAAACATTAACTCTGTTTCCTCTTGTAGAGTACTGCAAAGATTTTTTTTGTATTTATTAACCTGTTAGGGCATGTTTTGATGCATCTTTGGGGCAGATGGGATTTGAACAGAGATCGCTTGGCCCCAAAGTAGGAAAACTACCACAGCACCACAGACCTGTGCTAATTGCTACTTACAGCTAGCCTGCAGCTCTTACAAGGGAAGGTGTATCTTAATTGGAGCATGTGCAAGAAGTTGTTCTCAAAGTGATTTTTGAAGCAGGGAAGTTTCCAGTTAGAGAACATGGAGGAGAGTGGACTCCATGATTTTCTGAAGTCAGATTGAAAATTGGTACAGAGGGTGAATAGGAGGAGAGCTGCCAGTTATGCACAGGCAATCAGAAGACTCTCCAGATAAACTTTATGAAGCAGAAGGAGCAGAGCATTGCTGCAGTGACAAGATCCACAAGGACATGGAAACCAGTCTGTGAAAAGTTCACTTACTTGACATGAGTGGTCAAGGTCAGTAAATACATTTACAGATATAGTAAACCACTATAACCAGCCAATGCTCAATGCATTATACCCACCTGCAAGCAATCTCAACCATGACTCATACTGAACATTCATAGATGCAGTTTCCCTTAAACATTCAATATTGCAAGCCCAAATCCAACATTTCACAGTGTGTGAGCACCACTAGCTATTCAGGTATGACAATCACATCTGAACCGTACGACTACACTCAATGTCACACTTCTCTGTATCTTGCAGGAAAAGGTGTTACACTTCAGGAGGCATCAGTCACTCACTGGCTGGGAACATATATTAACACATGTCTTTACTTCATGGAGAAGGTAGTACTCATTGGTAAAATGGCCACGTTGAAATTCAAGGTCAAACTATTGAAGATAGCAGTATCCTCACCCATCTCCATTTCCTTAAACCTGGTCTTTGGATTTCCATGCTGCATTTATAAGCATACACCTTTGCCTTCCTCCCTCCTCTCCCCAACACCCCCCACATTCTCTCTCTTCAAACATAAACTTGTGCCTTTCTCCATTCTGAAAATCAAAAACTTAGTCATTTTCTGAAAAACAACTAGAAGGCAATGATATTAAAGAGGAACTATGACTTGGTTTCATATTTGCAGCCAGCAGTTCAGATATCTTTTTTATGCTCATGGATGGGATATAATGTCATTGGCTTTTATGACGGTATAGAGAATTTGGAAGGTAGCACTGATGTAGCATTGAAACAACAATTACAAGTGGCTAACAGTCATATTCCAAGGATAATGCAGGTACTAGCTCACCAAAGGTTCAAGTCATAGGCAGATTCCAGCGCAAATAATGCAGTTGAGGAGGTTGATGGAGCAGCATATGGTTGATTGGTATACACAATGAAATGCGTGTATTTGGAAGCCTGTGAGAAAGCATTGTAATTCTCAGCTAGCTTGGCACAGGGCTTTGCACAAAGCTTGGAACCCATCTGGATCAGCACAGAAGTGGCACCTATCTCTACTTGTATACTTGTGAACACAATTACAATGCAGTCTCTGATGGCTGACATCTCATCTTCCACCACGCTGCAGTAAAAAATTAAACTGCTGTCATGAAAGGTCAGCTCACTGCTATACAAGCTTAGACTGATGCCATTGTGGCTGTAGGATTCAATGTGGACAGAGTCTTGCAGGGGGTCAGCTCATGTAAAGCCTTGTAATATAGCAGTGTCTCTATGGAGTATGAATTTACTGTCCTCTCTCAGGAAGACAGCATTCATCCTCACAACACTATCATTCTGCCTGGACCCGTGCTGTTAGTTTGTGTCATATAACAGCTGTGTCTTCCAGATTGAAGACTACTTGGACTCATCCTGCATTGTCATTCACAGTCTCCTTCACTGAATAGGAGCAAGAGAATGAGCAAAGGAGGCAATTATCAAAGAAAGGCACAAAGGTTGAAAGTTGGCTTTTATGTGTGGTGTGACATAATTTCATCTGTGCAGTTGGTTTGCAATGTTTATTTTAGCATTGTGGTCAAGTGACCAGTGTATTGGGCAATGATAGATGAAAGGTAAGGAGTAGATTAGTCAGTAAATGGGATATTGAGATGGTGATATTAGTATTAGAGTTGGATTTAAAGAAAGAAATGCAGGGCAGTCAAGCTTTATATATTCAAATACCTAAATTAATATTAATATTAATTACTGCGATCTAGAACTTTAATGTGATTTAAACCATTTCAAAGGCAGAAAGGAAACTTTATAATTATGGAAACAATAGGACTGATTCATTAGGACTTATGGAAACATTAGGACTAAATCTAATCTGAATTTTTGCATCTCAAAACTTAATATATACAGTTTGTCCTGTATTGTGAATATACTTTACGTCAGTGTGACTCTATTCTGCTGTTGCCCATTTTTCAAAGAAGGAATTGCTGCCCACAGTATAAGTTAATTCAATTTCACTTATTCCTGATATATCTTCTTACAAAATTCAGAATGTCTCAGAATTTTGTTAATTATTCTACGGAAGTTGTGTCTTGCTATTTCTAATGGTGCTCCCTCAACTCAATATTTTCAGAGTAGTTGGCCTTCATCCATAGGTAATTCTTGGAGAAACAGGCTAGACACATCTGATGTATTCTAAACCTAACAATCTGAATGGGCCCCAATCCCTTTACAGTGGCCAAACATTAAATACCATACTGAAACGAATTGCAAAATACTACAGGCTTAAAATGTAGCTGTAAGATTATTGACATCAATGGATTGGCATAGATAATTTAGCTTCATTACCAAAAGTAGAAATATCACCAGTGTACAGGTTTGAAGTAAATGCAATCCTAATGTTTTAAAAAGGTCTGCAGCATCCCAGCTAGGACATTCTTTTCCTTTACATACAAAACATAAATAAACAAACGTAATGCATTTTCATTAGCAATGTGGATGTTCAATGAATTTGACCACCTCAGACCAGTCTGAATAGGATGGGGCCTCAAAATCCACCCAGTCCGCGAGGTCAATTCTGTAAATGTGTGGGACGATAAAAAAGTAGAACCAAACATCTGGTCTACTACTTAGTTCTCAACTACGCAAACTGCCAAGTCTGGATCTGCTATTTTGAGTTGATTTATATGCATTCTTTGAAAAACAGCAAGATTAAATATAAATAAAGATTAGTTTTGAGAGATTAAATAGTTGTCAGTTGTGCAGCTCATTTTACCAGTTTTGAACTGACACTGCCTATGCATTCTAATATAATGTAATACATTTCAGAATGCCACAGAGAAACCTCTATCCCCTTGTATCCTGCAGCAGATTGCATCAGACTGTTCAGGAAAGTTTCTCAGAAAAGGTACACAGCTGTGTGCATGTTAAAAATTGTAGTACTTCCAGCAAATTATAAAAGTTGATTATTGTTTAGCACGATTGAATTTGAATGGCACATTACTGCATAATTATATGAATAGTTTTGGAATCTAAAGGAACATGCAATTTTGTGATAACCTATTTTGTTACATTATTTGCAATTACATTTTGGAATGATACTACTCTTCCAACTGTTAGTTAAGGAAAACAAACAATAAAACTCAGATCTTGAGCAAGGTTAAAGAAAAGTCTCCCTTAAGGATAATGCATTTGTGGAATCAACCACTTGAGAAGGAAACTGAATTGGAATCAAGTGATGTCTTTTTAAAATGCTGAATGACACCAATTCAGAAATGGGACTGAGGGCCTTGGTAAAATTTAACAGCTTTGTTTAATGTTATTTTCAGGTGATAATTTAGTGCTCTCCAGAGATCTAGATGATGTTGGAGAGAAGTCCTTGATAAAATAATGATTCAGGTGAAATGGCTTTTAATGGACAGAATGGCATTTCTGGTTCCAATTTTTTCCATGTTTCCCAACAACAACTGTCTCAATTACCATAACACTGGCATTGATGACAAACTGAAAATGAACATGTTAAGCGTAAATGCTTCACTGTTTCACTTAATGTTTTGATTCATTCAGACTTAACAACCATGACATGCAACTTTATTTTTAATAACCTTTAAATTTTTGCCTCAGTAAAATCAAACATCATTAAAAATATTACCTTGTGAATTCATTGAGTGAATTGAGAGACTGTGGAACGCTGAAGGAGCCATCGTGAGGCATAAAATCCATGTTACAGTCCTCCAAACAACTTCCATAATTAAGTACACTAGAATCAGAGCAGCGAGTGTTGTGCCAAGCTAAATCACACTGTGCCAACATGTCTTCTCTCCAAACTCTATTTATGTTTGGATGCTATTCTCTACTTTCCCAGTTGCCATTTCTGAGCACAGCTAAGTTTGCTGAAAAGCAGTTGGCTTAATTCACTTAGTATACTGGTGAGGTGGTAACTTTTCCATACAATATGCAACATCAAAAGATCTTCACAGTGATGTAACTTCTGCAAGAAAGAAAATACATAAAAGTCTAATAATACTGGAATCCTCAAAAAAGGACTGAAAAGGAATCTCAAGAAGCTTATTTATACTAGTCACACTGTTCACAATTGTACCGACAGATTACAAATGTTTACTTTGCAAACAGTTTGCTTGGAAGCATCTCAAGTCATATCAGATATAACTAGGCTATGTCAAAAACAAAATACTCTGGATGTTGGAAATCTGAAATAAAAACAGAAAATGCTGGAAATAGTCAGCAGGTCAAGTGAAATATTGTCAAGTCATCAACTTACTCCACCAATGCTCCCTGACATTTCCTGTAATTATTCGCAAGACTTAACTGTTCTGATGTACAATAGATTTCTTTTGAAGGCATGTAATTTATTCCTTTTCTTTTCCTCTCTTTTTCTAGGTACTCAATATTAAATGAATTAAATTTTCAGTATAATCAAGACTGTTAGTTTACAGTTAATATATGATCCCAAGGACAAAGTTTTGTTTCATCTAAATAAACCTTAATAATATGTTTATTAGCTTCTTGAAATAAACACGGAAATGGTGAACATATTGTACAGTAAAATACAGGTCCAAAGTTTTCAGTCTCTCGATCATTGGTGACTGGACATATGTTCAAAGGTTCACGTTGGGACCCTACAGAAGTCCTCCGAATTTCCCGCTAAGTTTCATTTCCAATAGCCAATTCCCTTGCTCCCATGACACTCAGTAGATGCCTCCAAATCTACTCGGAGTATCCACTTAATTGGATAGCTACCCAGGAATTATTGGAAAGCAGAAAACCTAGGCCCAGATTTTCTGACCAGGATCAGAAATCCAAACTCTGACAAAAAGATTGAAACTTATTGTCCTTTGAATTATTTTCGGAGTCATTTTCTAATGCAGCAAACCTCGAAAGGAGCAGTGCAGAGAATCTGTGCAGAAGCCATGCTCCATTTTTACAGCATGAGCAAACATATAGTGGTACATCAAGACTTTAAATGTCCCAAAGCTTCTTAGAAAAACTACAGAGAAAAGGTAAGAACATAAGGCTAGGTGTGTAAGGAAGTCAGTAGGCAACGTATGTGTGTAAGGGGTAATGGGCGGATAAGACAGTAATTATTCAGTTCTGAAGAGTCATTTTGAAACATTAACTCTCTTTCTCTCTCCACAGGTGCTGCCAGGCCTGCTAGGTTTCTCCAGCATTTTCTTTGCTTGGATAAGAAGGTAGGTTTGATAAGACAAGTGGGTATGGGGAGAGGATTGGTAAGTAGGAGAACTGGGTAGGAGATAGGTGGATAATGTGGCAGATTGAATTGGGTGGAGAGCCAGGACTGATTATCAGGTCGATTGAGAGGTATTTATTTGGAGGTGTCAGAACGGGAATCAGGTGGTGGCGTCTCAACAGGTGGTTTGGAGTTTCAGGAGGTATTCAAGTGTTAGTTGGGAGTCTAGGCATAGTTAAAGTATAGTGGTGAAGCTAAGGGGATTGTTGGGTGGTGTTGAGGGTGGAATCAGGGGTTCAGGCTAAGATTTTTCTGTTAATATTTCCTGAGTAACTATATAGAGGTTAGTAAATCTGAATTGTCTGAAGTCTCTGACTTTAACTCAGAGTCATAGATCTTTATAGAGGGTCCTGAGGCCCGAGAGAATTGTCCTTTGGAATTTCAATCTTCCTAGGCAGTTCTTGCAGTAGCCTTGTGTTGGGACTTGAGGGGTCCCCAAGCATACCTTCTAGGTTATATCCAGTCTCCAACCATCCAGACCAGGTCACATGCAACTGACTCTATAATCACTCACACTGAGCTCCCAATTTGCCCCCAAATAACCTCTTTGATCCTTGACTATGTCTGTGACCCCACAAATGCTCCCTGATGACTTGACTATATCCCGCAACCAACTATCAACTCACCCTGCCCATCTGCCATTTCACTAGTCTTATCATCACACTTCAACCATCTAGGAAAGTTACATATTATCCACACATCCATTCACCAAAATCCAAACTGGACCTTTAAACATAGATAGTGCCATAAAAGGGGATGTGTGCTCTTTTCCTTCTGATTCCATTCCATTTCAACAGAGATACTGAGGAACATTGCAGACTACTTTTCTGGAAAAATTGGACTCAGTGGGTTCCAGAAAAATGTAGAGCAGTGTCAAGTGAAGAAAATGTTCACACAGAGCTGGACTATAATTTTTAAGACCTAGGTCATAGTTCTTTTATATTTTATTGAACAATAAGAAGACCTACACTAAAATACTTTATATGTTTCCCCCATACCGAGTACATAGTGTACAACAGTTAGAAAACTTGAGCCAAAAATACAAATGCTCCAAAGTACTCAACAGATCTGGCTGCACCTGTCGACAGAGAAACAGAGCGAATGTTGAATCAAATGTGACTCTTCTTCAGAATATATTCCAGCATTTCCTGTTTTTATTTCAACATCTGCAATACTTTGAGCAAAACAGAAGGGTACTTATCTCCATTTTTATAGATTTATACATCTAACTCTACTGGGCACCACTTTGTCAAATCTTAAACCAATACATGCTCTTCTGCAGTCTTTTACATTCTTTCTTAGTGTTTACTATGCCCCAGTTTGGTAGAATTCACTTAGTTTGAATATTTCTCCATCAATTCCTAGATATCTAGGCAGTTAAGTGAAGAATTCAAAACAGATCTCCACACAAACAATACCTGCACACTCTTCTGTCCAAAAGCCTATGGCTCTTGTCTTTCTCCTTTCTAACCATTCTCTCGCCACTGGATCACTTTCATTCTTTGTGTGATCTTGTATATCCCTCAAGTCACTTTGATGATAAGTGATAAAGTACTTTATTGGAAGTCAATTGAAACAGCAATCACTCCTTTATCTATTATCTTTTATCCATCCTCTCACTTATTTCACCTAGTAGATTATTATCTTGGGTAATTCATTACTCCAAACACTTAATAATATTAACTCCCCAACCCCCCCAACTCTAATAATGTAAAATATTTACACACCGATGGTGGTGTTATTTGAAGAATGGTATAACACTTGTCATCCCCTATTATAAACTTTCCTTTTCACAGACTCTTCTTTCTCTTTGCAAAAGGACCCACCATGGTTCAGTGACTCTACTTTTGGATATTACTTTAGCATGGACAAGTCAGACTTAATACAGGGAGAAGGATGAAAAGACAGAAAGAAAGGCATTGGAGCAGTCAAGCAAGGAAGTAGCAAAAACATTTAAAACCTTTTAGCAGCAGGGGCTGAGGTAATCTTGATAAGGTGGAAATAAGAACTCTTACTGATGGGAAGAATGAGAGATTTAAATCCCAGGAATAAAAAAAAAATTGCTGGAAGAGCTCAGCAGGTCTGGTGGCATCTGTGGAGAGAACTCAAATTTAACGTTTCGGTCTGGTGACCCTTCCTCAGAACTGATGGTAGTTAGGAACATGTTGGTTTGTACGCAGAAGATACAGTCAGGAGAGGCGGTAAAGAGTAAACCACAGGTCGGGAAAGAGCCCAAAGAGACAAAAGAACAGTTTGGTCTAGGAGGGTGAATAACTGATAATGGAGACTGTTAGTGGTTTACAATATGAAGTGTGTAATGGCAGACTCTGTGATAACAAGGCCTGGTGTGTGTGGTAGGGGGCTAGAACATGGGGGAAATCAAGCCCTAAAATTATTGAACTGAATATTGAGTCTGGAGGGCTGCAGGGTCCCCAAGTGGAAAATGAGGTGTTGTTCTTCCACCTTACGCTGAACTTTGTTGGAGCACTGCAGCAAGCCTGAGACAGAGATGCTGGCCACAGAACAGGGTGGTGTGTTAAAGTGGCAGGCAACCAGAAGCTCAGGTTCTTTTTTGTGGGCAGAATGTAGATGTTCTGCGAAGCGGTCACTCAGTCTACACTTTGTTTCCCCAACGTAGAGGAGACCACATTGTGAACAACGAATGCAGTGGACTAGGTTGTGAGGAATGCTGGTGAAGTTTTGCTTCACTTGAACAGTGTGTTTGGGTCCTTGGATGCTGAGGAGGGAGGAAGTAAATGAGCAAATGTTACACCTTTGGCAGTTGCAGGGGAAGGTGCCGTGGAGCTATGAGGGAGGGTTGAGAGTGAAGGAAGAGTTGACCGGGGTAACCCAGAGGAAACAGTCCCTGTGGAAAGTGGACAAGGGAGGGGAGGGGAGGGAGTGTGTGTCAGATGGTGGCATCACATTGGAGGTGGCAGAAATGGCGGCTGATGATCTTCTGCATGCGGATGCCGGTGGCATTGTAGGTAAGGCCAAAGAAGACCCTATCGCTGTTGCTCGAGGGAAGAGATGGGGTAAGGGTGAAAATACTGGAGAAGGGGCGGACCTGATGGAGGGCCCTGTCGACAATGGTGCTGGAGAATCCTCGACTGAAGAAGAAGGTGGACATTTTTCGGAGGCTCCCTTTAAAGCCTAGATATTGACTAACATCCTGAGATTGCAAACAGTCTGATTTCAACTTTAAAGAACAGTTAAAGGCCGGTATAGGAGTTTTAGTGGAGACCAACAACAATGGTCTCAGTCTTCAGCATTGAGCTCCAGGAAGCTGTGGCTATTCCAGGATTTGATGTCAGACACAAACAGCTTGGCAGCAAATACACAACTGAGGGAAGCATGACAAATGTCAAAGAATTATTACAACTATAACACACAATGTTTAAGTAAAGTAATTCACTCTAATTCATTCAAGAAGCCACATCTTGGGTTTGTCGGTAACAGCTATATTTGAGAAATTGGGGGCAAAACTTTGGTAGTCAATCCCTGGTAAAGCAAGTAACTTGTTAGTAAAAATATTAGGGAATTATCCAATAATTTGAACTTGAAAACTTGAGCTTTTGAGGCACAGATGCTTGCAGATCTTAAGAGAGCAGATGCTCTGGCTATAGATCCTGTAAAGCTAATGTGCAGAGTTATAAATTTGGAATTATAATGGTCCTTTAATCAGCTCTAATAGATGTGTCTGGGAGCATGCGAATGTGGACCTGCTAAGTTTTGAAATAAGTCCAAATCTGTGGTAATGAATTGTTAGCTATCCAATGATTTGTACTACATATTAACTCACTGAGGGGCCAACTGAAGCTGAACATTTGTATGCATATTACAGAAGAAGAAATAAGTGCAATTTGAAAACTAAAATGACCTTTGGTGACTCTCACAGCCCAATTATGTACTTTGCCAGGGATTTCACCAAGTCATAGTACTAACATCCTGCTTTCTGGTTTTTCAACAGGAAGAGTGGGCTGGGGGCATCATGGATCTGACAAAAAACAGACTTATAATCAAATGAATCCTGGAATGGGTTGGAATAACTTGTCTGCCTGTAAATTTTTCAGTCAACAACCATCCTCTCAGTGGAATCTAAGGGGTTGCTGTCTCTCCATCCAGTTGATGGAGATGGAAGTGAGTCAGGAAATTAGGAGCTGAAGGATGTTCTCTCCAAACTGGGGACTGTATGCCAAGAGAATCCAGGAACTCAGGATGGAAGGAAAGGAGAATGCCATAAAACTTTCATGTATCTAGTCCCATACTCTGACTTTCCCTGCAATCTCCTGCTGAATCCTCTCCAGCTCAATACATCTTGCAGCTGCATTTATTCCTCTCTCTGGGATCCTGAAATCCTCTTCTGAACACAATTCTCACACTCACCGTCATCTTATTGTATTCTCACATCTGTAAGGCAAGAGTCCTGAAAGAGTAAATGTTGAATTTTATTAGTTCTACTCAATCTTAAGATGTTACACAGTCTTTAGGTAGAATCAAAGGTTTCTACACTAATCTTCATTGGGAGCAGATGTATCTGTAGAGATCTCAAGAGTCCTTGCTAATTATGCCTGGCTAGTAATATAATTCATATCTACCTGAGACAAGTGTCTCTTTTGTTTAGATTCATCAATGGTCTATTCTTTACAACAGTAATTAGACAGGCTCTAGACAAACTATTGTCAAAGAAGAATTGGTGGGGCCTAATTACCTCAACAACCCTTACCTTGTGTCACATATTAGTAGAGATGGACGATACGACAAAGTGCCAGCATTGCAACATGATAGGCAACAGTGGAGATTTAAATTCCATGCAGAGACCCCACCATGAGAAAAATCCAGAGCAAGAAAGATTTTTTTGAAGGCAAGGTAATTTACCACTTTAAGAGCATTATTGCTTTAAGAAGACAATCAGCAGCAGAAATATAATTACTGACAGAGAGGGAGAGAGAGAAAACAACAGTTATGGAAGCAGCACAAACTCACCACTCCAAAGATAATCCTTCACTGAGACGCTCTTAAGGTCAAGAAGGAAGAATACTGGCTTAGAAAAGAGAAAAAGCCCACCACATTTTAAAAGTACAGTAAACACTAGCTCAGAAATAAGAAGTAAAATTAAATCTTCCTAAGGAAACAGGGATGACTTTATGAAAACAACACAAAGGTCAGAAAGAGAAGGCACGTATAAAAGACAGTTCTCACTTGGAGCATCACCACGACTGAGCATTGTCTCCATGAGGCATAACTGCAAAGGACAGTAAAAAGGTAAGAGAAGTAATTTGGACTACAGAATTGGGAAGCCTTACTTAACAAATGAGTTCTTAAAGAAGTGAATAAGCTTAAGTACATATTCAAAGCAATCTTGTCAGAGAACCTCTCAAAGGAAGAAAATATAGAAAATAACTAAAGCTTTAAAACAACTGGGGTTGCCACATTGAAGACAAATGGAATGGGACATAATAATAATTCCTCAAGGAATCAAGGAGAAAAATGGACTATGTGTGATACAGAATTGGCTTCCAGGTGGAGACAGTTCTTAAGATACAGATTTACTTCAAACTGAAACACTAAAGCTGAAGCAGGACAAGTCAATCTACTGCTGGATTCAATCATTCAATACTTAAACAACAACTTGATAGGAAGGTTTATAAAAGTCGCAGCTGAGGAACCTCATTTAAAAATGATTTCTGGAAGAAAATGCTTAGTGTTTTAAATTGGAAAAAGTGCAATCATATCTATTTCCTCCCCAGGACCAGGAGCACCCAACACCTTGGCTCCAGAATATGAAAATCCAGAAAACAGTGGAAAATCCAGTATGCAGTACAAAGAAACAGTATTGCAAAGAAATAGAACGTTGAATGTTTAAAAACAGTTAATCATTACAAAACAGCCGGTAATACAATTTAAAGCTCTATTGAATAATTTAGTACAGCAGAACAGCAATACAGGTTTTGAAAGGACTGGCAAATAAATCAAACACTGCAGAGTTGAGCAAGCTCCAGCATAATTAAACATTTTGAAATGATACAAATTTAACATGGTTTCATAGCAAAAAGAATTACTAAGCACATTGAAAAGAAATAGAAATGGACATAATAACAAGTCCTCAAGAAATCAAGGTCAAAGATGGACTATACATGATACAAGATTAGACTTCTTAGTGAAGACAGTTCTTAAGACACAGTTGAAGCAGGACAAGTCAACATACTACTGTTTTCAATTGATTCTACTTCAAATGATGTTATTAGTTACAAACATATTTAACAGAGCACAGAGACGTTTAATGACATTCTAAATGTCTTTCAGAATAATTTCAATCTGAGAACAAATAAAATTCTTGAACAAGTAGGTTTTAACAGAAGAATTCACCTTCAAAGGGAATCCATGAACATCTAATTCATGACTTTTCAGATTAGTGAAAAATTGTACCTATGAAATATTGAAACCAGAATTTGTAAGAGACAGAATTGCGAGTGGTTTTGTTGATGAAAAGCCAGATTTATTACAGTCCAGAGAAAACCTAAAGCTGCAGAAAGCAATCAAGATTGTGCTGGAAACTGAAACCAGAAAGACACCGACACATCCTGAGAGGAGAAAATCTCTGTTACCTCAGAACATAAATGGAGTCTCCTTAGTTTTTGAAAGTATGTACACCCTCAAGAGACAAACCCAAAGTAAACCAAATACCATGTGCTAAGGACAGTGTCAGTGCTGTGGACCAACAAGGCCTTACAGGACTGTTACCTTTGTAAAATTGTGGGTTACTTCCAGAAGATATGCAAGTGCAAGACATAGCTGGAATTTATTGCTCTCTGGAGGGTAATGGGAAATGCTGAGAAAGTCAATAAAATACCTTGAGAATGAAAAGAAAGAACCTCGACATCAAGAAAAAAGAAAAGTGACTAATTTTTCTCAAGTTTTAAATGGTGACTTCAGAATCTCGCTGTTGGAGTGTAACTATCTTTTTCCATGTATTGGGACTTCATTAAACCCTCAACTTACTGCATTTCTATATCACCCAATTCCCCTCACCTTCCCTGAGAAACCAGACAGTGCAAATTCTCAGACTTGTGAATCAGAGTGGGTACCTGGTAGTTGCAGCTTGCTCCAGTGTTCATCCAACTCTGTATTCACCACAATGTCCTTGCATGCTCTGTAGACACCATCTTACCCGACCTTTCATCCATGCAAGGCAGCATGCCCAAACTGCTAGTCCCTACATGTTTGCTCCCAGTCAAACTCAAATACAACTTCAGCCTTTCAGACTTTAATTTGGAGCTCAGGAACATCTTGGACTTCCATGCCTCTGCCACATCACTGAGCACATGGATACATACACATGTCTCACGCAGCTAAGCAATGCAGCTAATGATTCTTAGCTTGACTTCTTGTCAACACTAAGTCAATGAATGACTTGGAGGATGGTCATCTCCATGGGTTGCTTTGTACTGTAGTACAGAGGAAGAAACAGGCAGCCTCTGACCATGGGTAGCACTGAACATGTGGACATGATGCTGAATGACACTGTGCCTGATCAATGTCACACATACACTGCAGGAGCCAACAGCTTATGCAGCAAACACACTTGTGATTCAAGCAAATGGGTATTTGTTAAAGTATAATGGAAGCAGTACTTAGTGGGTTCAGGGGTAACTATGGTCAGTCTGTAGGTATTGCTGCAGTAGGTCAGTGGAAGTGTCCTATTCCAGTCCAAAGAATTGGCTACAGTCACTCAGGCACTCAATCCTACCAGAGTTTAGTCATCTGTGTTCTTGCAATTCTGGACCTTGAGCCACATCAGTCCTCTAAGTCAAGAGCTACCAGACTGGGATTAAGGTAGATCTGTTGGGGTGCCGTGAAGAAATCAGTCTGAAGGCTGGGCCATTTTATTCCCCAAAATATGTTGTAGGAAGGGACAGGGTATGCTGAAAGTGGATGGAAGAGCAGTTACCGGTGATTTAGGAGGGGGGGATCTGATGACATTTCCCCTAAGGTGAACACACAGCACAGCAAGACTAGTAGTTTGGATGGATGAGGTTGGCGAGAGCCATGAGTGACTATGATGATGCAACAGTGAGAGTTGTAGTATGAGCCTTGTTCAGCTGAGTTTGCGGTGGCAAAATTACAGTGAATGGTAACCCTAAGCATATGAGGGAGGAGAGAGAAAATGGTGGTACCTACCCTTCCAGGGTACAGAATGTTATTAACATTCTTCCTGCACTACTGTTTGTTTTAATCTGGGTCACAGCACTGACCTGGGCTGCTATGTGGGTCAAAGTTGGTTTGATCTGGACTCCTTTGGAAATCTGCTGGAAAAAGAACTGCCGTCCTCTGCACCACCCTGGCCATTAGCACACGCAGGCCCCCATCCACAAAGTAGGGAGTGAATTTTGACAAGTCCTTGGTGATAAAGGTTGAGCACCCCAGTGTGAGGGTCAGTCCCTAACTTGCAGTGTCTGAAGTCAAATATGATTAGGCTTCAAATATAGTGGCAGCAGTGTGAATGTTGGAAGTTCCAGCAGCAGCGAACAATTCCACCTCTCGGGGCTGCCTGATTCCATGAGTCTGGTGCCAAAGAGTTGAGATGAGTGGAAGATTACAGGGAAAAGTTGTTGGGAGCCATGGTAGATTGGGCACCACGAATCACACTCCATAAAGCTAACTGAAAATGTGAAAATTCAGCCCATTGTTTCATAAGACCATAAGACAATAAGACATAGGAGCAGAAGGAAGGCCATTTGGCCCATCGAGTCCACTCCATCATTCAATCATGGCTGATGGGCATTTCAACTCCACTTACCCGCATTCTCCTTGTAGCCCTTAATTCCTTGTGACATCAAGAATTTATCAATTTCTGCCTTGAAGACATTTAGCGTCCCAGCCTCCACTGCAGTCTGCGGCAATGAATTCCACAGGCCCACCACTCTCTGGCTGAAGAAATATCTCCACATTTCTGTTCTGAATTTACCCCCTCTAATTCTAAGGCTGTGTCCATGGGTCCTAGTCTCCTCGCCTAATGGAAACAATTTCCTAGCGTCCACCCTCTCCAAGCCATGTATTATCTTGTAAGTTTCTATTAGATCTCCCCTTAATCTTCTAAACTCCAATGAATACAATATTACTTACAGCATGGAAACAGGCCCTACGCCCAACAAGTCCATACCGACCCTCCGAAGAACAACCCACCCAGACCCATTCTCCTACATTTACCCCTTCACCTAACACTACGGGCAATTTAGCATGGCCAATTCACCTGGCCTGCACATCTTTGGACTGTCGGAGGAAACCGGAGCACCTGGAGGAAACCCACGCAGACACGGGGAGAATGTGCAAACTCCACACAGACAGTTGCCTGAGGCAGGAATTGAACCCAGGTCTCTGGCGCTGTGAGGCAGCAGTGCTAACCACTGTGCCACTGTTCAGAGCAACAGAGAAAGAAATGGACTAACAGCAAGTTCTACAATGAATGGTATTGTTTATAAAAAAATCTAAACAAAAGAAGATCCTCCAATGGAGAAATGATCCATGGATCAGAACAAAGTCAAGAATCCACAAGCAAAGATCTATTCTTCCAAGTCTGAGTACAGTGCATTCTGGAAAAAAATTGTGAAAAAGTCAGACCACTTGCATTTGAGAAGTCAGAACTTTGAGGGGTAGTAGTAAAGATAATGAAAGAAAGGGGAGGAATGATTTTTCCATTGTGAGCCTATGCCACTTTTGGGGATATAACTCCACACAAACCCAAGCCTTCCTCCCCCACCTTTAAAAATGAAACTGGTAAGCAATTGTAAGTGGTGGTAGTTAATATTGGGCTCAGTGGTTCACACCAAACATTATGTGCAAGCTGTTGAAGTAGAGAGATTATATTGATGTATTGTTTCCCTTTCTGTTCACAGTGAAGGATAATGGTCAGTTGAATACCCAGATTTAAGTTGTCACCCTCACGTGTGATGCTGAGAATAATGAATCGACATTGTTGTCTAGCACTGACAAAGTAGCAATATCCCTGCTATGACCGGCTCGGATATGTGCAGTAAAGGCACAATGGCAGCATCTCTTACAAATGTTTTAGCTGCAGGGTTAATAAACATAAAGATAAAATTCCAGTTAGTTTCATTTGTATGGAGAATATTTATGGGCAACTATGAAGTTAAGTTCCTGATCACACATGTTTGTGGAGCTCAGCAAGGGATGTCCTCCTACAGTGATCATGTACCTTGGACCATTGAGGCTGCTAACTGGAACCTATGTCAGCAGTAGTTTGGTTTCAACATGTAGCACTTGTCCTGAGCTTACAATGACTGTACATAGAAAAGCAGATCACTGACATGTATTTCAAGGTGAGTTTGAGATACAATACTGTCTCTTTTGTCAGTTAACTCTTAGTATGACTACTGTAATTTGGGCTTCATTTTGTACAAAGTACATAAGTAAACAAAACAATAATAGCACACAAGAGAAGCATGTTAAATTTATGGATCTTATTGCTACATTATGAAATAAATCTAATTCAACTATGATTCTTTCATTCTGTATTAGGCAAAGATAATCCTAGCATCACCCTGTCACCTTAGCATTAAGTTCATTAGCACTCTGATATCGATTGCTGACAAAGTGGTACATTTCAGTCATGTGGAGCAGGCTCAAGGGGCTGAATTAGCTACTCTTGCACTTAGTTCTTATATTTGCTTTTGCAAGACTGACCGTTAGCCTCATGCCCTGCTTTCTGATCCTGTTATGCTAATCTTCTGTTTAGTGCAATACCTGGTGCAAGTCTTATACCTTTGCTTTCCTAGGTCACTGCCTCCTTACACTACACTTGATGTAACTACAAAGGCCACTATATTCATGGCTTCTGCCAAAAAGAAACCTTCTATGTGCTGGTCACTTATGTTACTGCTATACCAGTGCTGGAAAGTATATTCCCTTGCTGAATTCATTAATTACAGCTCTGATGTGGCATTTCTCTTTGATTTGGCTGCAGTTTACAAAACACTGTTTGAATTCATAATTTATTCATCCCATGGACAAAGATCAGCTCTGCCTCTCACTTTTGTTCATTAGTACATTTTGGGGGATTTAGGAAATCCCAGAGCAGCACCAAACTAGAAGTAATTCATTAGCTTTTTTTCCCAACTTTATATGCCATATTACTCATGTCTTCTTTTATGAAATCAATAAATTATAGCTCATGATATCTTAAACTGAAGTTAGTTGCTTCTGGGGAAAGCTAATTAGCTTACATTCATGGGAGATGAGAATTTTGCATAGACATAAAATCACTTTTTCATCCAAGGATTCTGGCATATAGATAAAATTCACAATTAAAATTAAGCTATGTGCTATATATATTCTGAAACACACTTCATTGCAGATTATGTTAAAAACTGCAATTGTAAAGGAGCGCTCAATCTTAGTTGCTAAGTATGCAGTTAAAAGGTAGATCTTTATGGTGATAATGATCTGAGCATAAATTAAAAGAGTAATTTAATTTGGCCCAAGTTAACTGAAAATCTTGAGTGAAATTGTGGATGTACTGTAATGTATGTAGCCTTGGCTGCATTCAAAGACTGACACCTTGAATAACCTTTTGTTATGAGCATTTTGCCACAAAGTCAGAAGCATAGACCCCCCTAGACATCTCCTTTCCAGAACTGCTGGTAACTGTTACAGGCAGTCAGAGATGAACTTGCCATTACTTATGTATCTCATCTCCACAAAAAAACAAGCTTTAGAAAAACCTAGTCAAGCACATTTCTGAATTATATTTAGAAATCATGTTTATATAACTAAAAAGCAAAAGCAGACACTGAAGAGACCTGAAGAAAAATTATCATAATGGTAAATAACTTGGAACAACACATTTACAGACAAAACTGTGTTAAGTCCCAGCTCGTGGCTGGCAGCCAGCTGAATCTGAAGGTAATGGGGAGCAGATGGAGAAATAATTTGTCTGAAAAGGCAAGTTCCAAGAGGCCTCCTAGAAAATGAAGTGGAAATTGAGCAATTTCTTTTTAGTATTTTTATAAAGATGTGTAGTGATTTTTTTACATATAATAATTTGCTTTAATGGTTACTGTAGAAAGCATACCTAAACATAATGCTGCAAAACTCAACTAAAGATATTTAGTTATGGAACCTGTACTTTAAAAAATGTTCTTTTTTCTTATGCAATTTTACATTTAATAGTTCTGTATATCTAGAAGTATTAGGTGGAGAAAATATTATATACATGAAACATTGCTGTTTTATACATTTAGGTACATCCAATAATCACATCAATGTTTGCTTAAACTTTCAGACTGAGATTTGTAAATCTTTATTTTTAACCTACATTGAAGAATTATCTTCCAGGTCTCGAGTTAAATTGTATGAATAGCTCCTTAGGAATATTTCGGTAGTAGTTTCATGCTATAATATATAAAAGTTAAAAAAAAACTCTTCGACCTATTCCCAGACAGGAGTATGAAGCGCTTGGCACAAGTTAAACGTGACCCAGACTACATGGCTTTCTGCCACTGAAGTACTTGCCGGTTGCCTGAACGCATTTGCAGAATTACAAAAAAAAAGTGAATACTGGTCTATTTAGTTTTTTTTTTGCTTTTTTTTTCAACGAGCTCCGATTGACTTTGAGAATTCATGAAAAGAACTATTGTAGCACAATGCTGGCCCTAACCTAATAGGTACAAACAGTAGGAACAGGCAGATGTGCTGCAAAGCTCCATTCTTAAAAGTCACCTGAATTCCAACTTTGGAAGTGAAGAGTATTAATTCTCTATTAATCTGACAGCATCTAAGGCTAGTTTGAAAAACAGACACATTTCACTAAGTGTCACGACGCCGACTTTCAGAGAAATAGCAAGTTACCTTTCTGCAAACTGCAGTTATGAACTGACCCTATAATATTCTGACATGAATAAATATTAAGAGATTTAACTGGATAGCACGACACACTCCACCTTTTTGGCGTCTCTTGTTTCTTCCAGTCCAAGTATTTTGTTTGAAGCTTCTCTTCAGGTTTGTCAAGTTTCTGAGGTTTGAACTGCTCCACCGCTAGCTCACACACTGACGATTTGCAAAGACTTGCTCTCCATGGAGCACGCCAGCTGAAGCAGTGAGCAGCGATGGAGGGGTCCGCCTAGTGTGGAAATCTTTCGTTCACATCCTTAATCCCTGACAACTTCTTTAAATAAACTATATTTAACGTCATGACGTCATGAGACCAATATTTTAAAAAAAGCTTCACTTTTTACCCCATTTGTAGGTGACTCACCCACTTGGTAATATCTTACCAATTACTTCAACGTTACTTTTACCCCGCACCCTTTCACTGAGGGATACCTGGCAAGAGCAGGTTTCAGGGAATCTCAGCGTGTTCCTATACAACCAATGAAGAAATTTGAGCGAGTGCTGTCATTGTAGGAGCAGTGGCTAGGGTCCCTTGTGGCAGTCACCTTACCCCAGAGCCAGGAGATCTGGGTTCAAGCCTGCTCTACACATGTGGAATATCATCTCTGAACAGTTCGATTAGGTGAAAATACATAGGCACGCATCAGGATTCCCGAAAGTACAACACAGATCATGGTCCGATAATCCGGTTTAGCTACCTTGGCTAAAGAACACTTTTGTGAACTCCTGGGATTTTTCACGTGCATGTAAAGCTGCAAATGGAATCGATTCATAATGGAAGCCTGCAGTAATAAGGCTCGAAGGTCATACGTTTGATGTGTATTCTGAATTAAGAAAGAGTATACACTTCTGGGTTTACTTATTTTGTCCTGCAGTTTTGCAGTGAACAATTCTTCACAAGTTCTTTATAAAGAACCCCCGATTAATCCTGCTCCATTAAAATAACTCAATGTTTGCCATTGAAATTACAATGTTAACATCTCCGGTTCTTTGCTATTTTACTGTAATGCCTACAGGTGGAGACCTGATAAAACTGCTAATATTAATCTGATCAATGACTGACAGCGCCATTATCTCCGTTTAATTTCCCTATGCTTCCCTTGGTCAGATCTCAATAACTGAAGTTGCTAATCTCCAAAGCAAAATGTCAAACAAAATCAGAAATTCTCAGCTTTCACTTTAACATGATTTCAGTGTATAGCCTGGATTGCTCCTTGTGTCATTTAATGCTTTCCATCATATTTTTTCTTTTAAGTCTCAGCTATTCCCAAAAAGACTGGATTTTTTGTGTCAGAGAAGAATTGAAGAGACTTGTTGTACATGTTGAGCCTGCCTCAGTTTTCAGATTTGCCTATTTGCACAATAAGTTACTGAGTTGCGATTAGAGGTGAACTGTCTCATTCCAAAAGCACTTGAATTTACCTAATTTTATTTCCCCCTAAAAATAAACTGGGACTTTTCAATGGTTTATTTCAATGGTTTATTTTCAGTGGTTTTCAATGGTTTATTTCAGGTGAGACTTGTCATTCAAATATTAACAACTGCACCTATTCTATTGTGAACTGCTTACTTAGGCTTTGATTGCTAATATTTATAGTTGTTTTGTTAGAATAGAGCATTAATAATGACTTCTGTTCTGATTCCCAGCTGATACTACTACCAGACAAGTCAGTCCTAGACTGAAATGTGACTAGATGGATCACAGTTTGTTTTGTTTATCTTTAATATTGTGGTTATTCATTGAAACACAAGTTACTGTGGTTTTACAATATCTTGACAAATCTATTAGAATTATTGAGGATGTAACTAATAGGGGAGATAAAGTGAAAATAGTGGGTGTAATATACCTTGATTTTCAGAAGACATTAAATAAGTGCCACACAAGGAAAGCAGGCAAAATAAGGGCTTATGGAATTAGGTGATATATTGGATGGGTATTTGAATATGAAGGGTTTAGAAGGATATGGGCCAAATGCTGGCAAATGAGACTAGATTAATTTAGGATATCTGGTTGACATGGATGAGTTAGAGCAAAGGGTTTGTTTCTGTGCTCTTCATCTCTTTGACTCGAAAACTCTATAGTCCATGTGTGAATGTCCTCAGTTGGTTACAATTCCAAATGAATACTTTGAAATGGTTAAACTCCTGGGTGAGGCAGAACGAACTGGCTCAGCTTCTTAATTTGATTCCTGCCAGTTGGTCAAACAAAAGTTAATGACTGTAGGAATAGGAAGAGTTTAGAAAGAGATGGGCCGAATAGTGGCAAATGGGACTAGGTTATATTGGGATATCTTCGAGGAGAAAGTGAGGACTGCAGATGCTGAAGATCAGAGCTGAAAATGTGTTGCTGGAAAAGCACAGCAGGTCAGGCAGCATCCAAGGAACAGGAGAATCGACATTTCGGGCATCAGCCTTTCTTCAGGAATCATTCTTCATTTCGGGCATCAGCCCTTCTTCAGGAATCATTCCTGAAGAAGGGCTGATGCCCGAAACGTCGATTCTCCTGTTTCTTGGATGCTGCCTGACCTGCTGCGCTTTTCCAGCAACACATTTTCAGCTATATTGGGATACCTGGTCAGCATGGACAAGTTGGATCGTACTTTTTCTCTACTGTATAACTCGATGACTCTAAGACTCTGAATTCTGGTCTGGAATATCAAACTAAAAATCTTTATACTGAGGAAACATATTTCCTAACTGTTTTGGACTACTTTCTCTAGGAGTGAAAGTGTTCTTTACAATCAACCTTTGCAAGCTGACCAAGGGCTTTCCAAGATATGGATGTTTCCCATAAGCAAAAGAAGAAAATCAATTCCCAATTCTTCTAAACAGAAAGCAACCTAATGCTTCTCCAAATTTACTCTGTCTGATTATAAAACTGTCACAATGCAAACAAGTCCCATTAGCATTCCAGGGACTCTTTCTCTCATACTGGTTTTTAACAAATTAGGGTTCAGGAAATAACAACAAGTTATTCATTAAATTCCCTCATAACACATAGATCAAAACTCACAGTCCATTATTTCAAAACAAAAATCTAAAATAAATTATTATATTAATATATCTATATTTATAAAAGTCACACCTAACCCAAAGAAAAATGAAAATGTATCTTGAGGAAGAATTTTCATTACCCATCAACAATGCCTTAGCACTATTTTTATGTCATATTAGTAGTAATAAAATATTAATTTTAAGCATATAATGAGTTGCATTGCAACCATATCTTACATCAGTCAATGGGCATTTCACTCTGTGTGCTTCAAATATACTCTTAATAAAGTATTTAGTACAACATTTTCTTTCAAGGCACATGAATGGTTTTCCAATTAACAGTTGGAGAATCAAGAAGCACCAAAACAATCATGGAATCCCTACAGTGTGGAAACCGGCCATTTGGCCCAACAAGTCCACACTGACCCTCCAAAGAGTAACCCACCCAGACCCATTCACCTACCCTAATACTCTACATTTACCTATGACTAATGTACCTAACCTACACATCCCTGAATACTATAGGCAATTTAGCACGGCCAATTCATCTAACCTGCACAGCTTTGGATTGTGGGAGGAAACTGGCTCACCCTGAGAAAACCCATGCAAACTCAGGAAGAAATGTACAAACTCCACACAGATAGTCATCCGAGGCTGCAACCGAACCTAGGTCCCTGGTACTGTGAGGCAGCAGAGCTAACCACTGAGCCACTGTGGGACCTCACAATGATAAATTGTTGTCTTAAACATTTTCCAAGAGAATCAAATGATTGTCATCTGTATAAATAACAGTTTCTTCCATGCTGTTGGCAATATATACATATAAGACCCAATGTCTCCTTCTCAATTGTTGAATAATCTTACTGACATATGGTTAGCTGCCTTGAAAAATAACTCTTAGGCCATTCAATGCCAATTTTGTCAAGCAGCGCCCTTACCAATGTCACTGACATTAACAGCTGGAGCCAGCAGTGCCAAAAGCAGTGTGGTTGTCAGCATTATTGTCAAGTTTTTCAAAGTCCCTCTGACCCTCATGCATCCACTCAAATTTTCTGCCTTACTTCAACAAAATCATTAATAGTGCAATGAGAGCGCTAAAGTTCAAGATAAGCATGCACTAAAATCCACTGATGACAACATAATGCTTTATTTCACAATTGTCCTGGGCACATGAAAATCCAAAATAGATTTTACCTTCACATCAAAAAAAGCTACTTGACCCTGTATTGTACTGTGGTCCAAATAAATCACTTTTGCTTTGACAAATTTACTTCGAATCAGGTTCATAACCAAATTGGCTTTTTGTACATAATCAAACCATTCAGTCAAATGATATACATGTTCTTCCCAAGGTTTGGCTAAAACCTAAAAGAATTGTTGGGATGTGCTGGTGCATTTTCTGTTCTAAACAGCATGACTTTGCATTGACAAAGTCAACCTGGTCTTAAAATAGTATTTGATTGGCTCAATTAGTCAATGGAACTTACTGCTAACCTTTTAGGGGGTCATTTTTTGTGATGAATCACGTGTGTCTAATTTGTTCAATGCATTACTCCAATCCTGGATAGCATATGAGTCTGCTTTTGTTACCATGTTGACATTGTGATAATTAATATAGAAATTTTGCAATAGACTGCTTGAATGCCACCACAACAGCTAATATGATTCAGTGCAATCATGTCATTGTCCATTTTCAGTAAAAATCTTCTCTCACGTGAGCTAACCTCACTGGATTGAGTCCATACAAATGTTGTTTTGCAGCTAAGACAGCTCCCACATTAACATAATAAGCCACAAAAAAAATTCTCCCAGTTTATCCACACAAATAAATTGATAATTCCATAATTCCTGCATAGGTCATTTTGATAGATTTTTGGAAGATTAACCATGTTCCTATCTCAACTTTTAAGCACTTTCCAATTGTCCAATCTGATTATTGGAGGGTCAACATTCACATTTTCAGTTCCTAATTAATTCTCTGATTGTTCTGGTTTTTCTGTTTCACTCTCTACATCTTTCACTACTCTAAGTACACTTTTCTTCTGGTCATGATCCCTTTAACATGTTAACCTGCCATACTCAATGATGCTTTCTCCTGACTGGAGTACTCACTATACAATTGATCAAACAGGGCAAGCCTTGCTTTTATGTGCTCCCCAGAGGCAGGTAACAACACCAACTCCTTTTCCCTAGCAACAAAAATGTTGCACCTTGGCTTCTTTATTATATCTAGTTTTCATGTTTGCTGAGCACCCTTCAAATTTTTTTTAGCCATCTCACATGCTTTGGCTAGTTACACTCTGAAAAATGAAATTATCGGCTCAAATCATAATCTTTGAATTTTGCACTTAGCAATTTTTCCTTAAATAATTCAATTTAAATTGTCCTCTGACCTCATGTTCATATATTGGGTCAAAAGGACTGTCCCTGATGGCAACCAGTAAAAATGGACTTATTTCCAGACTTATTTCAGTGGAAGTATGTTAATTTTTTTCTATTGCTTTTTGATTCTACTCTTTCACTTTATTACATTGGCATCCTGCTGTCTGTTCTATAAAACTAATACCTCTTCTAATACTAATACAGCAGATTTCCTGTTTCTCCTGTGAATTTTGATATTGCCAGTATCTACTCGATGCCCATCTAAATAAGTTCTTATGGTAGTAGGAATGCGATTTCAGAATTCTTCCATTTACATTTTCACTTTCTTTCTCTAGCTTGAGTGATCTAAACCATTGATTCCACAGCTTTTTTTTTCCTCATAGAGTCATCTGGCACGAAAATAGACCCTTCGGTCCAACCAGACCATACCAAACATAATCACAAAAAAAGTCCAACCTGCCTGCTCCTGGCCAATGTCCTTCCAAATCTTTCCTATTCATGTACTTATCCAAATGTCTTTTAAGTGTTGCAATTGTGCCCACATTCTTTTATTATAGTCATTAGGACATTTTTGGCAATAAACTCCAATAATGGCCTTCAAAGTTTGATGCCATTTTTCCAATGCTTGTTGAGATTGTGGGTGATGAACAAAGATGCAAATTGCTTTATTCCCAAATTAGTCATCACTTATTTAAATATTTGCAACTTAAAATTTGAACATTGATTAATTGTATTTCTTTCAGTAATCCATGTCTTGTGAACCAACTTTTCCAATATCATTTTTGTAGCAACTTTTCATAAAGTTCCAATTCTTCAGCAAATCTTGTGAAAACATTCATACTAATTAAAATATACAGATTACCATTCCTGGTTTTAGGTGAGGACCTACACCATCGATTATGTTCCTGCTAAATGTTTCTTCAAAAGCTGGTATTGGAATTAAAGGTTTAATTGAGGGCTAGGGTTTCTCCACTACCACACACATCTTTATGCAATCCTGACCAATAAAGATGTTTTAATATTTCAGTCTGTGTTTTCCTAATACCTGTGATCTGCCGTTGGAACTTCATGAGACACTTGTAAAAATTTCATTACAATACTCAGATGGAACTCATGCTTCCTATAAACCTTTAACCCACTACTCATTAAATGTTAGTCTATCTCCTTGAATTTATTCAATGTTCTGACATACACTGCACTCTGGGGAAGTGAATTCCACAGATTTACGACCCTTCGAGAGAAGTAATTTCTGCTCATCTGTTTTAAATCTACCACCCTCTTGCCTAAAACTACGACTGCTCTTTCTAGAAGTTGATATCCTTGAACCTGCCAGATCGTTTCTCACAATAAAATCAAATTTTCCACAGGAGTTAGTTTCCCTACTCCCACTACAAAATTCCACTTACTCAGTCACTCTTTAACGCAAATCTGCATAAGGAGACTGGTTTTTAACCTCCATGTATACTTCCAATTAATATTTTCTTCTTCATGAACCACTCAAGAAGATAATAATATCACCAATCATCATCAGTGACTGACCTGCTCCAGTGTGCCTCAATATCTTTATTGCTTTATCTTCTGGATTGGAAGCATAAGAGAATACCTTGCTTTTTGAGACAAAATAATCAGAACCTCAAATGGTCTGATTCTTCTTGTCAATGTTTGAAAATAAAACTCTTCATGACTGGCCTGACCCATCTCTCCCTTCTTAGTACATTCTAAGTACACATTTTCTCTTTGTACTTCAGCTGTGGTTTAATAACTATTTCCTTCCCTGGTGCTCCTTTTTCTGAAGATTCCTTAGACATCCAACTGCTGCAATCAGCCTCCTATTAAACCTCTCGTATTTTGCTTTGCTATCTCCAGATTTATTTCAGTGGAAGTATGTTAATTTCTTTCTACTGCTTTTTGATTCTACTCTTTCACTTTATTACATTGGCATCCTGCTGTCTGTTCTATAAAACTAATACCTCTTCTTTACGCAGATTTCCTGTTTCTCCTGTGAATTTTGATATTGCCAGTATCTACTCGATGCCCATCTAAATAAGTTCTTATGGTAGTAGGAATGCAATTTCAGAATTCTTCCATATACATTTTCACTTTCTTTCTCTAGCTTGAGTGATCTAAACCATTGATTCCACAGCTTTTTTTTTTCCTCATAGAGTCATCTGGCACGAAAATAGACCCTTCGGTCCAACCAGACCATACCAAACATAATCGCAAAAAAAGTCCAACCTTCCTGCTCCTGGCCAATGTCCTTCCAAATCTTTCCTATTCATGTACTTATCCAAATGTCTTTTAAGTGTTGCAATTGTGCCCACATGCACCATTTCTTCAGGACGTTCATTCCACATGCAAACCACCCTCTGTGTAAAAAGATTGCCCCCATGTCATTTTAAAAATATCTGTACTTTCACTTTAAAAATGTATCCCCTTGTTTTGAAATCCCTCATCTAGGGAAAAGACAAATACTATTAACTCTGTCTATATCCCTCATTATTTTATAAGCTTCTATCAGGTTGCCTTGCACCTGCTAAACTCTAGTGAAAAATGTCACAGCCTATCCAGCCTTTCTTTATAACTCAAACCTTCCATACCCACCAACATCCTAGTAAAACTCTTCTGAACCCTTTCCAGCTTAATAATATCCTTCCTACAAATGAGCAACCAAAGTGGGACACAGTATTCCAGAAGAGGCCTCACCAATGTCCTGTACAACCTGAGGATGACTTCCCAAGTCTTGTAATCAAAGAACTGAGCAATGAAGGGAAGTGTGCCAAATGCCTTTTTAACATCCCTGTCTATATGTGACATAAACTTCAACGAATTATGTAACTAGTCCCCTAGGTCCCTCTGTTCTACCGAAGACCCCACCATTGATTGTACATGATTGACATTGTTAGAAAACAGGTACTGCAACTGTCCTTCCAGACCATTAGGCTTACTGAGCGAATTGTTTGTCACATACAGAAATTATTTATTTCTAAGCTTTTTATTTTCCCTTGTAAATTCTCCAATTGTCTGATTAGGTTTCTTTCTTCTGGTCCTAAATTTTAATTGATCAGCTTCAGGCAATTGCTCTCCAAGTATTCATATTTGCTTTTTTGACAGCTTCATACTCTGCAGTCCAAACATCTTTTAGCTACTTCATTTGTACAGCTACCTTATCATATGAGATAAAATATCTTTTCACTCAACCCTTTGTAAATTTAGGCACTAAACATAAATTCTTATCTCAATCAAATCCATCAGTGAAATCAGAATCATCCTCTTAACTACTGCTTTCTTTTTCCTTCTTTACAATTTGACCAACTCACTTTGTCTAAATTCTATCTTTGAAATTAATTATAAAAAAATCCATCTGCCTCTGTTTGTCTTTTCCTTCCACTCCATTTCAAATTCTTAATTTTACGTCTTTTTCTATTACTATTTGCTTCACTTTTCCTCACTTTCCCTCATTTTCTTTTTTAAGGTCTCTCCTCACTTGCTACCTTCCTTTGTTTTTTCTACTAACTCAAATCTTTTCATTCTCTTTCTCTAAGGCAAGCATTTTATTTTTATTTCCTATCTTTATCTTAGCTGTGAAACCCCAATTTCATGGCTTCCCTTCTTCCAATTCCATATGTTATGTAATTACTTGAAGCATCTCACCCTCATGAAAGCCTCCTTTTTCTTCCACCTTCAATTCATCAGCTGGTTTATCCTGGGTAGGCAGGAACCATTGCAAGTTTGTCCAAATGGCAGATGGAGGGACAATATAGTCTTTCAGTGTGAACACCATGCTCTCTATTACTGAGGTAAGTATGAGGAATGGTGGCGATTATTTCAGGGCAAATGCGAGGACTGCAGATGCTGGAAATCAGAGTCTAGATTAGAGTGGTGCTGGAAAAGCACAGCAGGTCAGGCAGCATCTGAGGAGCAGGAAAATCAACATTTCAGGCAAAAGCCTTTCATCAGGACTGAAGCAGAATATTGCTTAACTAATCTAAAATTGAAAAGGATATTAAAATCAATATTAGTGACCTTGAAGCTGCCAGATATTTGCAAAAAAAACTGCTGTTTAATGCCACTTTGGACAGGCGTTTTGCTGTTCATATTGCCAATATATTAGTGCTTGGAGAAGGATGTTTAGTGCTGCATTTTGGGAAAGCAAATCTTAGCAGGACTTATACACTTAATGGTAAGGTCCTAGGGAGTGTTGCTGAATAAAGAGACCTTGGAGTGCAGGTTCATAGTTCCTTGAAAGTGGAATCGCAGGTAGATAGGATAGTGAAGAAGGCGTTTGGTATGCTTTCCTTTCTAGGTCAGAGTATTGAGTACAGGAGTTGGGAGGTCATGTTGCGGCTGTACAGGACATTGGTTAGGCCACTGTGGGAATATTACGTGCAATTCTGATCTCCTGCCTATCAAAAAGATGTTGTGAAACTTGAAAGGGTTCAGAAGAGATTTACAAGGATGTTGCCAGTGTTGGAGGATTTGAGCTATAGGGGGAGGCTGAACAGGCTGGGGCTGTTTTCTCTGGAGTGTTGAAGGCCGACAGGTGACCTTATAGAGGTTTATAAAATCATGAAAGGTATGGATAGGATGAGTAGACAAAGTTTTTTCCCTGGGGTGGGGTAGACCAGAACTAGGTTTACGGTGATAGGGGAAAGATATAAAAGAGACCTAAGAGGCAACGTTTTCACTCAGAGGGTGGTACATGTATGTAATAAGCCGCCAGAGGAAATGGTGGAGGCTGGTACAATTGCAACATTTAAAAGGCATCTGGATGGGTATATGAATAAGAAGGGTTTGGAGGGATATGGGCCAGGTGCTGGCAGGTGGGACTAGATTAGGTTGGGATATCTGGTCAGCATGGACGAGTTGGACCGAAGGGTCTGTTTCCGTGCCATACATCTCGATGATTCTATGATTAAACCCAAAACATGGACTTCTGCACCTCCTGTTGCTGCCTGGCTTGCTGTTTGCCCAGCCTCCTGCTTGTCTACCTTGGATTCCAGCATCTACAGTTTTTTTGTCTCTAAATATATTAGTGCTGACAATTTGTTGACTCCTGATGGGCTTTAGGAGTTGTTAAGTGTGTATCTTGCCTTTAAGAGAGTTCACCTTCATGAACTCAATGTGCTGTATGCATACAATGTTGTGCTATGCCTAGAAATGTCCTTTATTGGAAACTGAAATTGCAAAATGCATCAGTGAAAATTGCTAAAAGTATCTCCCAATTTTTGAAGATCAAGCCAAATCTCCACTCTGGAGCCAACAAGAAAATTAAGCTGTGTAGAATTCAAAGCCAGACTGGCAGCAGATATATGAACTGTGTCAGAAGACCAAGATTTCTCAGCAATCCTATATAGGTTGCAGAGAGCTGGGATGAAATCAAAATGGAGATTGTCATCAAATTATTCAAAACATGTGGGGTTTTCATGCATTTGATGGCACAGGATGTGATTATTTATGGAATAATGGGACTGATGACATGAAGAATCATGAAGAAGGTAATGTCAATGATTTATATGATAAGGTCATTAGAGAAGCATATTAAGAGAAATTATTTGGTTTTAACATGAAACGGGGGGTAATCTTTCTAGATTCAGTGCATGCTATGGTTGACCGTTATTTTATACACTGTGAGAACTGAATGAGATTGTATGTAGTTTTAGACATGGACATTGTTTATGATTAATTTGATTAGACATCACTTGTGCCAACTTACCAATTGAGTTTTAAAACATGTATACCTTTGTCTCCTTTTATATGACTTTTTCAGGCAGTTTTGACAGGAATCGTCTCTAGTGTGACAGCTGTGATAGTGAGGTAGTGGGAGAGGGTAGACTTCAAATTCCCCCAAAATGTTATTCACGTAAAAGTCAGATCCTCTATTTTTGACTAAAAATTTAGTCCTAGAAGCTCGACTTTTAGTTAAGTGCAGTATGGCATGTTGGCCTCTCCCTTTCAATCATGCCTAGTTAGCTAGCTAGCAAATTATTCAAAACATGTGGTGTTTTCATGCATTTGATGGCACAGGAGGTGATTATTTATGGAATAATGGGACTGATGACATGATGAATCATGAAGAAGGTAATGTTCTCTCCGAAACACAGGCACTGTATGATTTTTCATTCTCCATAAAATTTCTTGTGCCTCTCTATTCTGGCTTAGTTATGTGTGAGGCTAACTGTCTATGAAGCATATATTTTTCTCATTAAATGCACAGTTTTGTGCAGAGATGGTTGAGTTGCTTGTGGTAAGAGTCCTGCGTTCAGATTTTCTGATAACTTGATATCTCCTCTCTTCCTCAGATGTGTGTGTGTGTGTGTGTGTGTGTGTGTGCGTGTGTGTGTGATGCTGTTAATTTGTTTAGAAGTTGAGATACTTGAGATCTTGGAGGCTAGAGGGTAAAACTATAAATGTCCACTGTAGGAACAGAATGTAGCCAGCTATGTCTTCTTTCTTAACATTGTTGAAAGGCACTGCTCCAACCTTTCTCATTCACTTTGATGTTCACCAATACTCCGTCGAATTTCTCTTTGTTGTGTGTAGTCTATATGTTGCAATGCTCATTTCCTTGAAAATTGCTGCGTGGCCACTTAAAAATCTTAAGGGTACTTTGGTTCTGTGCAACTGGTTTGTTTCCTGTTTGGTACATTTGGGTTGCTGAATGACTGTACACCTGCACAGTTTAGAGGAAACACGATCACTCACTCACACATGCACTCACTCTCTCTCTCATTTCCATTCACTGCATTGCTGAAATAAGTGCACAGGGGCTGATGCCCCATCATGGTCACCCTTTATTTATATGCGCACATAACATTGGCTCTGACCAGCCTGTTCAAAGTCAGTCCCTAGACTGAGGAGACCTTCTGAATCTCCTGTTTATTTCTTTTGTTTAAAACCTCTGACATTCCTGTTTATATTTTTTTTCTTTTTTTCCTTCCCCACACTACCACCTAATAGCGATTGTGCTTATTTTCCCCCAGCACCCATGTTGTGTGTGCAGGTGAAGAACAACAAGTATGTAAATCTTTATTTATATTCCACCATCAGGAAGAAAGGAAACATCCGAGAGGTCAGTGACAAGCAGTGCCCTTCTTGAGGGAGGACAATGCTGTGTGATCAAACAATGAAGGTGAGAGTAGGGATTAAATCAAAATAGAGTTGGAGGGGGAAATAAAACACTCAATCTCCTGTTTACGTCTGTCAGCTAGGGCTCCCTGATTGGCCCAGGGTTAACAACCCCAATCAAGGATCTCATTGTCAATGAGAGCCACCTTGTTCCAATCATGATAATTGCCTTTCCAAATTCTCCTTTCACTGTCATTCTAATGCAAGCCTTTTTTTTTATGCTCACATCGATCCTTTGGGCTTGATGCCTTGTTGAATAACTATAGTGAGCTTGAAACATCTTTGATATCCTTGGGAAAACGAGCAGCAAAATTGCTTGAAGCTGTTGGGAGTGTTTTGACCAATATTCTGCCTTTCTACAATGTTGTCATGTAATAATAGGAAGTGACAGAAGGAAATATCTCGCAAAAGGGTTAAGTAGAACTTGATCACAAGGGACTCAGCTGCATTTGGGCGCTGGACATGTGTTGTGCTTGGATTTGTGGTCTGACAAGAGAGGAAAATAGAGATACAATTAGCCTTGAGATGCAGATATCTTTTGGTATGTGATCATTTCTTCACCTGGACATTAGGGAAAAATGAAAATTTTGGGTTCATATGAGACTGCAAGCTCTCATGAAGCATAGAGTCATAGAGTCATAGAGATGTACAGCATGGAAACAGACCCTTCGGTCCAACCCATCCATGCTGACCAGATATCCCAACCCAATCTAGTCCCACCTGCCAGCACCCGGTCCATATCCCTCCAAACCCTTTCTATTCATATACCCATCCAAATGCCTCTAAAATGTTGCAAATGTACCAGCCTCCATCACTTCCTCTGGCAGCTCATTCCATACACGTACCACCCTCTGCGTGAAAACGTTGCCCCTTTTATATCTTTCCCCTCTCACCCTAAACCTATGCCCTCTAGTTCTGGACTCCTCGACCCCAGGGAAAAGACTTTGTCTATTTATCCTATCCATGCCCCTCATAATTTTGTAAACCTCTATAAGATCACCCCTCAGCCTCTGACATTCCAGGGAAAACAACCCCAGCCTGTTCAGCCTCTCCCTGTAGTTCAAATCCTCCAACCCTGGCAACATCCTTGTAAATCTCTTCTGAACCCTTTCAAGTTTCACAACATCTTTCCGATAGGAAGGAGATCAGAATTGCACGCAATATTCCAACAGTGGCGTAACTAATGTCCTGTACAGCCGCAACATGACCTCCCAACTCCTGTACTCAATACTCTGACCTAGAAAGGAAAGCATACCAAACGCCTTCTTCATATCCTATCTACCTGCGACTCCACTTTAAAGGAGCTATGAACCTGCACTCCAAGGTCTCTTTATTCAGCAACACTCCTGAGGACCCTACCATTAAGTGTATAGGTCCTGCTAAGATTTGCTTTCCCAAAATGCAGCACCTCGCATTTATCTGAATTAAACTCCATCTGTCACTTCTCAGCCCATTGGCCCATCTGGTCCAGATCCTGTTGTAATCTGAGGTAACCCTCTTTGCTATCCACTACACCTCTAATTTTGGTGTCACCTGCAAACTTACTAACTGTACCTCTTATGCTCGTATCCAAATCATTTATGTAAATGACAAAAAGTAGAGCGCCCAACACCGATCCTTGTGGCACTTCACTGGTCACAGGCCTCCAGTCTGAAAAACAACTGTCCCACCACCACTCTCTGCCTTCTACCTTTGAGCCAGTTCTGTATCTAAATGGCTAGTTCTCCCTGTATTCCATGAGATCTAACATTAGAACCATGAGTTATTTTACAGTCCCAGAAAAGGTGAGAAGGCTAGGGGGAGTGACTGAATTATGCAAGAGGCAGAAAAATCAGGTTCACACCATTGAAATTTCCCAATCCAACAAAAAATTAATTTGTCACAAGTTGGCATTGAGAAGCCTCGACTGGAAGAAAGGTGAGATTTGGTAGGAGCATTAGGGTATGGATAGTGAAGGAATCTGGATGTAGAAGGAGACCATTAATGATGGTGTTGAAGAGGTTGCAAAACTAGACGTAGCATAGCGGGTCACGAAGCAATAAAAATAATAAAGCAGTGAGGAAGCAGTAGAATGGGGGTCAGGCTCAATGGTGGTGATGGAGGAGTTAGCTACTGAAAATAACTGATACAAATAGTGAATCTTACCTTTTATATTCAAATGACACGTGGACTTTTCTTTCAATTTCAAAGGGCTACACCTAAATTGGAAAGAGAAGTTATTTGGGGGTAAGAGATGGTCAGAGTTGCAGTTTAGATTTTCCAGCTGACAGAAGGGACATTCATGAGGCCAGTGAGTAGCAAATCATGATCAGCCACTTTCAATTCCCACATTACTAGCACATCAGTACATCACATTCCAACAAGAACCATGAAGTATATTGTGGACTGGTGCCAAATCATGTTGTCTCAAGTATATTGTGAGCAATGTAGCAAAGAAGGCAAATCCAATCAATAAGCTGCCCCATGACACAGGTCAACCATCATAAGGAATCTCTGGCATCCCAGATGGAACCTTCTGCCACACAAGGGGAAGGGTAGGAGAGGTAGAGGTAGAGGTAGAGGTAGAGGTAAAGGTAGTTGTTGGCAGTCCCACCATGACAGATAGGCAAGGTTATATTATAAGGGAAGTTTGTGAAGCTTTATAGAAAAGTATATTTTGGAGCTGCCCAGGGAGCAGGATAGACTAGATCTGGTATTGCACAAGAAAGTGGCCTCACAGAGAAGGTGACCCTTGGCAGCAGCAGTCATGATTAAACTTTACAATTACTTTGAGGGAGAGAGGAGTGGTCCAAGTCTACTATTTTAAATGTAAATAGGGACAATTATAAAGACATGAAATCAGAGCTAGTGAAAGTGAACTGAAAATTAGGTTAGGGAGAGGTTAATAGAGAGGCAGTGGCAAGCATTTGAAGGGATGTTTTAAATTACAGAAGAGGTACATTTCAAAGAAAAAGACATATTCAGAGGAGAAGGCTTACTATCTGTGGTTAACAAAACTAGTTAAAGATAGTAGCAAACTTAAAAATGAGGCAGAATATTTTTAAAAAATGACTAAAAGATCCTGGAGCGTGTTGCTGAACATAGAGACCTTGGAGTGCAAGTTCATAGTTCCTTCAAACTGGAGTCACAGGTAGCTAGGATAGTAAAGAAGGCATTGGGTATGCTTTTCAATATTAGTCAGCGCATCGAATATAGGAGTTGGGAGGATCATGTTGGAGCTGGACCAGGACATTGGTTAGGCAACTTTTGGAATATTGTGTGCAATTCTGGTCCCCCTCCTGTCTGATGGATGTTGTGAAACTTAGAAGGTTTCAGAAAGTATTTACAAGGATGTTGCCAGGGTTGGAGGGCTTGAGCTAAAGGGAGAGTCTGTATAGGCTGGGGCTGAGTTCCCTGGAGCATTATGGGCTGAGGGGTAACCTTATAGAGGTTTATAAAATCATGAGGGGCATGGACAGGTTAAATAGCATGGCCTTTTCCCTAGTGTGGATGACTCCAGAAATGAAGGGTATAGGTTAGGGTGAGAGGGGAAAAATTAAAAAAAAAGAGACAACTTTTTCATGCAGAGGGTTGTGCATATATGGAACTGCCAGAGGAAGTGGTGGACACTGGTACAATTGCAACATTTAAAAGGCATCTTGATGGGTATATGAATGGGAAGGGTTTATGGGCTAAATGCTGGCAAATGGGACTAGATTAATTTAGGATATCTGGTCGGCATGGGCAAGGTCTGTTTCGGGGCTGTACATCTCTATGACTCCAAGATTAACTGAATCACGAAAATTACAGAACTAGAGAAAGCTGGCTAGTAATATAAAAATGTGAAGTTTCTACAGATGTGTAAAAAGGGAAAGAGTTAACAAAGAGAGTGTTGGTTCCATAAATATTAGCTGATTGAATTCATAATAGAAAATAAAGGGAAGGCAGTTGAATTGGACAAGTAGTTTGCATCAGTCTTCACCATAGAGGATGCAAGTAATATCCCAGAAAAAGGTATAAATGAAGAAATGGAAGAGAACGAGAAACTGAAGAAAATTGCAAGTACCAAAGAAGTATTCCTAAGAAGACTATTGGAACTGTTGGGTGACACCCAATTTGATGGGTTCTGATTGACTATATCCAAAGGTCTTTAAAGGAATGGCTAGTGAGATAAGTGATGTAATGGATCTAATTTCCAAAATTGCCTTGTTTCAGGCAACGTTCAAAATAGTGGGTCAAACATTAGAATGAAAATAGTTGATCAACGGATTTATTCTAAAAAGGGCAGGGAATTGGAAAACAAGAAACTACAGAATGGTTAGCTTCACATTGTGGGTAGCATGGTGGCTCAGTGGTTAGCACTGCTGTCTCACAGCACCGGAGACCTGGCTTCAGTTCCTGCCTTCGGTGACTGTCTGTGTGGAGTTTGCACATTCTCCCTGTGTCTGCATGGGTTTGCTCCAGTTTTCTCCACGATCCAACGATGTACAGGTCAGGTGAATTGATCATGCTAAATTGCCCATAGTGTTAGGTGCATTAGTCAGGTGTAATTATAAGGTGGGCAAATGGGTTTGGGTGGATTGCCCTTTGGAGGGTCGGTGTGGACTTGTTGGGCTAAAGGGCCTGTTTCCATCTTGTAGGGAATCTATTCTAATCAAACATCTATCATAGGGAAGACTTCAGAAGTTTCTACTAAACATATTATAGTTGGCTTCTTAGAAAAGTTTAGATTAATCAAGCAGAGTGAATATGGTTTTGTAAAAGAGAAATCATGTTTATCCAATTTATTGAACTTTTTGAGGAAGTAATGTGCTGTGTGGATAAGGGGGAATCAGTGGAATTAGTGGACTTAGATTTCCAGAAAGCATTTGATAAGATGCCACATTGAAGATTGTTGCTGAAAACAAAAACTCACAGTGTAGTGGGTAATATATTGGCATAGTTAGAAGATTATTAGCCAATAGAAAAGAGAATAGGTATAATAGTTCATTTTCTGGTTGGGAAATGGTATGCCACAGGAATCAGTGCTGGCCTTAACTTTATATAATTTATATAAAATGACTTGGATGAAGGAACTGTCAATATCCGCCAAATTTGCTGATGACAGATAGTTAGGAAATTAAGTTGTGAAGGGGACACAAGGAAGGTACAAGATAGGTTAGATAGATTAGGTGGGTTGACAATAATCTGCCAAATGAAGTGAAATGTGGGAAAGTATGAAACTGTCGACTTTGGCAGTAGGAATAAAACAAAATATATCATCTAACTGGTAAGAGAGTGCACAACTCTGAAAAGCTGTGCCCAAGTACATGAATCACAAAAGGCTGTGATGGTGTTTTTGTTAAGGTCAGGGTGCCCATACAACAAGTAAGTAGGAAAGCTATTGTTGATGTTTATTGTGAGGAGGATTGAATACATTGCTCATACTTCCACCAGGGCCACAGTGGAACAGGATTTAGGCCTACTTAAGGTCCAGCTAACTCAAGAAATTTCCCTTTGTACGGAGTGAGGAGTTTGATGTCCACCATCCTGCCATCATTCTTGTGATACAATTTATTCATGTCACGACACAAATGGACAGGTTGGGAATGATGCAAATGGCTGGAAGATGTTAGCAGTGATGCAGGATCAGGACAGGTGATGAGGTGTTTGGGAGGATCAGGTTGATCAGAACTGAGGAGTGGAAATGTTGTGTGCAATAATGAGAGCTGTAGCGCATGAGCTTTGGTGCAGAGGCAGATTCGGAGTGAGTGGTGGCCCTGTGACTGTAAGAGAGATAATGGAGAGAAGGTAGTACCACCTTGTTGCAAGCAGATCATTGACTTTCTTTCTGCACTGCTGTGCATTGCCTTTCACCCACGGCTATACACTGACGCAGGTTGCCAACTCAGTTCAGATTGGCTGAATCTGCTGGCTTGGCTTTCTTTTAGATTAGATTAGATTAGATTACTTAGTATGGAAACAGGCCCTTCGGCCCAACAAGTCCACACTGACCCACCGAAGCGCAACCCACCCAGACCCATTCCCCTACACTTACCCCTTCGCCTAACACTATGGGCAATTTAGTATGGCCAATTCACCTAACCTGCGCATTTTTGGATTGTGGGAGGAAACCAGAGCACTCGGAGGAAACCCATGTAGACACGGGGAGAATGTGCAAACTCCACACAGTCAGGTGCCTGAGGTGGAAATTGAACCCGGGTCTCTGGCGCTGTGAGGCAGCAGTAATAACCACTGTGCCACCGTGCCGCCCATTTTGCAGTGCCCTCCTCTCCACCACACATTCCACCAGCACATCCAGGTCCCTGCTGTTCCCGGTTGCCAGCTTCCCTTTCTGGACCATGGTATTGATTATAATTGTAAGGAGCAGTGTCTGGCTTGCTGTGCCAGAGATCATGAGAAGCTGGAAGGTCCTGGCCGTGGTGAGCACTTCCTGCTTTCCTGCCATGTGGTTCCATGAGAAGGGAGCCATCAAGCCCAGGGTTAATGAGGTGATGAGCAGAAGATTGCATGAGAAAGTCATCCCCTGCATTGGCCAATTGGGTGCCAGAAATCTCACCCCATAAAACATTTGAACTGAAAATGGGAAAATTCAACCCCTCTCTATCTCTTTCTCTGTGCTGAGGTCTTTCAACAGCACCTGAAGGTGAGGTATGTGAAAACCAAAGGTCAAGCCTGGGACTCATATCAGAGATAGCTCTCATTGCCGTAACTATCATACGAAATCTGAAAACTAGGTTTGGAACTTCCCTTTTTAAAGCTTTCCTGATGTAATCACATGAGCACCATATTGAATTGAAGCATCATATTAAATTTAATTGCACAATTCATTGTATTTTATTTACATATACATGCATGCACACACATATATAGAAAAGTATAACCTATTTTATATCAAGACGGTCCCTGGGTTGTGAACGGATTCCATTCTTGAGTCTGTTTGCAAGTCAATTTGTGCACAAATTGGAACACAATGCAGGACAATAGCCATTCATAAGTTGGTTCATATGTTGGTTCTTTAAAATTACATTCCTGTAAGATATTGCATTCATATGTGTGAGCATCATTAATCAGAGATTCGTAAATCAGATACCCACTATATGTAGTATATAGAAGCTTGGGTCTTGAATCATTGGCTTCTCAAACTGGCCAGCTCACGGAGACTTGTGTGGAGACTTGTCTAGTTCCCATCCCTGTTAAAATTGAGCTTAAATTTCTAATGAGAATAAATATCACAAATCATTGTATCCTCAAAAGTTCATTGTTTATACTGTTTATACAGATGCCTATTTTATATTGAAGCATTTCTTCAAGTTTAAAAATGGTCCAGGACAGTTTGCTTATAACTTTATGGCTAGATGTTTATTTTTAACAAATCCGCACACTACCGCCAAACAGCACCCATGTCCTGTATGTGCAGGAGTAGGACACGATGAAAAAACAACGAGCGCAGACAACTTTAATCATATTCCACCACCAGGAAGAAAGGAAGCACCTGAGTGGTCAGTGACAAGCAGTGCCCTTCTCTTCAAGCCAAATGCCTAGGTGATTGAAAAAGTGAAGTAACGGTGGGGTAAGAATCAAATCAAAATAGAATCTGAGTGGGAAATAAACACTCCACACCCCATGGTACCCACCTCTTGCTAAAAACCTTGAGGGTGTTGATAGAAACTTTATGGATATATTAAACCAAAAGAGTAATTGATTAATTAGCAGCAATTTGTCATAAAATCATTTTGTCACAATTGGCAATGGCCCTATAATATTCACTATTCCTGCTGTTCATTACACTGAAATAGTTGTTATTGCATATCGGTGTTTTTACAAAGGTTGCAACAGAGTAGCATAAAGATAATATCTTTCTTTTAAAGATAATTTTAGTCCCTTGACAGCTTTAAAACATGAAAACTATTTTCTTTCAAATTCTGGAAATAAAATGAAGAAACTCTCAAATTCTCACAGGATGAGGCAACCCACCCTACACTCTTTCAACTCCTTTCAATGACCAGATTACACACTGCCAAATGTTGTAGACAGCACATGCTCAGATTGTGCAGATATGATCACTATGTCTCTTTGAATTGTTGTGAGGTAAAAGCTGAGGCTCAAGCTTTTGAGACAGCTTACAAAAACTTAAACATTAAAAGATATGAAATCCAGTCTGATGGGTAAATGACCACATTTTTGTGATACCCTTGTTCACATACTTAATTTCGACAATTCCTCACTGAAAAGAATTGTGATGTAAAGTAGTTGAAATCACTTCGAGCAATTAGTGGAAAAAAGGTCATGGTCAGAAGAACATGAAGACACAGATCAGTTTTTCACTATCCTCTGCGACAGGAACAGCATGGCACATTTCTCAAAATCTCACTGGAAAGGCTTTTGAATGCCATCTGCTGGCAGTAAGAGGAATGGTTACAGATATGAGCGGTTTAAGTGGCTGACATTTTCAATAAGATTGTGCATTGGAATGTTTATACCTATGACTATTTATTAAAAGGCATAACAAAGGTACTGACTTTGATAAGATGTGGGTCATAATAAAACATCTTAGACACTGAAGCTTCAAAACATGATAGCATTATTCAAGGCTGCCAAGCTTCCAAAGCAGCAGACAAGAAGTGTGTGTTAATTCTAAGCCAGAAGCGTACTGTCTGCCATATCGAAATGGGGCAAAAAAAAATCCTTTGATTGAGACAATATTCCCTTTGCAAGCACAAATAAGGGGTTTAATGGCGATTTAGAGTTACAAACTTTTTGTCTGATACAGTCAGTACTTCCACCAGATTTACACATGAAAACATTAGACCTTAATCTTCACAGGAAGGTAGGTTGCCTTTAAAATGATACATTTGTGAAAAAAATATCCAAATGCCGATATGAATCAAATGTCAGATAAACACTTTGCCTGGTTTCAGTTGTCATGGACTTCATTTCGAGAGGCTGTCTGACCATTTGTATTGGGAAGGTGAGGTTGAGCTTGGGTCATATACAGGCGTTTATGAAGATATTAAGTTCATTTGTGTAAAAGCACCTTAAAACTTATTTTCATGCCTTGAACGAAGTTATCAGGGTTCATGACTTGGAAGGGCTACCATCCATTTCAAGCATTCAAAATCTCTTCATATTGTCACTCCATCCCATCAGCTTCATGGTCCCTTCCCTCTAACCCTGCAGAACTAACCGTCCAACTCTGATCTCTTGTACATACCCTTAGACACATTAATCCATATGGTCCAAACTTCCTCGACTAAACTCTTGTGTATTTTCACCTCTTTATTTTCCCTTGAGACCCCTTTTAACAGCCATGGCTAGAGCTAAACTTTTTATAATTAAAAGTTAAACAAAAAGATAAATAATGTATAACAGATTCCACTATTCACTTTAAGTTGTAATTGACAAAAGTCAGGCCATTCTGTGATTTCACCTACACCCATGTTCTAAACATGAGCAGGATTAAAGTCTCACATTAAAAAAAACTAGAACATTAAATTATCATAATAGACTCTATAGCTAACTATTTACTTCAAAAAATAGTCTTATTACGGTGTAAGTTTAATTTGTTACTCGACTTTGCTATATTTTTGTAAAATTAGGAAGAATGAAATCTAATGCGTTTCCACTTTTGGAGCATGTTTAAATTATGCATGTTCATTAGTGTGCTTTTAATAACTTAATTTAATTAAAATAGTTCTGTAGAAAATTACAAATAAATTCAGACATGATACGAATCATGAGATCCATTGCTTGACCATAACCAAGTGTGATTTTACTGTACAGCGTGATGACAAGGTCAAGGAAATCAATATAAAATGCTTCAACATTATTTACCTAAATTCATATTTTATGTAATTCTACGTATCTTAACTACTCTATATAAGGAGAAAATTATCATATTATAGATACCAGGAGTTTTAAGGAAATATATTTTCTATGTAAGAATTAAAGTTTATTTATAAATTTAGCTTGCAGAGGTGACCATTTGAATACTTAATGTCGATGAGTTATGTTCTGCTTAATAATACTACGCAAGAATTTTTACTTTGATTTATTTCCATCCGAAATTTGACTGCGCATTAGAAAAACTTGTTGATGAAATGTATATTTTTGGGCTATTGAAGATCATGTTAACTTTTTGAATCATTAAATGTGAGAGAGAGATAAAGTCTCAAACTTGTGAAGAATTGTTCGGAATTGGAATTGTATAGTTTCCTGACAAAATGCTTTCTCTTGTACATTAAGTTCCTAATTATAGGGATGAAGATTGATTGTTGACTAGGATCAATGCAAGTCAAGTAACCAAAGTTGATTGCCTAATGCTTATAATCATTTCACTGCCACAAAAGAAATATTGCTATCATTTCAGTGATATTAGCAACTTATTTAATTTTATGTTGACAACATGTGCTAGTTTTGCATAGTTTTTATAAGTTAATATTGCCATGCTGACATTTTTCTTTGAATAATGCTTTAACAGCAAAACAACATGGCTATTCTAATTTGATGACTATTTGAAGGCAAAATGTAAGATATTGTATAGCATGAAACAGTTGCCATTAGAAAACATAATTTTTTTTTGTTCGCTGTTTGAAAGAACCATTAAAAAGATTGGAAGGAATCTAAATGCACCTTTTTTTCCCCTCCTCCTACTGATCCTAAAGGTTATTTTCAACAAAGGTATCTGCTTGATGCCAAATTTAAAAGAAAATTCTACACTTGTCAGGCACAAGCTTCTGTACAATTTAAAAGTTCAATTCTGTTTTGGTATCTTATAAAAGATGCAATAATGAAGTCAGTGAAGTACCAAATTAACAGAAGCAATAATAACAGCACATACGTCTAATCCCCAAGAATGAGAATCTCCACAACTCTCTTAGAACTTAAACAAATAGAGAAAAATGAATGAATTAATGAAAAAAAAGCTGAAGAAATGTAATTATTATGGGCACATCAAATGTGTACTTTCTAATATTTGAAATAAATGAAATCAAGTTAGAATTATACTGCTGTCAAGGTGATTATTTTATAAATCATTATATTATTATGTTCATATCTTTAAACAGAAATATTCACATAAATCATTGCTTTCTTTAGAATATTGTTGAAGTTTTCTTTTGTTAATGACATCAGTGCCAGCAGTTCATTTTTAAATTGCTGTCACAAGAATGTGAGAACCGTATTCATGCAAATATTATGCGTAAAAAACCAACACTACATAAAAAGTCAAAAAAAAAAGCAAGATTACATTCCGACTATCTTAATCACTACTTCTAATACTATCGCTATGCAGATCTTGTCATGTAGTTGTGTATATTTTAACCAAATTTTATAACACCATGTTTGTGGTCTAAGAATGTTAAATTGTGAGGCTTTCAAGCTGGACTGCATTAATAAGTAATTATTCATTCAAATACATTCAACTTAAAACAAATTGATAGAATGAAATTTCACTTGCGGCATTGCAGCTCTTGTAGGGTACACAACATTACCTTTCGGTTTCCGCTTTGGATTTTTCTAACTCATATCTTTTTCAAGATGACATCCACTGATTGCCGATATTTTATACATATTTGGACATTTTGTTTATGCCACAGTTGCTCTGAAGTTCCGTTTGAATTCAAAAACCACTTGCAGCACCTCCATTATGATAAAAATGGCGGGATGTGTCTTCTTGGTTTGACAGCCGCTTAATGTCAGAACATCTTATGGTGTAGTCTCTATATTGCCATTTTTGTGATATTGTTTTGCAAAATCAGATCCAAAATCAGTGTCTTTTGAACTATACAGCTCACCGGGTATACAGCTGTAAGTGCAGCTTTATCAAGTTATATCAAACCTTTTGCACTGCAGCTTCAACATTTTCAAGAGCTGGAACAATGAGATTGGAATTAAGAATGGTATGCACTTTTCAAATTAATCTAATGACAAAACATAAAACGTAGAAAATTGTATGTGGGAGGGTGTGTGTGTGGAAAGAAAAGAATATGCTAACTAGAATATTTTCTGACAATTAAAGCATTTTACTTTGCACTATCAGCACCCTTTCCCCACCAGCATTCCACTTTCCCATTATAGCATAAATGCTTCCCCCTCTGCACTTCATGTCAGCTCTGATGAAGAGTCATCTAAACTTAAAGTGTTAGCTTGCTTTCTCTCTGCCGATGCTGCCTGACCCATTGTGACCTCCAGCATTCTTTGTTTTTAGTACAGATTCCAACAGCGGCAGTACTTTGCTAGTAATGCATTTTACTGGGCAGCAAAACATCAGAGTGCATCCTTGATATGGTCTGCACCATTTTTCTTCTAATACAAATTCATTTGAAAAATTGTCTTAGTAAACATGTTGTTTTCTGATATTGTTGTGTTTCATTGTTTAAATTAATGAAATTTAAATCAAAATCAGATTTGAACTGTTCCAAGAAAAATCTTTCAGTTGGAAAATACGGATTCAGTAGTCAGTAATTCATTTGAGACTGAAATATTTGCAAAATCTAAAGTTTTTGATCTTTTTAATATTGAGTTAAAAATGTGGCAGTTGTGAGACCTTTGAAAGGATAGCAAATGGTTGGCTGGGTTCTGACAGAAATTAAATATGCCCCCCTCACCACGAGTTATGTTATTTTAAGTGTGTCTTCATTTTTATATATTTATCCTGTAACGCACATTCCAGAATATTGATCAATTATTTTATCTATTCCAAAAGACAGCCATTCTGTGATAAACTAGAATTTTCCATGAACTCAGAAACAAGACCATATCAATAACTATCAGCCATAAATTAATGGTTTATTATTTATCTTTAAATATTGATCAATGATTTTATCTATTCCAAAAGACAGCCATTCTGTGAAAAACTAGAATTTTCCATGAACTCAGAAACAAGACCATATCAATAACTATCAGCCATAAATTAATGGTTTATTATTTATCTTTAAATATTGATCAATGATTTTATCTATTCCAAAAGACAGCCATTCTGTGATAAACTAGAATTTTCAATGAACTCAGAAACAAGACCATATCAATAACTATCAGCCATAAATTAATGGTTTATTATTTATCTTTAAATATTGATCAATGATTTTATCTATTCCAAAAGACAGCCATTCTGTGATAAACTAGAATTTTCAATGAACTCAGAAACAAGACCATATCAATAACTATCAGCCATAAATTAATGGTTTATTATTTATCTTTAAGAAATGTATTTTTAACAGTTAAAATATAAATTGAAAATGAGTGCATCTTATTTCAAGGAAATAAAGTTCATGTTGGGCTGCCATAAAATGCACTCACTTTATGAAGATTTTCAGCTCAGCTTGAAAGAAGGAAGTTTTCTGATTTACTGGATTTCTGATACACCTAATTGTGCCCATTCAATATTTCTATATCAGCAAAAGATTGTCAATTTCTAAGTAAACATTGAAAGACAGAATGAAAATGTTCCCAATTTTCTTTTCAGCCTGATGGTTTTTATATGTCAAAGAATGAATTTATTATAATGAATCAAAACAATATTTTTTTCCTACAGCAACTTAAGGAACAATAAGTTGTCAAATAATAATTTAAGTGAAATTCATTATGTTTCAACATATATTCCATTTGCTGTACTAAAAGCTGATATAAAATTGCATAGATACCACACAGTATGGAAAAACTGCATTCAGTTTTGAGCTGCATTCAGCCTGCATTTGTCAATGGCCATTAAAAATCCCACGCAGCTTTTCATGTTTTGATGATTAATTTATTTGAGTTTGTGATTTATGGATCCTCAGGAAACTTTTCTTTAATTAAAGAAAAACAGTTAATTGATAGAAATAATCAGCGGCCCTCAGTGAAAGACTGTTTTGCCCATCTAGCCTCATGGTCACATTGTGATGATTTGAGCACTACACTCAACAAACATGCCACGCAAGACCGTGTTTCAGCACAGTGGCTCAATAGTTAGCACTGCTGCCTCACAACACCAGGGACCTGGGTTTGATTCCAGCCTTGGGCGACTGTCTGTGGGGAGTTAGCAAATTCTCCCCGTGTCTGCGTGGGTTTGCTCTGAGTGCTCCTGTTTCCTCCAACCGTCCAAAGATGTACAGGTTAGGTAAATTGACCATGCTAAATTGCCCATAATGTCCAAGGATGTGCAGGCTATGTGGATTAGCCAAGGGAAATGCAGGCTTAAAGGGATAGGGTAGGGAGGTGGGTGTGGATGGGATACTCTTCAGTGGACTTGATGGGCTGAATAGCCTGCATTCACCCTGGAGGGATTCTATGATTCTATGCAATGTGCTGGGAAATGTGAAAAACCTTATAAAAACACAAAATATTTGGAGCAAGCTATCTTTCTATTTGTCTATCATCTCATGACAAGGAAGGAAGGAAGCTTACTTCAGTTTGAGGAGGCAAGGATCAGACAGGGCTCTAGAGAGTTGCAAGGTTGCCAGGAAGGAACTGAAGAATGAACTTAGGAGAGCTAGAAGGGGGCATGAAAAAGCCTTGGTGGGTAGAATTAAGGAAACCTCCAAGGCGTTCTATACTTACGTGAGGAATAAGGAATATAAGTGAGGGTAGGGCTGATCATGGATATGGGATAGATGTTGTGCCAGAGACAGAGGTGCTTCAGTATTCACTCGTGAGAGGGACCTTGTCAGTTGTGAGGACAGCATGAAACAGGCTGATATACTCGAACAGGTTGATGTTAAGAAGGAAGATGTGCTGAACAGTTTGAAAAACATGAGACTGGATATGTCCCCTGGGGCAGATGGGATATACCCAAGGTTACTACAGGAAGCAAGGGAAAGGATTGCTGCATGTTTGGCAAAGATCTTTGCTTCCTCACTGTCCACTGGTGTAGTACCAGATGATTGGAGGGTGGCAAATGTTATTCTCTTATGCAAGAAAAGGAATAGGGATAATCCTGGGAATTTTAGACCGGTCAGCCTTAACGTCGGTTGTCGGAAAACTGTTGGAGAGGATTCTGAGACACAGGATTTATGATTACTTGAAAGAACATAGTTTGATTAGAGATAGTCAGCATGGATTTGTGAGGGGCAGGTAATGCATCACAAGCCTTATTGAGTGCTTTGAGGATGAATGTCGAGCAGTGAATGTGGTGTATGTAGATTTCACTAAGGCATTTGATAAGGTTCTCCATGGTAGGCTCATTCAGAAAGTTAGTAGGTATGGGATCCAGGGAAATTTGGTTGTCAGGATACAAAATTGGCTGGCTGAAAGAAGACTGCAAGTGATAATGGATGGAAAGTATTCCACCTAGAGATCGGTGACCAGTAATATCCCACAGGGATCTGTTCTTGGGCCTCTGCTCTTTGTAGTTTTTATAAATGACTTGGATGAAGAAGTGGAAGGATGGGTTAGTAAGTTTGCTGATGTCACATTGGTCGATGGTGTTGTAGATAGTGTCAAGGGTTGTTGCAGGCTACAAGACATTGACAGGCTGCAGTGCTGGGCTGAGAAATAACAATGGAGCTCAACCTGAAAAAGTGTGAAGTGATTCATTTTGAAACATTTAATTTGAATGCAAAATACAGGGTAAAAGGCAGAATTCTTGGCAGTGTGAAGGAACAGAAGGATCTTGGGGTCCATGTCCATAGATACCTCAAAGTTGCCACCCAAGTTGATAGGGTTGTTAAGAAGGCATGGTGTGTTGGCTCTCATTAGCATGAAGGTTGAGTTTAAGAGCCACATGGTTATGCTGCAGCTCTATAAAGCCTTGGTTCGACCACAATTGGAATATAGTGTTCAGTTCTGGTTGCCTCATTATAGGAAGGATGTGGAAACTTTAAAGAGGGTGCAGAGGAGATTTACCAGGATGCTGTCTGCACTGGAGAGCATGTCTTATGAAGAAAGGTTGACGGAGCTAGGCTTTTCTCATTGGAGCGAAGAAGGATGAGAGGTGACTTGATAGAGGCATACAAGATGATGAGAGGCATAGATAGAGTGGATAGCCAGAGACTTTTTCCCATGGCGAAAATGGCTATCACGAGGGGTCATAATTTTAAGGTGATCAGAGGAAGGTTTAGGTGAGACGTCAGAGGGAGGTTCTTTCCTCAAGGAGTAGTGGGTGTTTGGAATGCACTGTCAGCAGTTGTAGTAGAGTCAAATATATTAGGAACATTTAAGCGACTATTGGATGATAGTAAAATAAAGGGAATGTAGGTTAGTTTGATCTTTGAGTAGGATAAAAGGTCAGCACAACGTCGAAGGCTGAAGGGCCTGTACTGTGCTGTACTGTTCTATGTTCGATGTTCTTTGACTTTCAATGATCAAAACTAATCCATGCGATCATGATGTCTCTGATAACACACCTGCTTTTTATACTGAATTATCACAGTTTCAGCCAGGTCTAGTTCTCACTTGAAGGAATTCAGTGAACTTTTCTGAGATCTGCATGCGATTCAGTTAGGGTGAGGTGGTGTTTGGTCTATGGCTAAGGCGGTGACGGTGTTGGGACAAGGAAGTCCTGGTTGCAGTGTGCCTGAAATGCACACTCTTGGCAGTGTCAGCATCGCTGTGCCAAGGAGCAGGGACTCTTTGAGGCCTGGAACACTGTGCCTAGACCTTGCAGAAGCCATGGAGCTATGTTTGAAGACCCCTTTTACAGAAAATGAAATCTATTGATATAACTTATTTTCATTCTTTTTGTAACTCAAATGGTGCTGGATTGTGGCGACAAAACACTTTTCACTGTATCTTTCTAGATATATGCGACAATAAATAACTCATTCATAGTGTACCTTGGTAATATGATACAAAGCCGTGAGTTCAGAGCTCTATTTGCACAAAACGCAGAAAAGGAATAGATATGCAAGTTTATTTGCTGTATTTTTGGGAGGTCTTTCCAATAACACTTCATGCATTTTAAAAATTATGTTTACGCAATTGCAGTTTAAAAAAGACTACTGATTGCAGCCTATAAAAATGAACACCAAACTTAGAACCTGTTATGCAGATAAACTGAGGATGTGTTCCAGGGTTCAGCTAATATGTAATGCATGTCAATCGTTTCATAAGCAGTGTCGCGGGTGAATGCCTCACATTTCTGACTGTCTGCAAATTGCAGATGTGGCATGCTGACAGCATATAATGACTAATATATATAATGGTGCCAGTTGGCTAATATGTGTAACTTGCTAGAAACTGATATGGTGAGATTCTAGGCCAAATCAAGAAGGGTAAGTACAAAATGCTTTGAAAGATTCACTTTCTGAGGTCATATAACTTGTCCACTGTGGATAAATATCAACTTAGTGATGGTGTTTAATGTCAATTTCAGACCAAAGAATTTGTGAAGATTGAAATATCATGGCTTCTGCAAAAATAATGTTATCTACAATTAATTTTTGAGAAAAACAACAGTATGTACACAACAAGCATCGTAACAAAATGCTCAAGTACTGTTGTGACCAACTAGACTGAAACTTAAGGATCATTGTTAATTGGTTTATCTTTGCAGTTGCATTAAATTTGCAGTATAATTCCAGATTTGGATCTTGACCTGACTATACAGAGGGGATTACTGGGAGGTCCACTTGACATGTCAGTGTTACATTTACTTGGCTTTGACACATCTGATGTATAATTACTGTACAGCATCAAATTTACATTGCAAAGTGCTATGGGGATCCAGTGGACTTCATGAACTACTGTAGAACTGATTGAAGCAAAAGCAATATATATATTGTGAATAATGGAAATTTGAAACAGGGAAGAGAGAATTGTGGAAAAATTCAGCAGATAAGGAAAGATATGTGAAGTGAGAAGCAATGTTAATATTTCAGGTCAAAGGCCTTTTTTTTAGAACTCTAAACTACATTGAAAGTGCAGGCACTCTGAACAGACTCAGGATTTGCTGTGTGGAGAAGAAATATGATGTCCATGTAGATAAACACTCTCCTAAATCTGATACTAAAGCAAAATATTGCATGCACTGGAAATCTGAAAAAATATTCTGCAAATTCTCAGCAGGACATGATGCAACGCTGGGGAGAAATTAAACACTTCAGATGGATGACCTTTTATCCAAAGAAATCAGGACTGTCAGAACTTTGATATTGCCAACAAATGATAGAATTAAGATATTATAGATACAGAATACTGACATAACATATTAGAGATTACTAGGAGCAGTATAATTGATCATCTAATTTCAAATGCAGCTCATAGAATAGGTACTGGAAAATTTTGGTCTGTTGCTGGACTGAGCTGTAAGTTTGAATTTAGAACAGAATAGAATAACCTTATAGCCTTTATTGTCACATATTCAATGACTTTAGTGGAATTCATCGCCAGTTACAATGCTGACTTAGATGCAAATGTACTGAGGCATGATTTGGAGATGCCGGTGTTGGACTGGGGTGTACAAAGTTAAAAATCACACAACACCAGGTTATAGTCCAACAGGTTTAATTGGAAGCACTAGCTTTCGGAGCGTCGCTCCTTCATCAGGTGATTGTCAACCACCTGATGAAGGAGTGGCGCTCCGAAAGCTAGTGCTTCCAATTAAACCTGTTGGACTATAACCTGGTGTTGTGTGATTTTTAACTTTGTACTGAGGCATAGTTTCTTGAGTTACAAGATTTTAGACAATACAGAAATAAACTGTTCACCATTACAGAAATATAAGTTCAGTACAGCAGATCATGCTGGCACCTAGCTTCTGGACAAGTTATCTGTTTTCAAAGATTGTGAATCTTAAAATGACCTTTGTCTAATATTAATTTTCTAGTAAAATATAAAATAAGAACACAAGAAACAATGAAAAAATCAATTGCATTGGTAATTACTCAGTAAACAACATAATAACACATGGATAATATTACACTAGAATGAGTATTTATCAGTTTAACAAAATTGGATAGTAAACTGGGTACTGGGGAGTAGCTGTATACTTGTGAACATTCTCGTCTTCAGTTTAACAGTTAGACAAAGACCACAACTTTGAGCTACTCCATGGGAAACTTTTGAGAATTGATATCAGAAACTAATCATTAAAACTGAATGCAATATTCTCACAAATATGTGAAGAACTTTGAATCAGATTGCTTACTTTACGAATTTACATTTGCATTTATTTTTATAATTTTAAGTAAGTGGATGATGGTCCAACGCATTTTCATTTAACATTAATAATCAACTCGATGAGGAGCAGATGATAAATTTCAGCATACTGTTTTGTTAGTGAGTTCAGTACAAGATCCAGGCTCCAATCAAAGGTGCGTATTGTACTGTACAATTATTTTGTAGATTGATATCTGTCGTAGAATAGAGCTAATGCACGTGGATAGCAGACATATGGCAATTGAAGCATGGGGAGAAATGCTGCAAGATCAAGGGGGCAACAATAGCTACTTATGAAGAACAAATTTATAATAAATGCAGCACTGATCAATTCAAAAATATTAGTAAGAAAATAACCAGTAGTGAGAACTCAAAGGAATACAAAATGCAATCTAAGAAGAATCTTGATCTTTTGAGGGCTATGTACGTAGGGAAAACAATATTTAAGAGATAACTGAAATAGAAGTGCTATGAAGAGAAAGAAGAAGCAGATTTATTTCTTATTCTTCATTTTATAGATCTATTTTAGTTTGCGTTCACCAACATATTCAAACTGTACCTCAAAGACACATCGTATAAATTTAGTGAATATTTTAAAATGCAATTTCTTCAAAGCTTTTTCTAAAGTGACGCTTTGGTAATGCTACCTAAATTTGAAACTTATAGCACAGTTGAGTCACTGTTGAAATAAATTTTTAAAAAGTCTCAAAGAAATTAAGCAGAGTGTGATTTGGGATTGAAGCAACAAATTTGCAGAGTGCCTCAGTAATCACTATGGATGTTATTAATTTTAAAATATGTCAGTCACTTGATCAAAGGGAAGAAACAAAAGTCTCCAATTTTGCAAGAAGTAGCAAAATTGATAGACTGCAAACAATATTGTACACACTGATCAAACATATAGAACAAGCATAAACTGTAAAGTTAATGCAATGGCTTTTTGGAACAGCTAGTCATGGAGCCCACAAGAGAGCAGGCTATTCTGGACCTAGTGCTTTGCAATGAACCAGACTCTATAAAAGATCTTAAAGTAAGGGAACCCTTAGGAAGTAGCGACCATAATATGGTAGAGTTCAGTCTGGAGTTTGAAAGGGAGAAGGCGAAATCTGATGTAATGGTGTTACAGTTGAATAAAGGTAATTATGAGGGCATGAGAGAGGAACTGACTAAAATAGACTGGAAGCAGAGGCTAACCGGGAAGACACTAGAGCAAAAATGGCAGGAGTTTGTAGGTATAATTGAGGACACTGTACAGAGGTTCATTCCCAAGAAAAGAAAGATTAACCGGGGAGGGATTAGACAACCTTGGCTGACAAAGGAAGTCAGGAAATGTATTAAAGAAAAAGAGAGATCCTATAAAGTGGCTAAGAACAGTGGGAAATCAGAAGATTGGGAAGGATACAAAAGCAAACAGAGGATAACAAAGAGTGTAATAAGAAATGAGAGGATCAAATATGAAGGTAGGCTAGCCAGTAATATTAGAAATAATAGTAAAAGTTTCTTTCAGTACATAAGAAACAAACGACAGGCAAAAGTAGACATTGGGCCACTTCAAACTGATGCAGGGAGCCTAGTGATGGGAGATAAGGAAATAGCAGGAGAACTTAACAAGTACTTTGCGTCAGTTTTCACAGTGGAAGACAGGAGTAATATCCCAAAAATTAAAGGGTGTCACGGGGCTGAGTTGAGTATGGTTGCCATTACGAAAGAGATAGTGCTAGAAAAGTTAAAAAGTCTTAAAATTGATAAATCTCCTGGCCCCGATGGGATACACCCTAGAGTTCTGAGAGAGGTTGCTGAGGAAATAGCAGAGGCATTGGTTGAGATCTTTCAAGAGTCACTGGAGTCAGGAAAGGTCCCGGACGATTGGAAGATGGCTGTGGTAACCCCCTTGTTCAAGAAAGGATCAAGGCAAAAGATGGAAAATTATAGGCCAATCAGCTTAACCTCGGTTATTGGTAAAATTCTAGAATCCATCATTAAGGATGAGGTTTCTAAATTCTTGGAAGAGCAGAGTCTGATTAGAACAAGTCAACATGGATTTAGTAAAGGGAGGTCATGCCTGACAAACCTGTTGGAATTTTTTGAAGAGGTAACAAGTAGGTTAGACCAGGGGAACCCAGTGGATGTGGTCTATCTGGACTTTCAAAAGGCCTTTGATAAGGTGCCACACGGGAGACTGCTGAGCAAGGTGAGGGCCCATGGTGTTCGAGGTGAGCTGCTGGGATGGATTGAGGATTGGCTATCTAACAGAAGGCAGAGAGTTGGGATAAAAGGTTCTTTTTCAGAATGGCAGCCGGTGACGAGCGGTGTCCCGCAGGGTTCGGTGCTGGGGCCACAGCTGTTCGCATTATATATTAATGATTTGGATGAGGGAACCGGGGGCATTCTAGCGAAGTTTGCCGATGATACAAAGTTAGGTAGACAGGCAGGTAGTACTGAGGAAGTGGGGAGGCTACAGAAGGATCTAGACAGGTTGGGAGAGTGGTCCAGAAAATGGCTGATGGAATTTAACGTGAGCAAGTGCGAGGTCTTGCACTTTGGCAAAAAGAATATAGGAATGGACTACTTTCTAAATGGTGAGAAACTTAATAAAGCCAAAGCACAAAGGGATCTGGGAGTGCTAGTCGAGGATTCTCTAAAGGTAAACATGCAGGTTGAGTCTGTGATTAAGAAAGCGAATGCAATGTTGTCTCTTATCTCAAGAGGGTTGGAATATAAAAGCAGAGATGTACTACTAAGACTTTATAAAGCTCTGGTTAGGCCCCATTTGGAGTACTGTGTCCAGTTTTGGTCCCCACACCTCAGGAAGGACATACTGGCACTGGAACGTGTCCAGCGGAGATTCACACGGATGATCCCTGGAATGACAGGTCTAGCATATGAGGAACGGCTGAGGATACTGGGATTGTATTCGTTGGAGTTTAGAAGATTAAGGGGAGATCTAATAGAGACGTACAAAATAATACATGGCTTTGAAAAGGTGGATGCTAGAAAATTGTTTCTGTTAGGCGAGGAGACTAGGACCCGTGGACACAGCCTTAGAATTAGAGGGGGTCATTTCAGAACGGAAATGCGGAGACATTTCTTCAGCCAGAGAGTGGTGGGCCTGTGGAATTCATTGCCACGGAGTGCAGTGGAAGCCGGGACGCTAAATGTCTTCAAGGCCGAGATTGATAGGTTCTTGTTGTCTAGAGGAATTAAGGGCTACGGGGAGAACGCTGGCAAGTGGAGCTGAAATGCGCATCAGCCATGATTGAATGGCGGAGTGGACTCGATGGGCCGAATGGCCTTACTTCCACTCCTATGTCTTATGGTCTTATGGTCTTATGAAGAGTGGACAAACACAAAGTCTGGAAGTCATCATGGGTAATGGCAAAACAGTTTGTCATGACCGCATGTCAGATTGTGTTGAAGTCCTGTCTTAACTGATTATTTCATTTATTACATTAATAAGTGTTTACAGCCCCCTTTTAGATCGAGTGTTTCAATTTACAAACAGCAGCACACCTCAATTTGTAAACAAGTTAAAATGTTAATTTATTGCATGATAATTGTTGTAGTTCTTAGAGTAAAAGTGATAATGCTATGAGCTAACATACATATACAAAAATTAAAAATAGGTCAAGACTGTTGCATGCCTGTTACATCTTGTAATTTCAGTTTCTGAAGTGAAGGGTTTGAAATTTGAAGTCAAGCTCACATGTGCAATGGCTCTGTAGTCAAATAGTTAATATCTGCTTTAGACATGTGAACTTAGCAGGCCAGTAGGATATTAGAGAGAGAGAAAAGATTTTTTTTTATCCCTTATTGTTCTGCAGTTATGGCACTTGCAAGTTATCTTGATACATTCAGTGGAACAGTAGTTGATTTCATATGCTTTCCTTCTTGTGCTCCCTTTGACGGCAGACCTTATCCCTGATGATGTCTCTCAGAATTTATCCTGGTGGTTCTGCACAAATAGTTGCTCACAGTCAGTGTTTAATACAGATCAAAATTTAAAATAGCTGTTATACCAGAAAGGTAAAATCATGCTTCCAAGTCAGGTATTAGATTAACCTAGGACGGGCATAAATCCATCCAATGTCTTTCAGTCAAAATGATTAACTTTATAACTACTTCAACTATTAGCATGTATGGTTCTCATCTGTCTGGTTTGAGATGAAGTAGGAAAACACTATTCACACTGCAAGGAGTTGATGTTTGCACTTAGAAATTTTTATTGATGTTTAAAAGTTATTTGGCAATTTCTTGAGATAGATAAAGTCTGGTCTTCATACCAGTTGAATCCGCAAGAGTGCTCAGGTGACATCTGGGAGCCATTTTGTAAATTTCTGTATGTCCATTTTAAAGACAAGATTATTTTCTTTACAAAAGTTATAATAATACACATTGTGTAAAATTTTCAAAAGGCACAACAAATGAGAGGAGTTTGGGAATACTGACCTTTTGATCATTAAAGCCACAATGTATGGTAGCTGCAAAATTGTCAATGGAATGTAGGACAAAGATGAGAGAGTTAGGAAATTGCAAGGAGTTGAGAGGGTTTCCCAAGGATAGATAGTGAAAAAGGTCAAGTTGCAAATAGGTCAGAGTGTGCAGCCAGAAACAGGAAACTGATCATCTATTGTCTTTTTTGTGATTGAGACTTTATGTACAGAATAACTACAAAAGAAGAAAGATTAGGAAGGAGGCCACACACTTTGTATTTGGGTCTAATTTAGCTCCTGGACATTATGGTGAACTCCCAATGAATCTAAAGTCAGTATATTCCAGACCAACATTCTATTCACAAGGTCTATTATGCCATAAACAAAATAAGATGGGATACAGTAATCCAAAGTTTATCGTAGTGTGAAATATATACAAATAAAAAAAAGTACCAGTTAGACAATGTTATCAATGTGAAAATCTGGCTCATCTGTGAGGCTAATGGAAAATAAAGGAAAGAATTTGAAGAAGCAAGCAAGAGACTGGTCACAGGGTTGGGTTTTGAGAAGGAATTCATAATGTCAGAGAGAAGTGGAGGCAAGGGGGTTTAGGAAGGCAATACCAGAAATTAGGACAAAGGTAGTAAAGGATTTTACCATAAATGATAAAATTTAGATGTAAAGCATTGATAGTGGGGAGTTAATATAGTTCCCTGAGAAGTATTTAAATATACACTTGCGATGCCAAGACATACATACCTATGGGACAGTGCTGAAAAATGGAATTAGAATAGTTAGTGGTGTTTTTTGACCAGCACAGACTTGATAAGCCAGATGGTCTTTTTCTGTGCTGTAGACCTCTGTGGCTTTAAGCGAATTGACATAAAAGGGGAATTGGGCCTAAGGTCTGATAGTACATCAGACGTTTGAACACATTTTAGATAATAAATGGTTTAGAGACCAGCAAGGAGACTGTTGTCATAGGTGACTCTGAGGTTGATTATAACATGAAAGTGTTTCTGTATTGGAGCATTTGATGGTGGAGCAGAGTTGAGATATGTTGTGGAGATTGGTAATGGTGTAGGTGTAGACAACGTTAAGGAAATGGAAACTATTGTAAGGTAAACAAATTCTCTAGAGGTGGACAATGTGTTAAAAATCTAGAGGTGCCATCAGATTTGGTGAAACAGTTATTGATTACAAGCACTGATATTGCAGCAGTAATTATAGAAAAGGAAAATGATACTACCCCTTTCCATCTCTCGGAAGAGTGCCTGGCCCAGCTGGTATCTTCTGGCATGATAGCTCAACCTCCAGCTCAAAGTCACTTCAACTGTGTTCTTATATCCCCAAAACATAATAACGATCATGGTAATGCCTTCCTTGTTTTACGATCCTTTACGACAATCTATATACTGTCTGATGATAAAAAGCAGAAAATACTGGAAATACTCAACTAGTCTGGTAGCATCAGTGGAAAGAGTTAATGTTTCAAGTCAAAGTCCTTTCTGCAGAACTGAATGAAGAAAGAAATATTATCAACTTTACACTGTAGATATTTTATGATCAAATTGTCAATACATACTGTCTGATTTTAGACTGCATATTCAAGCAAGTTAACATTCATTTCCTTTTGAACATACCAAAAAAAATGAGAATCTCATTCACAGTTTCGAAGTTTAATATGATCAGGGTCAACTTTTTTTTGGTTTTATTCTTCCGTGGTTCAGGTATTCACAGATGTCAGCATTGTTGAATGATGACTCCATGATCTTATTAACCTTTGACGAGTTTGCAACTCTTGTAATTTTAATTACATACTAGAGATGCTGGAAAATGTGATTAATTACTAGAAATGTTGGAAATATTCAGTGGGTCTGATATTATCAATGGAAAGTAAAACAGAGTGAACATTTAAAATTGACGATTCTCATCACAGATGTGACATTTTAACTGTTTCTCTCCACAGATGCTGCTTGACACCCTTTTCATTCCAATAATCTTTGTTCTATTTTAATGCATTGCCAATTGTTTCTCGGTTTAAGTTGGACTGTGGACAGTATGATGATACCAATGCTATGAAGAAATGACTGAAGGCACTAGATACAGTAAAGACAGTGTGCTCTGAGCACATTTTAATAATAACACTGAAGAGTTGTGTTGCAGAACTAGCTGTGTTAGTCAAGCTGTTTGAATACATTGACAACACAAGATCCTATCATCTTAACAATGTGCAAAGTTGTTTAGGTATGTCCTGTCCACAAAAAGGAGAAATCTAATCTGATCAATTATTATATCATCAGCCTTCTCTCCACTTCAAGGTGGTAAAAGATGTTACTTGATTGTGTTATCTAGCCATAGGTGTTTACTCAGCACCAATCTGCTCACTGATGTTCAGTTTGGGTTCTGCCAAGGCCATTTGGCTTCATACTTCATTACAGCTTTGAGTAAAACGTGGAGAAGAAGAACCAAATTCCAGAGATGAGGTGACAGCGATTGTCCTTGACATTAAGACAGTTTTTGAGTAAATGTAACACAAAGGAATCTTGATAAAATTGAAGTCAATAGAAATCAGAAGGAAAGGTAGTCAAAATTAAGGAGCAATCTACTTTTGAGTTAAAATAATGAATTTTATTACTAACTCTGAAACAATGCAACATCAAATACAGATAAAACATTAGATATAACATTTAATAAAGAGAGTACAAAAACAATTGAGTTTATGCAGGTTAAAAAGTGTTTAGAGTTAATTTTAACTTATGGCCATTGATGACTTGTATTTTTCACTTGTGAAATTTGTAGGTAAGTTTGAGCTCATGGTAAATGGATATTTCTCAAATTTGCTTTTCACTGAGCACTGTTTTGAGAGGCTGAGAGAAGGTGCAGGAAAAACAGAGCTAGACTAAAGTTCTGCTTTTACAAATCTAATATTCTTCTTTCTCTGCTCCACTCAAAAACCTGAAATATAATTGTTTTATGTATTCTTGTAACTAGGTTCACTGTTAACTCATTTTCTGATTTCTTGAAGTCCATCCACCATTTGAAGGTGCATGCAGGAGTGTGATGGAATACTCACCACTTACTTTGATGAATGAAGCTTGAAAAACATTGATGATGCTCAAGAAGAAGTTAGCACTAAATGTACTCACCATTTACATCATACTTAGGTCCTCCCTTTCTCATATTACAACAGGGAACAGCCTTTTGCAGGGCAAAAAGAGGCAGGATGGGTGGTGAGATGTTGGATGTTCAGCTCCTCACCCACGTGAAAAGAGAAGATTGGGACTGCTTCTGTAGACATGCTGAAATTCCCATGTCCCATCAGTCAGTTTTATTTCCACTGAACTCTCATGTTAAACCTGCTGCCCATTTATTGCATACCACTTCCAACCGTTGGCAGTGACGCCCTTTCTCGTGATTTGTAGGCGTTAGCAGGTTGGCCATTACCATGACAGAGAAACAGCCTGATCTGACAGGAATGACCCTCTCAACATCGAAAGAAGGAAGTTCTGAGGCTTCAGAGGACGTATGGGCAAGGCTGCCTACTGCACCCCTTGCGAGCTCAGATCCTGACACTTTGGTGGGAACTCCAGACATAGACCTTTTGGGAAATCAAGCTGGTGAGCACCTCACTGCAACAGCTCTGAAGCCGACTGAGATAGAAATTCCTCAGGTTGCTGGCATATGAGGAATGCTAGAGACTATATATCTGCTCAGTCCCAGGCAGGAGGGGATCTCACGGTGTCAGCAATCAGAGGCTCAGTAAAATGCACAAGGAGGCACAGGAGCAGCAGGCAGGCATGTGGGAGTCGATGGCTGTCATAATCCAGAGGCTGCAGTAGTGCAGCTATACTTTGGGGATGGAGTTGCCTCAAGCATGCATTCTTCTGGCTGCCTTTAATTATAGGCTGGTGGCTGCTGTGGAAAGCCAGGTCTATCTGAGTCTGCTATAAAAGTACACAGACCTATGCCTCCCCACTCTAGCCATTGTCCCTCATGGCCAAAGGCAAGGTGGCTGGAGGATGGGAAATCTGAGCCCATTCCAGGTTCCCCTTCCTCACAGGGACACAGGGTGGTACCAGGAGGCACCCAGCCTAAGGAGGAACCATAACCAGCACTCCCCTACCCACCCCTATTTCCATTCAGGAGACCTTACACCTCCACCCTGCCTGCCCCACTCTGATTTGGAAGTTCAAACCTAGGAGAGCCCACATGCTTTGGCCAGGAGACACTCAGCATGTCTGTGCTATTTAGATACTGACACCGCTGGTGTCATCTAATCAAATCTCCAGGGGTAATGAGATCCACAGTAAAGCAGGCTCCCTTCTGCCCAGGAAGGGAACCTGGCACTGCACAGATCCGAGGTGGGACGGATGGAAAAAGATAACCGTTTGAGGGCACAGTCGTGGCACAATGACATTCCTCTGTATATCAATGCCCACATCTCAAAAAACATTCATACTTTTTCACTATATCTACCTGTTGGAGTATCTGTCTATTCCTGAATATAACGGTGCCAACATGATGCCTAATGTGATGCCCTTACATGGATTGATGTTTATGTTGAGACCCTGTTGCTGCATGTGCAAAAGGAATAAGGTGTAGACAGGGCAATGGGCTCTGCTGGCACTATTGTCCTTCTTGGTCAAACATTGCATCCTTTCCATGACTTCTGAATTCAAAAATGTGAATCTTGAATGAGCTGGTCACCAATAGTTTGGCAGGCAGGTGTATTGCACAAAGGGGGCCAATCCTTTAGGGTCACTGGGATTAGCAACTCTGGGGAGTCTGTGCTCTGGACTATGTGCATGGGTCTATGTGTCATTCTATTGCCCTCTATAAGGCCTCACATCAATTGGTTTCACAGTCCCCTCACAGGTCACAAACATTATCCCATTCACTTCAGGTGTAGGTGTTGCTATTTTCTTTTTCACTGTGTAGTCCTATTTCCAGCAAGATAGAAAGTTCCTGGGGGCACAACTCAGACTGTGGTTTCCTTCCTCTGGCTGTACATAGAGTAATAGAGTCATACAGTACAGAAACAGGCTCTTCGGTCCAACCAGTCCATGCTGTGTCAATGAAACTTCAGGTATTCAGATCCACTTTCTGATAGTTCATAGATGAAGCACACCCCTGCCACCCACACCCTCCAGCATGATCCCCTTCCCATACCTTGCCATATCCCTCCTTAGAAATACAGCTACTCCCTTCAAATTTGTCATCTCCACTATGTGCCTACCCCACAGCCCAACCTTGCAAATAGGTTCCCGATTATCCCTCACACAGCAACACCACCCCCCTCACCCCAATTTCCTTTCAGTTTTACTGGACAGACCCAATGTACTGGCTGTACTCAGCCATTGAGCAACTGAGCCAGAAAGTCCCAGACACTGGTTCCGGGATCTCTCATTGATGCCTGGACAGCTTCACGATTATGTTAGCCCTATTCCCTAAACTGACTGCTACACAGCCACAGTACTGACCACGACCCACTGCCTGGACAGCTCAAACACAGAACCTCTGAATGAGAACATTCTAACTGGATGCCTAACCATGGCGTATCATCCGAACTGGTACCAGAGGCTGTCCTTTCACTTTGCTGCATTCCCCCGGACTCACAAATGCTCCATGGTCTTTGGTGAGAACAACTCTCCTGCGTCTTTGAGACATGGCTGCTTGTTTGCTGCAAACGCAGTGTGTTTGGTTGCTGGCACATGTGCAGGTGTGAGATTGACACAGCAAACTGTTTTGCAACAAGATGTTCAGCCCCTTGACTGAGGACTGCTAACCATTAAGGCAAGCTGTCTGGCACGCATTGTCACAGCAAGGCAAGGCATGGTATTGTAAAGAAGCAGTGAGCATGCAGGTAGGTGCGAAGTGAGTGAGCACTAAGCATGTAGCCTGCTCTAATCCAAGAGCTGGGTACTTATCCAGGGGTGGCAGAGTGGCTCAGTGGTTAGCACTGCTGCCTCACAGGTTCAATTCCACCCTTGGGCGACTGTCTTTGTGGAGTTTGCACATTCTCCCTGTGTCTGTGCGGGTTTTTTTCAGATGCTCCGGTTTCCTCCCACTGTCCAAAGATATGCAGGTTGGGTGGAGTGGCCATGCTAAATTGACTCTAGTGTCCAGGGATGAGCAGGCTAAGTGAATTAGCTCTGGGAAATGGAGGGCGAGAGGGATATGGTAGATGGTTGGGCTGGCTGCTCTTCAGAAGGTTGATGTGGAATTGATGGGCCGAATGGGCTGCTTTCACACAGTAGGGATGATAATCTCTGCAAATGAGGTGAGTGTGCAGCAGGTGTTCAAAGGCAATTTCCGGAGCATGGAGCAGTGTGGGGGTCTCAACTTCCTCAGCATCCCGCGAATAGATCAGCAAGTTACCTTCAGCTCCTGATGGATTGGCAATTATTAAGTGCCAATGTCGTTGAATAAGGGATACATGTGCTTTGTGCTGACAGGTCATGCTCTGAAACTATGCTGCTTGGTGACGAACATGGAACATCTGCAGTTCTGAGGAATGGTCACTGGACTTGAAATAGATTAGAGGACTACTGGAAAAGTACAGCAGGTCAGGCAGCATCTGAGGAGCAGGAAAATCGATATTTCGGGCAAAAGCCCTTCATCAGGAATGGAGTCAGGGAGCCTCCAGAGTGAAGAGATAAATGGGTGCGGGGAGCTGGGGGGGGGGGTTGCAAATAGTACAATAGGTAAATGGGGGTGGGGATGGAGGGGATAGGCCAGAGAAGGAGGGTGGGGAAAGGTAGCAAACTCTATGCTACCTTCCCCCACCCTCCTGTCTGACCTATCACCTCCATCCCCACCCCCATTCACCTATGGTACTTTTTGCTACCTTCTCCCCAGCCCCACCCCCTCCCCCCTCCATTTATGTCTTCACCTGGAGGCTCCCTGCTTCCATTCCTGATGAAGGGCTTTTGCCCGAAACGTTGATTTTCCTGCTCCTTGGATGCTGCCTGACCTGCTGTGCTTTTCCAGCACCACTCTAATCTAGACTCTGGTTTCCAGCATCTGCAGTCCTCACTTTTGCCTACTGGACCTGAAATGTCAACTCTGGTTTGTCTTCATAGATGCTGCCAGACCTGCTGATCTTCTCCAGCAATTTCTACTTTTGTTTCTGATTTACAATATCCGCAGTTCTTTCAGTTTTTCTGGAACCTCCGCAGTAGTGCCGAGCTGTAGTTGCCACATACCTGCTCTGACATCCAAATCGTGAATTCTTAGCATCTTAGTTGCTCATAGCAGATAATGCAATCGACTGCTTCATACTGATGAGGTGAGATTTGCAGTTAATGAGGTGGTTAACAAGCAGTAAGCCCCTTAATAGGCAATTTACCACAGTCTAGCCCGAATCCTACCTCAAGGTCTGGAACTTAGTTAAATGGTGCGGTAAGTTGTCCCTGGCATGAGATAGGCCTCACTGGGCTTCTCACCCAATTCTACCACATGTTTTGCCATTGTCCATGTCGATAAAATGTGGAGCTGGATAAAGCACAGCAGATCAAACAGCATCAGAGGAGCAGGAGAGTTGACATTTCAGGCAGGACCCAGGGGAGGGGGAAGGAGGCTGAGAAATAAATAGAAAGAGGGACGGGGAGGCTTGTTTTTTTTCCTTTTTTTTTTCTTTTTAAGGACACCTGTTCCTCCTTTTTTTTTTCTTTACCCCCACACTACCGCCTAACTGCGGTAGAGCTTATTTTTTCCCCAGCACCCATGGTGTGTGTGTGCAGGTGTGAGACACAGTGAAAGACACAAAGTGCACGAATCTTTATTCAATTTCCACCACCAGGAAGACAGGAAAGACACCCGAGTGGCCAGTGACAAGCACTGCCCTTCAAACCACAGGGCAATGCTGTGTGAGCAAAACAGTGAAGGGGAGGGTAGGGACTAAATCAAAATAGAGTTGGAGGGAGAAATGATGCACTCCACTCCCTGCGGCGCCCACCTCTCCCTGAACGACTACGGGGAGGCTTGTAGGGGTGCATGGTGCGATGGCAATAGGTGGATTCAAGTAGGCGGTGATTGAGACTGGCCAATGGGAAGGGTAGAGTGAATAGGTGGGAAGGAAGATGGACAGGTTAGGTCAGGTCAAGGGAGCAGGGTGGAGAGGGAAGACTGGGACTGGGATGAGGTGGGGGATGGGGAGATTTGGAAGCTGGTGAATTCAATGTGGAGGCCATAAGGTTTTAAGCTCCCGAGGTCGAAGATGAGGTGTCCTTCTCCCAGTTTGCGTGTAGCCTTATTTTGATGGTGGAGGAGGCCCAGGATGGACACATCATTGGGGGAGTGGAAGTGTGAGGGGGAGATGAAGTGGCTGGAGGTAGGGAGGTTGTGTTGATTGGAGCATGCAGACCACAGATGTTCCCTGAACCAGTTCCTGAGTTTGCACTCAGTCTCTCCAATGTAAAGGAGATTACTTTGGGAACAACAGATACAATAAATCAGTTTGGAGGAAATGCAGATGAATCCCTGCTGGACGTGAAATGATGCTTTGGGGCAATTGGATGGAAGTGAAGGGGGAGGTGATGGGCCAGGTGTTGCACCTTCTGCTGCTGCAGGGAAAAGTACCACGTGTGGAGGAGGGGTTAGTGGGGAGTGCGGACTTAAAGAGGGAGTTGTGGAGGGAATGATCTCTATGGAAAGCAGATTGGGCTGGGGAAGGAAGTATGTTTTTGGTGGTGGGGTCAGCCTGCAGGTGGCGAAAATGGTGGAGGATGATGAGTTGGATTTGGAGATTAGTGGGGTGGAATGTGAGGATCAGGAGAGGACTGTCCTTGAGATGGTTGGTGGGAAGGATTTGAGGGCAGAGGTGTGGGGGATGGAGATGTGATTGAGGGCATTGTTGATCACTTGGGAGGGGAAATTACGGTCCTTGGTGCATTCTGACCTTGTTGAGGCCAGACAGCAACTTGCTGATACCTCTTCCTACTGCCCCCTCGATCACGACCCCACTTGCCATCTCCAAGACCATTGACAACCTCAGCACTTTGGGAGATTTCCCATCCACCTTATTGTTCCCCAAACCTGCACAGTCTGTTTCTAAAATCCTTCTCAACCTTTCCTATTCATGTACCTGTCCAAATATCTTTTAAATGTTGCAATTGCACCTGCCTCTACCACATCCACTGACAGTTCACATACGAACCACCCTGTGTGACAAAGTTGCCCCTCAGATCCCTGTTAAATCTTTTCCCTCTCACCTTGAAATTATGCCCTCGAGTTTTGAACTCTCCAACCTTAGGGAATAGACCTTTACTATTCACCTTATCTAGGCTCCTCCTAATTTTATAAATCTCTATAAGGTCACCCCACTACCTCCTACACTCCAGTGAGAAAAGTCTCAGCTTATCCAGCCTCTCCTTGTAATGCAACCCCTCCAGTCTCAGTAATATCCTTGTGAATCTTTTCTGAACCCTCTCCAATGTAATAATATTCTACTTAAAGCAGTGGAAGGCACCAGTGTCGTAAGCAACCTCCAGACAATCACAGAACACCAGAAATCTGTTCTTCGATGGATCTGTTCCCAAAAAACCCTATACAGGTTTGGATTTCTGTACTAGAATTCTTCTGTTTCTTTGCCTGCTTCTGGTAATGTGTTATGCTTAATATATTGCAATCACAGTAAGAAAACAAAAACCCATTAAGTTGAAGACAACTGATGATCCCTTTAAATAGCAATAGGTGGGGTGTCTAGAGTATGAACTTGAGAACAGAGCTTCAAAATGGCAGTATTAGTTGACATCACAATCTGCCTCCTCTACATATGGCTCTCAGACTCTGCACCAATGCTGACACTCTCACAGGCATTGTAATTGGCACACTGACACCAAAAGCATGCAGATGAACTGAAAATGCAATTTTGGAAACAAAGTGTAACGTGTAATGCCAAGGAAGTGAGTACTACTGATCCCAATTTTATACCCACAAAATTTAGTGTATTCTGGCACAGAATGTACAAAAGCTGAGTTTACAGTAATAAAATATACAGTAATAGATTATTCAATGCTATACAAAATACATATCAGTAATGCAGATTACACAGATCCATTGTGAGAAGATTAACGTGGGACATTTATGGTATGCTTGCTGTCTACCTGTATTGTCTTAGATATGGTTAAAATGTAATTGCATCCTGAATTCCCAACCAAATCTCAGACTAGCATTGGAGAAAAGCAGTGGGTCTCAATAGGAGGAGCTGAAAATGTGTTGCTGGAAAAGCGCAGCAGGTCAGGCAGCATCCAAGGAACAGGAGAATTGATGTTTCGGGCATGAGCCCTTCTTCAGGAACCTGAAACGTCCGAAACGTCAATTCTCCTGCTCCTTGGAAGCTGCCTGACCTGCTGCGCTTTTCCAACAACACATTTTCAACTCTGATCTCCAGCATCTGCAGTCCTCACTTTCTCCTCTCAATAGGCAGGACTCTCACTCTATTTTGCTTCAGGAGTTTGGTTTACATCTGTTTTACAGAAATGGTGCAAGTTGAAACCACTGCACAGGTGCTAAATTTTGAGCAGAAATACAGGCCATCCTGAGAAAAATCAATACCATCAATAAACATGCAAAGAAAATTATAACCTTTTGGACACATTAAATAATAAACATCATGTTTAGTACTTTTGATAGTACTGCAGTAAGGAAGTAGGTCACAGTTCCGAGAAATAGATACTCCTTGAATCTGCCTACAAGTTCCGTCACGTAACCTCTGTGCTTGCATATTAAAAGTTTGATCTTACTGATTATGTCTGAATAAAGCTGCTTTAGTTGACAAATGCTTTTATTTGTCACAGTTGAAGGAATACTTTTCACAATACTTACAGGTTTTGAAAAGATTATCATTCCTTTGATTAAGAGGCAAAGTGAGTGATGTACAGAGAAAATACTTCAAAGTTATAAATGACGTAGGATCTAACCGATTCAGGAGGTAAGCTTTATTGTATATTCAGATACATTGTGTATTTATATGTCCAGTACTTCTGATGATTTAAAAATTTATCTTTTTATGTATTTTTATTGCCAGAAATATATCATATGCCTGTTTTGAAATTATGATTTTCAATTATTTCCAAAGCAGCAACTATTGCGACTTAGCTAATATTATTTTCAGATTACAATATGTTATTATTGCAAAGTTGAATCATTCGATATTTGCAATGTATTAAAACAGCAATAGTACACAGCTAGAAAAATCCTTAACTTAAGATTGAATCCCTTTAAAATTATTCAATGGTAGGCAAAAATTGTAACCTATAATTTGAAACGAGCTTAACTTTAAATTTCTGAGTATAGTAAAATTCCATGATTAAGTCATAAAATTATTTTAATGAAAACTAAATATACAAGAAGACCTGACAACAACTTTTGAAATGGTTGATTTTGGCATTTTGTTCAATAAAAAATAATGCTTTTCATAAGGGATGATCATATCATTCATGATGTTTTAAGAAAGTTGTGTCTCAGATCCATTTGAACATTGTATAACATGTCTCTCTGCCTTTCACCAATCATCAGAGTTATTTTTGTTTGCTTTGTTTTATTGCACAGAAATTCTAAAATTGGAGATCATCATTTTTGAAGTATTTTTACGAGATTTCAAAAGTAATATTGCAGAACTGTATCAGTTAAGTTGGTAAGATGAACATTCAAATAAGTATGAAACATCATTTTCTTTCTCCGCAGAATAGGCTAGTCACTTTAACAATAGTGTAATATAACACATGAATACATGTAATAAATTGAAGACGAATTATAACAACATTTAGCACACAACAATATATTTTTTTGAATACATATATATAAGTACAAGTATCCTTTTCTTGGAATCTTTGATCTGAAACAAAGGCTTAAATAGCTTTACAAACAGCAACAGTCAGTGCAGCTGCCATGTTCTACACTCTCACACCCAGAGGTTGTACTTATGATGTGTTGTTCGGCACTTGTAAGAAATGTCATATTAATACATAACCAGCATGTAATATAGGAACAAAATAAATAAATTTACTGGATATTAATTTACTTACTCTTGAACATAATGATGATGAAAAATAATTAGTGTGACACCGTTTGGAATTGATGCGAATATATGTAAAGCAGCAGTCTAATTTAAAGCCAACCTTTCAGTCTTAAGAATTTGTGTGAATTGAATATGCTCTCCTTTTTAATAGTTAGTAGCAAGTTCAATCTTGCTGCTTGCTCTCTCAAATTATTAATAATGTTTCACCCAGGATTGGTTGTGCAAAGTATTTCATGCACATTATTATAATTGACAGTATAATTTAGGCTTCTGGCTCCACGTCATACTATCCAAATCCAAGGTTTACAACAAAGCAATATATTAAAATTATCAGTCCTGAAATTTGATGCAGGTTGTCTCAATTTCCTCATGTAACTTCAGAGGGAGATAAGCTGAGGGCCTGAAGAAATGGCTGTTTCAACTGTAGGCATATTTTTTTCTTGATCTTGTGCCAAGGTTACCGTGAAAAACTATGAAATCCCCTGCAGTAACTGTTTGAAATTAGATTTCAGTGGTGAGTTACAATAGTTGACTGTTAGGTCTTAAACCTAAATTTTTAACGTCGTGTAAAAGTCCGCACCTCACTAGGAGCATTCAGTCCAAATATCACACAATTTGGTACTGATTAGTATCAACAATTTGAAAGCAGTTACCAAATTTGAATGAAATTTTTGTAAATAAACATGATTTTCATCTCTCGGTGTTTAAATACGTACTAATTGAATATAGTCTTTGGAAGCCATCTTCAGAAACCAGAAGGCAGAAATCTATTTTATAAATAGGAAGAAAACAAGTCAGAAATAATTAATTTACAGCAAAGAACTGAGGAGGCTAGAAATCTGAAACCAAAGCAGAAATTACTGCCAGATCTGTGGAGTTTCTCCTTTAAATTCAAGTTAAATAGTTCTATAACCAAACCATGACCTTTATCACCCCACACTCCAGGTCTTGCCATGACATGGGCTACCTTTAGCACAGTCAACCCATTTCCACCTTAGAATGGTCCCCAATATTAATGTTTCTTACTCCTGAGCATATTATTGTCCATCCCTTTGTCTCTCTAATTGCTGTCCTCTCTCTCTCTTTCTCCCTCTGGGCTCCATCTTTGCTATCCTTGCAATCCTCCCCCAACCCATGGCCTACAATCCCTCCCTGTCTTCAACATAAAAAATGCCTTTTCCTGGTTGCTATGGTTGTGAAGAAGGGTTACCAGATTCAAATGTTAACTGCTTTCTCACCACAAATGCTGCCAGACCTACAGAGTTTCTCTAGCATTTTCAGTTTTTGTTACAGAAATAATTAATTTGCAAGATATATCATCTTTTATTCCTTAAGGATAACTCAAAGTCATTCATAATCAATAACCTATGTCTAAATACAAATGCTCTGTATTTGTGCGTGAGCTTGGTAGCCACTACATATACTTCAAGTTGTATTTATAGCAAATGAAGTAAATAGCCATTTAGTTATTTTCTAGGCATTAATGGAGATATAAATGTTGCTTAGGATTCTCGTTGAGATGTTAATTGAACAGTGTCATGCATTTTTCTTTACCTCACCTTGAACAGTGGACTGGCTTGGCCTAATTCCTCATCCAAAAGGTAACATTTTTAGGAAGCTAAGTCTCCCTCCGTCATGCATTGAAACGTTAGCTTAGATTATGGATTCAATTTTTAGTTCTGGTAGTGAGTAGATACGCGTGAGTTAAAAATTTCACTTCATGCGTTTAACTGTTGTCATGATAGGACTTTTTTTATTAATTAAACTAGATTTAATTTTGTATAGAATTTCAGTCGCTCTCCTGTATTCTTCTTATTGCATCTTGTGCAGTAATAATCGATTTCTATTATTAAATTTTACATCTTCCAGAAAGCCTTACAAATCTAGTGGAGCTCCATGCAAAATCACAGGGTCAATATATTTTAGTTTATGTTGATATGAGTGCTAGGAAGGAAAAAAAAGTCACTAATCTGCTCGCTTTACACACTTGATGGGGTAGATTTTGGAATGGGCAAATGTTTAGTCCGAGAATATTGTGCAGCACATGCCCAGGTCAAGGACCCGAGGAGTGCACAGTCTTGGTCCTGACAGTTACCTGAGCTGCTGGCAGGTAATTCACTTCCAGAGGGGGATTGCTTTGTGATAAAAATCAACCTGGCATAATGAATTGGGCAGAGTCAAGAAGTGTGATGTTGGAAAAGCGCAAGGGGTCAGGCAGCATCTGAGGAGCAGAAGAGTCAACGTTTTGTACATAAAGCCTTCAAGCGTCTGCAGTCCTCACTTTCACCACAATAAATTGGGCAGGCAACTGCCTTCAGGTAATTTATCCTTACCAGACTTCTAAAATTAATGGTTGAAGCAAATTACAAGAGTACATGTTTAGAAGGGACTTTACACAGTTTCTCTCATGTCCTTGCTCCAACTCCCGCAAACCAGGTTTTGTTATCATTCCTGTTGAAGGGCTTTTGCCCGAAACATCGAGTTTCCTACTCCTCGGATGCTGCCTGACCTGCTGTGCTTTTCCAGCACTACTCTAATCTAGACTTGTTATCACATGGTCTGCTATTACACACCACCCATTGTTAGCCCCTAACAGTCCCTATTAACAGCTATTCCCCACCTTCCCACCCCACCCCCAGCCTCAGCCAGATAGTTATCCATTACTTTGTCTTTTGAACTGTCTTCTTTCTATTTGGCTTGTATCCTGACCTATCATTTACTCCTTATCTCCTCACACCTATCTTATCCTATCTTCTGCATAAAAAAACAACATTTTCCTTGCTGCCATCAGTTTTGAGGGTCACCGGACCCAAACGTTAATTCTGATTTCTTTCCAAAGATGCGGCCTAACCTGCTGAACTTTTCCAGCAATTTCTGTTTTTGTTTAGAGAAACTGTTGACCCAGGGGAGCACTTGTGTTCCTTGTAGTTTCTCATTGAGGTTATTGTGTAAAAAGCAAATATTTCTTTGCTCTAGTTAGTGCAGACCCAGCTGCAGAACTGTGAGTGAAGTAGGCCAGAAGATGATTGCTCCTGGAACAGATGTTACACAGGCATCCTTTATCTCTTTTGCAACTCTTTAATAGTTAAAAGTGGATAAAATCTGTTTAATGTATTTGCTGTGGATTTCTGAGGGCTAAAAGCCTGCCCATCCATACTCTGCACTCCCACCATTGTCACCTTACCAGGCACTATAAAGAGCTAGACAGAATGCAAAAACTATAATTCAGTGAAAAACAAATGTTGACTTTCAATGACACCATTGCCCAGAAAGTAAAATCAGTTATTTGCAAATGTCAGATTCTGTTCTGGCAGGTCTTTCTGCTTCAAAATGCAGCTCCAGTGCACCCAATTTGTTCACATTCAAGTATACCTGTTTTCCCCCTAGAAATAGAAAGTTTCGCAGGTTAAATTGCAATAGCCTCAGAACCACTGCACATACAGTATCTGGGTTCAATAATAAACGTATCAGGGATATAATGAGAATAGAAAGGGGAGATGGGGGAAGACAAAAAAGTAAAAACAAACAAACGCCCAGAAGAAATAGCATGAGGAGGCCACAAACATCTGGGAAACAGAAGGGCAAGAGGAAGACTAGGAGGGATTGAATAAAAATGTGCTGAATGAGATAAAAAATGACAGCTATAACTGCTATCACTTGCATTTGATGCAAGTCACCATTTAGAGATCAGCATTAACTAAGATAAATAACAGAATAATTTTAAACTCAGATGAATATTAGACAGCAGGGGAGAAATCGATTGAATTATGCTACAGTTACTGAACTACTATTACTCCATCCTAACACTACAGGCAATTTAACATGGCCAATTCACCTAACTTGCACATTTGTGAATTTTCTGGATGAAGGAAAGGCAACATAAATAACAAGAGCTTGTATTTCTAATTTCTATTTGTTTCTAAAAAAGAGTTTGGAGCATTGCCTATCCTTGCAGGTGGGAGTCATGTTACATATTATTATGTAGTGTAAAAGCATAACATTGTGAATGCCAGAATTAGAAAGGGACTCAGTTACTTAGTCTAACCGCATCTGGATAGAGAGAGAGAGAGAGAGAGAGAGATCTTCTTCAGTTGAAGGTTCATATTTGACTCAAACAGTTAACTCTGTTTCTCTCTCTGAAGATGTTCTAGACCTAATGAGTATTTTCAACCCTTTCTGTAATGTCTGATTCGTGAATATGCTACAACGTTTGATTTGGACATTATTGTTGTATCTTCTTGGCATACCCCCTCAGAGTAAATCCAGAAGACGTTGAGTCTGCTCAATCAGACTACTCTCAAATATCAGCAAATTCATAGCAGGTGCTATTGCTAATGCTATCAAGTGGCACTTACCCACCATTAAGCTGTTCACCAATGTTCAATTTATTTTGCAAGAGTCATTCAGTCTGATTCTCATTACAACCTTTATCCAAACATTGACAAGACAATTGAATTCTAAAGGGGAGATAAGTGACTGATCTTGATATCATGGCAGCATTTGACCATGTGTAACATCAAGGAGGTGTAGCAAAATTGATGTCAGTAGGGATGAATAAAACTCTGTGTGACTCCATATCAGGTATAACGGAAGATGACTCTGACTATTGGAGTCTAATCATCTCAGCCCTAGGATATTGTTGCAAGAGTTCTTGCAGGGAGTATTCTCAGCCCAACTATCTCCAGTTATATCCTCAATGACCAGCCCTCTAATCATTAGATGAGAAGCTGGGATGGTCACTGACGATTCCGTTGTGTTCACTACCATTCACAATGCATCAACTACTGAAGGAGTTTGTGCCTGCTTGCAGCATGACCAGGACAATAGTTAGGCTTGGACTACTCAGTGGCAAATAACATCTCCAACAAGAGAGAATCTAACCATTACCCCTTGATAGCTAATAGTACTAACATTGCTGAATCTACACCACACCTCCTAGCACCAATTTTGGGGCAGTATCATTGATCCATATCAATGCTGTAACTACAACAGCAGGTCAGAGGCTGGAACTCTCTAGTGACAAACTCATCTCCTGATTCCTCAAAGCCTGTCCACCATCTACAAGGCACAAGCCTGGACTGTGATGGACTATGTTGTAGTTGCCTGATGCATACATCTCCAATAACATTCAAGGAACCCAACACCACTTAGGACAAAGCAGCCCACTTGATTGGCACCCTACCCTTAAACATTCACTTCCTCCATTACTGAACACATAGTGGAATATACAAGATGTACTGTAGCTGCTTTGCAATGCCCCTTTGACAGCACATTCCACACCCATGAGCTCTACATAAGAGCAGTAGATACTTGAGAAACTGCAAGTTCCCCTCCAGGGCACACTGCATCCTAATTTGGAACTATATTGCTGTCCTTTTCCTGTCACCATATCAACATTTATTTGATTTCACAATGGGGAGCACTGCTCAATTGTCCTAAGTATGGTGTAATGGCTTTTTGGACCATACCTAAGAATTATGGGTGGTGCAGTGGATCTATGGTTAGCATTACTGTCTTATGGCTCCAGGGACTCGGGTTTGATTCCAGCTTCGGGCAACTGTCAGTGTGGAGTTTGCACATTCTCCCTGTGTCTGCATGGGTTTCCTCCAAGTGCTCTGGCTTTCTCCACTGTCCAAAGATATTCAGGTTAGGTGGACTCTCCGTGGGGAATGCAAGGTTACAGGGCAGGGGTGTGGGGTTCTCCTTGGAGTGTGAGTGTGAACTTGATGGGTTGAATGGCCTGTTTCCACATTGGAGGGATTCTGTGAAGTATGCTTCATATGGTAGGCTTATAGTGTGCTCAAGTAAGTACGAAATTACAGAAAACTACTTTTCTGACAGCCCTCAGCACAACCCGTAATTTAATTTGAACATTTAAGTGAAGACTCTTCAATTTGGGTTACTATCAGTTCAAAAGTGAAATCAAAATGTAGGATCAAAGCACTGAATATTGCATACACTGCAGCTTGAGACTTCAGACAGAATCTTCCCACCTCCATAATGGTGTGGACTTTGATGGGACAGTCACACGAGATTGGCTGTGAGAAGTTTCTCACTATCGCGAGCAAGTAGCGCCATTCTGCAACCAAGTGTTGAATGGTAAGACAAGATTCTCATTGAAGAGTGGCAAAAGACTGTTTTCATGTATGAGTATGTATGTTATTATATCATTGATATGCAGTTTCCCATTTTCCCATGCAAGAAACTTGGCAGCAACTATTCCCGAGAGTTGAGGCAGTAACCTGCTGACTCCAGCTCACTGCAAGTTCCTCGGGAACTTCTTCAGTCACCAATATCTCAGGATATACTCCATGGATAACAACTGCATGCCAACACTCCACCCCCACCATCCTGCAGATCCCCACTGGCAAAGTGGAGTGAAAATTACCTTCTGTTTGACCTATCCTGGGCAAATAAAGCAAATTGTTCAGGATAGCTGCAGACTGCCATCACTTGACTGGGTGCATGGTAATGAGGCAGGTTTAGGAAGGTAGCGTGACAAAGCTTACTGATGAAGTGCCTGTACTTTACCTCCTCAGAACTATATTATTCAAATATGTTCAAATTCTTAAACAAAACTTAACAGCTTTCATTTCTATTGATATATGGAACTGTGTTCTTATTTTTACTAATCATAGAGTCATAGAATCCCTGAAAGGTTATACATTTTAATTAATATTGTTGTGTTTTCTAGCTTTACAGGGCAAATTATATTTCTTGCCATGCTTTACATAGTTTTAACTTTAAACAGGTGCTATGCCCTTGACTATTTCAGTTGGGGAAAATATATTTTCCATTCAGCAACATCCTCCTTGTGACCACAACATTTCAAAAGTAGATATCTGTAAACCATTGGCACACATTTTGTGACATTTCCCTTAGATTATGCAATTTTATGTTATTTATTCAGCATTTCCTGGTATTTAAGTTGCCAGTTTAACCCACTAAATTGCACATTTCTTTGTAGTTCATTATTGCATGAAAATATATTCCTTAGAGCTCCACGTCATACTTATATTTCTCATGTCACTGCATCTCTAAAACCATTCAAATCTAATATCGTTGAAGGATAATTGGTTTTAAGAAACCAGATTAAAAATTAAGGACAAATTGTCCCCCTTCTCTTGTTCATCACCCAGTGTTTCTCTGAAGGTCGGCACATGGGTCTTTATAAAGCTAGCCTGATGGTGATTTTAACTTGTTTTTGTCTCTCTCTGGATAATGGTACATTCCAGGTGCCTTTCTTTTGTGAAAGAACTGAATTTTTAATTGGAAGCTTCCACTTAATGTCATGTGGGAAAAATATTATTGTGTGGGTGCAGAAGATATGAAGCTGGTGTGATGTAATTGAGATAATCTCAGCTTTCAAATATGTGGCTGAAAGCTGATCTCAGTAAAATTAAATGTCACTTAAGATGTCCTTAAAGAAAACACAGTTGCAAGTCATTTACATAATTCCACTCTTAATGCTGTGCAATGTCTTGCTGATACAGTGAACTATATTCACATGTGGAACAGAGATGGGCAGAGGCTGAAAATACGTGTGGCAACCTATTAGCAGATTTCCCACTAAACTGCAGACATTTTTTGCGGAGGAAGTTTATGTCCAGCACGTCCATCCAAACCCACAAGGATGGTGCTAATTAGCTTTGCAAAAAGCCTTGCTAAACAGGCTGCAAAATCTTATTCAACATCCAGTTTCTCAATGCACCAGGAGCTAGGTGCGCAGTGAAGACATGCAGAAAATCATGAGGCTTAGCAATCCTCTCTATTCGAGGCAAAATATAGTGGGTGTGGGAAATCTGAAATAAAAACAGAAAATGCTGGAGAGACTCGGCAGGTCTGGCAGCGTTAGTGGAGAGAGAAACCAAGTTAACATTTCAAGTCTGATATGACTCTCTTTCAGAATTTATTTACCAAGAAATGCTAACTCTGTTCCTCCCCTGACAGATGCTGCCACAATCCTGCTGAGTTTTTCTAGCATGTTTTGTTTTCATTTATTTTGTAGTCCTTTTCTGGGAGTGGCTGCATTATTCCCACCCTCCACTTCTACCCATTGTAGTGTTGCTGTTTTCAACTTCAACTTTCTGAAAGGTTGTTGAGAGGGTGCTGCCTTGTTGAAGCACTGTTTTCATGACTTATCCTCTACTGCAGCCTGCTACTCCTCTAATGGAGGAGTCTCTGGTTGGTTTTGCAACTACAAGAATGCACCTGATACAACCATTTTGACAGGGAGCCTATAGTGATGCAAAGTGATGGGAATGCCTTGGTGAAACTTCCAATGAGTAAGTTTCCCCCAAAGGTGGGTTCAGCACCGAGAAATAGTCTCAATTCCACTTCCTATCCTAAATGAGAAAATCCAGCCCTGATTTCTCTAATTGTAAGATATTATGATCACAGTTGGTTTAATTCCCAGACAAGTCAGATCCTAGACTGGAACGTGGCTTGACAGATTATATTATGCTTTGTTGCTGCAGATTTTGCTTCAACTACAAGACAGAAGTGAAATAACCCTGCAGCAGTGGGTATCCTGTCACCAACTCACCCTTTATTTACAGTCCTTTACACTGATCCAGCTCCCTCAGAGCTAGCTGTCAGAGTGAACAGAATGTCTGACAGTCCTGTTTATATCTGTCAGCCAGGGCTCCCTGATTGAGCCAGATTAACAGTCCCAATCAGGGAACTCATATTCTATGAAGTCCACCTGGCTTATCTCACTACAATCACTACACAAACTTTATTACAAAATAAATAAAGATAAAATAGAATAATGCAAACTACATACCTTTAATATGAATTTAAAGGTTGTTAAACACATAATAGAAATATAATCTCATTCAGCCCAAAACACTCCTTTATAAATTGAAAGGAAACAAACCAGGTTTGTATTTTACCCAAAACATAATTCTGATATAGTACCCGAAACATCACTCTAATGTTCATACTAGACTTCCTGATTGTAGCACCTTAGTAGGTTTAAGTTCCTTGTGACTTCAACTTATAGATTTGAATAGTAGATAGTTCCTCCCTGGAGCCATCATACAATTGAACTTCAATGTACTCAGCTTTAAGTAGTCTTTTCAGGTTTTATCCAAATATTTCTAGTCTGGGACTAACACTAACTCCTAACTTAAAGGTAACTTAGTTCACTATATCTCCTTCCCTTCAATTTCTAGGGGTCACGAGTTCAAAGTGAGAGGGGAAATGTTTAGGGGAGATATGCGTGGAAAGTTCTTTACACAGAGGGTGGTGGGTGCCAGGAACATGTTGCCAGTGGAGGTGGTAGAGGAGGGCATGATTGCATCATTTAAGATGTATCTAGACAGATACATGAATGGGCAGGGAGCAGAGGACACAGATCCTTAGAAAATAGGCCACAGGTTTAAATAGAGGATCTGGATTGGCCTAGGCTTGGAGGGCCGAAGGGCCTGCTCCTATGCTGTAATTTTCATTGTTCTTTGTTCTCAGGGGCACTTCTCTGCACAGCCATCCTATGGCCACATGGGAGCTTGTGTGTTTTGTTCAGCACAAAACTCTGCCAATCTACACAAGAACCCATTCATTCTGAAGCTAGGCCTCAAAGGTGCTTTGGAAATTAATCACCATATTTACAGAAATTCTAACAAGTTAAATATTAATTTCAGACATGCAGGAAACATACTTTAATAATTAATTCAAAAACCAGAAATCAAAACTTAAAATAAATGATATCAAAATAATTATATATCTCACAGCTTACAACCTTGAAAGCAGAAAAAGAGAGCAATCCACATTAAATTTAGTTATTCATGCAAGTGAAATAACTGAGCAAATACAGTAGAACTCATGCTACATAAATATACCTGGATAGGATATTCTAGAGTTTTTGTATTGTTAGTGAAATTGAACTATAATTACTATACACTACTCTGGCACATTAACTTTGAAGTTCATGAACACAAGTTGTCATTATATCTTTAATATTTGGGATCTGCACAATAAAATTACTCACCCAGTTGTGTGATTAGATTATCTACAGTGTGGAAACAGGCCATTCAGCCCAATAAGTCCTTAGCAACCCTCTTACGAGTAACCCACCCAGACCCATTTCCCTCTGACAAATGCATTTAACATTATGGGCAATTTAGCATGGCCAATTCCCCTGAACAGGATTGTGGGAGGAAACCCAAACACCCAGAGGAAACCCACACAGATATGGGGAGAATGTGCAAATGCCACACAGACAGTCACCTGAGGTGGGAATTGAGCCAGGGTCTCTGGCAGCGTGAGGCAGCAGTGCTAACCACTGAGCCATCGTGCTGTCCCTAGCATTGCCATGGTTGGAGTGTGATACAAACCAAAAGAACTATGGTTGCTGCAAATCAGAAACAAAAACAGAAATTAGTGGAAAAGCTCAGCAAGTCTGGCAGTATCTGTTGAGAGAAATAGAGTTAATGTTTCATGTTGTGTGGGAAACCTACTGTGCTGCCTGACACAGCATTATATCTGCACAGTTACTGCCTTTGCTATTTGAGTCCAAGTATCTCAGGACATCAAAGCATGTCAAGGAAAAATCAACAAACTGCGAAATTCACAGCTGACCTTAGAGGAACCTGTGTGGGAGAGCTCACAGCACAGGAACAGATAAGTGCATAGTTTATAAGAGTAACCTTGCTGTAAGACTACAATAGTGAGTAAAGTGGGTTCATTCATGAATATATGTTTTATTGAGATCTGTCTCTTGATTAGATTTTAAAATATAAACCATAAGTATTAAGTTAGCCTTGAGCAGTTTTTTTTAGAGTAATAAGTTGGTGCAATTTTCTGGGTCTGTAGATTGTGAAGGAGCAAAGATGGCCTTGAGCAGAGTGATGTGTTCTTCCTGTTGGATGTGGGAGTTTTGGGAGGGTTAGGAGAGAGTGAGATGCTGGAGATCAGAGTCAAGGGTGTGGTGCTGGAAAAGCACAGCAGGTCAGGCAGCATCAGAGGAGCTGTGCTTTTCCAGCAACACACTCTTGACTTTCAGGAGGGTTTCCATGTTATTGATGATTATGTCCGCAGGAAGTGCCTTTGGTTGTGAATCCTATCAGATCGCATGGATCGGTTGGAGCGGCAGTTAGAGGCGCGAAGGAATTTGCAGGAGTTAGGCGTTGTATTGGATGGCAGTTATAGGAAGGGAGAAAAGCTGTAGATACAGTCAGGTGAATGGGTTAACTCCAGGAAAGGTAGGAGGGGTAGGCAGTAGTGCAGAAGTCTTCTGTGGCTATCCTCATTTCAAACAAGTATGCTGTTTTGGAAAATGTAGGGGGTGATGGATTGTCAGGGGAATGTAGCACGAACAGCCAAGTTTCTGGTACTGAGAATTGCTCTAACGTAATGGGGGGTACGTTGGGTTCCAAGCGATCAATTGTGATAGGTGACTCTCTAGTTAGAGGCACAGACAGACATTTCTCTGGCCGACAGTGGAAAATCAGAATGGTAAGTTGCCTCGCTGGTGCCAGGATCAGAGAGGGTGTAGAATGTTCTCAAAGAGCAGAGGGACCAGCAGGAGGTTGCTGTATATATTGGAACGAATGACATAGGAAAGAAAAAAAACATGAGACTCTGAAGGGAGAATATAGAAAGTTAGGCAGGAGTTTAAAAAGGAGCTCCTCAAGGGGAGTAATATCTGGATTATTCCTGGTAGTACGAGCTAGTGAGGATAGAAATAAGAGCACAGAGCAGATGAAAGCATAGCTGAGGAGCTGGTGCAGGGGAGAACATTCACATTTTTGGATAACTGGAATCTCTTCTGGGGGAGAAGTGACCTGTACAAGGAGGACAGATTGCACCTAAATTGGCAAGGGCCTAATATACTGGCAGGGAGATTTGTTGGAGCTGCTTGGGAGGATTTAAACTAATAAGGTAGGGGGGCCCAGGGAAATGGTGACGAAAGAGATCAATCTGAAATTGGTACAGGTGGGAAACGGAGCAAGTCGAACAATCAGGGCCGGCAGGAACTAAGTAAGGAACAAGGTAGGACTGATTAATTAAACTGCATTCATTTCAATGCAAGAGGTCGAACAGGTAAGGCAGATGAACTCAGAGCATGGTTAGGAACATAGGACTGGGATATCACAGCAGTTACAGAAACGTGACTCAGGGATGGACAGGACTGTCAGCTCAATGTTGCAGGATACAAATGCTACGGGAAGGATAGAAAGGGGAGCAAGAGTGGAGGGGGAGTGGCGTTTTTGATAAGGGATAGCATTATGTCTGTGCTGAGGGAGGATATTCCTGGGAATACATCCAGGGACGTTATTTGGGTGGAACTGAGAAATAAGAAGGGGATGATCACCTTATTGGGATTATATTATAGACTCCCTAATAGTCAGCAGGAAAGTGAGAAACAAAATTGTCAGGAGATCTCAGTTATCTGTAAGAATAATAGGGTGATTATGGTAGGGAATTTTAACTTTCCAAACATAGACTGGGACTGCCATAGTGTTAAAGGTTTAGATTGAGGGAAATTGTTAGGTCAGTACAAGAAAATTTTCTGATTCAGTATGTTGATGTACCTACTAGAGAAGGTTCAAAACTTGACCTACTCTTGGGAAATAAGGCAGGGCAGGTGACTGAGGTGCCAGTGGGGGAGCATTTTGGGGCCAGCAACCATAATTCTATTAGTCTTAAAATAGTGATGGAAAAGGATAGAGCGGATCTAAAAGTTGAAGTTCTAAATTGCTGCAAGGCTAATTTTGATGGTGTTAGGCAAGAACTTTCAAAAGCTGATTGGGGGCAGATGTTCGCAGGTAAAGGGATGGCTGGAAAATAAGAAGCCTTCAAAATTAGATAACGAGAGTCCAGCGACAACTTATTCCTGTTAGGGTGAAAGGCAAGGCTGGTAGGTGTAGGGAATGTTGGATGACTAGAGAAATTGAGGGTTTGATTAAGACAGAGAAGGAAGCATGTGAGGTATAGACAGCAGGGATCGAGTGAATCCTTGGAAGCATATAAAGGCAGAAGGAGCATACTTAAGAGGGAAATCAGGAGGGCAAAAAGGGGACATGAGATAGCTTTGACAAATAAGGTTAAGGAGAATCCAAAGGGACTTTATAAAGACATTAAGGATAAAAGGGTAACTCAGGAGAGAATAGGGCCTCTCAAAGATCAGCAAGGCAGCCTTTGTGTGGAGCCGCAGGAGATAGGGATGAGTATACCAATCGAGTACTTTGCAGCAGTGTTTGCTGTGGAGAAGGACATAGAAAATATAGAATGTGGGGAAATAAATGGTGACATCTTAAAAAATGTCCATATTACAGAGGGAGAGGTGCTGAATGTCGTAAAACGCCGAAAAGTGGATAAATCCCCAGGACATGATCAGGTATACACTACAATTCTGTGAAAAGGTAGGGAAGTGATTGCTGGGCCCCTTGCTGAGATATTTGTATCATCGATGGTCACAGGTGAGGTGCCGGAAGACTGGAGATTGGCCAACGTGGTGCCACTATTTTAGAAATTTGTTAAGGAAAAGCCAGGGAACTATCGACCGATGAGACTGACGTTAGTGGTGGTCAAGTTATTTTTAATTCATTTTTGGAACTTGGGCGTCGCTGGCTGGCCAGCATTGATAGCCCATCCCTATTCGTCCTTGAGAAGGTGGTGGTGAGCTGCCTTCTTGAATTGCTGAAGTCCACTTGCTGTGGGCTGACCTACAATGCCGGTGGGGAGGAAATTCCAGGATTTTGACCCAATAACTGTGAAGGAATGGCAGTATATTTCCAAGTCAAGGTGGTGAGTGGCTTGGAGGGGAACTTGCAGATGGTGGTATTCCCAAATACCTGATGCCCTTGTCCTTCTAAATGGAAGTGGTTGTGGGTTTTGAAGATGCTGTCCAACTATCTTTGGTGAATTTTTGCATCTTGTAGATAGTACACACTGCTGCTACTGAGTGCCGATGTTGATGGGGTTATACATTTGTAGATGTGGTGTAATCAAGTGGGTTGCTTTGTCCTGGATGGTGTCAAGCTTATTGAGTGTTGTTGGAGCTGTACCCATCCAGGCAAGTATGGAGTATTCCATTACACTCCTGACTTGTGCCTTGTAGCTGGTGGATAGACTTTGGGATGTTAGGAGGTGAATTACTCATCGCAGTATCCCCAGTCTCTGGCCTGGTCTTGTAGCCACTGTGTTTATGTGGAGAGTCCAGGTGAGTTTCTGGCCAATTGTTGACAGTGGGGGATTCAGTGATGGTAATACTGTTGAATGTCAAGGGGCGATGGTTAGACTGTCTCTTATTGGAGATGATCATTGTTTGGCATTTGTACGGCACGAATGTTACTTGCCACTTGTCAGCCTAAGCCTGGATATTGTCCAGATCTTGTTTCATTTGAGCACGGACTGCTTCAGAATCTGAGGAGTCGCGAATGGTGCTGAACACTGTGCAATTATTGGTGAAGGTCCCCACTTCTGACCTTATAACAGAGTTGTTGGAGGGAATCTTGAGGTACAGGATTTACACGCATTTGGAAAGGCAAGGACTGTTTAGGGATAATCAAAAGGGCTTTGTGCGTGGAAAATCATGTCTCATGAACTTGATTGAGTTTTTTGAAGAAGTAATGAAGAGGATTGATGAGGGCAGAGTGGTGGACTTGATCTTTATGGACTTAAGTAAGGCATTTGACAAGTTTCCTCATGGTAAACTGATTAACAAGGTTAGACCTCATGGAATACAGGGAGAACTAACCATTTGGATATAGAACTGGCTTGAAGATGGAAGACAGAGGGTGGTGGTGGAAGGTTGTTTTTCAGTCTGGAGACCTGTGACCAGTGGAGTGTCACAAGGATCAGTACTGGGTCCGCTGCTTTTTGTCATTTATATAAGTGATTCGGATGTGAACATAGGAGGTATATTTAGTAAATTTGCAGATGGCACCAAAATTGGAGGTGTAGTGGATAGCGAAGAAAGTTACCTCAGAGTACAATGGGCTCTTGATCAGATGGGCCAATGGGCTGAGGTGTGGCAGATAGAGTTTAATTTAGATAAATGCGAGTTGCTGCATTTTGGAAAGACAATTCAGCGTAGGACTTATACACTTAATGGTGAAGTCCTGGGGAGTGTTGCTGAACAAAATGACCTTGGAATGAAGGTTCATAGTTCCTTGAAAGTGGAGTCGCAGGTAGACAGGATAGTGAAAAAGGCGTTTGGTATGCCTTCCATTATTGGTAAGAACATAGAGTATAGGAGTTGGGAGTGTCATGTTGTGGCTGTACAGGACATTGGTTAGGTCACTTTTGGAATATTGCATGCAATTCTGGTCTACTTCATATTGGTAGGATGTTGTAAAACTTGAAAGAGTCCAAAAAATATTTAGAAGGATGTTGCCAGGATTGGACGATTTGAGCGATAAGGAGGGGATGAATAGGCTGGGGCTGTTTTCCCAAGAGCATCAGAGGCTGAGGGCTGACCTTATAGAGGCTTATGAAATCATGAGGGGCATGGATAGGGTAAACAGACAATGTCTTTTCCCTGGGACAAGAGAGTTCAGACAAGAGGGCATAGGTTTAGGGTGAGAGGGGAAAAATTTAAAAGGGACCTAAGGAGAAACTTTTGCATGCAAAGAGTGGTGCGTGTATGGAATGAGTTGCCAGAGGAAGTGGTGGAGGCTGGTATAGTTGTAACAGTTAAAAGGCACCTGGATGGATATATGAATAGGAAGGGTTTAGAATGATATGGGCCAAGTGCTGTCAAGTGGTACTAGATTAGGTTAGGATACCTCGTCGGCATGGATGCGTTAGAGGATCTGTTTCTGTGCTGTATATATATATGGCCCTATGACCCTTCCTCAGAAGGTGTTCTGTGTATGTGTGTGCACGTGTGTGCGTCTGCATATGTGTGTCAGAGTGCGATACAGTTAGGATTAGGTTTACCTCTTAGTTTATTGAATGAAAAATAAAAGGCAATATTCCCAAGAAATAGAAATGAACAGCATGTGGATCTACAATCAGATAGGTAGCGCTTTGATTAAGCATAGTGGTGCACAAAAATTTGAAAAAAATGCTATGGAAATCACAAGTAATATTGATATTGGTGGACGTGGAGTCATCATGCAACTGCATTTTAGAGTGTAACTCTACGGCATGCATTAAGTGAAAAATTCTATTTAAGCTGGTCTTTTCTCATGGAGCTGGTGTAAAGTATTTGAACAGGAGACTTATCTAAAAGGTCAGTCATATCTCAAAAGTGGTGTTGATGGTTGAGCGACGGTTGAAGAAATGTGCATGTAACAATTTTCTTTTATGTAAAACGGCTGCTAGTTAATTATGTGTAAATATCCTTGGAAGAAATAACTTAATGTAACTTCTATCCTGGTTACACCAAAGTTTTCCAGGAATTATGCAGGTACACTTCCTGTCACACTACTTGCTGTGTCTGTCAGCGATAACGTTTGAATATCCAAGATAAGATTAGTGGAGTTATGGTAAATTCAATTGTAATAATAATAATGACTTCTGGAGGTCTAAGCTACCACTCGAGGAGCAAGGGTTCAAATCTCCCTGTACTGGTGGAATTTAAATTCAACTGAAATACCAAGTAGTAATTGTGGACACCTGAGCTATAACAATTGACTTTCAGCTTTGGTATGACTGATGATATTTTGATATAAATACAACTTTCATGCTGCCATACACCAAAGCTAGGGAGAGATATCATTAGCTCTTTTGCTTTTCCTGTTACTCAAGTCCCCTGTACACTCTCCCTCCAACCCCATCCTTTGGACACCCAGAATTGACTTTGAAATGTTGTACACAGATTTTGTAAAAGTCCTTGGTCTTTTGAAATCAAAGCCTCTTTGTAAAGTCCGAAGCAGCTCAGGTTTCATTGTGGTACCCATTAAAACCACTGCTTTGTCAGACAATTACAAACAACATGACGGTTCATATTATGCGACCATTTCCTCTTCTTTGAACCTGATCATTTGCAATACGTGGACAGCAACACCGAAAAGACTTTGGCTCAATACATCATGTTTCTATTGGAGCAAAATAACCAATTTTGCCAGCCCTCCGAAAAGCAGTCAGACTTTCTTTGAGTCCCCCATTCACTTTCAGCAAGAAATCCAGCCTGATATTTGGCTTGGCACAAAAATAAACATGAATTTCAGAAAAAGAGAGTGTTTGGGAAACAAACCAGCTCAGAAAGAGAAAAGTAAGTGTTAAAGCAATAAATTGATATGGAGGATGTCTAGGGAGGTGGAGGGAGAGGTGTGGAGGAGAAGGGAAAAGGTGGAAGATAGAAAACAGGAACAACAGAAGGCCATTCAGCCATGGCTGATCATCGAACTCAGTACCCTCTTCCTGATTTCACCCCATTCCCTTTAATCTTGACAACTATATTTATCTCCTTCTTGAAAACATTCATTGTTTTAACCTCACAGAAATAGCAGAGAGTTGCATAGGCTCACCACTCTCTGGGTGAAGATGTTTCTCCTTATCTTGGCCTAAATGGTCTACTTTTTATCCTTAGACTGTAACCCTGTATTCCCAGTTCTCCACTTCCTAGTTATGTGAACACCCTTCCTGAATTTACGTGTTTAGTCCTGTTAGAATTTTATAGGTTTCTGAGAGAGCCTCCCCTCATTCTTCTAAACTCCAGTGAATATAGTCGTAAGCAATCCAGTCTTTCTTCATATGTCAGTCCTGCCATCCCAACAATCAATCTGGTAGACATTTGTAGCACTCCCTCTATAGCCCAAATATCCTTCCTCAAATAAGGAGATCAAAACTCTACCCTGGGTGTGGTCTCACCAAGGCCCTGTACAAGAGCATCAAGACATACCTGCTCCTGTATTTAAATTCTCTTTTGCTATGAAGGCCAACATACAATTTGTCTTCTTCACTGCCAGCTGCATGTTTATTTTTAGTAACTGGTGGACAAAGACACCCTGATCTCATTGTATCTGCTCCTTTCCCAATCTATTGCTTTTCTCTGCCTTTCTGTTTTTGGTAGCAATGAGGACAGCCTCATACTTATTCACATTATATTGCATTTGCCATATATTTGCCAATTCACTCATTTTATCCAAATCACACTGAAACATCTTCTCCTTTTCCATACAGTTCACCCTCTCACCTAGCTTTTTGTTGTCTGCAAACTTGGAGATATTACACTTTGAATTCTTATTTAAATCATGAATATATATTATAACTAACTGGGGCCCAAGCACCAATTCTTGTCTTAACTGCACTAGTCACTGGCAGCCACTTAGAAAATAACCTCTTCATTCCCACTCTTTATTTTCTGTCTTACAGCCAATTCTCTATCCACATTAGTACACTACCTCCAATCCCATGCACTTTCATTTTACATACTAATTGCTTATGTGGGATATTGTTGAAAGTCTTCTGAAAGTTCAAATAAGTTACACCCACCGGTTCCCCTTTTCAACTGAAAAAATTCCAGTTTATTTGTCATTTCCCTTTCGTAAATCCATGCCGACTCTTTCTGATCCTGCCACTGTTTTCCAAGTGCTAAAGGTGAAGCGACAAAACAGAATAGTTTTATGAAGCTGGGAGAAGACAATTGATACATTCCCAATTCTGGATAGGCCATCTGCTATCACTTTATTGAACCATGGCCCCACTGGACAAAACTATAACTGTCCGGTCAGCAATCTAAATACACCTTATCTCCTCTCTGTCACAGACCATCACAATGTCTTCTTGGTGACAATGCTAAAACAAAGACTATCACAAAATAACAGTTTCAAGACAAATTTTCAAGCAATAATCAATATTCCATAGAAAAAACCATCAAATTACTCTTGTGCAATTCCCTAGCACTTGACTTAAGGTGCTTTTCTGGCTTATAGCTGTCATGTAGCGTTTCTCAGTCAGTGTAGCAGATGTACTTGTTATGCTGTCAGCTAGAGAAATTGCAACTAGGTTTGCTTGCAACATGCCCACAAGCAATTCTGGGCTGAGTTGGCCTGGCTTTGAGCAGTGACACCAGTTGATTTGACTGAGAAGCTATGATGGTTGGTTGGTGTCTGGGTTACTAGTTTTGGAGGAGATAGTATTCATGTTACATTGGCTCTACATATCTGATTGACGTCACGCACACTGCATTGGTGAAGACAAGGACTGCTACCCTAGCTTTTAGAGGGAGCAAATAGACCTGTACCTCCCTAAATGTGACCAAATGTACTTATCGATAACAAGAATAATGATTAATGGATGTTCTTTGGACTTTGGGAAAATTGCTTTTCCTGATACAAACTACAGGTCTATATCTTCAATTCAAGATGTGTAGATGATTTGGAAAAGTGAAAACAGCAGCATTGAACTTCAAGAAGAGAAAGAGAAGTTGGTAGTATGAGTGTATAATCAGATGAAGTTCAACTTGAAGATGTGTGGTGTGATAGCTTTTGGTAGGAAGAACATGGAGAAACAATATAAAATTAATTGTATAATTCAAAAGCCACTGCATGAACAGAGGAACCTGAGCATATATAAGCCATGTGTATGAAAATGTATCCATAAAGCATTCATAACTCTTTGCTTTATGAATACAGCAATAAGTGCAAGAACATGGAGGCAATGCTGAACTCATATATAATGCACTCATTCAGTCTGAGCTGGAGTATTGTATCCAGATTTTCATACTACTCTCCAAGAAGGAAGTATTTGCATCCAAGGGAGTGCAGAAGAGGTTTATGAGAAAGGTTTCAGGGATGATGAATTTCAATTATGGAAATAAAGGAGTTGGGAACCTTCCCCCGGAGAAGAGAAAGCTAAGATGAAATATAGTTGAAATATTCAAAGGTCTAGACAGAGGAAAAAGAGAGAACATTTTCCATCTTGGGAAAGGATTGAGAATGAGATGCACAGGATTAAAATAATTAACAAAGGAAGCAAAAGTGATACAAGCATTCATGCAGGTTCAATAAGGGTATTCAAAAGGGAACTAGATGACGAAGAAAGCGCAGAGTCTGGGGGAGAAAGCTGGAGAATGTATTAGGTGCAATGCTCATTTGAAGAAGTGGTGCAGACACAATGGTTCAAAAGACCTCCCTCTGTGCTATTATAACATTGTGATTCTATGAAAGTTCTTGCAGTGAAATAGAAAGTTCCAGATTGGACAACTGTGATGAAAATTCAGATGTGAGTCTAATTTAGTTTGTCTTTTGGGATGAAATAACTTTCAATCTTTCAACACCTTTTTATCTAACTATATCGGGTTATTTTGTTCTGAGCTGCCCTTTCTAGGACTAAGATTAAAGTGGTGAGTGGAAAATTCACAGCAAATATTAAGAAGAACATTTGCACATTGAAAATTATCAAAACTTCCAGCATTAATTGCTGAAATTGTCCTTTCTGATATCAGTTCCAAATTATTTTGTCACTAATCTATTCCTTCTTACTCTATTGTGTGGAAGCAGCCCCCTTCCTTGTATTTCCAGGGTAACATTCATTGGGTGTAATGGAAAGATGGAAATGTTAAAAGATTGTGCCTTGGTTCATGAAATGCATATTAGAAATGAAAAGACTGCTGTGAACTCACAATTTGGTATATGGTTGCATTCCATTTTTGTTAGGTCTCACCACATTTTTTGCCATATTTTCAATCTTCAGACCTTCAGTTTCAACACATGCACACAGACACACATGCACACATGCACACGCGAGCACAAACACACATCCCAATTATATTCCTTGATGGCTATTTAATTAAAACTTGTTTGTGAAACAGATTGGGATATCTTTAATTTTAAAGATGTTATATAAATTAAAGTTATTTTTAGGAATTAAATTCTGTTGCCATGACTATTTGAAGACTGATGTGAAATCTTATAATGGACAAAGAAACATTCAAAGAGATTGAGGGACATAGTAAGATGTTGATATTGATCCTTGAATAAAGAACAGATTTGTTGGACTGTGTTTCCTTCCTACGTTTCTACATGCGTATGAAGTATTATATGAAACTTGATATGTATTTTAACATAGATTCCTTACAGTGTGGAAACAGGCCCTTCTGCCCAACCAGTCCACACCGACCCTCCGAAGAGTAACCCACCCAGACCCATTTCCCTCTGACCAATGCACCTAACACTATGGGCAATTTAGCATGGCCAATTCACCTGACCTGCACACCTTTGGACTGTGGGAGGAAACTGGAGTACCCGGAGGAAACCCACGCAGACACAAGGAAAATGTGCAAACTCCACACAGTCGCCCAAGATTGGAATCGAACCTGGGGTCCTGGTACTGTAAGGCAGCAGTGCTAACCACTGAGCCACCATGTCGCCCCTTAAAATACACCTATATATTTAAATCCAGAATCCCTACAGTGTCCAGACTGGCCCTCCGAAGAGTATCCCACACAGCCCCATTCCCCCTGACTTGATTTAGCTTGGCCAATTCACCTAACCTGCACATCTTTGGACTGTGTGAAGTAACCAGACCAAACCCACACTGACACAAGGAGAATATGCAAACGCCACATAGACAGTCATCCAAGGCTGGAATTGAACCTGGTCCCTGGTGCTGCAAAGCAGCAGTGCTAACCACCAAGCCACTGTGCCACCCCAAAGGTTTTCTAACTGTTAATAGTTTGCTAAACCTCCTCTTTTATCAGGAGGAATTATCGAAGTGAGGCAGACCTTGATCCAGTTAAGGTTCCTTGATGACCCCAAAATTCATTTCACTGTCCCGACCTTTTCTTACAGCCCTGAATCTTCTAAGCCATGAATTATTTGCCTTTCCTTAAGATGCAATTGAAATCCAGGTCTTTGTGCTTCTTCACCTAATTCAGGATCTTTCCATTCAATTCACATTCCCATTCTTTGCCACCTGCTTCAGGTAGTGGAATGCTTCTGAGATAGTTAGGATGCCAATTGCAATTATTAATGAGTGGGGTGTGATATTCTCCAGGTGTCTCTGATGGTACAATATCCTCCAACAAACCATACATTTCATGTTTCCCCCTTTAAAATCTTTGTAGACCATTCTTAATGGCAATACTTTCAGTCACCATCCAAATCTATGTCTGATGCAGTGACTATGTTCGTGCACATTTGTCCCATTTATGAAGCATCTTGTATTTTTACTGCAAAAATATCCTATGCATCAGAAGTTATTAAAACCTTGAATATAGTTCATTTACTACAACAAAAGGAACACTTTGTCATTAATATATATGTATTATTATATTTAATTATGGTGTGTTGATTTTAAAACTTAGTTTTAATTAGATGAAACCAAACTTTTAAACATAGAATCCCTACAGTTTGGAAGTGGACAGACAGACCATTGAGTCCACACCAACCCTCCGAAGAACATCCCATCCAGACCCAACCCTCTCCTCTATCCCTGTAACCCTGCATTTCCCATGGCTAAGACACCTTGCCATCACATCCCTGGATACTATATGCAATTTAGCGTGGCTAATTCACTTACCCCATACATCTTTGGACTGCAGAAGGAAGCTGGAACACCCAGAATAAACCCACACGGACATTCAGAGAACGTTAAAAACTCCACACAGCCAGTCACCTGAGGCTAGAATTCAACCGAGGTCCCTGGTGTTGATAAGCAGCAGTGCTGACCACTGATCCACATAATCAGGTTGATAATCAGGTGATTGGCAATAAAAATTAACTGCACACCTTCTTGTCACAGCCAATGGAATAATTTTCAGAGATGGACAATTTATTATCTGTTCATTTGTTGCATTTCAGAGGTTGAGGTATAGTCCCTAAAGTGCTTACAGTTTAAATGGTAGTTTCAATGAGCAGTCTTAACAAAAACATACAAGTGAAATCTTGAAGTAGCTCTAGTTCTACCAGGAGAAAATAGTGCATTGTCATTTCCTGAATGGAATGAAGTTCCCATGCTACTTTTTCGGGAACAGATCTTTTGTTCCCAGATGTTGAGAAAAATGGAATAAAATGCGATTTAAAAACCTGTTTTTCATTCATTTGGGGGGCATGGGCATCACTGGTGGCCAGTACTGATAGCCCATTCCTAGGTGCCCTTGAGAAGGTGCTGGTGAGCCGCCTTCTGGAACTGTTGCAGTCCATGTGCTGTAGGTAGACCCACCATGCCATCAGGCAGTGAGTTCTAAAATTTGATCCAATGATAGTGAAGGAATGACGATATATTTTCAAGTCAGGATGGTGAATGGCTGGGAGCAGACCCTGCAGTTAGTGGTAACCTGCTGCACTTCCCTGTAGTAATTGTATTGATGTCAGCCAGGTGGATTCATAGAATAAGACTTGTTAATCTGGTCCAATCAGGCAGCCCTGGCTAACAGATAAAAAAAGGAGTGTTTTCCCCCTCCAATTCTATTTTGATTTAATCCCTGCCATCCCCTTCACTATTTGATCACACAACATTGCCCTTTGATGTGAAGGGCACTGCTTGTCACTGACCACTCCGGTATTTCCTTTCTTCCTGGTGGTGGAAATTTGAATAAAGATTCGTGCACCTTATGTCTTTCACACCTGCACACACACAACATGGGTGCTGGGGTAAAAAAATGCACTACTGCAGTTAGGCGGTAGTGTGGGAAAAGAAAACAAAAAAAGAGTTAAAAAAACAAAAAAAAGGAGTTAAAAGAAACAAAAAAAGGAGTAAAAATAGCAGGAGAGTCAGAGTTTCTGTTCACTCTGAGAGCTGGCTAAAAAAAAGAAAAAAAACTGTTAACTCTGAGAACTGGCTATAAGGGAGCTGGATCAGTGTCAAGGAATATCCATGTGAAAATAAATGTTGACTTGTGACAGGATATCGGCCTCTGTGAAATTATTATATAAAAAGAGGAGTGTCGAACATCCTGTTCACTCTGAGAGCTGGCTCTGAGGTCAAGGGTTCTGCACATGCAAATAATGCGTGGCTTGATGATGAAATACTGGACTCTGTGGAGTTATTTCAGGTGTGCAGCTCCAACAACACTCAAGAAGCTTGACTCCATAAAAAAAACAGGAGTGTCAGAGGTTCTGCTCACTCTGAGAGCCGGATCTGAGGAAGCTGGATTCAGTGTGTGAAGGACTCTCTATTAAACAAAAAAATGAAAAAAGAGGAGTGTTGAACATCCTGTTCACTCTGAGAGCTGGTTCTGAGGGAGCTGGGTAAGTGTCAAGGGCTCTCCACACGTAAATAAAAGGTGACTTGGTGGTGGAATACTAGCCTCTGTGTATTATTTCATTGCATTTCTCGATGGAAGTGGTTATGTGTTTGGAAGGTGATGTCTGAGCATCTTTGTTAAATTTCTGCAGGGAATTTTATAGATAGCTCACGCTGCTGCTACTGAGTGTTTGTGGTAGGAGTGGTTGTCTGTGGATCAGTCAAGTGGCTGCTTTATCCTGTGTAGTGCCAAACGTCTTGAGTATTTTTGGAGCTGCACTCATCCAGGCATTTGGGAAGTATTTCTTCAGACTCCTGACTTATGCCTTGTAGATGTTGAACAGGTTCTGGGGAGTCAGAAGGTGAGTTACTCACCACAGCATGTCTAGCCTCTGACCTGATCTTGTAGCCACTGTATTTATGTGGCGAGTCTACTTGGGTTTCTGGTCAATGGTAACCACAAACATATTGATTGTATGTATTATAGCAAAGTTATGTTGTACAGCTGGTTGTGTTGGTAGCAAATAGTTCTGCATTGCTGCTGAAGTAAAATATAAGGCAATGTGGATATGAAGTGAGCTGACCTGTAGTTAGGGATGAAGCACAAAGGACATTTGCAGAGTTTGTTGTTGTGAATGTGGGCTTTGATGTTCAAAATCTTAAAATATTGTACCATGGTGCTTGGATTGCTTCTTTCTAAGTAGTTTCCTTCTCTTTCTTGGACTTCATACATCATATAAACATACAAAATAGGAGCAGGAATAGCTTATTCAGCCCTTCAAGCCTGGTCTGCCATTGAATATGAGCATAGCTGACCATCCAACTCAGTACCCTGTTCCAGCTTTCTCTCCATACCCTTTGACCTCTTTAGCTTTAACAACTACATCTAACTCCATCTTGAAAACATTCACTGTTTTATCCTTCACCGATTTCTGTGGTGGAGAATTTCACAGGGTCACCACACTGAGGGTGAAGGAATTTCTCCTCTCCTCTTCCCTAAATAGCCTAACCTGTATCTGGAGACTGCGACCCTTGGTTCTTGATCTGCCAGTCTTTGGGAATATCCTTCCAGTAGCTGAATTAATCAATGCTTTAAGCTTTTGTGGGTGCCTCTGTGAACTGCCTGGCATTAGGGGTTATGCAACAGATAGTTGAAAATGATTTTTTTGCATATATTTCTGTCTGGCTACTCAGTACTTTGTAGGCAAAACCTGTCTTGCTTCATGATACCTTTGGTGAAGATGTAATATAAAAAATTTGCAAGCAGGTCGACCTTACTTTCACTAAAGTGTCATGTATGACCAGTAAACAGAAAATATTGGATGCCAATTCTTCAGTCTCTGGGATGGAGATGATAAACAGTCAGATTTGCCCCTCGCCCTTCACGAATATAGAGAACATTGTAGTACTTGCTAGCTGGCATCCTATTCCTAGCTCATCTCAACTAAGCCTCACCAGCATCCCAGTCCCTGCAAGAACAGATGAGTAGCGCTCACTGTAATTTGTATTGAAAAATCAGTATTCTTTGCATATTAACTGTAAAAGGAACCATTTAACTTCCAAGCAAGATCATTGTTTTCTACTCAAATTGATTACGTTAATCTAATAAAGGTTTGGAGCTTTTCTGAAAGACTTAAAAGGACTCAGATGCACTGTGAATTGTTTTGTGTTTCATTTGTGCCTTTTAATAGCCTGGAGATTACAATTCCCTGGGAACCCTCAGGAATTTACACAACAAATCTACTTATTGTAAGGGATAGACTTAATCTTAATCTGTGCCCTCACCAGAATTTAAAGGGTCCAAGACAGCTCCTGGAAAGAGAAAGCACACTATTTCAGCCTCAGGAATTTCAGTGTCTCTCCACTGCTGAGGAACACTCTGATGTTTGACCAAGCACGATCAAAATTAAAATGTAAATAAATGTTGGAACTTCTCCAATTTTGCTGAAATCCATTTTTGAAGAATTTGATCTGAGTCATTGGGCATATTAGTTGACCGCAATGATTCTGCCTAAGAAATCCATCAATTATAATATATTATCCTTGCTGTCTCATTATGAATGGAATAGATTTATAGACTGATTTTCTGGTGTTAATTGTCCCTATTTCAATGTGTAATAACATGTTACAATGTTTTTAAAGGCTGCTAGATATAGTTCTCATGGCTAAGTGGAAAAGGCAAGGAGTTAAACAATTAGCCATCATCAAGTTGATTGGTGGAGCAGGCTTAAAAGGCCGAATCACCTGCTCCTGTTCACATCTGCTACGTTTCTCTGTTTCTACTTCCGAAATGTGCACAATTTTAATCAGAATAACCAGAGAAGCAGTACCTAACTCAATTCAAGTTCCATAATGTTGTGGTCAATATATTGAATATGTGGTAAAACTGAGTGCAACTAAAATAAACTCAAATGTATTTTGTAGTGGAGCATGATATATCAGAAAAACAAGCTGTCTTTTGGCAACCTGCAGGAAACCAAAACACAGGAAGTAGCAAGAGGCTTCCCCGTCTCAGAAACATGTGGTTGATCTAATGTGATGTGTGAAATGCAGGTGCAACACTTGTTACTGGGTTTTAACAGAAACATTCCATTTGTAAGCAAATGTTTGCATTTCTTAGTAGAACACTGAAGGAACTTAGCTTGAAGAAAAGTTTTGATGCTGTAATATTTGTTAAGAACAAAAAGCAAAACATTCAATTGCCCTTGTAATTAATTTATACCAAGCACAAACTTGGCCTGCTGACTATAATCATAGTGGTGCACAGCCAAAAGTGGAGGTACTGTTCTGTGGTTACGTGCTTCTTCGGAGGGCTCGGGTAGGCTAGCACTAATTAAAACTAGTGTGCACTATTTATGCCTGATGAATTCTGGCTTCTGAAAGAGATGTAAGTGATGGGATAATGCAGAAACAAGCTTAAAGAATGGCTCCAGTGAACAGAGAATGCACTCTAATGTCTTCAATTCAGAACTGAAGAATATAGTTTTTTCTTCAAGGAGCGAGGATCCCTTCCACTTGCTGGGAAGATAATGACAGCAAATAGTCCTCATAGTCAGTGGGGAAGTAATGAGAGCAGGTATCTCTCATAATCAATGAGAAGATAATGAGAGCAGGTAGCCCTCATTGTCAGTGAAGCGTTAATGAGAGCAGGTAGCCCTCATAGTCAGTGGGGCGTTAATGAGAGCAGGTAGGCCTCATAGTCAATGCCAGCTGTTGCACTGCAGGGACACATAAGGTTCAATGGTTTCCTTTGACAAGTCAAAATCTGTAATTACATTTTTAAATTCCTCAACAACTCTACTATATACCTGACACAAAGCTGGATTTCCTCAGCTGCCAACAATTTCTATCTAACACTATTTATATCCCAGATTCATAACATCATCTCATGCTCAGACATTTCACATGACTGCAAACTGTACCCTCATATCTCACAGCTGGCACACTCTACCAGCTACTAAACTGTGACAAACACATCATCCAAATATAATGCATCATACTCACTGGCAACCTTGCCCACTCATGTTGGAAATGGTAATCCATAATTTAAAGCAGCAGCATCTAACCAACAAGGCCAGGCATTGCTGCATATGCTCCTTTACATAGAAACAATTCTAGAGTCATCAGTAAGGCCATTACTCATGGAAGGGGTGAAACTATTGGGAATGGTGGCACATTCCCACCTTCTTCTCTTTCTGGCTATCCAAAAGGCAGGCTGGAGGCTGGAAGAACACAACAAGCAAGGCAGCATCAGGAGGTGGAGCAGTCGATGTTTTGTGTGTAACCCTTCCTATCCAAAAGACAGGCCATCTATCCTCAATGGCATCCTGTAAGATTATAAGCAGTCTCCTTCACTGAAAGTCACCAGTCATACTGCAGTCCCAGGAATAAAACACGAGGCCAATGAAAAAAGCAGCTACTAAGGGAAGGGAAATTAGTTGAATTTTGTAAGCATTAGGAGAGATGATGGTTCATGGTTAACACTGCTGCCTCTTAGCACCGGCGACTCAAGCTCGATTCCATCCTCAGGTGACCAGCTGTGCAGAGTTTGCAGCATGGGTTTATTTTGGGTGCTCCCATTTCCTCCCATAGTCCAAAGATGTTCAGTGTCGGTGGATTGGCCATGCTAAATTCCCCATAATGTCCTGGGATGTGCAGGCTAAGTAGGTTAGTCAAGAGAAATGCAGTGTTACAGGGATGGGAGTGGTGGGGTCTGGGTGGAATGCTCTTCACAGGATCGGTGTGGACTTGATGGGCCAAATGGCCTGCTTCCACATTGTAGAGATTCCAAGATTTTCTTATTGCATTCTTCCAATGGTCGCAGCAAAGTTTGAATTTGAACAGGGTGGTGATATTGCCAATTATATATCTAAATGATTCTGGCTTAGTATCAGAAACAAATTGGCCAGCTTCCTTTGATTAACAAGTAACGTGAGTACCGGCAACCTCCGTATCCACGGAATAGTTTTCCATGGTTTCTGGCGGTTTACCGCGGCCCAAACATTTTACAGGGAACATCCCAGAACTGGGGACGAGGGTGTTGCCAGGAAGCTAAATTTCCCATTTCAGTGAATGGGTTCGCTCCTATCTGCGGTTTCAGGCTCCTCTGGTGGGTCTTGGAATGAATCTCCCACGGGTATGGGGGACATAACTGTATTCTTGAAAAAAACTCACATTTTATCGAAGCTTTTCATCGAGAACTTAATATGAAAATTCAAATGAAATACAAAAGTTAAAGGAAAACCACATTTATACTGCTTGAAAAGAAAGTGCTATTGGCAAGTGGACTGTGATTGGAAGAGGCATTTCCATAAAGAATGCACCAGTCAATGATGACTGACAGTTAGCTGCCAAGCTTTGTTGATATTTTAAACCTGACATGACTGGACCATATCAAATACCATTCGGTCCTGCTCTCCACTGACCAAACTGCTCACTATTCCAGACGTTTTTGGAATCCAACGATAACTCTTAGCTTCGCCTCTCCACCGAAATTCATTTCAATGATTTTTTTTCTCCTCCACCCTTCCCTCCAACAACAAGTGTGAGAATCTCGTGGATTTCTTTCTCACTAAGATTGCGACCATCCATTCACCCGTTTCTGCTGCATCCCTCCCTTCCTCTAACCCACCAAGATAAACTGCCTCAGAGGTTGCTGGCTGTCTGAGCAGTTAATATATATCTCCCTTCAGTTTCTCTCCTAACCCAATCATGTCCTCTCCTTCCATGTTCAATTCCATCACAATATACAAGGGAACCTCACTTATCCGAATGTGATGGGCGGGCACTGTTTCGTTCGGATAATTGATTACTCGGTTAATCGATTAAATGCTTTTCCTCTGGGGCTCGGAGGTTTTAAAGTCTGCTCCTTGTTCAGGAGACTGCAGCAGCACACAGCACACGAGGCCCCGCCCCCAACACTACCTCCCTGCCCTCGACCCTATCTGAATCCTCCCCCTGCACCCAACACCAACCCTGCCCCAACCCATGTAGCACCTCCCCCGCCCCCAACACCTCCTCTGCCCCAGCCCGTGCAGCAGCTCCCTCCGCCCCCGCCCTCCAACACTGTCCAACACCGCCCTCTGCTAACCCCGCCGCCCCAAACACCGTTCAGCACCACCCTTCGCCCCCCAAAACCGCCCCCGCCCCCAACACCGCACCCCGCCCCTACCCTGTCTAGCACTGCCCCCGCCCTCTCTCCGGGGCAGCCCCACTAGACACTAACAATAAGATTGCTACTACTGTTGCCTTTGTGGGTTAAGTCTCCAAATAGCACATACACACAGACAGCTTTTTACTGCAGCTTTTTGACAGGTTCCATGTTTGCCCTGTACAGGACAATGTGTTGGAGAGATTATCTGGAGAATGGGTGTGTGTGTGTGGGGAGGGGGCACTGTTAGGGTGCACTCCTCTGTAGATCTTCAGGGAAAGTGTGAGGAGAGAGAGGGCGGGAGGTCAGTCATTTGGAGACGGTGCCTGTTTAATCACTGTAAACAAAAGACGCTATCACTGCTGGAAAGACGTCTTTCTTGTAAAGTTTCTAAGGGGACCTCGAGATCACCTTCAGATAATCTGATTTTCGGATAATTGGTATTTGGATAATTGAGGTTCCTCTGTAGATCTCTACGTACCTGTTACAGTCCAATTTCTGATGTTTACCTCATCCAAATCTTTGTTATTCTCTATGTGACTATTCCAAATCTCCCCTGGCTAACCTCCAATTATTCCATCCTGCATAAACTTGAACTCATCCAAACTTCTGCTGCTTGTATCCTAGCTCACACCAATTCTTGTTTACCTATCGTTTTTGGACTCACTGATATGCATTGGCTTCCAGTCCAAAAACACTTAAATTTTAATATTTTCATAATTGCTTTCAAATCAATCCATATTTTCATTCTTTCCTTTTCTCTATAGTTACCTCCATTCTCGGGACCCTTCAAGATCTATTCTAATGTTCTGTCCACAAAAGTGACCCTGATCTTCTGTGTTCTTCTGACTCTGGCATCTTGTATATCCACAACTTAAATCACTCCATCTTTGACAACTCTGGAATTCACATGCCTAAAGAGACGTACCTCTATCTCTCTTTCTTCCTCTAAAGCACTTCTTAAAACTTAGCCCCTTGGCAAAGCTTTTGATCATCTGCTTCCATATCTCCTGTGCTCAGTACTGTTGTAAGCAGGTAATGTCAGCTGAATTTCTTCCTGTCTTTTGAACCTCCTTCATTGGCTGCAACAAAAAGTTTTGTCCTGTTCAGAATGAGGCTACACTTCTCTCCAATTAAAATGAGGTTAACTAATTTCTACCATGTCAGCAGGAAGCCAACTACAGCATCTTGTGAGTGAAGGAAAGACCAGAGTTATTAGCTGTTGACTCTGCGAAGAATATTACGAAAAAAAGATAAGATAGCAAGCTTTTGGGTTTTCATGTTCTCAGGTATAAAAGAAAGATGAAAGGAATAGACAGTCTAAAGTCCTTCGAGTGTCCCTGATATATAGGGTTTTAACCTGAGACCACGATTGTTTAGTTTGTGCTGTTGGAGTGGTCTCAGTCTACGAGCTAAGAAGACTCTGAGAGCATCGGGAATTCAACAGGAACTGTGGTTTATTCAAGGAACAATCAATTGCAGTAATGAGAGGAACTCAAGGTCATCACACAGGACAATCGAGTTCACTCTGCAGAATACCCATGCAACATTACCTTTATACACTTTTACATGGAAATCACATGAGTCTACATGCTAACCATTAACTATGTGGCTAATTACATCAAATCTATTGTGCAGTTAATTTCATCAAATTGCTGTACATTACACATTTACTAATCAGTTTCCAGCAGGTGGTGCCTGTTCGCTTATGCGATCACCAGTTCATCTCTTATCCTTTGTTCCCAACACTCTCTGGTCATCTGCCGTTCTGCTCTGTTTACTCATATCAGTTGGAAACTCACTATGCTACTGTGGTTTGGATAGGGTGTCTTTATCAAGGCAGCGAGCTAATCACCCCAAACATCTCATTCCAATTCCCCGACACCTGAAGCAACACCACTCAGCTGGAACATCCGCAGAACACACCATATGGACCTCTGCTTAGCCAGGAACTGAAAAGACCATCCCATTCCCTGTCCTCTCTCTTCACTCCACTGTCCTCCTATCCCTGCTTCAGTGGAGGACCACGGTCTCACATCTGAGACGATCCCAGCAACCACCGAATACCCTAATTCCCCTACTTCAGTGCCCTGGAACATCAGCAATAGTGAATATTGCAATTATCCTTCTATTTCTCAGTACTCTAATTGTTTTAAAATCCACATAGGCTCCAGAAACCGTTTCTTCTAGGACGATAGAGAGAGTGAGAGAGAGAGGCATCTCCACTTAGTTCAGTCAAAAAGATCCTCTCCCTTCTGTTGCAAGCGAATTGAAATAGAAGCAATTGAAATGGTGTTTCCATCTAAATTCATTGCCTCAAAACTTGATAATTTTTGAAACAAAAACAGAAATTACATGATAAACTTAGCAAGTCTGCCATCATCTGTGGACAGAAAACAGAGGTAACAGTTTGAGTCCACTGACTGTCAATTCTGATTTCTTCAGAACTGATTATAGCTAGGAAAAGCTGAAAATGTGTTGCTGGAAAAGCGCCGCAGGTCAGGCAGCATCCAAGGAGCAGGAGAATCGACGTTTCGGGCATAAGCCCTTCTTCAGGAATGGCTGAAGAAGGGCTTATGCCTGAAACATCAATTCTCCTGCTCCTTGGATGCTGCCTGACCTGCTACGCTTTTCCAGCAACACATTTTCAGCTCTGATCTGCAGTCCTCACTTTCTCTTCCTTCCTTCTAGCTCGGAAAAGGTTGGTATATATGCTGAAGACAGAGCTGTGGGTGGTAAAAGAGTGAACGGATATATGGAGATGGGACCCTGGCCGAGAGAATGGTGGTTAGGTAAACAAAGGGATGGATGATAGTATGTCAGGATAAAGGAACGTTCATAATCGAGATTATTTGTAGGTGCAAAAGTGTTGACTGTTCTGAAAGCAGTCCATGTTGTGACAGGGCCTGTGGGGTGGCGGTGGGGATAGGACATAGAAGAAGGTGTCCAGGCTCTAAAATTATTAAACTTAATATTAAGTCTTGAAGGCTGCAGGGTGCCCAAGAGGAAAGTGAGATGCTGTTCTCCCAACTTGCACTGACCCTCAATGGAGTACTGCAGCAGGGCTGATGCAGAAATGTTGGCCAGGGAACAGGGTGGTGTGTTAAAGTGAGAAACAGGGTAATTTTTGCCGACAGAACATAAGTGTCCTGCAAAGTGGAGACCTAGTCTGTGTTTTGTCACCCCAATTTAGACAGACCATTTCGTGAGCAACAAATACAATAGACTAGATGGAGTGAAGTGCAGGTAAATTGCTGGTCACCTGGAAAGTGTGCTGGGGCCTTGGATAGTTAGGAGGGAGGAGGCAAATGGGTAAATGGTGACTGCATAGAAAAGTGCCGTGAGGCTGCAGGGAGACTTTGGAAGTGGAAGAGCATGGACCAGGGTGCCCTGAAGGGAATGGTCCCTGTAGAATGCTGTCAAGGAAGGGAAGGGAAATATGTGTCTGGTGGTGGCATCCCTGATATCAGTCCTAAATCTATCACCCCTCAATTTAAGGTTATGTCCCCTCCCGTTAGCCTTCATCATCCAAGGAAAACTACTCTCACTGTCTACCGTATCTAACCTTCTGATTATCTTATACGTTTCAATTAATTCACCTATCAGTCTTCTTCTCTTCAATGAAAACAGCCGCAGTTCCCTCAGTCTTTCCTTGTAAGACCTTCCTTCCATACCAGACAACATCCTAGTAAATCTCTGAACCTTTTCCAAAGCTTCCACTTCCTTCATATAATGCAATGACCAGAACTGTACGCAGTACTCCAGGTGCAGCCTTACCAGTGTCTTGTACAGCTGAAACATGACCTCATGGCTCTGAAGTTTAATCCCCCTACAATTAATACCAACACACTATACGCCTTCTTAACACCCTCTCAACCTGGGTGGCAACTTTCAGGGATTTATATACCTGGACACCGAGATCTCTCTGTTCATCTACATTGCCAAGAATTTTACTATTAGCCCAGTACTCTGCATTCCTGTTACTTCTTCCTAAGTCAATTATCTCACACATTACCGCATTAAACTCCATTTGCCACTTCTCAGCCCAGCTCTGCATCTTATCGATGTCCCTCTGTAACCCACGACATCCTTTGGCACTATCCATAACTCTGCCTACCTGAGTGTCATCTGCAAATTTACTAATCCATCCTTCTACGCCCACATCCAGATCATTTATAAAAATGACAAACATCAGTGTCCCCAAAACAGATCCTTGCGGCACACCACTGGCAACTAAGCTCCAGGATGTACATTTCCCATCAACCACCACACTCTGTCTTCTTTCAGTTAGCTAAGTTCTGATCCAAACCGCTAAATCACATTAAATCCCAAAACTCTGTATTTTGTGCAATAGTCTACCGTGTGGAACCTTATTAAATGCCTTACTGAAATCCAAATACACCACATCAACCACTTATCCTTCATCCACCTGTTTTGTCACCTTCTTGAAGGTTAATAAGGTAACTGAGGCATGACGTACCGTTCACAAAACCGTGTTGACTATCCCCAATCAAATTATTCCTTTCCAGATGATTATAAATCCTATCTCTTATAACCTTTTCCAACACTTTACCCATAACCGAAGTAAGGCTCACTGGCCTATAATTACCAGGTTGTCCCAACTCCCCTTCATGAACAAGGGAACATTTGCTATCCTCCAGTCTTCTGGCACTAATCCTGTCGACAATGATGACATAAAGATCAAAACCAAAGGCTCTGCATCTCCTCCTTGGCTTCCCAGAGAATCTGAGGATAAATCCAATCTGGCCCAGGGGTCTTATCTATTTTCAGATATTCCAAAATTGCTAACACCTCCTCTTTGTCAACTGCAATCCCATTTAATCCAGTAGCCTGTATCTCTGTATTCTCACTAACATTGCCCTTTTCCAATGTGAATACTGATGAACAGTATTCATTAAGCGCTTCCCCTATGTCCTCGGATTCCACACACTACTTCCTACTACTATCTTTGATTGGCCATAATCTTACTCTAGTCATTCTTTTGTTCCTGATATACCGATAGAAGGCCTTAGGGTTTTCATGATCCTATCTGCCAACAACTTCTCATGTCCACTCCTGGCTCGTCCTCGCCCTCCCTTTAGATCTTTTTTGGCTAATGTATAACTCTCAAGCCTCCTAACTGCACCTTCATGCCTCATCCTCACATAGGACTTCATAATCCTCTTGATAAGAGCTTCCACTTTTTTAGTAAACCATGGCTCCCTCTCTCGTCAACTGCCTCCCTGCCTGATCGGCATACACTTATCAAAGACCCACAGTACCTGTTCCTTGAATAAGCTCCACATTTCAAGTGTGTCCATCACCTGCAGTTTCTTTCCCCACTCTATCCATCCTAAATCTTGCCTAATTGGACCATAATTGCCTTTCCCCCAGTTATACCTCTTTCCCTGCATTATATACCTATCCCTGTCCATTGCTATTATAAGCATAACTGAATTGTGCTCACTATCGCCAAAGTGCTCACCTACCTCCAAATCTAACACCTGGCAGGGTTCATTCACCAGTACCAAATCCAATATGGCATTGCTCTTGTTAGCCTGCCTACATACTGTATCAGAAAACCCTCCAGCACACATTGAACAAAAACTGACCCATCTAAACTACTTGAAATGTAGTATTCCCAGTCAATACTGGGAAATTTAAAGTCCCCCATAACAATTACCCTGTTATTCTCGCTCTTATCGAGAATCATCTTTGCTATCCTTTTCTCTACAGCCCTGGAGAATTTGGAGGCCTGTAGAAAACTCCCAACAGAGTGACCACTCCTTTCCTGTTTCTAACCTCAGTGGATGAGTCCATAAATGTTATCTCAACTGCTGTAATACTATACTTGATTAACAATGCCACCCCCCCTCCTTTTTTACCATCTTCTCTGTTCTTACTGAAACATCTAAGTCCTGGAATCTGCAACAACCATTCCTGTCCCTCCTTTAGTTTTAGTAGACAGTCACACCTAAATTAATGCATATCAGGCATAGTATATTTGATTCTAATTTGTCTGTCTGCGGCAAAGGATTTTGGAGCAGGAGTAGACCATTCAATGCCCTGAGTCTGCACTGCTACTCAAATAGGACATAACTTTTTTTTACCTCAACTCCTTTATCCTTGGATATCTCTAAATATGCTGATGTAATAAAAGTCTATCATGACTGGTGTTAAAAATTTTCAAGAGTCCACAGCACTTCAGAGAAATTAGTTCCAATATTCCACTACCCTTTTTGTGAAAAAAAAGCTTCTGTTTTTACTGCAAAATAGTTTAGCTGTAATTTTAAAATTCTGTTCTCCTCTTCCAGATCTCCCATCAGAGGAAATAGTTCCGCTTTATTAATTGTGTAAAATCCTTTAATCATTTTTAACACCTTGGTTAAATCATGCTTTCACGTTTCTAAATTTAAGAGATAACAAAGCAACATCAAATGAACTGTACTCATAATTTAAAGTTCTGAGTCCTTCTATGATATTGGTGAATTAATGTAAATCAAAGACATTTATCTTTTCTGGGATTTGTTGCTTGAAACTTGGTGCATATCATCTTTCAGATAAGACCTGATCAAGTCACTGTCATGAACTGAAAACTTTTCTGACCTTTGAGTTCAAGGTTATTGAGATAAAGGCTGATGTTTTCATCAATTATTTTGATTACCTGTGTCTGATCACCAGCGTTTAGTGATTTGTGTATATAGACACCTAAATTCCTCTGCTCCTTTCACAGCTCCTAATTTCATATAACTGAAGACAAAATATAATTGGTTATTCTCAAATCCAAAGTGGTTGAGGTCACACTTCTTCACATTGAACTTTAGCTCTCAGAGTTCATTGAGTCTATGTTCTTTTGATCCAATCGACACAATTTACTATTCCTTTTAACTTATTATTATCAGCAAATAAGCACATAATCACTCCCTATTTCTTTGTCTAAGCTTCTCAGTATCTAAGTATTCCCGCACTGTCTGAGGTTACTGTGAAGGACTCTCCTTCTTAATGTTTCCTCTCACCTCAGTTGTGGTGACTTTCAGTTTAATGAGAGAGCAGCCCTATGTTCTGGTAGGATCATGGCAACTTTAACTTTTCATTTAAGTCATTGCTGAGGTTCCAGTACAGACCTCTCAGGAAACCAATTGTCACATTCTAACTATCAAAGATCAGTTCTTTTCTTGGTTTCCTGCTAACACGTGGTAATGTTATCCCCAATTGTAAGCACTTTCACATGTGCTGATAAGCTCTAATGAAGAACCTTCTGATTTGGAAATACGTTAATTAAAAAGTATGTTTGTCCCAATGAAGATTGCATGATTGCTGGAAGTCACCACTTTGTGCAGCTATCAGGATACTGTTACTCATGGCGACATCAAATCGACCTACTACGCTAGTTCGTACATTCTCTACATCTTAAAAAGATCAATTAATGGAATTATTTATTCTTGTGAATACCAGGAACAGCAAGAAAGAATCTAATAAATAATCTTCCAAAGGTAAAGGTGTTTCATTTCTTTGCATATATATCCTTGACACTAATTGTGAGACACATTAATGGTAATCATTGACAAATCATCTCAATCCTCCAAACTGAAAGTGTGGATATAAACATTTACTACAATTTTGAGAAGAAATATAAGGTACAGAAAATAACTATGTCCAGAAATCATCCATGATAGAAACAGTGAAGAGAAAACAACACTTGTAAAAGGGGAGGAGCAATAGAAATAAAAACAGAAAATGCTGAACACATTTAACAGGTCAGGCGTCTTCTGTGGAGAGAGAAAAACAGAGAAACATTTCAGTTTTGATGAAAGATCAATGAAAGCTGCCTGACCTGCTAAACATCTTCAGCATTTTCTGTTTTTTTTTCAGATTTCCAGCAGCTGCAATATTCTGCTTTTTGATTAAAGAACAGAGGTTGTAATGACTGTTCATATTAGTAATGTGTATTTTGGAAAAAGTCAGGATGACATTTTCCTTTGTCCTTCCGACCTTGGTTGGTACAGAGCTAGATTATTTAGAGATAACCATCATCAAAACAGAAGTGATTACTTTTGGATGTAGGTTTGCTCGCTGAGCTGGAAGATTCACTTCCAGACATTTCATTACCCTACAAGGTAACAATGCTGAAAATGCCTGCTTTCTATTGATGAGCACAACAGACCGAAATGCCAACTAAACAAATGTACATTTCTGAAGGAAAATACTAAACAAGGCCCAGCTAGTTCCCTGAAGAAATTGCCAAAATCAGAAATTCATGACTCACTTGGTCAGGGTTGTATGACCTAAATAGAGATTATTCATCATCTCAACTGAATTCATCAGAGGTAGACGAAGACTTAAAATAATGTACTTCTCTCTGAACAAAAACAAATAAATTTAAGCAAGTTCTTTATAAAACTGAAGTGGCATAATTGGTTCAAACACAATTTAATTCACTTTCTGGATATCACAACATATCGATACACTCTTCATACGAAAATGTTTAATCTCAGTAATCTGTCCATTATTTGTCAAGTCTACCCAAAAACTGAGCCGACACAATAATTATCTTGGGTTCCCTCCCTTGATTATCACTTCATGACCCTAGCAGTGTGAGTACAAGCTTGGATGTGATGAGCCCCTTGTCAAACAGCCCACAGAGCTCTCAATGTTTAAACTCATTGATGTAAAATGGCTGGTTACTTGTATCAAGGACCCAATGGTTGTCAGATTTCAACACAAGTTTTTAATAGATTTGAAATGAAGGATCTGAAAGAGCAAAGCACATGGATAATGTCAAAAAATTGAAACTTGCAAGGAAGCCACCGTTTACTCAGCATAACGATCGCCCCAGAGTGATGGCCTGAACCACAGTAATTTAGGCAATCTTGTAAGGTGAAGCTTACTTCAGCAACTGACTGGCTAATATTAGTCAAGAAAGGATTCAGGCAGAGGGTGAGGTTGAAAAGAGGAAATGATCTCTTTATTATATTAAAATGATGGCAGTCAATGGCCACTTCCAAAGGTTTTCAAATCTACTTTTGCTTTTTAATTACCTCAAAATGGTTCTCATTCTTGCATTGTTTAAAATGTTATTCGATATTCAGATGTCGAAAGCTATCTAAAACAAATCTAACTTGCGTTCTGCTGAACTTTTCCTTTGCATACCAATCCTATTATTTTGTTTCAGGTACAAGAGGTCCAGAGACAGAGAAGTGTTGAACTAAAGCAAGAAAACCTCGTGACCATGCGTGATGTTGCTTGCAACCTGCCATTTTTTTATGGCAGCATATCCCGTTCTGAAGCTGATGAATACCTAAAGATGGGAGGGATGTCTAATGGTCTCTTCCTGTTGCGCCTATGCCTGCGAAATCTTGGAGGTTATGTTTTATCAGTTGTCTATGAAATGAAGGTCTACCATTACTCAATTGAACGTCAGCTAAATGGAACTTATGCCATTGCTGGTGGTAAATCTCACTGTGGCCCTGAAGAGCTCTGTGCATATTACTCTCGAGATGCGGATGGACTTTGCTGTGTACTTCTGAAACCCTGCCTTCGACCAACTGGTGTTGAGCCTAAGCCTGGAGTTTTTGACAGCATTAGAGAACACATGCTACGAGAGTATGCTCGCCAGACTTGGAATCTTGAGGTAATTATTTTAGTAAAATTTACAGATTCTATTCGGCTTAAACTGTTCTCACTTTCAGGCTATGACTTGGATTAAGAATGACCAATGGAAAGAATGTGTAATGCAATAAATAAATTAAATGCGTAGAAAGTAAACACAAGAAATGAAAGCCAGAACCTGAAAATCCACAAATTATGCAAAATGATAATCAGATTCTGGCTGTAAGCTAACGTTAAGACTGACCCGGAAGCTAGTCAGGAGAACATCCACAACATTGATCAAATTTCAAAGTGCCTGATACAAAAGGTGAGAAGTTGGTGCAGTGGTTCAACCCTCGTGTGTTCATGTAACAAACTAACTGTCAGAGCGTGAGAACATAAGAATGAGGAGCAGGAGTAGGCTGTCTTGCCTCTTGCGCCTTCTCCATCATTCAATAAGATCATGGCTGATCTTTTCGTGGCCTCAGCTCCACTTACCCGCCCATTCACTGTGACCCTTAATTCCTTTACTGTTCAAAAAAATTATCTCTCTTAGCTTTAAAACCAATTACTGAAGTAGCGTCAACTACTTCCCTGGGTAGGGAATTCCAGAGATTCACAACCCTCTGGTGAAGAGGTTCCTTCTCAATTCAGTCCTAAATCTGCTCCCCCTAATTTTGAGGCTATGCCCTCTTGTCCTAGTTTTATCTGCCAGTGGAAACATCTTCCCAGCATCTATCTTATCTATTCCCTTCATAATTTTATATGTTTTTATAAGATCACCCCTCATTTTTCTTAAATCCAATGAATATAATCCCAGCCTACTCAGTCTCTCCTCACTTCCGGAATCAATCTAATGAACCTCCTCTGCACCCCCTCTCATGCCAGTACATCACTTCTCAAGTAAGGAGACCAAAACTGCAAGTAGTACTCCAGGTCTGACCTCACCAGAATCCTATATAGCTGCAACATAACGTCTCTGCTTTTAAACTCAAACCCTTTAGCAATTCCATTTGTCACCCCAATTACCTGTTGTACCTGCAGACCAACCTTCTGCGATTCATACACAAAGACACTCAGGTCCCTCTGCATAATAGCATGCTGCAAATTTTTGCCATTCAAATAATAGTCCTTTTTACTGTTAATTCAACCAAAATAGATGACTTCACATTCATTAACATTGTATTTCATCTGCCAGACCTTTGCCCACTCACTTAAAGTATCTATGTTCCTCTGCAAAGTTTCACAGTCCTCTGCACACTTTGCTCTGTCACTTATCTAAGCATTATGTGCAAACCTTGACACACTACACGTGGTCCCCAGCTCCAAATCATCCATGTAAATTGTGAATAATATTGTTCCTGAGGCACACCACTAGTTACTGAGTGTTAGCCAGAATAACACTAATTTAGCCCCATTCTTTGCTCCCTGTTAGTCAACCAATCTGCTATCCCTGCTAATACTTTACCTGTAACACCATGCAACTTCATCTTATGCAGCAGCCTCTTGTGCAGCACCTTGTTGAAGGCCTTTTGGAAATCTCGATGTACCACATCTACTAGGTGCCTGTTGTCCACCTCACTCATAATGTCTTCAGAGAATTCCAAAAGATCAGTTAAGCATGACCTGCCCTTCATGAACCCACACTGCATCTGCCCAATGAGCCAATTTCTAGCTATATGCCTTGCTATTTCTTCCTTGATAATACACTCAAGCATCTTCCCCACTATAGAAGTTGAGCTAACTGGTCTATAATTTCCCCATCTTTTGTCTGCTGCCCTTTTTAAACAATGGCATCACATTTGCTGTTTTCCAATCTGCTAGAACTGCCCCAGAGTCCAGTGAATATTGAAAAATTACCACAAGTCCATTTGCTATTTCTCCCGCCATCTCTTTTAGGATCCTGGGTTGCAATCCATCTGAGCCCAGAAACTTGACTATCCTTAGCTCCATTAGCTTGCCAACTCTTCCGTAGTGATGATTGTTTCCAGGTCCTCACCTACCTTCATCTCTTTATTAATTACTGACATGTTATTAGTGTCCTCCATTGTGAAGACTTACACAAACTACCTATTCAATGTCTTGGCTATTTCATCATATCCCATGACCAAATGCCCCTCCTCATGCTCTAAAGAATCAACGTTTACTTTAGCCATGTTTTTTTGTTTCATATATTTACAGAAACGTTTGCTATCTGTCTTTATATTCTGTACTAATGTTTTCTCATGTTTTATCTTATTTCTCTTTTGTGGCCTTCTGTTGACCTTTAAAGCTTTTCCAGTCTTCTAGATTCCTGCTGATCTTGGCCACTTTGTATGCCTTCTCTTCCAATTTAATTGTCTCTCTTATTTCCTGAGACACCCATGGCAGATTACCCCTTTTCTTAATTTTCTTCCTTTTCACTGGAATATACTTTTGATGAGCACTTTGAAAAATTGATTTGAAAGCCCTCCACTGTTTGTCAACTGTCCCACCATAAAATATTTGTTTCCAGTCTAGCTTAGCCAAGTCCTCCCTCATCCTATTGTAGTTTTCTTGTTTACGCACAGGACCCTATTATTGGATTTTATCTTCACACTCTCCTTCTGTATTCTGAATTCAACCATATTGCTATCGCTCCTTCCAAGAGGAACCCTAACAATGAGGTCATTACTTATTCCGGTCTCATTCCACAGGACCAGATCTAGGATAGCTAGCTCTGTCCCTCGTTGGTTCCATTTCATACTGTTCAAGAAAACTATTGCAGATACACTCAACGAACTCCTCCTCAAGGCTACTTTAAGTGAGCAGGTTTGACCAATTGACATGTAGATTAAAATCCCCCATGTTAATTGCCATACCATATTTAAAGGCATTAGTTATTTCTTTGTTTATTGTCCACCCCGATGTTATATTATTATTTGGTGACCAATAGACTATGCCTATCAGTGACATTTCTTCTTAGAATTTCTAATTTCCACCCAAACGGATTCAACCTAATGCTCTATCCAACTTGTATCATCTCTCAGCAACCCACCCCCCAATGTCATCCTTGAATATCAGAGCAACACCACCTCCCTTACCTTCCTGTCTGTCCTTCTGAAGAGTCTGATACCACTGGATATTTAACTCCAGTCATGACCTCCTGTAACCATGTCTCCGTAATGGCTACTAAAGCATATTTGTTCGTGATGATTTGTGCCATGAACTGATCGACCTGTTACGAATGCTACGAGCATTCAGGTAAAGTGCCCTTATGCTAGCTTTCATACCCTCATGATTTCCAACATCTCTATTAATATCTTCTGAGTTATCTTTCCTTTTTACTTCTTTCACAGTCTGCCTTGTAGTTAAACCTCCTGCACACATGCTAACCTACTACTTACCTTTTTATTTACTATCATACTTCCCGTAGTTTTCTCCTTCCCTTCCCCCTGACTCACTAGTTTAAAGTCCTAGTGGCCATCTTATTTATCCTTTTCTTTATAGCACTGGTTCCAGATTGCTCAAGTGGAGACCATCCCATCAGTACAGATCCCTCCTGTTGCAAAACTGATGCCAATGCCCTACACCACTCCCTAAGCCACGTGTTTAATTCCCTAATTTTCTTATCCCTAAACCACTTCACATATGGCTCAGGTTGTAATCCAGCGATTATAACCCTTGAGGACCTGCTCCTTAATTTCATTCCTCGCCTAAGTTGTTAGTTCAACGTGGACCACAACATCTGTATCCTCCCCCTCCTGCTCCAATATTCTTTCAAGCCGGTCAGAGATGTCCTGTACCCTGGCACCAGGCAGGCAACACGCCATGCAGTGCTCCCGATCTGGCTTGCAAAGGATACTATCTATCCCCCTAATTAGAGAATTCCCTATAATTACCACTTGTCTTTTTACTCCCCATTCTTGAATGGCTTCCTGCACCATGGTGCCGTGGTGAGGTAGTTCATCCTCCCCACAGCCCTTTCCTCACCCACACAGGGAGCAAGTGTCTCATACCTGTTGGACAAGATCAAGAGCTGAGACTCATCCATTCCTGAACCCAGGATACCTCTACTTGCCTCACTTGCAAACACACCCTGCTGTCCCTGATGACTGACTGAAGCAAACACAGAGGTGTACAATTTGAAATGTCAAAAATAGGATTTTAAAGTAAATGGTAGCTCAGTTTTAAGACCCAATTTTAATAGTGTGTTAAGCGTGTAAGTGCACCAAGGAAGGAGGTGAAGCAAGAACTAAATTATCCAGCTGCACAGAGGGATTATTCATTTATGGGATGTGTGCATCACAGCTGGGCCAGTATTTACTACCCATCCCTATATGTTCTTGGGAAATGGTGGTGACTGCCTTCTTAAGCCATTGTGGTCCATATCCCATCTGATTCTTACCTGGAGGCATTGACGTGAGACCAGTCAACAGATAGGAACAAGAAATGGCTTGGCTGAGACACAAAGAGGTGGTCACTAGCTGTCATACAAGTGGATTGAGAAGGTAAAAGGTTGGGGTTCACATTTCCTTTAAGTTTAAAGAGAAGGGGATGTTGTAAATCGTGGCCATGGGTGTAGGAAGACGAGAGCATAGGAGAATCCAATGTTTCCTCATGGTGCTTGGGGGAGTATACCTGTTGCTCAAGGCTAAGAAGGAAACCATAGATTAAAAAAAAAATTATCACCCCAATCCTCCACAAGATTTGCTGCTGAGTGGTGCAAGTTTCCTGGTGAGATCAATATTTCAGCATGTGTTTTGTATATCACTAGGTGTCTTGTCTCCAGGGACAAAAGCTCATTTGCCAAAACTTACCTGTAAAAATGGTGAATAGTGCACAGTTTAAATAGACATAGTGCAAAATAATGCTCCAATTTTAAAGCCCTGCATGTCCCCTTCCTCCCTGATATTTGTTAAAAGTAGACCATTAGCAATTATTGTACACTATGAACATTTATTAGTCATACTTCTTAATCATTAAGCTTTAGATGTTCTATTCGTAATCATTTTCATTTTCTTAGTCTGTGGGCAGAACAATGTGAAATACCACCCGTGTCTCTTTTCACAGTTTAATGTTTATTTGTAATTGCGATGCTCAGTGTTGCATATTGCTAAATGTTCATGCATTACTGCAACAACTGCAAACATGTACCGGGTCCGACTGGTATTGTACCTGGAAAGGTCTTTCACATCAGGATGAAGAAGGAAGACAACTCTTGATCAGAGAGGGGAGGAGAGTCTGAGAGTCTTTTCAACTCTCATTGCAATTTTAATGCAACTGTCGCATTCTAATTGAAACTGGTAGGTTTACAAGATTTGTTGCAAAGAGGGAAAGAAGCAGTATGCTACTATGAAGTAAAAATGAAAGACTTTCATTTGTATAGCAACCTTTCATGACCACTGGAAATTTCAAAGTTCTTTACCGCCAATCAGGTACCTTCAGCAAATGCCCACAAACAGCAGTATGTTAATGATCATAAAAGTTGTTTCTTACAATATTGAATAAAGCATAAATACTGACTTTGTTGGGGACAATTTCCCTGCTCACCTTTGATATAGTGCATGGAATTATTTACATTCACCCAGGAAAACAATTAGACCACATTTTAATGTCACATCCAAAAGACAATAGTTCTAATAGTGCAGTGCTGCACTGTGATTTCACCTGGTGTTTTGAGCACAAGGCCTAGGAGCAGTACTTGAGCCACGAACCCTTTGATTCTGAGGTAAAATTATGACCAACAGAGCCAACTGACACACAGCACTAAACAAGGATTTAAATAATACTGAAGATGTACCTCCAGCCAAGTTGTTCCAGTCCATTTACAACACTGCCATGTACCTGGCAATGTGGAAAATTGCCCAAGTACATCCTGTACACAAAATGCAGGACAAATCCAATCTACCCAATATACCATCCCATCAGTCTACCCTTGATTATCAGTGAAGTGATGAAAGGTGTCATTAACAGTGCTATCATGCAACACCTATTCAGCAATAACCTGCTCAGGGACACCCAGTTTGGGTTCTGTCAGGGCCACTGAGCTCCTGACTTCATTATAACCTTGGTTCAATTGTAGACAAAAGAGCAAAATTTCAGAGGTGAGCTGAGAGTGACAGTCCTTGACGTTAAGGCCACATTTGATCGAGTGTGGCACCAAGGAACCCTAGCAAAACTGGAATCTATAGGAATCAAGGGGGCAAACTCACTGCTGGTTGGAGTCATACCTGACACATAAGAAGATGGTTGTGATTGTTGGAGGTTGATCAGCTCAGCTCCAGGTTATCACTGCTAGAGCTTGTCAGGGTGGTGTCCTAGGCCTAACCATCTTCAGTTGCTTCATCAATGACCTTCCCTCCATCATTAGGTTAGAAATGGGATGCTCACTCTTGATTGCACAATGCTCAGCATCATTTTCAACTCCTCAGATACTGAAGACTATCTGATATCTAGATGCAGCAAGATGTGGGACAATATCCAGGCTTGGGCTAAAAAATGGCAAGCAACATTTGTGCCACACAAATGCCAGGCAATGACCACTGGCAATAAGAAACAATTTAACCACTGTCCTTTGACATGCAATGGTGTTACCATTACTGAATCCTCCACTAACAACATCCTGATCAGAAACTGAACTGGACTAGTCATATAAATACACTGGATACAAGAGCAGGAGTAGTGCAGCGAGTAACTCACCTCCTGTTTACCCAAAGCTTGTTCACCATCTTCAAGATATATGTGAGGAGTATCTTGGAATACTCTCCACTTCCTTGGATGGATACTCAAGAAGTATCTAGGACACCAAATGATTGGCAGCGTATCCACAAACATTCAGTCCCTCCACTAATGACATTCAGTAGCAGCAGTGTGTATATCTACAAAATGCACTGCAGAAACTCCTCAAGAATCCTTACATTCAAAACACACAACCACTTCCACCTAGAAGGACAATGGAAACAGATACGTGGATACACCACCACCTGCAAGTGCCACTCCAAGTTCTCACTTAAACATATATTGCTGTTGCTTCACTGTCATGGGGTCAAAATCCTGAAGTTCCTTGCCAAAGGATTTGTGGGTCAAACGACAACACATGGACTCCAGTGATTCAATTTTCCAGCAATTAAGATTCTTACGTGGCCAATTATCAGCCACATATGGGCTTCACCCAACCATAGCCTGAGGTTCTGAGGAAGGGTCACCAGACCTGAAATATTAACTCTGATTTGTCTCCATAGGTTGCTGCCAGACCTGATGAGCTTTTTCCAGCAAGTTCCATTTTTGTTTCTGATTTCCAACACCTGCAGCTCTTTTGGTTTTTGATTACTTGTCTTCCTGGTGGGTAAGAAAGGTGGCTGGTTTGCCGAGTGCCTGCCTGGTTCAGGGAAACCTACATTTGTGCCAGTCTGGGGCAAATCAGGGACAGGAAAGAGGGGCAGGGCAGTGGCTTTCAATAGCAACGCTCCCCACCCTTTTCTCTGACCCCCGATTCCCTGTCCCTGAAACTCCAACTGCATGAGAATGAAAGAAAAGGCTGTACTTTCTTGCTGTCGGACTTTTGAAGGTAAAGCCTCTGATGAAACAGGATTTCATCACAAAGAGCTGTGATTCATGGTTGTGGATATGTTCGCCAAATTGGGAAGTTGATTTGCAGAAGTTTCATCCCCTGTCAGTGTGAAATCTTCAATGCTTTGGAGCCTCCTGGAAAGCGCTGCTGTATTGTGACTTCTGGAATTTATCTTGTTCCATTTCTGCTGCTTCCGGTTACCGGTTGCGGTTGTTCGTTTTAGTGGCCGGTGTATTGGATCCAGGTCTATGTGCTTGTTGATAGAGTCCATGGATGAGTGCCATGCTTCTAGGAATTGTTTGACTGTCCTCTGTTTAGCTTGTCCTATGATTGTTGCGTTGCCTCAGTCGAATTTGTGGTCCCTATCATCTATGTATATGGCTACGAGGGACAGCTGGTCGTGGCATTTACTGGTTAGTTGGTGCTTGTGGATGCAGATTTCTAGTTGTCTGCCTGTTTGTCCTAAATATTGGTTTATGCAGTCTTTGCATGGAATCTTGTAAATTACGTTAGTTTTGCACACGATGGATATCGGGTCTTTTGTCCTGGTAAGTTGTTATCTGAGCATGGCTGTCAGTTAATGGGCTGTCATGAATCCCACTGGTCAGAGAACTCTGGCTGTCGGATCTGAGACTCTTTTATACAAGATAGCATGGCTAGTGAGTTAGGTCATGGCATGTCCTTGTCACGTTGTTTGTCTGTTAGGCATCTGAGAATGAAGTTGCAGAGATATCTGTTCTTGGTGAAGATTCTGTAGAGGTGTTCTTCTTTTTCCCTTTGTAGTTTGGGAGTACTGCAATGTGTTGTAGCCATTTTGAACAGGGTCCTAATGCAGCTTCTCTTGTGTGTATTGGGTGGTTGCTGTTGTATTTTTAGCTGCGTTTGCTGGGAAGCTCTGTTAACTCTGAACAAACTGATTGGAACTCAATACGGTGGGGTTTTTCAATGGTGGAGGGCAGTGAGTCAGTTGTCAGCAAATATGCCCATGCCCACACTAAGACTATAAATCAGAGAACATCTCTTAAGCATCTTTAGATGTTGGTAATAATGAACAAGCCTTTACTGGAGCAAGCCAGCATCATCTTCTGAATCATTCACACCATCAGCTACCAGGCTTATTTTTCTCTTCATAAGAACATTCCTTGATGTTGAATTGTTTACACATTGCTGTAATATAATGAATTTAATTCAATTCGCTCATTTTAATAAGCCAGTCATTATTCATAAGAACATAAGAATGAGGAACAGGAGTAGGTCGTCTGGCCCTTCAAGCCTGCTCCGCCATTCAATAAGATCATGGCTGACCTTTTCATGGACTCAGCTCCACTTAACTGTCCTCTCACCATAACCCCTAATTCTTTTACTGTTCAAAACAAAATCTACCTTAGCTTTAAAAACATTTCCTGAGGAAACCTCAACTACTTCACTGGGCAGGGAATTCCATAGATTCACGACCCTCTGGGTGAAGAAGTTCCTTCTCAATTCAGTCCTAATTCTTGTCCGAGTTTCACCTGCCATTGGAAACATCCTCTCTACTTCTATCTTATCTATTCCATTCATAATTTTATATGTTTCTATAAGGTACCACCTCATTCTTCTAAATTCCAGTGAATATAATCCCAGTCTACTCATTCTCTCCTCAACTCCAGAATCAATCTAATGAACCTCCTCTGTGCCCCCTCTAGTGCCAGTATATTCTTTCTCAAGTAAGGAGATCAAAACTGTATGCAGTACTCCAAGTGTGGCCTCACCAGCACCCTATACAGCTGCAACATTACCTCTCTGCTTTTAACTCAATCCCTTTAGTAATGAAGGACAAAATTCCATTTGCCTTCTTAATTACCTGCTACACCTACAGACCAACCTTCTGTGACTCATGCTCAAGATCACCCAGTATCTGTACAGCAATATGCTGCAATTTTTTTCCATGCAAATAATAGCCTTTTTTACTATTAGTCCTATCAAAATGGATGGCTTCATAGTTATTAACATTGTATTCCACCTGCCAGACTTTTGTCCACTCACTTAAACTATCTATGTCCCTTCGAAAAATTTCACAGTCCTCTGCACACTTTGCTCTGCCACTCATCTTAGCATCAATTGTAAACTTTGACACAGTACACATGGTCCCCAACTCCAAATCATCTATGTCAATTGTGAATAATTTCAGTCCCAACACTGATCCCTGAGGCACACAATTAGTCACTGATCACCAACCAAAAAAGCACTCATTTATCCCCACTCTTTGCTTCCTGTTAGTTATCCAATCCTCTATTCATACCAATACATTGCCCATAACACCTTGCATCTTTATTTTAAGCAGCAGCCTTTTGTGCAGCACTTTGTTGAATACCTTTTGGAAATCTAGATACACCACATCTACTGTGTCTCTATTGTTTACCATGCTCATAATGTCTTCATGCAAGTCCAGTAGATTAGTTAAGTATGACCTGCCCTTCATAAACACATGCTGCGTCTGCCCAATGGGAGAATATCTATCTAGATGCCTCAATATTTCTTAATTGATAATAGACTCAAGTATTTTCCCCACTGTAGATTTTAAGCTAACGAGTCCATAATTCCCTATCTATTGTCTACCTCCTTTTTAAAACAATGACATCACATTTGCTGTTTTCCAATCTGCAGGAAATGCCCCTGAGTCCAGTGACCACTGGAAGATTACCACAAGTCCATTTGCTATTTCTCCTACCATCTCTTTTATTACCCTGGGATACATTCCATCAGGGCCAGGAGAGTTATCTATCCTTAGCTCCATTAGCTTACCCAACACTACCTCTTTTGTGAAAATGATTGTTTCCAGGTCCTCACCTACTTTCGTCTCTTTGTTAATTACTAGCAAGTTATTTGTGTTCTCCACTGTGAAGACTTACACAAAATACCTTCTCAATGCCTTGGCCATTTCATCATCTCCCATAACTAAATGCCCCTTCTCATCCTTTGATGGACCAATGTTTACTTTATCTACCATTTTTCATTTTATATATTTCTGGAAACTTTTGCTATCTATCTTTATATTCTGATCTAGATTAGATTAGATTACTTACAGTGTGGAAACAGGCCCTTCGGCCCAACAAGTCCACACCGCCCCGCCAAAGCGCAACCCACCCATACCCCTACATTTACTCCTTACCTAACACTACGGGCAATTTAGCATGGCCAATTCACCTGACCTGCACATCTTTGGAGTGTGGGAGGAAACTGGAGCACCCGGAGGAAACCCACGCGGACACAGGGAGAACGTGCAAACTCCACACAGTCAGTCACCTGAGGCAGGAATTGAACCCAGGTCTCTGGCGCTGTGAGGCAGCAGTGCTAACCACTGTGCCACCATGCCACCCACTAATCTAGTTTATTCTCATAGTCTATACTACTTTTCTTTATAGTTTTTTTGTGGCTTTCTGTTGACCTTTAAAGCTTTCCAATCTTCTAGTTTCCCACTAATCGTGGCCACTTTGTGTGCCTTCTCTTTCAGTTTGATAGCCTCCCTTATTGCCTTAGGCACCCATGGCAGATTACCCCTTTTCTTACAGTCCTTCCTTTTCATTGGTATATACTTTTGATGAGCACTTTAAAAAATCGATTTGAAATCCAATGTTCATCAACTGTCCCACCATAAAGTCTTTGTTTCCAGTCTACTTTAGCCAAGTCCTCCCTCATCCTATTGTAGTCTCCTTTGTTTTAGCACAGGACCCTGGTATTGGATTTTATCTTCAAACTCTCCATCTGTATTCTAAATTCAACCATACTGTGATCGTTCCTTCCAAGAGGATCCCTAACTCTGAGGTTATTAATTATTCTTGTCTCATTACACGGGACCAGATCTAGGATAGCTTGGTACCTCGTCGGTTTTGTACACATTACTTAAAAAGAATGTTTCACACTTAATTGGTTGATATTATGTGCATACAATTTGCAAACTATCTCTGAGAACAGAAGGACCTTATCAACTGATTTAACCATTTGAGATCTACCATGAAGATCTTGTACCCTTGAGAGCAGGATCTTGTGATTACCTTATGTTGGTGCGCCCCCTGGAGAGTTATCTTTGCAACAATTCAGATGTGAATAGAAAGGGATCATTGTGACAGAAATGAAACTGACTTATTGAATCTTAGTTTCGTGATAGTTGCCTCATTAGTTACGTTGCGGTTTTCCAAATCTTGAGGAAGCCACATTAAAATTAATAGATACTGAATTACTGAATATTTTTGAACTGGAGTTTTGTTTTTCAAATTTAACAGAATCTATACACAGTTAATTTACATGGGCTCAATTGTTCAAATGAAGTTAGGTAAAAGGTAGAATATTTGGATAATGAACCCTTAAACTGGCTAGTTCTAATTAAGTGAAAAGGCTTCCTAATATATAAAACATCTAACATTATGAAGGGAATAGATAAGATAGAAGTAGAGAGGATGTTTCCACTGGCAGGTGAAAGTAGGACAAGAGGTCATAGCCTCAAAATTAGGGGGAGCCGATTTAGGACTGAATTGAGAAGGAACTTCTTCACCCAGAAGGTTGTAAATCTATGGAATTCCCTGCCCAGTGAAGTAGTTGATGCTACTTCAGTCAATGTTTTTGAAGCTAGGATAGATTTTTTTTGGACAATAAAGGAATTAAGGGATATGGTGAGATGGTGGGTAATTGGAGATGAGTCCATAAAAAGATCAGCCATGGTTGTATTGAATGGGGGAGCAGGCTCGAAGGGCCAGATGGCCGACTCCTGCTCCGAGTTCTAACGTTCTGAATAAAAGAATGCTACATGGAAGGTGAAGTTTGATGGAGTTTCAGTGACGTAGGCTAAGGGGACATGTGGCAGAATTGAGTGATGAAACCTATCTCAATGTGGAGATCATCATGCTCCATCTTTTATGCTTTTTATAAGTAGCAAAACATGTTGCAGCAAGATGCCAATTGATGGGGATTACACTTGTTCACATGAGAACTAGAAGCAGGACTAGGCAATTCAGCTTCTCCACCATTTAGTTTCTTCCCCCAAGCCATCAGGCTTCTTAACACTATATGGTCACACTCTATTCCGCTTGCAATTTTTGGATGAGTTTTTGAATTGCTGCTAAAACAATATTTTATTATTGATCATTCATTATTACATTGTAATTTGTCCATCACCGTGCCTATTGTCTTCAATTACTGTACTGTCTTGCATGTTTTGCACTTTTCTACGCACTTTATCGTGCCCTGTGTATGACTGTACTCTCGTGTAGTATGTGTGTTCATAGAGCACCTTGGTCCTGGAGGAAGGCTGTCTCGTTTTTATTGGACCAGTTGTATATGGTAGAAACGACAAATAAAGTTCCTCTACTCTACATAATAGGATAATGGCTGATCTCATCTTGGTCACAACTCTACTCTCCCACTCTCCATAACTTTTCAACCCATCACTAATTAAAAATCTGTCCATTGCCTCCTTAAAGTTACTCAATGTCCTGGGATCCACCATACTCTGGGGACTGTGCATTCCACAGATTCATGAAAGAAGTAATTTTTCCTCATCTCTGTTTTAAACCTGCTCCTCCTTATCCTAAAACTAGGACCTCTCATTCTAGATTGCCCCAGATGAGGAAGCAGCCTCTCTGCATCTACTTTGTCAATCCCCCTCTAACAGTTTACATACCTCAATTAGATTCCCGTCTCACTCTTCGAAACTCCAGACAGTATAGGCTTAAACTGCCTACTCTCTCTTCATAAGGCAAACCCTCATCTGTGAAATCAATCTCGTGAACTTTGTCTGAACTGCCTGCAATATCCCTCCTGCATCTAAATCCAACTACTATCGTCTTTTAAACTATTCCTTGTGAGAGTGAGTCCACCCATCTAATCGCTTTGCATGGAAATAGTTTCTTTTGAATTTCTTACTCGATTTCTTAGTGACTGCCTTATATTGAAGTGAAACTGTTTTCTCTATGTATCAGATACTTTCATAATCTGAAATTACCAGATTGCATTTTTAATGCCCAGAGAGAACAGCATTAAACTGTTTAGTCCTTCTTTATAGATATAATTTTTTTCAATACAGTATCATTCTTCTAAATTATACATTTCTCTTCAGTGTGCACCATTATCCTCTTTTCTGATGTGAAGACCAGAAATTTATCAGGACTCTAAGTCTGCTCTAACCGAGATCATAAAAGTAAGGTTTTATATAATTTTAACAAATCTTCTCTGTCCTTCAATATTATTCCCCTGAAAATGAAGCCTATTGCAATATTTGCTTTCTGAAAGGCCTTATCAACTTGTGTTGCGACTTTTTAATGATTTGTTTATCTACGTCTCTAGATCATTTTGCTCCTCTACCCCATGCAGAGTTTGGTTTTTCAGAGAGTATGTAATCTCCTTATTCATCGCATGTTAACTCATCATCATGAATCCACATTGTTGTCCATTGCCAATTACACACCCATTCTGCAATCTTCTTTTTTTTATATCTCTAATTTGAGTATTTCACCTCTAACTTCAATGGTATGTTGGTTGAATAGTTGACTGTAGTGGGAACCTGATTGAGTAAGTAGTTAAGGCTATGTGTCTTATATTTTGTCCACTACACAACATTAAAATCTGATCAGGTCAGTCAGTCATAGAGTCATAGAGATGTACAGCATGGAAACAGACACTTGGGCATTGAGAAAGAATGTTGTTAGCTATCTGGGAATGTTTGCTCACCATACAAATACACAGTTTCCTGCCCTTTTGGGGTGCTTACCACTCACTCAAGTGGATTCGAGCACAGGAACAGGAATGCCTTGCTGCAGTCCGTATAGGGTCTTTGTGAGACCACTCCTGCAGTATGGTGTGCAGTTTTCATCTCATTATCTGAGGAAGGATGTTCTGGTTTTGGACTGAGTGCAATCGAGGTTTACCAGGCTGATTCTAGGGATGGCGGGACTGATGTATGAAGAAAGACTGGATCTCTTAGGACTATATTCACTAGAGCTTAGAAAAATGAAAGGAGAATCTTATAGAAACCTCTAAAATTCTAACAGGACTACACACAGATGTTCCTGATGATGATGGAGTCCAGAACCAGCATTCACACAGTTTAAAGACACATAGATAGACCATCCAGGACTGAGGAAAAATTTCTTCACCTAGGGAATGGTGAACCCATGGAATTCTCTGCTACAGAAACAGGTTATAACCAAAACATTGAATATTTTTAAGAAGGAATAAGATATAGTTCTTAGGGCTAAAGGGATTAAAGGGCTTGGGAGAAAGTAGGAACTCTTGCTCCTTTATCCATGTTCCCATTTAGATAAAAGCCAACAAGATCTCTTGATCACTGTGCAGTTTTGGCATTGTTTCTTTGAGCCGTCTTGTAAAAGGCAGGAATTCTCCATGGTGACAATCCAAAGCACAACATCAGGAAAGTTTCTATTCTCTCCCCCACTTCCTATCAACATTCTGAAGTTCAATAACTTTCTGGTGATGCTAAAATCCAACCGGCTGTTCAAGAACTGTGATTTAAACCCCATTACTTTAAATTATCCCTTGACAATAGGACATATTGCTTCCCATTGCCTCCTAGAATAATGAAAAGTTTAAATGAACTCTCCAAAATCTGAGCTACAGCCTCAAGACAACCCTTTCTCAGGCTAATCACATAAAGTTGCTCCAGGGCTCTCAATACCTCTAGACCACTGTTATCCTGGTCATCTACACAAAGAGTCTCCTGCATCCTCCAAGAACAACCTGGTAAAATGTAAAAAGGTCATGACAATCTATCTGTTCATTCCTATTCCTAACCTTCATGCTGTTTAGCACTGTTTCTGCAGGAGTTTGAGACAAAGATCCAGACAGAACAGTGTGGAGAATGGGAAGATAATTTATGCCTATGCAGAGGTCATTCTTATGACCTTGATCGAGATTAGTAAGCTTTTTATTGGAATTTGAAAACCGAGGTATTTACTATTGGATAAAGATATGAGGTTCACTGTAACAAGGGAAATTTATTGTAAAACACAGATCGAAGAACATGCCAGCACATACTTTGACAGCCACTGGGATAAGGTGACAACCCACCCTTTGGATTGAAAGTCCTGCTCCAACAGATGACGGAGTTCTGTTACAAAGTCCTGGAACTCCTTTGCATGCTTGCTCATCCAGTGGAAATGATATTGAAGGCAATAGACTCTTGCCTTCCTGTTACTTGTTCCTCATCATTAGAGAATCCCTTCTACAACTTCATCATGTGAAGGTTGTTTGCAGCTGTTGGAGTTTCCTGCTGGACCCAGGCTTGCTGGCAGTTCTGTTCCTCCTCAGTTTGTCTCCACCTTTGCTGACCAGCAGCCACAGTGATGGTAAGTCCTTCTGTGGCTGTATTCATTGATCATGGTTCCAGTGAACCTGTGTGGGAAATATCGCAGGAACTCAGGAATTAGGGTAGGCCATTCAGCCCATCAAGTCCACTCTCCCATTCAATTCAATTGTGGCTGATGGAATGCTTCAATATTTTTTACTCACCCCATCCCAATAACCTGAGTTATCAGAAATTCACCAATCACTACCTTGAACATTCTCAAAGACTGAACCTGCACAAACCTTCTGTGGTAGAGAAGTCCAAAGGTCCACAATCCTCAGAGTAAGATAACTCTTCTTTCTCTCTGACTTAAGTGGCACCCCCCTAATTTTTAACCTGTGCACCCTTGTTTTAGACTCCTCAGTCAGGGGAACCATCTCACCTGCATCTACCTTGTCTATCCATTTTAAATATTCATAGGTTTGAACAAGATCACCTGTCATTCTTCAAAAACTCTCGCGAACACATGCCTAGTTTGTCCAATCTCTCTTCATTGGACAGTCCTGCTATCCTGGGAATAAGTCTTGTGGAGCAGGACATGTTTTCAGCAACATGAGCAGTCAGCATTCACATCACAGCCAAGTGATAGGTTACCATAATCCTCCATACAATGGAACATGTTGTACTCAGATAAGAAGGCCATGGATTGTCTCTACACAGCCCTCATTATTTCCATATATTTCTCATTATTTGGAAAAACAGAAATATTACTTTAATAAGCTGAAGAGGAAAAGAGAATCATTGCAAGGCCAGTAATAATGCTTTTTAACTTTAAAATTGTCATTAAGGCCCTAAGTAAGGTTAGAAGAATTTCTTTGTTCAGCACTTGGAGTATTTAGCCTCATGGACCATATGAAGAACTTCCGTTGTAAACTAAGTATACATTTAAAGCAAAAGAGGATACAGAGTTATGATGAGAGTCTGGGGCAGTGGATTAATCTTGGAATGCTGCAGGAATCAATGGTTAGAGCTACAATGAGCTGAACCAGTTCCTTCTGGGGTTGACATTTCTCTGACTTTTGTCACTCCACCTCAGTCACCTCTTATCTTCCACCAGGAGAGGGAGCCATTGTTTACTTTGAGCATCTGCAGCAAATTTTTCAATTTTCTGTATTGACCTGATTAGAATTGTCAAATTCTGATTAGAAATGGTGCTTCTGGTGAGATAACAAGTAAATCCCAGTGTTCACATTGAGCTACAGTTCAAATTAAAAAGTAGTTGTAATTTTATGTTTGATAATTTTACTGTTTAAGATTGAGCATGCAGGAATAAATAGAAGATAAATTCAATTGTGCTTCTTTCACACTCCAATTCCCATCTTGATTTATTAAAATAGTTTTCTTTCAAAATATTCGCCTAACCAGTCAGAGCTCCCCAATATTCATAAAGAGGACTTGAAATGACCGAATTGGAGAAAAGCTAGGCTCTGCAGAAAATTGGTGACCTGTGTGAAATTATCCCGAGCATACTAATTGTTTCTTGTCTTGTGCAGAAATAGAGTAACAAATACTATAATCTTTAAGTCCCATGGTTATTTTAACTTATTTTGGATTCCTATGACACACTTCTGGGGCAGGTGGGGGCTTGAACCCAGGCATCCTGGTTCAACGTAGTGACACTATCACGGCACCACAATCGTTCCCTTTAAGTCATGTACCTTGTGGTTTGCATTTTTATTTGTGTTTGTCCATATTCTATGAAATGATTCACTGATTAAACTTACTCAACATGTCCAAATCTATTTTCCACATGGGCAGCTGACTGGCAGAGCTTGTAGGTTGGCTCCCTGTTTCAGTGATAGGTGTCTGCACGATTTTGAGGCTGTCCAGTGGAACTGAAAAGTTCAGATTAAAGCTCCCAATGCAGCTTGAAAAAACTAAAGCTTCAAGGTCACTGATGAGGGAAGTTGGGGAGACTTAACCCACGCTGGTAAGAGCAGACACAGATAATCAAAATCAACATCAGATTACTTATTTTGTCAGTGCTGTCAGGGATTTTCCACGCAGGTGAAGAGAAGAGAAAGTGAGAAACAGTCAGTTTGCAATAATTAAACGCATTAGAACCAAGTTGTGGGCTGTAAGCTGGAAACTTCCCTACCATTTTATCCTTTAACGTGTTTAAGATATAGTGGAACACATTTCACAATGGCAGATATTCTGCTGCCGTATGATTTAAAGAACTCGCAATAATCAGTCTTCTGCAAAAACAATATTCAGGACAATCTAATCAGAATCATCTAATTTTCCTGAGGTGATGGTCTTTTATTGATGAAGGTGTTCAGTAAACTGATAACAATATTGTCAACAGAAGAATATTAGGTGACTTAGAGAGAGATTTTCCTTGTAGTTCTCAATTATGTCATTTTTAAAAAATTTCCACCTCTAGTTTCAGCATGTGATCTATCTCATCATCGTTACAGACCCCAAATCCTTGCTCATTAACCGAAGCTAGTTCCTGTGCAGAAGTAATGCTCACTGTTTTTAAGCATCTGGAAACAATCCCAAAGCAGATTTAACCTCTTTTGGGAAGTATCTGCAAATAATTTTCCACATGGTGGAATGCCAAAGGGGACGATGGTGGGAGAAAGAGAGCCCAATGTCCCTGGCCACATATTCCTGCAGGTAGGATTGGGGACAAGAAATGATGTAACACAGATTCATCTGTAAAATCCTACAGCGAAAAGTTATATCGTGTGCAGCAGCAAAAACAATAAAATGCTGCCACTTCTTGGAATTTGAAGTCAGCATCTAAAATGCTCAGCAGATCAGGCAGGATCTTTGATAACTGGTTAATTTCTGTTCTGGTAAAAGTTCATCAATTTGAATCATTAACCTATCTCTCGCTCCCTACAGATGGTGCCAGACCTGCTGGATATTTCCAGCATTTGTTATTTCACTTTAAATGATGAGGGCAGGTAGCATAAACACTGCTTGCATTCCCTTACATTCAGAGGAATATGAGGCGATCTAACTGGGGTGTTTAAAGTGACAAAGGGAGAATCCAGAACAAAAGGACATATTCTTAACAATAATGCTAGAGCATTTTCACAATAAGGTAGTCGAAAAATGAAACTATTGCTTTCAATAGGCTGAGGGTCCTGACTGAATTCAAACTTTGAAGACTGAAATTGATATATTTCTGTTACAATGAGATGTCATCTCTTCCTACTCAACTTCTAGTTTGTAGAGGAATTCTGCCCCTCTATTCACCATAGAATCTCTGCAGTGTAGAAGCAGGCCATTTGGCCCATCGAGTACACGCCTACCCTCTGAAAAGCATTCCCCACCCACACCCCTACCCTATCCCTGCAATCCTGCATTTTCAACTAAGTAACACATCTTTGGACTGTGGGAGGATAATGGAGCACCTGGAGGAAACCCATGCAGACATGGGGAGAACGCACAAACTCCACACAATCACCCATGGGTGGAAATTAACCTTGGTCCCTGGTGCTGTGAGACAGTAGTGCCACCATCTCTCCCCGTACACTCCCCCAACTCCTTAAATTCACAGAAACATTCTACCCCCTTGTTGTGAGTTGTATCTTGCCTTATTCCCCAGTAAACATCACCCCTAATCCAAACACCTCCTCTTTCTTAATCGCAGTAACCATGAAGTTCATTATCTGAGTTTCCTGATCATCCAGAACCATGTGACAACTGTAGCATAACGGCTTCCCCGTGGTTAAAGACTTTGTATGCAGAATCCTGCCATGCGTATATCCTCACTGCTGTACACCCATGCACAAACGTTCCTTTCACTGCTCTAAGTCCCGAATGCAGCTTCAATCTGACACTGTAATTTCACCTGGGTTCAACCTTTGGGTTGCAGACAAGTATCTATCAAAAGAACCAGGATATCCACTTGCAACACAGCCAAAGCAGTATTTATATTTTAACTATTTCCAAAATGGAATTCAATTTTGTCGAAAGCCTTGTCTTCATTCTATGTTTGAGTCGTTCAGGTACAGGCAATGAAATGATATCAGGACTCAAAGCATCGATAATCTCCCAGTCCTATCTCGCAGTGCAACTTTTCAAATGTTACGTGAATATCTTGTTCATGCACAGAGTTTACAAAGCTTACAGAGAGACTCAGGAATTCCTCCAAGGTCACAGATCCCCAAAAATGAGAAACCCTATTTGGTTCAATACATGGAATGAAGGAGCATTTTAACGTTGAATATCTTTGATTTTTTTTGAAGCTTGTACCTGCAGAGATATGGATTAAATTTAAATTTGATACACATGATTACTCTAGTGAGGAAGTCTTTACTGGCTGCCAAAGGAGCCTTCATCCCTTATCAATGAGATCTGTAGAACCAAATGTCCCCAGTTGTTCCATTAATGAGTTACTATAATGCAACCAGATGGTCAGATTCAACATTGTTATGTTGTCTGTGTGAAATTTGCACATTTTGCCTGTGTTTGCATGGGTTTTCTCTGGATCTTCCAGTTTCTACCCACAGTCCAAAGATGTGCAGGTTAGGTGAATTAACCAGGCTAAATTGCCTGTAGTGTCAAGGCATGTGCAAGCTAGGTGAATTTGCCATGGGAAATGCAGAGTTGGTGTGGGTCTGGTGGCTCTTCAGAGGGTCGGTGTGGATTCAATGGACCAATTTTCTTCGTCCACACTGAATGATGCCTAACTTTTAGAATCGAACTCTTGGGGCCATATTTATGTTTTCTTTGGCTAACAGTTGGCAGGCTCTGGAATTTGCTGGTGGAAATCCAAAGTTCGCCTGCCATGTATATGCCCTCCCAGCTGCCCTGCCCAGTGGGCACTGACAGACACAATTATGACCCAATTACTGGGCTAATGGCTCATGGACTTTCAGTCCACACATGTTCTGCTCTGAACTTATTTTTGGCTTTATGGAAGGAATACATCACAACCAAACAGAGGTTTTCCAGTATTTTACACTGCACGGTAACACTCAAAAACCTCAACGATTTTGATAAAGAAGTTGGTTTTTAAACATTTTAATAAAGGAAGTGAAGCCAATCTTTTTTCTTTGACCTCAAATGTTTTCATCGTATGTTTTCTTATTTTGTCCTGGGTTAGCTAACATCCTAACATCACTTCCAATTTGAAGTGAGGTGCAAGTTTTATTTGGAAAGTTTTGATGGCCATTTCTAGCTCATGTAGAAAACTCCTGGCCTCACTTAGAGCTACGTTGTTAGAAGTCAGAAGTCAGAAGTCAGTAAAAAGAGGTGCAAATTCACATGGCCCAGAGGATATCTATGAAGAGCAGGTCTGCATGACCCCAAAAGGAAATTCATAAAAATAAACAAATCAGCATTTTGGGGTCTCTTTTGTCTCCATACTTGATCCTTGGTGGGTTGGTCTGGCTGGAATCTCAATGTAATTTCTCACTCGTGGATGCTAATGTTAAATGGCAATTGCATGAGAGGTGGTCCCATTGATGATGAATTCAGCAGAAACTGGCTGGGGCAAGGATTCAACAATCACCAATGTATCCCAATCTCATGGAGAGGGGTTAATCCCAATGGTGAGCTGGTGGGAAGCAGGTGGTGATTGGGCAGGGGGCATCTCAGTGAATGGTCAGGAAGTGGAAATCAAATGGTGGTTGGAAGTTTTAACAGGGGTCATTGGCGATGTGTTTACCTATCACTACCTCACCACTCTGCCTCGCTCCCTACCCATAACCCTTCCCCCCCCCTTCTCTTTATCTGCAGCTCTCCCTACCCCACCTCCATTCCTGAAGAAGGGTTATATCCAAACTTCTTCATCTCCTGATGCTGCCTGGTTTGATGTGCTCTTCCAGCCTCCCCTGCTTGTCTACTTTTCTTCATTTGTTACATTCCGGAACTGGGAAACCAGGCCAAAACGAAATAGAGGTACCATTAAGTTAAAGGCCATCGGCCTTGTTAAAATGTCTGAACATCAGCCTCATTTCCAATAATACACTGAGCATCCTCTCACATAAACAGAAATTTTCACAAAAACAGGAACGTCCACTCTTTGTCCCAACTGTATTATTGAATTGAATGAAATTTATTGTCACATGCATTCGAATGAATGCAGTGAAAGGTTTGCAATGTCACCACTTATGGTATCATTTTAGGTACAAGATACCTAGGCACAGATACTTAAGCATTTTTTATAAAATTGAAAAATAACAAATAAAAAAATCCAGCATAAAAATAAAAATAAAAAAAAGTACTCAATTTGCAATCCTTCCACTGCAGTTCGTGTTTTTAAAGGTAAGTCAGCAGATTGTGTTCCTGTTTCAGATTTGTAATCACTGAAAAGACTATCGTGCCCTCATTCAGGGGAATTTAAATGGACCCTGAGATAATTATTTATGCTTGTCTTACCGACATCCCCACCAAGCCCTTTGTGTTTTACCCCATCTTCTGTCATCATTCTGCTTTTAAAATCACATCTTGCTGTTATATTTTAACATATCTAATCTTCTATCCTATTCTTCCAAACTCATTGAACTTGGTCAGTGACCTGCCCCTTTCTTCAGGTTTTTAAAAGATACAGTAGAGGTGGATCGAGTGAATACAGTCATAATTTTTACCCTGGTAATATTCCTGTGGGCACCTAATGGTTAGCACTGCTGCCTCATAGTGCCAGGGACCTGGTTCAATTTCAACCAAGGGTAACTGTCTGTGTGGAATTTGCACACTCTCTCCGTATCTGCGTGGATTTTCACTGGGTGCTCTGGTTTCCTCCCACAGTACAAAGATGTGCAGGTTAGGTGCATTGGCCACTCTAAGTCACCCACAGTGTTCAAGAAAGTATAGGTAAGGTGTGTTCACCATGGGAAATGCAGGGATATGGTAGGGGGATGGGTCTGGGTAGGATACTCTTCAGTGGGTTGGTGTGGACTTGTTGGGCTGAATTGCCTGTTTTCACACTGTGGGGATTCTGTTTAAAAGGTTCAAGTTTAAGCTCCTTAAATAGGTCTTCCCATTTTCATTTTCATACAGTCAGTGGAATTGCAATCAGTCGAAGTGGTTAATGTCCGACCGACCCATAATTGCATATTTTACACAAACTAATTAGATTAGATTAGACTACTTACAATGTGGAAACAGGCCCTTTGGCCCAACAAGTCCACATCGACCTGCTGAAGCGCACCCACCCAGACCCATTCCCCTATATTTACCCTTGCACCTAACAGTACAGGCAATTTAGCACGGCCAATTCACCTAACCTGCAAAGTTTTAGACTGTGGGAGGAAGCCGGAGCACCCGGAGGAAACCCACGCAGACACGGGGAGAATGTGCAAACTCCTGAGGCAGGAATTGAACCTGTGTCTCTGGCACTGTGAGGCAGCAGTGCTAACCACTGTGCCGCCCAACAATGCTGCAATCATTTAGGAAAAAGCAGAGAATAATACACTTAAATGAAAACTTTTAAGATGTTAAATTGAAGAAGATTGCCTGACTTAGCTTTTTGATAAAACTTTCCTCTGCGCTTTTCTTTGCACAGCATTTACTCAGAAGCATTCTTCTCTGAATCAAAATTGAAATTTAATACTGTATTGGGAGAGATTCTCAGCATGCCTTCACTTCTTTAGTTTCAGAATGCTTCCCTACCGTCAGGGGAGAAGTGCATATTCTTCCAAAACTGCTACTACTCCCACTTACTTTGCACTGACAAGGATCAGGAGCTGGTGGGAGGGGAAAATCACAGGTATAATGAGATGATGCAAGCTTGCTATCTGCAGTGTGAGTACAAATGGCAACCTCAAATTTCATTCTGTTTAATAATACAGCAATTTCCGCAAACGTTTAGGGGGAATTTTAAGACAACGAGGGTGGGTGAGTTTCTGTGGGAGTGGCATGTTTGAAAGGCTGAATCCATGTGCATATCTGGAGCTGCTCAAGGTCTGCATGGATCTTCAGTGTATGTCAACCAGGGTTAACTGAATGTTACTGGACTGCTGTGACTTGCACAACCCTGCACAGCAACGATTCCTGGAGCTTTAAAAACAGGAAACAGATGAGTCTTCTGCACCCTGCAAGGACGAACACCAGTGGCCAAACACATCACTGCCAGGGATGGCTGAGAAAGCAAGATTCAGGTTTGGTTAAAGTGCAAAATCGAGTTGCACTGAGTGCTACATCCAAGCACGTCATCCTCCACCAACCCAGCAGAAAGCAGACCTACACAGTCTACAATTCATCCCCCTCACTCATTATCTTCAACCTTTTGTTTTTCTCATGATTCATATGACTAAAAACTACTTTGCGAGATACCAGACAAAAAAAACCAAGAGGGAACGATAAAATAAATGTTACTGTGGAGAATCCTAAATGAGAAATGTAACAGTGTAACTAGAAATCCTTTCCATTCTGTGATACTGCCCATGTATTTTCAACAAAGCGTGGGGCAGACTGCTTGAATTCTAAGTCTGACTGCCTTATGTGTTCTTGGCCAGCTGATGCCCTTTGGGATTGGGGTGCAGAAAAGGTTGCTCTGTTTTCACCTGTGCAGGTGTAGCCATCAGGATAGGAGGAAGCATTTGTAACTTGCACTGTTTGTGGGAGGTATGCAAGAAGTTGAGGTATTTTGAGCATTTTCCAATTCCATGCTCTCATTCTCCATCTTCAATGGTTCACTTGCATTTCCTGTGGAGTAAGAGTCAGGGAATCACTCTGCTGCCCTCCAAACGGGCTCTGAAGTATTTAGGTAATTTTTTTTTGTCGATTAGGTGGCATTTTAATCATGCAAGTTATTGCTGAGAGCAATCAGGTACTTGGTGAACTGCTTCATTGGCTGCTGATTGCTGTTGACTAGTCTTTGTTTCAAAGTAAACATCAATGTAAGGGACTGAGGCATCTTGGCATTGATAGATGAGACAGATACCTCCGTTCTCCCTCCAATCTGAAGGATAAATAGAACTCACATTTTTTGCTGCTGCTCCAGACTCATTGAACTTCTTCAACATACACTCCAGAACTTGCAGGGTCAAGTGTCTATTGCAGGAACTTAGACAGATTGCTGTATCTGTCCCCAAAAATGTGCCTCTTTGCTTCTTGAACTGGATTGGATATACGCTTGATGCAGGCTCCTTGCACCTTGCATAAGAAATTAAACCGACAGGCTGCCTCCACTTGGCCTCCACTCCACTTTAACTTTTTAAACAACAATCCAAGATGGACTTCTATGCAGCCCCAGCAAGATCTTACTCTCAAAGATTCCTGACCAGACAGATCTTGGAGTGTCTGAATAATGGCAGCACTAAGCAGGAGTGCTGGCCATTGCTTGCACTGCTGGTAAGTCAAAGAGGTGGCAGTCAGTGACAAAACTGTGTGTTTGGTCTGAAATCTCATACGAACCAGGCCAATAGGCCATTCTGAGGGACAGGAAGAGAATTCTGGACAGAGAAGGACAAAAGATGGCAAATTGCGTCAATGGCTCCCCAGTTGACACGGGGGATCCCAGTGGGATACCTATTGAATTGGATAAATGTTGAGATGCGATCCTTAATTGGCAACTTTAGGGCCTCAACTGAGCCATGGGTGGGCTGTGCACCCATCAACTCCCCTATCTACTGCCCATAAAATCCTGGAGGGACTGATAGGTGGACTGGTGATGGGCACTCAGCCAAGGTTATGTGCCTATGGTGTCTGGTTCACTAAATAGCTGCCTGTCTCAGGAGCTCCATTGAGCTTCATGTGACTGAGCAGTCGGAGGTGGTGCTTACTCAGAGTGAGTCACCCCCTCGCAGCAGTCATCGTCCTCCATCAATAGCACCTCCTAAATGCTATCTCTAAGACTTGTAGCAGATTCAAGATATAAATTGCAGCAAACAAGTCAATTCAAGTCAGGCCACTTTAAGTATCATACAGCCCCCATAACTTAATTTGCTCAGCAGTTAGTTGGGAAGCCAGCACCTTTGTGCCATCAAGGTCAGGCATGCTAAGACCCAGACTTTCTCTCTTCCCAATGGATGAAATGATCTTTCTCAACTGATTAACAGTTTTAAGTGCTTGCTGATTATTTGGGATTGAATTTTAATGGAGTTTTATTCTGTTTCTCTTTTCAGGGTGAAGCATTGGAACAGGCAATTATCAGTCAAGCTCCACAATTACAGAAGCTGATTGCAAGCACTGCACATGAGAAGATGGCCTGGTACCATGGTCCCATTAGTCGTGGAGATGCAGAACAACGCCTATACTTTGGTGCACAGCCAGATGGGAAATTTCTGTAAGTTTTGCCTTTCCTCCTTATACTTTCAAAGTTCTTCTTAAATGACAGCATTAATCATGTGATGGGTTAGATTCTGAGGGATTAGTGCTATGACACTTTTGCTGTAGTGCAGGACACCTCTACACCATCTCATACACTAGACAGAACAGTTCCATCAAAACTGCATGATCCATACAATTCACAGGCTGATCAGAATAGTGCTTATGATGTCTGGACACAACAGATAGAATTGAAGTGTACCAATGTACCAAAGTCCCGAGTGTTACTATCATGTGATGGATATTGGAACTGCACAACTGACGTTATGGAGGAAAGCCAGGTGGAGCCAAACAAGCAGCACAACCACCATCTATTGTAAGGCCCCTAAAATTACCTTCATTATATATCAGTGTCTAACTTTAAACTCCTTTCACAGGTCATTGGGCCAACATGTGTGAGCTTTTTCCAGTGTTAAAACAAGTATTCAGGTCACTCTGAGTGCACAGACACCATGCTCAAATGTGGTTTCCAATGAAAACCGGATGCTTAAAGACACTTTTAATATACCACGCAAAATATTGGGGCCAGTATTTCCGAACCTTGTTATGTGAAGTGACAAATAACGAGAAAGCCAGGAGGGAACTTAGTGACATTTAGTTTAAAGAATGGGGAAGATTGCAGAGGAAGATTGCAGTAAATATTCCAATATTCTTCCTCATTTACTGAACTTCCACAAATAGAAATATATCAAAGTCCAAAAATTGCCAGTAAACTTACTGGCTTCAGTTTGCTCTGGTGAAGCAACATAGAATCAGCAGAAGTGCAATGGCAGGGCACAGCAAGAGAAACTTCAAAATGGTATACAGCTTCAAAGAGCAGTTGAAGTTAACAAGGGAATAGGAACAAAGGATGCTCCCTGAATGCGTAAGGCAAGCACCTGGAAAACAGGGAAAGATATTAACATACAGTTTTGTAGAGTGTGGGTAAACAAAACTGGAAACATAAAAAAGGGGAACAAACTTTTATAGGGGCAACAGCAAAAAAAAGTCAAGAAAATACTCCTTAACCATAAAAAGAAAGATTGCAAGCTGACAGTCTGAAAGAAACAAATAACAATCATTCTTGATTGCTGAAGAGAAGGAATTCAAACATTTCAAACTAAAATATGGAGAACCTCATCGAGATATTGGGTGATCCATCATCCAGATATCAAAGGATCCTTCCTAGATTGATCCAACTCTGTTTACACTCTTTCGTAGTTTAAAGACTAGTGCCGTATGCAAATTATGTAGATGATAATTTCCGATAGTTTTCAACCTAGGAATGCTGAATGAAGTTTGAGAGAAAAGAGAAGGGACTCTGACCAAAATCTTCACATCATCGTAAATTACAGAACTTTCTTGGACTACTAGGATGGTTTCAATATAGCGGGTTCACCCAAAATAGGAATCAATGATAAGCCAAGTATCTATAACTAGATCAGATTTAAGCTCCGCAGTCCTGCCACATCCAGTCTTGAATGGTGGTGGACAATTAAATAAGAAGGAGGTTCCGCAAATATCCCCATCCTCAGTGATGGAAGAGCCCAATGCATCAGTGCAAAAGAGAAGGCTGAAGCATTCACAATAATCTTTAGTCAGAAGTGCTAAGTAGATGATCCATCTCGACGTCCTCCAGTGGTGCCCTGCATCACACATATCAGTCTTCATTCCATATGATATCAATACATGGTTGGAGGCACTGGATACTGCAAAGGCAATGGGCTCGAGCAACATTCTGGCAATAGTACTTGTTCTCCAGCACTTGCTGCTCCCCTGGCCAAGCTCTTCCAATACAGTTACAGCACTGCAAGCTATCCGAAAATGTCCAGTATATAGAAACTAGGATAAATCCAACCCGGCTAATTACTGCACCATCAGTCTACTGTCAATCATCAGTAAAGTGATGGAAGGTGTTTCCAACAGTGCTAACAGTGCAATAACTTGCCCAGTGATACCCAGTTTGGGTTCCACTAGTGTCATTCAGCTCGTGACCTCAAACATGGATGAAAGAGTTAAATTCCAGATGTGAGGTGGAAATGATAGCCCTTGACATCAAAGCTACATTCGAGCATAGCATCAAGAAGCCCTAGTAAAACTGGAATCAATGGTATCAGGGGCAAACTCTATGCTGGTTAGAGTCATACCTGACACATAGGAAGATGGCCGTTGTTGTCAGAGGTCAGTCATCTCAGCTCCAGGACATTTCCGCAAGAGTTCCTCAGAGTAGTGTCCTAGGTCCAACCATCTTCAGCTGCTTCATCAATGACCTTCTCTCCATCATAAGGTTAGAAGTGGGGAAGTTCACCGATGATTGCACAATGTTGAGCACCATTTGCAATTCCTCAGACACTGACACAGTCAATGTCCAAATGCACCAAGATCTGGGCAATATTCAGGCTTGGGCTGACAAGTGGCAAGAAACATTCATACCAATGAATGCCAGGCTACAACCATTACCAATAAAAGACCCTTGACATTCAATGGTGTTGCCATCACTGAATCCCCCATTTATCAACACCCTGGGGGTTACCATTGACCAGAAGTTCAACTGGACTCACCACATGAACACAGTGGCTGCAAGAGCAAAGTCAGAAGTCACATGACATCAGGCTATAGTCCAACAGGCTTATTTGAAATCACAAGCTTTTGGAGCACTCCTCCTTTGTCATGTTCACTCCCTCCACCACTGATGTTCAGTAGCAGCAGTGTGTTAATATTGACAAGATGCACTGAGGAATTTACCAAGTTCCTCATACAACACTTTCCAAACCCATGACCACTTTCACCTAGAAGGACGAGGGCAGCAGATGTATGGAAACGCCACCACCTTCAAGTTCCTCTCCAAGCCATCCTGACTTGGAAATATATCGTCGTTCCTTCACTGTTGCTGGGTCAAAATCCTGGAAGTCCCTCCCTTTGGATCAACCCACAGCAGGTGGACTGCAACTATTCAAGAAAGCAGCTCACCACCACCCTCTCAAGGGCAACTAGGGACAGGCAATAAGTGCTGGCCAGCCATGACACCTACATCCCACAAAATGAATAAATAAAAAAAACTAGCCTTCCATCATTGCTAGAAGGTGTAAAATGAGATAAAATTAATATTCGTTTAGACAAATAAAGGCCAGTAATGGAAAGCCAATAAGAATTTGTAAAAGAAAATCCAAATCTGACAAATTGAGCGGAGAACTTCAGGTATTAATGAAGTTCATCAGTAAAATAAATGGATGGGAAATGCCTCTGTAGATTTTCAGAAGGTATTAATGATAAAATAAAAGCGCAGGATATTAAAGTAAATAGCTCCACGTCCAAACTATCGGTTGGATATGTAAGTCTGTGTTGAAGACAAGGGGAATTTAAGGACTGGTGCAATACTAAGGCCTCATCATTACTGCCAGGAAACAGGGTGAGACACAATTATTTGCAACCTGAGGTCACAGATGAGTTGAACATTCAGGGATTCAAATTCCTCCACTTACAAAATATTGTTGTTTCTTGAATGAGGTAATGTAAAACAAAACATGTGTGCAGTCACTTACTCTTGGGAAAATCCAATGTTCCAGATAGGTCTGGCACCTCACTTCACTCCAGATCTGTAGTTTGTGTGAATGATGATGTAATTCGGAAGGTAAAATATGATTCAGGCCCTTTAACTTTGAAACCTTCAGTCTTACTTTCTTGTCAATGGCAAACAGTTTATCTCCACCTTTCCTAAATGATATTAAACATTTTAAAATAACTGTTTAATTAATTTCTAAGATTTTATTCTTATGTTCTAGGGTGAGACAGCGCAAAGAGGCTGGAGGATATGCTCTTTCTGTGTTATATGGAAAATCAGCCTACCATTACATTGTAGACTTAGACAAATCTGGAAAGTTTGCCATTCCTGATGGATCAAAGTTTGATACTCTTTGGCAGGTATACAATAATTACTCTGAACTCATTGGGCGTGGAAATCCCTTGCATGACACTGTGTTAGTGAAGTTTCCTGTGTTACTGGCCTTTGCCTGCCTTACGCACCAGGAAGTTTTAAGTTAACATTATCCGGATGCCATACTATCCAAGTGGTAAATGCATTGCTAGACTACACAAGACCAGACAATACAGTCACAGATTACTCTGCAAACAACAGACATCCTATTGCTAGATGGGCCCTGGCACTGATATGACTTAAAGTTACAGGCACCCAAGTTGCAGATAAAATGATTTTCAGAAAATTCTGCTGTTGCAATGTGTCTGGAGGGTTTTTGGTGGAGTTGTGGTGAGCTTGTGGACTTGCCAGAGAGTGTTGCTACATTAATGAGGTAGAGAAGTAATTGTCCTGTGCTCACAAAAGCTTCAACACATATGGCAGCAACCGTGGCAACATCTCTGAATCAGCAGCACAATAGAGTAGAGGCTGCAGGAAGGGCATAATGCCCTCTGCCAACCTGGCAACAGACTTCCCGACATGCCTTGACAGTCACAGGATGCTGTTTGACAGAGCAGCACCTTGTATGCCCATCTCCTGAATGTCGCCCCCATTAAGTTCCTTATGTGAGTTCACAACAGCAGAACTCCTCAGTATTAGGCTTCCTGGTGAGCTGGCAAATTACCTTTGCCCATGCGTTGACTGGAGCCTTTCATGCTTGGTGATGTGTTGAGCCAAAACCCATATTTGCTCCTAGTATCAGTATCTAAGCTGGTGACTCCAGTGTCAGGACTAGTGGAGGGGCCTCTTCATCAGTGCTTTGTTATTCTCTCTCTGTCTCTGTCTCTGTCTCTCTCTCTCTCTCTCTCTCTCTTTCTGTCTTCTGGGCTACTGTGACCAGGCAGGAGGGTGGAAGGGGACATTGGGGGGCAAGAAGGGCCTGGTCCATCATATCATGGAGAGTGACTTGAACCTGGAGCTTCTGGTTAAGAGGCAGTACACTACCCACTACACATCCACAAACTTAAACTTGGTGAAACCATTCCCTGTATTTACTGTCATTTTCATGGAAGGTTTTCCTTTAAAGTGAATATTAGGTTTATGTAGTCAGAGGAAACATGTTAAAAATATGAGATTTACATTACTTAAAATACAGAAGTAGTATTCATGGCCTTAAAACTATTTTAGAGTTCTTCAAAAAGACAAAATCTGTGGCTTTAGATCTTCACATATAAGAGTTTCTCCTTACCCTGGTTTTACTGTTGAATTTTTCACGTTATTTCTACAGTTCCTCAGTTCTTGTCCTCTTGACGAGTGAAAACAGCCTGCTTCTTTCTGTGTTAAGCTTTTACATTGCTACCATGACCCGTTATAATTGATTGTCAAGAAGCATCAAACTAAATTTGTCACAAAGTGGCTAAACTTGGAGCTGAGGTTTTCAATCAATTGAAAAATTGATTTAGTTGTACATACTTGTTCAATACCACCAAGCTATGTATTTTTGTTTTAAAGCTGGTGGAATACTTAAAGCTCAAGTCTGATGGGGTGATACACGTATTACGTGAAGCTTGCAATAATCCAAGCCAACCTGCTGGTAAGTCAAAACATGGTATTCATATGCTGACGAAGCAACTTCAGTTCACCTTCACTAATTAAATAAACAAGATACCAGGGGTGCAGATGTATTAAAAATAAATGCAATAACTGATTTTGTTCTCAACTGCAGAGAAAAAGAAAGGTCTTGTTCTGTGCTGAGTTAACTTGTCTGAACTGGAACTGACATGCAGGAGGTCTTGAAAAAAACATTTAGGTGGATAAATCACCTGATCAAGTAACGCAGGACACTATAGTAAGTTAAGGAAGAAATTGCGTGCCCCCAAGGAGAGATATTTGTATCATCTAGAGCCATGGGTGAGGTGGCAGAGGACTGGAGAGTGGCTAATGTTGTGACTTTATTTAAGAAAGGCTGTAAGGAGTAGCCTGAGAACATAGATGGGTGAATCTGATGTCGGTGGTGGGAAAGACATTGGAGGGGATTCTGAGAGATAGGAATTACATGCATTTGGAAATGCAAGGACTGATTAGGAATCGCTTTGTATGTGGGGAATCATGTCTCACAAACTTGGCTGAGTTTTTTGAGGAGGTAACCAAGAAGATAAATGAGGGCTGAATGGTAGACAGTGTCTACATGGACTTTAGTGAAGCCTTTGTCAAGGTTCCACTTGGTAGACTGGTTAGTAAAGTTAGATCACTTGAGATTCAGGGAGACCTTGCCAATTGGATACAAAATTGGCCTGACGGTAGGATGATCTATCTCAATTCCAGAATTTCAATGATGAGAGGAAGAAAGCATATGTGATGGAAGGAGAGGATAATACTCCTAATGCATATGGAGGAGAATGGTCTGTTGCCCTTGCAGATTATATAACCACAGACTATTTGAAAGATTTTCATATTTGAGGAATGGAGACCTGTACAAATATCTCTTGTGTTAAGGCTAATTATTGTACACAAGTTGTAAAATATTAAAGTTGTTGATCTTTACTGGCTTCTTTTGCATTTAATTAGGATATTGAAATCATAAGGTCCTGTTTGTTCTTTGATTGTTTATAACAACAGTAGTTTATGTGAGAAGTGGTGGATGAATTCTGAGGATAGCAATGTATAACATGCCATATTCCCATTGTTTATCCATTACAGAAGAACCACTGCTGGCGGTAGTTTTTGACTTTGCTGCCTGGATAGTGTTGTGGCAAGATAGATTGACCATCTGTCATAGAAGTCGTCACTTTTACTTCTGTTAGAAAAATAAAGTAATGATCAACAGTAATGTTAGAGTACAAATTGGCCATACAATTTTTAAAATGAACAAATATTGTAAAGAGTTCATGAAGCATGGATGTCATGTGGCTGTCACACTGACCTACAAGGCTGGATTTTCTTACCAATACTGAAAAATGTAGTCAGATGGTACAATGCAGTGTATTCTTTGAAAGTGTAACTGTAACCTTTTCTGATCTGGCAAGGCCAGTAAACATTTTCCAATGTTGGATAACTGTATGTGGCGCAGTTGAGTTGACACAAACTGTCCTCAACATCCTTTCCAGCGGCCCACATGCTCACCCGAACAAAATCTCCCTCCACAAGAGGGAGCACCTCCACATCAGAATTTGAAAAGTGGAAAGACAGTGGATCCTCTGTACGTAATTGCTGGAAAATATTGGCTCTGTGCATTAGAAAATACAGTGAGGAAGCCTATCTCTTCAGGCTGCTGAGCAATTTAAACCTTGCTGCATCGTTGTTGACTGTTCAGCTATTTTCCACACCAAATGGTAACACTGGCAGTGAGAACCATTCTCTAGAGTTTCATCAGAACATTCATTTGAGGCTAAGTTGGTTAGTTCAGTTGGCTGGACAGCTGGTTTGTGATGCAGAGTGATGCTAGAATATTGGTTCAGTTCCCACTCTGGCTCATATTATCATCAAGAGCCTGCCCTCTCAATCTCTCCCTTACCTGAGGTATGGTGATCCTCATGTTAAGCCACCACCAGTCACCTCTCTTTATTGAGAGAGCAACCAGTAGGACTATGGCAACTTCACTTTCGCCTAATTCCTGGAAGCACTCCAGACAGAATGAAGCAATTAACAAGGCTACTTACATACACCTAGCAACCTTATTATTGATGTGGTCTGAGAAAATGCATGGCATGCCATCAGATTTATGTCTTTCCTTTGCCTTCAATGAGGAAATCTGCCCTAAAGTCAATCCTTATCATCCCCCAGAAAAAAACACTGAAGCTGGGTTTGTGAAGAGGAAACCACATTCCAGCAATCTGTGATAAACTGTTAGAAATCTAGAGGTTGCATTATTCCATTACCTTCTGCTCATTTGTCACCAAATTCTTTTCCTTTTTTGTCATCGGTGGGTCTGACGTGTAAAAGCATATCACAATGCACAAAAGTTGCAAAATCAAGTCACTGAAAAGCCCATCACACAGGCTCAGATTTTGCATGCCTTTTTTTTTGGAGTACAGATTTTATGTTGGACATTGCTCCCCTTAGTGCAGAGAAATATCGGATTTCTAATAAATCGGCCAGCCTGTTCATTTAAACAAGCAGATATGCCTCGTCTTATGTGTTACATTGTCAATGTTCTGACAGAGAGTCAACTCAGTTCTGAACTTCCTTAACTAGACATATTTTCTTTGAATTATCTCCTCTCAAGTAGGACTGAGACTACTTTGTTATGAAATAACTTGCTTCTCTAAGATATAAACACCCGCAGTTATTACCTGGAAGTCAGGTAATGTCAATCCATGGTACGCATTTACAGTAGCTATATGAAGTACATTAACTTTTGCATTATGTTGGAAAGATGCAGGGGATGATATGTAATGAAGTTTCCATATTAGTTCATAAAAGATTTAAAATGAAGAGAAGTGGTATGAGTTCCTGATGACTTGCCAATAGCCCTATGAATTTAATTAACTTTTGCTGTGTATGGATCAGTTGTGAACAACACTCACTCGACTGAAGATTTGAAGGATCTAATAGAATTAAAGACTATTGAGGAGTTGTCAGCTTTCGAGAGGAAGGGAGGAGGAGAAAAGGAAGAAAAAAGAACTTTGGCTAATTGGATTTTCTAGTATGACAACTTTGCAAAGGCAAGTTTGAGGAAACATACAACAGAAAAATCTCATAAAAGATGTCAGCTTTATTGATTTTAACTCATTTATACCTTACAGAACCAGTGAGACCGCCTTCACTTCCTCCTAATGTAAGTATAAGTTCAATATAGTAGTAAAATGTTCAACCTTTGTGCTTTGAGATCATACAACTTGACAGAACCAATGAATCATCGCATTGTTGACTTTTTGAAAACAATCCTCATTTAATGGCAATTCCTAATTTTGAAAAAAAAATTTCAATAATTATCAACATCTTTTCATAAATACTATTATGCATCTTATTTCAACCATTGTTCCAGGTGGAGAAATCTGTGACAAGCAACTTTTCCTTCATTATATTGGTGATGACCTTATGTTTATTCCTGTTAGTTTCTGGTAATGACTGAAGTAAATAGGTTTTTCTCAGTTTGACTTACTGCTCCAGTCCTGAATGGGTTACATTTTGCCCTTGCCAATAGAGTTTTTTTTTAACGGGATTCTACATTGGAATTTGCAATATTTGGAAAGCATTTTTTGCCAAGTGTCCCCTGACATGTTGGACCTGTGTAAGAAAGGCAAGCGCCTGAGTACCTCCTTCACCAATCATTTCAAATCGTTGTTAAGCACAGTGTGGAGATTGGACCAGGAATTGCCAGTTACAACATTCTTTGCTATATATAGTCAGGACAGAAAATAAAATTAAAGGCGAAGGCAAAATACTGGATTAAAAGGGAATTTTACAAAAAATGTAAACTTTCCACAGTAATCAAAATCTGAAGGGAATAAAGTCTAGATTTGTAAAAATGAATCCTCATTTGGAGTAACATTGCTTGGCATTAATTAAGAGTTATTTGCCTTGAATGAACATACACCATCTAAATTATCACAAATTTAATAGATTTAGAGTATTATTTATTTTCAGCCTCATGTTCAATTTTCCAGCTATCGCAGTACTTCATTCCTAAGTAAAGAATAGGATGATAATGGATAAGACAGCCATAGCCTCACAGCTGTACTTGAGACCACAAACTAACTGTGAATAAGGCCACAGGAGATCATCTAGCCCTTCATAAGTAAGGTTGATGACTTTGCTTAAACTTGATAATATCTGTCCTTCATTTTCAGCGACAAAGTGCAATCAGCCTTGCTTGTAACCCAGATGGATACACGCCAGAACCAATTGGAGGTGAGTTCAGAGTAGCTCTGTATTAAGTTGGTTGTAATAAAGATTATGAAGATAAATGGCAGATCTTTGACTGCTGGTGTTCTTTGTGGTCACATTTTGTAAAGTAATAATTAGAGAATGCAGCTTTAGGAGTCAGTCTTATGGGTTTTGGCAAAGTGTCAGTTTTACTGAGTTTCCTGGAGGGTTTTATCTCCACAGGTCCTAGAGGGTTCTGACACCAGAATCATAGCAAACTAGCCTCATTAACTGAAACAAAAACAGAAGTTACTGGAAAAGCTCAGCAGTCTGGCAGTATCTGTGAAGAGAAATCAAAGTTAACATTTCAGGTCCAGTGACCTTTTCTCAGAATGGCCTCATTAACTACCAATCCTTCCCCTATGGCACCATTCACATCTGATTCTAGCCCCATTCTACCACCTACCATTGCTGGAACATGGCTGGAATATGCCGGAATTGACCAGCGTCTCTGCTGCCACCTTTATCTTCACCAGGTTGTTGTACACCTGGAAAAGTACTGCTAGTTTGGAGCTGTCCTGCACATTTGCTGCAATTTGTCCCAGACATGGCAGAGAAAGGAGAATTGGCATCTGGATGGGTATATGAATAGGAAGGGATTAGAGGGATACGAGCCAAGTGCTGGCAAAATGGACTAGATTAGGTTAGGATATCTGGTCAGCATGGACGAGTTGGACCGAAGGGTCTGTTTCTGTGCTGTACATCTCTATGGTGCCTCACTTTGTAGCCAGGGAGCTGAAGGTCTTAGTGGATGGGATGATACAGAGGTGGGAGACCCTGCTCCCCCCAGACCAGTGGAGGAGGTCACATCATGAGATCATGCCAGCCTGGGCTAAGGTTGTTGCCAGGGTCAGTGCCATCTTAGCTCTCTGGAGGAATGCACAGCATTGTAAGGAGATCAATAACCCTCTCCACTCCTCTAGTGTAAACACCATTACCTCCTCTCTGATACATCACGTTCATTCTGTCTCTGTTACTGCAAGAACCTCCCACCAAGGCTCATGCTACATCACTCTCACTACTATTTGCAACATCACCCCTCACTCGCTTTCACCGACCCCAGCCCCCAACATCACTAACCCTTCATAGCCCCAGCACTACTTTTGCACTTTCTGAGGATACCTCCCCACCTGCTACTGCAGAAACCACTGTATTACGCACTTCCTAATATCTTGATACCAGCCTCTATCTCATTTCAGAAATGAAAACAGGCCACAATAGACCAAAGAGTCAATACAGACCTTAAGACTATAAGAAATAGAACACTAGTAGGCTATTTGGCCCCGTGACCCTCTTCCACCTCTCAATAGGATCATGGCTGATCATGGTTCCTCCTATCCACTTTACTGTCTTTTCCCCATTCCCTTTATTGCTCTACTGACCAGCAATCTATCAATTTCACCGTTAAATATATCCAAATACTCTGCCCTGATAACTATCTGTGACAAAGAGTTGCAAAGACTTAAAACCCTCTGAGAGAAGAAATTCTTCCTTGTCTCAGTGTTAAGTTGGTGCTCTTCAATTCTGAGACAATGCCTTCTGGTCCTAAACTCTCCCATGAGGAGAACCACTCTCTCAGCATTTACCCTGTCAAGTCCCTTAAGAATCCTGTATGTCTCAATGCGATCAGCATCCATTCCCTTAAATTCTAATGAATACAGTCAACATGTGGCATTTGCTCACTAGAAAATACCTCCATACCAGAGATCATCCTTGTGAACCTTTTCTAAATGGCATCCTAAGAAATTATACCTTTCCCAAATTAAGGGGACCAATAGGGTGACACATTGGCTCGGTGGCTAGCACTACTGCCTCACAGCCTCAGGTGACTGTCTGAGTGGAGTTTGCACATTCTCCCTGTGCCTGTGTGTGCTTCCTCTGGATGCCTGGCTTCCTTCCACAGTTCAAAGATGTGCTGGTTAGGTGGATTGACCATGCTAAATTGCCCAATGTGACCAGGGATGTGCAGGCTTGGTGGATTAGTCATGTGAAATGCAATGCTATAGGGAAAGAGTAGCAGCGTAGGTCTAGGTGAGATGCTCCTTGGAGGGTTGGTAGACTTGATGGGCTGAATGGTCTGATTCCATACTGCCAGGATTCTATGAAAACTGCTGTCAGCACTGTAGATGTGGTCTCACCAGCACAGATGCAGTAAGACTTCACTTTTATACTCCAAACCCTTTGAAATTAGGGCCAGCATTCCATTAGCCTTCCTGTGTGCTCGCCTTCTGTGTTTTGTGCACAAGTACCTCCAAGTCTCTTTGTGCTTCAGCTTTCTGAAGTTTTTCTCTGTTTAAATAATACTATATTTTGTTCTCTGTTCCAAAATGAACATTTTCACATTTTTTCACATTGTGCTCCATTTGCCAACTTGTTGCCCACTTACTTAACTGACCACGGTGGTGGGCTACCTGACATTTGGCTGCTCATCCTTTATGAGGAGAGGATCCTGACACCTCAAGTGGCTAACTTACCTGTCCAAGCCCCTGGACTCATGTCAGAGGCTGCCCAACTTAATGTCCCAGGACCCCCGATTGAGGGCTCAGTGCATTTGCTTGCCTTCATTGATCAGTGCATTCTGTTCAGGAGATGGGATGTCATGTTACAGCTCTATAGGACATTGGTGAGGTCACTTTCAGAATACTGCATTCAGTTCTGGTCTCCTTGCTATCGGAAAGATGTTGTTAAACTTGAAAGAGTTCAGAAAAGATTCACAAGGGTGCTGCTGGGATTGGAGAGTTTGAGCAATAGGGAAAGGATGAACAGGTTGAGATCTTTTCTTTGGAGCATCGGAGGCTGAGGGGTGATCTATCGAGGTTTATAAAACCATGAGCAGGATGAATAGAGTTAATAGCCAAGATCTTTTTCCCAGTGTAAGGAAGAGCAAATCTAGAGGGCATAGGCTTATGGTGAGAGGAGAAAGAGTTAAAAGGGCATGAGGTGCAACCTTTTCACACAGAGGTTGGTCGAGTATAGAACGAGCCAGAGGAAGAGGTGGAAGCGGGTACAATTGCAACGTTAAAAGGCATCAGCATGGGTGCCTGAATAGGAAATGATTAGAGGGATATGGGCCAAATGCTGGTAAATGAAACTTGGTCAATTTAGAATATCTGGTCAGAACGGACAAGTGGATCAAAGGGTCTGTTTCCATGCTGTATAAGTCTATGTCTCTGATCTGATTGACGACTGCTGATAACCATGTCATGCTTCTGGGTTTGTATCTGTACTATGTGGCATAGTAGTACAGCAGTACTGTGAACCTGGTATCTCTGGCTGAGGAGTAAGATACAAAAAGGCAAGGTAAGGCAGGGATGCTAGAAGTACCCAGGCAGGCTCAGAGTGAGTGTGCGCTATGAAAGCGAGAGAAAAGCTCGGAGGTACAATGTGATCTGCTCCATGAGCTGGGTGTATACCCCTGAGTACGCAGTATCCTTGCTGCAGCATTATAATGATAGTTTCCTTTGCACCCTGAGGGGCAGCATTGAAGTACAGAAGCAAAATGTAAGTGGATCAGAGATGTGCTATATGGGTTCTTCGAAGTTGGCATGTGTTGGATGCCAGTGTCTGTGGAAGTGGGCTGTGGGTAGCTAGTGCCATTTGAGCATGTCCTGAGATGCTGTTGCATGGTGACCAACATAGAAGCTCATCACATCCAGCAGCTAATTATAGTCACCAGGTACCCATTCTGATTCCCTTATCAAGCACTCCTGTCATCTAGATTACTCATGGTGAATGATAAGCTAGAAAGCTGCATATTAATGACATGAAATCTGCAGTTCATAGAGTCATAGCAACATACAGCACAGAAACAGACCCTTCGGTCCAACTCGTCCATGCCAACCAGATATCCCAACCTAATCTCGTTGCCAGCACTTGGCCCATATCCCTCCAAACCCTTCCTATTTATATACCCATTAAGATACCTTTTAAATGTTGCAATTGTACCAGCCTCCACCACTTCCTCTGGCAGCTCATTCCATACACCTACCACCCTCTGTGTGAAAACGTTGCCCCTTAGGTCCCTTTTATATCTTGCCCCTCTCACCCTAAACCTATGCCCTCTAGTTCTGGACTTCCCCACCCCAGAGAAAAAATCTTGTCTATTTATCCTATCCATGCCCCTCATGATTTTATAAACCCCCATGTGGTCACCCCTCAGTCTTCGATGTTCCAGGGAAAACAGCTTTAGCCTATTCAGCATCTCCCTTTAGCTCAAATCCTCCAACCCTGGAACATCCTTGTGAATCTTTTCTGAACCCTTTCAAGTTTCACAACATCATTCCAATAGGAAGGAGACCAGAATTGCATGCAATATTCCAACAGTGGCCTAACCATTGTCCTGTACAGCTACAAGATGACCTCCCAACTCCTATACTCAATGCTCTGATCAATAAAGGAAAGCATACCAAAGGCCTTCTTCACTATCATATCTACCTGCAACTCCACTTTCAAGGAGCTATGAACCTGCACTAAAGATCTCTTTGTTCAGCAACACTCCCTAGGATCTTACCATTCAGTGTATAAGTCCTGCTAAGTTTTGCTTTTCCAAAATGCAGCATCTTGCATTAAATTAAACTCAACTGCCACTCCTCAGCCCATTGGCCCATCTGATCAAGATCCTGTTGTAATCTGAGGTAATCTTCTATGCTGTCCACTACACCTCCAATTTTGGTGTCATCTGCAAACTTATAATTAGCAACAAATAATCCGCATTAACTGGCAACCCGCCACCGCCAAGTGAGAATCACACCTTAACGCCTACACCTTTATTAAAACATGTAAGGTGTTGTTCGCAACATTGCAATAAGCCTTGCTAAATGTCTGAGGCAATTCAGACACATTCCTTGTGACAGCCCATTTTGTTCAGGCACTTATAACATTCTGCACTGGCTTTACAGCCTTGGTATTAGATAAAGTCACAGAAAAAGAGTTTTCAGTGTTTTGAAGAAAATGGTTTACATGTCTATGCACATTTATACAGGATTACTGAGAATCATCATGGAATCTCTACAGTGTGGAAACAGACCATTCAGCCCATTGAGTCCACACTGATGTTCCAGAGAGCATCCTACTCCCTGTCCTATCCCAGTAACCCTGCATTTTTCTTGAATAATCCACCAAGCCTACACATCCCTGGACACTACAGGGCAATTCAGCATGGCCAATTTACCTAACCTGCACATCTTTGACTATGGGAGGAAACCAGAGCACCTGGAGGAAACCCACGCAGACACAGAGAGAATGTGCAAACTCCACACAGACAGTGGTGAAATAATGCGGCAAAGTACTGATATGCTTCATCATTCTTTTTAAAAACATCTTTTATTTTGCCAATTATCTACCTTTCTTTCTTCTTCTGACTGAACTGGTTCCATCCTCCCCAAGGGATTGCTTATGGTTCCCACAAGCCTTCTAGTACCTCATCCAAATTACCACTATTTCTTTGAGTTGAAATGTATCAGCAAGCTACTTAACTAATGTTAGTAAGCTAGTTAGTAATTTTAAAGATTGCAACAGGTTTTGTAAAAATATTTAGAAAGTAAGTGAAGGTCAAGAGTGGACATTGGACCACTGGAAAATGAAGCTGGAGAAGTAGTAATGATTAGATTCCCTACAGTATGGAATCTAAGAAAAGATTGCAGAATACTTGTAAGTGTGTGGTAAAATTGGCTGAGTCAGCGTGGCTTCACCAAGGGAGGTCATGCCTGACAAAACTGTTCAAATTCTTTGAAGAGGTAATGAGCATGTTAGACAAAGGGGAGCCAGTGGACATGATCTATTTGATTTCCAGAAGGCCTTTGACAAGGTGCTACACAGAAGTCTGCTAAATAAGATAAGAGCCCATGGTGTTAGGGCAAGGTACTGGCAGGGATAGAGGATTTTCTGACTGGCAGAAGCAGAGAGTAGGGATAACAGGCTCTTTTTCAGGATGGCAGGCAGTGAGTAGTGGAGTTCTGCAGGGGTCAGTGTTGGAACCACAACTATTCACATTATACATTAATGATCTGGGCAAAGGGCAGTGTTACTAAGTTGCCAGATGACACAAAGGTAGAGGGACCGATAGTGTTGAGGAAGGGGGGAGACTGCTGAAGGATTTGGACAAGCTAGGAGAATGAGCAAAGAAGTGGCAGGTGGAATACAATGTGGGAAAATGTGAGCAATCCCTTGGGGAGGATGGAACCAGTTCAGTCAGAAGAAGAAAAAAAGGGAGATAATTGGCAAAATAAAAGATGTTTTTAAAAAGAATGATGAAGCATATCAGTACTTTGCTGCATTATTTCATCTTTAGTTGTTTAGATACCCAGTACGGTTAACAATTAGTTGGTTAGTGATGGCTCAGTGATTAGCACTGCTGTCTCACAATGCCAATGACGAGAGTTCAATTCCACCCCTGGGCCACTATCTGTGTGGAGTTTGCATTTTGGTAGGAGGAATCGAGGTGTAGACTAATTTCTAAACATGGAACAGTTTCAGAAATCTGAGGCACAAAAGGACTTGGAAGTTCTCGTTCAGAATTCTCTTAAGGTTAACATGCAGATTCAGTTGACAGTTAGGAAGGTAAAGCAATATTAGCATTCACTTCAAGAGGGCTAGAATAAAAGAGCAGAGATGTACTGCTGAGGCTTTGTAAGGATCTGGTCAGACTGCATTTGGAATATTATGAGCAGGTTTGCACCACGTATCTAAGGAAGGATGTGCTGGCATTGGAGGGGGTCTGCAGGAGGTTAACAAGAATGAGCCTGGGGATGAAGGGCTTGTCATATGAGGAGCAGTTGAGGACTCTGAGTCTGTACTCAATGGAGTTTAAAAGGGTGAAGGGAGATCTGATGGCAATTTACAGAATACTGAAAGGCTTGGATAGAGTGGACATGGAGAAACTGTTTCCAGTAGTGGGGAGACTAGGACCCGAGAGTGCAGCCTTAGAGCAGGGATGACCTTTTTGAACTGAAATGAAGAGGAATTTCTTCAGCCAGTGGGTTGTGAATCTGTAGAACTCATTGTAGGAGTGGTGGCCAATTCATTGTGTATTAAGACAGACATAGATAGTCCTTGATTTATAAGGGAATCAAGGGTAATGGGTAGAAGGCAGAAATGGGTTTGAGAAATATATTAGCCATGATTAAGTGGTGGAGCAGACAGAATGAGCTAAATGGTCTAATTCTACGCCTATTTTATGGTGTTATGGTCTACTGGCATTCACTGAGCTTAATTTTATTCCCGTAACACTTAACATCCTTCTAGAATCTACCTTTTCTAGGTCCATCAGAAGATAATTTCTCATTTTTTTAAACACCAATGAGTATCAACCAAACCTACTTATCCTTTTTTCATAGTACTCATTCCAGGAATCAGTCTCATGAATTTTCGATAGTTTCTCTCCATTGAAATCATATTCTGCTTTTCTCTTCTTCCTGCTAAATTGGACAAACTCACATTTTCCCATATTATATTTGATCTGTCACATTTTTGTTCACACACTTAACCTGCCCATGTCCCTCTGCAGATTTTTTTGTATGCTCCTTAAAACTTGCTTTCCAACCAATCTTTGTTTCATCAGCAAATTTGGCTGCAATAAATCATCCAAGTCATAAAACGCATCATAAATAGTTAAGGCCCAGCCCTGATTGCTGTGGCACTCTCCTTGTTATGGTTTGTTAATCTGAACATTATCCGTTTATTGTGACTTTTTGTTTCCTGTTAGTTACTCAATCCGCTAACCATGCTAATATATCACCTAAAAACCATGAATTGTTACTTTCTGCAATAAACTTTTATGCAGCACCACATCAAATTCCTTTTAGAAATCTAAATACATCACACCTACTTGTACTCCTTTATCAACTGTGTTTGTTGCATCCTCAAAGAACGCTAATGAATTTATCAAATATTATTTCCTGATCACAAAACGATATTGCCCTTGTCTTGATCATACTATGATTTTCTAAATGTACTGCTGCTACTTCCTTAATAAAGATTCTCGTATTTGTCCCAAAGACAGAGGGTAGACTAACTGACATATTGTTACCTCCTTGAAGAAAAGTACAACATTTGTGGTTTTGCAATTCTGTGGAACTTGCCCCCAAACCCAATGGAAGTTTGGAAAATTGCGAGCTATGCATGTCCTATTTCTGAGGCTGGAAAAAGAAACGTGTGCAACCCTTTCATTTTTTGCATTATCAGGGATCTTGAGGAGGTATAGCTCTCCATTGCAGTCACTTTGCTAGAGTCGACCTGTCAAGAGGCAACACCCTTATCTCCTGAATATAAATTATTTTGATCATTTGAAAGTTTGCATTCTTGCATTTGCTCTGATGAATACAACCTGAAAATTTTAGGCAACATGCCTTTCTTTCCAGCAATATTCATGTTTTGTACAACCACATTACCGTTCGAGTGTTTAATCATTCCAAAAACTTTCCAGATACAGGACGACGAGTTCTTCCTATGGATGCAGAGTCATATGTAAGCCCCTACAGTGACCCTGAAGAGTTAAAAGATAAGACATTGTACCTGAAGCGAGAATGCCTACTAATAGATGAAGTGGAGCTAGGATCTGGCAACTTTGGCTGTGTGAAGAAAGGAGTGTATAGGATGAGAAAGTAAGTAATTTAACTATATAAGTTACACATATAAGCCTTGAAAAGTAGCTTGAGGATTCAGTTAATAACCTTAACAATTTCGCCAGTCACAGCATCTGTCATGGCCGTCAAGGTAGATGTAACAATTGGCAGAAAACTAAATGATGAAAGAGGTGACAGACTGTCTAGTAAACAGCATAACAGCAGATCAAGGTAGATACAAAGTAAATTAGGAGAAAAAAAAATTAAAGAAAGTGGTACTAATGGAAAGCAAAACAATAAAACTTATTAGAAAGATAAATTGTTGTTGTCAATCTGGTTAAAAGAAAGAAACCAGAAGTGACTAAGACAATAAAAGATTTCCAATCTTATACATGTGCATTTTTCTTGAGCTTGTTCAATTCCTATTTACTGTTTTTATTTTTTTATCCAGGAAACAGATCGATGTCGCTATTAAAGTACTGAAAAATGATAATGAGAAATCTTTAAAGGAAGAATTAATGAAAGAGGCAGAATTTATGCAGAAACTGGACAATCCTTACATTGTGCGAATGATTGGAGTGTGTCAAGCAGAAAATCTGATGTTGGTGATGGAGATGGCTTCAGGAGGTCCCCTCAACAAATTTTTGTCTTCCAAAAAGTGAGCATTTGAGCTAACAGTAAATTTTTGGCTTTAAGTACACAGATTCTTCATTGAGATACATCCTGCACTCTTAAGAATAGACAGCTCAAAGTCTGGCAAAAGTTAAAAGCCTCCTCCATGATAAACCATAAGAATGCAATTGGAGTTTAATAGACACGAATAAGCTGCCACTGCTTGTCCATATAGGACCCAGTTAGTGTTTTATCACCAGGCAAATTTATTGTTGAGGTGCACACTTGTCACTTTGAGTTGATACTGTGGACACTTGATTCCAGATACGGAGAGTCATTGAGTCATGGAGTATAGAGCATGGAAATAGACCATTCGGATCAACTCGTATATGCCAACCAGGTTTCCAAAACTGAACTTGTCTCACTTGTCTGCATTTGGCCCATATCCTGCTAAACTTTTCCTATTCATGTATCTGTTCAAATGTCTTTGAAATATTGTAATTGTACCCGCCTTTACCACCTCGTCTGGCAGCTCGCTCCAAATATGCACTACCCTCTGTGTGACAAAAGTTGCCTCTCAGGTCCCTTTTAATTCTTTCCCCTCTCAGCTTAAACCTTTAGCTTTGGTCTCCCCTATGCTGGGGGAAATCACTTGGTTATTCACCTTATCTCTACCCCTCATGATTTTCTAAACATCTATCAGGTCACCCCTCAGCCTCCTGTGCTCCAGGGAATAAAGTTCCAGCCTATCCAGCCTCTCTCTATAACTCAAACCTTCTAGTTTTGGTAGCATCCTTGTAAATCTTTTTTTATACCTTTTTCCAGTTCAGGGATATTCTTCCTATAATAACATCCTTCCAATATTGGGGCAACTGGAATTGTATGCTGTACTCCATACCTCTGTAGATTTTATTTAGTCAACCTGTTCAGATGTGTCATGATAAACCTTTGGAATAGATGGACTTGAACCTGTGCCTTCTGGCTCAAGTAGAGATACTACTACTGTGCCACAAGAGCCCCATGATACTGCCATGTGTTTATTTAGATTAGCTACACTGCCTGATAAAAACATCAGTCAGAAGGAGCATAGCAAAGAGTCCAAGTAAATTATTGATCCAATCTGGATTTAGCCTCCTGATGCAGAGAAGAGACCATTGTGAGCCCCAATACAATATATTGGAAGAACTTTGGTTTCAGGAATGTCATGCTCTAAATACATCTTATTTGAAAACTTGGAGCTTTTGCAGGTTTCAAAACAAAAATAATAAAAGCAGCCATTTATAATCAGTCTCAATCTTGGCCGAAACACTAGAATGAATTGGCCAATATCCTCCAGTATCAGCAAATGACTAGATATTTTGGAAAGGCCCTTTTTTGAGTCGCATTTGTGTCTAACGTCAAATTTCGAAGTATGTTTGTCACTGATTAGTAAATCAACTTTCGAATTATGTTGTAAAACTTACAAATGAGTCAGTTTCAGTGGTTTACTGAAAATTAAACCACAAATGATCTGTATAGCTGGTTTGCCCTTTTGTTTAATCAGTTTAATACATCTAATCTTTGTGACACTGTCAACATGTTTGTCTACCCTTAAGTTTCAAGCTAGATCAAATCTTTTTTGGGCTGCCAATATCTTATTAGTATTCCTGCTTTATTGATTTTCAATTATTACAACATCTACATATTGTTTTTACTTTGTTCCTGTAATAACGTTGCACTTTAAAATATAAATTTTTAATGTTAGCCTGGCCTATCATTTGCTACATAATGATGACACACATACTAACATTGTCTGTAGCTTAGAAACCCAGAAAAGTTAAAATAATTACTGGTGTGAGTTCTGTTGTAGTGAGTCCTGCAAATGTTCTAGATCAAAGTCAAACTGTCTATGTCTTTTCATGGTTTTACAGTGAATATTTGAATTTGTATATAGTCCATTCTCAATATTTTACCAACTTGAAAAATACAATTGAGAATTAAATATTGTTTCATCAAAGGTAACTTTCAGATACTTGCCAATGGCAGAAAATGCTTCGAGCAGATTATTTAAAAAGAAGCCTTTCCTATTCTATTTTTACATTAGAGAAAAGGTCAACATAGACAATGTTGTCGAATTACTCCATCAAGTGTCAATTGGAATGAAGTATCTGGAGGAAAATCATTTCGTGCACAGGGATCTTGCTGCCAGAAATGTCCTGCTGGTCAATCAACATTATGCCAAGATTAGTGACTTTGGATTGTCCAAAGCAATAGGTGCTGATGACAGCTACTATAAGGTAAACCTCATGATAATCCAGTCAAAGTAATCACTGGGTGTCTGGGGCTGAATAGCTAGACATTATTTTGTGGAATGTAGTTCTGGAAACTTCACTAGGTGCAATGCAGAGGTCCCTTCATTCTTGTCAGTGTGTATTCAGAAAATATTATGAATCCAAAGGTATGAATATTTACAAAATAAAATGGCTAATTCTGTGGCTATTGTATCCTGTTGTCTGAGGATAAACTGATCCGTTTGCCCAAATGTCACAGAGGTTTCTTCTTCAATGTCCAGTCTGCTGAAGGTAAAGACCATTAAGACCATGAAAAAGCTTTTCTAACAGTACTCTTGGCTCCTGTCTTGGAACTTTTCAGTTGTTTAGATTGGATAGATCCTTGGACAGTGGTTGTTTAAATGTTAACCTGATGATTTGTTAATTTGTTAATATGGTACTTATTATTCAAACATGATTGTATACAACAATTGTCCTCATGTGCCATAAACATAGATCCACACAAACTGGGATCACTGGATTGTAAAGGAAATGAGAGCCTGGCCAATTTGCACCTTCTAATATGCAACTTGCAATTTGCAACTTGTTTTTAATATGGAATAAGTTCGCTTGCAGAGCAAGAATAGATGTTTACCCTTTACAGGGCCCCAGATCCCACTTAACCACCTTCTAACTCTGAGGCTGCATTTCAACTATTTGGGTAAAATGCAGCCCTTTTTTTTCAGATTGATGTCCATTCATCAGAATTTTGTCATATTAACTCAATTATGTTCTTCAAAGAATCTGCTGGACATACTGAGTGTATCTGAATTGTTTTGCATTTGTTACAAATTTTCAGAATCTCTGATATTTTGCATGTGGATGAAAGGGAAACATATTGGGAAATTAAGTATCATCTCAATATCATTTACTGAGCAGGAAAGTGGGCAAAAGGAAGTTCAGATGGGCGAGTAAATAAATATCACATCCAATTTCACCTATTTGTTCAGTATCATGTCACCTTGATTAAAACTGGCATTATTCTGTCACACATAATTCAGTAACTCCCAAAATACTGAAATCACACTGTCTCACAAAGGCATCACTTGGGAAATAACTTTTGAATTAGACTTTTTACTTCTGCTTCGTCCTAGGCTCGAACTGCTGGGAAATGGCCAGTCAAGTGGTATGCACCAGAGTGTATAAATTTCCGAAAATTTTCAAGCAAGGCTGATGTCTGGAGCTTTGGTATTACTATGTGGGAAGCATTGACTTATGGACAAAAACCATATAAGGTAAATCCTGTTTGTGTGGTCTTGTGAGTGAAATTTGTTTCACCTCAGATCATGCTCAATGCAGTTGAATTCTTTTCCAATGGAACAACTTTCAATTTGCACAAACAATTATATTTATCTAAATGACTGACTAGAAAGTAATTATCTAAATGTAATTCTGGGATGAAGAAAATCTATTCAGATCTCAAAGCATAGGTCTTTGTGCACATTATCAGATCATTTCAAGCTCTTTCAGGTGACTGTAACTATTTATGTACTAATTTTTGTTAAATTTATCTTGTTTCTGTTTTTAAAGCAAATATTTGTTTAGCTTTCTTTCCGTTGCCACCATGCCACAACCACACTCACCCTGACCATATATCTTTCAGTTCCATTAATTTATGAGTATTATTTGTCTGTCTGGTGATAACCTTATTTATAGAAACTATCAGATTTTTAAATTTAAGCCAAAGAACAATAAAGCTGAGAAAACATCATCGAACTAGTCAATGCTCGTGCAATCCGTTAGATACAGGGTTCAATCGCTCACATCATCTTCAGCAGCCATATGGAGGCAGAGCAAAATGAAATGGAGGCCAATGTTAGAAAATAAAACTACTGAAAAATTTCCCCTAACTCCTTAAGACAATCTCCAGGCAAGTTGATGCATTTAGATTACTTACAGTGTGGAAACAGGCCCTTCGGCCCAACAAGTCCGCAGCGACCCGCAACCCACCCAGACCCATTCCCCCCTATATTTACCCCTTCATCTAACAGTACGGGCAATTTAGCATGGCCAATTCACCTAACCTGCACATTTTTGGACTGTGGGAGGAAACTGGAGCACCCAGAGGAAACCCATGCAGACACGGGGAGAATGTGCAAACTCCACACAGAGAGTCGCTAGAGGTGGGAATTGAATCCCGGTCGCTGGCGCTGTGAGGCAGCAGTGCTAACCACTGTGCCACCATGCCGCCCACGCACAGTGCATTCCTAAGCATTGTATCATCCTTCCCATTCAAAATCCTTCAGGACTGGAAAAGTCCATTTCTACGCATCAAGTGATCTTGTAACAATCTTCCTCCTCCATTTTATTTTCACGAAGAGCGAAAAGTTGAATAGGAATACGAGTGAGCCATTCAAGACTGTTGCACCTCCTCTGTCATTTAGTACAATCATGGCTGACCCATCACTTCAATATCTTTTACCCACACTATCGTTATACACTTTCAAGACATTGATAAAATTTTATCAACCTCTACTTTTAAAATATTCAAAGTCTGAGCTCCTACAACTCTCTGGGGTACAGAATCCAAAGGTTCATCACTCTCTGAGTAAAAACATTTCTCCTCATCTCCATCCTAAATGGAATCCTCTTATTTTTAAATTATGTCCCCAGCTCTAAGTTCCCAAACAGGGAAAACACACTCCCTACATCTGCTCTGATTGTTCCTTTAAGAATTTTGTAGATTTCAATGAGGCCACCTCTTTGATGCTCTAGAGAACACAAGCTCTCTTCATCAGCCTGTCCTGCCAGCCCAAGTCTGGTGAACTTTTGTTGCACTCTCTCTTTGGCAATAATGTCTTTCCTGAACTAAGGAAACCAAAACTGCACAAGGTCTACATTTTGTGTAGTCTAACCAAGCTCCTATACAATTTAGGAAAGACTTCACTACTTCTGAACAGAAATCCTCCTTGCAATCAAAGCTAACATTCCATAATATTCTAACATACCTAACAGCTAGCTGCATCTTTATTTTAGGCTTCAGTGTCTTATTGACAAGGGCACCCAAGTACCTTGACACATATAACACTTTCTAATTCCTCACTATGATGTGGAGATGCCAGTGTTGGACTGGGTTGGACAAAGTTAAAAATCACACAACACCAGGCTATTGTCAACGCTTTTGGAGCACTGCTCCTTCATCAGGTAGATAGTGGAGTAGGATCATAAGACACAGAATTTATAGCAAAAGATCAATATCATACACTGATGCGATATAGTAAACAAACCTAGATTGCTGTTAGGTGGGAACCCATTGCTGAAAAATATTTAGAATGTACTGTAAAAGTCCTGGTTATAAATTAATCTGGTTATCAATTTTTAAGTCATTTCTGCAGGCAGTAAATCTGAATCTTTTTTTTTGCAGAAAATGAAAGGCCCAGAAGTTGTTAGTTTTATTGAGCAAGGAGGCCGATTGGACCGTCCTCCTGAGTGCCCAGATGAAATGCATCAATTGATGCAGAAGTGTTGGACTTACAAGTAAGTTTGAATCGATTTCTAGATTTACATCTTCAGATTAATAAGTGAAAGATAGTTGTATGAATCTCTCAGAACAGGTATTCAGTCATTAATCATCAAGGACAATTTGGATAGGATAGAGTTACACTAGTTATATTTTATGAGGAAGGAGTTCTGGTGCATATATGTTTGTTTTCTATTTTTCATTAATGCAATGTGGAGATCACTGACTTAATGTAAACATGTTGTATTACCAACTTTCTCGGCTGGCCATTCTGTTTCTGATCTGATGCAGGTCCTTATGCAGGCAAGACTTGCTGATATCCCAAGCAAGGCAGTTCCTTCTCTATCTTTCTTACAAACTGCAGCAGTCCAGATACTGTGGACACTCCAAATTCTTTTTCTATCTAAATTCAGAAAATAAATATCGGAGTATGTGCGATAGAACGCTAGCTGCTTGTTATCTGCAACACTGCCTCTTTACGTATTTCGCAGAATTGTAACAATATAACAGAACGTAATCTTGATTTCACTGGCCACAGGTATCAGCAATAAATCTCTTTTGTGATAAGTATGAGACTCAGAAGTTGCAAATTGCACAACAAAGCCATCATCTTCTGTTCATCTACAAATAAAATCAATGCTGCACTATTTGTAGTAATAAAAGTGTTCAGAGATTCCAATTTTTTTACTGAATTAAGCAGAATCTGGAGACCAAAGAACTATGCTGTTGGGCGACAATTGAGGCAAAGTCATGAAAGCCAATGTTATCAATGTCTCTTAGACTTTGAACTCATCCATAACCATGACAGAAAATGAGAAGGTTAGACAGAAAAGGCTATTCATTCAATCTTATATGAGTCGCTATATCGTCTTGATCCTGCATAGGTATTGACTTAGCTTGTTTACAAAAACATTTACATTCCTATAAAAGTAATTATTTCTATGCAGATTACAGTTACACGTTTTTCATGTTTCACATCCAAATGAGGTGTTAGTAAATGTGTGACAGTGGAGTATGTTGGTGTGGAATGTGCCTTATCTCTAATATGTGGCTAAATGCATACATACATTCAAGAATCGCATGGCAGTGCTGTTCTTGATATATGCGTCTCTTGATAATTATTTTTAGAAGTGGTTTTGTGGCAGCAGAGAGGCTAAGCTTGTAATATTTTAAGAGGTCTTTACAAAATGGTTTTCAATAAAGTATGTTAAACTCTATGTCAAAAGTTATAACGTGCGATAATTTGGTCGATTATCATATATTCTTATATTTGTCTAAATACAGTCCAAAATGACAGTCATTGTGGAAATTAATTTCTCAATAGGTCTATTGCACTTGACACAAACATCTGTTCTAGCTAAAACAGGAAACTGCACAATCTTTAATAACTGGATTAACTTGAGAAAAATTGAGAAGCACATGAGTGCTTGGTTATGTGCAACTTGGCACAAAAGAACCAGGAAATTAGATTGATTTAAAATGTCTCTTTATTCAGCTAGCATCTATACTTTTAGAAGAATAGCCTTCTGAGTGATCAGTGTTATCTCCAATAGTGCAGTTCTTTCAACATCTGCATTAAAAGGAAGTGTTCTCCGCACGTTATTGTGAATAGCACTGAAACTACACTGTTGTCGCCACAATATCATTTTTATGATGAACACTGCAATGCCTTATTCTACTTTAAATTTCTTCTTCCAGAGAGCTATATGTCAAAATCCATGTCAAGCAAACCACATATATAGTGGTATAGTGAATAAAAGAGATGTTAATATTAATTTAGTCCTGGTAGTAGGTCTTTTACTGATGGGCCCAAAGTTGGCTGAAGTATTAGGTCTCCATTTCAGCAGTCAGTAGGACTTACAGGTCGCTCTGCTATAACACAGATTTCATTAGCCAAAATGACTATAACACAATTGACAAATTGTGGGCATAGTTTGGATAACACAAACTTTCTGCTGAACGGGTATAGTGATTTTCTATTAGCAATCGTCTACAGCACGATTTTCTATAGCGGTTTTCCATGGCGTGGTTTTCTACAGTGCAAGGTTGCGGAGGAACGCAACTGTTATGCTATATAGCAGAGCACAGCGGCTCAGTGGTTAGCACTGCTGCCTCACAGCACCAGGGTCATAGGTTTGATTCCAGCCTTGGGTGACTGTCTGTGTGGAGTTTGCACATTCTCCCTGTGTCTGCATGGGCCCCCTCTGGGGGCTCCAGTTTCCTCCCACAGGCCAGGTGAATTGGCCATGCTAAATTGCCCATAGTGTTAGGTGCATTAGTCAGAGGGGAAATGGGTCTGGGTGGGTTACTCTTCGGAGGGTCTTTGTGGACTGGTTGGGCCGAAGGGCCTGTTTCCACACTGTAGGGAATCTAATTAAACAATGAATAAGTGTTGGTTTGCTGACAAATGATTCTAACCTTTAAAATCATGGATTGCTGTCTCTTCAAAGAATCTGTGAACATAACTTGGATAGGGTTTCCCTTCTTTGTAGAAGAATGGTAGTGCTTGAGCCTTCTATACACCCCTCCAACTTTGTCATATTCTCCTGGGTCAGAGATTGCTAAGCACAGAGGGCAAGACTTCTCAATGAGAAGTTGAAAGGAACATAAACAAATGATTGAGGTAGTTGTCCTGAACCTCTTTGTATGTGAGAGCTTTAGAGCAACATGTTATCTCTGATCATCTACTTGTTAAAAGTACACCTTTTACATGTCCACACTGCTATTTTTGGGCATCACAACAACTCTGTTGTGCTACTTTCCCACAATAAAAGGCTGTTTAGCAGAGGGGAATTGCGTGCAGTGGTTTGAACAGACTCTTCCTGAAACACTACAGTTTGTGCCATGCATGCAACACTCAATGGCAATATGCAAAATAAATACATTTGGCTTAACTTTTCTCCTGCTGCCAAAACTAGGGAATTAATGTTAACTAATTTCATGGGAGACAATTTTTAATAATCATTATTTGGAGCAGACATTTGAAGGTAAACAGGGATTGACTGTAAGGATGTTTTGGAAGAATATCAACTAAAGCGTAAATTTTTAAAGAAGGGATCCACATGGGATGGGGCAATTTGTATTTAACCACTATTCAATTTAGAGAAATTAGAGTTTGACAGTGACAATATTCTTTGAAAACATTTGTGAATTCTTGAAAGTCGACAGGCAATACCAGGCTTTATATTTGAGGCTGATGGGCAGTATATGAGAGTGAAAGAAGCTATTGGCATCCTCTTTTCACAAAGATTGACGTTTAATTTTACTTCTGGCAGTTAAAGCCTTGGTTGATGTAAACAACAAATAATTGTCCAATTTCCAGAATTATTAATACATTTCCTATTGAGGTTGTCAAGAAAGATGGTCAAAGGAGCTTTTTTTAAAGGAGTTGGCACTTATGAAACAGAGCTATAGTCTCTCTTTAAGCAAATTCTTATTCAGAAAAATTATTTTTCTGTCCAATTCAGATAGGTGATTGTTACTGAGATAAGGAGGAAGTTCTTCCCAATTAGGGTGGTGATGCTTCGGTATTTTGTACCCTGGAGTGTTGTGGATGTTTGATTATTGAGGTTATTCAAAACAAAGATGGACACATTTAAAGATTGATAAGCATACAAATTAGCAGCAGAATTGGCCATTTAGGAATGAAGTAGGTTGGATTACTGTCACTCATTTAGACACAGGGTCATCCCTGCCTAAAAAATATTCAAATACCCCTGAATATACCATCTTCAGGCAGAAAGTTCAAAGTCAAACAACACCTTGAGAGAAAAAAAAACTCATTTTGTTCCTGAAACAGCAACTCCTGGACTTGGATTAACCTATGAAATTTTCAGGTCCACCTTGTCAAGAACATTCAGGGTCTTATAGACTTTATTCAAATCACCCCTTACTTTTCTAAACTCTAGTGGAAACAAACTCAGTCTGACCAATTCTTTCTCAAAAGATAACCCTCTCATTCAAATATCAATCTAGTAAACCTCCTTTGACCTGCTTCCAATAAATTTGCATCCTTAAATAAGGAGACCAAAACTGCAGACAGTATTCAAGATAGTAAAGCTATCAAGAGATATAGGGATAGTGTGAGAGAATGACCTAGATGTCTGTGTGGAGTTTGCACATTCTCCTCATTTTTGCGTGGGTTTCCTCCGGGTGCTCCGGTTTCCTCCCACAGTCCATAGATGAGCAGGTTAGGTGAATTGACCATGCTAAATTGCCCATTGTGTTCAGGGATGTGTAGGTTAGGTGTATTAGTCAGGGGAAATGTAGAATAATAGGGTAGGGGAATGGGTCTGGTGGACTTGTTGGGTAAAATGACCTGTTTCCACACTGTCGAGGTTCTATGATTCTATGAATGATCAGTCATGATCTCGTTGAAGGTTGGTGCAGACTTTAGGGAATGAATACCAAAGCTGCTATTTCCTATGTTTTCTAATCTCCTTGGGAAGGTTTTACCTCAGCACTCAATTCAGGAAATGTTTTCATATGTTTGCCCCCACTGTGGCTTTTCGCTTTGAGGAAACAAAGTAGGACATAAGTTCTGTTTCTATACCTTGATGTGTCTGCACCTCTCATAGGTTAATCCAAGTCCAGGAGTTGCTGTTTCAGGAGAAGAGTCAAGATGAATGGTGCTGGAAAAGCACAGCAGGTCAGGCAGCATCCAATGAAGGGCTTTTGCCTGAAATGTCAATTTGCCTGCTCCTTGGATGCTGCCTGACCTGCTGTGCTTTTCCAGCACCACTCATCCTGACTCTAATCTCCAGCATCTGCAGTGCCCACTTCCGCAACAGGAGAAGGTACATTCTAACAATCTTTGTGACTCCCTGACTTGGGCTTCCCTCAAAATGATAGTGTAGTACATTCAGGCCAGAAAACAAAACCCCTTGAAGTTTGGACAGCCCTTTCAGGACAGTCTACACTTCACAAGAAATGCGCAGATCATGACGAATTGGTTGTGCCACAGGGGCCTTCCTGATCTTTTTTTAATTCATTCATTGGGATTTGGATGTTGTTGGCTGAGCCAAAAACATTTATTATCCATCCCTAATTGCCCTTGAGGAGGTGGTGGAAAACTGCCTTATTGAATTGCTGCAATTCATTTGCTGTAGGCAATGCTGTTACAGACAGAGTTCCAGGATTTTGACCCAGCAACACTGAAGGATTAGCAATATATTTCCAAGTGAAGATAGTGAGTGGCTTTGAGTTGCACATGTGGATTTTGGTTTTCTAATGTATCGTTGCCCTTGTCTTTCTGAATGATTAGTTGTGTGTTTGGAAGGTGCTGCCTAAAGAGCCTTGGGGAAGTTTTGCAGTGCATCCTGTAAATGGTACACAATACTGATGCTGAGGATCAGTGGTGGAGGGAGTGGGTGTTTGTGGATGTGATGCCAATAAAGAGGGTTACTTTGTTCTGGATGGTGTCAAGCTTCTTGAGTGTTGTTGGACCTACACTCATCTAGGCAAGTGGGAATATTCCTTCACATTCCTGACTTGTGTGGATAGACTTTAGGGACTCAGGAGATAAGTTCCTTGTTGTGGAATTCCTAGCCTCCAACCAGCTGTTGTAACCACGGTATTTATATGGTCCAGTACGGTTCTGGTCAATGGTAACCTCCAAGATACTAATTGTTTGGAATTCAGCTGTCAATTCAGGAACTATTTTCATATGATTGCCCCCACTGTGGCTTTTAGCTTTAAAAAAAATTAAGACATAAGATGGTAATTCCAATGACTGTCAAGGGGCAATGGTTAGATTCTTGTTGGATATGGTCAATGCTTGGCACTTCTGTGGTGTGAATGTTGTTTGCCACTTGTTAGTCAAAAACCAGATATTATTCAGATCTTGATGCATTTGAACACAAACTACTTCAGAATCTGAGGACACAATAATCAGCAAACATCCCCACCTCTGACTTTATAAAGAAGTGAAAGACATTGATGAAGATGGTAGGGCTTAGGATACTACCCTGAAGAACTCCTCCTGAAATGTCTTGGAGCTAAACATCCAACAACTACAATCACCTTCCTTTGTAACAGACCACAAGCCAGTGAATTCATTAATGTGCTAATTTTAAAGCTGTGACTAGTAAACTCATCTGTGTCCCTTCTTGAACAACAAGCCTCCTTCCACCCCTAACCAATGCTCGCACCCCTGAATCACCAAGTCAATAGATTGAGAATCGAAAATGTTGGCCCTGTCATCAATAGGTTTCTGCTACTGTTTCTTCCTCCTGAAATGCACATCATGAATTATTCAGTGGCTGAGTGACTGAGTGAATCAATGAATGAGTAAGGGTGATGATATTCCACGATCACACAAAGAGAAACTGCTTCTGGGTAACTAATGGCTATGTAAGTGCTTAAAACACAATCTACATTGTGTGAGTTCCCAATGTTTTATAATATTCATTATGGACCCCACAAAAAAATTGAAAAAAATCGCCTTTTGCTTGATGGAGGCCATTGGCTTCACATTTTCTCCTGCTCTTATGCTTCTTTAGCTAGTCAGGTGTCAGTATGATTTTCTTAAGGTTGTGAAATTTCTGTTCCCTTATTGATTCCCAGCTTTGGAATATTGAATTTTCACATCAGAGTATTTCATTGTAATTGCAAAATCAACAATTTATGTTCCATTATGTTTGCTTTTAAAGGTGTGAAGATCGACCTGGGTTTGAAGAAGTTGAGAGCACAATGCGTAATTACCACTATCAGATAACACAGAAGGTATCAACAGATAAAGATCAATAAAATACCCAGGATTATATTATATAAACATTGACATTTCCAATATGTTGCTGTTTCTGTTATCCTTGAGAGTTCTCGTAGGCAGTAGCTATGAAAGCTTCAAGTAACTATAAACCTGGATATTTTGCATAACTTTCAGTTAATCATTTGATATAACTTCAAACAAATTGTTTTACTTTTTAAATAGTTGATCTACTTTTGTCCTTCTTAAAACTGAAATGATAAGCATCTACTAATGTGACATTTTTGATGTTCGCATTATTCAGGACATTTGTCTGGCTGTTCCAAAGCAATGCTGCAAAATATAACATTTTAACCAGTTAAAATTATCATGTGTTGCATCGATAAATGTATTTGACAACGTTGTATTATACTAATTTTGAAATCATGCAAGAGATCAAAACTTACAATTTGCCCTGTCAATAAATAGTTTGCATAGTTTCTTATGGTGAAATATTCTGAACTTCTAAGATCAATATTTTCACTCAGAATTAAAAATAAAGGAACGTTAAAATCATTGAAAAGAAAATGGTGAATTTGAAACTTGAAAGGAGTGTCCTCTTCAACTATTCTTGGCAGAAAGGGTAAACTTATACTTTTGGCAATTTCTCATCTTGGAAAAGAAGTCTGTGAATAGCAAAGATAGACAGAATGTTATACAGTAAACAGGTGAAATGCTAACACACGCATATTGGCTTCAACCAGACTGAAAACTGCCAACTAGGGCAGATTATTATGCACTCTATCATGGCAGAAGGAAAGAATGTTCCCAGGGATTCTGTTTCAACTTGTATTTCAACAGTCCCTCTTCCCAGCTGCTAACTGCAAAATGCTTCAGGTGAAGGCCAAGGAGCTATTCTGTGTTATGACCAAGACAGGAAGAATGCACTGTCGCTAGTCCAACAAGTCCACAGTTCTCAACATAAATTTGTTTGAACCAGATCCTGATATGGCTAGTTGTGCTCTTTTTCTGTATTAGAGAGAATATCTCTGCATTAAAAAAGATCCAGTAACCAGGTATCTTTAATAAAAATAACATTGTTGATTAATTTTGAAATGAAACATGTTCTACAAAGATGCCGACTTGGTTAACATGCAAGTTGTAATAAGACAATATTAATGTTTACTTCTCTAACAACTCAACACATGCATAGAAATGCACACAGAGTTGGCAAAAAGAGAAGAAAGCTGATTTAAGATGACAGGAACAGAATAGTTGTCGAACTTATTCCATTATTTGATACTACTATAGTCATCAAACTATACTGATCAAACACATGGATGACTTTTACTCTCTGCTGATTCATTTTAAAATGAAGCACTTTCTCCAATCCATCTTAGATCTTGAAGGTAAAGGATACATTCTGTGATTTTCAGATAGCTGTCAATCTGACAGTCTGATGCAAATGACGGAAGTCACTGAACACGTGTTTGTCACTGAGGACTTTTGCAAACACAATCATTCAGGAAATATTAAAAAACTCTTTCAGTGACTTTGCATGTGACAGTAGCTGGACCAGGGCTCCAGGTACAACACTGGACCCACAGCAAGAATGCATTTCCAGGAAAAATAAAGAGCTGAACTGCAATTTTTTTCTTTAAGTACTGATTTCTCTAACAATTCTGAACAGTAACAATAGCATAAACTGGAACCTGATAGTAAACCCAGATAGATGGTCTCTAGTAAACAAACAGTTTGCATTAAATATTTGACTACAAGCAAATGCCTTAACCAAAATAATTGAGTATCTTTCACTGATCTTTCAAAAAGTCCAAATATCCAAAGTTTTTTAAACTCAAATATTTGTGTATGTGAAGGCTAATAACACTTGGGTCAGCCAACAACCTTAACCAGAATTCAAGAGCCAAAGCTTCCTGCGAGTTTAAAGAAAAAAATAATCAATTCTTTAATGAAGTCTCTTGATTGATCCGTCCTTCAGGTACAGCTGCAGAAGTGGCCACCATGATACTGATACTGCTAAGACTTTCAAACCAGTAGTTCTAATTGGCCAGTAGCTCTTGAGAATAGGCAGAGTGGTCATTCTGGTGGCAATAAACTTATCGCCTGCTCCTGATCAATTAGACCTACAGGTTGTTGTTTAGATTAGATTCCCTACAGTGTGGAAACAGGCCCTTCGGCCCAACCAGTCCACAAAGACCCTCCGAAGAGTAACCCACCCAGACCCATTTCCCCTCTGACTAATGCACCTAACACTATGGGCAATTTAGCATGGCCAATTCACCTGGCCTGTGGGAGGAAACTGGAGCCCCCAGAGGGGGCCCATGTAGACACAGGGAGAATGTGCAAACTCCACACAGACAGTCACCCAAGGCTGGAATCGAACCTATGACCCTGGTGCTGTGAGGCAGCAGTGCTAACCACTGAGCCGCTGTGCTCTGCTATATAGTATAACAGTTGCGTTCCTCTGCAACCTTGCACTGCAGAAAACCATGCCATGGAAAACCGCTATAGAAAATCGTGCTGTAGATGATTGCTAATAGAAAATCACTATACCTGTTCAGTAGAAAGTTTGTGTTATCCAAACTATGCCCACAATTTGTCAATTGTGTTATAGTCATTTTGGCTAATGAAATCTGTGTTATAGCAGAGCGACCTGTAAGTCCTACTGACCGCTGAAATGGAGACCCAATACTTCAGCCAACTTTGGGCCCATCAGTAAAAGACCTACTATCAGGGCTAAATTAATATTAACTTCTCTTTTATTCACTATACCACTATATATGTGGTTTGCTTGACATGGATTTTGACATCTTGTTCTCTGGAAGAAGAAATTTAAAGTAGAATAAGGCATCGCAGTGTTCATCATAAAAATGATATTGTGGCGACAACAGTGAAGTTTCAGTGCTATTCACAATAACATGCGGAGAACACTTCCTTTTAATGCAGATGTTGAAAGAACTGCACTATTGGAGATAACACTGATCACTCAGAAGGCTATTCTTCTAAAAGTATAGATGCTAGCTGAATAAAGAGAAATTTTAAATCAATCTAATTTCCTGGTTCTTTTGTGCCAAGTTGCACATAACCAAACACTGGTCTGCTTCTCAATTTTTCACAGAAGTCCTTGTGGAATGTGAGAAATATGGCACCACCCCGTGAGCTGCTGTGGTTGAAGAAATAGGCTCACCACCAATTTCTGAACGGCAATTAAGTTCTGGCTGAGCTTGTATTGCCCATGTCCTGTGAATGAATATAAAAAAAAGTTGCATTCTTCCAGACTCCTTGAACAAATATTGAATATCCATTGTGAACATACATTGTGCTTTTGTACACACTCTCTAAATATGCAAGGAAGTGCAATATGCAAGGAAGTGTTAACAGTGAATGTATGCTCCTCCTTTTTCAATCAGCAATATTCTTCTAAAAACTATCCGTCCAGTATTTATCTTCCTTAGCAAATATTGTGGAGTATCACCTAATGGAAGCATCAGTGCTCATGTCTGAACAATGAATATCACCATGTATGTTATTGTCATCAAAAACTTATCAAACTTCCTGTTCGCTCCCAATGAAAGTCAGGCAAGGTTACAACAGAATATTCTGTAACCAGAATAACGAGCAGGAATTGTTGGGTCTTAACCTATATTAAGGGATGGGGAGTGACCGTAAAGCTTATCTCAGGCTTTAGAGTTTCCCAAAGTTAGAATCGTGATAATCTTAAGAATTGGCATACAGCCTATCCACAGAGACCTGGGCAGAAGGGAACGAGGTGGTGAAGGGACATGTTCAAGTGACAGACTTTATCCTGTGGGATCGTGTGCAAATAAGGAATGGAATCAGTGAGTGGCGAAAATAGCCTCTTTTATTCAGCAATCACTGCACAAGTTCAAGGTGGCAATAGGATCCCGAAATACAGGTTATACAAGAGCCCCTTTATATGCAGTTTTTACATATATTAAAATTCCACTACTATGTTGTTACATTTTTTTATCTCCAGTACCCAAAGGTTTGATGGGCTTCTGTTCTGGGAGACAGCAGATGGACTAAAACATGTGCTAAGTGATAACTGCTACTTCTGATGGGACGTCTGTCCAGTGTGCTTGCATAATTAGGAGGTGTTAGTCCTTTTGTCTTTTAAATTAGTAAATATTAGTAATAATTCCATACCCTCTAAATAAGTTAGAAATTGCACCTGTACTTAATAAAAGAATAAGGGATATTAAACTAATTACTGGACGGCACGGTGGCACAGTGGTTAGCACTGCTGCCTCACAGCGCCAGAGACCCGGGTTCAATTCCCGCCTCAGGCATCTGTCTGTGTGGAGTTTGCACATTCTCCCTGTGGCTACGTGGATTTGCTCTGGTTTCCTCTCACATTCCAAAAAATATGCAGGTTAGGTGAATTGTCCGTGCTAAATTGCCCGTAGTGTTCGGTGAAGGAGTAAATGTAGGGGGGTGGGTTGCTCTTCGAAGGGTCAGTGTGGACTTGTTGGACCGAAAGGCCTGTTTCCACACTGTAAGTAAAGTAATCTAATCTACTGCGGTGGATTGTGAGATTTATGCATGGTTGCATGAAACCATGTTATAGCAAATAATGGGTTAGTAAAGAGTAATGAATGAATGAATGGGAACCTGGTATTAATGGATCTAGCGAACTGGTGAATGACTTAATAAAGATAGCCTAAAACGCATTTATCTCATAACACAATATTTCACAGTCCCTCCTTTTGATTCTACTGAGACCTCTCGAAGCGAATCACACAATCCTTATCCAAGCTTACAGACTTTTAATAGTTTGGCACTACACTTTACAAATAGAAAACATCTAGCTTATCTCTCCACGCTTCAGGCTCACTGCCTTTATTCCTGATGAAGGGCTTTTGTCCGAAACGTCGATTTCAAAGCTACTTGGATGCTGCCTGAACTGCTGTGCTCTTCCAGCACCACTAATCCAGAAATAGAAAACATGTACAGTTGAAATAACAATGACAAGCATCATGGTGCTTAGTCAATCTCTGGTCCTGCTGTATTGTGAGATGCCCATTTGATGTGGGAGGCATGAATCCAGGCCTCCATTCCTTGGACCTTAACAGCATTTGAATGGTCCTTCCCATTTCACACCTAAGGCTTCCGTGTGGGCTTTTTTCACAAGAATCCACTCGCCTTGTGAGGAAGCAGACTTTACAGCATCGGTTAATACCTGACAGTAAGATAATAAGATGACAGTCTGCAGTATGGCGGGAGTCTGTGTAAAAGTTGGCAGACTGATCCTCTGCTGTTCTGCAGGCTTCGATCAGAGCCCGTAAATTTGTTAGCTGTGCAGATCCTCCAGGGGGTAGCTTTCCCGATGTCATGACAGGGTTGAATGTCTTGACAATCCACAGGTTTTCCTGTGCTCTGTCGTTAATATCCATTCCCCACTTGCCTTTTCGTACAGGCCACACCAGGCTGTTCAAAGTACTGTGGCTTTTCATCAAAGTCCCTTTTTCCTGTTTGGTGCAAGGTAGAGATGTTCTTGTAAAAGTGGCAGGTTCCAGTTTTAGTAACCCACGGTCATCCTTGTTTTTAGTCTAGATGGGGTGATCTTTTAATTCTTCACCTTGTAGGGTTCTGATAAAGAGGAATCCAGCAGGGTGAGGATATCCATTCTGAGGAGTGGTTGGGCTACAGGTTCTACCTGTGTACAGGGTTATCAACTCGTTGGGCCTGAATTCGTTTGGTCCGTTTAATTTCAGTCTGTCAGCTCCCGCTCCATAAGCTGTCCTCACTGTCCTGTCTAGCGGAAGTTTGGTCTCATACTTCTGGGGCAGGAACATCAATTCTGCTCCTGTGTCCAAAAGGACTCAATGTCCAGGTCACCTGCCCTCATATTCACATATAGTCTGACTCCCCACTGCTGACATAAAGCCTGTAGGAGTGTAGAGTGGCACGGGGTGGGTTCTTTCAGTTTTTTGTCAACCTTAACAGCACCTGCTGCTGCTGGGTGATTAGTGTATTTTTAAATCTAGGAGATGGGTGTTACTCACAACTTCCAGGGTCTCCTCCTCCTCATTGCTTCTTAGGCAATTTGTCCCTTTTCCTTTTTGCCAGCATCCCCTGGCCCAATAGCCTTCCTCCCCACAAACATAACATTTCCCTGGGCGTTTGTCTTGGGTCTTCCCAGGGTTATTGAGGGTCTGTCCCATTTGTTCTATCTGTTGGGCTTGCCCATATCTCTAGGAGAAAGTGAGGACTGCAGATGCTGGAGATCAGAGCTTAAAAATGTGTTGCTGGAAAAGCGCCGCAGGTCAGGCAGCATCAAAGGAGAAGGAGAATCGACGTTTCGGGCATAAGCCCTTCTTCAGGAAGGCAATTTGATTCCTGAAGAAAGGCTTATGCCCGAAACGTCGATTCTCCTTCTCCTTTGATGCTGCCCGACCTGCTGCGCTTTTCCAGCAACACATTTTTAATTTATTGCTCATATCTCTGTTGAGCTGGCGGGCTCAGTTCACCAATTCATAGTAATTAACGCCCCCCCCCCCCCGTCCCAGTCTGGTTTGGTGAGCTTTAACATTTTAGTGAGCTCAGGTTTCCATCCAGCCACAAAAGCAGACTTCAGTGGGCTATAATCACAACCTCCAAAATCCCTGTCGTCCTGCACACTTGGAACTCCTGCATATTCTTTCTAGGTTTTCCTAAATCTTTCCTCGTATTCTGTGACTCCTTCTTCTGTGGGTTTTTGACAGCAAGCTGTGACTTTTGTCCAGTCGTATGCGGACTTTACCCCTGTAACCAATGTTTTATTGCTGTCCAGCCAGCTTGCAGCTCCTGCTTGTACTCTCCAAAAGCACCTTTGACTTCCTCATGGAGGTTATTCTCTTTTAGTTACAAAAATGTTCAGAATTTGTACCCCATCCCAGGGATGGAGCATAGATACTCTTATCTAGTCTAGGCTTTCCCATGTCTCCATTGGCCCCTTCTAGTGAGGTATTTCTTTAGACCACCTGTCTAAATTCTCAGGAGTGGCAGGTCCATGCACAGTGTGCATTTCAGTGTGTAGTAACAGGACGTCCACCTCCGTGCCATCCTCTAATCTCTGCCTGACCATTTTTCAATCATTACTTTCCTGGTTTAAATGGGGCTGTAAAAATGGTATCGGGGATATACTAGAGACTGCTAGAGACTGTCTGTTTCTCAAGGGCAATAGCTTTGTTTTACTGAATCACTTCCTGGATGTCTCGGATGGTCGGGTACAAATTCTGCGTGGGCTTGGGAACTGGGAAAGAAACTGACAGAACTGTTATCTCATCCTTCACTTTCTTGTTCTCTTTTTCAAGCTCTTGACTTTTAAGGTGAGCTGTTTCCTGTTTGGATCTTTCTTTCTGCAGCTGCTCATGCATTACTTTTAATTGCTCTTTAAGTTGAGTCATGAGCTGATGGGGACATAACTTCATTTCTCTGGTGAATTTGTCCATTAATGCAAGAGACTATTTTATTCTGTTTTTGTTTTTCTATTGGGTGGTTTTTCCCCAGACGCACCTCATGTTTTCTCGGGTCCACTGTCCTTGGGGCATATTATACTTCTGCCCAATGTTGGTTAAGGTCTTCCCTAATGAGAACTGTACCTCAAGGTAGGTCTGTAGCTGCTGCAGCATTTCTTCCTCAGTTATGTCAGGAGGGCTTAGCCCACCGCTGGATGTAGTAGGCCGTTTCCCGGGGTCACTTGTGATCACTCTAATTCACGCGACCTGGGCAATTCCCTGCTGGAGACTCTGTTAATTGATCTGAGGTTTGGATGCGGGGGATTCGAAATTAAATCGCCAACGCACGAATGGTTAGGGATTGTGTTTAGGGACTAGATCACGACTCTAAGAAAGAAGCTTCTTGCCCTTAAAGAACTGTCAGTGACTGGTCAGTTTAGATGGCGTCCCCAGCGATCCTGCCCGGCTACGCCAAGTTGTGGGATCATGTTCAATTAATGATCAGAATCAGTGAGTAGCAAAAATAGCCACGTTTATTCAGCAATCACAGCACAAGTTCGAGGTGGCAATAAAATCCCAAAATATAGTTTTTACAAAGGCCCCTTTATACGCAGTTCTTACATATATTAAAATTCCTTGACTATGGTGTTACATTTTTTATCTCGAGAACACAAAGGTTTGAAGGCAGGAGATGGATTAAAACATGTGCTAAGTGCTGACTGCTACTTCTTATGGGACGCCTGTCCAGTCTGCTTGCATAATTAAGTGGCGTTAGTCCTTTTGTCTTTTAAGTTAGTAAACATTAGTAAAATTGTAGACCTATATGGCTCTAAATAAGTTAAAATTCCGCAAAGACCGTTCCCTCCGTGACTACCTGGTCAGGTCCACACCCCCCTACGACCCACCCTCCCATTCTGGCACTTTCCCCTGCCACCGCAGGAACTGTAAAACCTGTGCCCACACCTCCTCCCTCATCTCTATCCAAGGCCCTAAAGGAGCCTTCCACATCCATCAAAGTTTCACCTGCACATCCACCAATATCATTTATTGTATCCGTTGCTCCCGATGTGGTCTCCTCTACATTGGGGAGACTGGGCGCCTCCTAGCAGAGCGCTTTAGGGAACATCTCCGAGACACCCGCACCAATCAACCAAACCGCCCCGTGGCCCAACATTTCAACTCCCCCTCCCACTCTGCTGAGGACATGGAGGTCCTGGGCCTCCTTCACCGCCGCTCCCTCACCACCAGACGCCTGGAGGAAGAACGCCTCATCTTCCGCCTCGGAACACTTCAACCCCAGGGCATCAATGTGGACTTCAACAGCTTCCTCATTTCCCCTTCCCCCACCTCATCCTAGTTTCAAACTTTCAGCTCAGTAACTGTCTCCTTGACTTGTCCGGACTTGTCCGACCTGCCTATCTTCTTTTCCACCTATCCACTCCACCCTCTCCTCCTTGACCTATCACCTTCATCTCCTCCCCCACTCACCCATTGTACTCTATGCTACTTTCTCCCCACCCCCACCCTCCTCTAGCTTATCTCTCCACGCTTCAGGCTCACTGCCTTTATTCCTGCTGAAGGACTTTTGCCCGAAAAGTCGATTTCGCTGCTCGTTGGATGCTGCCTGAACTGCTGTGCTCTTCCAGCACCACTAATCCAGTATTTGGTTTTCAGCATCTGCAGTCATTGGTTTTACCTAAGTTAAAATTGTACCTATACTTAATAAAAGAATAAAGGATATTAAACTGATTACTTCAACTGGGTTGTGAGATTCATTTACTAGTTACTGGTATGAATTTCATTCATTCAGGCAATTTCATGGCTATAGAACCGTGGTTTTATGAATGAATGAATGAAACCTTGTGATAGCAAATAATGGGTTAGTAAAGGGTTATGAATGGATGAACAGGAACCCGGTATTAATGAATCTAGCAAGCTGGTGAGAGAGTTAATAAAGATAGCTTTCAACACAATATCTCATAACACAATATCTCACAATCCCTAGACCCAATAGAGAAACATAAGTTGCAGCCATATTGGTGCAGGTGCCCAAAACCCAAACAGCATCACGGAGACCAGGTCAGCATTGGAGGTCAGCTTGACAAGGGAGCAGAGATGTACTATCTTCTTAAATAGCAGAAATTGACATAGTTGAGCAGGAGAATCAAGATCAGAGAATCAACCTGCAGTCCCCAACAACCTATTGAATACAAGAGAAGGACTATGCAATCTATTGGCCTGGAACTAAAATCAAAACATGAAAAATGGGCACTCAGAATTTTCATTCCTATGACAATCCATTTTGTGTCCTTATAGTCATTGCATGATGATATGAACCCATAAGCAACAATAAGAAAATTAGTTATTAATAACTTCTAGTGGGATTCATCGAGCGAAATGTTGATGAGTACAATAGAGAATGTTCCTCCTCATCTGTACATATGCTAAGGGATTTTCTAAATTCTCTTGAACATGGAAATGGTGACCTGATTTAATACCTTATCTGAAAAAGTGCAGTGGCAATGATGCAGCACATTCCTTGTGCTGGACTGAAATATCAGCTTGCATGAAGACCCAGGATGGGGTTTAATCCAATACCCCTTTCAATATGAAGTGAGTGAGCTAAGCTGACAGCAATACCTTAATAGAGAAACAAATAAGGTGAGTAACAGCTTTTATGAGCACCTTTCACATCTTCAGGAAGTTCCAATTCCATTCCCCGCCAGTGCAATTATTACTGTTGTATGGGTAGCCAACTCACATACAGCAAGAGTCAACAAGTAACAAGTGTACAACTGACCAGTTAATGAGGTAGGTCTTCATAAAGACCTTAATGTGACCTTACTGTATAAATTAGCCTTTGCATGAGATAAGTTAACCAACTTAATCATCAGACATTAAGAGTGTAAGGAGGGTCTGAATCGCTCCACTTCTCATTTAGCTGCAAAGGTTACTGTTAAAGGGTATACTTGCCAATTGAGTATTTACCTATTTAATAATGAGTTATTAAAAGCACGCACACACAGGATTCCAAGTAAGTTTTTGAAAAGAGAATGAATTTTATTGTATTTAACCTAGACCAAACAATAGATTGTCAATGGTTGTACGGCTGACATAGCCAAAGTAAACCTTAGCAAGAAGGCTTAAGGATCCTTCATTCAATTGTACTCACACCTGAACAAATGATGTAGCATCAGGAAAAGAAAAACACAGCCTCAGACAGATACACATAAGGTGGCAATTCCCTTCCCTGCGACCTACCTGCCACCATTACTTGTCTCTCATCTTGGGTTTGTTGTCATTGAAATGAGGTCAGCCAGCTAATGAGATAATGAATTCTTTGATTGGGACTGTTAATCTTGTCCAATCAGGGAGCCCTGGCTGACAAATAAAGGTTGAGTGTTGCACACACACAAAAAAAGAAAAAAAGAAAAAGAGAAAAAGAAAGTTTGAGTGTTGACTGTTTGATCACACAGCATTGCCCTTTGATGTGAAGGGCACTGCTTGTCACAGACCAGTCGGGTGTTTCCTTTCTTCCTGGTGGTGGAAACTGAATAAAGATTCGTGCATCTTGTGCCTTTCACTGTGTCTCACACCTGCACACACACAACATGGTGCTGGGGGAAAATATAAGTAGAAAAAAAATAAACAGGAACATCAGAGTCTCTGTTCACTCTGAGAGCTGGCTCTGAGAGAGCTGCAACAGTGTGAGTGAAGGACTCTGCTCTTTTTTTCTTATATTAAAAAAAAGAACAGGACTCTCTGACACAAAAAAAGGGAAAAAATGTTGAGTGTTGGGGCACTGATGCTGTGGTGCCTGACTCTCCATGAGGCAATATTATAGTCAAGGGCGCTTCATATGGAAATGAAGGGTGATGGGATAATAGCCTCTGTAGTGTTATTTCAGGATCCAGTGACACTTCTGGGCTTTGTATGGGTGCTGCATTGTTAATAGCCAGTGACATTGCCATTCAATGAAGCTGCCAGCCTTGATTGGATGACAGCTCTCAGTGCATGGTTTCTCTGCCACCCCACTCCAACTTCTGGGGTTTTGATCCTGGGGAAGGTCTACCATTGACCAGTTAAGTGCCTGAGCGCCACTTAATTCAGCAGTCTTTCCCTAAAATAGTTGATGCAGGCCTGTCGCCATCACTCTTACTAATGGATGAGACACTCATTGCCTCCAATAAATCCAGTGCCATGAGTTGGCTGCACTTATTCTTCTAGGCTTTGAAGTTTGCAAATTTGAAAGGTGCTTATTTTTTATTTATATTTATTCACAGGATATGGACATCACTGGCTAGGCCAACATTTATTGCTCATCCTTAAGTGCCTTTGTGAAAGTACTGGTGCAAGCCATGGGAGTTAGGTACACCCATTATGCTGTTAGGGAAGGGGCTCTCCCAGGGATTTTGACCCAGTGGCAGTGAAGGAATAGTGATACAATATCCAGTCTTAATGGTGTGGTTTGGAAGGAGGACATACAAATGTTGGTGTGGCCATGCTTGTGCTACCTTTTGTCTTTCTAGACAATAGATTTAATGGGTTTAAAAAGTGCTGCCTAAACAGACTTGTCACAGTGTGCCAGAAGTCCACACCGACTCGTTGAAGTGTAACCCACCCAGACCCATTCCCCTACATTTACCCCTGCACCTAACACTACGGGCAATTTAGCATGGCCAATTCACCTAACCTGCACATCTTTGGACTGTGGGAGGAAACCGGAGCACACCCACGCAGACACGGGGAGAATGTGTACACTCCACACAGTCAGTCGCCTGAGGTGGGAACTGAACCCAGGTCTCTGGCACTGTGAGGCAGCAGTGCTAACCACTGTGCCACTGTGCTGCCCTGAGTTGTTAGACAGATGCCAATCAAATGAGCTACGTTGTCATGGATGATGTCAAGCTTCTTCAATGTGCCAAGTCGTACACCATCCTGACCTGGAACAAAATCTCTGCTTCACCATCACCAGAGACTACCTCCCTTACAGTGCTATAGGTGCACCTGCGCTAGGTGCACTGCTGTGGTTCACAAAGACTGCTCATCAACCACCACCTTCTCAAGGTGTAAGTAGGCATGGACAACACCAGCAACGCTCACATCTCAAACAAGCAAAGAAAAAACTTCCTGTTCTCCTTAAATACATGCTTAAAATGTCCCCAGTAACCAATCAATCACCCCTTCTACTATATGCCTCTTTATCTGAGTGTCCATTCTTTCCTGCATTTTCTGATAGAAAGGACTGGACATTTGACCTCTGTAAGGATTGGAAGTTTAGGAATATGATCTTAAACCAGAAAGGAAAGCATCCTATTTATAGACAAAGCAACTGCCAAGGGTTATGGACTGTATGTGAAAAAACATAGTGAGAGCATACATTCAGAAAGAATCATAAAATAGAGAAAGTTAGAAAAGTGAAGAATAATAGAGATTAAAGTTCAACCAACACAAGCTGAGCTCCTTCTTTCTTTATTCAAAATCATTTTGTTTGAAAAATGCAGTCTATTCCATTGAAGTGAATGATCTTACTAGCTTCAAATGAATTATTTGCATCAAATGAATTGATGCTCCGTAAATACCTCTGCGCAAATAACACAATGTAGTATTTTTAATACTCAAATAGTCATTTGAAACAAAAAAAGTGATATTCTAAAGTTAACCAAAAATGTTCAAAAAAATTTATCAAACAAATCAAAAAGAAACTGGAAATGCCCAATACATGCCGAGGACAAAAGTCTTATAGCTTACTGCACCCACCCTTCACCCTCTCACCATTCAGAAGGGGTCCCATCAATAGCAATCACCTTTCAGAAGCAGAAAAGCAAGACCAAAGCGGTTTCTCTCCTGCTGCAAACTAAGTTATGACCTTAGATGTGAAAGTTTGGCTTGCAGCCAGGGAAGTCTAATACATTCCTAGTCATACAAAGAACAACATGAGTCAATTATTTACAATGAAGACTTTGACATTAAAGTTTTAATAGAAAGACAGGCTGTATTTCAAGATGTTTAAAATATTATAGAAAACTGTAGTCTTGAGCTTTCATTTTTTAAAGTTCAGAAAAAGGCTCATATTAGACTCAAAACATAGACTCTGCCACGGTTTTCTGATGTTTTTGAAGGGCAGCTGGGCATTTTAATTGGGTGGGGGCAAAAATTCAGTTTCTCAACAGGGGGTTAATGTTTGTTATTAAATTCTCAGAGCCTTTCAAATGGTTGGCTTGCCTGTTTTGTATTAATTAGCACTTCATGAATACTTATGAACATTCCAATGTGTTGGATTGATATTCATAGGCACAATCGTGTTAGCCAGAAAATGGGAAACATGTATGTTCACAAACTTGATTATATATGTGGGCATGTAATGAGTGGGGTAGATATCTTCCTTCAAACCCCAGTGAATACAGACACCTTCAGTAACTTGCCTCTTTCATAACTAAGTGGTTTCTTTCAGCAAATGTTTGAAGTGTTAGTTTTGTTTCTCTAAGTTAATCAGTTCATGAGAAGACAGTCATTTGCAGATCATCTTATGCTTGTTAAATGCTTATAGTATAAGTGGTGAGGCCTAACCATGCCTAAAAGCCTGCTCAAGTTAAGAAGCCAAACTGACTAATGCCAGCAAATCTGACCATGACAGAAGTATGGAGCTTACTCAAAATTGATTGAATTCAATAGATCATTTTTTGTTACTGTGACTTTACTCATTCAAGTCTCTGGCAAAATGCCATAGGATTTGTACATTTTCCTGGTTATGATGAAAGGTCAGTGAGCAAATGGTGACTGGGCTGCTGAGTGCCATGGCTCCTTTTATGTTTTAAGTATGAACCCTGGCAGATGTTTGAGAGGCAGTACCAAACTGCTGCCACTAGTGCTACATTGACAGTGGCAACAAAGTGACAGATATTGATTGCACATGGGGCATCAGGAAATGCCTGACACAAAACGTGGTTAATAGTCCTCAAGTGGCAACCTGAAATAGTATTCAGTAGGACACAACCTGGCAGAACACAGGAGATCATTCATCCTCTTGGCACCATCCAGGGGCACCCTTACCCACAGTTCCCTCTGTCCACGTTGTTTGCATCAGTTGAGATGGTCTGCTGTTGCCATCCACAGGGAAAAGAACTTTTGTTCTCTCCTGGACAATCTTCGAGAGAGTATCTACAGGTGTATTGCTGAAGTATGGTATCACTTTTTGGTTGGATGAGGGGTGATGAGCAGAGGTCGGAGTGGTGCTCCTGGGCCGGAGAGAGTCTGGTGATGTCTGGGTACCCCAAAATTAAAACCTACAAGATCCTGGTAGGGAAGCAGAATTCCCTGCCAATGCAACCACTAAATTTGGCATTTTACCCACACTTAAATGTGTATTGAGCTGAGTTGAACATGTAGGTAAACCTGATCCACTCCCAAACAGTAATTTTTTGGACTTTTACACTTGCTTCCACACTTAGTCTTGAAAAATGAAAATTCCAGATCCTACCTGGCTTGTTAGGTTTCTCCAGCACTTTCTGTTCATTTCACTTTACTAATATTTATAATTATTTCTTTACTTGAGATTTATTTTCTTGTAAAATCAAATTACGTCAGCAACGCCCTTACATGTGGTATACATTAATAATTACTTTGGTTAACATGTACACCAAAATCAAAAACCCTTCAATTGTGCCTCATGGAGTAAATTTGTTGCGACCTTGTTTCAGGTCTGGAGAAGGTGATGATCCACAACATGCTCAAATACTGTGATGCCCAATGTCGGACTCGAGTTGGTGATTAATTGGTGATTCCATTGGCATCTATCACATTTCCACAGACAGCTCACAGATTTGAAGGAAATCATTTCAAGACGCTTGCCTTGGCAGTAGTTGTCCAAAAACCATCACGTGCTGCAATGGGTTGTCTTGGGATGAGAGAGTGGGGATTTGATGTTTCCAATTAAGATAGAATGAAAAAAAGGGAAATAGCTGGAGAAACTCAGCAGGTCTGGCAGCATGTTGAATGAAAACAGTCCATTGACCCAAAATGTTGTCTCCGACTGTGCTTTCTCTCCACAGATGCTGCCTGACCTTCTGAGTTTTTCCAGCTATTTCTGTTTTTGTTTCAGATTCCCAGCATCTGCAGTTCTTTTTGTTTTTTTTTTGTTTAGTATATAATGAAGTGGGGAGAGTATTTCTCACTGCCTCCATAGCAATAACTTTAAAAAATGTATCTTTTCATAAATGGGATAGATCTGCTTGGTTTCAATAATACAAAACTCAAGGCAACCACCTGATGAAGAAGCAGCACTTCGAAAGCTAGTGATTTCAAATAAACCTGTTGGATTATAACCTGGTGTTGTGTGATTTTTAACTACGCTCAAGAAATAGTACTTAAGAACAACAGCAAGTGCATAAACTAGATGCAACAAGTTGGCTATTGTGAGCGGCACAGTGGCATAGTGGTTAGCACTGCTGCCTCACAGCGCTAGAGACCCAGGTTCAATTTCCACCTCAGGCAACTATCTGTGTGGAGTTTGCCCAGTGTCTGCATGGGTTTCCTTTGGGTGCTCTGGTTTCCTCCCACAGTCCAAAAATGTGCAGGCTAGGTGAATTGGCCATGCTAAATTGCCCGTAGGTGAAGAGGTAAATGTAGGGGAATGGGTCTGGGTGGGTTGCTTTTTGTAGGGTCGGTGTGGACTTGTTGGGCCGAAGGGCCTGTTTCCACATTGTAAGTAATCTAATTCTCAATCTAATCTAATTCAACTTCCAATTTCTAGCCCTGTCAAAATTTTTCTGTATGACAATCGGAATAATTCTTCCACTATTTCAATCTTAAGGGTGGTTTCACTTTTAGTTTACACAGTGGCTTCATCATCATGACTGGAAGTAATAACAACTCATTGAGATGGTAAGAACAGCTTTCAACTTTAACTTTAACATTTAACTTTCAAATGTTTCATAAAATGACCAAATCAAACTGACTTCAATTCATCTTATTTAGTAGGCAAGAGACACAACTAAGCATAGCAATTTGAGAAAAGTTTCAAAAGTGTTTAACTTAACTGGCTCGAAAGACTTTTGGAAGCTAAATATTACAGGATGCCTTTTCCACTCAATTCCCAGCTAAACTGTTCTGGCGATGTGGATTGGGTTGGGAGAATAAGTTAAAGTTCTGCATTATGTGGCTCTCTCCTCACCAAGGATAAATGGCTGGCTGCAGTGGAATGAGGTTCTGAAGTGATTATTAATTGGCTACTTATATAGCCTCAATAGGCTGTTCAATGCCTCTCCAATTTTCAGCAAAGTTTTAGAGTGAGTAGGAAGGTGGTAGAAAAACGTTCCATTGAATATTATGTCCTCCCCAACAACCTTCAAAATCATTACTATTTTTATTTTCCGCCAAGATTTTATCTTAGAGCTTTGATTGTACATTCAGTTTTCTCCTGGAACCAAACCACTGGACATTTTAACTCCTAGGGATTCTCATTAGTTACCCAGTCTGGCAATCAGATTTCCAGGCCTCTCCTTCTCTGAAAGGATTTTATTGCTAATCTCTTCCATCAGCTTCACCAAGTCAATGTAGCAATCTTCATGTTCTCATAAATGTGGACTTTCATTCTGAGCATGGACTCCACTTGTAATCTCTGTATATGTCCCACATAAATACCATGTTTCTGATACTGTTGTGTCCAGCTTCTAGATTGTACCCAGGCTAATTGCCTCACAGACAGTGAAAATAGTAGAGATACATTCAAACAAAACAACTATCTTAGAAACATAGGAGATACAGGAGAAGGCCATTTGGTCTATCGAGTCTTCTCCTCCATTCAGTATGGTCATGGGTGATCATTCACTACCCTGTTTCTGCTTTCACCCCAGGCCTTTGGTACCTTTAGCCTCAGCTAAATCTAACTTCTTCTTGGAAACATTGAATGTTTTGGCCCCAATTGCTATTGATGGCAAAGAATTGCAAGGCTCACCAACTCTAGGTGAAGAAAGATCTTTTCTCTTCATCCATCTTACATAAGACATTATCAGATAGAAATGCAAATTATTTGACTTTAATTTTAAACCCTTCCTTTGCTGGTAAACAGCAGACATTTTCTGATCAACCTGTTCAAAGATGTTATTACACAATTCTGGATCAGCTAAGACTTGAATTCAGTATTCCTGTTTCAGAGGTAGGGACATTGCCACTGCACAACAAGAGTCCTTCAACTAGCATGGCTGCTGGCTATATTGATACTTTAAAGCATATTCTTATTGAGCAGTGGCCATCAAAACCTCTCTAATCCAGGAAAACCACATGACAGCCCTCACTAGCTTACACCTTAACTTTAAGCTTTACTGTGAGATCACAGATGGAAGAGATATTCAGTGAGACCACTATAATCCTCAGTCTGAATATTTCTCACCAGCATCCTAGCTACACAATAGGACTTATTCTTTGATCTGTAACTTCAGACCTATTTGAGAAGCCTCTCAGACTAGGTATCTATAACTTTTCCTACATATGACAATTACACTTTCCAAACTAAAAATAATTTTATAATATAGACACTTAGAACACTTCATTGTTCAACTACCTTATCTGTAAGGTCTTGGTGACAGGACGTTAGTGACAGCCAGTTGATTCATGGGAGTACCTAGTGGCAGTGCAGTATTGGTGAAGGGTCTGTAGATTGTGAATCCTACAACAAATACAACTGCTTCCAAACACACAATCAATATTAGCTGATTTGATGCTTTGCCATCATTGTTTCTTTCTATTTTTGACCATTTTAATTTGATGTCAGTGAATTCTATGCAGGCCTAGAGGCACTGGCAACCTCGGTCTTCTAATTAGAACAATGGGTGAAAATTTATTTTTAAATAATTTTGATCTGAATTTGCAATGTTAAAATACAAATATGAAACAGAACTGTAATGCAATTTAATTCAATTTTTGACATTTCAGATCGAGTTTAAAATGATTTTTGAATTATAGAATCATAGAATTTTACAGCATTGAGGAGAGCAACTGTTCCATTTTGTTTGTGCTAGCTTCGATAGTTTAGTAACATTCACTTACTGTTCCCCACATCCTTTCTTTTTTTTACTTTCTTCTTTCAGCTGTTACTGTTATTTCTAGTTGGGCATTTAACATATTTTCTACATTTCTTGTCCTCTGCCTTCATTCTCTCTTTATGATTGTTACAAATTTATGTCCCTTGGGGATAGCATGACTATATTACCGCATTAAAACCCTTCACAATTTCAAACATTTCTTTCAGATTTCTTTCCTGTTCTCTGTTCAATCCACAGCAAGGGTGCTCTGGTTTCCTCCCACAGTCCACAGATGTGCAATTTAGGTGGATTGGCTATGCTAACTTGTCTGTAGTTTCCACTAATGTGCAGGCTATTTGCATGAGCCATGGGAAATATGGGATTATGGGGATAAGGTGGTGGGTTGTGTTTGGTTAAGATGTTCTTTGAAGGGTTAGTGCACACTCGATGGGCCGAATGCCCACTTTCCACACTATAGACATTCTACGATTCTACCTATGCAGAGAAAATTTTGATGGGTACTCTACAGAAATCCTGGAGTCAAAAATGGCCACACTTTCTTAATATATTAATGCACATGTTTTGACAAAGTTAAATCTTTGTTCACAAATGCATTACATTTCATATCTAAATATGCTCGGTGCACAGTTTGCCTATAATTTTAATGAATCATGGATAGGAAATATGGATGAATATCCATATTCAAATGTTAAATTGCCATCTAGACTTCTGTCACAAGCCAAGAGCCTATCTATTCTATGAAAATTACATTTTCTAAAGACATTATCTCAATTTCTAATGCCTGCAGTTCAGACTTGATTTCATTTGAGTTATTTATTGTCATGTGTATCTTGTTACGAAATACAGTGAAAAGTGTATAATGCCAGCACTTTCTGGCACCATCTTAAAAACACAGGAAAATAAACCGAAATACAGAATATGCAGGCAGAAAAATGGAGAAATAAAGTGTCCAACTTTACAGTCCTTCTTGTTAAGTGTTCCGTCACTGGCCATGGGCCTGGTGGCCAGGTACAAGTCCTTTTCACCATATTGCTGCCACTTGAACAAAAGTCACCACACGCTGGCGCCATCTCACCTCCACTGAAACTTTCACCACTGAGTCATCGCTGAACCTTACCATTGCAGATGCCACTGGTACCACCAGAAACTGCATCAGCCCAGACTCTACTCCGTTGCCACCAAGAATCTGCTTCAGGCCCACCTCATTGATGCTGCTGATGCCACCGAGTCTTGTACTGGAACCAAACTCACCTCCGCTGCCAGTGGTTAGCACTGCTGCCTCACAGCGCCAGAGACCCGGGTTCATTTCCCGCCTCAGGCGACTGACTGTGTGGAGTTTGCACGTTCTCCCCGTGTCTGCGTGGGTTTCCTCCGGGTGCTCCGGTTTCCTCCCACAGTCCAAAGATGTGCAGGTCAGGTGAATTGGCCATGCTAAATTGCCCGTAGTGTTAGGTAAGGGGTAGATGTAGGGGTATGGGTGGGTTGCGCTTCGGCGGGGCGGTGTGGACTTGTTGGGCCGAAGGGCCTGTTTCCACACTGTAAGTAATCTAATCTAATCTAATCTCCATGAATTTGCACTGGATGTAGATGCCACCGGGAAGCCAAACACGCCTCCGCTGCTGCCACAGTCTGCACTGCTGGGCCTATTCAAGTTTTTGCTGCTGGGCCTACTCAAGTTCTTATTTTAGGACCTACTCAAGTCCTCACTGCTGGGCCCACTTGTCACCACCAATCCGGTCACTGCTATTGTAAAACGTGATGCTAATGATCAATTATTGATCAACTTGAAATACCTATATAACTGCATGGTGAATCCAAAATTGTGCGTACTAATTGCGCATTTATTGACACATTAAAAGTTGCAAGGATGCAAAGTAGACAGTTGAAACACATGCAACCTGAGCAAATGTACATCCAATGGAAACTGCACCTATTAAAAGTTCATAATGCAACTTGGGGAGAAGTTTGTGGAGGCTCGAAACATTAAAAATGACGCAAACTGCTTGGAATATCAATAGGCCAGATCTCCCACTCTGTCTCAAACCACATCCCCCAAATTCAGGCAAATAGAACCCAACAAAGATCTGAACAGTCTAAGTTGCAAAAACAAAACCACAAGAAAGCTAAGGGAAGCCAATAAAAGGCATAAGATTTTTTTAAAAATAGGCTTTTTAGCCCACAGTACAATATGGAATTATATAAATAAAATTTGTCTGAACTTTATAGGATTAAAAATGATAAATAAACTTCTGAATTACTCATCTTCCACGTCTGATGGTCAAAATTAATCATGGCAGTACGCCAATACTTGTACAACGTCACAAACCTACTGCCGCATTTTGAACGATTATGAATAAGCTACCACAGTGTTGCCTACACAGTTCCTGAGCACAAATCCAATGTGTTTCATGGTTTGTACATGAGTTAAAAGCCTATTATTCTGATGTGTTTAGAATATGTTGCCACCGTATTGTTAAAACTCTTAGATTCTGAAATGCTTTAAAAGTTGTTGCATTTTACGCAATGTATAAAATTATAGCTTATCAGATGGGAGGGTTGTCCTCGGTCAGCTGAGCTGCTATGTTATATATAGTTCCCTCTCCTCAGCCACTGCTGCTTTTTCTTTAAAAGCATAACTTCTTCTCAAGAATACCTGCCATTGATTTCACTGTCCATATGAACAAAACCTGTTCCTTCTCTAGAATAAATGCAAAGTACTGTGGCTGTTAAAAATTCGAAATGAAGCAAACAAATGTTGGAGATGATCAGCAGATCAGGCAGCACCTGTAGAGAGAAAAAAGAATGTCGATTCAAGTTAGTGAGATTCTGATGCAAAGTCTTGACGAGAAATATGAACTGCATTACTGTCTCTATAGAGTTAAAAATATCACAACACCAGGTTGTAGTCCAACAGGTTTATTTGGAATCACTAGCTTTGTCTGTGTCTTATGCTTCTGCTCTACAACCACCTGATGAAGAAGCAGTGCTTCGAAAGCTAGTGATTCCAAATAAACCTGTTGGACTATAACCTGGCGTTGTGTGATTTTTAACTTTATCCACCACAGTCCAACACCAGCATCTCCACATCATCTCTCCATAAAGGTGAACTGGCCTGCAGTACATCCAACAACTTCCATTTTTAAATGGCCGCATATCAAACTTATTTTTCCAAGCCAAAGTTTCTGATGGGCTGTCAGCTTCCAAATCCATTCCCTGCAATTTCATGATTAAACCACTCCAATCAGATTTCTGCCCTGGAAACAATACAGAAAAAGAACTAATCATGCCTCCATAACTGATCAAAGCGTGTACATTTTGTTTATTCTTTCACGGGATGTGGGTTCTTTGCCAAAGCCAGCAATTATCGCCGTCTCTGATTGCCCTCAAAATGATGGTGATAGCTGCCATCTTGAAGCTCTATATTTCAGATGATGTTGGCATGCCTATAATACAATGAGAGGCTTTTGCTCTAGTGAATGTGAAGGGATGTCAATCTAATCCCAAATCTGAATGGTATATGGCTTTAGGAGAGCAAATTGAACATGCAGCCGAGAAAGAAAAGTTTATTTGTTGGCAGATGGTTCTGGTCATGATGTACTAGTAGAGGAATTGCCATCAAGGGCAGGGAGTGGACATTAAATTCACACCTATAGTCTGATAGTCTAAAAGTAATAGTGGGCAAGGTGATAGTATACACAACATGGTAATATGATACTGTAAAAAATCATAATATGATTAGCCAGAATTGCTAGAGTTTTATGCAAGTTGTGTCCGGCAATTCTATTAGAGTTTCTTAATGTGTACCACACAGGTGATATAAAGTGGAATCAATCAATGTAGTATACTTGGTTTTTAAAAGTTATTCAATAATATGCCACACTAGAAGTTGTTACATAAGATTTGGAATCAAGACAATCAGGAAAATGTGTTAGTTTAGATTGGGGATTGCTTAACAAACCGAAAATAGTGTTGAAATTAATGGGGCATTTTTAGGATGATAGCCTGTAATTAGTGGGATACTGCAAGGAGGAAGGATGCTGAGTGAGCCTCAGTTACTTACAGTATACATTGATGACTCAGATGAGGGAAGCAAGTGCAATGATTCCAAGTTTGCGGGTAGTGCATATTTGGTGAGAAAGTAACCTGTGAGAAGTCAATACAGTTGCTGTAACTGGAGAGAGAATTAGTTCAGTGAGTGGGTGACAATGTGGTCAATAAAACATAATCTGGAAAAAAATGAAGTTATGCACTTTGGCAGAAACATAAGATCAGGAGTAAACTATTTAACTACCTGAACCTGTTTCACTGTTCAATGAGATCATCGCTGATCTGCGACTAATTCTATTGATCCATCTTTTTTCCATATCCCTGAAGATTAATATATTTTTGTAGAGCAAACAATCTCAGTTTTAAAATTTGCAAGTGATTTAGCTTAAAGTACCATTTGTGGAAGAGAGTGAACTTCAGCCACTCTTTGTGTGAAGTAATATTTTCTGAAAGTCACTCCTGAAGGTCTGGCTCTAATTTTTAGACTAAGCTCACTCACTAATGCCAGATGCTCCAGTAAGGGTGTAATGATTGGAATGATGTCAGCCAGATGGATCTCACAGAATATAGGTCCCTGAATGGGGCTGTTAATCTTCACCAATCAGGGAACGTGGCTAATAGACATCAACAGACTGTCTATTCACTCTAAGGGCTGGCTCTGTGCCAATAAAGGGTGTAAATAAAGGATGCCTTGGTGACGGGATACCAGCTTTCGTGGAGTTACTTCAATGGTGATGAAAGAAAAACACGCCCCTGAAGAGATTTGCTTGCAACAGTCATCTTTGAATTAGGGTAGGCATTTCTGACATCATGTCAATCTTTGAGAAGCTTCGATCCTACCGCTAAAGACTAGACCCAGTGTATGGAATGAATGCGTGATATTTTTTCTGGGCAAATTACACGGGGGCAGACAAAAAGCAACGAGTAATTCTCCTGACAGTGTGTGGACCCACAGCTTTTTGAATATAATGAGCCTAACTTTCCCGCAGCCACCAGATACTAAAACCTTTCAAGAGTTGACAGATTTAGCTAAGGAATATTATGCAAGCTTCCTCTAATTCTGAGATGCTATTAGTTTTGCTAGATAGTTCATGAACTAGGGAAATCCATATTGGGATTTTTGACGAGGTTAAGATGACTGGCAGAGGCATGTGATTTTGGTTCAACTCCAAGTGAGATACTGAGAGACCATTTGGTATATGGGATTAATGATGTGACCACACAAAAGCCTATAAGCTGAAGCCCAACTGAACTTCAAACAGCACTACAATAGGCTTTGTCATTAGAAAATGCAGCAAGTGGATCTTATGAGTTACAAGGTGTGCCATTGGAAGTGGACGCCTCGCCAGGCCGACTGAACTTGGGGAACACCACTTGAGTGAAAGCAATTACTTAACCACTATCAGGACTTATCCTGAACAGAGGAACTCCAGTTCAACCCACAGCAAAACCCCAAAACAAAGCCAAGCCTCGGCCAAATGGTTAAAACTTTATCAATGATCCAGGTTGGCAGACCAGTGTAGTTGCTCCTGGTATGTGGACTTGAGACAGCAAAAAAGTCCCATTAGGGACTGAATTGTGGAAGGGAACACATAGGCCAGTATCCAGGAGAGTGCACTCCCTGGAAAGTCCACCTACCTCTGGTTTGGAGCAGTTAAATTGCTTAGCAACATCTAAACCAGAACCAATCAAATAAACATCTTGTTAACTGGTCACCCAATTGTTACAGAGGTCAATACCAGTGCAGTTTATCAGTGATTGCAGACAAATCTTTACCAAAATTCACTCTGGACTCCAATCCTTAAGTATGCATAAGACCTCAGCTAGACAGAAAACCTATACCGGGAAATCTTTCCAGATTAAGGATAAACTCAGTTCCGGTCTCTTTTGAGAAGCAGCTAGTTCAGTAATCACTAAGTGTAGTAAAAGACTTGGGCCCAAGCTTGATGGAGTGAAATTGGTTAAGAAAGATTCAACTTGATTGGCTCAACACTTTTCAATTAGAAAATGGCTAGTTGACTGAAATCCGAATTAAATACTAAGATGTTTTTCAGGAAGGTCTAGGGACTAACAAAGGGGCCAAGATCCCTTGCAAGTTAACCAGGAAGCAATTCTATGATTCTGCAAGGTTTGCCTAGTACCATTTGCTCATGTGCAAACATGGAGGCAGAAATCAGGAGGCTGGAAAGTGAAGCAATCATCAAACCAGTCCAGTTGGCAAATGGGCAGCACCCATCAGACCAATTGTAATGCCCAATGGGTTGGTTTGCCTGTGTGAGAATTTAAAAAAAAAACAGTAAAGTGTTTCTTGCAGCTAGTTAAATACCCATTCCCTTGCACAGAGGATTTATACTCACATTTGGTGGGAGAGGAGCTGGACATGAGCCATGTGTGCCTGCAATGGCAATTGGATTCCCAGAAGTATGCTACATTTAATGCCCGTAAGGGTTTGTACGAATATACAAATCTGCTTTTTAGGGTATCATCAGCCTGTGCCATTTTCCAGAGGATGATGGAGAACATTTTACAAGGTCTACCCCAGGTTGCCATTTATCTGGATAATCATGAAGATCAATAAAGAGAATTTAGGGAACTTGGACATAGTGCTTAATATTTCTCCAAAGCAGGGGTACGCATTATGAGGGAAATATGTGTTTTCCAGATACCCCAAATAACCTACAGAGTCAACAAGACTGGGTTACACCCATTGGAAGATAAAGTGAAGGTGATCAAAGGTTCCTGCTCCCACACCTTTACCAGAGCTTAAGTCTTTCCTTGGGTTGGTGAATTATTACAGACAATTCATATGCAATCTGCCCTCCATTCTGGTACCCTCATGCTTGCTGCTGAAAAACGGTCAGCCTTGGAAATGGTTTCATAGCCAAGATGTACTCTTTAAGGAAGTAAAGAAGCAGCTAACATCATCTAAGGTGTTGGCACACTACAGTCCCAAGTGAGATGTGATGTTGTCATGTGACGTTTTCCCGTACTGTATGAAGATAGTGTTAAGTCACCAGTGGCCCAGCAGAGAGGAACATCAGATAGCGTATGTTTCCTGGACTTTGGCTGATGCCAAATGAAGATATGTCCAGATAGAGAAGGAAGGTTGGTGATCATCTTTGGTATGAGGAAGTTCCACCAACACATTTATGGATGTAAGCTTGTAATAGTAACAGATACAAACCCATATTAGGTCTACTCAAAGAGGACATGGCCTTGCCATCTGTAGCTTCAGGTCAAATTCAGCAGTGGGCCCTTATTCTGAGTGCATATAATAGCAATTTGGAAAACCATCCAGGAGACCAAGGGGCAAATACAGATGCCTTGAGCCACCTCCCACTGGCGGATTCCCCACCGACAATGTTGCGACTGGAAAAGTTCATTCTGGTTTTAATCGTTCTGGACATCCTGCCACTCACCGCTGACAATATCTGACTTTGGACAGAACAAGATCCAATCCTGGCAAAACTGAAACAGCCGGTGGTGATGGGGAAAACAAAAGTGCCATCACAACCAGAACAGAAATTTTTCTGTACCCGGCAAGATTAGATCACCTTGAGGACGTTATTTTATTACGGGGAGCAAGAGTAATTGTCCCGAACAAAGGTCCCCGCCAGATACTGGCTGAACTCCACCAAGGGCATCTAGGAGTTTCCAAAATGAAGATGTTGGCAAGAAGTTAGGTCTGATGGCCAGGATTGAATGCTGTCATAGTCGCATTAATGGGGCATTGGCCACAACTCCAACATGGACACAATTACCGCCAGCATCTTCCCCACATTTGTGGGAATGGCCAAGTAAACCCTGGACTTGGTAACACATCAACTATGTCAGTCCTTTCATGGTCTCTATGTTCTTAGTCATTGTGGACACCCATTCAAAGTGATTGGATGTGCAAAGAGTCAATTCATCAAACACGATTGAAAATTTGCGAACATCTTTTGCAATACACAGATTCCCAGAGATGTTGATCACTGATAATGGGATGTCATTTACCAGCAGTGAGTTTAAGTATTTCCTAATGTTAAATGGCATTTGCCACGTAAGGACAGCTCCATACCATCCATCGTGCAATGGTCAGGCAGAAAGAGTTGTCCAAACTTTGATGGCAGACTTCAAGAAATGGCCTACAGCTTCACTCATTAACAAACTCTCCCAGTTCCCGTTTGAATGTATGACCACACCTCAGGCAACATCAGGACAGCTCCAGTAGAGTTGCTGTTAGGGGAGAAGACTCCGACCAGGTTAAACCTGATCTTCATGACCAGGGAAGGGAGGAAGCTGAAACGGCATTAGGAACGACAATGCTGGACACCAAACTCCTCTAAGCGAGAGAGACAGTTTACTTCAGGGGACGAAGTTTGGTGTCAAAACGATGGTCCTGTATGGGTAAGAGTCATGGTTGACGCGAGGGCAGGTCCCGTGATGTACAAAGTTCGGGTAGGAGAAGCGGTCCTGAACAAGCACGTGGACCACAAGCAACCTCACAAACTGGGCAGGAGCAAAACACAGCTGGCCCCTCAGAACATCTGGCAAGGTGGTCAGAACCCATGGGTTCTCCCCCTCTGCCTAGCTCAAAGAAACATCTGAGGATGAGATGGACACGGTAAATGTCCCAGTCCCTACATGGTTACCACCTGAAGAAGAGGAAGAATTTCATCCAAGATGCTCTGGGTGCAAGAGGAATGCACAGTGGAGTCACAGGAACCAGATGAAAATGGTGCAAAAATGCCCCAGGAGTAGCTACAGGATAAAGAACGGGCCTGCATGTAGGGATGTCGTATTTATGGAGTAATTTCATAGGAAAAATAATTTCGGTCATTTGACCCTATCTGCTCCCTTTAACATCTTGAAAACTTTGATGAAATCACACTTTAAACTATTAAATTCAAGATATCCAATTCAATAAATCCCTCTTTTGATGGAAACCTTGGAGTCCAAGTATTATTCTAATATATATATGTAATGCAGTTCTTTCAAGGTGAACGTATTCTTTTCAAGTTGTCTTTCTTAGCACTGCTCACAGTAGACCAGGTCTGGCCTGATCAACTAAATATTACTGAATCATAACTTTTATCTTCTTGAATTCTGCTCGCCAAGATATAAAGGTTAGCATTCTATTACGCTTTTAGATTATTTTCTGTACCTGTTCATAATATTTTTATGAATACACTCAGGCAAGTGTATTTTTGCTTATTTTGTGTTTATTTTATGTCTTTGAATCTCCATTCTTTTGAGGTTTTTAACTATACAGACCTTGCCCTGTTTGACCTGTTTTAAGTCCTAAATCTCCTGACCTCACATTTGTCTGCATGAAATCAATTTGCCAGTTTTGCTCATTCATTTAATTTGTCATTTTGAATTTTACATGTTCATCTATGTGACCTTCAAATCCACATTTCTGTGTGACCAATCAGCAAAGTTAAATATACAGCTTTCAAGCTATTATCTGAGCCGTTGATGAATGCAGTGGTTAATTGAGATATAATGCAGACCTTTGTGAAGTCTTGCTAACTAGAAAACCTGGTGCCTTATCAGCCTTGGTCTTATTGTATTGTAAATTGGCTTGGGCTTATCTGATCCAGTCTTGCTCCCATTTCTTAATTTCATATGTTCTAAACGACAGAATTAAATGAACACATTTCATATAGACTTGTTTGTTACAGCTAAAGACCATCACGACACTGAACATTTACATCTCGCCTGGCTAGGAATCCCACTCATGTGGCATAAATGTAACCTTTGTTGAAATATCACTCCAGTTGAATGATTGCCATACTTAATTAGCAATTCATTTTTTTCTGAATCTATTGTAGATGCTTTCAACCTACCTGTTCTGTTATGTTTTAACATACTTCTGAAGCAAATCTAAACCCAATCTCCCAGCTCAGAGACAAGAACAGTACCACTTCACTATAAGAGTCCTCCAAGTGGGTTGTATACATGTAGCATAACAGGTTCTAGTTACGTGCAGAATTTGGCTTCTTGAAACATGCACATTTTTGCCAGATTTAGTTCTGTTACCCAAACCCATACCCTCCAGTATATTAAAAGTCCATCATTAAGTTCAACATTATCTGGGATTCAAATTTGTCAAATTCATGAAGAATCAGGTTGTCTCTGTTAGTGTAGGGAAAGAGTCTGGTTGCTGCTTGAAGCAGAATGTATTCATTTTTCTAGCCATATTTAGCATGTCAGAAGTTTTCACAGGATAAAAATAGAAATTGCTGCCTGAAAGCAAAACTAAGAGAACCATACAAGAGTAAAGCCGAAACATGCAAAGAGAAAGGAAACAAAATGGGAAATGATTGAATTCAATGTTGAATCCAAAAGGCTTAAGGTACCTAATCAAAAGGCGAGATGCCAAATTTGAGATTATTTTGGGTTTAATTAAAGCAATGCAGGGTTCTGAGGACAGAAGGGTGAACACAAGGTCAAAGTGGAGAATCAAAGTAAGTAGTGAAGTGTTAATATTGGTTTGTATTAGAAGTTTCATGCTCTGCAAAGCTTAAACCCACCTCTGAGAATCTGCTCAATGAAAACCGACTTGCACTGGTGTAGTTTCACACTTCTCAAACTGGAAGTAAACTTCTACAAGTGAAAGAAAACCATGAAGGGAATAAATACATTAGATTTCTAGAATGTTCGCTGGAAGAAGTTAAATATATGCCTGCCAAACTGATATATTATTTGAAGTCTTTGCACATATCCATCAAGCATATGTCTTAAAATTACAAAGAATAGACATTTCAATAAAAATAATATACATTATCAACTTGTACTTTATATTTACTAGGCCCTGGGTTAAAACATTCTTAAAACAGAAATGCTGGTTGGATGTAATATTAGGTCTTACAAAAGAAGACAGATTGCAACTAGGATTGAGATAATGTTTGAAACAAGAGCACAGGCAAATCCAACAAATTCTGGCAATCTGAAATTTAAAAAAAGGCAGAACATACTAAGCGAGTCAGACAGTACTGGCTGGGGAAGAGAGAGAGAAACATTTCAAGATGATGGCCTTTTATTGGAATTGGAAGGTTCTGGAAATGAACAGCTTTTAAACTGGGAAAAAGCCTTGCCTGGGAATAAAAGAGAAGAGAAAGGGGGAATGATTATGTGGTGGATAAAGGAAATTAAATGATGCAAGTATTGATGTCAGAAGGAAAAAGTGGTTGAGAGATATAGAAACAACATCTGGACATAGAGGAGATAGAAGGGGCAGCTTTAGATTTTAATCCCTTTCTCTCAGAAGCCGGTAAGACACCAGAGATACTTGTCCACAAGGCCAGCTTGGTGTTCAGGCAAGAATGCCATCCACCATCCTCCCAGCACAGACTTCATCTGCATAGATCTGGGAAGATGGCTGGGTTCCCACTTGCTACCTTCCTGCATGATTAGATGCCAATCTGCTATTAAGTTTGCCATCAGAGAGCACAAGATTCTGCCATCACTGTATTTTCCACAACTTAATCTTTCCCCACTGCCCATTTTCTTGGGCAAAGTATTTACCTCATCTATACCCTTCAAGTTCAGCAACCTCATTGTCTGAATATACTAAGTAAATAAATTCTGTTGTTACCTAACTCTCAATGATCAACTATATTCCCCTGCCAATGCAATTGTTTTTATTTTTAATGCCTTCCTTTATACCAGCACCATTCTATTCTCTTTAATCTCAACTATCTTCTCCCTTCTCAAAATGAACATTCCAATATCTTTAAGATCTTCAAATACGTTCCTTCATTTATGTTCACTGGTCTCTCAGTTTTCATATAATCATTGTAAGAATTCTTTAACCTGTCTATATAAAGACTTAGACCACCTTAATCGCATTTGCAGGTCCTTTATAACTGTTGCTGTGGCAGGTTATCTTTCTTACCTTCCTGAACCTCAGCAGAAGAAAGCCTCTGTCCTCCTCCCATTCCTTTTGTCTATGACTTACAGACTGGAACCTCCCCATTTATCCTCAGTTCTTCTCCTCTGCAGTAGCAGGAGAAGCTGGACTAATCTTCTCATCTTGGCATGCTCAGCTTTCAAGTACTCTCATTACTAAGACTTAGGTCTTCCTTTTCTTCTTATTTATATTTCGCCTCTCAGAATCACCGTCCATAAGCATGGGTCCAACAGCTTTGTACACGTTGATGAATTTCAGAGCAAGGAATTCCTCATTTAATCCAGATATGAGGTGGAATTTCTTCCCTCAGAGAGTACTGAATCTTTACTGAAGAGGGCAGTCAGTCAAGGCTGGGATGTTAATGGTTAAGATAGACAGATTTTTTTAAGGGTTATGGGGAAAAGACAGGAAAATAAAGTTGGGGATTATTAGATCAGCAAATCATACAACTTGTATACGATAGTAGAAGAAAGTGAAGAATACAATGTTAAGGCTGCAAAGAAGGTGCACAGAGAGTGAGATCAACATTACATTTAAAATTTGAAAAATCCATTCAGAAGTCTATTAACAGCAGGAAAGAAGCTACTCTTAAATCTATTTGAATGATGGTTCTTTTTAAAATGCATTCATGGCATCATTTATTGCCCTGGTTGCCTTTGAGAAGATGCTGTGCTGGTGAGCTGCCTCCTTGAACTGCTGCAGTCCTTGTGCTGTAGGTAGACTCAGAATGTTGTCAGGGAGGGAGTTTCACTGTCTTGACCAGAGGAATCAGCATCAGCATTGCATTTTCGAGTTAGAATGGTGAGTGGCTTAGATGGGGTCTTTGACCTGATTGCCTTGTCCATCTAGATGGAAGTGGTCATAGGTGAGGTACTGTCAAAGAAGCCTTGGTGAATTTCTGCACTGCATCTTGTAGGAGAAAGTGAGGACTGCAGATGCTGGAGATCAGAGTCGAGAGTGTGGTGCTGGAAAAGCATATCAGGTCAGGCGGCATCTGAGGGGCAGGAGAATCAATGTTTCAGGCATAAACCCTTCATCAGGAACCTTGTATCTTGTAGATAGTACACACTGTTGCTATTGAACATCAACGTTGGATATTTATGGATGACATGCCAGTCAAGTGGGCTGCTTTGTCCTGGATGGTGTCAGGATGAACTCATCCATGTAAATGGGGAATATTCCATTACACCCATGATTTGAACCTTCTAAGTAGTAGAAAGGCTTTGGAGAACCAGTAGGTGAATTACTCACTGCAGGACTTTGAGTCTCTGACCTCCTCTTGTACCGGGCGAAAGTGAGGACTCCAGATGTTGGAGATTAGAGTTGATTGTGTAGTGCTGGAAAAGCGCAGCAGGTCAGGCAGCATCTGAGGAGCAGGAAAATTGATGTTTAGGGCAAAAGCCCTTCATCAGGAATTCCTGATGAAGGGCTTTTGCCCGAAACATCGATTTTCTCCTCCTCTTCCACCCCTGTATTTATAGGGTGAGTCTAGTTAGTTTCTGGTGAATGTTAAACTCCAGGATATTAATAGGTGTTAAATCAACACCATTGAAAGTCAAGCAGCAATAGTTAGATTCTCCCTTGTTAGAGATAGTCATTGCTTGACACAAATGGGTGGCACTCTGGCTCAGTGGTTAGCACTGCTGCTGCTTCACAGCACCAGGAACTTGGGTTCAATTTTACCCTTGGGCAACTGTCTGTGTGGAACTTGTACATTCTCCATGTCTGTGTGGGTTTCTTCCAGATGCTCCAGTTTCCTCCGAAAGTCCAAAGATGAGCAAGTTCGGTGGATTGGCCATGTTAAATTGCCCATTGTGTCCAAGAATGTGCAGACAAGGTGAATGAAACATGGGAAATTAAGGGTTACAGGGATAGGGTGGGTGGGGTTGGGGGGGGGCGGGGGGGGGGAGTGAGGGGGGGAAGGGGGGTGCGTCTGATTGAGATGTTCTTTGGATGGTCAGTGTGAACTTGATGGGCCTAATGGCCTGCTTCCACACTTATGATTCTGTGATATATTTCTTGTCACTTGTGAGCTATGGAGCCTGGATATTGTCCAGATCTTGCTGCAATTGGAGAAAAACTGCTTCAGTATCTGAGGAGATGCAAATCATTCTGAATTTTGTGCAATTATCAGCAACATCCCCACTTCCAGCATTAAAATAATTGGTAAAGTTGCTGAAGATGGTTGGGCTCAGGACACTATTCTAAGGAAGCCCTACAGAGATGTCCTGGAGTTCAGATAACAGGCCGCCAACAACCAGTACTATTTGTGGCAAGTATGATTTCAAACAGTGAAGAGCTTCCTCCCTGATTCCCATTAACTCCAGTTTTGTTAGCGTTCCTTGATACAAGGAACTGTCACTCTCATCTCAACACTGGAATGCAGCATTTTTGTCCATGTTTAAACCAAGGTTGTAATGAGGTCAGGAGCTGAGTGACCCTGGCAGAACTAAAACTGGGCTGGGTGGTCTACGTCTGTTCCAACACGCTATAGGCTTATGGATTACATCTTTGTAGAGATTGTAACAAGGCCAGCCTGGTGGGCTTCATCAAATATGAGTTCCCTGATTAGAGCTGTTAACCTGATCCAATCAGGGAGCCTTAGCTGACAGATAAGAACAGGAGTGTCAGACATCCTGTTCATTCTGAGAGCTGGTTCTGAGGGAGCTGGATCAGTGTCAAGTACAATGCATGTGCAAATAATGGGTGACTTAGTGACAGGGTATTGGCATCTATGGAGTTACTTCAATCTCCATTACCTTATATTGCGTGACCTGCCTTTATTTTGACTGGTTATCTGGTTATCATCATAAATGATGGAACCATAGGAAAATGCAATGCAGAAGGATATCATTCAGTTTGTGCACTTGCGGTAGTGCCTCAGAACAAAGATAATGCTTTCTCATAGCTCGAACCTACACATGGAGTATTTCAATAAGGCAATGGCACTGCATTGCAGCTACTACATGGTTCTGGCTGACCAGGAAGCACTCTAGCTCTTACTGCCTGATGTAAGTATATTGCAAGGAGTTACAGATTGATAGTCAATCTATTTGTCCACCAGTGACATGCCTTTCATTCCATCAAGTCCTAACTGGGACTTAAGCCCAGTGCTGCCTACTGAGAAATAATGACACTATCACTGTGCCATAAGACCTCTTACGACATGTTTGGGCTAGCTCTTTAAAGAGCATTTCTGTCTCATCCCACATCCATATTTCTAATCTGTAATCCTATAAGTCTTCACCCTTAACCAATTTCTTTTAAAGTTATTTATGGTTGCATTTGAGATGTTATAACTGCAGAGGGCACACTTCCTTCTGTAGGCTGGTAAGAAACCGACGTCACAATTTAATAACATCTTCTGTATGGTTTATATACTACCATAGTTTAATCAGAAATAATTAATTGATTCAATTGCATCTGATTACTACTTGATCATCTCAATTTTTATTTTATCCCTAAGAATGATTTAAAACACGGAGGTAAAATTGAATTCAGCATTAATGGGAAAACTTTTAATCTTGTGGTTTGATTGCACATTAAGGGTTTTGAATTTTTTACAGACTGGTGAGGGAGAAAGCAAAATCAAGGATAGACTTCAGGCTCAGATTTTAAAATAACTCTGTTTATTAATACAGGTATACATTGTAATCATAGATTATAGTTAGATTATGTAAGGACTAACTTATCTTCTTCTTGTCTATATCACCATGTTGTAGTCTGGTCTAGTCTGTTTCCAAAATTCTTTCTAAAGTGTAGAATGCAGCCTATTCTAACTCACCAATACTGTGACATTTATAGTCTATGATGTGTAGCTCCACGATACCTTCACAAGATTGCTCTATGCGTTTATGCCCTTACAACAAAACTGCAGATGCCCAGCAAAAGTATAGATTTGCCAAGCTGGAATCAGGAGACAGTGGTTGTGTGTGCAGATACCAAGGTCTCAATCCAAACTTTCTGATCATTTTCCTGGAATGACACATTTTAACATCCTGGAGATTTTATGTGACACCAGTGTGAAAATTTAGGGATTTGAGAGTTGTTCAGCAGGGATGGGAGGAGGCATGGATACAGGACGGGTGCTTTGGTTCTGAGGGAAAAGTGAGGACTCTGGATACTGGAGATCAGAGTCGAACATGTGGCGCTGGAAAAGCACAGCAGGTCAGGTAGCATCCGTGGAGAAGGAGAATCGACATTTCGGGCACAAGCCCTTCATCAGGAATGTTGCCTGAACTGCTCTCGACTGCTTTGGTTCTAAGCGTGATATACAGAAATAAAAACAGCCGGAGTATAACCTTTAATCTTTAATTATTAAAGCTCACACATTGAACTTTAAACATTGGAAACTATGTGTTTTTAGATTGTTTTCTGAAAATGTTATCTTAATTATTGGGCTTAATGTGTCACTTAGGCTTACGTGTTCTTCTCCCTTTTAAAACTGCTGTTGTTTTGACTTTTTTTCCTAAAGTTCCAAAACAATGCAACAGCATATAAAGCCATAATTACTGCTCCTGGAATTCGAGAAAATCACCTCCAGCACCTAAAATACCTCAAAAAAGGAGCAGCTGTTACAGCCAGAAATTTTTCCCAGGATAGTGGCATGCTTTCCTTTATTGGTCAGAGTATTGAGTGCAGGAGTTGGGAGGTCATGTTGCAGCTGTACAGGACATTGGTTAGGGCACTGTTGGAATATTATGTGCAATTCTGGTCTCCTTCCTATCGGAAAGATGTTGTGAAACTTGAAAGGGTTCAGAAAAGATTTACAAAGATGTTGCCAGGGTTGGAGGATTTGAGCTATAGGGAGAGGCTGAATAGGCTGGGGCTGCTTTCCCTGGAGCGTCGGAGGCTGAGGGGTGACCTTATAGAGGTTTACAAAATTATGAGGGGCATGGATAGGATAAATAGGCAAAGTCTTTTCCCTGGGGTCAGGGAGTCCAGAACTAGAGGGCATAAGTTTAGGGTGAGAGGAGAAAGATATAAAAGAGACCTAAGGGGCAACTTTTTCACGCAGAGGGTGGTACATGTATGGAATGAGCTGCCAGAGGAAGTGCAGGAGGTTGGTACAATTGCAATATTTAAGAGGCATTTGGATGGGTATATGAATAGGAAGGGTTTGGAGGGATATGGGCCGGGTGCTGGCAGGTGGGACTAGATTGGGTGGGATATCTAGTTGGCATGGACAGGTTGGACTGAAGGGTCTTATTCCATGCTGTACATCTCTATGGCTCTATGTTGTGACACAGATTGTAAACCCAAACAACTGTAAACTCATACTCAAGAAAAACCTCATCCTAGTTACAAACACATTTCTTAGCTTCTTATTTTCTTCTCTCAGAAAAAGCAGACGTAACACTGCCTGAAGTAAAATCTTCGCAAGTTTTTGCTGCACATTTTGTATAATTAACAGAATGACTGGCAGTGTGTTTAATTCCAAACTTGAGAAACTCCATGGTCATTGAGGAGTTTTGACCTCTGCACATAGAGGTCACTTCCTGGCCTCGTCCTGTCACCACAACCCTCCAATTAGAGCATGTCCTTCTCCCCCAACCCTTACCAATTGGGATAACCATTGACTAATGCCACCCTCTCATACAAGGGATCACTTGAAGGTTCACTCACTCTCCTGTCAGTAAACTGCAGTGGGTCAGGAAAATAAAATGATTTTGCATATCATGGGACCTTAGAATCAGTCCCAGTCTCAGAATCAATGCTGCCTCAGAGCTCGCAAACCAGTAAAATATGTCATTCTGCGACACCTGAGGATTGAGTGCCAAGTTTGGGAATCTGAGGCTCTCAGCTCATCTGCAGTTCTCTAAGCTGTGTAGTTTTTTGCATGTTAACTTTCCAAGTTAATCCTCCCAATGCAGCACTTTACACTTCTCCACACTGAGCTTCATCTGCCATGATTTTACTATCCTGTCTAGGTCATCCTGAAGTCAACAACAATACTTATTTCTCGAAAGTATCTTGACATGTTGCCATCTGAACATTTTATAAAGCTGCTGCCTGCTCTGAGAGACATAACAGATCAAAATTGATACTTAGGCAAAGCCGTGGAAACCAATCTTAAAAACATCCATCCATCATGACCTTCTGCTTCCTGACACACAGACATTGTATGTACATTCTAATAATCACATAAGCTTTCATCTTTTTTGACAACTGTCTTCCCAGCATCCACATATGCAACATCCATGTTATGAGCATAATCATTCTTTGCTGCTTGATCAAAGAATTTAATCAAATTATTGGCATAATTTGCCTTCAAGGAATTTATACTTGCTTTCTCTGATTAATCCATGTATTTTCCAAATGAAGGTTTATATTTTCCAAAGCATTAATTCCTGGTAACTTGCCCACCTCAAATGTGTGATAGCAATGTTTTACATGACTGATTCTTCTTCCTTTTAATGCCCTTTTCATAGCATACCATTATGAAGACTCCTCTCCTACTCTCATATCCAATGACAGTGGAAAGATTGGGACATTAAAAATGCTTAAAACCTATTGAAATAAGGAAATGAGTAATGAAATATTAATTAAGGATTAACTGGTGTGACTTGGCTGTATAGGGAATTAATAATCAGTGATACGTGAATTTTTTGAAATGTGGTTAATTGAAATAAAGCTTTCACGTAAAAGTGTGGATTTGTACTCTGCTAAAATACTGCTTCCTTCTAGTATATGACAACCAATGCCTCTACTATTCCTCAGTTTGTTTCTTTCAGAAACTTTGATTATATTTCATCTGGATCAGGTGACTTCACTTCATTATATAATATTAACCTGTTGAGTATTTTTAACTATCTAGCCCATAATTTTTCTCTTCCACTTTAATGTAACTTTCACATCAGCCATTTCTTATTTTGAAAACAGACTCAACATACTCATTTTATATTTTTCACCATACTTCAGCCATCCCCTCTGCATCGATATGAAGGGTCCTTTGATTGAAATCGATCCTTTGATTGGATTGAAGAGTCTGTTTCCATGCTGTACACCTCTATGACTCTATCTATGAGCCAGGAGGCCTGGGTTCAAGTCCCAACTGCTGCAGAGGTGTGTAAAAGCACCTTTTAACAGGTTGATTAGAAAATAAAGGTGCTTCGATGCCCTGTACTGTGTGAGAATAGGGTCCAAAGGGCATACGCAAACATCCAACAGGAAGAGCATTCAACACCATCTTACTAAAGGAGTTTACACATGCACACACATAACTTCTGGTAGTGTGGTTGTTTCAAAGTCAATCAGTCTACATCCTGTGCAAACATAGTACAGCTATGATCAGAAGCAGAATGAAGAAACATCTTTTGTGTTATGTAAAAGCATCATGAAGTACTTTCAGATTATTTGCTGGATTATTTCTTCTGGTTATGTGCTCAATTATATTCAGCTTTCCCATATTTACCTAAAGAATTTGAATAATCTACAGAGAGTTTGATGGCTTTTTGGTGGAAATACTTTTGTGTTGATTTAAAAGCCATGTTGTGATATTAGTGGGTAGAGTCATAGAGTCATAGAGATGTACAGCATGGAAACAGACCCTTCGGTCCAACCTGTTCATGCCGACCAGATATCCCAACCCAATCTAGTCCCACCTGCCAGCACCCGGTCCATATCCCTCCAAACCCTTCTTATTCATATACCCATCCAAATGCCTCTTAAATATTGCAATTGTACCAGCCTCCACCACATCCTCTGGCAGCTCATTCCATACACGTACCACCCTCTGCGTGAAAAGGTTGCCCCTTAGGTCTCTTTTATATCTTTCCCCTCTCACCCTAAATCTATGTCTTCTAGTTCTGGAATCCCCAACCCCAGGGAAAGGACTTTGGCTATTTATCTTATCCATGCCCCTCATAATTTTATAAACCTCTATAAGGTCACCTCTCAGCCTCCGACGCTCCAGGGAAAACAGCCCCAGCCTGTTCAGCCTCTCCTTATAGCTCAAATCCTCCAACCCTGGCAACATCCTTGTAAATCTTTTCTGAACCCTTTCAAGTTTCACAAGTAGAATGCTGCTACTGCGCATCAGGACCTATTTGATTTTTATAGGTAGAGGAATAGCTACTGGTGGGAAGAGATTCCTCTTTTAAGTAACTTGTAGCTAATTCTCAAAACTCGCTAACATGTAGCTAATTGCATTATAGCAATTAGGTAAAAGTTACAGTAATTCATGAAACACAACTATTAAGACTATGAGGAGATCTGTGACTATACATTTATATAAATGATTTGGATGTGAGTATAGGAGGTCTGGTTAGTAAAATTGTAGATGACAACAAAATTGGTGGTGTTGTGGACAGTGACGAAGGTTACCTCAGAGTACAACAAGATCTTATCGAATGGGCCAATGGGCTAGGAAGTTGGAGATGGAGTTTAATTTAGATAAATGTGAGGTGCTGCATTTTGGAAAGGCAAATCAGGGCAGGACTTACATACTTAATGGTAAGGTACCAGGAACATGGCTGAGCAAAGGGACCTTGGAGTGCAAGTTCACGATTCCTTGACAGTGGAGTGACAGGTAGATAGGATAGTGACAAAGGTATTTGGTATGCTTTCCTTTATTTGTCACTGCATTGAGTATAGGAGTTGGGAGGTCATGTTTCAGCTGTACATGACATTGGTTAGGCACTTTTGAAATATTGCTTTCAATTCTGGTCTCCTTGCTATAGCAAAGGTGCTGTAAAACTTGAAAAAATTTACAAGGATGCTGCCAGGGTTCGAGGGTTTGAGCTACAAGAGAGGTTGAATAGCCTGGGGCTATTTTCTTTGGAGCATCGAAGGCTGAGGGGTGACCTTAAAGACGTTTATAAATTCATGAGAAGCATGGATAGGATGAATAGTCAAGGTCTTTTCCATGGGGTAGGGGAGTCCAAAACCATAGGTTTAAGATGAGATGAGAGAGATTTAAAAGGGTAACTTTTTCATGCAAAGGGTTGTGCATGCATGGAATGAGCTGCCGGGGAAGCAGTGGAGGTTGGTAAAATTACAAAATTTAAAAGGCATCTGGATTTGTATATGAATAGGAAGGGTATAGAGGGATATGGGCCAAATGCTGGCAAATTGGACTAGATTAATTTAAGATATCTTGTCAGCATAGACTAATTGGACCAAAAGTTGATTTCTGTGCTGTACACCTCTATGGCTCCAGCTATGCACTGCATAAGATCCTAAGATATTCTGCCTTATCCTCACCAAAACCAACATAATATCATTAGATTAGGTGGAATTTAGTTGAAGACTCCAGCATTAACTCTCTCAGAACCAATATCGTCAATATTGCTGAAATAAGTTCATTGAAGACAATTTGGTCTCGGATGGTCAGTTGTCACAGAGTTAACGAGTGAACGATAGATGAATAAGGTTTAGACTGAGTTAACAGATTCATGCAAGAGCAACTCATCATATCCCACTCCCTCACCTTTACCTTGTAACCAAGAGAAACTTTATCTTCAAATGCTGATTTAATTCACTTTTAAATGCCTCAATTGATACCTCCATCAGTCTTTTAAGCAGTACATTACACACCTGAAAGACTTGCTCCAATGAAACATCTTTCCTCAGGTTGTTGTTGTTCTGTTGACAATCATATTAAATTGATGTGCTCTCATTCCACTAATGGGAACACTTCCTCCCGATCTACTTTGTCAACACTCTTCACAATTTTAAATCCCTTTATCAAATCTGCTTTTACCTTTCTCTTTTCTGAGAAGGGTACCACGTTTCTTTAGTCAATCCACGTCGCCCAAATTCCTCTTCTCTCCAACTACTCTTGTGTATCTTTTTGTCTCCTTTTCTCAAATCTTCATGTTCCTCCTCTAGTGTGATTCCCAGAACTAAACACAATACTCCAGCTGAAGCCAAAGCAGTGTTTTACAATTTGTGTTGTAATTTTTTTTCCTTTTGTGCTGTACCCCCATTGCATATAAATTTCTCAACTTGTCCTGCTAATTGTTAAACATATACTCCAAGATCTGCCTGTTCCCACACCCTCCTTTAGAATTGAGCCCTTTGTTTTATATTGTCTCTCCTCGTTCTTCCAATCAAAGTGTAGAACGTACACTTTTCAGAATTAAATTTAATCAGCCACATTGACTTGATTTGATTTCTTACTGTCACATGTACTAAGGTACAGTGAAGAGTTTTGTCTTACAGGCAGATCGTACTGTGCATGTGCAACAGGGTAAGAGAACAGAGCGCTGAATACAATGTTACAGTTGTAACAGATCAACATGAACATTAAATAGGCCCATTCAAAAGTCTGCTAACAGTGCTAGAGGTTGTTCTTGAATCTGTTCATACGTGTATACAAACTTTTATATCTTCTGCTTGATGGAAGAGAGTATAACTAGGGTGTTTTTTTGATTATGTTGGTTGCTCTCCAGATGCAGCAGGAAATATAGATGAAGCCAATGAATGGGGGGATGGGGTGCTGCTTTGCGTGATGGACTGGGCTGTGTTCACAACTCTCTGCGGTTTCTTTTGGTCTTGGGAAAAGCAGTTGCCTTACTATTCTGTGATGCTTCTGGATAGAATGCTTTCTATGGTGCATCTATAAAAAAATTGTAAGTCTATTTCTTTAGCCTTCTGGAAAGTAGAGGCATGACTGTGCTTTCTTGACCATAGTGTCAATGTTGGTGGACCCGGACAGATAGCTGGTGATCATCACACCCAGGAACTCAACCATCTCCAACTTAGCACCATTGATGCAGACAGGGGTGAGCCCTGAAGTCAACTGAAGTCAACTCCTTCATTTTACTCACATTGATGGAACAATTGTTGTCTTTACACCATACTTTTAAGTACTCTATCTCCTTCCCTTACCTTGTCTCGTCCTTTTTTGAGATCTGATCTATGTCAGTGGTGTCATCAGCAAAGTTCTAAATTGAGTTGGTGCAAAATTGCAAAATGTTGTCACACAATTGTGTGCGTATAAGGAGTATAGTAGGGAGTTGAGTACACAGTCTTTCAGGGCACTGGTGTTGCAGATTATCACAGAGGAGGTGTTGTTGTCTATCTTTACTGATTGCAGTCTGTTGGTCAGGAAGTCGAGAATCCAATTACAGAGTAGAGGGGTGTAGAAACCTAGCTCTCAGAGTTTGGAGATGTGTTTGCTTGCAGATATGGTGTTGAAAGCGGAAAATGTAATCATAAGTTGGATCTGACCTAGGTGTCCCTGTTATTCAGGTGTTCCAGAGATGGGTGTAGGGCCAGGGAGATGATGTCTGCCATGGACCTGTGGCAAATTGCAAGGAATCAAGGTAGTCTGGGAAGCTGGAGTTAATCTGAGAAATGAACAACCTCTTGAATCACTTCATAATTATGGAGGCCAGAGCCACCAGGCATTTGTCACTGAGGCATGCTGTATGATTTTTTTTGACACTGGGATGAGGTGGTCTTCTTGAAGCAGGTGAGGACGTCCGATTGTAGTAAAGAGAGATTGAAGGTGTCTGCAAATATTTCTGCTTGTCCATGTCCTCTCAAAATCGTTTACCATTCTCCTCCCAGTTTAAAATAATTTCAAGGTAATTTGAACATTTTGAAAAATACGTTTTGTATATCTGGGTCTCAGTCATTAATACGTATAAAGTACAGCAGTATTTATACATATTGTGACCCTAGAGGAATCCCAGCTTTGTCCAGTCTGAAAAACAACCAATGACAATTCCTGGCATAGTTCCTATCATAGTCAACTTCGTCTCTGTGCCACCATATTTCTTTCATCAGCTCAAATGTTGCAAGCAAATCTGTCTTGTGAAGCCTTCTCTAAAGTGTTTAGGAAATCCATGTCCACCACATCAGTCCTTTCAATTACTTCAACAAGCAACACAACCACGTTCGTTAAATGTAATTTGTCTTTTCCAAAATTGTGCTGACATCCCATAATTAATCCATACTTGTTCAAATTACTGTCAATCATTTCACGGAATTTTGTTTCTAAAAATAATTCTCATCAGCAAAATTAAACTGACTGGCTGCTAGTTGCTGATTTTTTTTTCCTTGCAGGCATTGTTGGAAAAGCGAACAACTAAAGGAGGGTGCAAGATAATTGGGTATAAGTACAGAGTATACCCAACAATGTAACATTATCTCTTATTTTTTAACGCTAACCAACTACATCCTGATATGGAGGTGCCAGCGTTAAACAGGGGTGGACAAAGTTAAAAATCACACATCAGGTTATAGTCCAACAGGTTTTATTTGGAAGTACTAGCTTTTGGAGTGTTGTTACTAGTTACCTGACGAAGGAGCAACACTCCAGAAGCCTGTACTTCCAAATAAACCTGTTAGACTATAACCTGATGTTGTGTGATCTTTAACCAAATAGATCCTGTCAGTGATCTGTCTCGTGCATCCCTTCATATTTCTTTCCTTTTCTCTCTCTCTCCAGGACAGCTTTCATCTGGGTTTTTGGAAACCTCGGAATTCTCTCCTGCAAATGGCTATGCATGTTGGGTCCACTAAAACTTGTAAGATAAAGATTGACAAACAATGTAAAGGAATCAATGGATCTGGATCAAAGGCAGCTGAATGGAGTTGAAGTACAGATCAATCATGATCTAACAGAATGGCAGTCTGAGAGAGAGAAAGCGGTCCTATTAAAAAGTGATGACATTATCTTTAATGACAGAAATAAAAATGTACAAGTTATCTGAAGATTACTGTAAAAAACCCCAGAATATTTAACACATTTTTGAAGATTTATTTATTCGCTCCAGAGGGTCATAAGTTAACTATGCAGTATAATGTATATAGCATGCTTCTTATGTTAAATATCTAAATGACAGAACTTCTACATTTTACAGTTATATATTTATAATCTTAGGACTGCAAATCTATTTTTCAGTTAAGCCCAACTTCACAAAAACTGCATGAGGTTTAAGTTATTCAGTGTTTTATTTTTATCCAAATACTAAGTGTTTTGCATATTGCTCACCGGGAAATGGGTGGTTTTACCAGCTACTGTCAAAAGTAACGTTCAGTGGGTTTGTGGCCAGTGTGTTGAGATCTGGTCAGTCACACATTCATTTTATTGCAGTGCACAGTACCAAGAGTTTCCACTCAATATTTTAAACACAAGCAGGTACAACACTAATGTTTGTAGTAAAAAACAATAAAACTATATATTTTTATTTTTATCATGACAGTATCTAATTCTGTCCTCCCAAAGAATTCTCGGTGCCAAAATAATTTGAGGAACATATGTGTGTAACTATGTGTACAGCTGAATATTTTCTTAGGTGACATTTTCTTGAACTATTTAATAGTTTAGAATGACATTACTTTTGTAGAGTTTCAAACTAAAGAATATATTGCTAAGTGGTTGATTACTGCCCACCTCACTCCTCCTGATTCCCACAAACCCCTTTATCACAAACACATACACATTTACTCCATTCTCCTACGACAACATGGTCAAGATAAAGTCCAAGCTTCCCTTTCACCTTGACGTGCTTTGCTTTCATGGGTTGACTTCATCAGCCTGTGTGTAGGTTGATAAAAATATTCCAGAGCAAAGGCAAAACAAAGCATGAGATCATCTTAACTAACCCATTCCCATTGAATCATATTCTTGCTTTTGGCAGACCAAAACTGATGATGGTCTCAAAGTTTTCCAAGTCCATAAGAGGATGTGGTATCATCCTTCCTAAGGGGTCAAAACACCGCAGAGGTACCAAGTGTGAGGATCAAAAATCTAATCTTCATAGGCTGAAATGTCTAAGTCCATTGATAACATTCTCTTGTGGTTGACTCTTGACAACTACATAGCTTTTCTCTCACAGCTTCATCAGAGAGAGGCCTCCATCCCCCATCACGAAGGCCTCAAAGCCCTCCGTTTCTTCCTTTCCCGCCGACCCAAACAGTACCCTTCCACTGACACCCTCCTTCGACTGACTGAACTGGTCCTTACTCTGAACAACTTCTCTTTCCAATCCTCCCACTTCCTCCAAACCAAAGGAGTAGCCATGGGCACCCACATGGGCCCCAGCTATGCCTGCCTCTTCATAGGATATGTGGAACAGTCCATCTTCCGCAGCTACACTGGCACCCCCCACCCACCTTTACCTCCACTACATCGATGACTGTATCGGCACTACCTCATGCTCCCACGAGGAGGTTGAACAGTTCATCCACTTTCCTAACACCTTCCACCCCGACCTCAAATTTACCTGGACCGTCTCAGACTCTTCCCTCCTCTTCCTCTCCATTTCTATCTCGGGCGACCAACTCAACACAGACATTTACTATAAACCGACCGACTCCCACAGCTACCTAGATTACACCTCCTCCTACCCTGCCCCCTGTAAAAACGCCATCCCATATTCCCAATTCCTTCGCCTCCGCCGCATCTGCTCCCAGGAGGACCAATTCCAATACCGAACAACCCAGATGGCCTCCTTCTTCAAAGACCGCAATTTCCCCTCAGACATGGCTGACGATGCTCTCCACCGCATCTCCTCCACTTCCCGCTCCTCCGCCCTTGAACCCCGCCCCTCCAATTGCTACCAGGACAGACCCCACTGGTCCTCACCTACCACCCCACCAACCTCCAGATACATTGTATCATCCTTCGTCATTTCCGCCACCTCCAAACAGACCCCACCACCAAGGATATATTTCCCTCCTCTCCCCTATCAGCATTCCAGAAAGACCACTCCTTCCGCAACTCCCTCGTCAGGTTCACACCCCCACCAACCCAACCTCCATTCCTGGCACCTTCCCCTGCAACCGCAAGAAATGCAAAACTTGCGCCCACACCTTCCCCCTCACTTCCCTCCAAGGCCTCAAGGCCATATCCATCACAAATTCACCTGCACCTCCACACACATCATTTACTGCATCTGCTGCATCCGATGTGACCTCCTCTACACTGGGGAGACAGGCTGCCTACTTGCGGAACATGTCAGAGAACACCTCTGGGACACCCGCACCAACCAACCCAACCGTCCTGTGGCTGAACACTTTAACTCCCCCTTCCACTCCACCAAGGACATGCAGGTCCTTGGCCTCCTCCATCGTCTGACCATGGCAACATGACGCCTGGAGGAAGAGCGCCTCATCTTTTGCCTAGGAACCCTCCAACCACAAGGGATAAATGCAGATTTCCCCAGCTTCCTCATTTCCCCTCCCCCCACCTTATCTCAGTCCCAACCCTCGGACTCAGCACCGCCTTCTTGACCTGCAATCTTCTTCCCGACCTCTCCGCCCCCACCTCCTCTCTGGCCTATCACCGTCACCTTAACCTCCTTCCACCTATCGCATTCCCAACACCCCTCCCCCAAGTCCCTCGTCTCTACCTTTCATCTTAGCCTGCTTATGCCCGAAACATCGATTTTCCTGCTCCTTGGATGCTGCCTGACCTGCTGCGCTTTACCAGCAACCCATTTTTCAGCCCTCACAGCTGCATAGCCCACATTGCTACTTTTCTGATGTGTTTGCTGTTGGCCACCCACGCTGGGGAAATTCTAAGTCCCAGTAGGAGATGGTGGAGACTCAGTGAGGAGCTAAATCAACAAAATGTGAAAACCAATCCCAACTGGTCACGTATGAGATGTTCCCATTTTAATGCTGGCAGTTTACAGTGCCTCTGCATAACCCATTTTGAAGGTGTGGGATCATAATTATAATAGTTAATAACATAAGCTATTGCTGATAATTTGCTGGGGATTTGAAATTAGTCTGCCCTGCTAGGCTTCCTGGTGTTTGTAAAACTCAGCATGGGAAAAGAGATGAGAGCTACCAAATCCAGCAGATGACTATGTTCATAGCACTGTTTGAGAACCAGGAGGAGTTGAAGTCAGAAAAATATGAAGTCAAAAATCACATGACCATGGGTTATAGTCCAACAGATGTATTTGAAACGGCAGGTTTTCAGAGCCCCCGCTCCTTCCTCAGGCAGTGGGGTCTCTGAATGCTTGCAGTTTCAAATAAACCTATTGGACTATAACCAGGTGTTGTGCGATTTTTGACTTTGTCCACCCCAGTCTGGCTTCCAGGAACAGGAGGAGGATATTCATCCCTTTAACCTGCCCCATCAATCTGTAAGACCTTGCCTGGTTTTGTCCCTGCCTCATCTCCTCTTCCTAAACTGCTCACTTTTTCAAAAATCTATGTCCTTCCGCTTTAAATATTTCCTGTGATCCATCTTCCACAGCTCCCTGAGGAGTGAATTCTAGATGTTCACTCCCCTTTGACAGAAGAAATTCCTTTGCATCTCGGTTTGAAATGAAAGTCCCTTTATTCTGTAACTATTTCTGGTTTTTAGAGACTCTCCCACCAGTGAAACCATCTTCTCAACAAGTCCTGTCAAGCCCCCTCAGAATCCCATGGATTTCAATGAGGTCACCCGCATTCTTCTGAATTCTCTGCATACAAGAGTAGATAAGTCAACCTCTTCATCCCAGCAATCAGCCTTGTGAATCTGTTTGAACTGCCTCCAAAGCCAATTAATTATTTCTCAGTTACACCAATACCAACACTGTGTATAGTTGGAGCAAGATTTTCTTATTTTTTAAATCCAAGCTATAAAGGACAAAATTCCATTTGTCTTCTCAATTACTTGCTGCAACTGCATATTAACATATAATTCATGCACCTTAGACCCTCTGTGCTGTACTTTTTCGAGTCTCTTCCTATTTAAATAATGATCTACTCTTTGACCCTTCCTGCCAAAGTTCATGACCTCACATTTTACTACATTAATCTCCATCTGCCAATTTATTACCCTCTCACTTGATCTATCTCTATCCCTTTCCAGGTTCCCCATGTGCTCAACACAACACTTTTGTATCCCCAGCAAATTCAGATCCTTTACACGCTGCACACTCCTTCAACTCATTAGCATGGATACATTGCAAATAATTGAGATAGTTGCATTGATCTATGTGGCAATCATTAGTTATATAATTCCAACCTGAAAAAGACTTGTGAATCCCAGATGTCTGTCTTCTATGTGCTAATCAGTAATCAATCAATGGTTATGTATTACTCCCAATACTATAAGCTCCTATTTATGTGACAACTTATCTAATGATTTCTGGAAATCCAAGCACACTCCATCTACAGGTTCCCTTTCTTAACTCTGTTTGTTGCATTCTCAAATTTGTCAAGTCTGGTTTCATTTTCATAAAACCATGTTGACTCTATTTGATTGCATTAACCTTTTCTATTCCTTCCTTAATAATGGAATATAGCATTTTCCCAATGACACATGTTAGGCCAACTGGCCTATAGTTTTCTGCTTTCTGACCCTCTTCTTGAACAAGGGAGTCACATTAATGGCTTTCAAATCCATTTTTGGAATCCAGTGGGTTCTGAAATATTTTACCAATGTCTCCACAATCTCGGTAGCGACTTCCGTGAAGACCCTTGCATGCCGATGATCAGTTCCTGACAGCTTGTCTGTCTTCAGTCACATTAGTTGGTCACATTCGCCAAGGGTCCTACACTTCATTCAGCTGCTCCCTTTAGTTTTATATACCAGCAGGAGATTGTGTGATATATCGACCAATAAAGTGTTCATCATGAACAGCCATAATTTCAAAGGGAAGAGCAGAAGGTTAAGAAAGGATTTGAGAAAATAATGTCACCCAGACGTTGGTCAGAATCTGGAACGTTCTGCATGGGAAGCAGGAAATCTCATGACCATTAATAAGTACATGGATGCAGATTTAAAAATCACAACATTCAAGGTTATGTCCAAATGCCTGAAGTTGGAATTAGCATGGATAGGTTAATACAGACTTGATGGACTGAAGGGCCACTCATCTGCTGCATAACTCTATGACATTTCTCCATTCTCCTCCCACTGAAATGAGGCTCTGTGCTGAGGTGTTGTGGTCAGTTCATTCATCTTCCCTGCAGACTGCCCTCGTCCACCCCAGAAACAAGAACCTCATAACTATTGGCCAATGGCATTTGTACAGGCTTCTCCAAAGCTAACTCCTGAGTTCCAATACCAGTCTCACTTGCAGTCATGCCTCCTGTCCCTCACTGCAGACTAAATTTGTTGTAATTAGTCCAAGACTGCTTCCAGAACAGTGTCCAAGTAACTTCCCTCTCCCTGTTTTGTAACTGTGTTAACAACTTGAACTCTAGCTCAGCAAATCTGAACTGAATAAAAGCGAAATACTATGGATGCTGGAAATCTGAAACAAACATAGAAAATGTTGGAGAAACTCAGCAGGTCTGGCAGCAACTGTGGAAAGAGAAACAGAGTTACTGACTCTTGATTAGAACTAACTCTGAACTGAAAGTCCTCAAATGGCTAACATTTGCTATAGATCACAGCAGTATATCTTAGTTCCCATATGCTACAAGAGCAACACATCACCTGCTCAGCCATCTTTATTTTGTTTAGTTTTTTCATTTTGTTGTTCACTATTTTAAAAGTTAATTTTCCAACTACACTCTTCAGCTATGACAGTATCTCCTGATTTAAACTGCTTAGCCAATCGAAAGAGGAATGGAAGAAATATCCACCAATCACCCACCTATGGTGTCATATTTTGGCTGTCTTGGCTGGATACAGGTTGAAGGGGCTCTATGCCAATAGTTTTTATCTCCCACGCTGCTGCCTTTCTCATATAAGACCACTCCCCAAATCTTTCTCCTCTAGAGTTGCTACATGTTTATAGGCCACTTTAATTCATACTTCATTTTTAAAGAGCAGTCCAGTTAATCCTAGTCTTCTGCTCTGTTGTCGTAGCTCCACATTGGGTTCTTAGCCAAGCAGAAGTTCACCCTCATCAAGAAGAAATTCATAACCATATCTTCTGCTGTGATCAGTCACTGGGGCTCCACCTACAAACTTGCAGTTTTGCCATGCCCCTTGTTCCTTCCATGATTCTTATTCCTACCAACCCATTCCACAACCAGCGTAAGTCCTGGATGACCACCCTTGCAATAATGAGCCTGATTCCATTATCATCAGCATCAACCTTCTGACCATCTTCCCATCCAGCAAACAGACAGCTTGTCTGTCTGCCAGGTTTCTGGGTGGGAAAGGGTGGCATGGTGGCTCAGTGGTTGGCATTGCTGCCTCACAGTGTAAGTGATCTGAGTTCAATTCCATCCTCTGGCGATTCTGCACATTCTGTGTCTGCGTGGGTTTTCTCTGGATGCTCCAGTTTCCTCCCACAGTCCAAAGATGTGCAAGTTAGGTGGATTGGCAATGCTAAATTGCCCTATGGTGTTCAGGGATGTGTAGGCTAAGTGGATTAGCCATAGGAAATGCAGGGTTACAGGGATAGGGTACTAGGTCGAGTGCGATGCTGTTTGGAGGGTCAGCGTAGACTCGATGCGCTGAATGGCTTGGGCTTTCAGATTGTAGGGATTAATTGATTCTAACTAGGGTAAAAATTGTAACAAGGTCCTCCCATCAATTTTAGCTGTGGTGACCTGCAGGGTTGCCCCCTTTTAAACTGTGGTCTGAGAGGAAACACTGTGTCTCTAAGTTCACATCATTTCGAGCAGCCATCAGCAATTGTTTTTCTTTGTTGGCTGCATGATCCAGTTTGACTGCTTCATGTGGCAGGAGGAACATCTTGTATTTTACTACATTTCAGTCGGTGCTGTTTGAAGACTCTTCTCCCTTGTTGATGATTGAAGTCCCTTATTTTTGGCCTGAGAAGAAGAGGTTCCTCTGGCTGTTCGAAAAGTGTGACTTCAGTGAAGCAGACGGTTTAGTGGTAATGAGTCGAGAGTGTGGTGCTGGAAAAGCACAGCAGGTCAGGCAGTATCCAAGCCCTTCATCAGGAATTAGTGGTACTGGCCTTCCCAGGCCAGTTTTGTCTTCATTATCAACATGCCTATTCTTTGAACCAGGACAGGTTGGAGACATCGTGTTATGACAACCGACCCAGGGCTCTCAAATGCATGATGCGTGTTGAATGATAAAGGTCATGCACCCGAAGAAACAGTAACAAGCCTCCTCAGGACAGAAAGTGGAAGAGCAGCATGGGAATTGGACAAGGATGAAGACCACCATTAGCAGTATCACTATCCATTGTTTAAACCATTTGGCAGACATTATTAAGCAATGTTTTCTTCTGAAAGCTTTGTCCTTGTTACCATGGTCACTACATTTTTCTCAGTATCTTCCCTGAAGGCAAACTTTCCTGTGATCTATGTAAATGAGAGCTACTTGCAAGCAATGCACTGCTGTTTTACTGTGCCAATTGACAATTCACAGGAGCTGGCTTTCCTCCTAGGCTTGTAATTCACGTTGCCGGAAGTATGTTGGTCTCTCATGACAGTGAAGATGTGACACATGTGGCAGGTGATGAAAAATTGCGATGTATGTCATCAATTGTGTTTCAGCAAGTAGCATTCTCAGCGCTGAATTTTGAGATTCAGCCTCATTCCTGGTTTTGACATGAAAATCCAGCCTGACATTGCAGTGTCGTAGCGAAGGAGTGTTGGAGGTGCTGCTCTTTGGATGAGATGTCAAGGTTTTAACTATCCTCTCAGGTGGATGTAAAAGATTCCATGCTACTACTTTGAAGTATCCCTGATATACAGGCCAACATTTATCCTCAGTCAATATCATTATAACAGCTCCAAGAGGAGGATTGACTAGTGATGTGGTAGTTGGTTTAAGTTTGGCGGGGATTTGAAATAATTTGGCTGGGGTTTGGACCCTACCCAAAATACTAAACAGGAGGAAAAAGGCACACAGAGGACTGGAGCATGGAGTGGGGGAATGGGGTGAATAGTAGTAGAAAGGACATCATGGTGCAGAAATCAGAGTAATCAGATAGAGTGTGTATAATGATCTCAGAGAGATTTGGACTCCATGCATATAAGTCCACTTGGCGTGGTAAACAAAATTGGTGAGTTGCTAATAAGAGTCGCCACATGGGGCTTTGATACTATGTTGATAACAGGGGTGTGACTCAAAAAAGGGAGATTTTGAACTTTTATGTTAATTTCAGGTCATGATCTCTCACCAGTACTGGGAAATATGGGAAACACAATTGTTTTATATATGGGAAATGGGGGAGGGTGGCAAAAGAAAAAAAAGGAAAGAACTGTAATAGGGTGGAAGACAGAACACAGTAAGTAGCAAATGATTTGGCAAAACAGACCAAAACTGAGTGCTAATGGACAATTAAAGCATGTGTCACTGAATAGAGAAGAGGTGTATATGTCAGAACATATGATCATGGCAAGTGTCAAATTCGAATCTGGGTTCCAACCACTGGTGGCTTCTGACTACTGCCCTCAAAGCCATTGATGTACCAGAACCCTTGCCTCTGCTCAGCAGTCAGAGACACTTTGGGATTCCACAGTCCCAGAGGATCCCTGCATTGTTTGTTCCTTATCATGCTTCCAGCTATCCCCTACTTACTATCCTTCTGAAATCTTTGTAGGTATGATTGTGATAGAGGATAAATTATTGGAGAGTCCCAGCAAGAAGAGACACCAGTCTTACAGAGCAAGCTGTAGTTTATTGCATGGTAGAAATAGACACAAATTAGGATTAACTAGTCAGACAGAATTACAACTATCACTGGCAGTAACGATTGACAGGTAATGGATTGAAATGTTCTTTATTGATGATAAGAATGGAAAATATTTCCACCTATTCTGTAAAACTCATAAGTTCCTTTCTGTTCATTGTATAAAATAAAGGTAAACAGAGTAGGTTCTTCTTTTTGGGTTCTGCCATGAATTTAAGAGACCCAACAAAATCTTCTACCAGCTGTTCCTTGACCAGGTGAATGAAAACAGTTTGCTTTTAAATCAGCTGTGCTTTGGAAAGCTGTCAGACTCCTCTGCTATCACATGGATGTTGAGGTGAGACCAGAACATGTGGAGGAGTATTGATTGTGAACCATATACACCATTTTGACTTTCACACACTGTTTGTGATGCGTTGTTACTTGAGCTGTAAGTTTAAACTTGGCAGTTAATCCAATGAAACATATCGGGCCAAGTTTTTCAGGAAGTGGCAAACTCACACAGATTGTTGCAGTTTACTGTGATGTCCATGGAACCATAGAATTGTTAGAGCACAGAATGAGGTCATTCAGCCCATCATGTCTGCATACGTTCTATTAGCCAATGCTGATCTTCTAAGTTTTCCCTACCTCCCTGCACACCATTCCTATCCAAATAATCATCCAATGCTCTCTTGAGTGCCTCCATTGAACCTGCCTCCACTACATTGCCAGCCAATTCATTCCCTAACCACTCCCACTGCAAAAACATTTTCTTCTCACAGCACCCTTGCTTCATTTCCATATCACTTTGAATCTATGCCCTCTTGTTCTTTCCTTCTTTTATGAGTGAGAACACTTTCTCCCGATCTACTCTGTCCAGCCCATTCATGATTTTGGAACCTTCTATCAAATCTCCTCTCCGCCTTATCAGCTGAGTGTTCCCACTTTCTAAATAAACAAAAGTGTGGTTTCCCACCATTAGCAGCAAAGTTAGAGGTTTTCTGCTTCTTCATGGAAAATAAAATGTTCTCATCTAAAACATAGTGCATGTCCCCTTACACAATTTTCCAAGTGAAGTTTTTGGCTGATCCTTAATAAATTTTCACATCAAAATTGTAGCTTAATTCCTGAGCACCTTGATCTTCTGAAAGTTCTAAAACTTTTGTAGCTTTCTACTTATCTTGGACTCTTTTACAAATCTTTTAAGTTGCCTTTCTGTCCCCTTTAATAAACTCCATGCATTTCCCAATACTGTTTCCACAATATAATTTTTTAAAAATCTTGCTTTGCCTATGGTAACAGTGCCTCTGGAGTCTGCTCACAATAGTCAAGTTCCTGGGCATTGTGTGTATTTTGCTCCTAACTGATGGTACCGGGACCACGTGACCAACAGCAGCAACATCTCCCTCCAGCCCCACTCCATGATTAGACTGAGGATAACCTGTACCCAGCTCCTACCATGGCCATTTAGTTGAATATACATTCACAGTGTTTGCCATGCAGGCTGTTGGCACAAGTTGCAGTTGTTACACTGACATCTCAGTGTGCCATACGTCACAATGTTCCACCCTCCTAGACAAATTCCTGCTAACAAGCAGCCAGATTGTTTGTCTGAGTAAATAGCACGTCAATCTTTCAGTCCTGATAGCCTTTGACTCTGACTAAAGCGCTAATAGACATGGCATGGTGAGGCCACGAGCACACAGGTAGGTAACTAAGTGAGCAGTGACGCAGCCTGGTCCAGTCATGAGCTGTGTGCCTGTCCTTGTGCTCAACACGTGTCTGCTGCAGTCTTCCAATACTAATTGTTAATGCGCCCTGCAATGTTTGGTCTCTCATTCCTAAGCATCCTGAAAGCTGATTAGAGAGGTCCACGATGGGTCTGGGAGGTTGACAAATGTCGGAAGACGGATCCATGGAACATACCCAGAGATGCTGTTTCATGCTGAGCAACACGTAGGCTCTTCCCAGGCAGTGGTGAGCTGGTATTGCCATTTACCTGCTCTGATTTCTTTCATGAAATTTATCATGTCTAGCTTTTTTGGCATGCTTGTTAAGATAGGAAGCTTATTATTAATGAGGCAAATCATAGTATTAATAAGGCATCTGAGAAGCTATAAATCTCTTTAATCCTCCCTTGTGGTGGCGTAGTGGTAATTTCTATTAGATTAGTAATGCTGAAGCCTGCATTGATGCCTTGGAAATTTGAGTTCAAGTCCCACCATTGCAAATGGTCACACAGATGGAAACTTTCTGGAAGAGCAGCAAAGTGAAAGAAAACCACCATTCCTGCAAAATAAGCAGCTTTAAAGAAGATAAAATATATAATCACGTAAAGTTGCCAAAGCACCAGAAATTGGATTGCCCAGAATATTTCATTTCACAAGTAGGCCAATACAAACAAAATATTAGACATCTTGGAGAAAACAAATCTTGAGACATCGAGGATTGAAAGCAAACAAAAAAAAATGGGTCAGACAGCATCCGTGGAGAGAGAGAAAGCTAATGCTTCAAGTCGAGATGACTCTTTATCAGAGCTGACATGAAGTGTGGAAAGGGCAGCATTTATGCAACAATTGGGAGTGAAGTGCGAGGAGAGAAAGGGTGCTGATAGTGCAGATTGAGTGATTGGAATGTGAGAATGACAGAATAAGAGTGTGTTTAATTGCTAAACTGGAAAGAACAGATCTTGAAGTATCTAACCTGCATCTAAAGTCAGAAATTGAACAATTCAATTCATTTCTGTACACAATTGGGAGTATAGCAGATGATACTATTGAAAGGGGTAAAAGAAGGAACAGCTATAGCAAAAAGCATTGAAAGCCTTTGAGAATTATTTCAACCTCATAACTAATAAAATTCTTGAAAGTATAAGATTTAATAGAAGAATACAGTACCTAAAAGAATCCCATGGATGATTTCATTAATGATCTCCACAGACGAGTGGACAAATGTAACTTTGATGACTTCAAGCCTGAATTCACAACAGACTATATTTTTGAGGGCACTGCTGATGAGTCTTTGTCAGATTAACTTCAAGTCTAAAAAAGAACTAACCCCAGAGAGGCCATTCAGATGGAGAATGAAGAAGACCTCCAGAAGTAATACTGAACAATTCTAATGGGAAAAGCTCAAGCTTGACACCAGAGATCAAATGGATCCATACAATTTACAGAACCACAAAAGAGATGTGTGAGAAACCAATGCAGCAGGACCACAAATGTTAGACACTAAAGGATTTTGCTAATACTGTGGAACATAGAAAGCACACAGGCATAAACAATGTCCATCCATTAAAACTGATTTATTTTACATTGGTGGGACCACGATGATTTACAATTTTTAGTAATGTGGATAGTGAAGCACTGTCACAAATCTACAGATAACACCAAAATAAATGGGAATACCAATGGTAAGGATGACAGAAAGAGTCTGCTCAGCCATATAGGCAGGTTAAGTAAGTAGGCAAAAGTTTGGCGATGAAATATAGTGTAGGAAAGTGTGATGTTATATACTTTGTCAGGAAGAATCGAGGAGCTAAATATTATTTAAATAGAGAAAGACTGAAGAAAGCTACAGCACAGATGGGACGCACACAGACCTTACCAGAAAAGAATTGAACATGTGACTCTGGGTCTACCGCAATGGAACAACAATAAATGATTTTTGGATTAATTCAGACCCTGACCTGCCCAGCACTGTTACATTCTGCCTTGCCGAGATTTCAATGATAAAACGGGCACCCCTGTAATCGCAATTCTGGTATCTACTCCATTATAGTAAGAATCCTGTTCCCAGTGTTTGGAATTGGGTCTGGGCAGCAAAGTATTAGATGTAAATTACTCTTGTTGCCTCTCTGAATTGCCCACTAGAGTAGGCAGGAGAGACAAACACTTCTGTTTGCTCGTCTTTCCCTCATTCAAACAAAACTCTTACTGTCTTTGACCAACTGAATGACTATGTACGTAGAAAACGTGGGTTTCTATCTTCATGGAAAGAGGAGGGTGAGTTGAAATGTTGTTTCCCTTTAAATGTGACTGTGATGTTTAGTTGTTTCCCCAGCTAAGAGAGTTTTCAGACAACCCACCAATGGTTGTTTTTGTTTATGCAAATTAGCTGCCCTTAAGGAGCTAAAAACAGTAAAATGAGTTCATACTGCATCAATGTAAAATCATAAGTCTCTTTTTAGTTCCATTAACTGATAGTATGGAGGGTGGAGGTGGTATAGGAATCATGAATCATTAATTGCTAAAGCTGACATGACTTGAGCAGATTGATACATTAGAAGCCATAAACAAGGCAACAGAAATCTGTGTTTCTGCACTCTCTTCAGTACAACTTAATCCATGCAATTATCATTTAACCATGAGGTAGTTTTATTTTTATTATTAATTTTGGCTATGGTAAAATAAGTGACACAATCACAAATTTTTACAGAAGCCCAAGATGATGAAGTGATCACATTTACTTCAGTAATTAATCTTCAGTTTTTGTCCTTCTCATTCCTTATCTTCTCTTAAAGGTGTTAATTCTTTGCTGGAAACTAATGTATGGCAATAGTTACCCTTTGGTACCTCACTGATCTGGCCATTATTCAGCTATAATCACTGGTGTTGAACATTGGGCTAAAATAATAATTAGAAGTGAACCTGATTCTGTTGCCATCTGATTATTACATACCTATAATAACAGCAAAAGTTACTCTTACCTAGTTAGGAATAGGCAACTCCACTGATTTTCCCTTTTCTCCAGTAAGCTGGAGCTGCTGAACAATTGTAGTGCCTTTAGAATAGATATTTTCTAAACAACCTATTCAAAGATCTTATTGTATGCCTCTAGAGCAGATGGGACTTGAACCCATGCTTCCTGGCTCAGTTTTAGCTAATATTAATAGTGGGCGGCACGGTGGCACAGTGGTTAGCACTGCTGCCTCACAGCGCCAGAGACCCGGGTTCAATTCCCGCCTCAGGCGACTGACTGTGTGGAGTTTGCACGTTCTCCCCGTGTCTGCGTGGGTTTCCTCCGGGTGCTCCGGTTTCCTCCCACACTCCAAAGATGTGCAGGTCAGGTGAATTGGCCATGCTAAATTGCCCATAGTGTTAGGTAAGGGGTAGATATAGATATAGATATAGATGTAGGGGTATAGGTGGGTTACGCTTCGGCGGGGCGGTGTGGACTTGTTGGGCCGAAGGGCCTGTTTCCACACTGTAAGTAATCTAATCTAATCTAATCTAAAATTAGATGGCTCAAATATCAAACTATGTTCTGCCTAATATGTTTAACTCATCAAATAATAATCTTGTTACTGCATCAAAGGAACTTCATGATACATAAGGAATAAAAAGGAAGTCCCCCCATTGCTCAGGTTCATGATGCAGTGTGTCAGCAATACTGTAGGTTCAATTCTTGTACCAGCTGAGGTTAAAATCAACACCAGTGGATTTAAACTCAAATGACAGAGCAGTCCTCCTTTTGATTTGATTTATTATCGCCAAATGTACTGAGATACAGTGAAAAGTATTGTTTTTCACGCTATCCAGACAAATAATACCTCACATAAGTACATCAAGATAATAGAACAGAATGCAGAATATAGTGTTACAGTGAGAGAGAAGGTGTAGAGAAAGATTAATTCCAGTATATGAGAGGTCCATTCATAAATCTCAAAACAATGGGGAAGAAGCTGTTCTTAAATCTGCTAGTATATGCTTTCAAACTTTTGTATCTTCTGCCAGATGGAAGAAGATAGAAGAGAGTATAACCAAGGTGAGGGGATTCTTTGACTAAGTTGGCTGCTATCCCAAGACAGTGGAATAGAAGGAAGGCTGTTTTTCATGATGGAATGGGTTGTGTTCACAACTCTCTGCAATTTCTTGGAGTCTTGGGCAAAGCAGTTGCCACAAAAGGCTGTGATGCATCTGGATAGGATGCTTTTATGGTGTATCTATAAATATTGGTGAGTCATGATAGACATGCCAAATTTTCTTAGCCCTCTGAGGAAATAGAGGCATTGGTGTATTTTCTTGACTGTAGCAGCAATGTGGATGGACCACAACAAGTTGTTAGTGATGTTTAGTCCTAGGAATTTGAAGCTCTCAACCATCTCCACCTCAGCATCATTGATACAGACAGGGGCATTTCCTCCAATCCACTTTCTGAAGTTGGTGATCAGTTTCTTCATTTTGCTGACATTGATGGAGAGATTGTTGTATTTACACCATGCCACTAAGCTGTTTATCTTTTTTCTGTACTGTGTCTCATCGTTTGAGATCTAATCCACTATGGTGGTGTCACTGGCAAATTTGTAAATGGAGTTAGAGCTGAGTTTGGCCTGACAGTTGCTAGTGTATAACGAGTATTGTAGGGGTCTGAATATGCAGCCTTATAAAGCACCAGTGCTGAGGATTAGTGTGGAGGAGGTGTTGTCGCTTTTGTCCTCACTAATTGCAGTCTACAGGTCAAGAAGTGGAGGATTCAGTTGCAGACAGGGGAGCAGAGTCTTAGGTCTCAGAGTTTGGAGATGAACTTTGTTTGAATTATGATGTTGAAGGCAGAATTAAAGTCAGTAAATAGTTGTCTGACGCAGGTGTCCTTGTTATCCAGATATTCCAGGATTGAGTGTAGAGCCAGGGAAATAGTGTCTGCTATGGACCTATTGTAACAGTAGGGGAATTGTAGTGGATTGAAGCAGTCTGAGGAGCTGGAGTTGATGTGTGCCATTACTAACCTCTCAAAGTACTTCACAATGATGGATATCAGAGCCACCAAGTGGTTGTCATTAAGGCACACTGCTTGAATTTTCTTTGACACCAGCATGATAGTGATCTTCCTGAAGCAGATGGAAACCTAACATTGGGGTAAGGGGAGTTTGAAGATGTCTCCAAATACTCCCATGGTTATGTAGAAATGGTCAAGGGTGTTTGTGCCTCTGGTGGGACAGGAGACACGTTGATGATTTTTGATAGCACACTCTTGAAGTTGGCCTGGTTGGAGTCACCAGATATGATGAACAAGGCTGCGGGGTATTCCATCTCAAGGCTATTTTTAGCGGTGTAAATTTAATCAAATTCACTCTTCACTTCTGCATGGGATGGTATGTAAATATGTCAGGATGGCAGAAGTAAACTCCAATGGCAGGTAGTAGGGATGACACTTGTCTGTTAGATACTTCAGGTCCAGGAAGCATTAATATGCCAGGATCACCACGTCTGAGCACTAAGAGGTGTTGAGTAAGAGGTTGACCTCTTTGCCCTTTGCCTTGCCCCGAGGGCGGCATGCAGTCATGATTGAGAAACCAATCCAGTGGCTGAGAAACTTGGACGATGATGAAATTACTTATCCCTCAACAATAGCATGTTCTTTTTTACAGTTTTACAGTTTGAAAATCTCTCTTGTTGTCATGACTTAGTTCAGTGAGTACATTGATAATTGAGCTCCACTGTCCCACAGGTGGTCACAAATGTGTAACTAGCCAATTAAACCACCAAAATGACCAACTTGCCTGAGTGACTATACAATGAAAGAAACAATTCACCCAAGGTTTCATCATTGACAGGAAAATAACTCTGTTTATTGAAAACAAAACCCCAAGCATACAAACACTCATTCATGAATTAAACAGACCCCAAAGAGATTGTTTGACACAAATATTAGTGGTGGAAGAAGGTAGATAGGACAAAACAAATTCTATGTTTCAAGAGTCCAAATGACAAAGATGGGATGAGTTAGTTCTCATAGTCCTATCGTTTGATTTGTAGTGATGATAACATGCTGTGGTCTGCAGAGCAATGGTTGACCTTTGATTCAATAGCTGATTGTGTGGACCTTTTGTTGCATTAGCCTTCTTTGTTGACAGTGTCTATGTCTTATTTTGTCTTTTTTGCTCAGCGAGAGAGAGATGTTGAGAGATTGTTCTCACATTCCATCTCTTTGATCCGGTTGCAGTTTGTTATTCTCTGGCTGTCATTCCACTGTTTTTCCTTAACTCAAAGACTCCTGGTGTTAGTCTATCTCTTTATCCATAGAAATTGACATCCAACATCTGCCAACTTAACATGACCATCATTGCACCTTTCTGATACAGTGACAGGCCTCTGAGGAACAACAGGCTTGCATTACAAGGTGCACTAGCAACTGGCTTTGAAGGATGATGGCTGGAATACATTGTGTGGAGGGACAGAGACTGAGCTCACAGATTGGACCAGGGTACATCTCCAGTGCTGCTTGCTTGCTTGCTTGCTCGCTTATCACCTGCACAAGTAGTGCTTTCCTGCATGCTGACACCATTCATGCCTTAACTTGCTATGCCATGCATGTCAATGCAATTCAGCTTCAGCCAGGCTTTCATGATTGTTACTGTGTGATGTTGTTTAGTGCAGACACACAGAAAGGCTCCTTGTCCTGTCTGTCAGCAGGGAATCCACAAGTAGGGGTGAGGGACACATCCTTGTGACCGACGCAACAGGACATCAATAAAGGTCCTGCAGTACATGCCTTTGTAGCAAACACATAGCACTTTCATTCAAACAAATGGCCATGTCAGAAACTGGCAGAGGCTAATCTTTGGTCTAGTCAATGTGAGGGGAATGGTGTTGTTCAAGAGCCCTGACTCTATCCGTCATGGGAACAATGTGTACACAGTCTGTCGGCTTAGACAGGATCAGTCAACTACTTAGGATGTGTTCCAATATGGTCCAGAGACTGTTCAGTGGTCAGAGTTGTAGGGTAAGCATAAACAGTCAGAGGAATCATATATTTCTGATTGAGGGACTGGTCAGACTGTGAGGCTAAGATGGTGGCAAAGTAGGATGCTCCAACTGGAGTTCATCTGCTCCTTCTGTCTAAGGTGTTCTACACTTACGTGAGGAACAAGAGGATTGCCAGAATTAGGGTACGGCCGATCAGGGATAGTGGAGGGAACCTGCGCCTGGAGTCGGAGGAAGTAGGGGAGGTTCTTAATGAATACTTTGCTTCAGTATTCACTACTGGGAGGGACCTTGACGCTTCTGAGAACAGCATGAAACAGACTGATATGCTCAAACAGGTTGATGTTAAGAAAGAGGATGTGCTGAAAATTTTGAAAATCATAAGGATAGATAGATGCCCTAGACCAAATGGGATATACCATAGGTTACTTTGGGGAGTGAGGGAAGAGATTACTGTGCGTTTGGCGATGATCTTTGCATCCTCACTGTCCACCTGAATAGTACCAGATAATTGGAGGGTGGCAAATGTTATTCCCTTGTTCAAGAAGGGGAATAGGAATAATCCTGGGAATTAAGGACCAGTCAGTCTCACGTCAGTGGTGGGTAAACTATTGGAGAGGATTCCGAGAGACAGGATTTATGATTACTTGGAAAACCATAGTTTGATTAGAGATTGTCAGCATGGCTTTGTGAGGAGCAGGTCAAACCTTATTGAAATCTTTGAGAACAAAATACATTGGTGAAGGTAGAGCAGTGGATGTAGTGTACATGTATTTTAGCAAGGTGTTTGATAAGATTCCGCATGGTAGGCTTATTCAAAAAATAAGGAGGTGTGGGACACAGGGAAATCTGGCTATCTGGATACAGAATTGGCTGGCCCATAGAGGACAGAGGGTGGTGGTAGATGGAAAGTATTCAGCCTGGAGCTTGGTGTCCAGTGGTGTCCTGGGGCCTCTGCTCTTTGTGATTGTTATAACTGACTTGGATGAGGAAGTAGAAGGGTGGGTTAGTAAGTTTTCTGATAACACAAAGGTTGGTGGATGGTAGATATTGTGGAGGGCTGTGGTAGGTTGCAATGGGGCATTGACAGGATGCAGAATTGGGCTGAGAAATGGCAGATGGAGTTCAACCCGGAAAAGTGAGAAGTGACTTACTTTGGAAGGTCAAATCTGATTGCAGATTACAGGATAAAAGGCAGGATTCTTGACAGTGTGGAGGAATAGAGGAATCTTGGGGTCCATGTCCATAGATCCCTCAAAGTTGCCACCTAAGTTAACAGCGTTGTCAAGAAGGCGTATCATGTGCTGGCATTCATTAGCAATGGGACTGACTTTAAGAGCCATGAGGTTATGTGGCAGCTGTATAGAGCCCTGGTTCAACCACACTTGGAATATTGTGTTCAGTTCTAGTCGTCTCATTATGGGAAAGATGTGGAAGCTTGAGAGAGGGTGGAGAAGAGATTTACCGGGATGCTGCCTGGACTGGAGGGCATGTCTTATGAAGAAAGGTTAAGGGAGCTAGGGCTTTTTTCATTAGATCGAAGAAGGATGAGAGGTGACTTGATAGAGATGTATAAGATGATGAGAGGCATAGATTGAGTGGATAGCCAGACACTTTTTCCCACAGTGGAAATAGCTGTCCTGAGGAAGCATAATTCTAAAGTGATTGGAGATAGGTTTAAGGGAGATTCAGAGTAGGTTCTTTAACAGAGAATGATGGGCGTGTGGAGTGCACTGCCAGCAGTGGTGTAGAGTCAGATACATTAGGGACATTTAAGTGACTCTTGGATAGACCCATGGAAGATAGTACAATGAAGGGTATGTAGGTTAGTTTGATCTTAGAGTAAGTTAGAAGGTCGACACAACATCAAGGGCCAAAGGGCCTATATTGCAATGTACTGTTCTGTGTTCTACCTAGGGCCTGTTCATTGAAGTCAGTCAGATGTCTGATGTGAATACTGTCCTAGCTGGCTGTCCCTTCATCTTTCAGGACGGCTCAGGGAGAGCCTGTTGGGGCAGTGGCCGATCACTGTCAGAACTGGGGAAGCTAATAGTGGGGAATGATCAGAGGCATTTGTAGAAGTGGGGTTAAGGAAGATCACAGGGCAAGACTCAAGACGAAGGAAGGGGTAGTCATTGACCACTACTGTCTCCACAGGGTGAGTGTAAAGGAGCATGGTGGAGTCATGTTAGGGTTCAGTAGGCAGGGAGGGTAATGGTGAATGAAGTTCAATATGGTTTGCTGGATATTGGAGGATGGATGGAAATGGGCTGTCAGAGCAGCAACAGGTAATAGGGTAAAGACACCATAGTTCCAAAGGACCATAGAGCTGCTCTCTCATTAGAGAGAGAGATGACTGGTGGTAGTTTAACCTGGTCATCACCTGTCAGGCGTGGTACAGAAACTGAACCTGTGTCATGCTGTATTGCAAACCACCCATCTGGCCAATGGAGCGAGAAAGTTCCATAGCATTAACTGGTGTCCACCAGGAATTGCAATCCCTGCCATCACGTTCCCTTCTTGAGATACAAACAGTGCTCCTGGAAAATGGCTGGAAAATGCCCAGGATGGTTGGCGTAAGAGTTAGTTTGAGAGACAAAAGCACAGGATCCACATCTGCTGGGTGCTAGGCCATTGAAGCAACTAATGCATGAAGCTAATAAATGACATTTGCAAAATTCAGCTACAGGTAATTTCCATTAATTTCTTTGGCTGGTTGCCATAATTGCAAAGTGAGGCTGTGTAGGGTTAAGAATGTTTAAAGGTGATTTGCAACCTACCATTGGTGCTTGAAAATGGCACTTGAGCATCACAATAATGTGGTTAACAGCAATGATGGTACAAAGGGGCAGGGCTGGCTGAAAGAGAACCAGGAGTTGTGCAAGATCCAAGAGTTGTGTGTGAGCTATACTCCGTTGATTCCTCATCTATCATGCTGATGTTACAATGCTCTGTACTGAATGCAATGTGAAGTTGTACATTTGATCTGGGCCCAGGTCAATAGCGAAGTGGTGCACTGCAGGCACTCCCTTGTTGATGACATGTCATGGTCACTCAGCCAGCACAGCACCTTCACTGAGTTACTACACAGGCTGAACCTGAATGTGGATGGATGATGGAGACATGTTTCACTGTAGGGAGGAGTGTCCTCACCTCTCTTTTACAGGGTATGACACGAATGATGCTTCTGAGATCGAAGAATCTCTTTTAGTCCTGTTTAGGCCATTTGCATAGAGAGTGCTGAGCCCTACTGCTACTGGGATGTTTGTCACAATCTTAATCTTGCCAGTTTAAGAAGGTAAAATCACATGCTGAAGAAGCAGGACCATGGCAATCCCAGGAACAGCAGCAGGCCCCCTGCTGGGGATAAGGAATACCCAGCTCAGTGAGCAGTCGCAGATACACAGACCCTCAGGGCTGTGCTGGAGCAGGCAATAGAGCTGCTGCATTGTACACCAAGTATTGCCTTATGATCCTAGTGGACTGTGCTGTGCACCAGTGGAGCAGGCAATGAGACATTATGATAGATGCTGAGTGACGAGAGGAACTGGAGCTGTCTTCCAAGGAAATGAATGAGGACTTTGAGGAAGAGGTAGTTACAACTGTCTGTGACAGAGCTCAGCTGCATTGGGTATTATAAGCCAGACAGAACCTCACTGATATCTGCTTCCATAAGAAGACAACTGGGGGCAGCAGACAATCATTGACTGTAAAATAATCTTTGCTCATGATGCTGAGATTTGGTTTGTATTGTGGGGTGACATTCAGCCTCTATTGGCTTTGTACGTGTCTCCTTTTGTTTTCTGTAAATAGTTGAATTATCTGAGTGCTTGCCTATGTGCAATGATCCCATATTGGATAATGGGGGGGAAAGTGAGGACTGCAGATACTGGAGATCAGAGCTGAAAATGTGTTGCTGGAAAAGCACAGCAGGTCAGACAACATCCAAGGAGCAGGAGAATCGACGTTTTGGACATGAGCCCTTCCTGAAGAAGGGCTCATGCCCGAAACGTCGATTCTCCTGCTCCTTGGATGCTGCCTGACCTGTTGCGCTTTTCCAGCAAGACATTTTCAGCTCATATTGGACAATGCCAAGTTGCAAGTGTCAAGTGGGCATTGGATACAGAGTAGGAGTGATTTACAGAGGGGGGTTAGATGGGATCTATAAAAAGGCCAGGTGAAGTGTGTGTCATAGTGGTTAAACAGTGGCTTGGGTGAGAGAATGGGATTAGATGTGCAAAACAATGCTAGCCACGTAAACCATGAGCAATCGACAGTGTTTTGTCAGCACTGCTGTAACATGGCTTCGTCAGTGAGGTATAATGCAGGATTTTCAATGCTTGTCCAAGTGTACAGTGTTCTTTCAAAGAAGGTGTAGGCGTAACAGATGCTGGTCTTTTGGCAGCTATTGACTGAGTGGTGAGTTGTTACGGGAATGGCACCTGGTAAAATGGTGGTGGAAATCAGATGTGAGAGATGCTACAGGGCATAGTAAGTGGCTAATGAGCCAAGTTTAGAAAATTATATTGGGAGAACCTGCTAGGCCCTGGGGCAAATAAATGTTCAATATGCATCACAAACCACACTTAACCAAAGAACTGTAGGATTCAGCCTATACTCTTGTATAAATGCATACCATAATTTCCCAATTGATTTCTAAATTGCTGAAAAACAGTCTCCTGATACCTTGCAGACCCAAGATGGTGCTGGCACAGTAGGTAGTGTTCAGGCTCATCAGAACCCATTGGCTTCAGGCCGTTGGCATCATTTTCTTGATGTATCTTTTGTCAATTTTCTTTTCTTCTTCCTTTCTTCGTCATCTGTATCTGCAGTATTGGCTGAGCCACTTGGTGGTGGTGCCCGGAGCCTGGACTCTTGACAGTGGTACTGCTCAGAGCCTGGACCCTTGGTGGTGCTGGTGAGGTGGCGGCAGTAGAGCCAGGATCTCTTGGGGCATTAGTGTCCTCAGTGCTGTGCCCGGAGGAAGACTCTTTGAGGACCAGAACATCTTGCAAACAGCTTGCAGAAGCCCTTAAGCTGTCTGTTTTCCATACCCTAGGTTGAACAGAAGGTGAACTCTTATCTGAATAATTTCATTTTATCCTTATTGTACTTCAAAATGGCACCAGATTGTGATGACAAAACACTTCCCACTGTACCTTCAAGATATATGTGACCAGAAATATAGCATTCATTCAAGATCATATCGCAGTGATCAACCACTATTTTCCAGTTTATAGCCCAAAAGGAATCTGCAAAAGTGATGATTCAGTGAAATAATTCAATGACTGTAAAGCCCTTTGGAGTGCATTAAGGTCATGAAAGATTTTATAGAAATTAAAGTTGTTTTTATTTTTTTTAAAAACTTGTTCCATTGATTTTGATAGATACCCAGGATTTGCATGAATATTTGAATTCAGTAAATTAGTTTGATGTCTCACTGTTATTTCCCTATCATCATCAAAGCTTTAGGTCCATTTATTTTCTTACTCTCTGCCTACAGAAGGTGCATATCAATTACTAATGACAGTTGACAGCATGCACATCATAAAACATGCATGTGACAAAGAGGAAATGAGTAGCTAATCCATCAGTCTGTCCAATCTGTCATGTTGCAACTCAACAATCATGACCTCAGTGTTCCATATCTCTAGCCACTACATGAATTCCTAAGAGAAACACAAGCAAAATGACTTTAAAAAAAAAACACAACAGCAATTTAGTGGGATGAAATGAGAAAAGTACCTATCCAATCTCCAAAGATAACCAAAACAAATTCCTGGAAACCACATTGATTATGAGATGCTGTTCTGTTAGCCTCAAAAATTATATCTCCAAACCATGATTTGGAGTTGCTGGTGTTGGACTGGGGTGTACCAAGTTAAAAATCACACAATACCAGGTTATGGTCCAACTGGTTTCATGGAAAGCACTAGCTTTCAGAGCGCTGCTCCTTCATCAGGTAGTTGTGGAGTACACGATTGTAAGCCACCGAATTTATAGCAAAAGTTTACAGTGTGATGTAACTGAAATTATACATTGAAAAATACCTTGATTGTTTGTTAGGTCTCTCATCTGTTAGAATGACCATTTTAGTTTCACTTCTTTCATATGTAAAGTGCAAAGCTTTTTTTTAAAAAGTTACATTCTCAAGTGAACTTTAACAATTGGTGTCAGCCCAGATAATATATTGGGTATTAGCACCTCTGTGTGCTGCTGTCTGTGCCATAATGTTTAGACTGATTCTAATCTAAAAAAATGAATTAACAGAATCTTACATAGATTCATGCAGTTTTTGAGCAAAGTACAATGTAACTTTGCAAGTACAAATTCACCCCACAATCTCCAAACCTGATTGTTAAGTGTTAATTGGACATGGTAATAACAATTGAAGGAAAATACATGAGAAACAGGCTAAGTGTAAAAGCAACCTGCTTTGGCTGGTAATAACCTTGCCTTGACTTGGGAGCAGGCTGTTTTGCAGCAACACCTGAATTTTTGTGACCACCAAGCACAGAGAAATGCTTGAGAAAGTACTCAGAATTGCAAGAGAGCACATTATCTCAAATAATGTTAATATTGGGGCTTTTTCTCAGCTCTTGGGACGTGTCACCATGGGAACCTTTCAGCATCAGAATGGAGCTTGTGAGACCGGCATTGTGAAAACTAAGGCAGAGATTCAAATGCAAGTCTTCATCCAGGTGCCCCAATGGGCAGAAGATAGTGAGACTCACTTGTTGAATACATCGAAGTAGTTAAGCCAATAGATTCACTTTTTGGTCTGCATATGTCCAAATTAGATTAAGCTAATACATTTCCTTCATATCAAAGCACACGTGTCAGCACAGTGGCTCAGTGGTTAGCACTGCTGCCTCACAGTGCCAGGGACCCAGGTTCTAGCCTCGAGCGACTGCCTGTCTGGAGTTTGCACATTCTCCCCATGTCTGTGTGGGTTTCCTCCGGGTGCTCTGGTTTCCTCCCACAGTCAAAGATGTGCAGGTTAGGTGATTTGGTCATGCTAAATTGCCCATAGTGTACAGGGAGGTGTAGCTTAGGTGGATCAGCCGTGGCAATTGCAGGGTTACAGGAATGGGGTAGGTCTGGGTGAGATGCTTTTTGGAGGATCAGTATGGCTCAATGGGCCGGATGGCCTGCTTCTAGGTTGTAGGGATTCTATGAAACAATGAGACACTTTCTGCTTAACAATACAGGTGCAAGAAATGTCAATTTTCCTGCTTCTTGGATCTTGCCTGACCTGCTGTGCTTTTCCAGCACCACTCTGATCTAAACTCTGGTTTCCAACATCTTCAGTCCTCACTTTTGCCTCACACTTTTGTGTCCTGCCTGCTGTTTCCAAGAAATGATACAGCCTAATCCAGAAGCTTATCTAGTTTCCTTTTGAATGCATGATGTATATTTAAAGTCATTGCAGAAACTTTGAAGTCATCACGTAATGGGTGATTAATCTGAGGAAGAATGGTTTGCCCGGCACTGATCATATCATAGAATCATAGAAACCCAGTCTGTGATCCCAACACTCAAATCCAGTAAAATTCACTTCTCTGTTTTGTTAAAATAATTCACATAGGAGTTTGACACCAACTTCCTAATCAGTGAGCTGCCTAGATGGCACAAAGGTGTCTAGGATCATCTATGAAATTTTGTTGATATTCTAGATAATCACCTAAAGCACTGGAGTAGGCCATTCAACCTGTCTATGTTTAAGTTAAAAATCACACAATGCCAGGTTATAGTCCAACAGGTTTAATTGGAAGCACACTAGCTTTCGGAGCGAAAGCTAGTGTGCTTCCAATTAAACCTGTTGGACTATAACCTGGTGTTGTGTGATTTTTAACTTTGTACACCCCAGTCCAACACCGGCATCTCCGAATCATGTCTATGGTTAGGGTTCATACTCCAATCGAATTAGCTCTCTCACCCTTACTGCATACACCTCTATGCATTTCTCCCTGTTGTAATCTCTCCTTAAATATGCCTCTCTTATCTGCAACATGCTATTTTCTGAAGTGAAAGCTAAAGACCTTGAAATCTGCAGAAAAATTGGAGCATGCAAACCTTTAGTTTTAAATAAACAGTGGGTAACTGTAACTTGAGTGGAGTTCGAGCAGGAGGCCAGTGGACCACTTGCGAAATTTCAGCTCTGATATCCATAATAATATTAGTAAAAAACGATTATGATTTAATCATTGTCTATTTGTTGTTTTGATAAAGGTTGAAATGATGGATGAGATAACAGTTTGAAATTTTAACCAGACATTTCTAATCACATCTTGTCTAAAAAGGAGATATTTCAGAAAAGATATATTTCAATGAGAAAGAAAAGTTCTACCAGACTGATGCACTATCTGTGGCTAATCAAGGAAGTTAAAGATTGCAGCAAACAAAAAAACAAAGTGTATAATTCTGCCAAAAAATGAGTAGCAGATCAGAAGAATGGACAGAACGTGAAGAACAGTAAAGAATGACGAAAGGATTAAAATAAGGAAAAGGGAATTGGAGCACAGGAAAAAAGTAACAAAATACAAAATAAGAGCAAGAGATTTTACAGGTATGTAGAAAAGAACAAAGTAGGCAAAGTAGCATTAGTTCCTAGGAAAGTGATTCTGGGGAGTTTGCAATTGGGCGATAATAATTAAATGGGGTAATGGCTGATGAATTGAACTGTGGAGGATATAAATAATCGGAATCTTAGTGGGAGTGATGAGCTTAAAGCGATTAGCATCATCGGGGAGAACTAACTGAGTTACAAGAATCAAAATCTGACAAGCCTCATGGTTCTAATGGTCGTCATCCTGAGATAGTGGTTTTTTTGGTTTTAATTTTCTAAAATTCCCCATTTTGTAAATAATAAATGTGACTCCTCTATTCATGAAATGTGGAAGACAAACAGCAGAATGCTGTCTTCTGATTAACCTAATCTCTGTCATTGGGTAAATGCTGGAATCTACTAGTAGGGAGATTATATAGGCACTTAGAAAATCTTAATGCAAACAGGCAGAGACAAAATGCTTTTGTAAAAAGGAAATCATGTTTGACTCATTAGTTAGAGTTCTTTGAAGAAGTAACAAGCAACTTAGATAAAGGGGAACCAATGCACTGCACATAGACTTCCAGAAGGCATTTGACAAAATAAGTAAAATATGAGCTTATGGTGGGGGGGGGGAATAACACAAGAATGGACAGAGCATTGGTTAGCCAATAGGAAGCTGAGGGTGGGCAAAAATGAAGCATTTTCAGGTTAGCAGGTTAGCAGGATGTGATAATGCTGTGCCATTGTGATCAATGTTGGAGCCTCAATTATTCACAATTTATATCAATAACTTGAATGAAACAACTGAAGATATTATAGCCAAATTTGCTGATGACACAAAGACAGGTAGGAAAGTAAGTTGTAAAAAATATATAAAGAGTCTGAAAAGGATATAGATAGGTTAGGTGAGCAGGCTAAAAAAAAGGCAGATGCAGTATGATGTAGAAAATATGCTTTTGTCTATTTTGGCAGAGAGAATAGAAAACAGCTTAGAATTTAATTGGGAGGGATGATAGCAGACTGAGGTACAGAGGGGTCATGGCATCCCTATACACAAATAACAAAACAATTAGTACATAGGTGCAGTGAGTGGTTTGGAAGGCAAATGAAATGTTGTTTATTACAAGGGAAAAGGAATATTAAGGTTGGAATGTTTTGCTTCAGCCATATAGAACAACACCACAGCCCTGTGACCAACCACTTCAACTCCCCCTCCCACTCCGCCCAGGATATGCATGTCCTGGGCCTCCTCCATTGCCAAATCCAAGCCGTCCGATACTTGGAGGAAGATAGCCTCATTTTCCACCTTGGGACCATCCAACCACGTGGCATCAATGCTTATTTCACCAATTTCTTCATCTTCCCTCCTCCTACCTTATCCCAGATCCAACCTTCCAACTCAGCACCACCCTCTTGAACTGTCCTACCTGTCCATCTTCCTTCCCACCTCACCGCACCACCCTCCGCTCCAACCTATCACCATCATCCCCACCACATTCCTGATGAAGAGCTTATGCCCGATACATTGACTCTTCTGCTCCTTGGATGCTGCCTGACCTGCTGTGCTTTTCCAGTGCCTCACTTTTTGACTCTGATCTCTAGCATCTGCGGTCCTCACTTTCTCCTTATACAGAGCATTGTTGAGGTAGTATTTGGAATACTGTAATAAAAGCAAAATACTGTGAATGCTGGAAACCTGAAATAAACATGGAAAATGTGCTGGAGAAACTCAACAGATCTGGCAGCACCTGTGGAGATTCAAACAGAGTTAATGTTTTGAGTCTGATGTAATTTCTTCAAACTTGGAGCTGAAACTGGACCCACTTCTGAATTTTAGTCATTTGGGGTTCTCCGACATTTTCTATGTTTGTTTCTGGAGTGCAGTGTAGTTTTGGTTCCGTTATTTGAGAAAGGATGCAAATATATTATAAGCAGTTTTGCGAATGTTCAGTCAGTTTGGGTGAGAGTTTGCATATGAGGAAGGTTTAGTCAGGCTGAGCCTACATACATTAGAGTTTAGATGAATGAAAGGCGATATCATTAAAACAGATAAGACCCTGAAGAGACTTGACAAGGTGGATATTGAAATAATGTTTCCACTTGTGGAGAAGACTAGAAAGAGGGGACACAGTTTAAAACTAAATGGTCTTCCATTTAAGTCAGAGATGGGGTGATATTTTCAGAGGGTTGTGAGTCTGTGGAACTTTCTTGAAAGAACAATCTAGGCAGAGGGAGAATGGAGTTGAGGTCACAATCAGATCAGTCATGATCTTATTCAATAGGAGCAGCTTATTTGAGCCAAATTGCCCACTTCTGCTCTTAATATGCATGTTCATGTGTTTAGGGTTACCACCAGTTCACCATTACTGTCTCAACAGCACTAGGGATGGTCCAGTCCAAGTCCCACCGGTGAAGAAAAGAAAATCTTGCATTATGATCGCAGCTAAATGTAATTCTAGACATGACAGATCCCGGAATGAAACTTGGCTTGATAGATCATATACTTAATTTTTCAGTTCGTTACTGTGGTCGTTAGCCACTAAAACACATTAATATGAGGCTGCAGATGTTTTTTTATTAACAGAACATAGTTTATTGCACAAAAGGGAAAATAAAAGGATAAACTCATGAGAGACAACTAAAAAGGTCCTAACACAAACAACAAATCAAAATGTCAACCCATTTCCTAACACTAGCCTGTTACAAATACTCAATCTCAGAGAAATATCACCCTTATATGAACTCTTTAATTTCTTACTTAACTGATTGTTCCCAGTTTCTTTGCCACAGATTGCTGAGACACTTGTACAATTTCTTTACGAATCTACATTGAAATGGATAAATTGCAAAAAGTACAATACTACATTGGTTGCAAGTACACTATCACTGTTTCCATATTGACAAGATGCACCATATAAAAATGGAAATGTTAGGCTCAGGCCATCAGTTTAAAGCACGTGATATTCATCCACCTTACACAATTATTTCAAACACCCAAAGAGCAAGCATGGTCTTTACAACATTCTTGTGGATGGCTCATCAGTATTCTAGCTTAAACTTTGGGTGATTCCCTGGTAATTGGGAAAATAAATAGTTCAAAAAGTGTTAAAATAAGGTTGACTGCCAAAGGAATATTGCTCATACAGAATCCTTCTGTCAGTGAAGTGCCACCTATTATCTTTAATTACTCATTGTCTGGATGTGGGTCTCAACAATGAGTGTGACAGACTCAACAGAGGAAAATGTTTCAGTCCAACCCATTTAACATCTATATCATCTTGCAGTGGTTTTTGCATAATATTAAGAAATAGGAACATTGATACATTTCTCACCATTCACAGATCAGGACAGTTGCACCCACAACTGCAATCATTCTGAAATCTTACCGGTTTTTATACAGTAATTACTCACTTGCTAACCATCTAATATATAAAGGAAACTATTATCATTTTGCAATTTTGGAGATTTGTAGCTCAGGTTTGGATCAGGTTGTAAGTTTGCTCACTGAGCTGGTAGATTTGTTCTCAGATGTTTCGTCACCATGCTAGATAACATCATCAGTGATCATCTGATGAAGGGCTGGTGTTCAGTCCCATTTGCTATTTATGTATCTTGGTCTGTTATGGTGGGTGAATTCACATCCGGTTCTTTTTCTGAGTGATTGGTAAATGGGGTCCAAATCAATATGCTTGTTAATGGTGTTCCGGTTTGAATGCCCGGCCTTTAGGAATTCCCTTGCATGTCTTTGTTTAGCCTGTCCCAAGGTGGATGTATTGTCCCAGTCAAACTGGTGTCCCCCTTTGTCTGTGTTTATGGATACGAGTGATATCTAGTCATGTCTTGTGGTGGCTAGTTGGTGCTCATGTATCCTGGTGGCTAGTTTCCTGAATGTCTGTCCAGTGTAATGTTTGTTGGAGTCCTTGCAGGTTATTTTGTATATGATGCTCATTCTGCTGGTTGTGTGTACGGGATCTTTTAAATTCATCAGGAGCTGTTTCAGTGTGATAATAGGTTTGTGGGCTACCCATGATGCCTAGGGGCCGGAGTAGTCTGGTCAGCATCTCTGAGATATCTTTAATGTTTAGCAGGGTGGCTAGAGTTCCTGGGAATGTTGTGTCTTCATGTTAGATCTGTTGTGTAGGAATTTGCAGACTGCCCTTATCGGGTACCCATTGTTCCTGAATACATTGTACAGGTGTTTTTCCTCAGCTTCTCTTAGTTCCTGGGTGCTACAGTACATTGTGGCTTGTTTAAATAATGTCCTAAATCAGCTCCATTTGTGGGTATTGGGATGATTGCTCCTGTAGTTGAGTGTCTGGTCAGCGTGTGTGTGGCTTTTCTGTAAATGCTAGTCTGTAGCTCTCCATTGGCTTTGCATTCTACCATGACATCTAGGAAGGGGAGTCTGTTGTTCTCTTCCCCTTTGGTGAACTTTATACTGGTAAGGATGTTGTTTTTGTGTTTGTGAATTTCTTCTAATTTGTTGCATTTTGTAACGAGAAAGGTGTCATCCACATAGCAGACCCAAAGCTTAGGCTGGATCATGGGAAGGGCTGTTCGTTCTAACCTCTGCATAACTGCTTCTGCTAAAAGTCCTGATATTGGTGATCCCATAGGCATCCCATTGATTTGCTTGTAGGTATTGTCGTTGAAGGTGAAGTGGGTTGTGAGGCACAGGTCTACTAGTTAGAGGATGCTGTCCTTATTGATGGAGTTGGTGCTGTCACATGTTTGTGGCCTTGGTTCATCTAGCAATGAAGCTAGGGTTACATTTATTGATGTGAACTCGTCGTCCTCTAATTTGGTGTCTTTGATGATGTTAAGGAATTCCTGGATGGAGTGGATGTTGTGACTTTAGTCTTCTACTAGGTGTTTTAGTTTGTGTTGTAGTTCCTTTGCTAGTCTATATGTCGGTGTAACGGGAGCAAAACTGTGGGTATGAGGGGGGCCCTTTGTTTATTTATGTGTGGTAATTGTAGAAATGAGGTGTGTTGGATCCTTCAGCTTTCATTCTTTGTAAATTTGTCTTGGTAATTTCACCTGTCTTGTGAAATTTCCTCAGGATGCTGTAATACAGTGTTTGAGCTGTTGAATCAGGTCCATTGCCACCTGTTGGTAGGTGTCGATATCTGGTAGTGTGTTTGATGGTCCTGCGCCCTTTGTCTGCCAGTAGGAATATGATATTTCTGTCTTTTCTGAGTCCTTCCATGGCTTTCCTTTCCAGTATTTTGAGGGTGTTCCTTTTTTTCTTTCTGCTTAGTGTTGGTGCTACTGCCTGTCCGATGGCCTGTTGGATTTCTTCCTTAAGTCCGTTGTCTTTTAGGGTGGACTGTAGTGGTGCTAGGAAGTCCTTTTTGTCCGCGTCTCTGTAGTTGAAGTGCATCCCTTGTAGTAGTGCGGTGTTTTCCGTGCCTGTGAGTGGTCAATCTGACAGGTTCTTTATCCAAGCTCTGAATTCTCCATGTTATTGCTATGCATGAGCTTGGCCTGTTTTTTCTTGTAGGGCTACATATACAAAATACTCTGCAAGGACAGCAACAAACATTACATTGGACAGACGGGCTTGAAACTAGTCACCAGGCTACATGAGCATCAACTAGCCACCAAAAGACATGACCACCTTTCACTAGTATCCATACACACAGATGAAGAAGGAAACGAGTTCAACTGGGACAATACATCCATCCTGGGACAAGCTAAACGAAGGCATTCCAGGAATTCCTAGAGGCTTGGCATTCAAACTGCAACTCTATTAACAAACATATAAATTTGAACCCCATTTAACAACACCTCAGAAAAAGAACCGGAAGTGATATCACTCACCACCATAGACCAGGACAGATTATTAGCAAACGAGACAGAACACTAGCACTTCATTGGAGGCTCACTGATGATGTTACCTAACATGGTGATGAAATATCTGAGAACAAATCTACCAGCTCAGCGAGCAAACTTACAACCTGTTATCATTTTCTTTATCTTCCATCTAATCACATTTCTTTCCAGACAAACTGTTCACATCACCCTTTTAGCACTTGTTCATTACCGTACTAACTTAGATATTTCTGCTCTTTTTCACAATCTTGGAACACCATGGTGATTCAATCTCTTGCCACAAGTCAGCAGATGGAAGAATGTTTTTGAGAACAGCAGAGTCTTGCCTCACTGCACCATGGCTGCACTGGTTCCGGGAACTGGCCGGTTGCCTTCTAAGAATTTGAATTACAGTTAGATCGTACTCAGAAGTAGTCCATTGGAGGCAGTTGAGAATATTGATACCTGAAATGAGTGGATTATTTTATGGGGATACTTTCGACAGACTGGATGTGCTTCACTGGATTTTAGAAGAGTGAGGGATGACTTGAAGTGCTTATAATTCTGAACATTCTTGACAAGGTGACCTTAGAAAGGATGTTTCCACTCCCTCCCAGGGAGGGGGAGCACTATTTAAAAATTAGGGGACGTCCTAATAGAGATGAAGAGAATATTTTTCCTCGATCAAATTTTGGGTGGCTTGGAACTCTCTGCCTCAGTAGGTAGTGGAGGTGGGTCTTTGAATACTTTTAAGACAGAGGAGGATAGATTTGTGTCAGGCGAACATGAGGACTGCAGATGCTGGAGATTAGAATCGAGAGTGTGGTGCTGGAAAAGCATAGCAGGTCAGGCAGCATCCGAGGTGCAGGAGAATTGATGACTTGGGCAAAAGCCATTCATCAGGAAGACAAGAGAATCAAATTGGTAGATGGGAATGTGGAATTCAAAACACAAACTGATCAGCCATGTTCTTTTAGAATTCTGGAGCATACTTGAGGGGCTGAATAGCCTACTTCAGCTCCTTATTTGTATGTTCATAGGTCGGTAGCATCTTCCAATGCCAGGAACCCCAGCTGTTCAGGCTCCAGGTTGTATAGCTGACCATGATTGACTGGCATGTTAAGTCCATTTACATGCAACCCACATAAAGGCAAATTGGGGATCCAGAAATGGTGTGGAGGTGATCTGATCCCCTGAAACCATGATTTTTGTTTACAAAAGTATTGGTGAATTATCCTCCTTTCCCTGGAGTGGGTTGAATTATAGCCAAAATTGGAAGGGACATCATGAACTGCTGTTTCACTTCCAGTTGTGTAAGTGCCCAAGTTTCCAGCTGGCACAGGCAGGTGGGTGCCAGAGATGAGAAAGTCTGAAGTGGTGCTTATAACAAACTGGTCCATGTAAATGAAGGACCTTCAAATTGATTGCATAAACTGCAAATTGATTTCAGATTTGCCACATGATGAATTTTGGGAGATTGCTGAGATTTGCAGAGTCCATAAGGAAAATGGGAAAATGTTCATGTTATTGCTTCATAAAGTATGTCCAAACTTTAATTTATCATCTTTGAGGTTAAGATTACTTCAAATCCTTAATTTATTGAGTCATTTTGAAGGGTACGCCTGAAATGGCTTAACATTTAGTCCCTGATTAGCCTGCTCCCTCTTTCCAGGCCTTTTTACTTTTATTTTACTCATTTAGTGCTCGTGTTACAAATTATATCCAAAAGAATACAGAAATTTTTAAAAAATGTCTAGAGAAATATTTTAGTTGGTTTTCATTAACATTCTCTTTAATATATAATGCTAGTGAAATAAAAATTAGCGTATATGCATTTTGACTCTTGCATTAAGAGAAAGCACATATTGTAATGAACTAGTTAATGTAACTCTCATTTGAACAGTGACCCACACACACAGACCAAACTTTCAGAAACAATCTTGAAAGAGCGTCCTTTGATCTTACCTTCTCCAATACAACATGTGCTGCTGAGAATCATGTCTACCACCTTGCACAGTAACATACTTAAAACATTTGATATTTAAAGTCATAACAGAGTATGACACAGAATGCCCATATGCAATGTTTCAAATTGCTCTTACCAAAAGCAAAACTTCCAATTATAATGTGCAAAGAAAAGAATGCAAAATTGAAACTATGCTTGAAAGTATTAAAAATGTTGATAAATCTTTAATAAATGGGTAGGTTTGCTATATACTTTAAAGTGCTTTCTACTCTGCATTGGAATACATGTGCATTGCATGTGGGCAAGTCAACCTACAGATTGGAAACTTTTCTGCTCACTAATGGAACATGTCTTCTACATTACAATTGACACCAGGTTGCATTTCTTATTGATCATTTACTGAAAAGTTGTACAAATGTTCAGATATTTATTTACTGAAACGTTCCGACTATAATTTCCTTTAATCAGAAAATATTGATAAATATCCAATTTTAAATTAATTTTCTAGTATGAGCAAAATTGCAAAATCCACACCTTGGAAAACTATGAGAATTTTTATTGCATTTGTTCCTTTAACACTTCTCAAAACTGATAATGCCAGTTAAACCAAATGTAAATTATTTGTGTTTATTCAACTTTAAACATTGAAATAAAATAAAGACTTGCATAAATACAGAACAAATTTTACACATAAACATATTCATACAAGGCAACCAGATGTTCTGAAATGTTTTACAGTCAATGAAGTAGTTTTGATGTGTGGTCACTGTAAAAGATGTGGCAGCTAATTTGTGCACAGTAAACACTTATGATCATGTGTTCATGATCAGATAATCTGTATTGTAGTCATTTGCTTTGAGGGTTGACTATTAATCCCACTTAAAGCCGGCCTGCATTTCTTCAAAAAGGAAATGTATTCTGGTAGGAACAGATGCAGGAAATGGATGCAGAAGAGAGTGAGGAAAAGGAATAATGGATTATGGAGCAATAAAATAAAAAGCACATTCTGAGACAATCTTGGTTAAGGAAATGGACTGGAGGAGTGAGGTTCTTGATCCATAGGATGTTAAGAGGCCCTCTACATACATTGTGGAAAAACAATGAAAGCAGACAGTCATACAGGCCAATATGAGTTGTCTCACAAGGGCTGAGGTGTATTGCCACAAGATGTTTAATAGTTTCACAAAAAAGGTCAAAATGAGCCAAATCCCCCGAACAGCACTACTGGCCTCAAGCACTATACAGCATCACTCATCTACCAAAACCTCACACACTTGACACTACTGCAAGTCTGACTCCTACATCTCAAAATCTTCACATGCTGTTTACTATTCAACCATGGCCATATCGCCCAAACACATTGTCTCACATTTCCCTCATGCTTGCAGGACTTGATGACACATATTGAAGCAAGCAGCACCTAATCACTACTGGACAGATATGACTATATGACCTCAGCTCACTTGAGGAGCCAGTGAGATTGATGATACTGGGACCAGCAGTAGGCTGAAAACATCAAAGTTCCCAGTGTGCTCAAATCTAATCTTTTTTCTCATATCCCAGTTCCTCCCCATCTCACAATCTCTTCTGATTTACAAATTATAGACTGTGGAAACATGCATCTCTCACATTCACCTGCTTGCCTCAAAACAATATCAATTTTGTACCTTGTCTCCTTTCAGAAATCCACAAAGTCCAAACTGGCTAGGCAGCAATGGTAGAGCAAGACGGAAGACAGGAGTCAGTGTTGAAGAAATCATGCAGGGCAGAATTGAATGCCCTCCCTCAGATAATTTTGGTGATGGGAGGCCTTCGATCAGGTGGAAGTGTGCCAGGTAGGCATCCTGTCTCATCCCCACACGTGCACAAATTGTTTGGTTTGGGAAGGGCATCTGTGGCCTTCTCACTCCATCACCAACTGATGCTCATAAATGGGCAGGACCTCACTGTTACCATAAATCAACCAGTAGGCTAGGGACTCAATATGTGGAAAACCCTAAAAGCGAAGCCTGCCATGCCTGATCAAGGGATCTGACATCAGAAAGGAGAGTGCCTACTGACAGCCACCTCCCCATCCTTGCTGCTGATTGACCTACCCTATAACCCCATTCACTATCACTCGTTTGGTCTCTTTCTGATCTTGTGACTGGTATTGCTGCACTACTGGCAGGGTCGCACATTCTCCAAGTCATTTTGCAGATCAACTGCAGTCTCTTCCATTGCCAAATTGTAGCCACTGGAGTCGCACTGTAGATGAGCAGTTGGACAGGGAAGGGCATGCAGAAGGCAGGCACAGATAAATGCACAAGGGCGAGTGTGTGCAACATGTATTGATATTGATTTAAAAATCTAGCCTGGAATATTTGTTTTGTTCTGAATATTTTTGGCACTGAGACCAAGAGAATACTGTTCATATTTCTCCTCATTAAGTATAGCTCCTCAACATACCAGTAGTGATATTATCTTCTGAAGTCACTTGCTGTCATCTTTTTAGTTTACAAAGTTACCTATATTTATGCTATAGCCTAACATGATGATGTGCCCCTGCACTTCGATCTAGATCGTACATGTTTTTATTTAAAAGAGCAGTGGTCACAATCTGCTTCCCTGGGGAGTGCTACAGTTAAAATTCATTCATTCTGTAATTAAAGATATCCATTAATCATTCAATCATTTTTCCTCTTTAACCAACTTCTGTCTGAAATTTTACGAGCAATCGCTTTTATAAGTGCAGTTTGAAAATTCATACTCACAATCCTTTGGTGAAATACTTCATTATTTCATCACAGTTCTCTATTAAATTTGTAAAATTTAATGCAAATCCATGTGGCTGCTCTTTGTCTTTCTCTTATTACATCCTCTAAGTGCTTACCCACAACTAAACACTGTCTCGAGTTCGCTTGTTGGTTTCTTATTCATACTTATTTCTTTCTCTGTTTTGATCAGAAGTGTTACTCTGTGAACCATTCAGTCTTTGGGGACAGCTTTTATCTTCTAGTCTATGGACGTTTGAAATATCCAAAACTGATCAATACTTTTTCTTATTAGAGTTCAATTTTGTGAAGTCATGCTTGTGAGATTCCTATTGCTGCATCATAATCTGACATTACTTGACATTTATCCTTTATTCTTGAATTACATACTTTTCACTAGGTTTTCTGCCACAGAACTGTTACCAGTTTCAATTTTAGTTTCGGTAACCAAACATCGAAAGATAGGAATTAATCTAAGTATTCTGTTTGGCACCCAAGCTGCCTGATTTGTGGCCTCATCAGGTTGACACTTCATTTTTAAGAATGGTTGCTATGCCTCCCTGCATTCTTCATTGAGTCCAGGGTCTATCACATTTAGTACGGTGATAGTGCCTCAAAATATGATTTAGGGTATCATCTATGTGTCCACAGATTTACAAGGATGTTGCCAGGGTTGGAGGACTTGAGCTATAGGGAAAGGCTGAACAGGCTGGGGCTGTTTTTTCCTGGAGCATCGGAAGCTGAGGGCTGACCTTATAGAGGTTTATAAAATCATGAGGGGCATGCGTAGGGTAAATAGACAAGGTCTTTTCCCTGGGGTGGGGGGAGTCCAGAACTAGAGGGCATAGGTTTAGGATGAGAGGGGAAGATATAAAAGACCTGAGGGGCAACTTTGTTTGTGTGTATGGAATGAGCTGCCAGAGGAAGTGGTGGAGGCTGATACAATTACAACATTTACAAGGCGCCTAGATGGGTATATGAAGAGGATGGGTTTAGAAGGATAAGGGCCAAATGCTGACAAATGGGACTAGATTTATTAAGAATATCTGGTTGGCATAGATGAGTTGGACTGAAGGGTCTGTGTCTGTGCTGTACATCTCTCTGATTCTTTAACTCGATTAGTACTGTGCGGGGGCCACTATTACCTGATACTGTGGATGGATGGAGCTGCAGCATGCAAATTGGTAAGGATGAGATCAAGTGTTGAAAATCAGGGTCACCTTTAGCACTGTGTTCTCTTAGTATTCCATATTTAGCACTTCCTGTGTAGTATGAGAATTCACTTAACTGTGTAACAGCAGTAATTAGACTTTTATAAACATAAACAAAAGATTTGTCAGGCGCTACATATCTTATTATGAATGCAGTATTGGTGAAAATAAGCTTTTCTTCTTTGAAGGAGTGTAAAACTAATCTTTAAATGGAAGTAGGTTGGGGACAATGGTCATCTGATCTGGCTAAAATAATTCAGAATATTGATGGACAGAGCATAAGCTACTAGTCCTCTGAAAAAGAGGATATCAGTGAGTGTTCAGGGGCAGACTGCAATTTTCATCAAGTGGTCTTTGTAGGCATAGGTCCTCAATGGGGAACTGTCTTCTGCAGATGGAGGATGGTCCAGAAGAGGAGGAGGAAGACCCACTGGGGAAGAGTTCCCTAACATTTCAGCTAGACAGCAGGATGCTGCCTTTAAACTTTAATGAGACCAACATATTTCATACGCAATGACCCATTTGTCCTCTGGTATCAGCGAACCATTCCCAATTGCTATGGCTGTATACATTCTTTATGTAATAAACTCATGTATCATATCTAACTACTTCCTGTTCACAAGCTAAATAAACAATCTGTAAATTACTTCCAAATGGTCAACTGCCTACTGAGGGAATTTTGATCACAAATACTCCAAAACCGATACAAACATGTTTATCCCTCTTGTTGGTTCCCTCACCACCTGCTGCAGACCCAGCACAGCAGTAATGTCCTTCAAGCATCAATCAGCTCTGTCATTATAGCACCATTATTTTCATCTATAGGGAAAGTGAACAAATGATTCCTTAAAGATTAAAATTATGGCTTTCCTAAGCAACAGCAGAATTCCAAATGCCTCCAACAAATTCCTTACAGAGAACACAGTTTAGCTCATTAAACCTTTGTGGATTCCTAGAGAGATCCAGTTCCATCTACAAGTGTAGACCAGCCAAAACTCCAGAACCAGACAGTATGTTGTATGCTACACAATTTAACCATTGAAAGTAGCTCTTGAACATGGAGACCTGGCAATAATTACTGGTGAGGGAGATGAATAAGAATTTATGTAGGGGCTCTTGGCAGCTGTAAACTAAACTATCAAGAAAATGAATGACTGTTCTTTTGGAGACTTGCGTTCTAGTTCCCAAACCAAGCAACTCACCATCCACACAACAGCCCAACATACTTAATAACTTTGGAGTTACCAATTACTAAGTTTGAAGCATAAACACATGTATGTAGATTTTGAAATTGCATAATTCTTCACAATTCTAAGCAAAAGGTTCTGAAAGTTCTCATTGTACTGCATTAAACATGTCTGTTGACTAATAAGTCCAACTTTAAGTAGAGTCCTTGTAAACTACAAATGTATTGCCTTAATGCAGCTGCTAGACTTACAAAACATCCTCTTCAAATGGTTGTTTGAATTTTAACCTCAGTTCCAACAGGACTATGCAGAGTAAACACAGGAAGGATGTTTCCAGTGACTAGGGGGTCCAAAAGTAGGTCAAAGTCTATGGATACAGGGTAGACCATTAAGAACTGAAGTGAGAAGAAACTTTTTCACCCAGAGTGGTGAGTCTGTGGAATTCTCTGCCACAGAAAACAGTTGAGGCCAAAACATTAAATGTTTTCAAGATCATGTTACATAAAGTTATTTGGGTTAAAGGAATCAAAATTATGGGGTGAAAGGAGGACAGGCTATTGAGTTTGATGATAAATCATGGTCATATTGTCTGGTGGAGCAGGTTAGAAGGGTCTTGTTATGGCCTACTTCTGATACTACTTTCTACATTTCTATGATTCTACCTCCATTTGTTTCCCATTCACAAGGTGCTTTCTCCTGATGCCTGTTCAGCTTGTCTGAGATGACTATGTGTGAGTAGTTGTTTTAGAGGTCTGGATTGCTTAATAGATGGTCTTCAGCATATTGAAAAGCCTCCATACAATGGAACAAAGCATAGGTTCTACATATTAATATATGACCAATCCTGAAAGAAGAGCAGGAACATATTGTAAAGAACATTTTAGCTCAAAGTTAGCCTTAATTCTCTCACAGTTTGACTTCACCATCATTGGTTCAGAAAATTAGTTCCACCTGACAATTGAGACAACGTAACTTAACCAATCAATATGGCTTTATCTCAAGCCAAAAAAGAATGACCACTGTGCTTAATTGCTTAATTACTGTTAACTAAGTATGTAAAGCATTTCTGTACCTATCTTGGCATCTGTACCTATCTTGGAACAAATGCATTACAATTGTCATGATTTTAATTTGAATGTTGACTGGACAAATCAGACGGGCAAGGTTAATGTGGTAGACAAATTTGTAAAGCGCATCAGAAGTTATTTTATAAAATAATATGATGCACAATTTACCCAGGAACACGCAATTTTTGATCTAATAATATATGATGAGATTGGATTAAAAAGAGATCACATAGTTAAGGATCCTCTAGGGGGTAGCAATCACAACATTATAGAATTTCAATTCAGTTTACATAAGTAAGTAAGGGCTGTTCGACTTAAATAATGTTAAAAATCACACAACACCAGGTTATAGTCCAACAGGTTTATTTGGAAGCACTAACTTTTGGAAAGCTGCTCCTTTGTCAGGTAGCTGCCCTGATGAAGAGACAGCGTTCAGGAAGCTATTGCTTCCAAATAAACCTATTGTACTATAACCTGGCATTGTGTGACTTTTCACTGTGCCCACGCCAGTCCAACACCAGCTCCTCCACATCACAATTTAAATAAGAGAAATTACAGAGGTATGAACAAAATGTTGTTTAAAGCAGGCTGGGAAAATAGGCCAAAGGAAAGTCAATAGATGAGCAGTGTCAGAAACTTCAGCAGATATTTCACAATAGTCAATAAAAGTTAATTCTGATCACAAAGAAGGACTCGATGTACAGAATGGACCACCCATGGATAACAAGGATGGTCATGGAGATAACCAATCAAAAACTAAACCTTGCAAAGTGGCAAAGACAAGTCAAGATCAAAAGATTAAGAATTTTGTAGGAACAAGGAGTGGATTAACTAAAAAGCTAACAACCACAGAGAAAATTGAATTTGAAAGTAAATCGATAAGAAATATTAAAATAAGCACAAAAACTTCTTTGGCTCTATGAAAGAAAAGAGTGTAGACAAAAGTGAGTTGGAAAATGTAACTGTTAATGGGAAACAAGAGATTATTTAAACCATTATTTCACATGTCTTCACGGAGAAGGACACTGTAAACATCCTAAAGATATTGGATGAGCAAGGTGCTAATGAAGGAAAAGGTCTTGTAGCAGTCTCTATGATAGGAGACAAAATATTTGACAAACTAAGGGGACTAAAGGCAGACATGTTGCCACAAAACTGATGGCCTGCATTCAAGGGTTTGCCAGGAAGTAGCTGTCGAGATAGTGGAAGCATTTGTCGAAGTAATCTAGAACTCACTGGATTCTGTGAAGTTTCCAGTGGATTGGAAATCTGTTATTGTGATACCCCTGTTCAAGAAGGAAGGGAGACAGAAAGCAGGAAAATGTAGGCTGGTTAGCTTACCAGGTAGTGAAAAAGCTAGAGTCACTTGTAAGATTATTCTTATTGTGTAGAGCATTCATGGTTTTGTCACAGGGAAATCATGTTGACAAATTTGCTAGACTTCTTTGAGAATTTAATAAGCAGAGTAGAGAAAGAGGAACCAGTAGAAGTAGTGTATTTCAACTTCCAGGAGGTATTTGATAAGGTACCAAATAAAAGGTGATCGCACAAAATTCGAGCTCATGGTATTGAGGGTAGTGTTTTGGCATGGATTGAAGATTTGCTAGCACACAGAATAGAGAGAGTCAGGATTAATGGGTCTTTTTCAGGCCAGAAAGGTGCAACTACAGGAATGCCACAACTATAGACCCTCAGGTCTCAAATATTTATGATCCATATTAAAGACATGGAGTATGACACAGAATATTATATCAAAACTTGCTGATGATTTAAAAATAAATGAGACAGCATGGGGTGGTGAGGACCTAGGAAATTTGCAAGGGATATGAATAAGTTGAGCAAATGGGCAGAAACCTGGCAGATGGAATTATAATACAGTAAAATGAGAGGTCATGCACTTTGTTAGGGAGAATCCAAAGGCAAACTATTATTTAAATCAACAGGGTCTCCAAAAACATGTAATACATAGGGATCTGGGTATTCTTGTGCATGAAACACAAAAGGTTAGTATGCAGGCGCTGCAAGTAAATAAGAAGGAAAATTGAAACATGAACTTTATTGTGAAGGGATTGCAGATTAAAAAGAGGGAGGTTTTGTTGTAACTGTGCAGGATGTTGGTGAGGCTACACAAAACCATGTACATCTTTGTTCCTGTACTTAAGAAAGGACGTACTGACAGTGGAGGAAGTTCAAAAGAGATTCGCTTAGCTGTTACTGGAATGAAGGTTGCACCCTTTTCATTAGAGTTTAGAGGAATTAAGCAAAACCTTATTGAAAAATGTAACATTCTGTGGGAGTGGGGGCGGGGGGAGCATGTCAGCGTACACGTTGAAAAGATGTTTCCACCGGTGGGCAAATCTTGAACTACAGGACATGGCTATAGAATGTCCCACTGGCAGGACAAACCCAATAGAGGTGGTGGCACAGTGGTATACAGTCAGGAAGAAGTTGCTCTGGGAATCTTTAACATTGAATCTGGGCCCCATGAAGTCTCATGGCATCAGGTTAAGCATGGGAAAGACATTTCTTGTGGATTATCACATACTGTCCTCCCTCAACTGATAATTCAGTACTGCTCCATGTTGAACAATACTTGGAAAAAGCACTGAGGGTTGTAAGGGTGAAAAATGTACTTTGGGGAAGAGCAGCTCAACAGCAGCACAATGGATCAAGTTGGTCAGTTCCCAAAGCTACTGGACTGGATCAGCAGTAGGTGGTGAGGGAAAAATATACTTGACCTCATCCTCACCAATCTGTCAACTGCAAATGCATCTGTCCATGACAGTATCAATAAGAGTGATACCGCATACATCTCCTTATTGAGACAAAGTCCCACTTTCACATTGAGAATATCCTCCATCATGTTGTGTGGTACTATCACCGTGCTAAATGGGACAGATTTTGAATAGATCCAACAACCCAAGACTGGGCATCCATGAGATGCTGCAGACCATCAACTGCAGCAAAATTGTACTCCAGCACAATCTGCAGCCTCACAGCCTAGCATATCATCCACTCAACCATTACCATCAAACCAGGGGATCAACCTTGATTCAATAGAAAGTGCAGGAGGGCATGTCAGGAGCACCTCAAATGAGATGTTGACCTGAAGATACCAAAAAAGACTACTTGTGTGCCAAAGAGCATAAGCAGCAAGTGATGAACAGAGCTTAATCTCTTCACTGTACTGAGAAGAAGTTCTAACTCTTTCAACCCCTCCTCATGATGAAAATGACTCATCCCTATTGGCACCTTGGTATATCTCCTCTCTGCCCTGCTTAAAGCCTTTACATTTTGTTTTTGCACAGAATTGTCCTATTCAAGTCTTAACCAGCAATTTGTAAAGTTCTAGCACAATATCTTTACTTGTATATGCAATACCTCTATTTATGAACTCAGGTAGTCCATATACTATCTCTTAATCTCTGTGTTAAATTGTAGTTGGCCACTTTAAAGTATTTGACAAACTAAGAACTCTCCATTCATCTAGACTATTCAAAATCTTGCCAGTTATAGAGTAATGCTTTTCCCTATTAGCCCCCACAAATTGCATCACATTACATTTCTTTCCATGGAACTCCTTCCAAGTTTCTGCCAATTTAATAGCCTGTCGATGTTATTCTGAATTCTAAATCTAATCTCATCACTGTGCATTATGATGTCAAGCTTTGCAATATCAAAAAGCTTTATAAAACTGGTCACTAGAGCCAAACTAGATCATTCGGAAACACTGAACAACATAGCAGAATCAAATGTACCCTTGGGGAACACTACTGGAAATCAGATCCACATCTGAGAACCATCTATCAACCACCATATTCTGCCTCCTATCTCTCAACCTGTTTGGTATCCACATGATTACTTCTTTAGGTCCATGCACTTCATCTTCTACAGTACTCTGGTATGGCACCATAATGAATGCCTTCTGAAAGTCCCTATGTGGAGTATCTGTGTACAGTACAACTCTAATCAATCATCTTCTTTACATCATTAATATTTGATTATTAGCCAAACACAATTTGCCTTTAATAAATCTGTGATGACCTTCTTGATTAGGCTATGCCTATCCAAGTGAAAGTTCATTTTGATCCTGATAACAGTCTGGTAATTTCTACTTGCCAATTTTAAGCTGGCTAAACAGTATTTTCCTGGTTTATCCTTTGCCCTCTGCTTGAAGAGTGGTATAACTTTGAAGGCATACACATCTTGCAGGCATTATTACTGAGTCCAATGGGTATAGAATGATTTTGAAAGACATTTCTGTCATTTGTTCCTTTGCTTCTTCAGCAAACTAGAATGCATTCTACCTAGATCAGGTAACTGACCAACATTCAATAACACTAATCTTTTTAGCATATCTTCTCCATCTCACTAGTATCCTGGTCGTAACTTCCACCTCTTCTCTTAATGTAATTGTGCTAGCACCAATTGCTTTTCATTGATGAGAGTTTCACAAATATCTTTTGTGTGAAGAAGTGTTTCCAAACTCTACTCTCAATGGGAGACGCTAACATTCCCTCATTGGTGGAAAATGTTTTCCCATATCTTTTTCAATTCCTCTCAAAAGCCTGAAAATCTCAATAAAATCACAGAGTAATCTCTTACATTTAAAAGAATACAGGTTTATGCAATATTTTCTCAATCTCAATCTTGAAGACATAAAAAACTTCAATGTGACACCCCTATTCAAAAAGGAGGAAGCAAAACTAGAGGCTGATTAGCCTAACATCTGTTGTTGGAATAGTGCTGGAATCAATTATTAAGGAAGTAATAGCAGCACTTTTGGAAAATTATAATATAATCAAACAAAGTCAACATGACTTCTTACTAACTTATTACAGTTTTTTTGAGGAAATCTTAACCAGAGTAGATAGAGTCAGTGGATGTGTTGTATTTGGATTTCCAGAACGCATTCAACAAGAAACCTCACATAAGGTTAATTCATAAGGTAAGATGCTATTGTGTTGGAGGTGTATCAGTGTGAATGGAGAATTAGCTATTAGACAGGCAACACTGAGTGTAGATAAGGAGTTCTTTATCAGGTTAGCGACCTGTGACCAGTGGGGTGCCACACAGAATCGGTACTGGGACCTCAACAGTTCACAATAAGTATTAATGACTTGCAAAAAGAAGCAAATATACCTTTACCAAATCTGCATATGAGAGAAAAGTAAAAAAGCAAGTTGTTGGAGGAATAGAAACAATTGACAGAAATACTGTGTAGCCAGCAAGAATGGGCAAGTAGTTGGCAAATTGAGTATAATGTGGGAAAATATGAAGTTGTTCATTTTGAAAAGGAGAACAAAAGAACAGTATTATTTAAATGGAGAAAACTGCAACTCAAAGGGACTTGGGGGATAAGATGTACATGAAACACAAATAGCTAGCATGCAGGTACAGCAGATAATCAGGTAGGCTAATCAAAAGTTGTCCCTTATTGCAAGGGGTTAGAGTATAAGAATAGGGAAGTCTTACTGCAACAGTACAAGGCGCTGGTGAGACCACAGCTGGAGTGCTGCGAGCAGTTTTGGACCTCTTATTTAAGGGAAGGTATCATATCTTTGGAGGTAGTATAAAAACATTTCACCAGGATGATTCCCAGTATGGAGGGATTGTTTTATGAGCAAAGGTCAAACAAAGTGGAACTCTAATACTGGAGTTTAGAAGAATGAGAGGTGATCTCATTGAAACCTATCGGATTCTTAAGTAGCATGGCAGGGTAAATGCTGAGAGGATGTTTTCTCTCATGGGAGAATCTAGGACCAGAAGATATAGTCTCAGAATAAAGTGGTGTAAATTTAAGACTGAGATGAAAAGTAATGCCTTCTCTCAGAGGGTTGTGAGTCTTTAGAATTCCTTGCCATAGAGAGCTGTGGGGGCAGAATCCTGGTGGATATTTCAGGCTGAGATAGATATATTGTTGATCAGTCGGGGAATCAAGAGTTATGGGGCAAACACAGGAAGTAGACCTGAGGAGTTTTGGATCAGCCATGAACCTATTGAGTGATAGAGGAGACTTGAGAGGTCAAATGGCCTACTCCTGTTCCTATTTCTATGGTCTTATGGTTCTGATGATTGTGTATAAAACTCCTTCAAATATCAACCCAGCCTTTCTGAGAAGTGTTAACCTGAATTGTTCTAAAATATTCCAGATTACACAACGAGAGTTATATAGCTGCAACAAATTTTCCACCCTTTTATATTCAACCTCTCCAATATTAACAGCTATTATTCCATCAGGTCTTTTGATTATTTTAGGACCTGACTAGTGCACATTCCTGAGCTGCATACACAGGCCTTTAAACATCATTGAGACTCCACTGATTCAATTGTTCATCATTTCAATACTTAGGACTATCCTTTTTTGATCTAAAATGAATGATTTTCACATTTACCTGTTTTGAAATCCAACTGCCATTGCTTTGTTTTCCCAAAACGTCAAAGTCTCTTAGTGCTCCTGTTTACATAATTTACTATAACACCATAGGCAAATCATTCCACGAGTTATTTACTTCCAATAAAGCTGTAATGACCAATTGAGGAGAGGTGAACGGGGTCCCCTCCGTTCAACCTGCTTGGGTTTGTCACAACAAAGATCTTAAGGATCTTGCTAGCATCCAACTGTACCTCACTTCAACAAAAATGTAGTTAACTGCATTTCACCAGAAATAATTCGGGAGCTAATTTCAATCGAGTGAAAACAAAAGCAATTTTATTACTTTCTCACCCTGAGAACAATACAATACAATACAGCACAGGAACAGACCCTGTGGCCCACCAAGCCTGTGTCGATTCCTAATCCTTATTTAGACCCACTTCTTATTGTCCACACGTAGTTTCTATCCCTCTGTTCCCCTGTCATTCATGTGTCTTTCAAGATATACCTTAAATGTTGCTAATATGTCTGCTTTCACCACTTCCATTGGCAGGGCATTCCAGGCACCCACCACCCACGGTGAAATATATTGCCTGCACTTCTCTCCTCAACTTTTCCCCTCTCACGTTGAATATATGCCCTCTGGTAGTTGACCTTTACATCCTGGCAAAAAGCCTTTGATTATCCACCCTTTGTATGCCTCTTATAATTTTGTAGACCTCTATCAAGTCGACCCTCAGCCTCTGTCTTTCCAGTGAAAACAATCCGAGTTTATCCAACCTTGCCTCAATACTAAACCCTCCAGACCACGCAACATCCTGGTAAATCTTCTCTGCACCCTCTCCAAAGCATCCAAGTCCTTTTGGTAGTGTGGCAACCAGAACTGCACGCAATATTCCAAATATGGCCTGACTAAAGTTTTATACAGCTGTAACATAACTTGTGAACTTTTATATCTGATTCATCAAATCATCAAATCATTCTACCTTCCTGTGTTTGCTCCATAACTCTTGATTCCCCGACTGATCAACAATATATCTATCTCAGCCTGAAAAAACAACCAGGATTCTGCCCCCACAGCTTTCTATGGCAAGGAATTCTAAAGACTCACAACCCTCTGAGAGAAGGCATTACTTTTCATCTCAGTCTTAAATTTGGCCGATGAAGGCAGGCATGCTGAATGCCTTCTTGACCACCTTATCCACTTGCGTTGCCACTTTAATTAATCTGTGGACTGGTATGCCCAGATCTCTCTATGTGTCAATGCTCCTAAGGGTTCTGTTATTTATTGTATAATTTGCACCTGAATTTGATCTTCCGAAGTGCATCACCTCACATCTGTTTGGATTAATCTCCATCTGCCATTTCTCTGCCCAAACCTGCAATCTGTATCCTGCTGTATCTTTTGGCAATCCTCCTCACCATCTGCAACTCTGCTAATTTTGATGTCACCCACAAACTTACAATTCAGACCACCCACATTTTCCTCCAGATTATTTATGTATGCTACAAACAACAAAGGTCCAAGCACTGATCCCAATGAAACATCAATTGTTACTGATCTCCAGTCTGAAAAGCACCCCTCCACTGTTACTCTCTGTTTTCTAAATCCAAGCCAGTTTTGTAGCCATCTGACCAGCTCAGCCTGGATCCCATGAGACTCTATCTTTTGTTCCAGGCTGCCATGAAGTAACTTATTAAATGCCTTATTAAAGTCCATGTAAACAACATCCACTGCCCTTCCCTCAATAAAGATGTGGCATCAAACACATGCATATGCAGAAGTATAAAATTTACAAGGGAGTGGTGTTCAGTATAAAAAGGAAGAAAAACGAACATGAAATTTGACATATTTCACTAGCTTGAGGTATTAAGTTTTGATCTGAGACAATAGTCATTTGAGAAGTCTTGGAACATTGGCAGCCTGTGAATTTTATAGCTATCTTTGAGTCCTTGGTGTATGGATATTTCTCTGTTTGTGCTATCACTAAGTTGTGTTATCCATTGAAAGGCTGAGAGAAAGCAGGGGGAGGGAGGAAGATTTTTCTAGTTACAGATACAATTCCATTATACTTCCCTGCCATAAAGAGCTCCCTGACATTAGGCTGTTGTTAATCTATCATCCTTAAGCTTTATCTCCTGTGACAATATTATGGCTTTAAGAGGTGTATTTTGTCCTTTTTGTTTATGAAAAGAGGTTGAGACAGAGGTGTTGAGTGGTCTGGTCCAATCTAATAAACGGTTTGTGAGTCGTTTTTTATGTTCCAGCTTCCAAAGTTTAAAAACGTTGTTTTGGAGGACTTCAAAAATTCACTTCCTGAAGCAGTGAAAACTCATCTGGAAGATCAGAGAGTTAAGACTGAGGGGTGATAGATATAGGACAGATGTCAGAGATAGGTTCTTTACTCAGACAGTAATAAGGGCGTGAAATGCCCTGCTTGCAATGGTAGTGGACTTGCAAACCTTAAGAGCATTTAAATGGTCATTGGATAAACATATGGATGATAATGAAATAGAGTAGCTTAGATAGGCTTTAGATTGCTTTCACAGGTGGGCACAACATTGACAGATGAAGAGCCTGGACTGTGCTGTAACGTTCTATGATCTATATTCTATTTACAGCAGAATTGGCAAGTGATTGTGAGTTGGTTCAAATTCGCTGCTCGTTGGATGCTGCCTGAACTGCTGTGCTCTTCCAGCACCACTAATCCAGTATTTGCTTTCCAGCATCTGCAGTCATTGTTTTTACCTCAATAATCAAAGTTTGACTTCTGACATTCAACTTCAACCTGTGAGGGATAGAAATTGGGGAAAAGTGAAATCCTCTACTGATAAGGGAAATGAAGATCTCAGTGAAAACAGGAAAGGTAGTTTACCACAGGGTGAAAAGGAAATCAATGAGGGGAAAAGAGAAGGGAAAAAGCTTAGATGTTTTCACTGTAACAAAGTAGCAACAGGAAGTTGCTGTGTTGGTGGTTTAGAAAAAGGACAGAGAATACAGATATGAGGAAACAAGATAAGCCAGTGAGTTTTGGTGATGTGGTAAAGGAAAGTACAGTGGAAGCTGTCAATCTGTAAAAGAGTGTACAATTTGGTCAGGGATTGGTTGAGAAAAAGGTGCAAGATCTCTTTAAAGAATGTATTTGCATAGATAAAGTTTACTCATGTATCCCAGGAGGAGCAGGTAAAGATATGGGAGTAAGTCAATCTTTGAGAGTGCAAGGTTGAATCAGGAGGAGAAATCAAGAAGTACTGATCAGGAAGTTGCAGTCCTGTAATTTTTACATCAGGTCACCCAATACCTGCTGCTCCCATGTCTGCTTGTACTCTTGTACAAAGACATAATTTGCTGACATCACAGAGTGCTCTGCTGCCTTAGGCTGAAAATGTTCCTAGTCTCAGACAGTCTTCGAGAGCTAGTGTCTGAGATGTTTCTTCTGTTTTTTTCATTAATTCATGGGATGAGGGCATCACTAGCTAGGCAGCATTTATTGCCCATCCCTAATTACCCAGAGGGCAGTTAAGTGTTAACCACATTGATGTAGGTCTGAAGTCACGTGGAGGCCAGTGCAGTTAAGGACAGCAGTTTCCTTCTGTAAAGGACATTAGTGAACCAGATGAGGTTTCCCCAACAATTGATAATAGATTCGTGGTCATCAGTCGACTCTTAATTCCAGATTTCTATTGAATTCACATTCCACCATGGTGAGATTTGAACTATGTAGGTCTTTGGATTAACAGTCAAGCAATAACACCACCAGGCCATCACCTCCTCTAAGTTGTCTGCTGTGGAGGTGCTCATCCGTAGGTGCTCTCAACTCTAACCTCATTTAGTACCCACTGAGATGTCAGTACCTGAGTTGGTGGAAAATGTAGGAAGAAGCCTTTCTTCTCCTGAGGTGAGGTGCATGTAGGAATTCCCTGCAGCATCCTCTTCTTACCAGGGAGACTGTGGTCATGCTACTCATAACGCAGGAGATAAAGGAGAGAATGCATCATAACCAAGGGGTAGGAGTTGAGGCATGTTAAGAATACATTCACAGTAGGATAATGGAGGGAGCAAAGCAATGGTCAATGCTTCTTACTTTGTCATTGAGAAATGGATGGCTCCTCAGGTCTGGTCTTGATCGTCACCAGCGAGGGTTAAGATCTTCTTCCCAAAAGGGGTGCAGAGCCAAATGTCAGGTTCTAGTATGGACTATTTTCTCTAGGAATGAGAGAAAGGAAGGAATTGAGTGAGATAAAGGTGGATGGCAGCAATGTTAATGCTGCTGCAGATGAGGGGGAAAGTAGCCAGGTATGCCAGGAGAGTGAATCGATTATCCAGATGCTGTGTTTGTTAGTAGTTGGAAGGTTGAGATGGGAGAGAAAGTGTGAGGGAAGATGTTGCATGCAATTGTGAAAATGCTAGAGCATGAGCCTTGGTGGGCGGTTGGAAGAATAGCAGAGGAAGAGAGTGTGGGGCAGCAGAGAGAAGAGGGTGGCGCTTGTCTGGCAAATTGGAGAAGGGCATTGAACTTCTGGCAGCATTTGTGCATGGTTTTCTTACCTTTGGAACTGTACTGACCCAGCAACCTCAAACCAGGCTGGTAGGATACAGTATCATGGTCTCCTCTCTCTGCCCATTCACTGGGACTTTCAGGTCTCTGACTGCCAATTTCCCTTTCAGTGTCATGTTCAGGACAAATGTCATGAACTTTACAGGACAGCTTTGGACTGCCAGCACTTTTCACTGAGTACACAATGGCATTTTAAGTATGGCACTGGTGTAAAAGATCCCTGCAGTAGTTGGTACTTCTGCTTATTGTGAGTAGAAAAATTGGGTTAGAATCTGAACAGTGGGATGCCATAGGACTGGGGTTATGTAGTTAATGAAGTGAGTTTGGAACAGTCACATGAGAAAACTTGCTAAGCCTCATAGAGAGAAACCCTCCATGAAACCCAACAAACATGAAACTTTACCAATTTATGATAGGATTCAGCCCAATATACTGATATGAGTCTCTCTCTTACTTTCTCCATAAAACTTTCGAGTTTCAAAGGCAATCTACTTTTTAGTTGACTCTTTAAGTGCCACAGACAGAGATTTTAACAGAGTTCACCCCAGCATCTTCAAACAAACATATAAATTGTCCATCTGCATCTTTAAACAGCTTTGATGCTGAACTCAGGAAGACCATTGAGCTCAGACGAAAGGTAAAGAGTCACCTTCAAAAATCATTTCGTCCTTGAACTTTACAGCACTTTAAATTGCTTCATTTATCCTCCCACTCGGTTATCTATTTGGGTAGGTGTGAGCTTCGAGTAGATGTGTGAATGTCATATCATTTTTATTATTTTTCTTAGAAGGGACTGAGTACATTTAAAACAATCCTCTTTTCGTGAAGCTCAAGAACACCTCAGTTTGTATCTTTTATAGTCACAGCAACTGGTGAGCAGATCTTTTTTAAAAAAAACTGTTGCAATTAAACAAAGTGGGAAAAGAGAGAAACCATTTGACTCCTCCCCATTTGATCATTACAATGTCCATGCTGTTTAGCATGAAGACAGCTTTGTGTTACAGCTCCACAATGTTAGCAAATTATTGTAAGGCGTTCTTGGGGTAACCTGTAGCACAATCTTCTATGGTTTTCTTCAACCAGAGTTGGTCTCCCAGCTTGACAGTGATAACAAAGTCAGGGTGGAACAAAGTCACAAGATATTTGGAAAGTAGTGATGTACAGCAGTGTTGCTGAAGGTTCTTAGTTCCCCATGGGGGGCTTTGAACTTTCTGCTGCTTAATCTGTTTTTAATCTGTCCGATTTGCACAGTTGAAATGCATGCTGCATGATAGGCATTTACACTTTGAAGGGAGGATTTCACAAGAATCTATGAACTTTGAAGACCATCATAGATAGATTTGTCTACAATAGCTTACTGAGGGCAAAGTCAAGCAAGTTACTTGCTCTTGTTGCTTCCCTCACCAGCTGACACTGTAATGATTGCAACGAGATCAGCCAGGTGGACCTCACAGAATGCGAGTTCCCTGATTGGGACCAATCAAGGAGCCCTGGTTGACAGATAAAAACAGGAGTATCAGACATCCTGTTCATTCTGACGCTGAGGAGGCTGGATCACTGTCAAGGACTCTCCACGTGTAATAAAGGGTGACTTGGTGACAGGATACTGGCCTTTGTGGAGTTGTTTCAGACCCAAGGGCCATGATCTTCCCTTTTTGACACAAAGAGTAGAGGTAGGCATGATAGCTGCCAACTGGCTTGCCAGTTTCCCACTGCCTCAGTTTGTTGGAAACTGAACTTACTGCATGCCAATCAGCTTGCTCAGAGCTGTCTGGTGAACTTTGTTGAGTAACTTGGTCTATCGCAGGCTTTGCCAGTGGAACCCTGGTTCTACTAAAGCTGTTGGCAAGCCTGAAGCTGGCAGCCTCTGGGTCCTAAAGATCTCCAATCAAGGCATGGTCCTCAGGGGATCCAATGGTGACAAAATAGGTCTTAACTTCCCTCTGGGCATTTAGGGATGGGCAATAAATGCTAGCCTAGCCAGCAATGAATAATGAATGCATAAGAAAAGTTGTGAGATGAGGCCTTTGTGTAGCCATTAAATGTCCACATCAGGACGTTTGGAGACATATCAAGGAAGTCCCAATGGACTTTCTGGCTCAACGTTTAATTCATGAGGACCAGGGCCAGTTCACTGAACTATATGCCCTTCTTGCCACCTTTCTCACCACCTCCAGGGAGGGGCTTATACTGACCATTGTTATCATCTTCCTCTTATCCAATTGTTTCCTCCAAGGCAGTAAAGATGTCATTCCTGTGCTCACCATTAATTCATAAAAAAAAATAGGAAAAAAAATCCTGAATGTACAATTAGCCTGCACTGTCATTTGAAATTTATAAATTGTTAGAAGCCTAACTTCTTGTTTCTTTCTGTCATGTCGGGTGACCTTTTCTCACAACTGGTTCTGAGGAAAGGTCACTCAATTTCTGTTTTTGTTTCATTCATAATAGAGGTACCTGTTGGTACAAATATACTCTTAGAGAAGGATTGGGAAGCTTGGGCTAGACCGAGAGTCTTTGAGTATGCCCCAGACACAATGAGCAAACCTATTGTTTTGTGCTCTGTTTTGCATAACGTTAGAGTCCAAAGAGTTATTTCCAATAGCCTGAATAGCAAGCACAAATTGAGTCAAGCCCACTACCCGTTGAAAGCAATCTTCTTTTCATGATGTTGCAAATTATTACAATCTTTCAGAATATTATAATTTCTCTGCACGTAATACATGCCAAAACAAACCTTGTTTTTTTCTTATTATGTTACATTCAGTTGATTGCAAAGTCAAAGGGCACTGGTCATACACTTGAATAAATATCGAAATGCTGATGTATTATTTCTTCAACCACTTTGCAATCAGGCTCACCTTTGTCTTTACACTGGCTGAAATGTGAATCTTCATGAAGAACTGCTTGTTTATAAATACTTACTAATACTCTTGTAGTGAAAGATGGGTGAGTGCTTCTGAAGAGCCACATGTACATCAATAATAAGGCAGGAAACTTTTCAACCCTACACTGATAACATCCGCCATGCAATTATCAGTGGTCGTGAACTGCAGGCTTGATGTTTAGAGATGTCCATCTGTCAGTTTGACCATTTGTGAGGTGGGTTCGAACTTTCCTATCAATAAATTAATCAATAAGTTTTCCTTAGCCATTGACATTTTTATAAGCCTTAATTTCTCACCATTTATAGCAGGGACAGAACTTCAAAAATAATTGCGATCTGCTGGCAAGCCTGTTTTAATTGCTGCTTGAATATGACATTCCAGAATAGACACAACACTGGTTATCGCTACCCTGAAAAATTTAGTGGGCAGAATTGCAGAGGAGGCCACAATATACATTATTGCCACGTAGCTGAAGACAAAATAGAGTCTTGGCAACCACTCCCTGAGATATTTTGCAATCTATCAATGTCAGAACACATAAGTTTGGGTACTAATTCATTAATGGCACACAATTCTTGAGAATTCAAATTGGTAATTCAGAAGGTATATGTAACATGGTTACAGTATGGTTATTATAATGAGTATCAGTTTTGCTCATTTGATAATACTTTGCCTCAAGGTTAAGAAGTCATGATATAAGCCAAATTTAGAATTGGAGCACAATTTAGTGTGTTACTGTGAGAGTAATATATTATTACAAGCATTGTTTTATGAATAAGACATTACACATAAAATTACGTAGAAATAACAATACAGGTACAGGCCATTAGACTGAATCAATCCAACGTATGCTTATTCTCCAAATAACAATAAACTAAATCCATTTATCCACAATTTTATAATATCCTTTTATTTGCCCCTCATTCAATCACTAATCTACCAAATTTAATATTTTTACATTGGGTCTCCATTTCAATTACTAAGTTACATGGTGCATTTCACAATGAGTCTTTTGTGTAAAACCTGTGTTTCCTGCATTCCAGTGTAATTACTGGAAAAGTCTGTCCCTATTTACCCTATCCACTCATAAATTCAAACAACTATGTCAAAATAACTTTAAACTGTCCTTTGTTATAACAAAATCAGCTTCAGTTTTTTAAAGTTATTCTTTATATTTATATTTACTCAAGCTGGGAAGCACTTTCATATGATGTAAAGCACATGATTTACATATATATTTTAATATAATTTATTTTTCAGTTTGGATTTTGTGTTCATGGCTTGTGGCCCTTGGTCTGCGTCTATGAAAGATGTTAATGATTAAACTGCAAAACTTCTGAAGTTATAGTTTGTTAAAGGAATTTAATATGAGAGAGATAGCTCTTAGAAGCTAAGAGAATGTGTATACATTGAGAGAGTTTTACAAGTGAACTGAGTAAACAGTTGTACATTAAGGTTCAGTTAGAACAATGAGAATTGTGTTTTTTTTTAGTTTAGAATAAACTCCCATATGAAGAAACTTTTTTGTTTCAAGTTTGTAAAAGTCTTGGTGGAAGTTGGATATGTAAAACAGTTGTTCCTGAAGAAGAGAGATTGTTTAGACTTGTTAAGAAATAGGTTACTTCACTGATAGGAGTTTATCATGAAAGTTCCAGACTGAAATATATGGTTAAAGCCCTGAAGGGATTATTTGAAGTCAAGGAAGTCTAAGTTCAGTTGTATGAAGACTCAAGGGAGGGGCTATCAGGTTTTCAAGTTGACAACTGAAAAGGGAATTGAAGCAACAGTTAAACAGAGTATGTATAATAAAGAAGGAATTGTCTCTGAAGTGACTACTGTAAAGGGGTGCTTTTGTGATTAATAGGATTGCAAGGAGTTGAGCTAGGAGGTGTAATTTCTCTGGACTTGTGTCTCTGTAATAGGTGGTGTTGGGAACCAGTTGGAGCTTCTTTTTGAGATAATTCAAACTGCCATATATGTTAAGACAGCGTTTTTTTAAAAGAAAAATCCTTTCAGGTAATATACTGTTTCTGTTGTTACTGAAAATATGCAGGTTCATGTAATTTTGTTTTAGTAACTACCCACTATGTTAAGTAACTAAACCAAAAAAAAGACATGTGAGAAATACCTCTTTCTGCACCACGAGAATTCTGTAATTCTGTGATATGATCTATCAAGTCAGATTTAATTCTGGGATCTGATGTGTCCAGCGGTTCTGCTGGGATCATAATAATAGCAATTCCACACACACAGTCTTTTATTTGCCTGGACGCTTTTCCTATAGCCAGGGGATTAAAATAGCTAAAACTCTCTGCTGTATTTTGCTGAGATTATATGTAGGTTCACCATTAATTTCAACTTCACATTCTATAGTTCCTGCTTCAAAGCATTGTATTCCATTGCCTTTGAATGGCTTCATCTCCTTATTATTCTGGTTTTCAAACCATCAAAGCTAATCCTCAAATGTCTTTATTCTTCCATATCAGTTAGTTTTGGCACAAATATTATGATCTTTGTTGTATTTTGTTCAAACACTCACTGGTATGCTGTTTGATCTAGAAATATTTAACTTATTCCACCATTGCACCAATATATCCTTGTGGCTTCTTTTGGTCTGCAGAATTATGTACCATGATCTCTATATTAGCATAGCCTGCAAATTTGGACAGTATTTCCTATTTATCAATATCAATGATTTACTTACACACATGAAGTAATTTAAAAGAGATTCATCAACAAGAATAAGAAGTTCCCACTTTTCTTTGGAGCTTAAATCCGACTGCTCCCCTCTTTCTAAATAGTTTCAATTGAATTTGTCATTCCTCTCCTAATTCTATATTCTTTTATCTTCTCCAAAAAAAAAGAAACTGGGAATACACAAAGTCAAAAATAAAAAGAGAAATTTCTAGGAAAACTCAGCAGGCCTGGCAGCAACTGTGGACAGAAAGCAGAGTTAATGTTTTGGGTCCCGTGATGTTGCTTTAGAATGGTGTTGTGCTGGGTTTTCCCAGAAATTTCTCTTTTTATTTCTGACTTGTGTAATCCCAGTTCTTGTTTTTTTTGTCACACTTAGAAAGTTTTCTAACTTATTAATTAAAAGGCACAACTTACAGCGACTGCGGAGGGGAAAATAAATAGTCTAGTTTCAGGTTTGAAATGCTTTTCACTGCAGAGCTGTGGGAAAACTCAGCAGGCCAAGCATCATCTGTGGACAGAAAGAAGAGTTTTGGGTCCTATGACACTGCTTCAGAATGGTGTTGTGTTGAGTTTTCCCAGGAATTTCTGTTTTTACTTTCTATGTCTGAATCAGCTACCCTGTGCTTCCTACAAACAAATGATATACTACCTGCATTAGGAGGGTGGAGAAGCAGCATTCTGATCAGCAAAAGGATCATCTCAGTAAACTCTGTGGATACGGACCACTGATCTGTCTTCCAGTCTTTCCCTCCACCTATGTATTTTTTGTGTCTTGTGTGTGTACGCATGCAGACAGGTTGGTTTACAAGTGAGGTTTAATGAGTAGGTTCATAATAGTTTATCTGCAGTTAAAACCTACTTATTTGTATTGAATGTTATATCTTGTTAAGTACTGAAACCTGGTCCATGCATTCTGTCAACCTGGATCTAAATGGCAGACACACTGGGGAATTCTGTGTATAGTTTAATATTGTTAACTTTTGTGACAACTTCAGGAGTAGCAGGGTTTGATTTACGGTATGTTACCCCTGAGAAGCATAACTGAAAGGCTTTCTGAAAGCTCCCATACATGACATTTATTAGAATAGATTGCTTACAGTGTGGAAACAGGCCCTTCGGCCCAACAAGTCCACACTGACATTTTTCCTACCCACCATTTCCGTCACTTTCTTACCAATGTTGCTAAAATTCTTCCTTTTTGAAATTAGAATTGGGACTGATTCTAAATATTTTCTCATCATCCAGTGTATAGTTAAAGATAACCACAAACAAGAATCTATATTCTCTCTGATCAGTCAACGGCTAAGTAGATAACTAAATTCGGTAATTTACATTTCAAGTTTTGAGTCCACTTTAAAGACTGAATGAGGATAGAATCAAATTCTTTCCCATAAAATTGAATGATGGCACTATATGTAAAGTCCTTGATCTGGCATTGAGATGATTTATATGTGTTAACTGTAGATCCAAACTACAGTTGTTTGTTTTTATACGAAGATAATATCCTATAACAAGCTATAATAAGAAACCTGGATTCCTTATGCCACCGTTTTCATAAACTAGTGTAACACAGGAACAAGAGTAGACAATAAACCCCTCAAGCCTAAGTGCCCATTCTGTTAAATGTAGAGTTCCAGTCTATTTACCTGACTCCTTTTAATTTCATTTGATACCTCCCAAACAAAACAGTATTCATTTCAACCTTGATAATTTTAATTGACTCAGATTCATAGCTTTTTTTGGAAACTGAGTTCTGGATTTCCATTTCTAAACTGGGGAAAAAAGCACTTTCTGGAATCATCCATTAAGTCTTAGGTTAACTTTTAAAATTGCTCTCTTTCTACCGACCTACTGAAAATTTCCATCATTTTCTGTATTTTTCTTTCAGGTTTGCCTTTTTTTTTAACTAAAGCAGATTATCAGATTACCATCACATTTCTTATGTCAGACCTGAAATCAATGTTGGCTAACTCTCATTATTTTCTCTTCATCTGGATACTTTAATTGTTTCATCATTAAAGAAAATTGCAAGGAAGAAACAGAGTTACATGTTTGAGTCTGATGTGACTTCTTCTAATTTTTTTTCTGAAGAACACTCACATCAGACTTGAAACATGAACTCTAGTTCTCTCTCAATCTGTCAATGCTGTCAATCTGCTGAATTTCTCCAACATTTTCTACTTTTATTTCAGATTTCCAGCACATATAATTTGCTTTTATATGTGAGGTGGCTGCCACTTTCATTACAACACTGATTTCATTGGCTATAACTGATTTTAGGGCATCCTAAGTTCGTGAAAAGTTTAATAGACATGTAAATTACTAGATTTCTTTTTAGTATATCTTATGCTTCTGAGGTAAGATTTCTCCCCATCATTTTTTTTTCAGACCAAGAACATAAGTTTTTTTTCCACAAACGTCATAGAGTTGCAGAGATGTACCGCATGGAAACAGATGCTTTGGACCAACTCATGCCAGCCAGATATCCTAAATAAATCTAGACCCATTTGCAATCATTTGGCCCATAGCCCTCTCAACCCTTCATATTCATATACCCATCCAGATGCTTTTTAAATGTTGTAGTTGTATCAGCCTACCCCACTTCCATTGGTAGCTCGGTCCACAAATGCACCACCATCTGAATGAAAAAAGTTGCTCCTTAGGTCTCTTTCAATTCTTTCTCCTTTCACCTTAAACCTATGCCTTCTAATTTTGACATCCTCTCACCCTTTCCATGCCACTTATGATTTTATAAACCTCTATCCCTGAGTTTCTAATGCTCCAGAGAAAATAGTGGTTGAAATTTTGATGATATTTGAACCCAAAGCACATATACATTTAGCCTTTCCTGAAGGTCTTTCATAGTATTTTGCTACATTTTGTGAGATGTCTGAAATATGATTTGGAGGTGCCGGTGTTGGACAGGGGTGGACAAAGTTTAAAATCACACAACAATACATTATAGTTCAATAGGTTTATTTGGAAGCACCTGATGAAGAGGCAGCACCTTGAAACCTAGTGCTTCCACATAAACCTACTGGACTGTAACCTGGTGTTGTGTGATTTTTGACTTTGAAATAAAGTAACTCCTGTAATTGAGACCAAAGCAGCAGTTTGCAATACGATGCCACAAATAATGTGGAATAAACATTAGATTAGAATAGAATATCAGACAGCATGATTAAAATTTGTCATCCATATGTGAACAGGACATGTGTAACACCTTAAATATTGATGCATTGGTTGTAATTATTTAGAATTCTCTAGACTTGGCAAGGTTCCATTTGATTGGAAGATAGTGAATGTAACTAATTTATTCTGAAAGGGAGAGAAACAGAATGCAGGGCAGCATAAGCCTGTTATGTTAACATTAGTCGTATGGAAAATATGAGAAGACACTATTAAAGAAGTTATAGAAGGGCAGTCACAAAACAAAGGTAGTCAGGCAGGAGTACTGTACAGTTTTGATCCCCTTATTTAAATAAGGATTTAAATGTATTGGAAATAATTCAGAAAAGGTTTGCTTGATTAATGTCAGTGAATTGTCATATGGAGGTTACAACAGCAACAGGTGACTTGTCTGAAACATATCAGGTCATGAAGGATTCTGACAGGGTAGATTTGGAGAAGATGTCTCCTATTCAGGGAGAATTTAGAACTAGGGGTCATTGTTTAAAAATCAGGGGTCCCCATTTAAAACAGAGATGAGGCAATGATTTTTTGTTTCTTTCCAAAGTTACTAAGTCTTTAGAACTCATTTCCTGAAAAGGTGGTAGGTGTAGAGCAGACCTGGGCATTTTACGGCCCGCGGGTCATTCCTGTCTGGCCCGCATGAGGTCAATCTTAAATTAGAACGTAAATGAAAAAGTATTTATGCCATGTACGCAATACAACTGTGTTGTTTTTGTTTTGAAAAGGATGCTTTTTTTATTTATGTATGGATGCACATGCGCGTGTATATGCGTGCGTGAACAGCTAAAAGTGATGCTTGCTGGCTAGCCCTCAAAATGTCTGCTCACGCCAAGACAAAGTTATGTCATAACCCACAAAATCACCAGAAACAGTAAACCATTTTCTGATGGAGAGTTTATTAAGGAGTGCTTGTTGGACTCTGCAGAACTATTATGCCTGGAGAAAAAGGAAGCATTTGAGAATGAGCCCCTCTCCCGACGCACTGTAACGAGAATGAATGGGGATCTGGAGCTTCAGCTGCAGCACAGAGCGGTCAAATTTGACTTTTTTTTCCTTGGCTTTGGATGAGAGCTACGATATACGTGACACAGCCCAGCTACTCATCTTTGTACGTGAGATAACTATGGACTTTAGTATCACGGAGGTGCTGGCAGCCATGCAGTCAATGAAAGGAACAACAACTGGTAATGATTTGTTCACAGAGGTAAATGCATGTTTGGATACGTTGGGACTAAAATGGGAGAAGCTGGCGGGTTTGACAACGGATGGTTGTCCAAATCTAATGGGAAAAATGTTGGACTCTTAAAAAGAATGCAGGATAAAGTGACAGAAATTGACCCTGAACAGAAATTGGTATTTTTGCATTGTATTATACATCCGGAAGTGTTGTGTAAGTCAGTGTTAAAAATTAACCATGTGGTTGATGTTGTAACTAAAATAGTTAACTTATCAGGGTAAGAGCTTTGAATCACTGGCAATTTGTTGCACTTTTGGAGGAAAATGAGACTGAATATCGTAACATCGGCTACCATACAGCTGTCAGGTGGCTCAACCTGGGCAAAATGCTGAAAAGTGTATGGGACCTGAGAGAAGAGATTCAAGATTTCTGTGTGAAGAAAGGGAATGGCATTCCACAGCTTTCAGATGCAGACTGGATTGCAGACCTTGGTTTTGCTGTTGATGTGACCGCACTTATGAATGAACTAAATGTGAAACTGCAGTGCAAGGGCCTTTTTGTGCATGAAATGTACAACTTGGTGAAGGCTTTTATGAGAAAGTTGCAGCTTCTCTCAAGCCAAATGGAGGACACCATTCTCACCCACTTGCCAACACTGAAGGAAGCCGCACCTTCAGCTGATCACCTCCACAGGTACTCACTATGTTAGAAGCTCTGCATGGTGAATATTCAAGGTGATTTCAAGACTTTAAAATGGTTGAGAATGAAATGCACCTGATTTTTTTCCCCATTTACATGCAATGTGGAGAATGCACCTAGTGATGTTCAGCTTGAACTCATTGACCTGCAGTCTGACACACTTCTGGTAGAGTACTTTAGGTCAGTCTCAGTGCTTGATTTTTACTCTTCCCTCAAAGAGGAGAACTTTCCACACATGAGGAGGCATACTCAGAAGATTCTCGTCCTCTTTAGATCAACCTATATATGCGAACAGACATTCTCAGTGATGATGTTCAACAAATCCAAACACAGATCCCCTATCACTGATGATCACCTCTCAGCTGTCCTTCACATATCCACCTCAGACATTCACCCAGATTTCAGTGCACATGTTTGAGCCCAAAACAGACTGGATTTTTCTCACCAAACAAGTAAAGTGAACTGAAAAACATCAAAAGCACTTATTGCTTTTTGTATAGAGTTGTTTGTTGTTTGTAATACTGAATAATAATGAAACAAGTTTTCGTTATTGGTTTGTGAGATTAACATGTTAAAAATAAAATGAATTACTGAAATTATTGTTTTTACTGTTTATTTCTCCTATATTTGACCTACTCCACAATTTCATATCTTTATTGTAACAGGATATCCTTATTCTTTTGATTATAAGTTTCAGTGCAAAACTATATAATTAGTATTTTTTACAATGGGAGAACATTAATACTGAGCAGAATTATGTTCACCTTATTGTTGGTTCGGCCCTCCAACACAACTTAGGTTTCTCATGTAGCCCCTTGGAAGAATTAATTGCCCACCCCTGGTGTAAAGTCATTGAATATTTGTCAGGTCCAGAAGGATGGTTTACTTTTAAGCAAGGAAGTGAAAGTCAATCAGGTTAGCCATGATTCCATAGCTTGGCCAAGTAGGGTCCAGGTCCTGAATAGCATACTTCTGTTCCTTGTTCTTATGGACAACTTCAACAAACTAAAATGTTCTAAGGTACGGCCCATATATAACGTCCTGAATAAAGAAGAAACGTGAAAGGATTGTTTTCAGGACATTAGAAAAAAAAGCAAGAGATTACAAACATGTTTCATCAACAAACAGGGATTAACTTGGAGACCTTCATTTTGCATTCGGTACTTTATAAAAGAAATATAAAGTCGGACATTACAATAATCGAATGAACTGTAAGGAAGCAGGCTATTTTAATTGAAGCAATGCATAGATGAAACGTTTATTTTACAAAAGTAGTAAGAGTACTTTTGCAAGAGTAGTTAGGTAAGCAGTGAGGCGAACAGGTAAGGATGATTTACGATCGCGTTGAACAAAAATGGACTGAGGGAAAGAGTTCAAAAGCTTCGCAAAGCCTGTGAAATTTTTGGAACTTCTTTTTTCTAGCTGACTATTTCCGGATTTTCGTTGTTTATTTGAAGCCGGCAACACCCACGCTTCAAGAGAACACTTGTCCATTTCATTGACTTGCAGGTAAGGGTAAATTTATTCAGGAATGTTCAGAGGGTGTACATTTTTTTTTAAATGCGCTTGTGTTTCTAGCCCTTCAATTTTATGTTCTTTACGGCGAGCAGAAACCATAACGAGTGTATGAATTCTATGTGAGCTCAGGGTGCTTATGGATAACTCAATTCTTGTGACTGGTTGTTAATATGATTTCATCCGAAAAAGACATTTCGCATTAAAATATAACAAACGGCATCCTCGTAAAACAAAACCTGTCTGAGAACACATCTCGCCAGATTTCTATTTTCTGATAAAGATATTTTCCCGAATATCTTGTAACTGTGCTACACCAGATTAATGCCAGAAAATCCTGGAATGTACTGTTGGAATTAATTAATTTCGGGAATTCCCTACGAAAGATAGTTAATTTCGAGTAAATGAATGAATTAAAGCAACTTCCTATTATAATAACACAATTATAACCAATATACCGTTATGTATTAACCAGCGGAATTGCTTTACCCAATATGCTGTAATGCAGTGACAAGAGGAACTACCTCTTTCTGTAACCAGAAGAATTGGTTTACCCAATATCCTGTAATTCAGCGACCAAATGAATTATTTTACCCAATATCCCAAAATGCAATGACCAGATAAATTACTTTATCCAATATCCGATAATAGTGACCAGAGGAATTATTTTACCCAGTATCCTGCAATACAATAACAAGATAAATAACTTTACCCAATATCCTGAAATACGTTGACCAGAAATACAATAGCATCAAAAGGAATCATGCAGTCAGTCCACTGCCTGAATGAATTGACTTACACAATCATAAGGTACACCCACTTCAATTCATTACTTCATTTCAAATTGTGAAGCTTTTCATAGAATCCCCACAGTGTGGAAACAGGCCCTTCGGCCCAGCAAGTCCAAGCCGACCCTCCGAAGGGTATCCCACCCAAACCTATTCCCCCTATTCCATCACTCTACATTTACCCGAATGATGCACCTAACCTACACACCCCTGGACATTATGGGCAATTTAGCATGGCCAATTCACCCTAACCTGTGGGAGGAAAGCCCGCACAGACATGAGGAGAATGTGCAAACTCCACGCAGGCTGGAATTGAACCCTTAGTGCTGTGAGGCAGCAGTGCTAACCACTGAGCCACTGAGCCGCCCTCCTTCGCTTTGTCTTCAAGTGATGAGCTCAGACTATGAGGTGAGTCCCATCACAAATCGAACCCGATTCTCATGACGACTATAGAAGAGACTGAAATTCCTCGCCGACGTTACTCCCTATCCCTTGGGCACTGAGGCCAACTAACTAACATGACCTCTCCCATTTCACCCCAACTACCTCATCTCACGATGGTGAAACAAATCTCATTTGTTCAATAAAGCAGCAGTTTCCAGCTTTACAGACCAGTGGGCTATGCATTGAAAAGAAACATGAACTTGCACCTTTCTCTAGCTCAGGATATTCAGAGGTGCAAGACAAAGACTCTGATGCTTCCTTAAGGATGTAGGAAACGCCTATTTAATGCTTCTATTTGGAAAGCAAGCAAAAACGTTCCAATCTTAAAAGGAAGGAGTGTTGCACTGTCAGAGGTGCTATTTCTGAGCGAAGACATTAAATTGAGGGTCAGTCTGTCTTCTCACACTATTTGATCAAATACTTCCCCAGTGCAGGAACATCGGAGGGTCGGTTGGGCCGAAGGCCACATTGTAGGGAATCTCATCTAAAATCTAATCATGGGAATGTGCAAAATATAACTTCCACTGTAGCAAATGTTTACTGCATCTAACCTGGGAATACATGGTAGACAATTGTAAGGGAGTCTGCTTTATATCTACCTGGTGTCTAATGCAAAAATGCATCAGGTCTTGGTTGGAGCACAAACATCATCGCAGGTCAACTCTGTCAGAGGTCTCTCCTCCAGGTGACTCCCAGGTGAACACAAAAGACCCATTGCACGATTTTGAAGAACACGAAAGGAGTTAACCCCGGTGTCATGGCCAATATTTATCCCTCAATCGACATCACATAAATTGGTTTTCGGGTCATTAGCACTTTGCTGCTTGTGGAGTTTGATGTGTCCACATTGGCTGCCTCGTTTCCTACATCACAAAGTTTTAAAAGTACTTCATTGGATGTAAAGTCCTTTGGAATGTCCTGCGGTCATGAAACATATTATCTAAAAGCAAGTCTAACTATTTTTACTCTATTTATCTGTACTGTACCTGCCCTGAGTGTTTGATGGAATTATGGTAGTTCTTCTGCTTTCCACACACCCTATTTAAAGCTCACTTGAATAATAGAATAGGAAGAGCTGTAGTGATCGCCATTAACTTTTGTTGCTTCAAAATGCCACAAAATGCCCGACAATGGATTAATTTCAAAAAACTAAAACAAAATAAACTGCTGGAAAAACTCAGCAAGTATGGCAGGATCTGTGGAGAGAATGGGAATGGATTAATTTCGGTGTTAAAAAAAGTATCACCATTCAGATTCGAAATGGTAACATCCCACCCATAAATTAGTTAATTTCTTTTTGCTATTCGAGATTAATTTTCTGTCTGAAGTTTAATAAACCAGTGTGACCTTCGACTCAAACAATTTTCTGAAAGACTGTGCGTTATTTTGAATTCGACAGTATTGCAGACTAAGCTACCATATCTCCAGTGTAAGAGGCTCTGAACGCAATTCTTTTCGCATTTGCAATTTCATTGCTCCGCGGGCACAGGTCCTGCAATAATGTTGGATGTTTTGTTTCCCTACAGGCTTCACCAGCAGAGAATAAAGGATTTCACAAAAGGTATCCCCCCTCTTTATTTGTGTATCACAAATTTAAGCAAAAAAAAACTTCAAAAAAGTCAAAAGCCGATTTTGGTCAATGCAAGGAGAAGATGTCTTATTCAAACGGCCGTGTGGATTATCGCCGTCTCCTTTCTCAGCCTGAGGCAGATGTCCGTGCTGCAGAGGTAAGCTCTCCCTACATTGACATGCGGCCTCCAGGTGTCCCCAGAGGTGACCCAGTACAAAGCGAGTGGGGCTTTCGGTTCCAGAGGAGAGCTCTGTCTCCAGCTCCGCGGCGGAAAAGGGAATTCGTGCCGGAAGAGAAGAAGGATGTCAATTATTGGAGCAAGAGGGAGAGAAACAACAACGCGGCCAAGAAATCGCGGGAGAGACGGCGCTTACACGACATGCAGCTGGAGATGAGGATTCTGGCTCTTATGGGGGAAAATAAACGCCTGAAGACAGAGCTTCTGACACTCAAGTGCCAGCTGGGACTCACTAGCATCCCCCTGCACTCCCAGGCATTGCGAAGAGGGCTCCTATCTAGTCTGCTGCCTGATTTAAGAGCATTAAAACGTGCCGCCACTTTGGATCCTTACAGACACGCAGCGCCACCATTTGGCCTGGATTACAGACAAGCTGCAGAGCCAACTCTCGCCTCTTCCCAGCTGGCTCCCAGACCGCCGAGGGAAGATGCGCTGCATTTAACAAGCGTCCTGCGGCGGCCCTTCTCCGAAGACGGAGCGATGTACTGTGAGGGGAGATTGCGATGTGTGAAATGTAATGTCGAAAGCTCTGCTTGCTCACACCTATCGAAACCACAAGGTTGCCAGCAGCTGGTGAGAGGTTCAGACTCGGGCTCCACTGCCCCTTTGAACCCTTCAGGAACACAGACCACTCTCCCTCACAAACTCAGGTTTAAAACGAATCAGGGCGGGGAACACGCCTGTCTGCACCCGAGACAAGACTGTCTGAGTTCATCTTCCTGCAAAGGCGGCTTGGTTGAAATTTACATTGACCCTCAAAAGGGCTGCCTTGCCCCACGGGAAGCCTTCAGAGACAGAACGGATTTGAACCTCAGCGTCCATCGGCGCTGACAGAGGAAATTGCTGTTTCCAGGGGAACTTTCAAACGACAGCGAACCCCCTCCACCCCCCCCCCCCCCACCAAGAGCGCAACTGGACTCAGCGATAGTTTACAAACACAGGCGACACTCAGAAGCCAGGAATGAACACCATTGACTGCGCTGAAGGCAGTAAAGATAATGGGGGAGAAACTGTTCAAAGCGAACTGAACACTCTGCCCGTCGTTACTGACCCACACAAACATCTGCTCGCCCCATGCTGTGTTTAATCCACCGTGTGTCTTAAAGGGACATGCAGAAACTCCCACAGGAACAATTCTCCACCTCTTCACCGAACTAACTTATTTTGCCTTATGTAGCTCAAATTATGGTTGTCACCCTAAAAGTTAGCACAACTAAACTTAGAGGTGACCCAGTACAAAGCGAGTGGGGCTTTCGGTTCCAGAGGAGAGCTCTGTCTCCAGCTCCGCGGCGGAAAAGGGAATTCGTGCCGGAAGAAGGATGTCAATTATTGGAGCAAGAGGGAGAGAAACAACAACGCGGCCAAGAAATCGCGGGAGAGGTGCCAGTGTTGGACTGGGGTGGATAAAGTTAAAAATCACCCAACGCCAGGTTATAGTCCAACAGACTCCAAATAAACGTGTTGGACTATAACCTGGTGTTGTGTGATTTACAACTAAAATAAATAACTTGTGTAAATATTAATGCTGGAAACCTGAAACAAAACGGAAATGGCTGCAGAAACCCAGCAGATCTGGCAGTACCTGTGGACAGAAAGCAGAGTTAATGTTTCGAGTCCAGTGACCCTCCTTTAGAAAACAGCGCAACACCATGTCTTGAAGTACTTAGCCACTTGGAATGAGGAGTCACTGGACTCGAAACGTTAACCCTGCTTTCTGTCCACAGGTACTGCCAGAGCCGCTGAGTTTCTGCAGCTGTTCCTGTTTTTGTTAAAAAAAAACAATAGCCTGCACTATCATTACAGTACAAAGGCAAAACAAAATCTGAAGCAGCAGTCTCAAGCCTTTATAAAGTTTATAAATTTGACAATAAACATAGCCTGCGATTTTAAAACCAAGCGTTACACTGTGCTGTGTGCTCTGTTGCTGGTCAAGAACAAAAGCAAATTGGAGCCGGCTGTGAACGTGGTACTATTTACTACACACGCCCTCTACAAGACGGGGCAATGACTAAATCTCCTCAATAACCATCTGACAGGATTAATTTCTGGATTGCTTTAATTAACATGAACACGAATAAAATTAACTCCGATCCCAATATTTATATCATGCTAACTTGTTAACATATTGATATTAAGAAAGGCACGAATCAGATGCTACTGATGGGAAATTACCTTCTTGCCAACAAAGGGTTAACATTTGCTGCCTTTTTTAAAATGGAAACTTTGTTTTGTTTTGATATGTAGCGCCACTAACTGATTTTATCTTGATTAAAGCGTTAAAGCACATTACCGGTTTCATTACTAAAATGCATAGATATCGCTGCGCAAAACTTCATTTCTTTATTATTTGTTAAATTGTTTTGATCAGTGTTCAAAAAGAAATCAGTTTGCATTATGTTATTCAGACTTAGCAACTGACTGCCAAAATATTTGTATAGCCACTTCAAAACCTTTAATATGTAATATAATGTTACAGTTTGAAGTTGTTCTTGGTGGAAAATTGTGCAGAGCAATTTATTTCACGTCACCGTTGATTTCAGAAACGTATTCATTGTGTTAATTGGAAGAGTATGATAGATGTAGAATCAGCTCCGAATATATTTGTTAGCAATCATGTAATTTGTATATTTAGGACGTTTTCATTTTATACATAAAACAATGATTTCCTGGAATTAACTAGAATCATGGACTTGTTAGAGCGCAGGAGGCTCTTCAGCCCGTCGCTTTGACTCTCCCAATGAGCATTTCGCTGAGCGCCATCCCCAACCTCCTCCCCGGAACTCTGCACGTTTTTTACTTTTTAGATAATAGCCTAATTCCTCTCTGAACCTTTCAAGTGAATCTACTCTTTCCACTACAGTCTTCGGCAATGCATTCCGGACCATAGCCACTTACTGTGTGAGAATATTTCGTGTCATATCACTATTGTTTGTTTTACCAATTACTTTAAAACTCTGCCGTCACGTGTTGCTTGCTTCATGAGTGGGAAGAGTTCTCTATATCTCTTCGCAGTTGGAACCATTTTTGTGAAAGTCTTCTGCACTCTCTGATATCTTCACATCCTGCCTAAAGTGCATTTTCAGCTATGGATACAATACCCTGAACCAGTATTTATACAATTTCAACAGAACTTTCTTGTTCTTGAACTCCATGCTCCTACAAGTAAAGCCCAGAATACTGCATGTGTTATTAACCACTATCTCAACCTGTCTTGCCACTTTCAAAAGGCTTAGGCACAAATACACCCAGATTCTTCCACTCATACACCCCATAAGACCATAAGACATAGAAGCAGAAATTAGGCCATTCTGCTCATCAAGTCCGCTCCACAATTCAATCATGGCTGAGAAGTTTCTCAAACCCATTCTCTCACTTTCTCCCTGTAACCCTTCATCCCCTTGATACTCAAGACCCTATGTATCTGAGTCTTAAATATACTCAATGAGCTGGCCTCCACAGCCTTCTGTGGCAATGAATTCCATAGATTCCCCACTGTCTGGCTGAAGAAGTTTCTCCTTATCTCCATTCTAAAAGGTCTTCCCTTTACTCTAAGGCTGTGCCCTCAGGTCCTAGTCTGTCCTACCAATGGTAACATCTTCCCAACATCTGCTCTCCCCAGGCCATTCAGTATTCTGTATGTTTCAATTAGATACCTCCTCATCCTCCTAAACTCCATCAAGTATAGACCCAGAGTCTTCAAACATTCCTCATGTGTTCAGCTTTTCATTCCTGGGACCATTCTTGTGAACATTCTCTGAACATGCTCCAAGGCCAGTACATCCTTGCTAAGATATGGGGTCCAAAACTGCACACAATATTCCAAATGTGGTCTGACCAGAGCCTTATAGAACCTCAGAGGTACATCCTTGCTTTTATATTCAAGTCCTCTCAAAATAAATGCCATCATTGCATTTGTCTTCCTAACTACTGACTCAACCTGAAAATTTGCCTTGAGAGAATACTGAACTAGAATTCACAAGTCTTTTTGCACTTCAGACTTCTGAATTTTCTGCCCATTTAGGAAATTGTCCATGCCTCCATTTCATCTTACCAAAGTGCATTACCTCATACTTTCCCATGTTGTACTCCATCTCCCACTTCTTTGTCTACTCTCCTAACCTGTCCAAATCCTTCAGCAGTCTCCCCACCTCCTCAATACTACCTGTCCCTCTACTGATCTTTGTATCACCTATGAACTTAGCCAGAATTGCCTCAATTCCTTTATCAAGATTGTTAATGTATAAAGTGAAAAGTTGTAGTCTCAATACTGAGTCTTGTGGAACACCACCTATCACCAGCTGCCATCCTGAGAAGGACCCTTTTATTCCCCCCCCTTTTTGCTTTCTGTCACACAGGAGAAAGTGGGTACTGCAGATGCTGGAGATCAGAGTCAAGATTAGAGTGGTGCTGGAAAAGCACAGCAGGTCAGGCAGCATCCGAGGAGCAGGAAAATCAATGTTTTGGGCAAAAGCCCTTCATCAAGTGGGCTGTTTCCTGATGAAGGGTTTTTGCCCGAAATGTCAATTTTTTTGCCAAGCTTCTATCCGTGCTAGCACCTTGCCTCTAACACCAGTAGCCTCCTGTTCGGCACCTTGTCAAAGGCCTTCTTAAAGTCCAGGTAGATAACATCCATTGGCTCTCCTTAGTCTAATCTGCTCATTACTTCCTCAAAGAATTCTAGAAGATTTGTCATGCATGACCACTCCTGGATGACCACTCCATGCTGACTTTGCCCTATTTTACCATGCACTTGCATGTATTCAGAAATCGCATCCTTCACAATGGATTCTGGGATCTTACTCATGACTGAGGTTAGGCTAATTGGTCTGTAATTTTCTTTCTTTTGCCTTACTCCTTTTTTAAAGGAGGGGTGTCACATTAGCGATTTTCCAGTCCTCTGGGCCATCCCCACATCCAAGCGATTCCTTTAAGATCACCACTAACACCTCCTTTGTCTCTTCAGCTATCTCACTTAGAAGTTTGGCATCTCATCCATCTGGTTCAGGTGATTTATTCACCCTCAAGCCATTCAGTTTTTTTTAGCACCTTCCCCTTGGTGATGGCTCCCATACTCAGCTCTGCCTTCTCACTCTTATGAACTTTTGGGATAGTTCTCATGTCTTCCACTGTGAAGACACAGTAATTATTCAGTTCCTCAGCCATTTCCTTGTGACCCAGTACTACCTCCAGCATAATTTTCCAGTGGCCCAATGTCCACTTTTGCCCTTTTTATATCGAAAGAAACTCAAAGTCTTTCTTTTTTTTTGTTTTAGACTCCAACTCTTTATATGATATTTTCTCTCTATACTCTTGGAACTATATTATCTATTTGTGGACTCGTGGAAAAATGGAAGATACTTAACTGTTCTGACTCAGAGTTTTACCAAGGGAGAAATGGTTTCTTGGAAATGAAGTCAGTAATTTAATTCTGGCTGTGATTCACCTGTAGGGTTACTGAAAGTCAAGTGAAAATAAAAAAATACAACCAAATTGAGATTTTAGGGAGATAAGGGAGAGGAGATGGCCCAGTGGTATTATTGCTAGACTATTAATCCAGAGACCCAGCTAATGTTCAAAGGACCTTACTTTGAATCCTGTCATGGCAGATGGCAGAATTTGAATCTGATAAAAATGTTGAATGAAAAATGTAACAATGACCATAAAATCATTATCGATTGTCAGGAAAAAAACCATGTGGTGCACCAAAGCCCTTTCAGGAAGGAAACTGCAATTCTTACCCAGTCTGGCCTCCATGTGACCCTAGACCCACAGCAATGTGGTTGAATCTCAACTGCCTCTGGGCATATAAGGATGGGCAATAAATGCTGCCCTTGCCAATGATGTCCACCTCCTGTGAATTAATAAAAAAAGGTACGGTGCTTATTGCCCTTTCTGGTGGAAAACCTGGCTACAGAATACGGGACAATGTGCTGATGTTTGCCTAACAACCTTTCTGGACTTGTCTTCTGTTTCAAAATCCTAGGGAGTCAGTAGGATTAAAAACCGCCAAATCTGCAGAACAACTTCAGGTCTGTCTCTCTAGGGTGAAGTAATTGGCAATCTGATGATGTTTCCCCATCTCAGTGTTTTAACTATTTGTAAATTGTAAGAAGCTGAAATGTAACAACTTTCCAAAGACTTGGGGCTAACTTAATTTGCATCTGAACCAAAGCTTGCTTAGAAGGTCTTCCATTGGTTGTTGGCTGTCAGTAAAACAACTTTATCAACAAGCAATCTGGTGAACCAAGAGGATCCATCAAATTTGATCCTTTGTTTTCAGACCATTTGTCAATAATCAACAGGAATTAGAGGAACATATATGTAGGGAGATTGCTGAGACTTGCAGGATCAATAGGGTTGTCATAGTAGGGGATTTTAATTTTCTTAATATAGACTGGGACTTCCAGAGCGTTAAAGATTAGATGGTTTGGAATTTGTTAAATGCATTCAGGAAAGTGTCCTCAAGCAGTATATAGGGGCTCCTAATCAGGAAGAGACAAAACTTGACCTACTCTTGGGAAATAGGGGAAGAGAGCTGATTGAGGTGACAGTGGAAGAGCACTTTGGGACCAGTGACCATAGTTCTATAAATTTGAAAATAGTGATGGAGAGGGACAAAACTGCTCCATTGATCAAAGCTCTAAACTGGGACATGGCAAATTTTGATGGAATTAGATAGGAGCTTGCAGGGATTGAGTGGAGTCGTTTGTTTGCAGGCAAAGGGACCTCTGGCAAGTGGGAGTCCTTTAAAAGTGAGATGACTAGAGTTCAAGTCTTAATGTTCCTGTGAGGGTGAAAGGCAAGGTTGGCAGGAATAAGGAACCCGGGATGACAAGAGATATAGAGGTTTTGACCGGAAAAAGGAAGGAGGCATGGCTCAGGCATAGGCAGCCAGAATCAAGGGAATCCTGGAGGTATATCGAGGATACAGGAGTTTACTGAAGAAGGAAATCAGGAGGGCAAAAAGGGGCCACCAGATAACCCTGGCCGAGAAGATTAGGGTGAATCCAAAGAGGTTCTTTAAGTATATTAAGGAAAAAAAAAACTAGAGAGAGAGAATAGGACCCGTCATGAGGGCGGTGCCGAGTTGGAAGGTTGGATCTGGGATAAGATGGTGGAGGGGAAATAAGGAAACTGGTGAAATTCACATTAATGCATGGATTGGTGAACCTGGTGAAATCCACATAATGGGTTTAAAGACTGCAATTTTCCCTCCCACATAGTTGATGATGCCCTCCAGCACATCTCATCCACTTCCCACACTTCACCCTCGAACCCCGTCCCTCCAACCGCAACAAAGGCAGAATCCCCTTGGTCCTTACCTTCCACCCACCAACCTCCATATATGTTGCATCATCCTCTGCCATTTCTGCCACCTACAAATAGACCCCACCATCAGAAATATATTTCTCTCCCCAACCCTACCTGCTTTCCATGAACAATGTTCTCTCCACGACTCCCTTGTCAGGTCCATGCCTTCCACCAACCCACCCTCCACTCTCAGAACCTTCCCCTGACACCGTAGGACTTGCAAAACCTGCACCAACACCTCCCTCCTCACCTCCATCCAAGGCCCTAAAGGAGCCTTCCATATCCATCAAAGCTTCATCTGTACTTCCATACGTCATCTACTTTATCCATTGCTCCCAATGCGGTCTCCTCTACATTGGGGAGACAGGACGCCTACTCACAGAGCACTTCAGAGAACATCTCTGGGACACCCACACCAACCAACCCCTCTGCCCCGTGGCTGAACACTTCAACTCCCTCTCCCACTCCATCAAGGGCATGCAGGTCCCGGGCCTCCTCCATTGCCATTCCCTAACAACCCAAAGCCTGGAGGAAGAATGCTTCATCCTCCGCCTCAGGACCCTCCAACCCCACAGGATCAATGTGGATTTCACCTGTTTTCTCATTTCCCCTCCCCCCACCTTATCCCAAATCCAAACCTCCAACTCAGCACCGCACTCATGACCTGTCCTACCTGTCCAGCCTCCTTCCCATCTTACCTCCACCCTCCTCTCCCAGCTACTACCATTACCCCCACCTCCACCTAGTTTTCACCCTCTCAGCTACCTTCCCCCCAGCCCCCTCCCCCTCCCATTTATCTCACCACCTCTTCGGCTCCCAGCCTCATTCCTGATGAAGGACTTTTGCCCGAAATGTCAAGTCTCCTGCTCCTTGGATGCTGCTTGACCCACTGTGCTTTTCAAGCACCACACTCTCGACTCTAATCTCCAGCATCTGCAGTCCTCACTTTCACCTAGAGAATAGAATCCCTCAAGGAACAAAGTGGACATGTACATGTGGAACCACAGGAGATGGGCAAGGTCCTCAATGAATATTTCTCCTCTGTGTTTAGCATGGAGAAAGACATGAAGACTAGGAAACTTGGGGAAGTTAGGAGTGATAGCTTGGGGACAGTGCATATAATGGTAAAGGAGGTATTGGACATAGTAGGATATATGAAGGTGGATAAGTATCCTAGTCCTGACCAGATATACCCAAGAACACTGCAAGAGGTGAGGGAAGAGGGGCCCTGGCTGATGTTTTTGCATCATCATTAGCCACGGGTGAAGTCCTGGAACTCTGGAGGGTAGCGAATGTGTGCCCTTATTCAAGAAGGGCTGCAAAGAAAAGTGTAGGAACTATAGACCAACAAGCTTAACTTTAATGGTAGGTAAGTTACTTGAGAAGATTCTGAGGGATAAGATACACATTTGGAAAGACAGGGTTGGATTAGAAGTAGTGTTGAAAAATGTGGTGCTGGAAAAACACAGCAGACCAGGCAGCATCCGAGGAGCAGGAGAATCGACATTGCGGGAATAAGCCCTTCTTCAGGAATGAGGCTGGTGTGCCAAGTGGGCTGAGATAAAAGGTAGGGGAAGGGAATCTGGGGAAGGGGTACTGGGAATACGAAAGGTGGAAGGAGGGGATGGTGAGGATGATAGGCCGGAGAGGAGGTGGGGTTGGAGAGAGCAGGAAGAAGATTGCAGGTTAAGAGGGCGGTGCTGAATCCAAGGGTTGGGACTGAGATAAGGTGGAGGGAGGGGAAATGAGGAAGCTGGAGAAATCTACATTCATCCCGCATGGTTGGAGGTTTCCTAGGCGGAAGATGAGGTGCTCTTCCTCCAGGTGTCGTGTGGCCAGGGTCTGGCGATGGAGGAGGCCAAAGACCTGCATGTGTCCTTGGCAGAGTGGGAGGGGGAATTAAAGTGTTCAGCCACTGGGCGGTTGGGTTGGTTGGTGCTGGTGTCCCAGAGGTGTTCCCTGAAACGTTCTGCAAGTAGGTGGCCTGTCTCCCCAATGTAGAGGAAACCACACCGTGTGTAGCGGATGCAGTAAATGATGTGTGTGGAGGTGCAGGTGAATTTGCGATGATTATAGAAGGATCCATTGGGGCCTTGGATGGAGGTGAGGGGGGAGGTGTGGGTGCAAGTTTTGCACTTCTTGCTGTTGCAGGGGAAGGTGCCGGGAGTGGAGGTTGGGTTGGTGGGGGGTGTGGACCTGACGAGGGAGTCGCGGAGGGAGTGGTCTCTCCTGAATGCAGATAGGGGTGGGGAGGGAAATATATCCTCGGTGGTGGGGTCTGTTTGGAGGTGGTGGAAATGATGGACGTTGATACGATGTATCCGGAGGTTGGTGGGGTGGAAGGTGAGGACCAGTGGAGTTCTGTCCTGTGGCGATTGGAGGTGCGGGAAGTGGAGGAAGATGCCGTGGAGAACATCGTCGACCACGGCGGAGGGGAAATTGCGATCTTTGAAGAAGGAGGCCATTTGAGTTGTTCAGTAGTGGAATTGGTCCTCCTGGGAGCAGATGCGGCAGAGGCGCAGGAATTGGGAATATGGGATGGCATTTTTACAGGGGGCAGCGTGGGAGGAGCTGTAATCTAGGTAGCTGTGGGAGTCGGTTGGTTTGTAGTAAATGTCTGTGTTGAGTCGGTCGCCCAAGATAGAAATAGAGGGGTCTAGGAAGGGGATGGAGAAGTCTGAGACCGTCTAGGTAAATTTGAGGTCAGGGTGGAAGGTGTTAGTAAAGTGGATGAACTGTTCAACCTCCTCGCGGGAGCACGAGGTAGCGCTGATACAGTGATCGATGTAGCGGAGGAAAAGGTGGGGGTTGGTGACAGTGTAGCTGATGGACTGATCCACATATCCGATGAAGAAGCAGGCATAGCTGGGGCCCATGGCTACTCCAGCTGTGCCTGCCTCTTCGTCAGATATGTGGAACAGTACTCCAGCATCTCCAGTCCTCACTTTCTCCTAGTTGGATTAGGAGTAGTCAGCATGGCTTTCATGCTTCACAAATTTGTCAGAATTCTTTGATGAAGTGACCAGGAAAGTTGATGAGAACAGGGCAGTAGACAGTCTATATGGATTTCAGTAAGGCCTTTGATAAGGTTCCACACAGTAGGCTGCCTGGAAGGTGAAACCACATGGAATTCAGGAGGACCTGGCAAATTGGAAACACGATTACCTTGGTGGTAGGAAGCAGAGGGTAATAGTGGAAGGATGCTTGTCAGACTGGAGGCCTGTGACTAGTGGAGTGCCTCAGGAGTCGGTGCTGGGCCCATTGCTGTTTGTTATCAATATCAATGATTTGGATGAGAATGTACAAGTCATGATTAGTAAGTTTGATGACACTAAAATAGGCGATATTGTGGGTAGTGGGGAAGGTTAGCAGAAATTGCAGCAGGACATTGATCAGCTGGGGAAGTGGCCGAGAAATGGTAAATTGAGTTTAATATAGATAAGTGTGAGGTCTCGCACTTTGGAAAGTCAAATCAAGGTCAGAGTTTCATGGTGAATGTTAGGATCTTAAGGAGTATAGTGGAACAGAGGGACCTTGGAGTTCACGTGCATGGTTCTCTGCAAGTGAGTCACAGGTAGACAGGATAGTGAAGAAGGCTTTCGACACACTGACCTTCACCAGTCAAGGCATTGAGTATAGAAGTTGAGAGTTATGTCGCAGCTGAACAGGATGTTGGTGAGGCAGCACTTGAGGAGTTATGTTATTCAACTGGAAAGAGTGCAGAAGAAATTTACAAGGATGTTGCCAGGACTCAATGGTCTGAGTTATAGGGAGAGGTTGGACAAGCTAGGGCCTTTTTCTTTAGAGCGTAAGAGACTGAGGGGGCATCTTACAGAAGTGTATAAAATCATAAGAGGCATGAATAGGGTGAATGCATTCAGTCTTTTTCCCAGGACTGGGAGATCGAGGACTAGAGGGTATCAGTTTAAGGTGAGAGGGGAAAGAATAAAAGGGAATCTGAGGGACAACATTTTTACACAAAGGGTGATGTGTATATGGAATGAGCTGCCAGTGGAAGTGGTTGAGGTGGGTACATTAACAACATTTAAAAGGCATTTGAATGAACAAAGATAGGAAAGGATTAGAAGGATATGGGCCAAGTGCAGGGAAATGGGGTTAGTGTGGATGGACATTTTGGTCGGCATGGACCAGTTTGGACCGAAAGGCTTGTCTCTGTGCTGTAGGACTCTATGACTGTATAACTGTATGACTAAGAGAATTTTATTTCCGTTTATTTAAAATATGAGGTCTGAAGTGTCTTTGCTTCCTTTTTTTAATTGTGTGAGGGCGTGTTTTGGAGTTAAAAGATGATAAGCAAGATTATAGCTTAGACATTAACAGATTTTGCCACTTTATTTTAATAATTGGTTTTGTTCATTAAAGGAACCTGAATGAAAGTTACTTGTATTCTGGCTAGCTGCACCAAAATGGAAACAATTGGCCATTTTGCTGATTAAAATAAAATATTTATGTTGTTGGTGTGACACATGGAGTATTGGAGCATGATCAGCAGCACAATCCTCGTGACCCAGGCAGAGCATAGTTTGGAGGTTCAGAATTAGAGATCTGGAATGCAGATAACAGATAAAGGGACGTGCATTATAGAGAGATTTTCAAGAGGAATCTTAGTCCTGTGTTCACAGCACAAATAGATATTTATTCAAAGTTCTTTACCACGCAGACTGGAAGAGGTCTCCAGAGACAGACTCTAAGACAGTCCCCCTCTCCCAATAAAGTACAGGATATTTATACATTCCACATTAAAATGATTACATGCAACATTGATATCAGTGCTTGCAACCTCCCCTCTGACTATTATTCACCTCCCCAGACTTTTGCCAGCTACATCACCAGTGAGTGGGTGCTGTGAATATTTTCTTGAGGTCATAATGAGTAAATAATGTTTTGCAATTGCCCCTTTACAATGATATGTAATTTCTGCTGTCCTTTTGCAACATTATCTGCTTATACTCTTGGTTATATGTCATTAAGTCCTTGGTGTTTATACCATTCGTCCTTCAATCCCCTTATGGATGGGATGGGGCTTCTCTCTACTATTTACAGCAATTTGTCTAATTTCTTTAACGTTAGTTTGTTAATTGCATTTATACTTTCAGTGTATCTGCATGCACAATATATAATGGCAATTACTAAAAAGCCTTTGATGATGGTACGATCAGACTTTCTTTTCTACACATTACTAAATGACAAGTTTGCTGTGTCTGACTAAGATTTCTATGATGCAGTTCATTAATTATATCTGGTTACCATGAGCATGAAGGCTGTGATTCTGACTGTGAAAACTACTGCCTCAAATAGCAATTCTGTTTACCCATGGACAACTCCAACAATGTGTAACAATAAATGTTAGTAAAAGATCATATTATAAAACCAAAATGGCATTGGATGTGGCTACAATTTTTGTACAGATGAAGTATCCCTGATTAATTTATAAGATTTAAGTTATGCTAAGCTAATACAATTAGCAGATGAGTTAAAGATAGAATTTCCTGTAAAAAAGCCAGGAAGATACAGATAATTGATGCATTAGCAAAATATTTGGGATTTGTGGAAATACAAGCAGGGTGTATTTCGACAAATCCCAAACGCTGTGCTAATACATCAGTTATCTATCTATGATGAATCAATTGAGTTGTTGAGAATTCAATTGCATATGAAGCAGCTTGAAATAGCTGGAAATGAATGAAATACTTAAACTTGACGAAACAAAAATGTACTTCAGAGGAGGGCAATAAAATGGGCATAGTCTTTAACAGGCTAAAATTAGAATTGCAGGAGAAGGGAAAGAATAAAGAGAGGGAATTGAAAGTAAAATATTGGTTTTGAAGACTGGAGTTAATTAAAAAAAAGAGACACAAATGTGAAGGAATGTTCTGATGAGGAAAAATGTATGGAAGCCGAAGTCCACTGAGAGGAAAGGTAGCAAAACAAATGAAGTGGATAAAGGAAAGTTGGGCATTATTCAAACAATACATGTTGACAGATAGAGTTCATGAGACTTATACATAACATATAGAATAGGTCTCCTATGGATTAGCGTGCAGTAATAAATGATATTCTAAAGAAACAACCAGACAGAATTGCATTGAACTTGAAAATGTAAAGCATAGTAATTATGACCATGGCATACAGAGATTAGGAAGGAATGTCATATACAGAGCTCTAAAGAAATAATTCATTCAGAAGAATTTTAAAAATCACTTCTGTCAGTGATTAGAATTCATCTTGAAGACCAGAGGGTTTTAACAGCAAGACACACCATTCTGACTTGGTTACCTATGTTATCATTTCTTCTGTGTTGTGAGGTCAAATCCTGGAAATCCTTTATTGTGGATATACCTATAGCAAGTGGACTGCAGTGGTTCAATTTATCAAAAAGACAGGGAGGTGGGCAGAGAGGGCGGGGTTGCCTGGTTAGTTAAGAATGAAATTAAATCTGTAGCAATGAAAGACATAGGGTCAGATGATGTGGAGTCTGTGTGGGTGGAGTTAAGGAACCACAAAGGCAAAAAAACCATAATGGGAATTATGTACAGACCTCCCAGCAGTGGTCAGGACCAGGGGTGCAAGATGTACCAGGAAATTGATAGGGCATGTCAGAAAGACAAGGTCACAGTGATCATGGGGGACTTCAATATGCAAATTGACTGGATGAATAATGTTGCTGCTGGATCCAAAGAAAACGAATTCATGGAATGCTTACAGCTTGTGATGGAGCCCACAAGGGAGCAGGTTATTCTAGATAGTGCTAAGTTAGGAGTCAGACTTTAGAAAAGATCTTAAAGTAAGGGAACACTTAGGAGGCAGTGATCATAATATGGTAGATTTCAGTCTGCTGTTTGAAAGAGAGAAGGCAAAATCGGATGTAATGGTGTTACAGTTAAATAAAGGTAATTACAGGGGCATGAGAGAGGAACTGACGAAAATCGACTGGAAGCAGAACCTAGTGGGGAAGACAGTAAAGCAACAATGGCAGGAGTTTCTGGGTGTAACTGAGGACACAATACAGAGGTTCATCCCAAAGAAAAGAAAGATTATCCGGAGGGGGGAGTTAGACAGCCATGGCTAACAAAGGAACTCAGGGAAATGTATTATAGAAAAAGAGGGAGCTTATTAAGTGGCCAAGATCACTGGGAAATCAGAAGATTGGGAAGGCTACAAAAACAAACAGATGATAACAAGGTGAGAAATAAGGAAGGAGAGGATCAAATATGAAGGTAAGCTAGCCAGTAATATTAGAATTGATAGTAAAATTTTTCAATACATCAGTTTTCAATACATAAGTGAGTGGCACGGTAGCACAGTGGTTAGCACTGCTGCCTCACAGCGCCAGAGACCCGGGTTCAATTCCCGCCTCAGGTGACTGACTGTGTGGAGTTTGCATATTCTCCCCGTGTCTGCGTGGGTTTCCTCCGGGTGCTCCGGTTTCCTCCCACAGTCCAAAGATGCGCAGGTCAGGTGAATTGGCCATGCTAAATTGCCCGTAGTGTTAGGTAAGGGGTAGATGTAGGGGTATGGGTGGGTTGCTCTTCGGCGGGGCGGTGTGGACTTGTTGGGCCGAAGGGCCTGTTTCCACACTGTAAGTAATCTATAAATAAACGAGAGGCAAAAGTAGAAATTGGGATGCTCAACTGATGCAGGAAGGCTAATGAAATAAGAAAATAGCTGAAGAACTTAATAAATACTTTGCATCAGTCTTCACAGTGGAATACATGAATAATATCCCAACAATTAAGGAAAGTCAAGGGGCAGAGTTGAGTATGGTAGCAAATACAAAAGAGAAAGTGTTGGAAAAGCTAAAAGGTCTAAAAATTGATAAATACCCTGGCCCTGGTGGGTTACATCCTAGAGTTCTGAGGGATGTGGCTGAAGAAATAGCAGAGGCATAATCTTTCAAAAATCACTGGAGCCAGGGAAAGTCCCAGATGATTGGAAAAAATCACTGTTGTAACTTCCTTGTTCAAGAAAGGATCAAGACAAGAGATGGAAAATTATAGGTCGATTAGCCTAACCTTGGTTGTAGGTAAAATTCTAGAATCCATTGTTAACGATGAGATTTCTAACTTCTTGAAAGTGCAGGGTCAGATTAGAATAAGTTAGCATGGATTTAATAAGGGGCAGTCATGCCTGACAAACCTGTTAGAATTCTTTGAAGAGGAAACAAGTAGGTTAGATCAGGGAAACCCAGTGGATATTATCTACCTAGACTTCCAAAAGACCTTTGATATGGTGCCTCACAGGAGGCTGCTGGGTAAGGTGAGGGCCCATGGTGTTGCTATTGGCATGGATTGAGAATTGGCTGTCTGATAGAAGGCAGTGAGTTGGGACAAAAGGTTCCTTTTTGGAACGGCAGCTAGTGACAATTGGTGTCCTGCAGGTTTCAGTGTTAACGCCGCAGCTGTTCACTTTACATATTAATGATCTGGATGAAGAAACTGGGGGCATTCTGGTGAAGTTCACTGATGATACGAAGTTAGGTGGACAGGCAGGTAGTTCTGAGGAGGTGGGGAGGCTGCAGAAAGATTTAGACAGTTTAGGAGTATGGTCCAAGAAATGACTGATGAAATTCAATGTGAGCAAATGCGAGATCTTGCACTTTGGGAAAAAGAATACAGGAACGGATTATTTTCTAAACTATGAGAAAATTCCTAAAGCCAAAGTACATAGGGATCTGGGAGTACTAGTCCAGGATTCTCTAAAGATTGACTTGCAGTTTGAGTCCATGGTTAAGAAAGCAAATGTAATGTTGTCATTTATCTCAAGAGGGTTAGAATGTAAAAGCAGCGATGTGCTACTGAGACTTATAAAGCTCTAGTTAGGCCCCATTTGGAGTACCGTGTCCATTTTTGGGCCCCACACCTCAGGAAGGACTTACTGGCACTGGAGCGTGTCCAGGGGAGATTCACACGGATGATCCCTGGAATGGTAGGCCTAATATATGATGAACAGCTGAGGATCCTGCGATTATATTCATTAGAGTATAGAAGGTTGAGGGGAGATCTAATAGAATCTTATAAGATAATGCATGGCTTAGAAAGGGTGGACGCTGGGAATTTGTTTCCGTCAGATGGGCATACTAGGACCTGTGGGCACAGCCTTAGGATTAGAGGGGTCTAATTTAAAATGGAAATGAGGAGACATTTCTCCAGTCAGAGAGTGGTGGGCCTGTGGAATTCATTGCCATGGAGCATAGTAGAGGCCGGGACGTTAAGTGTCTTCAAGGCAGAAATTGATAAATTCTTCATTGTGCAAGGAATTAAGGGATATGGGGAGAGTGCGGGTAAGTGGCATTGAAATGCCCATCAGCCATGATTGAATGGCGGAGTGGATCCCATGGGCTAAATGGCCAAACTTCCACTCATATGTCTTATGGTCTTATAAGGCAGAGCACCACCACCTTTTCAAGGGCAGTCAGGAATAGGCAATAAATGCAGGCCTGCTAGAAATGTGCCGGCGCATTGCTGCAGTGTGGAGCGGAGGATCTGGAAGGAGAACCATTTCTGGTGGTTTGAATCTATAGTCTGTACTGGTTGTCCTGTTCAGTTCTGATCTCTGCTGGGTTGAATGTAGTCCGGAGTCCATGTGGCATCAGTTGGTTACAGAGGCAGGCACTGAGGAAGCAAATGTGGCTATGGTAGGGAGTCCGTTTCAGTACATGATTGAACAGCTTCAGGGCAGAGGAGATGACCTGGGGGTTGCAGTGAGAGAGAGACCCACTGAGATTCTTGTGGAGAGAGGAGAAGAACTTATTCAAGGTGGGCATCCTTGCAAGAGGATTCGCAGTAAGGTTAAAAACAACTAGACAAAAGTGAGGACTGCAGATGCTGGAAACCGGAGTTAGATCAGAGTGGTGCTGGAAAAGCACAGCAGGTTAGGCAGCATCCGAGGAGCAGGAAAATTGATGTTTCGGGCAAAAATCCTTCATCAGGAATAGAGGCAGGAAGCCTCCAGGGTGAAGAGATAAATGGAGGGATGGGGGGGGGGGGGGTGGGGGAGCGGTGGGGGTGGGGCTAGCAAAGAGTATAATAGGTGAATGGGGGTGAGGATGGAGGTAATAGGTCAGAGGGGAGGGTGGAGGGGATAGGTGGGAAGGCAGATTGGCAGGTAGGACATGAGGTCATGAGGACAGTGCTGACCTGGAAGGTTGGAACTGAGGTAAGGTGGGGGGAAAGGAAATGAGGAAACTGGTGAAGTCCACATTGAAGCCCTGGGGTTGAAGTGTTCTGAGGCGGAAGATAAGGTGTTCTTCCTCCAGGCATCGGGTGGTGAGGGAGCGGCGGTGGAGGAGGCCAAGGACCTGCATGTCCTCGTTTGAGTGGGAGGGAGAGTTGAAATGTTGGGCCATGGGGCGGTGGGGTTGATTGTTGTGGGTGGACTGGAGATGTTCCCTGAAGTGCTCTGCAAGGAGGCCTCCAGCCTCTCCAATGTAGAGGAGACCGCATCAGGAGCAACGGATACAATAAATGACATTGGTAGATGAGCAAGTGAAACTTTGATGGATGTGGAAGGCTCCTCTGGGGCCTTGGATGGTGGTGAGGGAGGAGGTGTGGGCACAGCTTTTGCAATTCTTGCAGTGGCACAGGACGGTGCCAGGACGGGAGGGTGGTTTGTTTTGGGGGTGGGGGGGGGGGGGGGGTAAGTGGACCTGACCTGGTAGTCACGGAGGGAACAGTCTTGGCGGAAAGCGGAAAGGGTTGGGGAGGGAAATATATCCCTGGTGGTGGGGTCTATTTGGAGGTGGCGGAAATGTCAGCGGATGATATGGTTAATGCAAAGGTTGGTAGGGTGGAAAGTGAGGACCGGGGGCGTTCTGCCCTTGTTACGGTTGGAGGGGTAGGTTTTGAGGGCAGAGGTGCGGGATGTGGATGAGATGTGTTGGAGGGCATCTTCAACCACGTGAGAAGGGAAATTGCAATCTCTAAAGAAGGAGGCCATCTGTTGTGTTCTGTGGTGGAGCTAGTCCTCCTGGGAGCAGATACGGCAGTGCCCACATCCCCTGAATAAATAATAAAAATAAGCATTCGACATGGCTGACAATTATGAAATGCTCCATAAAATTTAACCTTTTTTTTGTGTCACCTCCATGAACACGAGAATGATAGAAGGCAGGATCATGAGTGGAAGGTAAGGGACTTTATAATGTTGTCATTGTTCAGATTTGTTCCATTGTGTTATGCAGTTTTAAGGTTTATCGTAGGCAAAGTAAATCTGTTATAGACACTGGCTACTAACATCCGTGAGGTAGTGGGAAGGTGGAGCCTTATGGCATAGTACTTACTGCTTTCAAAAATTATACTTTGTTTGGGAACAGTATGGAATTAATACACAAAAATGGAATCTTGGTTTTAGTTTATATTAGGGTGCGTTAGGCAAGGTGAGAAGTACATTTTTAACACATAAAAATTGCAAATTATGTAATTGATTATCCTATGAATTATTTTGTGTCTTTTTTTGTCTAAAGTATATTATTGCATAAGTTAGCAAACTCACTGATTTAAAAATTAAATCTACCTCTGTTGAGTTTGACTACATTAGTAAATTGCACAACCTCCGCCCTTGATTTTCCATCAACATGGTTGGGAAATGACAGATTTCAAACAGGTGATGTTTCAATGTGAGTTTTAAACATTTATCAGTAAATCAGATGCAGAAACTATCCATAAATGTGTCAAACTAAAGAAAAAGGCCACTAATAATGTGAAAAGCAGTTGGAAAATATTTGGGGTGCATAAAAGGGACCCTGGACAGGAGTTTAGTTGATAACTCAGAGGTTTTTTTCGATTTTTGTTATTGTGAAGTGATGCAAATTGGCATAACCACAACAGACAACTGAAAATATGCAAATCATTCAGTTCAATTCACTCAGACCAAGAGAAACAATCAATCTTTTGAATCATTGTTCCAGAAACCTAGAGGTTTAGGTTTGGAAAGTGTGACTGAGATTTGAACACATAAGTAAACAATATTTAGCATGGTCTTGGAACAATGCTTCAACGTAAATCCCAATAGAAAAGGGGATAGACATTCAAGTTAGTAAAAGTCAACTAAGAACAGCACTGTCAGGAATTATTTGCACAGTGTAATCAACTGTACCATCAAACACTTTCAGGTTAGATACAGAGAGAGGTTAGCTTAATCCCAAGTCTAGACCTGATAGGATGCATCACAGCTTGTAAACAGTTATTTTCTTGTCAAGTTCAAAAACCAGGCAAATTGGAGACCTAGGATTGTTTGCTTTCATTCTTCTACATTTAGGATGACTTTGGGAGTAGTGGGACTTGATTTATGTACAAATATTTACTTTTTTATAGCCTCTCTTCAATAATTATTTTGATTTAGTTATTTTGATTTAATTATTATGTAATAGCAATTAAATCAAGTGCAAAGATAAAACAAATCTAAATTGTGCAGAGTAAAGCAAACAAAGTTAATTCTCAGGCAATCTAATTGCCTATTGGCTTTATTGATTGCTGGTGTGCCATGACTAAATGTACAAAGTTGAATCTAATGTCAATCACATTCTGTCTTAGCCACTACCTTAGTTAATCCTATTTGTTTAGTAATTTATATTCTCTATTCCAATGTACAATACTTTGCAGTTATTTGCATATGATTTCACCTACTATAGTTCAGTACACTTAGAAATTATACTCTAATCCTTCCATAATTCTCTATCATTGCATAAAACTTGACTGTTTGTAGCAATGAGAATGGCTTGTATCTGGAAATGAAAGACTCCATTGTGTTACTCAAGATGGATTCTTAATTTAATAATGCATCCAAAAGATGGCACCTTTGATAATACAGAACTCATACTACTGTACTGATAGTCACCCAATTTATTTGCTCAATTTCTGAAGTAAGGTTTAAAGCAGGATCCATGTTCTGGGGCAGGATCTTGAAGTTGGGACAATTTTTCTTCACATCAGTGCCTGAGATCCAATGCATTTGTTGATCAATTGGCCAATTAGTGGCATGGTGCATACTTGCAATCAAATTAATGACAGCAGTCAGGTTCCAAACTTTGGAAAGATAATAAAGGGTCCTTCAGCTCTGAGAAATGGGGCATGCCAGTCAGATGTGGGAGTTGCTGATGCAAGTGAGGGAGAGAGAAAGAATGACTCAAATGAAGATACACTCTGAAGCCTTTATAATAAAATTAAGACTTATAGTGGCTACAGTTGCCAGATTGCTACATTAGTAGGGGAAACCCTCCACAGGGCATCTGCAGCCACAACTGTAGGTGTCTCACTGATGTGGCCCAGGGTGTGGTGGGGAGGGTTAGAAAAATTACTTAGTGTACTAACCCCTCTTTTGTCATCCTGATGGCTACCCTATGTATTGTTCTGACTGACCTGCTGTTAAGACAGTAAGAGTTACAGCATCATTACTTGTTCATCCCATTCAGTACATCTATCCAGACTAACATTTATCTCTTGTTTACTGTCTGTTAACCCATTCCTAATTCACCTCCTGATTTGAGACACAATGTTCAAAACCTGAAGCTTCTGAAGTATGAATTGATGCAGACTTCTACCAAAGTCTTACTGGGAGTCTATATAGACTACTTTGAAAAATAGGAGGGCTATATAAAAGTAGAGGGGTAGCATTGTTGATCAAAGATGACATCTGTACAATAGTTAGAGATAACATTGATTCTGGAGATCAGGATATAGAGTAGTTGGGTGGAGAAGATTAAGAGTAGGGCTAAGCAGTCACTAATGGGAATGCCTTGCAGGCCTCGTAACAGTGACCACATTGTGGGACAAAATACACAAGAAAAAAAAAACAAGGTGTTTGTGATGAAGGACAGCAAAGATTATGGATGAGTTTAACCAACATATAAACTGGAAGAATCAGATTGCCTGTAGTTGCCTAGATGAGTTTGTAAGATGCTTTTGCAACTATTTCTTAGAGCAACATGTTCTGGCATTTGCTAGAGAGCAGTTATATTAAATTTAGTGCTGTGTAATGTGACGGGATTAATTAATGACATCAGAGTAAATACCATCTTTGGTAATAGCAACCACAATATGGATGAAATTTTACTTTGAGTTTAAATGGGACAAGATTGGGTCTCAGGCTAGTAATTTATACCTAAATAACAGCAATGATGCAGGCATGAAAGTTGGGTTAACTTTAGTTAATTGGCATACCATGTTAGGAGATAGATACCAGGACGTTTAAGAGAATATTTCAGATTACTCAGGGAGGACCCACCATTTGTGACTTCCCTAAGGAAATTAGGAAAAATATCAAATTTAAGGAAAAGGCATATGACTAAATGTGCAAAGTTGAGTGGCAAGTCAGATGACTTATCAAAATATAAAGAATGACAGAGGATTACCAAATTGTTACTAAGATGGAAGAAATTAGAATATGAGAGAAAGATAGTTAGGAATATAAAAATCGACAGCAAGAGTGTTTAAAAATATAGAAATATTTGAGATTTTAAACCTAAAATATTTAAAAAGGAAAAAAACAAGTGAGTGTTGATCCTTTCGAGAGTGAGAGTGGGGAATTCATTGCAACTGTCATGGGAAAGGTGTTAGAAACAAATTTAAAGAGAATCTGACTGTGCACTTAGGAAAACACAGGGCAATCAGGAATAACATCACAGTTTCATCAAGGAAAACATATTAAAACAATTTATTGGAGTTACTTGAAGGAGTAATATGCATTATGTATCATGGAGACCCTGTCAATGTTTGTACATGGATTGACAGAAGACATTTAGTACGGTGAGGCATCAGAAGTTATTATAGAAAATCAAAGTTCATGGTATAAGGGTAACATATAAGCATGGATAGAAGATTGGTTGGCAACAGAAAGAGAGAATGCATACATAGGTCTGATTGGTAGGATATACAGAGTTGAATGTTGTGTATCTGCAGGGTGCTTTGCTGGGGCCTCAATGTTTTACAATTTGCATCAATGATTTACATGAGGGGAGCAAAGGCTTAGAAGCTAAATTCACAGATGACACCACAAAAGAAGACACAATGAGCTTGCAGATAGGTCAAGTGAGTGGGCTAAAATCTGGCAGGTACAGTATAATGTGAGAAAATATAAAGTTGTTCACTTTAACAGGAAGCATGTAAAAACTGTGTTTTGCAGATGTCTGAGGTAAAGGTGAATTTAGGCGTTTTGGTGTCTTAGTCTCAGAAAGTGTGTTCACGGACAGCACGTAATCAGAAAGCCAATGGATGTTATCATTTATTACTAGAGGAATTAAACATAAACGTAAGGATGTCATGCTTCACTTATTTACAGCAGTGATGAGACCACATTTTGAACATTGTGCGCAGCTTTTGTCTCCTTATTTAAGGAATGATGTATATGCAGTAGTTCGGAGGGCATTTACTGTATTGATACCTGAAATGAGCAGACTGTCTTATGAAGAAAGTTTGGAAAGGCCAGGCTTGTTTCCACTGTTGCTTAAAAGAGTAAGGGGTGACTCGATTGAAGTGTATAAGATTCTGAATTGTCTTGACAAGGTGGACGTGTAAAGGATGATTCCTCTTGTGTGAGTCCAGAACCAGACAGCACTGTTTTAAAATTAGGTGTCATTCTTTTAGGACAGAGCTGAGGAGAATTTTGTTCTGCCTCAGAAGACAGTGGAGACAGGGTGATTATGTACATTTTAATACAGAGGGAGATAGGTTATTGTGAGGCAAGAGAATCAAAGGTTAGCGGGGGAGATAGAAATGTGGAATTAAAGACAAAAATAGATCAGCCATGATTTTATTGATTGGTGGAAAAGACTTGATGGGGCTAATGATCTTTTTGTACTCCAGTTTCATAAGCACGTCATAGGAATTCCCATTGTAGACTTTGCATGTCACTTCTGAAACAATTGAAGTTTAGTCATGAGAATATTTTTATTGTCAACAGATTATTTTCATATAGGTGATCCATTAGTTTCTTATTGAATAATTCCATAATTTTATCAGCTTTTACGAAGGAATGCAGGTTTATGGTTTGCTTTATTTAATGAAGCAAGGTGATGAGTCATAGAGCTGGAGCCTATGCTATACATTTGTTTCTAAGTTTTCAATGGGAGATACACAAATATTACAAACATAAACCTCCAGACTCCAAACAAACTTGTCAAACCATGTTTTTGGATTTGAAGTGAACCGTTAATTATGCCAGTATTTATATATAATTAAGCATAGAATTAATATACAAATTACACATTTTGTCTCTCTTTACACATTAAAAGCAGATATTACATTTACAAGTTATCACCTGTTCATTTTTATCTTTATCAGGACATGTAATGAATGAAATTCCTTTCACACTAGCAGAACCTCTTTCTCCAGTCGTTATTATGTCCTGACAAAATGACAAGAGCCATTTTTGGATTATAACTACTTGTAATAGGCCATTGTTCCCACTGTAACTGCTTTTTTCTAGGCTTAAAAAAATAGATGCCACTTGTTTGTGAAAACGCTCAAAGTGGGATGCGGGGTTGGAAAGACGTATACAATGAATGGATAAGAGACAAAAAAAGCTCTGAGTGTCAGGGAAGGGGGCAGAGCTACACGGCTACAGAGCTAACCCATTGCTACCTCTAAGCTCGCAAACGCAAACTTTCAGCTTGTGATCCTATTTGTGATCCTGACCCACAAGCTGGGAAGCCTTGTGATAATGCCTTCTTAATCTTCACTCTCTCACCATTCTGTCAGTCCATGGGCTTTGTTTCTTGTCTAACAACCTAGATGTTCAACCAATATTTTAACTTGCAGTAACTTTACCTTCATGTCTCACAACTGTCTCACATTGCCTTATTCCTCCATTCATTAGTCTCCTCTGAAATGCATGTCATGCAAATAGCCATTCTAGGCAATTGGTCTGCCACAAGTGTCAAGATCACCCAAATTATCACTATCCACCCTTTGGACTACCATATTCAACTCTTGAGAACCTTTGACATAAAACACCCAACCACTTGAGGTACAAGTTCAATCATTTACTTCTATTGCCTATTACGAATCTGAGATTTTGTAACTAATTCCAACTAATCCTTAGGAATGAATCTAGACAAGATAAAGCTGGGTGGGAAGGTGAGTTGTGAGGAGGATGCAGAGATGCTTCAAAGTGATTTGGACAAGTTGGCAGCACAGTGGCTGAGCAGTTAGCACTACTGCCTTACAGCACCAGGGATCCGGGTTCGATTTCAGCCTCAGGCAACTGTCTGTGTGGAGTTTGCACATTCTCGCCATGTCTGTGTGGGTTTCCTTCGGGTGCTTCAGTTTCCTCCCACAGTCCAAAGATGTGCAGGTTAGTGTGAATTGTCCATGGGAAATTGCCCGTAGTGGTCAGAGATGTGTAGATTAGATACATTAGTTAGGGATAAAAGTAGAGTATTAGGGTAGGAAAATGGGTTTGCATGGGCTACTCTTTGGAGGATCAGTATGGACTTGTTGGGCCAAATGGCCTGTTTCCACGCTGCAGGGATTCTAAAGTTGATTCTAAAATTCTGGCAAACATATTCCAGATGAGGTGTAATGTGGATACATGCGAGGTTATCCATTTTGGTAGCAAAAACAGGCAGATTATTATTTAAACGGAGTCAGATCAGGAAAAGGGGAGATGCAACAAGACCGAGGTATCCTTGTAAAACCAGTTACCAAAACTAAACATGCAGGCACAGCAGGTGATGAAGAAGGCAAATTGGTACCTTGGCCTTCATAGCGAGAGAGTTTGAGTAGAGGAGCACAGTAATCTTGTTATAATTATGGAGGTCCTTGGTGAAGCCATACCTGGAGAATTACGTGCATTTTTGTTCCCCTTATTCAGGAAAAGATGATCTAGGTATGGAAGGAGTGCAACAAAGGTTTACTAGACTGACCCCTGGGATGGCTGGAAGAAAGATTGGATCAGTTATGATTATAATCACTGGAATTTACAAGGATAAAGTGGATCTCATAGAAACCTGTAAAATTCTAACAGGACTGAACAGGGTAAATGCAGGATCATTGTTTTCAATAATGAGTGAGTCCAGAACCAGGGCTCACAATTTAAGGATACAGGGCCGGTCATTTAAAACTAAGTTGGGAAGAAATTTCTTCACACAGACAGTGATGGCCCTACTGAATTCTCTGCCACTGAAAGCAGTTGAGGCCAAAACATTAAATATTTTCAAAAAGGAGTTAGAGATAGTTCTTCAGGCTAAAAGGATCGAAGGATATGGGGAAAAAGCAGGAACAGGGATTGACTGATCAGCCATGATTGTATTGAATGACAGAGCAGGCTTAAAGAGCCAAATAGCCCACCTTTGTTTTTATTTTCTCTGTTTCTACATCAAGACAGGAGATTCTGAAAGGTTTGTAAGTGATTCCTCCTTTGGCTGGGTATCTCTTTCACCACCTTGCTTCCTTGTGTGGAAAAGGCACCAGGAGAACCAGGGTTGGCATGATGGAGTGTGGTTGTGTTCAGACTCTAAGGATGCTTCTTCAGAGTTATCTAGACATAAAATCCTAGCTTGCTCTCTCTCCATGAATGCTACTTGACTCACTGTGATCTCCAGCACTTTTGTTTCCAGTAATCTGTAAGTTCATTGTTTGGTAATACCTACAAATCTGATTATCTAAGTTCCAGGGAAATATTTACAGGTTACAAACTAAAAGACAAGTAGACAATTTTTAAAAATCAAGTTAAGAACTAAGTAATTAAAATAGAGATGCAGGGTGAGGCAATCTATTGTACTTACAGGATGTGGAGCTGGTGGATCCCATTTGGCTTCATAGCAACCACATCTGTCGCAAGTGTTGGTTGCTTGAGGAACTCCAGCTCAGAGTTGATGAGCTGGACTCTGGTCTTTGTGTATTGCAACACATCAGGGAAGGGAGAGTTACCATTGCTGTGTTTCAGGAGGCAGTCATCCATCTTAGATAAACTTCCTCAAATTCATTCAGTGGTTAGGGACAGAAAGAGTGTGATAATAAGAGAGGCAGGTAGAGAGATCAAGTGATAGTGCTGAAGGAGCCTGAGTCCGTGAGTTTGTCGAACAGGTTTGAGATTCTTCCTCCTGTGTGGATGCGAGTAGGGGCTATAGGAAGGATGAACAAACTGACCATAGCACCTTGGTACCAGAAGCTATTCAAGAGGAGGGAGTAAAGAGAAATGTAGTTGTACTTGGGAAAGTATAGTCAGGGAAATAAGCACTGTATTCTGTGGCCAGGACTGGAAGTTCGGAAGATTGTGTTGCCTGCCGGGTGCCCAGTTCCGGATATCTCATCTGGACTGTAGAAGAACTTGGAGTGGGATAGGAAAAATCTAGGTATTGTGGTTCACATAGGTACTAAAGATCTAGGTTGCAAGAAGAAAGTAGTTCTGCTGAGGGAATATGAACAGCTAGGGGCTAAACTAAAAAGCAGAACTAAAAGGCAATAATCCCCAGATTTCTTCCTGAGTCACAAGTTATTTGGCACAGGGTCATCAGGATTAAAGAGGTAAACATGTGGCTTAAAGATTGGTGTGGGAGAAACAGGTTCAAATTCATAGGGTGTTGGTACTGGTAATGGGGAAGGAGGGAACAGTTCCGATGGGACAGGCTCCACCTGAATCATGCTGGGACCACAGTCCTGGCGAATCACCTAACTAGGACTGTGGGTAAGAATTTAAACTAAGGAATTCGGAGGTGGGTTCAGTTGAATGAAAAATTATAGAAAATGCTAAAGGGAGGGGAGGGCTGAGCACAGGTTATTAACATTACCAGGACAGTATCAAAATGTTCAGAAACCTAATTTCAGACACAGTAAATACCGGGACAGGGCGACACAGTGGTTAGCACTGCTGCCTCACAGCTCTAGGGTCCTAGGTTCGAATCCAGCCTCATGCAGACTGTCTGTGTGGAGTTTGTACATTCTCCCCGTGTCCGCGTGGGTTTCCTCCGGGTGCTCTGGTTTCCTCCCACAGTCCAAAGATGTGCAGATCAGGTGGACTGGCCATGCTAAATTGCCCATAGTGTTCAGTGCATTAATCAGAGGGAAATGGGTCTGGATGGGTTACTCTTCAGAAGGTCGGTGTGGACTTGTTGGGCCTTTTCTAATCTAAATCATTATGTGAAGGGGGGCAGTCATGCAGGACTGGGGGGGGGGGGGGGGTGTTAAATGCATGCAGTACACCAGGTTGTGAGTAACACCAAACGTGATTGCAAGGGGTCAGGAATGAAAACTAAATATCCAAGGATATGCATCCTAGTGAAAGGACAAGCAGATGGGCAGGCTTGTCTTGTTTATAAAAATTGAAATTAAATCAATCACAAGAAGTGATAAAGAAAAGGAAGGCATAGAATCTGTGTGGATAGAGTCAAGGAACTGTCAAAGAAAAATGATGTGAGTCACGTACAGGCTCTCTAGCAGTAGTCAGGATGTGGGGCAGAAAATAAATGCGGAGATAGAAAAGGCAGGTTAGAAAGGCGCTATTACAATAACCAAGGGGGGGCTTCAAAATAGAGTTGAGCTGGGAAAATCATATTGGGAGCAGATCCCAAGAGAAGGAATTTGTGGAATGTCTGTGGGATTACTTTTTGTCATAGAGTCCACCAGGGAACAGGCAGTTCTGGACTTGGTGATGTATAATTATATCAGTTTGATTAGGGAGCTTAAGGTGAAGGAACCCCTAGGGAGCAGTGACCATAATATGATAGACTTCACCCTGCAGTTTGAGAGGGCTTGAATTAGATGTAACAACATTACAATTGAGTAAAGGTAACCACAAAGATTAGAGGGAGAAGTTGGCCAGAGTTGATTGGAAGGAGAGCCTAGCAGGGAGAAGTTTCTCAGGGTAATTTGGGAGGCACAGCAGAAATTCATTTCAAGGAAGAAGAAACATACTTAGGGAAATACAAGGCAACAATAGCTGACAAGGGAAGTCAGGGACAGCGTAAAAGCAAAAGAAAAATAATACAATGTGGTGAGGATTAGTGGGAAGCCAAAGAATTGGAAAGACTTTAAAAACCAGCAGAGAATAACTAAAAAAAGCAATAAGTGGGGAGAAGATGGAATATGAGAGTAAGCTAGATAGGAATGTCATAGAATATCCCAAGAGTTTTTTTAGATATATAAAAAAGGTAAAAGAGAGGTAAGAGTGGACATTGAACCATTGGAAAATGAGGCTGGAGAAGTAGTAAGGGGAAAAAAAGAAATGGCAGAGGAACTGAATAGTGCTTTACATCAAAAACAGAAGTTCCTGGCAAAGCTCAGCAGGTCTGGCAGCATCTGTGAAGAGAAATCAAGCTTAATGTTTTGCGTCTGGTGACCGTTAGTCAGAACTGGATTCTGAGGAAGAGTCACTGGATCCAAAGCATTAACTTTAATTTCTCTTCACAGATGCTGCCAGACCTGCTGAGCTTTTCCAGCAACTTCCGTTTATGTTTCTAATTTACAGCATTTGAAGTTATTTCAGTTTTTATTTAGGCACTTTGCAACAATCTTTCTGGTGGAAGACACCAGCAGAATACTGGGAGAACCACGGTGCCATTGGCCCCTTCTCCAATAGGTTCATACCTGTTCACAAGCTGCAGCATCTTCAGAATGCCAGTGCCTGTCTGGGCACACAGCAACCTTTTAAACATGGCACAAGGGCAATGGATGCTGGGCTTTCAGCAGGTACTGGTGATTGGAGCATTGTTATGTTAACATTGTATGTAAGATTGGGCTAGAATCAGATGTGAGGGGCACCATGTCAGCATGGTAGGTAGTTAATGAGGTGAGTTTGCTAAAATATGACATGAAATCTCACTAGGCCTCATGGTCAAAATTCCTACAAACATTCAATGCAACTCATTTTTAAGTAAGAAAACTAAAATTTAGTCCTAATTGTTTTCAGTTCACTTTTTTTTCTCTCTCTTATTCTTATCAATTTATGCATAAACATCCGAAGGTATTGAAAAATTTGGTTTTGATTAGGGGATGCAATAATATCATAACTGGATTAAACAGTAGGCCAACAATAATTGACAAAAAATAAACTGTCTAATCATAATTCATGTCAATGTTCAATTGCATTTGTATCAGAAATTTTACTAATTCACTAAAGACTACAGTTGTAGCCAAAAACTATTCACTTTACTTAAAATTGCAACTAAAACAAATAATACTGCTACATTCCTGAATCCTTTGTTGATTCTCACTGCGTAGTGAATCAAAATAACATTTTAATCAAAAACAGAAATTGCTGGTGAAACTCAGCAGGTCTGGCAACATCTGTAAGAAGAAAGTATAGTTAATACTTCAAGTCCAGGAAGTGGATTCCTTTCTTTGCTGCTGGCAGGTCCCTCTATTCAGCAAGAGTAACCAAAAAAGATGGATTCTCCCCACCCCTCCCCCCAGATTGCAGACATCCCCACAAGAGTTTGCTTAGGGGGAGGGGTGGGGAGAATCTATATTGCCCTCCACCTACCACTGGGTAGGCAGAGACCTATAAGGGGCCAATTAAGGATCTCAAGTGTGCAGGAAGCTATTCACAACCTTTCCTCCTTTGATCTACTGTTGGGGGTACCTGGAAGCCAAAGCTTTCTCCATCATGAGGCTACCTGCCCGATTGTGGGGGCATTCTCATCTCTCTGTCCAAGTGAAGGATTATATTCTGCCAACTTAGTAGAAGACTAAAACTCCTTGTGTATAGTACTGTTTTTTTTTCATTCGACATCTTGTGGCTAAAAAGATACAAAGATCTCTGTTAAGGCCCCAGAAACCTCTTCTCTTGCACCCATCAGCATTCTCTGGTAGATCACATCAATCCCTAGGGACTTATCTATCTATCTATCTTAATGCTTTTAAGGCACCCATCCCCTCCTTCTTCTTACTATGGATATGTTGTAGAATATCAACACATCCCTCCCTAATCTTACCCTCCACCATGTCATTCTCCTCGGTGAATACCAATGTCAAGAACTCACCCACTTCCTCAGGCTCCACATATAAATTCCCTCCTTTGTTCTTGAATGGACCTATCCTAGCTACCTTCTAGCTCCTAATATATGCATAAAATGCCTTGGGATTCTCCCTGTCAAGAACATGTCATAACCTCTCTTAGCCTTCCTAATTCCTTGTTTAAGTTCTTTCCCGTTTCATTTCATTTCATCATTTTATCTGAATTCTGTTTCCTAAGCCTCATATATGTTTCAATGTCTTCTGTCATCAAAATTTCTTGAATCTTATCTTCCATCCTCATAAGAATGTGCTGATCCTGAACTCTAATCAATTAACCTTTAAAAGACTGCCATATATTAGATGTGGATTTACCCTCAAATAGCTGCCACCAATCTAATTCCTCTAGTTCCTGCCTAATGCTGTTTTAATCAGCCTTCCCCCAATTAAGCATTTTCACCTGAGGACTAGCCTAATCCTTGTCCTTATAACTATCTTAAAATTTACAGAATTATGATTTCTATTCCCAAAATGCTCCCCCACTAAAACTTAGATCACCTGGCCAGGCTCATTCCCCAGTATGAGGTCTCATACTGCACTTTCCCAAGATGTACTATATGCATATTGTTTCAAGAAGCCTTCCTGGATGCACCTAACAAATTCTTGAATGCTTTCTATGTGCTGTACTCTCTGGAAATCTCTATTCCCTGGGTTCTGTCTTCTCCATGCTTCTGTGAAGAATAAACAGACAGTACAATGAGAAGTAAATACACCCTTCTCAGTGATACTTGTAGATAAATATCCACTTTCTAAAAAGCAGTATTAAAACATAATGTTTTACTTTCATATTATGAGTATGATGCTGTTTTATAGTATGGATCAATGATTTCTAATGCATTTGGAAAGGACAATAACCACTAGTTTTGAATAGATTTAAATAACAGCTGCCTTCAGCTGAATGCTATTTTCTCAACTTTGCAAGACTATCCTGGATGCTTCTATTTCATAAAAATGTCTCCCCATTTTGGAAGTTCCAAATGTCCAATAGTGGGTGAATTTCAAATTTCTATTAACTTTTGCATGAAGAAATTTTTTTTGATTTTGTTCCTGATGTGTTGACCTTAATTTTATGATTGGAGAATATTGTTGTTTTTCCTGGCCATATGTACTTTCTTAATTCCTTTGAAATTTTAATCATTTTGCATAGATTGCTCCTCACTCTTCTCTGTGCAAGGAAATACAAGGTAAGCTTCTGCATACTATCATCACAATTTAAATATCTAAGTCAGGTACAGTTCTAATGAATCTGTGCTGCAACCCCTAGGAAGTCAGTATGTACTCGCTGATATCCATTGCTAAAACTAAAAATGTAAACTAGATGACACTTTGATCTTTGAGAGATAAGTCAACATTCTATTTGCCTTCATGATTGAATTTTGTGTCTACACATTTTCTTAATAATTCTGTACAGAGATTCACAAGTAAAATAATGAATGTTTATGCATTCAAAATAATTCAATGTTGCATATATTTAGAAAGACTTTTTGATCCATAAACATGTCTCAAACAATGACAAATTTCTATTGCTTTATTACAAATGCTGCAAAATCTGCAATATTCATAGGTTAATTGTCTAGGACAGACATATTAAGCTTTATAATCTGTCACTCTGTAAATATCTGCATCAAAGTTTAGACTTTACACAGCTTTGAAGAAAGTTAGCCCTTATCAATGGTAGCATCTAAGTATCAACAGGATATGCACTAAGAGAAATGATCATTTTGCTGAACCACAGACTTGGTTCACATTACAGAATGCAACTTGTGTGTAACTAACACCTTTCTAAACATGTCTTAAAGTGAGATCAGTATTTCATTTGTAAGGGAGGCAAGTATAGTCAGACAAGGAGCATTTTACATGAAGAGCATTTGTGTATTTGTCATGCTTTTTAAAATTCCGTTAATGCTAATACTTATTCTGTTCACAAATGGAATGTTAGACTGAAGTAACTTGTGTTCTTACAAATCCATTGTTACCTCTTAAAATCCCTTCCTTTTGTTATAAAACAGAACTGTCTTGTCACAATTTTAAAAATACCTTGCATTTATATAGTGCCTATTATGTCCACCAATCACCTCAAAGCATTTTGCAGCTAATTAAGTACTTTTGAAGTGACTCACTGTTGTAATGTAGGAAATAGAGCAGCTAACATACACAGGAAAAAAAACCTCCCACAAATAGTAATGTGACAATGAGCAGATATGTTGTGTTTAGTCTACTTATGCTTTGTAAAGCACTAAGTAAGGGTAGCTTCCACAAAATTAGCACATCTTTGTACCTCTTCTGAATATTGCATATAAGTTTTCTACTAAATTTGATGCGATTATTAGTGAATGAACTGCAAAATAACACATTGCACATTGTACATTTACATGTAGCAGCTTAAATTGCAATGATTGTGTTGGATATAAAGAAATAAAAGGGACAAAAGGTAGCAGTTTGGAAAATTGGAGGAAATAGGAACAAGACAAACTAGATTCAGTTTTAACCCATTCAGCTGATTCTAATACAACAAACTTGATTTATCAGTATCTTGTAGGAGATTGAGATGCTGGTTCAGCAGTTAAACAGTCATTTCTTTTGTGACATTCAGTTTGTCAACAACTACAAGCACTGTCCATCATTTTAGTTCAGTGGCAAAGAGAGTTACCATGCTCCTCAACATTGGTGCACTGTCCTTTTAATAAAAAAATTGAGATTATGTCATGAACTTAAAATGCATCGAAATAAGCTTGTACCTCTCAAATGCTTTACTGTCTTTGATTTGTTGTGCTATTATCCACCATTAAGCATAGGCTGAGCAGAAATTTACTCCAATTAAATTTTGAAAAGGCCAAATTCATTATCTTTGTATCTTACTCTAAACTGTATTTTCTAGCCATTTATGATATTCTTTTCCCTTCCAGCTGTCGAGGCTGAAACAGACCATTGTCTTCAATTTGATGATTAGCTGAGATCCTGACCCCAAATGCTCCCCATTATGAAGCTCCAACATATCACCTCTCACATAATGTGAGGCTTAGCTTATCCACTGCTGATATCCTCAGCCATGCAATTGAAAACCCAAGAAATGATTATTTCAGTACCCTCCTGGTTGACCTCCAACTTGAGCTCATCTAAAACTGTTGTCTCAATTCTGACACAAAATAATGATGTCCCATTCATCCAATTTCAGATTCATTGGCACCACAATCAAAGCCTTATCACCACCACTGATACGGCAGTCCTTGGCAACAGCAAGAACTGGGCAGATAGCATAAAAATGCCAAAATTCAATTATCTACCACTGTTATTCAAATGGAAGTAAGCAAGGATTTGCCAGTGGTAGTCCTGACAATATCAGAAAAATACTATTGGATGAAATTAGGCAGTATGGGCTTACCACATAATGTTTATATCATTTCCCACCTCAGTCCCATCTAAACATGTGAGGAGTTATTTTATGGGTCTCTACTTTTTGGAATATCATTGCAAGTACTTTTCAATTTGTATTATAATCTCCTATTAATGCTTATCTTACGAAGCTCATCAGGTGGCCATCAATTCTCAGCTTCCATGTAATGTTTGATTACGTAAATTATGCAGAATTAAATCCCATATCCACTCATTACAGGATGCCTAAAAAGTGATCAACACGATAATCTTTGATTCTACTTTCATATCATTTCTGTTGCTTATGGGGTCAGAGGAAATTAAGGATACACATACATAATTCTTTTTGACTCACTGGATGCTCACTACCTACATTGGGGTATCCCTGTTAAAATTTCCAAGTACTGTGGACAGCTTGAATTCCACATGTGCAGTTCAGTGAGTCAACAGAATGGGGTCTTTTGAATATCAGACTTGGGATGGAGTCACTGTTTATGAATGTTATGCATGCAGGCTTCTATGGGGTAAATTTATTGGAAAATCTAGAAGAATAGTTTCCACACTAGGCTTAATTGTATTTGTCAGTTGACCACTCTTAAAGTAAATTCAGCCCTTCCTAGTTCATCACAAGTCTTTCTTTCTTAAAAAACTTTAGCAACTTCTCAACCTGTCTGCCAACAATGCCCTTCCTGTTGAAGTTCTGATTGTTTCTATTGTAATTACCACAGGAATAATGAAACTATAATATCCAATGAAGCATAATGCTGAGACTCATGGATCACTTCTTCGAGTCCAAGTTGTAAACTGTGTCTCTGACTGTAACCTGACTGCCTGCTTTCAGTCTAAGGTGTGAACTTACTTGCAACTGAAGCGTAATTACATCTAATTTTTAATGAAGTACAGCAAACAGTTTCAACAGATAAAAGGTTTAGCAACTGTCTGTAATTACATTGCCATGATTAGGAAACATTTGGTAACATACCATACAGATGTTGGTTAAGGTTTAACTTGTAGATTTAACAACCATAATCAATGTATTGAAAATGGGCAATGGATTTTTGGCTTTGTTGTGGTAAAAAGCCAAATAGAACCAATTTGATTTTGATTTATTTGATTAATTATTGTCACATACACCTAAGTATAGGGAAAAGTTTTGTTTTGCACACAGAACAGCACTTCATACAAAGATACAAAGATCATAGGGTGATTGAACAGGGCGAGGGATACAAAGTTAAGGCTGCAAAGAAGGTGTACAAAAAGCAAGATTAATATTAGATTTGAAATTTGAAATATCCATTCAGAAGTCCAATATTAGTGGACATGAAGCTGTTGGTACATGTGTTTAAGCTTTTGTAGAAGGAAGGGGTTGGATGAGAGTATAACTGGGGTGGAAGGGGTCTTTGATGATGTTGGCTGCCTTTCCACAGCAATGAATCAATGGATGCGTGATAGTCTGGGCTGTGTTCACAACTCTCTGTAGTTTTATATAGTCCTGGGCAGAGCAGATGCTGTACCAAGCCATGATGCATCCAGACAGAATGCTTCCTATGATGCTACTGCAAACATTGGTGAGTTTTGTTTCTCCTGGTTGCTCTAAAACAGATCTACAAAAGACAGACCCAAAATATAGACAACACATTTTTGCATTTGGATTTCTCTTATGTTCACTCAGTTTAACTTGTTTCATCCCATGAAATGACCTGACTGCCTATGTTAATTGCCCCTCCTGGTGGCAGAAACTTGTCCTGTTACTGAACACGATTGGTCTTAGTTCCATTTTCTCTCTGAAACCAGTGGCCATGTTCTCGGTTGTCAGGGGTGCTGGTCAATGCTGTCTTCTTCAAAGATCTGGTGACTGGCGAAATCTGAGGTATGGGTGTGGAGTGGATGGTATTTAGGGTCAGAGTCATTGCAATTCTTCTCAACCTCTTAGCACTAGAGTGCAAGTGGCTGTGGGCCACTCCTCTACTAACACTACTGCTGCTATGGAACATAAAGAGCCCTCACTACAGATCAAGACAGGGAGTCCTTTTGGCCACTGGCAGACAGAATAGATTTAAGGGTGGCCAGAGTGGCATTGGGGCTCCTGAGAGATCAAAACCTAAAGCCAAACTTGTAGTAAATAGAACATAGAACATAGAACAGTACAGCACAGAACAGGCCCTTCAGCCCACGATGTTGTGCCGACCACTGATCCTCATGTATGCACCCTCAAATTTCTGTGACCATATGCATGTCCAAGAGTCTCATAAATGTCCCCAATGACTCTGCCTCTATAACTGCTGCTGGCAACGCATTCCATGCCCTCACAACTCTCGGTGTAAAGAACCTGCCTCTGACATCCCCTCTATACTTTCCTCCTTAAGCAACCAGCTTAAAACTATGACCCCTCGTGTTAGTCATTTCTGCCCTGGGAAATAGTCTCTGGCTATCGACTCTATCTATGTCTCTCATTATCTTGTATACCTCAATTAGGTCCCCTCTTCTCCTCCTTTTCTCCAATGAAAAAAGTCCGAGCTCAATCAACCTCTCCTCATAAGATAAGCCTTCCAGTCCAGGCAGCATCCTGGTAAACCTTCTCTGAACCCTCTCCAAAGCTTCCACATCTTTCTTATAATAGGGCGACCAGAACTGGACGCAGTATTCCAAGTGCGGTCTAACCATAGAGCTGCAACAAGATCTCATGACTCTTAAACTCAAAACCCATGTTATTGAAAGCCAAAACACCATATGCTTTCTTAACAACCCTGTCCACTTGGGTGGCCATTTTAAGGGATCTATGTACCTGCACCCCAAGATCCCTCTGTTCCTCCACACTGCCAAGAATCCTATCCTTAATCCTGTACTCAGCTTTCAAATTTGACCTTCCAAAATGCATCACCTCGCATTTATCCATGTTGAACTCCATCTGCCACCTCTCAGCCCATCTCTGCATCATGTCAATGTCCCGCTGCAGCCTACAACAGCCCTCTATACTGTCAACGACATCTCCAACCTTTGTGTCATCTGCAAACTTGCTGACCCATCCTTCAATCCCCTCATCCAAGTCATTAATAAAAATTACAAACAATAGAGGCCCAAAGTCAGAGCCCTGTGGAACACCACTCGCCACAGACTTCCAGGCAGAATATTTTCCTTCTACTACCACTCGCTGTCTTCTGTTAGCCAGCCAATTCTGTATCCAGACAGCTATGTTCCCCTGAATCCCATTCCTCCTGACCTTCTGAATGAGCCTACCATGGGGAACCTCATCAAATGCCTTGCTGAAGTCCATATACACTACATCCACAGCTTGGCCCTCATCACCTTTTCTAGTTACATCCTCAAAGAACTCGATAAAGTTTGTGAGGCATGACCTGCCCCTCACAAAGCCGTGTTGACTGCATTTAATCAAGTCATGCTCTTCCAGATGGTCATAAATCCTATCCCTCAGAATCCTTTCTAACACCTTGCAGACGACAGACATGAGACTTACTGGTCTGTAATTGCCAGGGATTTCCCTATTTCCTTTCTTGAAGAGAGAATTTACATTTGCCTCTCTCCAGTCCTCAGGTACGACCCCGTTGGAGAGCGAGGATGAAAAGATCTTCGCAAGTGGCGAAGCAATTGCATTTCTCGTTTCCCAAAGCAGCCGAGGACAAATCTGCTCCGGGCCTGGCGATTTGTCAATCTTAATGTTTGACAAAATTTTCAGCACATCAGCTTCCTGTATCTCTATCCATTTCAGCATGCACACCTGCTCTTCAAAGGTTTCATTCACTACAAAGTTCGTTTCTTTTATAAAGACAGAAGCAAAAAACTCATTTAGGGCTTCCCCTACCTCCTCAGACTCCACACACAAATTCCCTATGCTATCCCTGATGTGGAAACAACTCCTTCATTGATTGACTTAGCTGGCAACTGCGCAGACATTTTTGCCTATTCACTCATAGGGTGAGGGCATGGCTGGCTGGACAGCATTTATTGCCTGTACCTAGTTGCCCTTGAGCAGATGGTGGTGAGCTGTCTTTGTAAACTGGTGCAGTCCGTGTATTATAGGTAGATCCACAATGTTGTTATGGAGGGAATTCCAGGATTTTACCCAGTAACAGTGAAGGAGCAGTGATATACAGTATTTCCAAGTCAGAATAGTGAGTGGCTTGGAGGAGAACTTGCAGGTGGTGGTGTTCACATGTATCTGCTGGCAATTGGAAAAAACAACTTGCTTCCAGTTTCCAACTACAAGTCGATACGCGTAGGGCTGGTCCATAGGGGATGGCTGTTTTAATATGTTTTGGGTGGAAGCTGAAGAAGTGTAGCAGACAAACTCTGTGATTTACATATGAAAGAAGTGAAACTATCATGTAATTCTAACAGATGAAGTACTCAACAAAGAATCAAGGTATTTTTCAATGTATAATTTCAGCTACACCACACTGTAAACTTTTGCGATAAATTCTGTGTCTTACAATTATGTCCTCCACAACCACCTGATGAAGGAGTGGCGCTCTGAAAGCTAATACTTCCAATTAAACCTGTTGGACTATAACCTGGTGTTGTGTGATTTTTAACTTTCTGTTTCCTACTTTGCTTACCTCACATCAATTCAAACATGAAATACTGTAATTGTACATCCGAATTGATCCTTCCCTTGATGTGTGCCATGCCACTCTGCAGCTTGTACAAAATATCTCCTAAGCTCCCATGGCAGTTGCCGTTTATCATAACCACTTAGAGTCATTGAATTATAGAGATGTACAGCACAAAAACAGACCCACCAGTTCAACTCAACCATGCTGACCATATATCCTAAATTAGTCTAATCTCATTTGCCAGGATTGGGCCCATATCCCTCTAAACCCTTCCTATTCGTATACCCATCCAGATGCCTTTTAATTATTGTAATTGTACCAGCCTCCATCACTTCCTCTAGCAATTCATTCCATACACATACCATCCTCTGCGTGAAAAACTTGCCCCTTAGATCTCTTTTAAATCTATCCCCTCTCACCATAAACCTATGTCCCGCAGTTTTGGAGTCCCCTACCCAGGGGAAAATATCTTGTCTATTCACCCTATCCATGTCCCTCGTGATTGTATAAACTTCTATAAGGTCACCCCTTGACACTCCAGGGAAAATAGACCCAGCCTATTCAGCCTCTCACTGTTGCTCACACCCTCCAACTCTGGCAACATTCTTGTAAATCTTTTCTGAACTTTTTAAAAGTTTAACAACATCTTTCCTACAGCTGGAGAGACAAGATTTAAATGCAGCATTCCAAAAGTGACCTAAGTAATGTCCTGTAAAGCTGCAACATGACCTCCCAACTCCTATATTTCATCAATCTCTCCTTGTCCTGCTGAGACTACATCATCTGGCAGTTAGGAAGTATGAATAACACCAATGTTACAAGTTACAGAAAAAGTCTATACTAGATCAATAAAAATCATTCACAAAATTTTCATAAGTAATTATAGTATCAAAACTTAAGCCCCATAATTCCGATGGATTGGTAGAGCATCAACTCATTGGGTTGGGGTTGGCGACATGCATTTGCAACTGAAGAGGGAATATGCCATTTTAGCACTAAATTTATGCACCCAAATTATCCTGGGAATAAGGTAAGTGCAAATGCATGCACTATAGCTAAATCGCAGTGATGCAAATAATAGGCTTATATTACAACAGCGCTCGAGTCAAACCTTTCCTCCAAATTATGTTTATTTTGGTGTGGACTTTGGTTGGTGAAAAAACTGGTTTCTTCGAAGTTTACTGCATCAATTCTGCAGAAAATACCTGAACTTGGATTAGCTTCTGAAAAATATCACCAATCACTATTAAGGAGTCAGGCTAACTTAATATACACAAGATTTTTGTACTGAACTGCCAATACCCTCGTTTACTTATTTGTCTAAGATCCCACACACGCCTTGGTTTTATATGAACACCTAACTGCTTTTAGTATTTAGTTTGGAGTTTGCTGCAAACTTCATATGATGGAAATTCTCACCACTGCCAGAACTTTGTGAAGTTCAGGTCGCTTGGAGTTGACCTAAATCCCTGCAGCACAACACTCCGCAAACTGTGGTCCTTACACTCTCTGGTCCTACACACTTTGAAGTCAGGAAATGGTGCAGTTAGGCAAGTAGGTGCTCTGTTTCGCTGGCAGGGATCTGGAGATCTTGGTGGACAGAAATGCTCAGTATCAAATTCAGCAATCAAATTTCAATGCACCATCTTGCTCTCATGTTAACATTTCTGTCTGGGCCTTCTGTAATGTTCCAATGAAGCACAACACGAGCTCAAAGAACAACACCTCACTTTCCATTTAGGCATTTTATAGCCTTGCAGTTTCAATGTTGAAAATAATAACTTCAGATTCTCTTACATTCTCTCTACCCCTCCCTCCTTCACCCCCACCATTCAGCCATGTCTTGTTTGTTTTTTGTTTACATTGCACTTAGTAGAGAAAACAAATTCCCTCTGTTTCACATCTCTCTACCATTGGTAACCCTTGTCATTTGCACTGGGCCTCTGCCTGTGTCAAGAGTATATTTAAAAAATTGTGATACCATTCAATTCTGAAGAGGTCATACCAGATTTAAAACATTACTTTTGTTACTCTCTCCACAATACTGCCAGACCTGCTGAGTTTCTCCAGCATTCTCTGTATTTACTCAGATTCCATACTTTAGTTGAAGCCTTAAAAGCCACTCAACATCAACACCATACGATGTTACTGCCCTGTCTCACTGCCTGCTGTTTTCTCATGATTGATAAAAGGCGCCTATAAAATACAGATTCTTTATGGGATGAGCTGAAGATGCAATGCATTCTGTTGTATAACTACAATAAACAAAACATTTATTCATTAACAGAAAAGTTCAGAAATAACCAGGTCTACATGTACAGTGCTGGTTACCATTTAACCAACAGAAAATAACACAATGAAATTAAGTCCAAGTCCAGCTCATTTCATGCTATATGGAGCAGAATTAGACTATTCAGCTCACTATGTTGGTTCTGCCATTTGATCATGGATAATATATTTCTCAACCTCATTTTCCTGCTTCTCCTCATAGCCTTTGATCCCTTTACTAATTGAGAACCTATCTATCTATCAAAGACACTCAATGACCTGGCCTCCACAGTCCTCTAAGGCAATGAGTTCCACAAATCCACCATCCGCTGGTTGAAGAAATTTCTCCTCATCATAATTCTAAAGAGTTGCCCCTTCACTCTGAGGCTATGTCGTCTCTCCTACTAGTGGAAACATTTTCTCCATGTCTATTCTATCCAGGCCTCTCAGTATTCTGTAAGTTTCAATTAAACCCCCACCTCATCCTTTTAAACTTCAGTAAGTACAGACAGAGAGTCCTCAATCGTTTTGCACCGGTTCATTTTTGCAAACCTCCTCTAGACCCCCCTCCAAGGCCAACAAATCCTTTCTTAGATATGAGGCCAAAATCTGTTCAGAGCCTTATGCAACATCAGCAGTACACCTCTGCTCTTGTATTCTAGCCCACTTGAAATGAATGCTGATATTGCATTTGTCTTCTTAACTGCCAATTGAACCTGCATGCCAACCTTAAGAGAATTGGGACTCCCAAGTTCCTTTGTGCTACAGATTTCTGAAGGCTTTTCTCCTTTAGAAAATAGTCTATGCCTTTATTCTTCCTACCAAAGTGCATACCCTCACACTTTCCCACAGTGTATTCCATTTGCACTTTGTTACCCACTTTCTTAGACTGTCCAAGTCCTGCAGCTTCCATTCCCCCTGGAAGTGGGTTGCATTGAAATTCCATCTGGCCTCTTGCAATTGTACATAGATCTATCATGATCTCTCAGATGTCCCTCCAGGTCAATATCTTCAACTTTATCGGCAGAAGATTGCTCTTGATCCCAAACTTCATAAACATTTGGATATCACCCTTTGTCAGTTCCAGTTATGAAGGACACGGCATGCCGCAATGATGGGTATAACCCCAACTGTATAATACTGCAAACCTGCCTGGAGCATTTTACACATTGAAACTTAATTGTAAGGAGGCCTATTTTCTGTTCCACTCTTGCTGTGGTAGAAACATGGGAAGCTTTGTTTTGATGTTCTGCATCATATTGAAAGTATTATAAAGATGTCATCAGCCATGTATGGAGTGTGTGGCCCTTGTCTGCCATCAGCCAGCCCTGTAAGGCCTAAGGAACTTGAAAGCACACAGTGAGCTCTCCAGAATGTATATGCATCATGGCAGCATCCAGAATATCTGCCTCACATCTCCAGAAGCTGGCATCGAGGTCACAGCTAAGCTGGACATTGATAGAGTGGTAGCCTTATTGGTTGACACACTCTATAGGTTGGTGACAGGATGCACTCAATGCTTTATGGGTGCCATGCACCTGGGGGAAACTAGCGATGGTGGGAAGCCCTATCTGTTTTATTCTCCTCATCATGAGGAAATGTTATAAACTGATATAATTAAAGAAAATGGCATCTGTGCATCCCTAGATACATTAATAGTTTGGGGGAAGCTGTACAGATCTTTAATTGATCCATGGAACAAACAGCTGGCAATATGACCCTGATGCGCACAAGCCCTACTCTAACAGATGATATTTGGTGACAATGATCGTAGACATCTTTAGTCTATGCCTGCATTGTGTTTTTGACAGCTGCAGATAATGGCAGTAATGCTGGTATATTTGGGTTCTGGTCATTCTACTCCATCTGGGGGAACTTCAGCTGCTGGATCTCCCACTTGAGACTGTGCAGACGCCAATGAGGTTTCCATTTGTTAGTAAATTTGGTGACAATGGGCTGGCTCGAGCTGATGTCTTCTTCTACTCTCATTGCCTGGTCAGAAATTATCACAAGAAATCCTCCTAGCACTCGTTCCTTTTCAGATAAGTGAGTGGATAATCTGTGGGGAATACTGGAAAAAGAACAGCATTTCAGTAATGGTACAATGGATCCCTCACACCAATCACAATAAAGTGAGATGTAGTGCCCTCACACAGTGTGACATGTAAGTTTCACCTTAACAAGGAAACCAATGTCATACTTCAATATAAAGCTCTAAGCTCTGTGAATTTATGCAGACATTACAGAGCCAAATTGCAGATGCCAAGTTGGGTGAGTTAAATGTAAGCAGTTCACCTCTACGATAGCACACCATCTCAAAGAAAGCCATCCTTGAAAATTACAGATCATGCTTTTGCATACTTTCAGTTAGCTCTGAAGTATTGTGGCTCTGAAGTGTTGTGTTGTGTTCCTATGTCATGGATAAAAAGTGATGCAGGAATTGCAAAGCTAGATGAGACTTCTAAGTATGCGTTTGCATATTGATCATAATAGGGTACTAATTCATACAAGTAAGTCATGGTCATGATTATCTGAGAGCCTGATTTTTGATGTTCATGGTTGCCAGAGGAATGATCTTTTGGTAGAATCTAATTTCATGACAAATGGATGACCATTAGTGGATGCATGATTATTACCATTGCCCTTAACATGGCCTCACATGCAAATCATTTTATTCCATCCCCGAAGGAAAAAAAAGTAATTTACTTCCTCCATTTTGCATGTGGCAGCACCCTTTTTTTTCCATACTGTGCTATTGAGTTTGGTATGAAGATGGCTCAGTTTGAATTTCATGTCCTTGTGAGTGAGTTGCAGGCTCCACCTGAGAATAATCAGAATACCTCATCCTTCACGATCCCTTTTGTTTTATTGTCCCTGAATTCCTGATTACATTTCAGCCTTCCTCCATTTTCATTTATCTCCCCTATATTGCTGTTAATGTTTTCCATTTATCCCCTGAGCCATGAGCTCATCTACTGTATTCAAATTGAGGTTAGTGTCAATTGTAAATTGTATAAAATGTTCACCCGCAGCTACCCATCCCACCTAAGCTGTATGAAATTCCACTCCTCTGACAGAAATTGCCCCCTTTCAACAGCAAGATTCCCTCAACAGTGCAGTCGAATGAAAGCCAAGTTTGGACTTGAGCACCCCACTTTCCTCAGGACTACACAGACAGCCGAGGGATGCAATCACTGGACGTGAATACCCAAACTCCCTGGACTGACCATGGCCCACATCCTGGACTGTCCTGGCAGGGATTCTCTGACTGAGATTGGACCAGCTCCTGAATTACATCTCTGGAGCAGTCCAACATGATCCCAAGTCCAGTTATATTCTACCCATAGGACTGACTGCAACACAATATCCACATTTCAAGGGCACTGATCCTCAGACACTTGTGAGACCAAGAGCCTCATTGACCAATCCTTTGGACTGAGACTGAATAAGCCCTTGACAATGTAGTCGCATTACCTGAATGACTTAATTCCCTTTCACTTCATTAAGAGCTCATCCCCTATGGTCAGGTGACCCTGATCTCGAGGATTGTTACAGAAATACTGACAATTTTTAATAAGCATGGATACAAACTCAAAATGTGTAAGCCAAGTTTAAACCTAGCCAGACTCTGCAATTTGCAAACTGCAGAGCTAGAATAATCAGTATTCATGCAGTTAGGCCTTGGATAATCAACTTCCAATTGAAACCAGACAGGCCTGGAATTGCCTGGTCAGGTGTTAACAGTCACCTTGTTTCTAAATGAATTATTGCTTACATCTCCTCCAGTGAAACTGCTTTGTCAGAACAATGCTCTGCAGACTTGGTGGCATCCAGCTCAGTAGGAGGCCAGAGGCAGAGCGTGATAAAGACAGCACTTATAGAGTCATAGACGTATACAGCACGGAAACAGACCCTTTGGTCCAACTTGTCCATTCTGACCAGATATCTCAACCCAATCTAATCCCACCTGCCAGCATCAAGTCCATATCCCTCTGAACTATTCCTACTCATCCAGATGCCTCTTAAGTGTTGCAATTATACTAGCCTCCACCACTTCCTCACACGCACCACCCTCTGCATGAAAATGTTGCTCCTTAGGTCTCTTTTATCTCTTTCCCTTCTTACCCTAAATCCCTTCTTACCCTCACTCCCCCACCTCAGGGAAAAGACCTTGACTATTTACCCTATCCAGGCTCCTCATGATTTTATAAACCTCTATAAGGTCACCCCTCAGCCTCCGATGCTCCAGGGAAAACCGCCCTAACCTTTCAACCTCTCCCTATAGCTCAAATCCTCCAATCCTGGCAACATCCTTGTAAATCTTTTCTGAACCCTTTCGAGTTTCACAACATCCTTCCAATAGGAAGACCAGAACTGCATGCAATATTCCAAAAATGGCCTAACCACTGCAACATAACCTCCCAACTCTTGTACTCAATACTCAATGAACCTGCACTTTAAGGTGTCTTCGTTCAGCAAACTCCCTAGGACCTTACCATTAAGTGTATAAGTCCTGCTCAGATTTCCTTTCCCAAAATGTAGCACCTTGCATTTATCTAAATTAAACTCCATCTGCCACTCCTCAGCCCATTGATCAGATGGGCCAAGATCCCATTGTAATCAAAGGTAACCTTTGTCGCTGTTCACTGCACCTCCAACTTTGGTGTCATCCGCAAACTTAATAACTAAACCTCTTAAGCTCACATCCAAATCATTTATATAAATGATGAAAAGTAGTGGAACCAGCACTGATCCTTGTGGCACTCCACTGGTCACAGGTCTCCAATCTGAAAAACAACCCTCCACCAACACCTTCTGTTTTTGAGCCAGTTCTGTATCTAAATGGCTAGTTCTCCCTGTATTCCATGAGATCTAACTTTGCTAACCAGTGTCCCGTGGGAACCTTGTCGAACGCCTTACTGGAGTCCATATAGATCACCTCTATCGCTCTGCCCTCATCAATCCTCTTCACAGTTGAAGATTCAAAACCATATTCTGTAATCTCTCAAATATGGAAATTAATCATCTCATTGGACCTTCCTTTCCTATTATGGTATTGGATACAGGCAAGAGAATCTTCAAGAAGGATGCAAAGGGAGATAAAAGAGGCAAACCTAGAGTCCAATTCATTGTGCTTTTTGCATCTTCTTCAAAGGCATCTCCAGAAAGAAACACTTCAGTGAGAAAACCTGAAGATGTGACGCAGCCTTAAATGTGAATGAGTGGTTAAGAAAGTAGGCTAAGGGGTATAAGAGTCATCCTGTACCAATGCATGTGATGTATGTGTGTCCATACATGTTAAATAAACTAACAGGAGCACGTAAGGCATGAGTGCTGTGTGCTCCAAAGTGAAGTCCTAAAGGATTGAAATCATGCCTGAGCTTATCTGAAAGCAGCCATAATGACTAGATTCCCTACAGTATGGAAACAGGCCATTTGGTCCAACAAGTTCACACTGATCCTTTGAGGAGTAGCCCACTCAGGCCCATTCTTCTATCCTATATTTAGTCCTGACTAATGCACCTAACACTACAAGCAATTTAGCATGGCCAGTTCTCCTGACCTTCAGACTATGGGAGGAAACCAGAGCACCCAGAGGAAACCCATGCAAACATGGGAGAATGTGCAAATTCCACACAGTTACCGAGGCAAGAATCGAACCTGAGTCCCTGGCACTATGAGGCAGTAGTCTAGTTGTGCCCACCTGCATGGTGAAATGCAAGAGACCAGCTTGCGTGGAGAATATGGGGAGATGGTGGTGCTGTATGAAGGCCAAGAAGCAAGTGGCTAGCTGTGGCATCAGATAATAGCTCTGACTTTCATGTTGGGAATTGGCATCATCTTATTTCTTGGGGAAAGAAGGAAGAATGGGAATGGGGCAACAGGGCAAGATTAATGAAATGCTAATACATGAAAATAAGATATGCATCACTCATTACTGAGATTCAAAATTTGCCACTTTAATCTTTAAGGGGAGAACCAAAAAATATTTCTCTCTTTGATTTTTTTCATTCTCACCTTATTTTCGCAACTCTATCACCCATCTCACTCAACGCTTTAGAAAATTTCACACCAGGTCCCCATTTCTTTAAAATTAGAGTAAATTTAGGTTTCTTTAATCCGTGGTGAGTTGAACTCCTTGCTTGCACATATGTCTGGGCTACATGCTCCTGAACTCGGCTAGTTGGTGATTTGAAGATAGCCAGTTGAAAGATCTGACTAGATGCTGATTGAAACAAACGTTTTTGTGTTATGAAGCAGTTGGATAAAACTGAAAAGATGAAATATGATTAAAATCAGCATTTTACAAGAGAGTGACTAAAATGCTAATTGCAATGAATAAATATCATAGTTGTGATGTGAATGATATGATTAACATAACTGATTGTACTTCACTGAAGTGTGATTCATGAGTTTGATAAATCAAAACAGTCAATGGGAAATTTATTCCATAAATTTCTGTCATTATGTCTCTCCATTGAAGACTAGTAATGCACCTTCACTGTTAACGGGAAACTTGTAATGTAGCAGCATATATACAGAAACGCTAAGAAAGGTGATTTGTAAAGCAATGGTGAATTTTATCAGCAAACACAGAGAACTGGATATTGAGGCCAATTAATTTTCATTGCCCTTTGATGGAAATAAGCAAAATTCTCAATGGAAAAGTCTGGATTCTAAAAATTTGCATTGAAGTCTGGCTCAATTCTCAGATTGGAAATATCTATAACTTGTAATTTTTCTTACTTTTCTTATTCATTCAGGGAATATAACTGGTGCTGGCCAGGCCTACATTTACTTTCTACCCTCAATTGCCCTTGAACTGAATGCTTTGCTCAGCCATTTCAGAGGACAGTTAAAAGGCAACTACATTGCTCTGGGTCTGGAGTCACATGTGGTTAGATTTCTTTCCCTGAAGAATATTGATTTTGAATAACAAACCATACTGTTTACCATTAGACTTATGTTTAATTCTAAGTTTGATTGAATTCAAATTTTGCTATCTGCCTTTCTAGGATTTTACACATGCCCTCCAAAAATGGACCTGGGTTCTGGATTACCAATTCAGAGACATTACCAACACACCACTCCCTCCCAAAAAAGTCATTTGAAGGTCATCACTCTGAAAATGAAGCAAACCATCAAGAATTCAATTAGTCAGGGAATGAAGGTGGAGGAAAGGGTGTGAAAGAGAGGTTATAAATCTTTAGTGCATTCTAGAAAAAAACCCAAAGCCCTCATGGTTCACATCTTTTCCAAATATTCCAAACTCAAGCACTGCCAAAATGCATTTTCTTATACGTTTTGCCTTCTGCAATATTGCATAGTGTTGGAATGGTGGGAAACCTGTAGCTCAATTTACAGCAATCCTGTATATCAATTCAACTTTTCACATCACATTAACCAACAGTCAGTACTTTTGAAATAGCAGGTTTTTGCAAGTCTAGATGAGTGATAATCACATAAGGAACAGAAAGAAAGCTATTAATTGACAGTATGAGCTGAGCTAACTGATGCTCATAGCTGGCTTGTATTTTTTTTTCAACTTAGTGCTTGTCAACTTGTACCTAAGTTTCTTAGATTTAGCTTGTTTCAGGTAGGTCAAGGTAAACTAATTGTAGTTGGTTTATGAAAATAATGGGTCCAGTGTTCTTTTGGTTCTCTTCCAAAAGTAAAATTAGTGTTGGCTATGAGGCCATCTCACTCACATGTCCATTATTACTGGGATCAAACTGAGACATTCCAAGGGACTTCTGAGATAGAATCACAAAATCTTGGAATTATCTACCAGTGTAGGAGCTATTCGGCCAGTTATGCCTCTGCTGCCTCTTTCAAATGACAGACTGCTGAAAGTTGCAGCAAGTTGAGCATAAATTTGACAGGTTCTTTGTCAACTGGCAACATGAAAGTTGAGATGTTCATTTATTACATAAACTCACATCTTGCTGTGGCTCTGAATATTTGATGCAAGTGTGTTTTCAAGCTTAATTCTAAAGCAGAGCTGCAAAGCTGTTGAATGCTGCTTGTAACACTGATATATTTTAAAAATCACCTAGAATCAAAATTAATGTGTTATATTTGAATGTGTGTTTGTATTTATAATAAGTAATGTTTATATGTATATTTATCCATGTGCAAAAGCAGGATACACATTGTTTCTCTGCTTGTTGAAATCTATTTAAAGTAACCTGATATTATGGAAAATTCAAATTACAGCTGGAACTTCACAATAAACAAATTATCTTGCCTATATCATTGAGGTGAGCATACAGTATGCAACTCAGTAATTTTTCTTTAAATGAGCATTTTGTTAAGACTAAGAAGGTCTTATGAGAAACAATTTCTCTGGTAAGTAGAATCTATAACTGTTTTTTTTAAAAAGTGGATAATCGTTTAAAATAGAAAAAAGAACAATGAATAGGCACTTAAATGACATTAGGCAGAGAGCTCTTTCAGAGATTTTGGACAATGATAATCAAATGGTTTCTTTAAGGTCTGTGATGTTAAATGACAGCTGTTGCCTTGCAAGCTACATTTGACATACAGTGGGAAGTGTGTACTGTATATGCACACTTCCTTCCTAATCTAATACAAGATACAATGTTATAACAAAGGCCTAACAATACCACTACAACAAGTTATCTGGTTATTTATCTCATTATGCTTGTGGGACTTTGCAGAAGTCAACGGCTACATTTCCTGCATTACAACAGTGATTACACTTCAAAAACAGTACTAATTGCCTGTGATGCACTTAAGATATCCTCAGGACTAATGCAGATTACTTCTTAATCAATCATTTATATTATTGTATTGTCTTTTTAAGTTCAGTTTTACAACTTATGAAACTTAGCCACTGATGTGAAATATCTTTCTTGAGTCACATTTAATTTTAAATCACTAACATCCAATTAAATCCAGATTTTACTATCATTTTTATCCATTAATCTGTTCCTTTTCATCACCATAAATACCTTTTTTTTCTGAGATGCTGTCATTTCTGAAGAAAGGTCACTGGACTCAAATGGTTTATTTTATCTTCACAGATGTTGCCAGACCTTCATTGTTTCTCCAGCAATTCCAGTTTTTGTTTGTTTATGGATGGAACTATGCTGTTTCATATGGTTACTGGTTATATGATTACTACCAACCACTGTTTTTGATGAGGATTGTAGTTATGTTATGCTTACTGAAGTAATCCAAACCTTTGTTTTACCACTTTTAAAATTTTGACATCAACATCCAGGCTTTCTTCAAATGGGAGAACATTATATTATCGATTAACATATTTTCTTATTTGCTTATTTACATAATGGCATTATTAAGTATTTTTGTTTTTCATAATACAGTCTTACACATTAAGTGAGAAAACAGATCATCACTTTTCTTCCAGATAAGCATAATCTTGAAATGGCAATTGAGTCAGAATTATATCCAAAAGTAAATATGACCTCTTACATAGAAAATTGGCCCAGTGATCTCATCTTTTGAGACGCTTTACTTACAAGTATATAAAAAAAAGCAAAACAAGAATAAATCTGGATGACATCAATCAGTTCCTGGTACCACTAACTTACAAGTGTAAAACAATATTTGCTCAGCTAACATTTCTTGTAAATTAATAATTTGTAAAAATCAATAATTACCTCAATTAATTTGGAATAAAAATATTCTATCGGTAACTATGAAAAGACTTGAAGGTTGAAAATGTGAGTCCTGACAATGTGGTTCACTTTATCATTACTGTGAAATGGACTAACAAGTCGGCTATCTTCATTATTCAACGTATTTTTTTCCAACATTCACTCATTTATTCCCCTTTTTCCTCCTTTGTTGAACTGACATACCTTGCATCAATGTTTAAAGTGTGTGAAGTTCCAAGTTCACATTGTGATATGGAACACAATCATTGAATCATATTAATTAAAGCAATGGCACCTTCCATTTCACAATTGGACACACACATCACAGCGCCTTAAAACTACAAAATGCATTCTAAATATGGATTATTCCACAATTCTAAGTTTCAAAAAGCTCATTGTTTTTACAAAATGATATTGGGATGTATCAATAGAGTTAACTCGTAGATCACCCTCATTGCAGCGTGGGTTTTTTTTAAACTTCTGGTGTTGAATAATTAACATTGAAAAGTGGTGAAAAATTAAGCCAATGCTGCATAAATACATTTTAGCTTGTAGCAAAGAAAATCAGTACGAGTCACTCCAGTAGCAATTTCCAAACGTCTCATTCACGTTATTAGATTTACCAGAAGAACTTTTTATTTTAACTTACGGTGTAATACTATGCAAAACTCTAGGTGGGGATGTAATCAAGCAAAGGCAAGTCCAACACCGAGACAGGATGGTATGCGTATTATATAATAAAGTTTAAATTTATCTGAGGATTACTAGTGATTATAAGAAACTGCCTGTCAAGAAAAGAAGTATTTGTGTTAAATTCCATCAAATAGCATCATTTCTGCCACTTCGTCATCTTTGAACTTTAACATAGTTCGGAGATGCCGGTGTTGGACTGGGGTGTACAAAGTCAAAAATCACACAACACCAGGTTATAGTCCAACAGGTTTAATTGGAAGCACTAGCTTTCAGAGCGCCGCTCCTTTATCAGGTGATTTTGGAGGGCTCGATGTAACACAGAATTCTGTGTTACATCGAGCCCTCCAAAATCACCTGATGAAGGAGCGGCGCTCCGAAAGCTAGTGTGCTTCCAATTAAACCTGTTGGACTATAACCTGGTGTTGTGTGATTTTTAACTTTAACATAGTAATTCATGGAAGAGTAATTGGCAAAGTCACCCTTTATTGTCCATCCCTGATTTCCTTTGAAGTACAATTGAATAGGTTAATCGGCCATTTCAGAAGGCAAAAGCATCACTGTGCGTGTTGAGTCACATCTCAGCGAGGTCGCACAGCAGTGGCAAATGTCTGTCCCTGAAGGACATGACTGAACCTGATGAGGTTTTACTGGCAAGAGCAGAAATGGCTGAAGAAACTCGGGCGGTCTGACAGCATCTGTGTTGGGAAAACACATGGATTATTCCACAATTCTAAATTTCAAAAAGCTCATTGTTATTACAAAATGATATTGTGATGTAACAATGGAGTTAAATCGTAGATCACCCTCATTGCAGCATGGGTTTCTTTTTAAAACTTCTGTGCAGGGAAAACAGTTTCGAGTTTTGACACCTTGGTCACTGTACTCGAAAAGTTCTCTCCGTTCTCTCTACAGATGCTGCCAAACTTGTTGGGTTTCTCCAGCAGTTTCTGCTTTTGTTTCAGATTTCCAGCATCCGCATTTTAAAAGTTTTATTGTCATGGTTTTTATAGAAATCCGATTATTCCATAACCATCAATAGTGAGGCTTTCTTTGTACTCTCACTGAACTGAATTGAAATTCCCTAAATAGGTAGGTTTACAGACTGTGATCGTTCCACTCTTATCAGGAAAGACTTGAAAAGTCATCATTGACCGGAATTGCAGCAGTTAACTACGCTAACTTTATTTTAATTCTGAGAATATCAAAGACGAGTTTCACTTATTGCTTTTCTCTTCCTGTGCTGGCTGTCAAACCATTATACGAATCAGCGGATCGGTTAAAACTATTCCGAATTTAAACCAAATTAACCTTGCCCTCTTGTGGCCAGGATTAATTATATTCGTGATTCACTCGCCGGAGTTAAGACTGATATATGGTAACTGCGCTGTAAGCCGCTGTTACGTAAATACGGCATGCCCTTTCCTTTTTACACGTTTGTTATGCAAAAACAGGTTGACCCATTAACACGCATATCTATACAGACTGTACTTCAGATTCCCCTCCGTTCTCGGGAGACCGGGCACGGATACATTCAGATAGTCAGTTACATACTGAAAAGAGGCCCAGCAAAGAGATATTTGCGGTGAGTATTTGAATTACTTGTTTACCATGTATTACAGCTTGCAGCAAAGCTCATCACTTTTCTGTATTGTTTCAGCATTTTTTCATATTAATGAACGTTGCCAGTCTTTTATGCAATGCTGGTGCAATATATTAATTAACGGTGTGCTATGGTAATGAGAACTCTTTTGTCAATGCTGCCGTATCATTGCTAACTTGCTTTGCACTCATATGTGACAGTACCGGAACAGTTTATAAACATCTTCGCCAATTACAACACTGCACCATTCCGAAATGGATGCAAGAACAGGGAACGGGTAACAGCAATAGAATATTTACACGATAAATTGGGATTAGGTACTGCTTCCAGTACTCAACTTTTACCTACTAAAAGTATTGACCGCTCCCTTGCCTCGAAACTTGGTTTAAAAAGGTAACTCAAAATGTATAAAGATATAATCAAATAGGCCCACTTTGTCCAACTTCTGGTGTTGCAATCTGGAATGCACTGTCTGAAAGAGCAGTGGAAACAGATTCAAGAGGAACGTTTTTAGAAAATTAGATACATATTTGAAAATGACAATGTAGGATTTGGGGAGGGGAAGAGTGGGACGAATTGAATAAGGTTTTCAAAGAGCTGATGGCCTCATTTAACGCTAGGCGAAGTTGTGAAAGCTAACTATCCTTGCAAACATCGTCGGGAAAACACAGAATGCCACTGCCGACAGCGTATAAATCAAAGTACAACTATAACGTAGAATTCAAAAACTTGGAGAACAGACCCTCACATACAGGCGTGACTGGTGGATGAATATCCACTTGACCTAAACGCCTCGGAGAAGTGAATTTAAAAGAAAACCACAACGCTATTGTAATCAAAAAATAAGGCCTTTAAAATCAGCAAGGTTTGGACTACAGTAGATATTAAACCCAAAAGGCGTAAATTAAGACATCTGTCATCTAATAGGTTGTCTTGGAGAGTTGCTGGCCCCTGTACAATCAATATTCTATCCAGATTTTTGTTTAATAATCTTGGTTATGGGTCAGTTGTATGTTCCAGATATTACAACTGGAATTAGCATTACTGCTGTTGGGAAGTTTACGGCGAGATGTTTTGTTATCTTGGCGCTAACAGTGCACAACAGCCTGTAAAATTATTTTTAATACATGAAAGTGAAGCTAATGAGACGGTGTGTAAATTGGTGGAGAATATGGATGGAATCACACAGTTTAAGCTTCTATTCACTGACAAAATAGCACTTCTTACTGAAACAGAAACCTCATGCATGACTCCTTGCTACCACAATATACACATTTAAGATAAGCATTGCCTAATGTTTGTGTCATTGGATTTTTATCTTGTGTAATGCTCACAACCTCAAGAAAATACCCACTAGGGCAAAAATTGCAACCCTTCGCTTTCATCCATATTTCGTTATATTACAACAGGTTCAGAAATAATCTAAAATAGTTTGTTCTATGTTAAGAGTTTTGTCATCTAGATGCCTTCAAATCATCATACTCGAATTACCTTAACACTAACTATTGTCTATAAATGAATAGGAAAAACTTAAGATCTAAGCTTAAGTTTTATGTCAAAATGAGAAATCTGATAGTATCTCAGTCACTCTTTCCAAATTGTTGGTAGCTCTGAGTGTCCAAATAAAGGCAGTTTAAACACACTTTGTTCCTATCCTATGCCCCATGAATGTATTTAGTGCCCAGTTTTCCCCAGGCCTTCTCCCTTAAAAATAATAATTGATTATTTCAGATAAAGTAGTAAATATTCCCTGCATGCACAGATGACAAGCTACCTAAACATAGGTGACACCCCACACTATGCCTGACCACATACCTCTCCGCCCCTCCCCAACACCATCCGTTTTCACTGTGCGTACAAGAACATTTCCAGTGGGCATCTCTAAGTACTCATGAAAAATGATTATATTAACAATCAGCGTGGACCACCTGTGGTCAACGATAGAATTCCTCTACTCCTCTGAGATCATTAGAAGTGAAAAATCAAACCTGGCCGATCCGTCTGGCGGTATGCAACGCCAAACCCTGCACGACGGTAAGCAAATCGCTGGTCGTCTGAGCCACCTTGTGATAACTCATAATTCAAAAACAAGCAAACTCTTAGATTACGGTGCAATTCCCTGTCAAGTGATGGAACTAGGGAAGGTTAATTATGTACTTAGTAAATAATAAAATGTGTTTATAAAACAAGGCAAATTTGCGAAAAACAATCGCTTCCTAATTCGAGTTTGGTCACCTGACCAGCCTTGCTATCTTTAAACATAGATAATGCGAATTTATAGATGGTGAATCATCAGGGATTCTTATCATGGAAGAATTATTGCGTACATGGTAGCTTAAGTTTCGTGGAAAAAAAAGAAACTCGTAGGCTAGATTTTCCACTACTGTACGCTGTACACTTGTGAAAGTGCCATGCAAATTTTGACAGCGTAGGATGATGGCCCGCCCACTAGCGTCAGGTCATGTCTTCTGCAGCAAACGTTGGAAATGTTGCCTGAGCATATATCTTTGCTTTTGAAAGAATGGCACTGCATTACAAAACTGAAAATCCACTCAGATTCATATATTAATAATGTAAACACCTAACTGATTTAATTTACTCCCACTCTCCTATTCCTAAAGACCTAAACAATCACAAGATCTCCAAGATGTTCATACGTTTTAGGCAAGTTCTGATTACTGTGCGCATGATGATTTAGTGTTGATATAAAATTTGCAATAACAAATTTTGTAAATTGTAAAATAGGAATGGCAAATTAATGTGTTTCAAGATGGCAGAAGGGCCATATATTTAATATGTTATAGACACTTATATCTTCTAGGAGAAAGTGAGTACTGCAGATGCTGGAGATCAGAGCTGAAAATGTGTTGCTGGAAAAGCGAAGCAGGTCAGGCAACATCCAAGGAGCAGGAGAATCGACGTTTCGGGCATGAGCCTGAAGAAGGGCTCATGCCCGAAACGTCGATTCTCCTGCTCCTTGGATGCTGCCTGACCTGCTGCGCTTTTCCAGCAACACATTTTCAGCTTAGACACAGTATATGTATATTTTAAAAATATCTTGAAGTATAATACTAGAGAAATAGAATTGAACTTAGTAATTTATATGTAAATATGAAATAAATTATGGAATTTCATTTCCTTTTATTTGGTAGCTGATCTGTTTAATTACATAACTTGGATGTTACATAATGGTCTTATGGCATAATGTGGTGTACACTTTAAGGTCCACATTGCATTATTGTAAACTTACCATAACTGGATATCTAACATGCCTGAAACAGAGTATAAATAATTACTAAAGGTATGGAACTGAAAGGTTGGGATAAAAAAAAAGCAACATTCAACAAACCTAGCAAAATGTCACCATTCATAATCAGAAAATTGAAGATTGTTTCTAGGCCTTACTCTCAACACATTAGGTGAGCTTGCCTCTTAATATCTAAGGTTAATTTTACCATTAACAGTTTTGAGATTACTTGCCATTTACTTCTACAGTCGTTTAAGATCAGTACTATGGTTGTGTCATGCATTCATTATAGAGAAGGCTAACAGAGTAAGCACATAGGGAAAAACGCATGCTCACTGATGTCCAAAAATTAGATGTATTTAAGTATTTGAGAATAATTTTAGAAATCTGAATACTTTCAGAAGGTTCAGAAATCTTACTTTTAGTCACTTGGAGACTTTTAAAACTCCAATCCTCATCATTTGTAATATTGCAGGACTGCTATGATGGGGAAATTGCTTCTAAAGGTGTCTCAATCTATTTGGCTACATTTTCAACCGTCTTCATTTCAAAATTATATTACACTATTTGTACCATAGGAAATCAATTACAAATCAAACTATGTTATAAAGGGAGAAGTCGGAAAGAGGCTAAAGAGTTGTAGGCTAAAATTTGGACACAATTGTAAAAATGCAACCAAGTGTAGAAAAGAACACTACACAGAAATGGGGTAGTGTTATTTTTGCTGATAGAATTAAGTAGTTGTTTCACGAAAGGCTCGAGTTGCTAGCAGAAGAATGGGAGAAAATAAACACAGATTTGTCATCCAAATGGACTATTTTTGTACTGTGATTTGAAACACTATTGATCTTATTTCGTCTGACAGGATGCAGTCACAATTAATTTTACTTGTCTCAAAGAATGTGTTAATGAAATTCCCTTTGTGAAAACTCCCTGTACAGGAGTATTTTCACAATTGCTTTCCTACATTTTCTGCAATCTAGCTATTTATAAAAATCATTCTGTTCCTCAGGTCAACCAAAATCAGCTTCGAATGGTGTTTAGAGAACAGTAACGTTCTCAGTGTCATTGCTACTGTATGTAAAATGGAGCACAAAAATGTACATTTCAGATTATTTTAAACAAATCATTGAAAACCGAGATACCTACCCCATCCATGTGGACAAACACTGCATTCTGTCTTTTATATTTGTATAACTCTGGATACACAGGAGACCCTAAGATAATGCATTTTGGGAAACATTATCGAGTAAATGTAACTGAAATTGCTTCAAATGTACTATTTATATGATAAAACTATAGTCTAAAATCAGATTCAACAGAACTTTAACATTAATGTTTTTAAAGCAGTACCAATTTTCAATTTCATGACAGTCACTGTTTAAATTTCAAAGTTGTCAGAACAACATCATATGCAGATTAGAACTCTTTGGCTTGCATGTGGAAACAGGTTAGATTATATGTCCATTTCTCCAGAAAATAACATTAGCTATGTACTGTTTTAGTGAAGTGTTTCTTCCTTTTTTAAGGTATATTTTATGGACAAATCATGCACACAAAATAGTTTAATATGTCTATTTAGAGTGACTACATTTTCAGGGTTAACTAACTAGTTTTCTAAATATGTACAAAGTTAGACAATAAATACATATCGTAAACTGTTCTAGCAACAACGTTTGGGTTCATTTTTTAAACTGTCTTCAATCTGATAGTGGTATCAATACTGGAGTGCCCAAGGACTGTTTAAAAAACATTCTGATGTTTAGCAAATGATTGAGAAAACTAAACTGTCAAAATTTGAAAGTACCTTTGTCTCGAACTAAAACTCAGTGTTAAATTACTCCTGTCAAAATCAGAAAAGAAGCATTCTCCATCCTTGCACACTTTTAAGCCCTTTTGTTCTTAGAAATGCGATCTCACTTTTGTTGTCAGAATCTATTCTGTGTAGAGATGGCACGTGGGTGTTTATTTGACTGTTTCAGTTTCTTTGAAAAAGTCTAGACATGGAGGTGGCACACTAAGTGTTGGACTCATCGTGGTTAATGTAAAATTCTTGAACATTTTCGCTCGGTTCTTCCGAGCCGAGCAGTCTATTTCTGTTATCTCAAAATATGTCGGCTCTTTTATATACGAGCGGGAAACAATAGAGGAAGACTTGAAGTATTAGGTGAATAAAACATGTTTGAAGATAGTCGAATCTACTGGTGTTTTTATTACGCCGTTCGTATCACAGTTTTTTTTGGTTTACTGTAATCTTCCCTTTGAACCTACTATACGTATTAGCACTGCATTATCTGCAGTTTTCATCCATTAGAATTAGTTGCCTTAAAGTAGTGAGATAAACAAATGCGAGAAGAGAAATTGATATGGGAGGAATGTGAAATAGAAATAAATCGTCCAAAAGTGGAAAAGATGCTGGGGAAAAAAAGGAGAGTGGACAGTGTTTAAAGCGGAAATTCTAGTGAACAGAAACAAAAATGGAATACAGTGGGGAAATTTGAGAAAGATCAAATCGCCGGTACTGATGAAAGAAAAGTTCTGTCATATTGCAAATCTTTTAGTGCTGTGAGTACTTTAACAGTTATGCGTTCAAGAAGCAAGTCTAATCTCTCATCAAAAAATATTAGGTAACAAACAGCCAAAAAAAAATGCTTCCGCGGAGGGCACCAACAGCCCACATCTGATACCTGCCTGTGAAACTCTTAGGTGCAGTACTACGGATGTTGAGAGATCTCTGCAACCAAAGTGGGAGCTCTTCGGCTTTGCTAGTCATTAGATATTGCTTTTAAAACGGTGATTGAAATATATTGATAGGGGTGGGTATAGTGTCAACAAATATTCCAGTCTTGGCTGTATGGAATTAAACTTACCCTCAATTTAGTCCATCTGCAAACCCTAATATTGGTTGCAAAATCGCATCTTTCGCCACATTACAGGTATTACTGGCAGAAATGATCTTCCTTCCTTTGTTAACTCTGGTGCACGATTTTAACAATTTTTTTTAATGTGGTTTTCGCAGATATCCTAAACTGTAATTCGGGTACTGCATCAAACTTGGAACAAAGTTGTGAAGAGGGAGGTGTTGCAATGTGGAGTGGGCAGCAGCCGCGCATGTGCAGTAGCGGTTGGAGGCCGAGGGCCCGCGGCGCCATGTTGGTGAGGTAGAGGCTGTCCATTGGACTGGTCAACCCTGCAGTCTCTGGATGGATTAGGAATCGCCGTCGGCTCTCCAGCCACCGCTGAGTTACCCGTTGTGAAAGCTAAAGAATAAGAAAGAGCAAGAGAACGCAGTCTTAAAGACAGAGTAAGTCCCGCGTCCCAGTCCCACGCTGCAGAAGGCCTCATCCGCCCCGCCAGGGCCATGTTGTCCACATTCGACGCCATCGCGGACCTAGAGCCGCGGCCTTTGAAAAGCGGCAGCTTAAGGGGCAAATACAGTGCCCGCAGGAAGAGAGAGTTCATGCCCGAGGAGAAAAAGGACGCCTCTTACTGGGAAAAGCGGCGGAAAAACAACGAGGCGGCCAAACGATCGCGCGAGAAGCGACGCTTCAACGACCTTGTGCTGGAAAGCAAAATGCTGGCCCTCAACGAGGAGAACGCCTGCCTCCGGGCCGAGCTACTCACCTTGAAGATGAGGTACGGCCTCATCAGCTCCGCAGCCTACGCCCAGGAAGCCCAGATCCTGCAAGGCTGCATACAGAAATACTTCGCAAGGCACAGAGCGATAGAGATGGACTCTCACTTTCTGGAATTGGACAGCCCATTTCTGAGGGATAGCTGTTGCCATAGTCACACAACATATACCTCAGAAAGTGTGTCTGTCAATCCTGTTGATTCCAGTTCACAACTTACAGGAGCTAGCCCACTTCATATGAAGTGCACTAGCCCTGCTTCGGTTAGAGTGCAGAAGCAAAACCCTGTAGATTTTTCTACGGATGAGTCCACAGTACATAATTCGTCGTTGAATCAATTAATATATTCCAGATACTCACATACATTCAATGAAGCATATCCCTATCACAGACCTTCACATACTTCCTCAAATGCAACAGAGTCAGACCCAAAAAACAGTAAAAGAGAGTCAGAAGATGATGCGGAAGACGAACAACAGGTACCTAAAATGAATAATTTTTCTCCTGTCGGTAGTTGCGGATATGAATGCTCTACAACGCCCAAAGCAAATAGTTCTGCCCTTCCTCACAAACTGAGAATTAAGGCAAAATCAATGATTGCAAAAGAAGAAAAGGATGATGCAGAATTTGATCTTGAGATGCCATGGAAAGATGAACCCCGCCTCGCAAAGGCTAGAAGTGCCTCATTGACAGAGATTAGGGACATAGATGTGCGTTTCTGTGGAGGTATTTGCAATTACAAAGCAGCATTTAGACCTTTTATTCCATTATCGATTTGCCATTCAGTTTAATTGAAGAATTTATTAATCATCACCATACATTGAGCAGAGTTTGTTTAATATTTCTTAATTCTGTTTTCTTGACTTTTTAAAATTAATCAGAAACAGTGCAGTCTCAAAGTTGAAGTTTTTTTTAAGGCTGAACAGGCTGAGTAGCCTGCTCCTCCTATTTCAGCTTCCAAAGTTTTTAAACATTTTGATAGTGCTGTGGATAAAAGATTAGTATATTTTATTGGTAGGTCTGTCTAAATTATATGTATTATACATTTTTATTATTAATATCACATTGATAGCAATATTGAAAAGAAGCATCTTAGTGCAATTATAAATACACTTTAATAGAATAGAATGTGTTTACATACTTAATAATGGTGAGCAATGAAGTTGTGAATTATGAACTGAAATTTCATTTTATAGTACTGTTATCTAAATAACTTGCTGGTTGCTGGCAATTACCTTTTTTGTTGAGGTGCCTGTTTTGTGCTACATCATATCTGATCGGGTTAAATTGATGTGCATTGCATAAACAAAAACAAACTCTTAGAAAAAATGAACATTAGAAAAACAGGCATGCACCCTGTTAGCTTGAGGGTTTAAGAAATAACACTTCTTCCGAAGATTTTAAAATGCAGTTCAGTTTATGCTAATAGTCTTCATCTTTTTGACACTTCTTCACTTATCATGGAAGCAATCAAAACTTAAGCATGCTAACCCAAGGCAAGAAATGACTAAATACATATAAAAATGATTTACTTATACCAATGTTAAACTGAGTTTTTTTATCACTATTATTGTCAACAGTAAATTGTTAGCTTTGAATTTCGCAAGTACTTTGGTTGATTTATGCTGCTTACAAGCGTGAATCTGCTGAATGATATTGTTCTTTTTCACTTCTTATGTCGGATTGCCTTAAATCAAGCTTGGTAATAAATTCTTCAATCAGAGGTATTTTCTTTAAGCACACCTTATATTTTTATTTCTTATAACCTGGATCCATTCATAGATGCAAGTGAATTAGTTACCTTTAAATATGTAAAACAAACTTTTGCAGAAATAACAGTTTTTAATGTATGTTTTAATTGGTGTTTTCATTTGTGGTGATACTGAGCTGTTAAAGATATAACCAAAATCAGCAAGAGCTAATGGCATGAAATGGTTCTTTGGAGGTAGCAAGTCCATATTGTCTCAGCAAAGTGATGATTAGCTTTTTTTTAAGTTTAAGCGTTGAGAGCTGCATTTATAGTAGAATTTGGAGGTGTGACCAGAGGCAAGTAAGCCCATAATTTTTATCTTCTGCCTTTGGAAAGTTTTCTTTGAAGTTTGCTCAGGGAGGTGATGGCTAACTGCTCATTAGCAGCAGATTGTCAATTAAATTGCCTCACGTTAGAACATTTGTCAGATCCTATCTGTGCAGGCAAGCCCCTGCCATGACCTCTGGCAATAGTTTGGGGTGGCCCTCATTGAATTGAACCCCAACCCCATTAGAGGCATGCAGGCTGCCCAGTACAGGTGCTTTATTTTCATAATGATAGTCTGGCAACATTGACCCGTCTTTACTTTTAATCCTTGAACTCTTCAGAGCACCTTCATCTTGATTGGCCTCTTGTTCCACCACCAGTATAAGAAACCCATCTATGATACGATTATTGTTCTTTCCATTGTGGAAAATATTCTACTGGCTTTCCAGTCATGGGAAACTTTCTTCTTGAGGCTACCATCTAATTGATTGCCTTCTCAAAATTTGCTCTTTGGGTCCCAACTGACATTTATGGGTTCCAGATCCCCACTCTGACAGATTTGGGACCCTTGAACAAATGTTCAACCCTGAACATTTGCAAGTTATTTAACTGGTGCAGTTATCTAGGCCTAGTTGGTTTACCCTAACTTAAATGCAGGAGGCACTGGGGAACCATGAGAAGCAACTGATTCATTTCTTAGTCATTTAGGCAGAAATGCTGAAATCAACTGCAACCACCTGTATCAACCCCAATCTGGACCTCCATTATTGCCGAACTTAAGGTCAGTGAAACAGAAATCCAATGAGTAACTTTTCTGACCTGTGTGAAACTAATTAATTATTTCTCCACTAATCACAGTGGTCTTCGTGATGAGTCTCAAATATTGAATATGAACATTGGCATGGATTTGTTTGGCAATATGGCCTGATTCTGTGTGATATACTCTGTACCATGTAATTGGGGGAGGTGAAAATTGATATGTTAGTTATTGTGGTTGAAGCCAAAATGACTGCGGTCAACAATGACCTTTATGAGAACCTAGTGGATTTTTGATCTGCAGCAAAGGGATGACAATCACTGCTGACCTAAAAAAAAGTGATCACAAAAATGTTGACATTGCAGCAACTTGAGTTCCCTAATTACGGTGTGATTGATTTCTGTCTCCATCTAGCATTAATCAGAATAATCAACTAGATAGACTGCAAAGCACAATTTAAAATGGATTAGACATGGACATAGAATTATGCTAAAAGCTGCAATATAATCACTAAAAATATTATTTTAAAATAAATGGTTAAATGATCTAAATGCTACAAAAAATAGTTCTTCAAGGAGTAACAGCATTTAATTATTATGACTTGGTTCACTGTTAAAATCTCTTTCAACAAGGATGAACATTTTCAGTAGATTTTACAGCTAGGACGTGATATAAAGAGACCACGTTCATGTCATTCACTGACTCTGTAATTATTGCTTCTATAAAGATTGCAACAGCTTAAATATGTAGGAGCAGAATTCAACAATGTCTATATTTTTATGTTTAATTGTGCATATTGCAAAAGTTACAATCCAGTTTACAAATCGATGCAGAGTTTCACTGTCCACAATTTCTAAGAGTTATGGCCAAGTCAAGATGAGAAAAGACCTTCTTCATACAAATCACGTTCACTCAACTTGCCATCTAACTGCTATTTGAAGCCACTTTTTTTTGAATTGCATCCGTTTTGTATTGAGTGTTCTTAAAAAAAAATTTGAACGATTTTGAAGTTTTTTTAAAGATAAGTTTTATCTTTGCCTTCAAATAATATAAATATTGACCCCCAAGGTGCAGAATCTTTTGAATTAATGTTGTATTCTTTATGTGTCAATTATTTGCTCTTGAACATGAACAACTTTGGAAAGATGGTATCGCTGAGAGTCTGAGTTGCTGCAGCAAAGTGCATTCTTAATTACAAACAAAAACAGAAGTTGCTGGAAAAGCTCAGCCAGTCTGGCAGCATCTGTGCAGAGAAATCAAAATTAACGTTGTGGGTCCAGTGACCTTTCCTCAGAACCGGATCCGAAACGTTAATTTTGATTTCTGTTCACAGATGCTGCCAGAACTGCTGAGATTTTCCAGCAACTTCTGTTTTTGTTTCTGATTCACAGCATCCATAGTTCTTTTGGTTTTTATTTTGTATTCTTAATTGTTTGTACTCTGGAACTAAATATCATGATGGTCGAAACTCCAGTGTTCGTTACATCATGACAAGGAATCTTTTCCATTCTTACTGGCTGCTTTTGGCATGTGTTGGAAGGACGTGCTTGTTGATTTTCAACCTGTTTGGCTGTATTTTGAACACACTGTCCTTGGCCATCAAGTCCGAAGGTGAGATCTGAACTGGAGCTTCTGGCCTGTAGGCAAGGTGCCACCCGCTGTGTTATAAGGCCTCTGCTTACTATAGCCCTCGATTTACTAGATTTATTGAATACAGTCCAGCTTGGTATGATGTGAGTTAAACTGAACATCTGGTTCAGTACTTAACCATCTTGATACATAATCATGTTCATAACACATATATAACATTTGTAATTTACAGAGCTGTGACATTTATTAAATGATGTATTGCTGTTTGTGAAATATTTTCTATATAATTCTTGTGGCTAAGCTCCAAGTGATAGTGTGTTTTGATTGATTCAAATGTATTTATAAAGTTCAATTGGCTAATCAGCAAATCATTAAATCTTTTTGAGAAAATGTCTATTGAAATTTATTATTTCAAACAAACTAATACATTAGAGAATGTGTATAAAGAAAGATGAATTGTGTATGTTGCAAAAATAAAAGTCTGATCTCCACAGCAATAATGCGATGAGTTTATTTTTAAAAACTTGTGAATAAAATGCTACATGTGGATTTTACATGTAAGTCATTGATGAAAACAGTTTATCACAGCAAGCTTTAAAGTACGCCCAGTTAAAAGCAACTCACAATAAGTTTTGACATGCATAGTTTTATCTGGTGTTCAGCAGTCTTACGTAAGGAATTGTTATTATCGATTAAAATATTGTGTCACTATTTCTAGGAAAAAGACCGCATGCCATTTTGGAATATGCCAACATTTTTAATAGTTATTTTTGTTGAAAGGCCAACATTTTTAACAGTTATTTTTATTGAAAGAAAATGTCAACCTTTGAAGAAAAACAGGGAAAGCCAATCAGGTTGTTAAGTTTTGTTAAAGGAGACATGGTTTTTAAGCAGTTAACAATTGTATTGATTTTGAAGTCACATTTGCCCTAAATATTACACTCATGTGTGATAGTTTTCATAGGCGTTATAGGTAATTTTTATAGCTTACAGTTTTTGCTCCCTTGCATGCAGGTGAGTAATCTTGTTAATTTTGTAAGACCATTATTATCTTAAGTGCCAATTGCTAGAGTTTCTTAGCATCTTGGTAGTATTCCTTATATCCCTAGATATTTTCCATTTATGAAAAATTGCTTGCATAATATATGATTCTCATTTTGTCCCCAGTTTAATTTGTTTCTTTAGAAAGGAACCAATTAGTGTTGATTTTTAGAATGGTTTGATAAAATCCCACTCAATAAGCTCGTTAGAAGAATTAAAGCACTTGGGATAGTAAGTGATGTCCTGGCATGAATTAATGATTGACCAACAGACAGAGAATAGGAATCATTGGGTCTTTTCTGTGTTGGTAGACTGTAATTGGTGGATATTGCAAGATATCCACTTGAGCCATTCATAAGTTGTGAGCTGTTCACCGTACGATCAATAATTTCGAGGTTGGGACCAAATGTAATATTTCCAAATTTTTGGATGGTGCAAAATCTTGGGTTGGCAGGACTGTTATACAAAGAAAGATTCAAGTGGCAATGTGTGTTGTAATGAAGATGTAAAGCAGCTTCAGGAGAATTGGATAGGCTTAGAGAATGGGCAAGAACATGGCAGAGGGAATATAATGTGGAATATTGTGAAGTTATCTACTTTGGTATGAGGAATGGATGTGCAGATTATTTCTTAAATAGTAGGTTGGAAAGTAGATGTACAATAGAACTTAGGTGTCCTTGTTGATATGTCACTGAAGGCTAATAAGCAGGCTAATAAGGCTAATAGAATGTTACCCTTTATTGAATGAGGATTTGAGCACACGAGTACAGAGGTCTTTCCTCGATTATATTGGTTAGGCCACATCTGGAGTATTTGTGCAGTTATAGATTCCTTATCTCATGAAAGATTGGCATGGAAGAAGTGCAACAAAGATTTAGCAGGCTTCTTCTTGGGTTGGCAGGACTGTTATACAAAGAAAGATTCAAGACACTAGGCCTATATTCTCTGGAGTTCTGAAGTATTTGAGGTGATTTCATTGAAACTTACAGAATATTTAAAGTGATAGGGCAGATGTCAGTAGAATGTTTCTTTTAGTTGGACAGTCAAGAACCAAGGAGCAGAGTTTAAAAATAAAGGGGATGTGACTTGGTCCAAAATGAGGAGAACATGTTTTACTCAGAGAGTTATGTTTCTTTAAAATTTTCTGTCACAAAAGGCTATGGAAGCTCAGCCTTAGAGTAGCTTTGAGTTTGGGATTGATAGATTTCTGATTACCATGGTAATTATTAGTACCACTGTGTTCCAGGGTTATGGGAATGGGATGGTTCGAGGGCATTGAAGTGTTTGGACAACCAATGATTATATTGAATAGAGGGGCAGGATCAATGGGCTGAATGGCCTACTGTTCCTATGTTTGTAACAAAAATTTTTAGTATAGAACAATATGTTGTACTGAAGTGTTAGACATTGGAAAGTCTTGATTTCATACAGGTGTTAATCTGTATATTTAGTTTTTGTGTAGTATCAGTAAACCATAAAATGTGTTTTGTTTAGTCATTCCTGTGTAAGGACACAGAATTATTATTTTCAAAATGGTCGTGATGAATTGAGCACCTTAATAGTCAAAATACAAAGATGAAGTACTGTTTTTTGCTTAAATTTCCATTTTTAATTTCTGAGTAAAATTAACTATTATGTTCTAATAATTATATAACAATGATCTGTACTTCACAGTTTCAATTTTATTTTACTTCACTCAATTTTCTTGAATCAAGCTGGATGTTCTGGGGATGTGGATTCAAGTTTCATTATGGTAGATGGTAAAATTTGAATTCAATAAATGTCTCAACAAAAAAAAATTAGCCCAGTGGCGACAATTTGACTAATTACTGTAAAGTCACATGAAAAAAATTCCCATCTGCTTCATTTAAGGAAGGAAGTCTGGCGTTCTTACCTGGTATGGTCAACATGCGACTTCTGATCCACAACAATATGGTTGACTGTTAACAGATCTCTGCGCATTTCAGGTTGGGCAATAAATCAGTAACACCCACACACCAACTATTTGTAGGTGTATTTAGACTAGCTTTCTGAAGAAACAAAACCTACAGAACTACTGCTGTAGCCAACTTAATGACTAATGTTGACAAGTAAGTCAGATAATGATAGAACAGTTTAGGTTTCTGCTATTTGCTGTGAAGAAAATAAAAATCCCTGTTTTATTCTCTCAAATTATTACTTATGTGTTTCTGATTTCCATTTTTTCCCATATATTTTCTAGATCTGGATTTTCAAGTTATGACAATATTCTGCCATTATTACTTGTGTGAAATAGAGTCAATATGATACATCTTTTCATCCATGTAACTGTGACACTGCATGCTGGAAATTCAGAACCATGTACTGTCTAGATAATTGTCTTTTCAAAATATTAAAAATGTTAATGACCTTATTTGTTTTAAACTTGCATTTGCTGAGTTTAATTTCTGTAGGAGAATGTGCATAAACAAATCTTAAATGAAGTTGTATGTTGTAAATTTGTTTCATGAGGACCATGGAACTAGTCACCATATTTTACACAGCTCATTTTCTGGAAGCATTAGATCAGTTTTTACAAGGCTTGTAACCTCAATTTTAAGAAAATATTTAATCCACTTATACTGAGGTTGTGACCAGAAGTTAACATTTTAATGATGGTTTCCCTTCTGTTAACAGTATATCCCTCCTGTTTGGCTCTTAAGCACATACGTACAACATACGTAAGATCTCACCAAGGTTGTTGAGTGGTTCAGAGATAGCACTTTTTCTGGTGTGTTGAAGTTTTCTGGGTTTACACCCTACCCTGAGGCCTTCAGAATGAACTCAGTACTGCAATATAGTGTCAACCTAGGGGAAGGCAACACTATTGAACGTTGTTTTTTGAATGAGATGTTATTGCTGAAACTGTGTTTTCTTTTTGATGGATATTTTTATACATGCCTCTCTTTGGCTGAATCTCCAGCTAGAAACAAAATAATTTTGCCTTGCAATTTAAAATGAAACCACTTATTTTGAGTGTTTGTTGTTTTACTAAGTATTTTTACACTGAAATCTTATGGTATAGATTTAACTTGAGATCATGGTGGAGACGGTGGAAAGGAAGGGTGCTATCTTATATCCACAACTTGGGAGGGGAACAAATCCTCTAGGTATGCCCAAAGGTTAATGGACAAACAAAGACTCAATTTTCAGCATTAGACTTTGAGGCATGGATGCAGTGCCATAAAAAGTTCAATCATTTCACAAATGGACAAGGCTGTTAAAATCATTCTCAAATTCAATAATTAGCAATTGCCTCAGCAATTGCCCCAATCTATTGTGTGAAGGTATGAGAAGGGTTGACCGGGATGTTATATTTCAAAGTGGTGTTAATGGTATAAAAGCTGCATTACACATGACATCATAGTGTGCTAGCGTTGTGTACTTTGGTCCATAAGTATGCATGCTTGCCACAGACACTATGCAGAAATTCAAATGGCACTTGGGTAATATCCACTAATTTCTAAAAAGTGATAGCAAACTGACTTTTTCACATGTTGGCTTTATGAACCAAATTCTCATGGATGAAAAACTGGGGTCGGACTGCTTTCTGATCTAAAATCTGCAGGATATTGGCAGTGGGGCTTGAGGCAGTGTTGGGGACGTTAGAGGGAAGAATGGTGCAACAATAACTGACATGGAATTATCTCCTTAATTATTTTTATTAAAGGTGACATTCTTAAGGTCAGAACACCAATCAACAACGTTCCAGCTTCAGAGATGCACCCAGCAATATTACAAGACAGTGTCCTCAGCAACATTTTTAAAAGCTTGACTTAAAAGTTGCAGGAAATAACTGGATGGTGAATGCTTGGAACTCTCTTTCACAAACAGCAATAATGTAGAATAGACCAGCCACCTTCCTTAAGTGTTCCTGTAATTTATTTTGTATTTTTTATGTATTGCTGTTTGAAGCAGAATGCAAAACAAAATCATTACAAGAACATCGTTCTCATTAGTAAATGAAAGCACAAAGAGAGAGAAAGAGATGAAGAATTGTTATCTGGCAAATGAAAAGAGAAGAAAATGTTGCACTGAAAATTATTAGATCATGAGATACTTTACTATAAGTAGCCATTATGTGGAAATGCAGAAGTTATAGCACAGTGACATGCACGTGATCCAAATGGTCTGTGGTGCAGTTCATGTTCCAGGTGAGCAGTTCAAACCACCACTTAATCTCACACTAGTAACATATCATTGCATTTATTTCTCCCTCTAGTATCTACTTAACTTCATTTTAAATGCAACTAAGCGGTTTACCTCATCTAATCCACATTCTAACCACTCTGGGTAAATACATTTTGCCTGAATGCCCAACTGGAAATGGTTGTGGCTATTTTATGTTTATGGCCCTTAATTTGATCTCTCCAGTCAGTGTGAACATATAGATGTCTCCACTTGTCAAGTACCATTATAACCTTAAAACTTCCTATCTGATTACCCTTCAGCCTTTTCTTACTAGAAAATGCCTCAGCCATACAACAGTCTCCTGTATGAATGTAGACATAAGAATGTAAATGGTGGATGGTTGACAAAAACATTACAAGCAAAGGTTCCAACAGGAAGTCAAATTCTGCAAAGATGTGCTGCAAACAAATGCATGGTTTTTAATGTGTTGATGTCTGAATTTATGGTTACTGCTACAGTCAGTATTCAATTCCAAATACACAGACTACTGAAGGTAGAATCCATGCTCATCATGTTTAATTGAAGTGATGGAAATTTATAACTGTAAAAATTCTTCAAGATAGATGTTTGTTTTACACAAGGGACAAAGCAAGCTTATTTGCTCGATACTGCAAATTGCCAATTAGGTTGAGCATGGTTTTACAGCAAAGTGACAAATAAATTTTACACCATAACAGATAGGTGGAGTGATCTAGCACTATTTACTTGAGATGCAATCAGTTCTTTTTTCAAAATAGTAATTATATTATGAAGTATAATCTTTCTCTTTCCAAAGATTTCCTGCTGCTGCAAATGTTGTGGTGTTCAAATCAATGATTAAATATTCACTTTTCCAACAACTTCTTGCAAGTTAGAAATTATTAACAATGCAATTGTACTTCATCTTTGTGAGAATTAAATAATTAATCTTTGTGAATGCAGTGTTCCATTCATTGTAAAACAGCATGTGACCTTAAAAAGTGCATAATTAGAAATATGACCAAATCAGATCAATTGGATATATTAGGAATTAAATATTCGGCCATTGCCAATCTACAGACATCACTACATGCCAGAAAGCACTCAGACAAAAACATCCTTATCAAAGCTACCAGTAACACAATTGGTATTTTATTTATGAAAGAAAGTGACAGACAAACATATTAGGATTTTATTTCCATGTTTTCATGTTTTAAATTTGAATTAAGTTGTCATGGCCCAGTCCTTTACTCTAGTTGACACAAACAATGCAAATTCATGATCTAGATCTTTCTGCCTCTCAAACATAGAGAAAAAAATGTTAATAGATGCTGGAAATGTCCAGTACCTGAAGCCTACAGGAAATTTCTAATTCCTGGGTGTGCCTTTCAGAGATGCAGGGGAAACATCTTGGAGTGTAAACTAATCAAGTGAGATGCCCAGAAATCAATACTTTGCTCAACTCTGTTCAGTTTTTAACATCACTTTCAATTGTACATATTGATCTAACAGAGGAAGGGTAATTGTTTTTCAAGTGTTTTGAAGATAAAATGGCTGGTTTGTAGTTGGCATTTTCTAGATTGGTTGCTTTCAAACAATTGAATGAGTTGATTGGTTGGATTTCTGTTAACAGTGACAGATTCTCAGGTTTAAGTAAACTTAAGCCAATCAGAGAAGTGTGACTGGTGTATTGTCTTGTACATTGTTTTTAAAATCCTACACAATGTGACAGTTACTATTTGGACGATCTTTTTAAGGTCACATAATGACATTTTACAGTTTGAATCAGAATATTCAATTGATACTTCATAAAGATTAATTATTTAGTTCTTACAAAGATGAAGTGCCTGAGCACTTTTGCAATCTTTTAATTTTGTTTAAATACATTGGAAAAATAAATACTTTATAATTTGGGCGGGCGGGGGGGGGGGGGGGGGGGTGATGCCACTGGTGTCCAAAGCCAGGCATTCATACAGATACAGTATATGGTAATTAATAGATTTTAAATTCAGTTTTAAAATAAGAATCATGTTTCTTGAGATAGGCATTCACATAAACACACACACAGCAGTTACAGGCTGGCAACTTAATGTCCCAGGATACACATGCTACAGGAAGGATAGAAAGGGGGCAAGAGAGGAGGGGGAGTGGCGTTTTTTGTAAGGGATAGCAATACTGCTGTACTTATGGAGGATATTCCTGGGAATACATCCAGGAAACTGAGAAATAAGAAAGGGATGATCAATTTATTGAGATTGTATTATAGACCCCCTAATAGTCAGCAGGAAATTGAGAAACAAATTTGTCAGGAGATTTCAGCTAAAAAGGTTACCTCAAAGTACAATGGTATCTTGATCAGATGGGCCAATGGTTCAATGGGCTGAGGAGTGGCAGATTGAGTTTAATTTAGAGAAATGCGAGGTGCTACATTTTGGAAAAGCAAATCAGAGCAGGACTCATACACTTAATGGCAAGGTCCTGAGGAGTGTTGCAGAACAAAGAGACCTTGGAGTGCAGGTTCAAAGTTCCTTGCAAGTGGAGTTGCAGGTAGATAGGATAGTGAAGAAAGCTTTTGGTATGCTCTCCTTTATTGGTCAGAACATTGAGTATAGGAGGTCATGTTGCAGCTGTACAGGACGTTGGTTAAGCCACTATCTGAATATTGCGTGCAAATCTGGTCTCCTTATTGGAAGGATATTGTGAAACTTGAAAAAGGTCACAAAAGATTTACCAGGATGCTGCCAGGGTTGGAGGATGGGGAATCGGGAGATGCTGAATAGGCTGGGGCTGTTTTCCTGGAACATTGGAGGCTGAAGGGTGACCTTATAGAGGTTTATAAAATCATGAGGGGCATAGATAGGATAAATAGACAATGTCTTTTCCAAAGGGTGGGGGTGTCCAGATGTAGAGGGCATAGGCTTAGGGTGAGAGGGGAAAGATATAAAAGGGCAACCTTAGCCTAATGGGCAACTTTTTCACACAGAGGGTGGTGCGTGAATAGAATGAGCTGCCAGATGAAGTGGTGGAGGCTGGTACATTTACAACATATAAAAAGGTATCTGAATGGGTATCTGAGTCTGGCTGCAGCTCGTCTCAGATCATATGGATTGTTGGAGCATACAGGAGGCAGAGAGATAGCTTCAGGGAGGTAGGCATGCCACAGGTTCAGTCAGGTAAGATGAGTGACTATCAGATGAGGTAACCAGGTAGCAGAGGAGTCTCCTGTGGCTTTTCCCCTTTCAAACAAGTATACTGGTTTGGATACTGTTGGGATATTACAGCAAAGGGCCTGTTCTTGTGTTGTAATTTTCTTTGTTCTTTGTTCTTGGGAGAATAGCCTTTTGGGGAAAATAGCAACAACAGACAGGTCTTAGACACAACGAGTGACTCTACTGTAAAGAAGAGCATGGCAAAATCCAAATGAGTAATTGTGACAGGGGACTCACTAGTTAGGATCGCAGACAGGTGTTTCTGTGGCCGTGAGTGAGACTCTCGGGTGGTGGTTGCCTCCCTAGTATTAGGGTCAAGGACGTCTTGGAGCAGTTGAGGCAAATTCTTAAAAGGGAGTGTGAACACCTGGAGGGCATTGTGTACATTGTTACAAATGGCATAAGTAAAAAAAAGGGATGAGGTCCTGCAGAGTGAATGTAGAGAGTTAGGCAGGAGGTTAAAATGCAGAACCTCAAAGGTAATAATTGCTGGATTACTCCCAGTGCTACATGCTAGTGAGGGTATGAATAGGAGGATAGAGCAAATGAATGTGTGGCTGAAGAGCTGGTGCAGGGGACAGGGCTTCAGACTTTTGGATCATTGGGGCAGAAGTGACCTGTACAAAAGGGATGGGTTGCACCTCAACTGGTGGTGAGATTTGCTGGAGTTACTTGGAGGATTTAAACTATTGTGGTGATATTCTGGCCACTTTTGATGGTATTAGACAGGAACTTTCAGAAGTTGAATGAGGGTGGCTGCAGGTAATGGAACATCTGGCAAGTGGGAAGCTTTCAAAAACAAAATAATGAAAATTCAGGGATAGCATGTTCCTGCTAGTACAAAGGGCAAGGCTGGCAGGATTAAGGAACACTGGATGATTAGAGATATTGAGGGTCTAATAAAAAAAAAGGAGGAGGCATATGTCAAGTATAAGCATCTAGGATCAAGTGAATCCCTTGAAGAGTACAGAGGGTATAGGAGTACACTGAAGACGGAAATCAGAAGGGCAAAAGAGGGGACATGAGATAGCTTTAGCAGACAGGGTAAAGGAGACACCAAAAAGATTCTACAGGTATATCAAGGGCAGAACAGAAAATAGAGATAGAATGGGTTTCTTAAAATGCACAAAGGTCAATAAATCCCCAGGGTATTGTGGGATGCTGGAGAAGAATTTGTGGGGTCCCTAGAGGAGATGTTTGTATCATCAACTGCTACAGGTGATGTGCCAGAAACTGGAGGGTGGCTAATGCCGTGCCATTATTTAAGAAAGGGTGCAAGGGAAAGCCAGGGAACTATAGACTGGTGAGCCTAACGTCAGTGGTGGGTAGATTGTTAAGAGGGATTCTGAGAGACAAGATTTACATGTAATTGGAAGGGCAAGGACTAATTATGGATAGTCAGCATGGCGAGGAACGAGGGAAATATTGTCTCACAAATTTGTGTTTTCTGGTGAGGTGACCAAGAAGACCGATGAAGGTAGGGCGGTAGACATTGTCTGCATGGTCTTTAGCAAGATTCTGCATGGTAAGCTGTTTAGTAAGGTTAAATTACATGGGATCCAGGGAGAGCTAGCCAACTGGATACAAAATTGGCTTGATGGTAGAGAGTTGTATAGACTAGAGGCCTGCGACCAGTGGTTTGCTGCAAGGATCGGTGCTGGGTCCAATTTTGTTTGTCATTTAAATGAAATTATAGTAGACATGGTTAGTGAGTTTGTGAATGATGCCAAAGTTGGTGGTTTAGTGGACTGTGAAGAAGGTTATCTAAGAGTACAACTGGATCCTGATCAACCAGGCCAATGGGCAGAGGAAAACCAGGTGGAGTTGAATTCAGATAAATGCGAGGTGTTGTATTTTGGTAAGACAAATCAGGGCAGGACTTAAACAGTTAATGTTAGGGCCTTGGGGAGTGTTGTCAAACAGACACACTCAGGGGTGCAGGTGCACAGTTCCTTGAAAGTGGCTTTATAGGTATACAAGGTGGTGAAGAAGACACGTGGCACGCTTGCCTTCATCGGTCAGACCATTGAGTGCAGGAGTTGGAACAAGATGTTACAGCTGTACGAGACATTGATAAGGCCACATTTGGAGTCATGTGTTCAGTTCTGGTTGCCCTGCTATAGGAAGGATATTATTAAAATGGAAAGGGTGCAAAAATGATCTGCAAGGATGTTACCAAGACTGGAAGGTTTGAGTTATAAGGAGAGGCCAGATGGCCGGAATCTTATTCCCTGGACCGTAGAAGGCTGAGGAGTAACTTGTTAGAGGTTTATGAAATCATGAAGGGCATAGATAAGGTGAATAGCCAAGGTATTTTTCCCAGGGTAGGGGAATCCAAAACTAGAAAGCATTGTCTTAAGGTGAGAGGGGACAGATTTAAAAGGGACCTGATTAACAACGTTTTCACACAGACGGTAGTGTGTATTTGGAATAAACTGCCAGAGGAACAGGTGGAAGCGGGTATAATTAGAGCATTTAAAAGACATTTAGATAGATGTATGGATAGGAAACATTACTGATAAATGGGTGAACCACAGCCAAATGGGACTAGTTTTGTTTAGGAGACCTGGTGGGCATGGACAAATTCGGCTGAAGGGTTTGTTTCCATGCAGTATGAATTGATAACTCTATGTCTATATTAAAAAATGCAGAATGTAGTTTCAATCACATCTGAAAAATAAAAAAGAACTCTCAGCAGTTTAAACTACGATTTAAACGAGAGTGACAGGGGGCTGGGAACCAGAGCAGCAGGTCAGTAAGTGGAGGGATTGAGGGGAAGGTGGATATTCAGACCGGTAAAGCAGAAAGAAGGGACAAGCAGAGGCAGGTAAGTGAACACTATTGTATTAATGGCCGTGTTTATTTCAATGCAATAAGTATTATAGGTAAGGCTGATGAGTTTAGAGCCTGGATTTGTACACGGGACTATGATGTTGTGGCTATTACAGAGACTTGGTTGTGAGAGGGACAGGAGTGGCTGCTCAATGTTCCAGGATTTTGTTGATTAGACACAGATAGAGAGAAAGGTAAAAGAGGTGGAGGAGTTTCTCATCGGGGAGAATGTTATGTCTGCACTCAGGACATACTGGAGGGCTCATCCACTGAGGCAATATGGTTAGAGCTCAAAAGTTAGATGGATGCAGTTACTCTGATAATGGAAAGGTGCAATAAAAAAGAGTTGCCCCAGTAGATGACTTCAAATTCCCCAATATTGACTGGAACTTCCTCGGAACAAGAGGGTTAGATGGGGCAGAATTTGTTAAGTGCATCCAAGAGGGTTTCTTGAAGCATTATGTAGATAGTCCAAATAGAGGAGGTGGCCATACTGATCTTGTACTAGCTAATGAGTCTGGCCAGGTGACTGATCTTTCAGTGAGAGAGCATTTTGGAAACAGTGATCACAACACCTTAAGTTTTAAGATAGTTATGAATAAGGATAAGTCAGGATCTTGTGGCAAGGTACTAAATTGGGGAAGGACAAAATTACATCAGTATTAGATCGGAGCGAGGGAGTGTTAATTGGGAGGAGCTGTTTTCAGGCAAGTCCACATTTGACATGTGGGACTTGTTTAAAGACCTGCTGATCAGAATTCAGGACCAGCATGTTTCAGTAAGGGGAAAGAACAAGGATGGCGAGGTAAGAGACCCTTGGATAACAAGGGTGGTTGTGAATTTAGTCAAAATAAGCATATGCAAGGTTTAAGAAACTAAAATTGGACAGGGCCTGTGAGGAATATAAAGCAGGGAATCAGGACAGCAAGAAGGAACCATGAAATTACCTTGGCAAGTCGGATTAAAGAGAATCCCAAGACATTCTGTACATACATTAAAAACAGGAGGGTAACTAGGGAGAAGGGAGGACCACAGAAGGCCAGACAGCATCCGAGGAGCAGGAGAATTGGCGTTTCGGGCATAAGCCCTTCTTCAGGCTTCATGAAGAAGGGCTTATGCCTGAAACGTCGATTCTCCTGCTCCTCGGATGCTGCCTGGCCTGCGGTGTTTTTCCAGCACCACATTTTTTGACTCTGGTCTCCAGCATCTGCAGTCATCACTTTCTCCTAGAAGGGAGGACCACTCAAGGATAAAGGAGGGAACTTCTGCTTGGAGGCAGAGGATGTGGATGAGATCCTAAATGAGTACTTTGCATTAGTACTCATCCAGGAGAAGGATATGGAGGATTGTGAGATCTGTGTGGAGCATGCTAATATGCCTTTGCGATCAAGAAAGAAGTGGTGTTGGGTCTCTTGAAAAGCATTAAGGTGGATAAGGCCCAGGGTCCAATGGTATCTACCCCAGGTTATTGAAAGAGATTGCTGAGGCCTTGACCAAAACCTTTGTATCCTCGTTAGCTACTGGAGAGGTCCCAGAGAACTGGCAAGTAGCTAATGTTGTTCCTCTGTTCAAGAAGGAAAATAGAGACAATGCAGGAAACCATAGACAGGTGAGTCTCACATTAGTAGTTGGGAAGCTATTGGAGAAAATTCTTAGGTATAGAATTTACGTGTATTTGGAAAAGCATAGCCTAATTAGGGACAGTCAGCATGGCTCTATGCAGGGCAGGTCATATCTTACTAACTTGATTGAATTTTTTTAAGGAGGTGACAAAAGTCATTGATGAGGGTAGAGTAGTCGATGTTGTCTACACAAATTTTAGTAAGGCTTTCGACAAGGTCCCTCATGGTAGGCTCATCCAGAAGATTAAGATGCATGGGATCCATGGTGACCTGACCACCTGACCTTGACCATAGAAGGCAGATGGTAGTGGTGGAAGGGTGTTTTTCAGGCTGGAAGTCTGTGACTAGTGTGTTCCACAGGGATCTGTACTGGGACTTTCCTATTTGTGATAAATGACTTGAATGAAAATGTACTTGGGTGGATTTGTAAATTCACAGACGATACAAAGATTGGTGGAATTGTGGACAGTGTAGATGAAGCAGAATAACAATCAGTTGCAGATATGGGCAGAAAAATGACAGATGGAGTTTAATCCAGGTAAGTGTGATATGCTACACTTTCAGAGATCAAACGTTAAGGAAAAGTACACAGTTAATAGTAGCATTGATGTACAGAGGGATCTTGGGGTTCAAGTCCATGGCTCCCTGAAAATGGCCATGCAAGTAGATAGGTAGTAAAGAAGGCAAAAGCATGCTTGCCTTTATTGGTCAGGGAATTGAGTACGAGGGTCAAGGATGTCATAATGCAGCTTTATAAAACTTTGGTAAGGCATAGACTTTTGCACTCAATTCTGTTTGCCACATTACAGGAAGGATGTTGAGGCTTTGGAGAAGGTGCAGAAGTAGTTTACTAGGATGCTGCCTGCATTAGAGGGTATGAGCTATAAGGAGAGACCAGAAAAACTTGGGTTGTTTTCTCTGAAGCTGCGGAGGCTGAGGGGAACCTTGAAAGAAGTCCATAAAATTATGAGATGCAAAGATAAGGTTGGTGGTCAGAATCTTTTTCCCAGAGTTGAAATGTCTAAAACTAGGGAGTATGCATTTAAGGTGAGAGGGGGAAAGTAAAAAGGAAACGTGAGGGGCAAGGTTTTTACCCCAGAGAGTAGTAGGCAACTGGAATGCACTGCTAGGGGTGGTTGTGGAGGCAAATACAATAAGGGTGTTTAAGAGACTTTTAGATAAGCAGATGAATATGCAACGAATGAAGGAATATGGACCAGGGGCAGGCAGAATGGATTAGTTTAATTTGGCATCATGTTTGGCACAACATCGTTGCTGTACTGTTCTATGTTCTATGTAATGGAATGGTCAATAACTAGAAGACACATTCAAGATAATTCCAATTGAGCCAGAAGAGAAGAGATTTTTTTTAAGATAGTGAGTTGTTGTGATCCAAAATACAATGCCTTGAAAAGGTGGTGGAAGCAGATTAAATCGTATGGTTCAACAGGAAATGAATGAGTTTTTAAACATATCACAGGGCTATGAGGAGGACCAGCCATGTAGATATAATTGTATTATTTTCAGAGTGGTAGCGCAGACACAATGAGCTGATGGCCTCTTGTGTTGCATATTCTATAATTCTAAATTCCAAGTCTACGACTTCAGCTCCCTCATCTCAGTTTATAAGAATGTAAGAAATAGATACAGGACATGGCCATTTGGTTCTTGAAAGCCGCTCTGGCCTTCAATAAGATCGCAGCTGATTGTATTTTTGCCTCAACTATATTTTTCTCTCTGTCCTCATAGTGCATCAGCTGTCTGTGATTCAAAAATCTGTCTATCTCAACTTTGAATACATTCAATGACAGCCTCCACAGCTCTCAGAAATTTGAGAATTCCAAAGTGTTACAACATTACTAAGAGCCTATAGATTACTCCCATATGCAACTTCTTTCCCTTGTTATTTGTTACTTTCACCCAAAAGACTTCTGCATCTTGATCTTGTGAGTCAAGATAATTTTTCACTATACTGATCTTTTTTTAAAAACAAGCTACCCTATCTTCTTACTGTCCTGAAATATAAAGTACCTTAGAACATTTAATTCCCAGCCATACTCACCTTGCAATCCTTTCGGATGGAAAATCCAAGAAAAGACAGCTGAAGGCACAGCACCAATAAGAGTGCAATGAAAATCAAGAACATCCAAGAGACGAGATTAGGTGAGCGCAATTATCTCAGCGAGCAGTGAGGTTGAAGGAAATTTCAGAGATATAGAGACCCTTGAAAACCCGAATGAGAATTTTAAAATCAAAACATTATTTGATCGGAAACTGATGTAGAGCAGAAAGCATGGTTAGGATGGGCAAACAGGATATGGGCACAGTTTTGGATAACTTCCTATTTATGGAGAGTAGATGTGGGAGGCTAACCAGGAGTGCATTGGAATGAAAGTAAATGCTGGAAATCTGAAACAAACATGGAAAATGCTGGAGAAACACAGTGGGTGTGGCAGCATCTGTGAGAAGAAAACCAGCATTAACATTTTGAGTCTAATATAACTCTTCTTTAGTGCAGTTCTGAAGAAGAGTCATATCAGACTCAAATCATTGAATTTGTTTCTCCATGGATCCTGCCAAACTTGATGTATTTTCCATCCATTGGAGTGCTTGTGTTTGGAAGTAACAATGTATTAGTAACAGGTAAGGCAGGGAGAAGATAGTTAATTTTATGAAAGTGGCAATAGAAGAGCTTGGGGATGTTAAATATGTGTGACTAGAAGCCCATCCTAGAGTTAATATGACACCAAGATCGTGAACAGTCTGGTTCAGCCTCAGATGTTTGCCAGGAAAAGGATGGAGTCAGTTGTTCAGGAGTGATGGTGGAAGCAGGCATTGAAAAGACATTAAATTGGAGACTGAATAAATGCAGTGTTTCAATGTGCACCAGAATGTCACGAGTTCAAATTCAGACACAAGTGCATTATTGATTAGCTTTTGCATGTGTATAATCATTAATAGATATTAGCTTCTGTAAACAAATACAAGTCTCAGGTTGTGCTACTGTTTACAATCTCGTTGTTAAAGAAAGCCTGAGTCTTACATGAATATATATATATTTTCAACAGGTTACTAAAGCAACTATTGTTAATGCAAATTATTTGTTTTATAAGTGGGTACTCAATGTCCAGCAGCTGCTCCTGCCACGGCCAGAGTTCTCCATTGTAGCCCCAAAATTATACTGAGTTCTCGGGGACAAGAATTACCCATTGAAGAGTTTGTGACTCAACCATTAATGTGGCCTTTAGTCTGGGTCAGACAGGTGCTACACCAAAAGCTATCTGCTCACAAGGGCTGCCATCAACTGTGAAAGCAGATTTTTGAGGATGTGGTTGAGATGCTTGGATTGGTTGGTGACACCCAAAGGACACTACTGTAAAAGGCCTTCTGTATGGTGATAGCCTGCTGTGCTCCCAATTATATGGCCTTCCAGAGGGTGTGACTTTGAAGAGGATGATTCCTTGGGATCATAGTTGATTGCAGGGGGAAGAGGAGGAAGAAGATGCAGAACCAGCTATATGGAAGTGGTGGAGTTTGGTTCCTCAGTTCAGGGTCTCATCAGGATGAAGCAATGTCATGGATTATCTGGTCCAGGCATGTTTCAGCTGAGCTCCTCTAAATCAAAACGATAGTATGAACTGGAGCATACTTTGAGTTGCCCACTAGAACACTTTCATTGATGATGTTGCCTGGACCAGATCAGCACAACTGTGAAGAGATTTCACTGCCTCCTTTCACCACCTCTTCCCTTTTTCCAGACTTGCTATTAAAGAATGGAAGTCTGCCATTAATAATTCCATTGTGCTCAAAAAGAGAAAAAGTGCATATTTGCAGCTGAGGCAAACTCCAATGAACTATTTGGTTCTCTCCCTGATATAGTGGCTCCCTTGGGATTAAATCAGTCCTGACAGATGTAATGTATAACAGTAAGTAAATTTTATATCGACGTGCAATATTTTGGATTCTGTTCATTTTAGTCATTGTGATTGTTATTCCGTAAGATTAAAAATACAATCAAGTTGGTGGGATGATGCAGTATTAATGGAAAATTCTTACAGTGATCAAATACATGGCAAAAACTTGAATTTTTCTACGTGATAAGGTTAATTATTGTATTCACAAAGAAGCAGCAATTCAGACCAGTCAAATATGGATCATGCAAATCAAATATGATGAAAACGGCTGGGTAACAGGCACTATTAAATATACATGTGAATGAATAATGGAGCAGCTGTAAAGCAAACGCTGTTATGTTAAACTGCTTCTTTTCAAAAAAAAACAAATCATTTAACAAAACAGTTTTGTCTGTTTCCAAAAATCTGAACACATAAAACTAAAAACAATGTTTGCATTTAAACAACAAATAACTTGAAATTATATCATACCTTTTTGAAATTAAATAACCGAAGGCACTTCACCGACGCATTATAAAATCAGGTGTGACACTGAGGCACAAGGAGATGTTGGAGCATAACCAACAGTTTGGTTGAAAGTAGGTTCTAAACAGCATCTAAAGGTGGAAAGGAAGATAAAGATGAAGTTTTTTTTGTTTGCACAATGCTAATGAATGAATGGGAAAAAGTTGAATTAAAAGCAAAACACTTTGCAACACTTTCATACCTATATGTAACATATGAAAACTATTTCTCCAGAATTTGATATCTGTTGCCTTGTTTTATCAATTTCTGGGTCAACCTTTTCCCATTTACCTTCCTATGATCACAATGAGTTTGACCTACATAAGTCTGCCCATCTGATAACATAAATTGCTGAGAGTACTTCCAAGATACTGACACTCAACATTTCTTGAGAGGGCGTAATTCTTGGATTAATATTTTTGACATTCATGATCAGTTTTATTTATTAATGAATCATTGAGTCCCAACCCAGAAGTTTGCAATTTTGTGCGAAAGCTATGTTTGAAGTGGCTTTTTTATTGGCTATGTGCCACCAGGATTTCACCAGACCACCAGATGGAGTACTGAGCAACTGTAAAGGGGAAGAAAGAGTACCAGATAGATCCATTCATAAATTTTATAAATAAAAACAGAAATTCTGGGGAAATTGCAGCATCTATGGAGAGAGAAACATAACTTTTTGCGACCAAAGGCTTAATTCCAAAGAAGAGTGTTTGGACTCAAAATGATATCTCTCTCCACAGATGCTGCCAGACCTGCTGAGTTTCTCCAGAATATTTGCATTTTATTTTAGATTCCTAGCATCCACAGTAGTTTGTTTTCCATTGAGTGTATAAATCATTAAAAAAAATCCCTTTTTAAATTGACTGATTGGCAGTAGACTTAATCATAATGTGCAGAAACAAGTAATATGCTAAGCAAAAATAATAAGGATTTAAACAAAAGTGGAATGGGAAAAATTGAGAGAAAAAGGAAAGCTGAATCAGAGTTAATGCTCAGTGGCTCTTCTTCAGATCACTGGATCCAAAATGTTAACTCTGATTTCTCTCCACAGATCCTGCCAGACCTGCTGAATTTTTCCAGCAATTTCCGTGTTTACTTTTACCTCTGATTTCCAGCATTCATAATTTTTCCATATTTTTTGTTAAGGAAAGGAAAACTATTTGAGCAGCATTATAACCATTGATAAACAGAATGGCTGATTTTTTTTAACACAGCTAGATCAATTTGGGAATACTGCAAAATATTATTAATTATAAGAACTTGCATGTTGCAAGAAATGGTTACAATTGTGCCAGCTTGTCATGATATTTCCTTGAGTATAAGAAACCAAGAACAAATGAGCAATTAATTTTTGTGAGACTATTATATCCACAGATTTACCAACAGATTGTTTTAAAAGCAATCAGGGGTTCAATAACAGCTGGTGAGAAGGAGCCTTCAGCTAAGTTAGACAGAGACAGAGTCATAACGTCATAGAGATGTACAACACAGAACAGACCCTTCGATCCAACTCATCTATGCTGACCAGATATCCCAACCTAATCTAGTCCCATTTGCCAGCATTTGGCCCATATCTCTCTATTTGTTTGCCTACCAGATACCTTTTATATGTTGTAATTGTAACAGCCTCCACCATTTCCTCTGGTAACTCATTCCATACACGCACCATCCTCTGCATGAAAATGTTGTCCCTTAGGTCTCTTTTATAACATTCCCCTCTCACCCCAAACCTATGTTCTCTAGTTCTGGACTCCCCCACCCCAGGGAAAAGAATTTGTCTATTCATCCTATCCATGCCCCTCATGATTTTGTGAACCTCTATAAGGTCACCCCTCAGCCTCCAACGGTCAAGGGAAAACAGCCCCAGCCTATTCAGCCTCTCCCAATAGCTCAAATACTCCAACTGTGGCAACATCCTTGTAAATCTTTTCTGAACCTTGTCAAGTTTTACAACATCCTTCTGATAGGAAGGAGACCAGAATTGCACGCAATATTCCAGAAGTTGCCTAACCAATGTCCTGTACAGCTGCAACATGACCTCCCAACTCCTATATTTTAGTTTAGAGTGGTGCTGGAAAAGCACAGCAGGTCAGGCAGCATCCAAGGAGCAGGAAAATCGACACCCCATTCCTGATGAAGGGCTTTTGCCTGAAACATCGATTTTCCTGCTCCATGAATGCTGCCTAACCTGCTGTGCTTTTCCAGCACCACTTTAATCTAAACTCTGGTTTCCAGCATCTGCAATCCTCACGTTTGCCTCCCAACTCCTATACTCAATACTCTGACCAATATAGGAAAGCATACGAAACTCCTTCTTCATTATCCTATCTATCTGCGATTCTACTTTCAAGGAACTGTGAACCTGCACTGCAAGGTCTCTTTGTTCATCAGCACTCCCTAGAACCTTACCATTAAGTGTATAAGTCCTGCTAAGATTTGCTTTCCCAAAACGCAGCACCTCACATTTATCTAAATTAAACTCCATCTGACACTCCTCAGCCCATTGGGCCATTTGAACAAGATCCCATTGTAATCCAAGATAACTTTCTTTGCTATTCACTACACCTCCGATTTTGGTATCATCTGCGAACTTACTAACTATACCTCCTGTGTTCACATCCAAATCATTTATATAAATAACAAAAAGTAGTGGACTCAGCACTGACCCTTATGGTACTCCACTGGTCACATGCCCCCAGTTTGCAAAACAACCCTCTATCAGCACCCTCTGTCTTCTACCATTGAGCCAGTTATGTATCCAAATGGCGGCTACTTCCTACATTCCATGAGATTTAACCTTGCTAACCAGTCTCCCATGGGGATCCTTGTCGAATGCCTTACTGAAGTCCATATAGATTACGTCCATCACTCTGTCCTCCTCAATCCTCTTTGTTACTTCTTCAAAAACTCAATCAAGTTTGTGAGACATGATTTCCCACGCACAAAGCTATGTTGACTATCCCTAATCCCAGCCTCCACCACTTCCCCTGGCAGCTCATTCCATTCAGATACCACCCTCTATGTGAAAAAGTTGTTCCGTAGGTCTCTTTTATATCTTTCCCCTCTCACCCTAAACCTATGCCCTCTAGTTCTGGACTCCCCGACCCCAGGGAAAAGACTTTGCCAATTACCCTATCCATGTCTCTCATAATTTTATAAACCTCTGTAAGGTCACCCGTCAGCGTCCGACACTCCAGGGAAAACAGCCCCAGCCTGTTTAGCCTCTCCATGTAGCTCAGATCCTCCAACCCTGGCAACATCCTTGTAAATCTTTTCTGAACCTTGTCAAGTTTTACAACATCCTTCTGATAGGAAGGAGACCAGAATTGCACGCAGTATTCCAGAAGTTGCCTAACCAATGTCCTGTACAGCTGCAAAATGACCTCCCAACTCCTGTACTCAATACTCTGACCGATAAAGGAAAGCACACCAAATGCCTCCTTCACTATCTTATCTACCTGCGACTCCACTTTCAAGGAGCTATGAACCTGCACTCCAAGGTCTCTTTGTTCAGCAACACTCCCAAGGACCTTATCATTAAGTGTATAAGTCCTGCTAATATTTGCTTTCCCAAAATGCAGCACCTTGCATTTATCTAAATTAAACGCCATCTGCCACTTCTCAGCCCATTGGCCCATCTGGTCAAGATCATGTTGTAATCTGAGGTAACCCTCTTTACTGTCCACTACACCTCCAATTTTGGTGTCATCCAAAACTTACTAACTGTACCTCTTATGCTCGCATCCAAATCGTTTATGTAAATGACAAAACGTAGAGGACCCAGCACTGATCCTTGTGGCACTCCACTGGTCACAGGTGTCCAGTCTGAAAAACAATCCTCCACCACCACCCTCTGTCTTCTATCTTTGAGCCAGTTCTGTATCCAAATGGCTAGTTCTCCCTGTATTCCGTGAGATCTAACCTTGCTAATCAGTCTCCCATGGGGAACCTTGTCGAACGCCTTACTGAAGTCCATATCGATCACATCTACTACTCTGACATAATCAATCCTCTTTGTTACTTCCTCAAAAAACTCAAGTTTGTGAGACATGACTTCCCACGCACAAAGCCATGTTGACTATCCCTAATCAGTCCTTGCCTTTCCAAATACATGTACATCCTGTCCCTCAGGATTCCCTCCAACAATTCACCCACCACCGGCGTCAAGTTCACTGGTGTTTAGTTCCCTGGCTTGTCCTTACCACTCTTATTAAACAGTGGCACCATATTAGCCAACCTCCAGTCTTCTGGCACATCACCAGTGACTACCGATGATACAAATATCTCAGCAAGAGGCCCAGCAATCACTTCTCTTGCTTCCCACAGAGTTCTAGGGTACATCTGATCAGGTCCTAGGGATTTATCCACCTTTACCCATTTCAAGACACCGAGGACTTCCTCCTCTGTAATATGGACATTATGCAAGATGTCACCATCTATTTCCCTACAGTCTATATCTTCCATATCCTTTTCCACAGTAAATACTGATGCAAAATACTCACTTAGTATCTTCCCCATTTTCTGTGCTCCATACAAAGGCCGCCTTGCTGATCTTTGAGGGGCCCTATTCTCTCCCTAGTTACCCTTTTGTCCTTAATGTATTTGTAAAAACTATTTGGATTCTCCTTAATTCTATTTGCCAAAGCTATCTCATGTCCCCTTTTTGCCCTCCTGATTTCCTTCTTAAATATACTCCTACTTCCTTTGTACTCTTCTAAGGATTCACTCAATCTATCCGGTCTATACCTTACATAAGCTTCCTTCGTTTTCTTGACCAAACCCTCAATTTCTTTAGTCATTCAGCATTCCCTATACCTACCAGCCTTTCCTTTCACCCTACAGGAATATACTTTCTCTGGATTCTTTTTATCTAAAGTTACCTAATTTCTGAAGGCTTCCCATTTTCTAGCCATCCCTTTACCTGCGAACATCTGCCCCCAATCAGCTTTTGAAAGTTCTCGCCTAATACCGGCAAAATTGGCCTTTCTCCAATTTAGAACTTCAACTTTTAGATCTGGTCTATCCTTTTCCATCATTATTTTAAAACAAATAGAATTATGGTTGCTGGCCCCAAAGTGCTCCCCCACTGACACCTCAGTCACCTGCCCTGCCTTATTTCCCAAGAGTAGGTCAAGTTTTGCACCTTCTCTAGTAGGTATATCCACACACTGAATCAAGAAATTGTCTTGTACACACTTAAGAAATTCCTCTCCATCTAAACCCTTAACATTATGGCAGTCCCAGTCTATGTTTGGAAAATTAAAATCCCCTACCATAACCACCCTATTATTCCTCCAGATAGCTGAGATCTCCTTACAAGTTTGTTTCTCAATTTCCCTCTGACTATTAGAAGGTCTATAATACAATCCCAATAAGGTGATCATCCCTTTCTTATTTCTCAGTTTCACCCAAATAATTTCCCTGGATGTATTTCCAGGAATATCCTCTCTCAGCACAGTTGTAATGCTGTCCCTTATCAAAAATGCCACCCCCCACCCCCGCTCTCATGCCTCCCTTTCTATACATCCTGTAGCATTTGTATCCTGGAACATTAAGCTGCCAGTCCTGCCCATCCCTGAGCCATGTTTCTGTAATTGCTATGATATCCCAGTCCCATGTTCCTAACCATGCCCTGAGTTCATCTGTCTTCCCTGTTAGGCCTCATCCATTGAAATAAATGCAGTTTAATTCATTAATCCTACCTTGTCCCTGCCTGCCCTGACCTGTTTGACTCACTTCTGTTCTCAACTGTACCAGTCTCACATTGATCTCTTTCCTCACTATTTCCCTGGGTCCCACCCTATCCCCCCCCCCCCCCCCCCCCACCTTACTAGTTTAAATCTTCCCGAACAGCTCTAGCAAATTTCCCTGCCAGTATATTAGTCCCCTTCCAATTTAGGTGCAATCCGTCCTTCTTGTACAGGTCACTTCTACCCCAAAAGAGATTCCAATGATCCAAATATGTGAATCCTTCTCCCATACACCAGCTCCTCAGCCATGCATTCATCTGCTCTATCCTCCTATTCCTGTCCTCACTAGCTCGTACCACCTGGAGTAATCTAGATATGACTACTGTCGAGGACCTCCTTTTTAAATTTCTGCCTAACTCTTTGTAATCTCCCTTCAGAATCTTAACCTTTTCCCTTCCTATGTTGTTGGTTCCAATGTGGACAATGACCTCTTGCTGGCCCCTCTCCCCCTTGAGAACATTCTGCACCCTCTCTGAGACACCCTTGATCCTGGCACCAGGGAAGCAACACACCATTCTGATTTTTCTCTGCTGGCCACAGAAATGTCTGTCTGTACCTCGGACTAGAGAATCCTTAACACAATTGATCTCTTGGAACCCAACGCACCCCTTGTTGTATTAGAGCCAGTCTCAATACCAGAAACTTGGCTGTTCGAGCTACGTTCCCCTGAGAATCCATCACCCACTACATTTTCCAAAACAGTTTGGAATGGGTATATCCACAAAAGACTCCTACACTAGCTTCTGGATTAGTGGTGCTGGAAGAGCACAGCAGTTCAGGCAGCATCCGAGGAGTAGTAAAATCGATGATTCGGGCAAAAGCCCTTCATCAGGAATAAAGACAGAGAGCCTGAAGGGTGGAGAGATAAGCTAGAGGAGGGTGGGGTGGGGAGAAAGTAGCATAGAGTACAATAGGTGAGTGGGGGAGGGGATGAAGGTGATAGTTCAAGGAGGAGAGTGGAGTGGATAGGTGGGAAAGAAGATAGGCAGGTAGGACAAGTCATGGGGACAGTGCTGAGCTGGAAGTTTGGAACTAGGGTGAGGTGGGGGAAGGGGAAACGAGGAAACTGTTGAAGTCCACATTGATGCCCTGGGGTTGAAGTGTTCTGAGGTGGAAAATAAGTCGTTCTTCCTCCAGGCGTCTGGTGGTGAGGGAGCGGCGGTGAAGGAGGCCCAGGACCTCCATGTCCTCAGCAGAGTGGGAGGGGGAGTTGAAATGTTGGGCCACAGGGCAGTGTGGTTGATTGGTGCGGGTGTCCCGGAGATGTGCCCTAAAGCACTCTGCTAGGAGATGTCCAGTCTCCCCAGTGTAGAGGAGACCGCATCAGGAGCAATGGATACAATAAATGATATTGGTGGATGTGCAGGTAAAACTTTGGATGTGGAAGGCTCCTTTAGGGCCTTGATGGAGGTGAGGGGGGATGTGTGGGCGCAGGTTTTGCAATTCCTGCGGTGGCGGGGGAAGGTGCCAGGATGGGAGGGTGGGTCGTAGGGGAGCGTGGACCTGGCCAGGTAGTCACAGAGGGAACGGTCTTTGCGGAAGGCGGAAACGGGTGGGGAGGGAAATATATCCCTGGCAGTGGAGTCTTTTTGGAGGTGGCGGAAATGTCAGTGGATGATTTGGTTTATGTGAAGATTGGTAGCGTGGAAGGTGAGCACCAGGGGCGTTCTTTCCTTGTTACAGTTGGAGGGGTGGGGTCTGAGGGCGGAGGTATGGGATATGGACGAGATGCATTGGAGGGCATCTTTAACCAAGTGGGAAGGGAAATTGCGGTCTCTAAAGAAGGAGGCCAACTGGTGTGTTCTGTGGTGGAACTGGTCCTCCTGGGAGCAGATACAGCGGAGGCAGAGGAATTGGGAATATAGGATGGCATTTTTGCAAGAGGTAGGATGGAAAGAGGTGTAATCCAGGTAGCTGTGGGAGTCGGGTTTGTAAAAAATGTCAGTGTCAAGTCGGTCGTCATTAATGGAGATGGAGAGGTCCAGGAAGGGGAGGGAGGTGTCAGAGATGGTCCAGGTAAACTTAAGGTCAGGGTGGAATGTGTTGGTGAAGTTGATGAATTGCTCAACCTCCTCGCGGGAGCATGAGGTGGTGCCAATGCAGTCATCAATGTAGCGGAGGAAGAGGTGGGGAGTGGTGCCGGTGTATTAAGGAAGATCGACTGTTCTACGTAGCCAACAAAGAGACAGGCCCATGTGCCCATGGCTACCCCTTTGGTCTGGAGGAAGTAGGAGGATTCGAAGGAGAAATTGTTAAGGGTGAGGACCAGTTCGGTCAAACGAATGAGAGTGTTGGTGGAAGGGTACTGTTGGGGACGTCGGGAGAGGAAAAAATGGAGGGCTTGGAGGCCCTGGTCATGGCAGATGGAGGTGTAGAGGGATTGGATATCCATGGTGAAGATGAGGCGTTGGGGGCCAGGGAAACGAAAGTCTTGGAGGATGTGGAGGGCGTGGGTGGTGTCTCGAATGTATGTGGGGAGTTCCTGGACTAGGAGGGATGGGACAGTGTCGAGGTAGGTAGAGATGAGTTCAGTGGGGCAGGAGCATGCTGAGACAATGGGTCGGCCAGGGTGATCAGGCTTGTTGATCTTGGGAAGGAGATAGAACCGGGCAGTGTGGCGTTCCCGGACTATGAGGTTGGAAGCTGTGGGTGGGAGATCTCCTGAGGTGATGAGGTTCTGTATGGTCTGGGAGATGATAGTTTGGTGATGGGGGGTGGGGTCATGGTCGAGGGGGCGGTAGGAAGAGGTGTCCTCAAGTTGGTGTTTGGCTGCAGCGGTGTAGAGGTCAGTGCGCCAGACTACCACTGCGCCCCCTTTATCTGCTGGCTTGATGGTGAGGTCGGGATTGGAGCAGAGGGATTGGAGGGCTGTGCATTGTGAGGGTGAGAGGTTGGAGTGGGGGAGGGAGGTAGACAGGTTGAGGCAGTTAATGTCCTGGTGGCAATTGGAAATGAAGAGGTCGAGGGCGGGTATTAGGCCAGCGTGAGGTGTCTAGGTGGATGCAGTGTGTTGGAGGTGGGCGAAGGGGTCTTCGGAAGGAGGCGGCGGAAGAAGTGTTCGACGTCATGGTGTGTATTAAATTCATTGATGCGTGGACAGAGGGAGATGAGCCCTTTGCTGAGGACTGATCGTTCATCCTCAGTGAGGGGGAGGTCTGGAGGGATAGTGAAAACTCAGCAGGGCTGGGTGCTGGGATCTGGTGTGGGTGTGGAGCTGGGAGTGGGGGGGCGGAGACGGTAACTGGAGTGGGTGTGATCGTGGGGGGAATGGGGGTGGAGTCATGAGCAGGGGTGGAGTTCCCCTCAGGGTTCTGGGGGCTGGGAATGGTGACAGTGGGATCCATGGGGGGCGTGTCAGCAGAATGCAGGTGAGTGGCATTGGTGGGGGCGGAAGTGGTGGCAGACATGGCAGTAAGGGGGGGCGGAAGTCACTGAGCGTGTGACATTAGCGATGATGTGAGGGGCGGAAGTGATGTCACATGTGATGCATGAGGAATTGTGAGGAGTGGGAGTGGCCATGATGGGGGCAGAAGTGACATAATCAATCAGCGTGGCAGCTGCACCAGCCGCATGGCTAATGGCGTCTGAGCAGTTCTAGAGGCCGGGGGAATCTTCTGGAATGTTTGAGGAGCGCTGGTTTTGGAGGTGGGTAGATAAAAGTTTGTTGTACTTACAGTTTTTGATGTTTGAGATGGAGTTGAAATACTGTTTGTTGAGAGGATGAATTCTCCTGAGGATGTAGTACAGAGTGGGTCCTACATTAGCTGCCTACCTCTCTTACCTTTCCTGGAGTTAACCCATCTATGTGACTGTATCTGAGACTTTCTCCCTTTCCTATAACTGCCATACTGAATCAGAAAATTTTCTTATACACGCTTAACGAATTGCTATCCATCTAAACCCTCAACACTGTGGCAATCCCAGACTACATTTAGAAAGTTAAAATCGCCTACCATAACCAACCTATTATTTTTACAGATAACTGAGGTCTCCTGACAAATTTGCTTCTCAATTTCCTGCTGACTATTAGGGGGTCTATAATACATTTCCAAATAGGTGATCATCCTTTTCTTATTTCTCAGTTCCACCCAAATAACTTCCCTGGATGTATTTCCAGGAATATCTACCCCTAAGTACAGCTATAATGCTATCCCTTATCAAAGACACCACTCTGCCTCCTCTCTTACCTCCCTTTCTATCCTTCCTATAGCATTTGTATCCTGGAACATTAAGCTGCTAGTCCTGTTCATCCCTGAGTCATATTTCTGTAATTGCTATGATATCCCAGTTCCATGGTCCTGAACATGTACTGAGTTCATCTGCCTTCCCTGTCAGACCTCTTGCATTGAAATAAATGCAGCTCATTTATCAGCTCTACCTGTTCTCTGCTTTGTTGCTGCCTGCCCTGACCGTTTGACTTGCTTCTTTTCTCAACTATACCAGTCTCCGACTGATCTCTTTCTTCACTACCTACCTGGTTCCCCCCGCAACCGGATTAGTTCAAATCCTACTGAGCAGCTCCAGTAAATCTCCCTGACAGTATATTAGACCTGGTCCAATTCAGGTGCAATGCATCCTTCTTGTACAGGTCACTTCTACCCCAGAAGAGATTCCAATGATCCAAAAATGTGAACTCTTCTCCCAAGTGAACCCGCTCCTCAGCCACACATTCATCTGCTCTATCCTCCTCTTCCTACCCTCACTAGTTCATAGCACCAGGAGTAATCCAGATATTACTACCCTCAAGGACCTTCTTTTTAAATTATTGCATAACTTTCCATATTCTCCCTTCAGAATCTCATCCTTTTCTCTTCCTTTGTCATTGGTTCTAATATGCACAATGACCTGCTGCTAGTCCCTTTCTCTTTGAGAACATTCTGCACCCTCTCAGACATAGCCTTGATCCTGGCACCAGGGAGGCAATACACCCTTCTGATTTTTCACTGCTGACCACAGAAACGTCTATCTGTGCCTCTGACTAGATAGTCCCCGAACACAATCGATCGCTTGGAACCCGACATATCCCTCATTACATTAGAGCCAGTCTTGATACCAAAAACTTGGCTGTTCATGCGTCATTTCCCTGAGAATTCATTACCCCCTATATTCTCCAAAACAGCATACTTGTTTGAAATGGGGATAGCCACAGAAGACTCCTGCACTGCCTGCATACCTCTTTTACCTTCCCTGGAGTTAACCCACCTATGCGACTGTATCTGCGGCTTTTCGCCCTTCCTATAACTGCCATCCATCACATCCCCTTGCTCTTGTTAATTCCTCATTGCCTCTAACTGTTGCTCCAACCGATCCATTCAATATGATAGGATTCGTAACCAATGACATTTATTGCAGATGTAATCCTCCATAACACACAAACTCTCTCACAACCAACAAGAAGAGCATATCACTCTATTAAAGGCCATTTTTGATCCTTCCAATCTACAGACCCTGGGAATAGCACTGTCTTATTTCTCTACAAAGCACTACTTCAGGCTAACTTAATACTTATGGCTTATAGTTTTAAAGTTTAATCAAGAGACAGATCTCAATAAACATATAATCAAGAAAGAACCCACTCTACTCACTACCGTAGATTTACAGCAAGGCTACACTTACAATTATGCACTTGTCTGTTTCGGTGCTGTGACCTTTCCCAAACAGATTCCTCCAAAATCAGTTGTGAATTTCACTGTTTGTTAAGTTTACCTAGATGCACTCTGATGTCCAGCAATACATGAATTCAAACAGCAAGGCAGTAACTGTGCAGATTCACTGCTGTGTCAGTTAGCATTATAGGTCTCTCTCTCTCTCTCTCTCTCTCTCCTTCTCTCCTTCACTGACCATGTGCTGCCTATTGTCTGTCCTTCTCCCTTTTAAAAGTGCCATTGTTTTGACTTTTTTTCTCCAATGCAACAGCATATATATCAGTAATTACTGCTTGGAAATCAAGGAAATCACACCTAAAATACCTCAAAAAAGGAGCTGCTGTTACAGCCTCAAACCTTGCCTGTTCTCTATCTTGGATTACCCAGAATCCTGGGCTGAGTGATGTGGAGGTGCCAGTGTTGGGCTGGAGGTGGACAAACTCAGAAGTCACACAACATCAGGTTATTGTCCAACAGATTTATTAGAAATCACAAGCTCTTGGCATGCTGCTCCTTCCTCACTTCACCTGATGAAGCAGCAGAGTCTGAATGCTTGTGATTTCAAATAAACCTGTTGGACTCTAACCTGTTGTGAGACTGCTGACTTAGATGCTGAGTGAGTATATTTGGGAATATGGTTCAAATTAGGAATTTGATTCAAAGTAAGAAGTTAAAGAGGAGGTAGAGGTGCTTTAAGTGAGGTTCATTCCAAGAAGTAAAGTCTTCAGAGTGAGCAGTGAGCAGGAGAGGATAAAAGGCATGGACCAAGAGGCTGACTTGCAGTAAGATCAGCAGCAGTGACGTCACTGACCACAACATGATGCAAGTGAAGGGAAGGCAGCTGATTAGTGAGTAGAATTAATGAGTTATTTTCAGTCTTACAAGTGAAAGTAAGGTCTTTAGTTTGTATTAAAGTCTCAAGTTTTTTGTCTCTCAAAAAATACTTTGTTGATGATGTTCCCTCTAATTTTTTTTCTTCAGCTAGACCTGTGAGGTCTGTGAATGGCAATGACTTCCAAAACCAGAAGTCAATGCACTGGCACACCAATCGCTGGCTGCTTGCCCTCAGATGCTGCCACACAGCTTCGAGGGTCATTACTTATTAAGTATTGACACTAAAAAAAACCCAAAAATTACAATAAAGTGTAGAAAGCAAAGAAGTAATAAATTTAATAAATGTGCTAGTGATGGTGGGACAGGCGATTTTTTGTTACTGCAGCTGTGGAAGCTGCTGAACACCAGGTGATGTAGTACAAACACATTTGTCAGAAGTGTTAGCAGTTTGAGGAACTTTGGATCAAGTTGAGGAGCTGGAGTTAAGCTGCAATCATTGTGGGAACATCAGGAGCGGGGGAAGTTAACCTGGACATTTTGCTCCAGGAGGTAGTCACACCTGTCAAAATAGGTAATTGAAATTTGGTCTGTGATTAGGTTATTTGAGGTAATCATCAAAACCCAGGGAGTAGCTTTTGAGGAGCCTCAGCCCCTGCAATTGCAATTGGAAACAGCTATGAGATTTTTGCAAGATGTGTGGATGAGACCAGTAACTTCAGAGAAGGTGAGGAAACTGACCATGGCACCATTGTGCAGGGAATCAGTAAAGTGGAGGGACAAAATAGGAACACAATAGGGCTAGGGGACAATATAATTAGGGCACTAGATACTGCTTTCTGAGAATGAGTCCCTAAGGTCATGTTTGAGAGTGTGACGCTGCAAAAGCACAGCAGGTCATGCAGCATCCGAGGAGCAGGAGAATCGACGTTTCATGCATAAACCCTTCATCAGGAATGTGGCTTGTAGGTTGGGCCTGAGAGATAAATGGGAGGGGGTGTGGGGTTTGTGCGAGGTAGCTGGGAAAGCGATAGGTGGATGAAGGTGAAGGAGAAGGTGATAGGTCAGAGGGGAGCAGTGATGGATGGGTCCGGAGGGTGGTGCCGAGTTGGAGGCTTGGGACTGGACTAATGTTTGGTTAGGAGAAGGAGGGAAAATGAGGAACCTGTTGAAATCCACATTTATTCGTGTGGTTGCAGGGTCCCAAGGTGGAATATGAGGCGTTCATCCTACAGGCGTCGGTTGGGAATAGTTTGGCGGTGGAGAAGGCCCCAAGCCCGAGTTGAAGTGTTCAGCCATGGGGCGGTGGGATTGGTGGGTGTGGGTGTCCCAGAAATGATCTCTGAAATGATCCACAAGAAGGCATCCTGTCTCCCTGATGTAGAGGCGAGCACACCGGGTGCAACGGATGCAGTAGATGACATTGGTAGAGGTACAGGTAAATTACTGACGAATGTGGAAGGATCCCTTGGGGCCTTGATTAGAGGTGAGGGGAGTGGTGTGGGTGCAGGTTTTGCATTTCATGCATTGGCAGGAAAGGGTGCTAGGAGTGGGGTGTGGGCTGGTGGGGGTGTGGACCTGACGAGGGAGTCACAGAGGGAATGGTCTTTTCAGAACGCTGATAGGGGTGAGGAGGGAAATATTTCCCCTGTGATGGGGTCCGTTTGGGGGTGGCGAAAGTGGCGGAGGATAATGCAATGTATGCGGAGGTTGGTGAGGTGAAAGGTGAGGACTGGGGGGTGGGGTGTGGGGAGTTCTGTCCTTGTTGTGTTGGGAAGGATAGGGCTGAAGGGCGGTGGTGCGTGACATGGAGGAGATGCGCTAGAGGGCATCATTAACCATGTGGGAATGGATGTCGCAATCATGGAACAAAGTGGCCATCTGGGACTTTGAGGTGAAATTAGTCATCCTGGGAACAGATGTGGCAAAGGCGGAGGAATTGGGAATAAGGCATACCATTTTGTGAAAAAGGATACAGAGGGACTGGACAGGTTGCAGAAAATATTTACAAGAATAAGCAGCAGAAAGTAAATGTGCATGCATATCAAAAAAGGATTAATAATCTTATTATCTTTTATCTTGATAAAGGAATGTTAAGGAATGACCAAACAGATTTCTTTAAAATCTTGAGGTGTGCAAATAGAGAGAATACAGAGTGAAAATTTATTTTTTCTGGGGAAGACCCATAATTAGAGTTCATCAATCCAAGATGGTCACCCAGTTATCCAGTTCAGAGAATTCAGAAGGAATGTCTTCACTGAAAGAATGGGGAATTTGGAATTCAGAGATACAGAGAGTGTTTGAAGCAAATCATATTGTTGCATTTAAGAAAGCGTTGAACAATTGTATGATAGAGAAGGGATTGGATGATTACAATGATAGGTTTAGATAGTAAAAACTGAAAGGAGCAAAATGCCAATACAGTCAAGTTGGGTTTCTGCTGCATATCCAATAGAATCCTTTGTCTCTCACAGGAGAGGCAGTCAAGAAGTTTCTTAGGGTCCCTCACCACATTCAACTAGGGATTTGTGTCATACTTTGCATCCTGTCACATACGACAAGAAAATTAGATTTTATTTGTGCAGATGGTTGATAATGGCTTCTGAATTAGGATATCTTTCCTTTGACCATACTTTGACAATCTCTGGAAATAAGGTCACAGATGGGTCAGTAGATAAGGTCGCAGATGGGTGTAAATCCAATATATCTGACGAATTTGTATGGCTCATTGAAAAGATTATGCATTCCCTATACTTTATTAACATAATTTTAACCAGCTTCCTAAAGTTCTTTGGAATTCCTAAAAAATGTATCCCTTCCAATAGAATATAAATTAGTAATGGAGCTTAACTACATAAGGTATCAAAACAGTGGTGCATTTCATTAACACCATTGCATGCATGCATTATTATCTTCAAGTAAATGAACAGTATTTAAAACAATCTTCTCAAATTTTGTTCGATTTGCTTATGTACCCCATAAATGTCTTACCCTGTTGTAGTTGATCTGATTTTCAGCGATTAAATCTAATTTGCATATTTAATCTGGACTTTAAATATTTTGTGTTCTTTACATCTTGTGTAGTTGCATGGGAACACCACTGCTTGCAAGTTTCCTGAAAAGCCACTCATCATCCTGACTTAGAAGTATATTGTTGTTCTTTTGTGTCACTGGGTCATAGCCCTGGAATCTTCCTCTGCAATGGCGTTGTGGGTGTACCCACAGCAATTCAAGGAGGCAGATCACCACTACCCTCTCAAGAGCAACAAGGGATGGGCAATCAATGTCTTAACTTCCACATCCTATCAGTGAGTACATTAAAAAAAAATTAAGGCTCAAACTATATTTAGTGAAGAAACTTTTCAAATTCTGTTGAGTGCAGTGATAGTGAAGTGGAAGTATATTTTCTGATTGAGGAATATAGTTCTTGAGCATAAAATTGAGGAATCATTCTGGATTACAGATAGATAATTTTAATTCTCAATGTGCTTGGAAGAAAATCCAAGATAAGATCAACACTTTAAACAGGAGCAGATAGATGTGCAAGCTTATTACTGTAAAGCAACAGCAAAGAGTTTATGTGTACGTGGAAGAGTCATTGTAAAACACATTTAAAAAGTACAGTTTCAGCAGAGAGAAGTGGAAGCAACAATGATGCATCTTTGTATATGTAAAACAGGCAAATGCTTCAAAATGTTTTCATTTTGTGAAGCTCTTTTATATGATTATATATAGCAATATTAATGTCTAACTATTGTTAAGGCATTACAAATGATTGCATCAGGATAATTTACGTTTCACATACCATAAGATGAGGATGGATGCACTCTACACAATGTTTTCTAAGCACCTTAAATCAAATGTTCTAGAATATTGGTAGAAAAGTCCAGGTATTTCCATTAGAGTCCCCCACTAATGTTACAGAGAGAGATCATGGCCAAGGTGATTAGGCTATTTCTTCTGCCCCTACACTACCTACCCACTATACCTAACTATGACTTAGGTGTACCTTTGGGGATTTTCTTCTAGATTTTCCAAGAATTCCTTCCAGAAAGCAGGGATTCAATGGGAATAAAGGGATAAATTATCATTCAATGTAGTTATACAAGTCAGATGAGGAACTAAAGAAAGTCCAACTGTGTAATCTGATTTTGAATTTGGGACTGATAGGACAGACTGAATAGTCTTTTCAATTTCTGAATATTCTGTTTCAAATTCTTTTTTAAGTTTTAAAAACAAAAATAAACAATCAAAAAAGAGACTCGTGGATGCGTTCCCTGCCATTTTCTGACACTTAATGGAACTTCAAAAAATTTATTGAGGTTTGTGTAAATGCATATATTAACTTCATCTTTCAACATTACTTGTATGCTATGCTACAAGTTGATGCACACTCACTGCACAATTTTGTATATAGGGTTTGCTGTGTGGAGCTGAATATTAATAACACTGCCACACATCTGGCAAACTCTGATTAGGCTAATTCTAGCCTTTGAAAATGTTACGTTCAGGATTCTACATCCATTTGCAGCAGTTGAACAAGTAATAGTCATTTAGACTCGAGAGCTCATGTTAGATCATTTTTAAAATATCAGAATCTGCTTGCTAATTGTAGCAATTAGCTGAGTATTGACCCATTTATTTGATTGTATTTTACACTATTACTACTGAAACTGTTGGACTTTTTGAATGCTATACTCCATTTGTCAATTTGCATTTGCCAGTGGTTCTTTAATTATGTGCAGCCTGAATTAATGTTAGGGATTAGTAGGAATGTTTAATTGAACATTCTCCATTACCAAAAATGTATTTAATACCAGCAACTGCACTTACAGCGAAGATAATCTGGCACAGACATTCTTAAGAAGATATTTTGAAATTAATTTGTGATTAGCATTGCTAATCAGGCCAGGCTTTATTTCTATTTAGTCTTGAGAAGGTGGTGTTGAATTCCCTTCTTGAAGTGCTGTGCTATTTGGGAAGGTGTTTCAGGATTTAGATTGACAAAACATGAAGTAGTCGTGACCCAGTTTCCAGTCAGTAGGATATGTGAATTGAACAGAAATGTGCAGATGCTGATGTTCTTATATGTCCTGTTCTTCTAAGTGATAGAGGTTGCAGATTTAGAAAGTGTTGTTGAAAAAACTCTTGCCAAGTTGTTGGAGTGCATTTTTTAGATGGTGCATACAGTTGCTACTGTGTGCAATGTATTCATTTGGAATGATGATTTTATCTCGTGTTTAATTTAGGTTAACAGTTATAGCAATTATTAAATAAAGCTTTATGTATTAGATAATATTTAATTATTTAGTGAAAATGGATTTTAGTTTAAAATGTATAATTATTTTAGATACACCATAATTCTGTAAACACAAGAAATGTAGTTTCAATAGCTGGTGAGGCAAGAGAGGCCAGAGTACCACCTTATTTGGAATGATTTTCACTTAAAATCCACATTTCCTGAAATGATTTACCAAAACAAAGTACATCAAAAAATTTACTTATAAATACTTAGATATTTGTAAACCATAACAACTGAATTTTGCATAAGACTGGACATTTCAAAGTACATTCTTAGAACATCAATTGTGGCCATAGTGTTTGGAATTGCTCAATCCACAAGGCTATGCAAAAGTACCGCAATTCTAGTTTTTTCATTAGTTTATAATTCTGCTTTTATATGTTATGATGGTAAGCTTTGTACATTATATATAATATATTAATTGGCAGATGCAACAAAAAATTAGTGTCTTCAGTTGTTGAAATGGTATCAACTCAGTAAATCTAGTAGTAACATTCCTTTGTTGGATGTTTTCTGTGTATTGGTATCCAATAATTTAATGTGAAATAGCAAAATAATTATCAGCAATTAATAAATTAATGCACATATTAAACTGGAAATCATTTTGTATTCATTACATATGTTACATTTTAGATTAACCATCAATTACAACAGTGAAAGCCAAAGTGTAAGAGAGCATGTAAAACACATTCTTATAGTAGAATAGACAAAAAAAACTGAAAAGGGTGTTGACTCTCTGAATAACTGTTACAAAATATAAATGGGGAAATTATTGGGGAAGTACGTGCTATTCTGCAATGAAAAAGTGGTACATTTAACATTGTTAGGTGATTAAACTTGCTGTCTGTGGTTAATTTTACAGGATAGCACCCCCCCCCCCCCACCTTACCTTAAGGTTTGTAATGATTCACAGTAAATGTCATATCCTAAATAAGGTTTGAGAATGCTGTGGGTTTTAAAGGATAGGTATACATTTCTCAACTGTGATAAAGTACATATTAATTTTCTTGAACTGATATTTGCCACATTGTTTGCATATGGTTAGTTCCTAGGGTGAAGGATACCCAGAAAAAACAATTGAGATAAATGTGATTCACATATCTGCAGTCCAGACGTTCTGCACTAAACCTAGAATAGAAATTGTAACATGATTTGAGCACAGCCATACTGTAAAGGGCATTTGTGATCATGATATTCCCAGACTTCACCTAATATAGCTGAAGTTAAAATTTTCTAGCATTCTCCTATGTTTCATTTTTTGTATATAACTTTCAAAATTACACAGAATCCAAACGGATCAAAACAACAAACCACACTGACCTAGTTTGGAAAGTTTTGGTTATACATTAGTATGAATCTCAACACTGCAATATAATACTGTATAACTGTTAACCACTGGCAAAATAACAATGTAAAACTCTTAGTATTTTGTAGTATTAAAAAAAGACAACCACATATCCTTTTATAGAATTAAATATTAAAGTTTACCCAGATCTGTTCATGGACAGGACCTGCCTAGAAAATTGTCATGAACATCTGGGTTTTCTCTTGGTGATTCATGTTTGAAGAATTTGTGCCATTTTCTATGCACCACTGCTACTTTTCATGCAGTTTACCTGCTTTACAAATCCTTTCAAAAACTTGGCAAATACAGATATTACAATGTATAACATCCTGCCCTTTTTCATTTCGCCCTATTAACATATCTTATTTCAAATAATCCTATGGTAGAACAGAACTTGAGTATTAAGCTGAAGAAAGATACTTTGTCCAAGTTTTACATCTTGCATTCATCATGACAGTTTGCAAGAAGTTGTAATCTAAGGGGAAAACCATTATTTATATGGCAGCAGAGGAGTTGCATGTCCATTTGCCAACAAATCAGCACTTTCCTCTCATACCATATAAATGTTGGTTTTCCCCTTAAATTGACACTATTGTGAATGAATGGAAGAAAAACTTCAACAAATTGTACCTTCTTTCAGCAATACGCAAATACCTTATTCCTTTATACGTTAATTTTATCTAATTTTTCCTGAAAGGAATCATATGGTTTTAGGTTAATAACATTTCTATTTTGTGAAACTATATTTTTAACTTCAGGTAAGTTAGAGGATTTCATTTGATTTGTTTCAAAGTCTGTCTGGTAAGGTGCCTGGTTTGTGTGATATTTGGAGATGAAGGAATGCAAGCAATAGGAATAGTCGTAGTCCTTACTGCTCATCAAATCTGATCTTCCATTCAATCATATCATGATCTTGATATGATCTTGAACTTCAACTCTGCTTTCCTGCCTGCTTCCCATATTCCTTGCAGTACCATGTCAAACACAAATATATTCTTCTTTAATATGGAGAAGAAAACTGGAATCAGAATTCCAGAGGATGTTTCACCAAAACCTTGTACTATTGTTGCAAGACTTCTTTATTCTTGTATCCAATAAAAGCAACATGCAATTTGTCAACTTTCTGTATTTTTGCGCATCCAACATGAATAACTGTGAACATCAACATTTACAAATTTCATATCTTTTAAAGAATATTCTGTTTTTGTATTTTAACAACTAAAGTGAATAACTGCACTCTTCTCCACATTATGTGCCATCTGCCACATATTGTTGCTCAGTTATTTAATCTGTTAATACTGTCAGTTCTGCTCTGATGTGTGTTTCTTCAGTGTGCATTGCCTTTAACATGATTGAAGAAATTAAACTATTATTTTTAGAACACAAACTTTCCTGACATGGATTGGCTATAATGCAATTCCAATCCAATTAGTTTAAATGGCTATTGCGTGACTTTCTTATAACACAAGATCGCATGAGGACAGAATTATCACTTTAATTCAGAACTAACTGAATTGCATTTATTTACTGGTATAGAACTTGTCTCGTGAAGACAGAACAGAATATTTGTTCAATGCTTTTGTCATTTTCTCATTCCTCTTGATAATTTATCCCAATCCTATAAAGTAATATCATACAGCATGGAAAGTGACCCTTCGGTCCAACTAATCTATGCCCACCATAATCACAAACTAAACTAGTCCCACCTGCCTGAGCTTGGCTCATGTCCAAAAATTTCTTCTTTATATACTTCTCTAAATGTCTTTTAAATGCTGTAACTAAATTCGCATCCACTTCAAAAATATGCTTTCTAGTATTGAAATTCCCCACCCTAAGGAGAAGACCCTTGCCATTAACTTTATCAAACCCCTCATGATTTTATATTTTATAAAGATCTAAAAGATCACCTCTTCTGCTAAGTAATCACATTTACTTTAGCTACTCTCTTTTGTAGAATTATAAAAGATCCCAACCTTTTTTTTGTATTTCTGGCAAATTTTTATATTTCTGGCAATTATTCCAGAGAATGGAAGCCTTGTCTCAGGATGAGAAACCAGAAATGAAACTGTGTCTTATGAGGACAGATTGAATAGTTTAATTCCAAACTTGCTAGAGGATGAGGGGAGATCAAGAGTCCAGCATTAGATAAATCTTCTAGAAGCCCGATCAATCATTAATGCTCCAAGCTCTTCTAATAACAATAGAAGACCATCTTCATCATGGCCATTTGTTTTGAATGTCATAGCTTATCATCATGACAGCTACATCACTGAGTCCAGTACAGAAGTCTATAAGCATGTACCAATCAAAATAAAAGTGCCTCAACTTATGCAGCAGCATTGCACCCACCTCAAGAAAAGGAAGGTCTGTCAATAGTTCCTTTTCAGAGGGAGTGTGATTGATTAGCTTCCGAGCAAATGTGCAACAATGGAACAAAGCCACTAGTTTAAAAAATAAACGGAGAGGTATCTGCATCCAAACACAGTAACCAGTAGCAGCCCAGATCCATTGCAACCACAGTTTTGAGGTCAGGAAGCCAGAATCAAGTGGTAACAGTAAGTCGTGGTGAGTGATCCACAGGCTTGGGAACAGATCTGTGACCAGACCCAACTGTAGAAATCCAGCTCTACTTACATTCCAGCAGAGTATAACTCCATTTCGGAGCATGACTCCATTTTCTTTTCTAGTTTACACATAAAGGCAACCATCTTAAGTCCCACTGAAAATAATGCAATTCACAGTCAATAACACATGAAACGGATTCAGCCAAAGGGTGTTATCAAAGTGTAAACATGTGGACAAAGTTCAACAAATATCTGTGACAAAGCAGCTTTCAGATCCTAACCAAACGTGTGGTTAATCTGATCCAGGGCATTGATAATAGTAGAAGAACCAAAGCATTCCATTATGATGAAAATTAGATACCCCAGACAAAATGGACAACACAAAATCAACAGGTGAGAGTGCTAGCATTAGTCCTTTAAATGTCCTAGATGTCATGTAGGTCAGGCAATGGCATGATGTGGTAAAATCCACACATAACAAGCTCACTGCCCACAATGGATTTGTGATTCCATTATTGGTATTGTTAGACTCAAATGTAGATAATGTTCTTCTGGATGGAGACCAGACACTTTCTGCATTGCCAGAACAAACGGTCCAACCATTGTTGGTTTGCCAACGTGCATGGATCTTCACATCATAATGATCTATGCAGTAGCAAAACCATCCTCTGTGACACAAAGCATCACAGACAGAGGAACTGAATCCATTCACAATCTCACAAATCTATATCAGTTTAGTTTGACACCATTGGGTACTTCTGTGATAATGCAAAAGTATTATCTAAATATTACCCTGGTATAACACTGTCACCTATGTGTGAGAAACAAGGTGCCATACTTCAATGTTTGGACCCCAGATGACTACTTCCTGCATTGAAAAGGTGTCTATTTAAAATCCCCACTCTGGAGAAACTCAACTCCAAATTCTCCAGTGCTAAATGCTTCAAGTGGAATACAACAAATGGTTATTGGCCTGTGTACCATTCACTTTATCATAAAAGCCTACTGCCTCTGGGCACCTTTTGGCAGATATTGCTTTGTATGATTACTTATTCAGGCTTTTTGTGATTCAAATATCTTTCAGATTGTACTTGCATTGTTGAAGACATTGCAGTCTGAGGAAAGACCAAGTAACCATCATCGGCTCATTTAGGCATCAAAGAAGCACAGCCTTGTCTTCAACAGCAAGAAGTGTCAAATTAATTCAAGCCACTTAAACTAGTTCAGTTCCATGTACTTGTTCAGTAGAATAAGACCTTATCCTGCCAAGATTATGGATGTATGGAGGATGCCTGCACTCCAGGATAAAAGTGACCAGCAGGGGTACCTTGTTTTTTTCAATTTCAATGTTTTGCAACTAACCTCTCTCCTTGGAAATATTTAATGTAAAGATACATCCTATCTGTGGTGGGATGACCACCAACATATCTTTCAAGCATTGAAAGATGTTTTATCACCAACAAATGCATACTTCAATTGTCATTGCCATTGCCATTCTGAAAGTGGAGACACCTTAAAAAAAGGTTTTAATGCATGTCTTTACAGGACAATAAGCCCATCATATCTGGATCCCAGCATGGCCCAGATTACTCCCATATTACTCCAATACCAAAAGGGAATCTTTGACATGAGTATTTGTAATACAATAATTCCTCACATACTGGTTTGGCAACAACTTTATTTCAGTGTGATCATAAACTATTGGAAATTATTTGTAGGAAGCCACGAATGAATACATCTAGCTTCACTATCTTCTCGCCAAACTCTAATGTTGTGATCTAGAATTCTGGTACAAACCAGGATCCAGGATGATAAACTCAGAGATGCTCAGAGTTGGCCTCAAATCCAGCCAGTAATAAAAATGCATGCAACACTGCAGTTTGAAGCAACTGAGTATGAGGTAGAGGATAATCTTCATACTGATCTCATAACCAAGCCAAATAAATTTAACATCAGATGGTGACCAGATACAAGAGCTGAAATGCACCATCATTAGGGCCTGACCTAAATGCACCTATTAGGTGCACAGAAAAAAACTCGAGTGCATTCCTTTCACCATATAGAGATGAGTTAGGCCTACCAGAAAATATAATTTTGCAAGAGTAAGCAAGTATTAATTCCCAAAAGCTTGCCTCAAGACATGTTGAATCATCTCCACACTGGCTATATTGGTCAGTAAAACAAAAGGCTAACATGCAAATCTGTGTATTGGCCTAGCATTGATAATAGCAGTTCCGAAGAAAAGTCAAACCAGACTCAAAACATTAACTCTTTTTCTCTCCACAGATGCTGACACGCCTGCTGAGTTTCTCCAGAATCCTGTATTTGTGTCGACAAAGATGTAGATTAGTTGAAACAAATGTGCAAAGCCCAACAGTTTTGTCAATCTCAGCAGTGTAAAGATCCTCTTAAGCTGTACAAATTCCCTTTGAGTCATGATCCAATATTGCTACAGACCTATTTCAAGTCCACAGCCAATGCTGTATACTGGTGACAGATTATTTACCAAAGCTTCTTTTGCCATGCAACTCGAGGGATACAATTAGCACCATTATTGGCACATTAACTGCTATTTTGAATACCTTTGGCAACCCACAACAGACTATGTTAGACAATATTCTTGAATGTATTGGGAAGCAATTTCAGGATGTGTACATGAAATGAGGAGGACTGCATATTCACATCCTCTCCACATTATTCACAACCAAATGAACTTACTGTGTGCATGGTTAAAGCATGAAGTGGAAGGCAACTCTTCAAAACTTCAGGATTGTTACACAGGTAGTTATTCTATAACATGATAATTATATTCTTGTGCAATCCTGCATTATAGAAAAGTCATGCTTTAGAAGCAGCACTTAGTGTTGGCAATGTAATAACATTACAGCCAACACATGTTTTAAAAGTTTGCGCTTTAGAAACAGTGTCCCCAATTTGTCAATTGTGTTATAGCGAATCTGCGTTAACGAAACATGTGTTGTAGCATAACGACGTATATTGAACTTAACTCAAGGAAAGCTCCTATTTCTGACTGCAACTCTTACATTTAGAAGCCAAGTCTGCATTATTCTTTCATTTCAATTGCTTCTTACTAAACTGGATGCACATGATTCCTTGTTGGAGGAAGAGAGAGAATGGAACAGGAACATGATTGAAGACAGTGTACACAATTGCTTCAGTTTTACCTTAGACAAAAAGTGAGAGTACGGCACAATAGCATCAACATTTTAATAGGTGGAAGGGGACTGAGAAAATGTGCTCAGTCCAGATCATATAACATTAGTAGGAGCAATGGTCATACTTGAAAATGAAATGGAAGCTACATTTGATTTGAACACGATAATCCACAGATAATACAAAGTGATGATTCAGACATTGAGAGCATTATGTTAACATGAGACAACAAGATAAGACAGAATACACCCACAATGAACATCCATACCAATCCACTGTAATAAACAACCTACACCATCATGAAATTGTGCAATCTCATCATGACAACTTTACAAAAATGTAATCCAGTCATATTATACATCTGCATAATGCTATCACAACATGTGAAGATAAGTGTGAGTAACTACATCTTCTATTTCCACAGTTGTTACAAAAGTTAACAATTTTTCAAAGGATCCAAATTCCCCAAGTTACCCATCTGATATACTCAGACTAATAGAAGATACAGATAAGGTTTGTGTACTTAACAAGAACTATTATTTATTACAAATAGTTAAATACTAACCATAGTTGTCAGGTTGATGGCCTTTGGCATCCAGATCTAATCAAACGACCAGAAACCAATTGGAGTTTGCTTTTGGCCACATTTCATTTATATACACCCCTGGTGCTGCTTATCTTCAAACTGCTTTCCCCATTGATGTCAAATGCAGTCACCCTTACCTCATTTCGTGAGTTCAGCTTTTATATTCATGTTTCAACCAAGCTATAATGATGTCATGAGCCAAGAATCCAAACTAAGTATCAGTGGGTTGTGACTGAGCAAATGTTGCTTGAGAGAGCTGAGGTTTCTCAAACCTGAAACCATTCTAGTAAATTTTGCTCTCTCTCAAATGTATTCACATGTGGTGTCCACAATTGTACACAATACACCAGCTGATTTCTAACATGTATGCTGGACAGGTTCAACATCACCTCCTTGCTCTTATATTCTATATCTCAAAAACGCTGTATGCCTTATTTACTACTCCCTCTGCCTGTCCTGCATCTACAATGATCTGCACATGTATATAGACCCAAGTCCCTCTAGTCTAGTGCCCATACCCTTTAGAATTGTACATGTATTTACATTGTCTTTCAGTGTTCTTCTGACCAAAGTGTTTCACTTTGCACATTTCTGCATTGAACGTCATCTGCCACTTAACTGCCCACTCCACCCAACTAGTCAATGTCCTTTCAGAGTTCCATGGTATCCTCCTCATAATTTGCCTTTCTTCCAAGTTTATTGTCATTTACAAACTTGGAAACTGTCCCCTGCATACCAAGATCCAGATCCTTAATATATATCAGGAAAATATCCTTAATATATATCCCAATATTGACCCCTGGTGAACTCCACTACAAACCTACCTCCAGCCCAAAAAACATCCAATGACTACTTCTCACTGTTTTCTACCACTCAGCCCATTTTGGATCCACGTTACCACTGTAATCAATTTTTTGTTTAATGCTCAGTCGAACTATAGTACTATCTAATAGTATAACTATTACCAAGGGGGCTAAAAGCTACTCCCACCAGCTTTTCTTCACTTGCTATTTGTAATTTCTACCCATAGTAATCATAGTTCATGATCTACTGAGGCCAGATCCTTTCTCACTAATTCTAGCATTTATTCTCCTGTTTTTGCTGTGTTTCTGAAATGTTTTATACCCTGAAGTATTCATTTCCCAAACATGGATCATTTTGCAAACTTGTCTGTACAATGGTGATTGACTGTGTGGAGTTTGCACATTCTCCCCGTGTCTGTGTGTGTTTCCTCCGGGTGCTCCGGTTTCCTCCCACAGTCCAAAGATGTGCAGGTCAAGTGAACTCTGGATTAGTGGTGCTGGAAGAGCACAGCAGTTCAGGCAGCATCCAAGGAGCAGTGAAATCGACGTTTCAGGCAAAAGTCCTTCATCAGGAATGCTTTTATTCCTGATGAAGGGCTTTTGCCCGAAACGTCGATTTCGAAGCTCCTTGGATGCTGCCTGAACTGCTGTGCTCTTCCAGCACCACTAATCCAGAATCTGGTTTCCAGCATCTGCAGTCATTGTTTTTACCTCTAAGGCCAGGTGAATTGTCTATCCTAAATTGTCCATAGTGTTAGGTATATTAGTCAGAGGGAAATGGGTCTAGGTGGGTTGCTCTTTGGACAGTGGGTGTGGACCGGTTGGGCTGAAGGGCCTGTTTCCACACTAGGGAATCTAATCTAATCTAAACCATTTATCTCTATTTGTGCCACTATTTCATCAAATTTATTGTGCATTCAGATAAAAAAGAACTACATTTTTACAATACTTCCTGCAGTGACCTTCGTCACTGACACACAATTAATGTTAAATTTCTCTCTCCCTTCCTGTTCCATTCTGTTTGTCCTTGCACGCATTGTTACATGATTCTGTTGCCACCACTTTGCTTTGTGGTTTACTAATTACTTTTATCAGCACCCTCCCTCCACCCCTGCAACTGTTTTAAAACTGTCCATCCAATTGGCCAGAACACTGACCTAGTTCAGTTCAAGTGGTGTCCATTCCAACGGAACAATGCCCTTTTCCCTGAATTCTGCTGCATTTACCCCATGAATCAAAATCTTTTGGGCCAACCATTGCTCTTTGAATCACATGATTAATTCTCTAATCAGTTTGATCCTATAGTGATTGACAGATAGCTCCCATAACAACCAACTGATGATTGCCTTTGATGCCCTTTACCTGAATTTGGAAGCGAGTACCTCAAACAATCCTAGCAGAAATTGGGTCAGAGTTTTAATTACATCATTGATTCCCAAGTGGATGATGACAACTGGATCATCCTCTCGCCATTCCACATTTTTCTCCAGCCAGGGGAACCTATACTTCACTCTAGTATCAGGCAGGCAACACAACTTTCTGCGTGCCTGGCCACAGTTTCAGAGAACAGTATTGATCTCCCTGACTCTTCAATTTTCTCTCACAACTACATTCACTTTTGCTCTACCTATTTGGTTGAATGGTATCCTCACTGTGCCATGGTCAAATTCTTTATATTTATGAACAGATGAATCAGGAATGTGAATCGGCCATTTTGACCCCAATCCACCATTCAGTTCTTTTCCTCATCCTTGTTTGCTGGTAACAATCATTTCACACTTGTTTGACAGAGTAGGACTCATGTTTCAAATCTGTAATTTAAAATTAGTCAACAAATCTCTGATTGGCTTAGTCACTCATTTTCGCCAGTTAATCCTTTGATTTTCTATGCTAGCTGCTTATGTCTCTTGGTTCCCTTTCAGGACCGTCCAGTGATTTCTTTCTCTTCATATATTGTACCATATAAACCTTCCCTGCTCCCTTTTTCTAACTTTCATTTTTCCATATTGCTCCAGCTTTTCTTTCACCTTTCCATGTCATGCCCATCACAAGTCATCACTCTTTCAATAGCCATCACTCATACATCAATACCCTCAAACCACCAGAGCCTAAGCATACCAAACCACTGGTCTTTAACTGCTAAAATGTTTAATCTATCATTAAATTTTCCATTACCTGTCTCCATCAAAATACCACTTGCCAACTTATCCCAATTGCATCAAATCGCCATAACTCATTGTTATTACTGTAAAATTGACAACAATTTATGGCATATGTACAACTGCAGCTAAAAGTCAAAATCTAAAGACCTAAAGTTGTTAGAGAAACACTTCTCCTCCACATGGTGCACAGTTATTGATCTCCAAAATGGAGACCGCATAGAATAATGGTATGGGTGTGAAATTGGATAATTGTTCATTAATTCTGTACCAAATTGTTGGTCAAGATTAGGGATTGGTACATTGAGGGGTTATGTGGATATCTTCTAGTGTAATAAGTGATAATTGATGTTGAACAACTTCTGTGATCCTATAAAGTTAATCTTACAAGAGCAGTTTCATTCTCTCAGAAGGAAATATTTTACGTTTTAAGAAATAAACAATTTTTTACACTTTTCTGTTTGTCTCTTATCTCTCTTCCTTCATTTCACGATATTTCCTGGTCCCTAATCTACTTCCTGTACATGATTTAACTCTCATTCAGTTCTCCCGGTTTCTATTTTCAGGTTTAGAAGTCTTTGCATACTTACAGTTAGTGTGGTTCCATACCACATAGAAATAGGTACAACACCGGACATTAGAAAATCTAAATATTTCATGATGGCAAATTATTGTGGAACAACAATCTAGATTTTGCAGTAGTACCGATTCTGAATGTCTGAAGATCCTTTGAGTTGGTTTGAGATTCAATATTGCTTTGGACAAGGGGTATTCTACTCTTCACAGATTACAAAAGTTTTATGAGCAGCTTTCTTCCACATCAATGATGAGTGCCAATACTTCACCACTGACTTTAAAATTTAGGTCAAGTTTTACTCCCAAGCCAAATATAATGCCCTCCAGAAATGGCAATATACTACTTCTAGTATTGTTGAATCCCAAACATATTTCCCCCAATTCTCCTAACCATTCAGCTCCTGAGCATGTTTCACCATTCAGTTAGATCATTGCTGATTTATAGCTAAACATCATCCGACTGCTTTGGTTTCACAAATCCTTTCATAATAAAAACCTGTCAATTCAGTCCTGATATTTTCAGTTGGCCTTCTCTCAAGACCAGTTTGTGGGGAGAAAGTACCAGGTTTCCACAATCCTTTTAGTGAGGGAGAGTTTTCTTTGCTAGCCTTTCTTTTGAATAGGCTGATTCTAATTTTAATGATAATGTAGAATTGTAGAATGTTACACACAGAAGAGCCTTTGTCCGCTTTAAGAGAGCTATCCAATTAACGAGCTTTCTCTCTTCTTTCACCACAGCCTTGTAAGCGTGTTTCTCAAAATTCCTTTTGTAAGTTTACTTGAAATGTTATTTTACCAAATTTTCAGGCAATTCATTCAATGTCATACCAACTTACTGTATAAGTATAGAGTCTTCTAATCTCTTCTCTGGATCTTGTGTAAATTACTTTAAATCTGTGACTTCTGGTTACTGACTCTTCTGCTACTGATTAGCTTCTACCTATTTTCTCCAGCAAAACCCACCAGTGATTTTAAACAATTCTATTAAACCTCTGCTCAATCTTTGGTGCTTGAAGTAGAACAATCCATCTTCTCTTGTCTCTCCATATAATTGAAGCCCTACACGCCTGGTACAATTCTGGTGAGTCTTCTGTGGACAATCTCTTCAGGCTTTTTTGCTAGGCAGTGGTGAGAGGCCTATTAATGTGGATTATCAGTCATTATAACCCTAATTATTACTTAAATGCACATTATTAGTAAGCACTCTCCTATATCCCACCTGTCAGATAGAAACCAGACACCGAAAATTTGCAATATAAAAAACAGAATAGGTATCTCCAGCTTACTGCTTGCTCCTCTGGACCTCCATCTTGGACACATGACCCCAATATCACAGGATTCATTTCAGGGAAAGCAGCCACATATACCCAATGTCTAAGGTCACTGGTAAGCACATGTACCTGCCTCTCAGCATCGTGAAGACATATCTTCAGTCCACTTACAGCACACAATTCAATGCTGCACTTTGGAACATCCTGGCACCTTTCATTGCAGTCCTGCTGCATGGACACTGTACCCATTTGGACAGCCTCCCAGATCACTGGTTGGTCTAGGCTGCACTTCAGAGCTGCTCCCCCACTCCTTTGACTGAGCATTCATGCCTATTTGGATCCTCCTCCTATTCCTACCTTGCCTTTTTCTGCTTTGGGCCCTCAGCCCAACCTTTAAGAATCACAGTACCTTTACCTTGAATTGTCATTTAGAACACGCACAAAACCAGCAGCTTGTTGGCTTGTCTGACAGTCAGACAGGTGGACATGTTGCTGTACATCATCATCCTACATTAGTGTTAAACTTGCACTATGTGCCTCATACAGTACATATGCTGCAGTCAAACAGCCATGTCTCAAATCTAAGGGGAGTAGGCTCAGTCAAGTACCTGGACCTGCCTTTCAGCCCATGGGTCCTTCTAAAATAAGTCAAACGTAGCCTCTGTTATCCATCCAGGGTCTTGGGCACAGTCAGTGGGCCATACGAGGCATTCAGGGTCAGGGGTATGGGGGAACGGGGTACAGTTGTACCTCTGTAGTGTAGCAGTGGGTATTGGTTAACTGTATGGGTCCAGTGCAACTAAAGCAGGGAGTCACAGAAGCATAGTCTGTGACAGACTGTGCAGTTATCAGTCAGGGGACTGGTCACTCATCGTTGCTCAAAGGAGCTAGTCACAGTCAGATCATATGGTCCATGCACTAAAATTTGAGGGTGGGAAGATTATCAGGAACCACTGCTGGGGGAGGGAAGATGGGGGACGTAATTGTGGGGATTGCATTTAGAATGCTAAGATGCAGATGAGATTACATTGTGAATGGGGGTCAATTCAATATATAAGGGGGAAGACGATATAGCATAGAAGGGAAAGGGGTATTACAGGAGGAGGAATCATTGCTAGTCACCCTGGCCTCTACGGCGGGACAGTGGACGACTAGATTTAGCATGTTTACTTGTAATGTCTGAGACTGAGGGTAAAGTTGGCAAGTTAAAATTTAGATAAATACCTTTGGGGGGGTGCAGTTTAGGGAAGTTCAAAGCCTATAATGTTGACAGAGACGGCAATGTTTACTATTTGGATTTCACCAATACAAAGAGACTGAATGTAACATTTCCTGGTTGAGAGCAACTATGGGTTCCTTCCATCATGCTATAAATAACATGCTCACAGTGTAAATGAAAATGGCTACCACCACATCAAGAGAAGGCAGGGTAAGTGTTTCCTTCTGTGAGACAGGGTACTTCAATTTTGTGTAATGACAGGCCCCTCAGTGGGATTACACTGACACCCATGCAGAAAAACTGCAAAACTCCTGCAAGTAATATTGCGATCTGAACTTTATGCATTAACTACTGTGTGCAGTTCAACTCCTTGTTCCAAACACTCTTTACCATTTGATCCAAGAAAGTGAATGGATCCTACTGGCACCTGTGCTACAATAGCAGTGTTGTTCTGTTGGATACTGCCAAAGTGGCAGTCAGCTGCAATAAACCCAGAGCTTGCGCGTGCTGCAGGAGCTACTCATTTCACACCTCGAACCATAAAATATTATGTAATCCTGAGGATGACTAGACTCTGTACCTTCAATGTTTTCATTGCAGCTAGATAGATACTCACACATGCAGCTGAGTGTGAAAAGTTAACAGTTATTTAAAAATGTGAAACTTATTGACATTGGCATATTACCCATATCTGCCCTCAGAAGATCCTCTTCCATCTTTCTCTCACTGCAGAGTTTCCACAGCTAGATTGGTGGGAGTGGGTCCTACAGTGGAAACTGTTGGTCTTGGAGGTTTGGTCAGGAAACCCTGGGGGCATTTCTGTCTAGTACATTCAGAAATGCTGATTGCTCTCCTCCCAGTGGTAAGTGCACCCTCATCAGTCTGACTTCCCACAATGCTGAGGGAGTGAGGCAACAAGGAGGTCACCACTGGAATGTCCTCAGCAGAGATTTCTGGAGGGTCGGTGTAGGTCTAGCTGAGTGGTTGTAGTACAGTCTTGTTTCCTTGTGCGGAGGGGCACCTGAAGTGACTTGAAAGTCCTTCATCCCACTGTTGATTTGCTCTTGGTGCTGAGCACCAATGGCTAGAATGACGGAGTTCAGGTCCATTCAGGAGATGAATATCTGGCATCCTACCACTTGCCCTATTATGGCCTCTCTGTGATAAAATGAAGAAAAGGATTGAGTAAGATGAAAACATACAGCACAGCTTTTATAGCTGATGCAGATAGGGGAGATCTGGTGAGATGGTCTGAGTGAGTGTGTCGTCAGTGTAGAGGCCATATCGGGTTATTAGGTTGAAGGGATGAGGGGAGAGACTGGTAGAGCATAATCCTTGGCAGCATTTGGGTACAGTAGCAGAGATAGCGTGAATGTGAGGTAGCAGTTGGTGGTACTTACCCTGGCAGAGTGGAGACAGTTATTGATTTTCTTTTGAGGCTTCTGGGCATTTCTCTGGACCGTGCCTCTGCACTGACACAGGTGAAAAGCTCAGGTCAGGCTGACAGGATCTGGTGATGTGGCCTCCTCTGGTGGTCATGAGGGAAGATGAAATCTCAACTCTGCACCACTCCAACCAGCAGGACCTCCAGCTTCTTGTGCACAAAATGGAGTGCCCATTTCCCTTTGTCAATTATGCAGGGTAGCTCCAGATTGCCAGTGTTTGGTTGAATGTACAACAGTCCTTTGAAAGTAGCATTGGTGTTAAGAACCCTGGATATCTTGGCAATGGCTGGTGTTTCTGCCTACAATGAGTTGCATGATTGGGCTAGCATCGAATAAGAGGGGCTTTGGCAGACAGTTCTTTCAAAAAGGAACACTGGATGTAGTCCAGCAAGAGCATGACACTTGGCTGATTTCTAGTAAGATTCAAGCCATTATTCATCTGTGTGGAACTTGATTTTAAAAAATATGAAAATCCAAAAAGATATTATCCAAAATTACATCCATTATAGTGTTATTTTTAAAACAAAATGTCAAATCAATAATCAAATCCAATGATCACTATCTGTTAAAATCAGAACAAGTACCTTTGATAATTGCAACTCTTTAAAGGCTAAGTTACTGTTAACATTGTTATGCATTATTTGTAAATGGAGTAATATCAAGAGCGCAGAGCAGTGCACAGTTCCCACGAAGATTCTGTATGGTGCCACATTACTGTTTGGAGGAAGTGGCTTGTGGGCATTCAGAATGCTTAAGACTTATTGAACCTGTTAACTATTGCAGCACAGCAGATATTTGGATTCAAACAGAATCAGATAAGGCAGAGTTAGTGACTGAGGTTACAGTGGGGGAGCATTGTGGGGCCAGTGAGCATAACTCTATTAATTTTAAAATAGTAATGGAGAACGATAAACCTGATCTAAAAGTTAAAGTCAAAACTTAAAGTCAAAATTGGAGTAAGGCTAATTTTGACGGTATTAGGCAGGAACTTTCAAAGGTTGATTGGGGGATGCTGTTTGCAGGTAAAGGGACAGTTGGAAAGTGGGAGACTTTCAAAAATGAAATAACGAGAGTTCAGAGGGAGTGCAAAGAGCAAGACTGGTAGTTGTAGGGAATGCTGGGTGACTAAACAAATTGTGGCTCTAGTCTAAAAAAAGGAGGCATTTGTCAAGTATCGGCAGCTGTGATTGAGTGAATCCTTAGAGGAGTGTTAGGGCAGTGGGAGTATACTTAAGAGGGAAATCGGGAGGGGAAAAAGGGGACATGAGGTAGATTTGGCAAATAGAATTAAGGAGAACCCAAAGAGATTCTATAAATACACTAGGGTCAAAAGAGTAACCAGGGAGAGAATAGGGCCCCTTAAAATTCAATGTAGCCATCTTAGTGTGGAACCACAGGAGATGGATGAGATACTAAACAAGTATGTTGCATTGGTGTTTACTGTTGAGGAGGACATGGAAGCTAGGGAACTTCGGAAATAAATAGTGATGTCTTGAAAAGTGTCCATATTACCCAAGAGGAAGTGCTGAAGATCTTAAAACACATATAGGTAGATAAATTCCTGGGACCTGATCAGGCGTATCCCAGAATTTCATGGGAAGTTAGGGAAGAGATTGTAGGGTCCCTTGCTGAGATATTCATATCATTGACAGCCATGGGTGAGGTGCCATAAGACTGGAGGGTGGTTAATGTGGTGCCATCATTTGAGAAAGGTGGTAAGGAAAAGCCAGGGAACTATAGACTGGTGAGCCTTACGTCAGTAGTGGGTAAGTTGTCGGAGAGGATTCTGAGGGATAGAATTGACATGCATTTGGAAAGGCAAGGACTAATTAAGGATAGTCAACAAGGCTTTGTGCTTGTGAAATCATGTCTCACAAACTTGATAGAGGTCTTTGAAGAAGCGACAAAGAAGACTGATGAAGGCAGAGTGATAGACTTTGTCTATATAGACTTCAGCAAGGCGTTCAATAAGGTTCCATGTTGTAGAGCAGTTAGCAAGGTCAGATCTCATGAAATCTAGGAGGAGCTAGTCAATTTGATACAAAATTGGCTTGAAGGTAGGAGACAGAGCATAATGGTAGAGAGTTGTTTTTCAGGAGGGGAAAAAGGGGACATGAGGTAGATTTGGGGATGCTGTTTGCAGGTAAAGGGACAGTTCACACTGTAGGCCTGTGGCCAGCAGTGTTACACAAGTATCAGTGCTGGGTCCACTGTTTTTATATAAACTATTTGGATATGAATACAGGGGGAATGGTTAGTAAGTTTGCAGATGACACCAAAATTGTTGGTGTAGTGGACAGTGAAGAAGCTTATCTCAGCTTACAACAGGACCTTGATCAAATGAGCCAATGAGCTGAGGAGTGGCAGATGGAATTTAATTTAGATAAAATGAGATGTTGCATTTTGGTAAGACAAACCAGGGCAGGGCTTAGACAATTAATGATAGTTAAGTCCGCAAGCAACATGTTGGAATGTACCTGGAAAAATGCAACTGAGCAACACCCTTAGCCCCATTCAGAACAAGCAACTACTTGATCAGCATCCCAGCCACCATTTTCAACGTTTGCTGTCTCCACCACTGATGACAGTTACAGCAGTGTATATCATCAACAAGACACGCTGCAGTCAAGCCAAGTCTCCTTTGACAGTACCTTCTAAATTGCAACCTCCCCCATGCGGACGGACAAAAGTAGCAGACATTCAGGAACATTGGCAAATTCTCCTCCAACCCTGCACACTTTCCTGATTTGTAACGATGTCACCATTGTTAGACAGTCACTGGGTCAAAATCCTGGACCTTGTTCCTAACAGAATATGAGTATACTTTTTCTAAGCCCTCCACCATGGACTGCAGCATAGAGTCATAGAGATGTACAGCATGGAAACAGACCCCTCGGTCCAACCCGTCCATGCCGACCAGCTATCCCAACCCAATCTAGTCCTACTTGCCTTTTAAGTGTTGCAATTGTATCAGCCTCCACCACTTCCTCTGGTAGCTCATTCTAAACTCTCCACCCTCTGTGTGAAAAAGTTGCCCCTTAGGTCTCTTTTATATCTTTCACCTCTCAACCTAAACCAATGCCCTCTAGTTCTGGACTCCCCACCCCAGGAAAAAGACTTTGTCTATTTGTCCTATCCATACCCCTCATTATTTTATAAACCTCTATAAGGTCACCCCTCAGCCTCCAATGCTCCAGGGAAAACTGCCCTAGCCTGTTCAGCCTCTCCCTATAGCACAAATCCTCCAACCCTGGCAACATCCTTGTAAATCTTTTCTGAACCCTTTCAAGTTTCACAGCATCTTTCCGATAGGAAGGAGACTTGAATTGCATGCAATATTCCAACAGTGGCCTAACCAACGTCCTATACAGCCGCAACATGACCTCCCAACTCCTGTACTCAATACTCTGTCCAATAAAGGAAAGCATATGAAAAGCATTCTTCACTATCCTATCTACCTGCCACTCCAATTTCAAGGAGCTGTGAACCTGCACACCAAGCTCTCTTTGTTCAGCAACACTCCCTAGGACCTTACCATTAAGTGTATACGTCTTGCTAAGATTTGTTTTTCCAAAATGCAGCACCTCGCATTTATCTAAATTAAACTCTGCCTGCCACTTCTCAGCCCATTGGCCCATCTGATCAAGATCCCGTTGTAATCTGAGATAACCTTCTTTGCCTTCCACTATACCTCCAATTTTGGTGTTATCTGCAAACTTACTAACTATACCTCTTATGCTCGCACCCAAATCATTTATATAAATGATGAAAAGTAGAGGGCCCAGCACCAATCCTTGTGGCACTCCACTGGTCACAGGCCTCCAGTCTGAAAAACAACCCTCCACCACCACTCTCTATCTTCTACCTTTGAGCCAGTTCTGTATCTAAATGGCTAGTTCTCCCTGTATTCCATTAGATCTAACTTGGGGAACCTTGTCGAATGCCTTACTGAAGTCCATATAGGTCACATCCATCATTCTGCCCTCATCAATCCTCTTTGTTACTTCTTCAAAAAACTCAATCAAGTTTGTGAGACATGATTTCCCATGCACAAAGCCATGTTGACTATCCCTAATCAGTCCTTGCCTTCCCAAATACATGCACATCCTGTCCCTCAGGATTTCCTCCAACAACTTGCCCACCACCGACGTCAGGCTCACTGGTCTATAGTTCCCTGGCTTGTCCTTACCACATTTCTTTTACAGTAGCACCATGTTAGCCAACCTCCAGTCTTCCAGCACCTCACCCGTGACTATCGAGATACAAATATCTCAGCAAGAGGCCCATTGGCTTACCCTCATTCTCAAGGTAAATTAGGGATGGTCAATAAATCCTAGCTTGGTCCGTGATGCCACGTCCTCTGAAGAAATTAAAAACAAACGTTTACATGAGCTTCAGGAGAAGTGCACCAGGCTGTATTTTAAGGATTTGTACTTCACCATGGAGTTAATAGCAAATTATTGAAATTTGGGTGGGAAAGTTTCCTGACCCAAAAGAGTCAATTTATTTCTATTGATTGAAACAGCTGAATTCTAAAAATGCAGCCTTGGTATGAAAAGTTCCATTCGGGAATCTTAAGTCCATCAAATAAGTGGAATCAAAATTGAGAATATTGTCATGAGACAATTCTACAACTGAAAGTATTGAATGCATCCTTTAAGTATTTTGCACTAATAATGCTTTCTGGGTTATTACTGTTTGCTGATGCATGTTGAAATTTTTATGTGGTTGAAAATGCACTTTTCAGGTGCAATTAAAATTTCAAATTATGTCTCCATGCAGACCAACCCCCAAAATCACCTTCTACCTAGTCTGCTCAGAATTGGTAAGATTGAATTGAAAATAGAAAGTACTGAAGAAACTTAGCAGGTTTGGCAGCATCTGCAGAGACAGAAACAGAGTTAACATTTCAAGGGCAATAGCTTTTCTTTGGAACTGAAAGGGGCAAATGATGAATTTTATGCTGTTGGTGAATATAAAGAAGCAAACGAGGATTTGAACAGATGGTGCCCACAGCAGAAGATGAAAGAGATGCTAATTGGAGTAAAGGAGAGATCTAGGTGAAAAAAAGGTTTTAGAAATAGGTGTGAATAGTAGAAAATAGGCCCAATATGCTCAGCACACACACACACATGCAATGAAGGGACTGGGTGTAATCAAAATGGAGGACAGTGTTCATGCTCTGAAGTTGTTGAGCTCAGTGTTGATTCCTGAAGGCTGTGAAGTGCCTGAGTAGAAAATAAACACCATCCTTTTGTTAGTTCACAAAACAGAGCAGTAGGAGGAAGAATCCAAGCAGTTTGCTTACCAACAGCAGCTTTAAATTGGTGTGACTGGAATTTTAGTAGGCATGACTGTTAAGATTAAAAATAAACTGTGGTTTGATAGCAAGAGATTTCAACGAAACCAAGATTGTTTCATTCTGATTGTAATGTGAACAAGGTCTGATTGGAACCAAATAAATAAACTAGCTTACATGCTTTGTCTTCTCAGAATGACCGAAAGGATTACGGATGCAACTAACTTATACACTGCTATTTGAAGACAAGTACAGCACCCAATCTCCATAATGTATGGCCTCACAAGCTGAATATGGGATGAATTTCCCATTTAAGTTTTTGGTGGTGTTGGTTAAGGGCTATATGTTGCCAAAGAACATGGGAGATGTACACTGCCCTTTGAACAGCATCAAGGTATCATTAATTCTAAATCTGAACAGGCAGAGGTAGTTTGCACATTACCATGGATTTCAGGACTCTGAGGCTGATAGCTAACTTTGGTTCTGAACTAGATCTTCCTGTAGCAGAATTGGCTTGGTGATTTCCTAATTGGCTGCCTCTGGGCTTATCAATCAATTAATGATGGTGGATGGATTCCTGATGCTGTGGACCAAATGAGAGCTGACAGCTCTAAAACCAAAGCCATGCCACAGAATAAGATGGTTGCTGCTGAAACAGGTAGGAGATCTGGAACCTCCAACAGATTAAAGTTGGGAATCAAAGCTCAGAAGGAAATCCTCTTCCAAAAAGATCACTAGATCCTTGGAGGCTGCCTTCTCTGCACACAATCCCTTTTTGAAGATCTGTCATCCAAAATGTCCAAAGATGTGAGGGTTAGGTGAATTGGCCATGCTAAATTGCCCATAGTGTTCAGGGATGCGTAGGTTAGGAAATTTGTCTGGGATAAATGTAGGGGAATGGGTCTGTGTGGAATTGTTGGGCCAAAGGGCCTGTATCGACACTACAGGGATTCTATGTCTATATCTATTAATTTGCAATTATTGATTGGGCACAATGCATTTTCAAAATGAACATATTGTAAAGCAAAAAGCACTGGGTACAGTGGCAATAATATTGCATTTGCAAGGAACAAGAAACAAACAGCTTGGAAGGAAATGCAGAGTCGGCAGCATTTCACATGACCAGTTTGTGAATTAAAAAATTTGGGGTTTTAATATAGTCAGATATAATTTACCTCAGGAGCTATATCTCTGCACTCTTTTTCTTTCCCTGAAACACCACTCATTGACATTTGTAAGTTGGAAACTCACCAGGAGACCTCATCACCACAAGATAGACTGTTTCTAACAGAGAATTTGAAATTTGTAACACTGACTCAGACAAGCAGTTACAGCCAGCTCTTACTGATCTGGGAACACCTCCTCATGGCCAGCAGCTTACTTGCAAAGTGATTTTGTAATATTTGGAACAATCCACGAATAATTATTTAATGAAAATCTAGCTATTATTTAGCCAAAGTATTTTGAAGATAACTCTCTGCAGAGATTCATATTATTTCCCAGACTTGGAGATTGTATATCTGCATGTACATGTGTGTGCTACTTTTCAAGATGGGTAGTTTTATATGTTTACATACTTTAAGACCTTTGTTCAAATTAGCTGCTTGCTTCTGTGAAATATACAGCCACTCCAGATCTGGTCCCATGACTGGCAAAATATCTGCCATCGGTGTGGTTGTCTGTTATTTTACCAACTCTTCCTATCTCAAGCTAGTAAAATTCTGCCATATGTTTGATCTGAAAATAGGCATCTCTCACAATTCAGCCATTCCTCAGCATAACGCCAAAATAACAGGGTCGATTCTCTGCTTAAGTATAATAGATACGCAATGTACCACAGCATTTCAGTTCAAATTATGCACTGGGACTAAAGGAGGAAGTGCAGAATCTCCTGAATCGGAAGGCAGAAGCTGACCTGATGCGGTGGTAATTTCAGGACAGCCATCAAGAACTGAGACATTTCAGAAGATGAGGATGACATAAGGAGGCTAAGCCTAGAAACTTTTAGGGTTGATGGAGGAATTAGAAAAGATATCGGGGCTGTGAATACAAACAGCGACACTGTTATGGCTGAGAATGGCAGCAGGAGTATTCCTAAAGCTGAGGCAAGGGGCAGAAATGAAGTTGAGCTGCAAAGGCATATCCTGGGCTAAGGTTGGACCAGTAGCTGGTGAGCGCAGCAGCTAAGGTTTGATATAATAGCAGGTGGAGCTGTTAAATATTGAAGCATCTTTTTATAGTTAGTTATGATGCAGGTGGACTAAGACTAAACATACTTATTTATCAATCATGCACAGAAACAAATTCTGGAGATGTGCAATGATTCAAATTGTGAAGTTACTATAAACGTATCGAATTTAATAGAGTTATTCTAAAATATTAAAATCCCCCTTTATAATGCAATTCTTAGAGCATAATAAAAATAACAATTTGGTTTATCTCTTTATTGATCCAGAAGCAATGTAGACCTAGCTTGGAGCAATGTCAATCATGGAAGATGGTCAGCTTTAGACCTGGCAAGACACGCATTGACAGCTGTGATGCTTTTCATTGGATTTTTTCATATTATGCACTTCCTAAATTTAAGTAATACCAGTTTGCATCCGTACAGTATTTCTATTTGTAAAGTACCTCAAGCAGTCTCAGAAGAGTGTAATAAAGTATAATTTGACTTTGAATAGGTAAAAACAATGACTGCAGATGCTGGAAACCAGAGTCCAGATTAGAGTGGTGCTGGAAAAGCACAGCAGGTCAGGCAGCATCCGAGGAGCAGTAAAATCAATGTTTTGGGCAAAAGCCCTTCATCAGGAACCATTATAGCAAATATTAGGACAGATTACCAAAAGCTTAGACAAACAGGAGAAATTGAGGTTAAAAGAATGAGAGGTTAAGTGAGGGAATTCTTGAGTCTGGGCCGAAGACATGGCTGACAATAGCGCAAGGGCTAAATTAGAATCAGGGATGTGTAAAAAGCCAGAATTGGTGTAATAAATGTATCTTGGCAGATTTTAGGATTGCTGGAGGTTTCAGGGATCTATCCACACCGAGTAAAGGGATATGTTAATATATGAGAGCTCATGACACGCAACATTTCATTTACTGGCTAGGACATTGGAAAGATTAAATTTATTGTTCCACAATACAGTATATCAAAAAATTACCCATCAGTCAATATATGCTTTTCATCAGAAAAAAACACTTTAATGTATTGAAAGCTCACTGGTGTCTTTCTGTATCCTATTACAGTGGCTCCACTTGATATTTACTATTGTTTGACTGTAACCTGGCGTTGTGTGATTTTTAACTTTGTACACCCCAGTCCAACACCGGCACCTTCAAATCATTACTATTGTTTGGCCTTTTTAATTCTTGTGTTCTACTTTTCAGTGTTCTTTCAGAGGCAGGGGCCTCTGAGGTGACTGACTGGTGCTTTTCAGAGCCTTTATAGATTGAGATTGATTTATTTCAGCACAGCCACACTGCAACAAATTCTTCAACAAGTTATATCCTATGCATTGCTATCAGGTCAGCCTAATCCTAGTTACTTTCTATATGACTCAATGACCATATGCGCAGATACCCAAGGGACTATCAGGAGAACACACATTGGGCCTTTCTTGTCCAGATATCAATAGAAAAGCAGATTATTTTGTACAAAATCTTGAAACCCTGACAAGTAACATTTTCATTTTGACAACATTGACATTTATTGAAGCTGTTGACAGCTATTGCAAGAATTGGTTCTGAAAAACAGTCACACTGGGCTTGAATTGTTAACTATGCTTTTCATAGATGCTGTCAGATATGCTGACTTTCTCCATGATTCTCTGTGTTTGATTCAGATTTCCAACATCTTTTATTCAAGGGTCCGTTTGCCTCTGGTTACAAGAAGGGCTTTCCTGAAGAAGGGCTTTTGCCCGAAACGTCGATTCTCCTGTTCCTTGGATGCTGCCTGACCTGCTGTGCTTTTCCAGCAACACATTTTCAGCTCTGATCTCCAGCATCTGCAGTCCTCACTTTCTCCTCTGGTTACAAGAGCCTTCCAGACCAAATGCCCCCAGGTTGCCCAACAAAAACACAGTCATGCACGCACCCTTGACCACAACTGCAGAACCAGGGACAGCGCTGAGATGTAGTCAGGGGCAAAGTAAGAAAAAGAAACAATTGTGTTCATTTTTGGTGGCACCAGTGATATTGCAATGTAAAAATGAGACCTGATGTGGTTACAATAGCAAAATGTTGTGTAGTGTAGCATTCAAATGGCTTGGATTTGGGCTATCTGGAGTTCGTGGAAAGAGAATCACGGATGCCAGTAAATGGGAAATTAGATTCTTTGTCTAGAGGTGATGATGACTCAAAAGGCTCATAAATTAAAGTAGGACTAAATCAACCAGTTGGCAATTAAGACACCAGAAGAACTAGTATGCTACGCATAATGAAGTGGATTATTTTACATTCACCTATGGGGTCTGAAGGGCAATGATTTAATGTCTCATTTTCCAAAAGGTGGCACCTGTAACAATGCAAAACTCCCTTCGTATTGCCTGCCAAAATTATACACTTGTATCCAAGTTGTGACTTGAGCTTTTGACTAAGAAGTGCACTATCACTGAGTCAAATATATTTACATTTTTTTGTATAAAATAGTATCTGTTTAGTAAATGCAACTTAATTTTCATTCATATTGCAATTGCTGAATCATATTCTTATACGACAACTTACAGTGAACGGAATGCAATTCCGATGAAAGATTTAACTTTTCTTTACAACTTAATCATAAAAAATATTTGATTTAAATCCTATAGCAATTTGTGCTGGATGCACTAAGAATAAGCAATATTATATTTAGTAATGAACTAGATTTAATTAGGAACCAAATTGTGCATGAACCTTTATCACATAGTGATCATAATATGCTCGAGTTCAATGTGACAAAACCAGTGAAATGAGAACTCAGTAATAACCTTCGATCCAGAATAGTTTAATATCAGGAACATTGGTCCACACATTGGCAGTTCACTCTAGGGTTTGTGAGATCGTTGCCACAGAATCTGATATCGAGCTCTAAGCCCCTGATGGATAGAAGGCAATGTGAAACTCACTTGTTTGTATATCTATGTATATTATGCAGTTTAAGCTCATAGATTTGTTCATTAGTTTGCTTGTGCCTCTAACATCTATGAAGTAGATTAAGATAATACAGTTACTTCATACTGAAGTGCACATGTCTTCTTGTTACTATTTTGATCAGACCTTAAAGAACTAGTTAGGTACTTTCAGCCTATCAAATGTGCTGATGTGTTCACAGGTATACTGGATGATGACATGTTCTATTGACCCATTCCAAGTCACTAATAGGGATAAATCGGAGTGCACATGAGTGCCTACACTCTACAGCCTGATTTTCACCAATGGCTTCCATAATGGTGATCCTGCCATTGTAATCAGATAACACCTAGATGGAAGCTGGTCAATCTGAGATGACTTCAGGCAAGGACCTGAAGGACTTAGTTTGCAATTACCTGTTGATGACTACTAGTTCAGAGGTGGACATGTTGGCGGTCCCTCAACCTGACATCTTCTCAATGTTGATATTTCTGCACTGGGTTTTCATCTGAATGAGGAGACAAATTCTCAACTACAGATTTTGGATGCATGCAGGAGGAATTCTCCTGAGGCAGTGGGACCCAAAACACAGTTTTATGTCCTTTCTTTTCTTGTCCGCTGCTCTCTGCCTTATCATTAGGCACTTGATCTCAATGCATGTGCAGCTTGACGGGCATGTCGTCAACATTTTGACCAGTTGGTAGCAAGCTCCTTCCAGTCATTAATCCCAATGCTGTTGAGCTCCAAGAAGAGCTTCAACGTGTGCTTGTGACATTTTTGTTGCCTTCTTTGGAAGATTGGCCGTTTGAGAGTTGAGAAAACAGGACTCAAGGAAGTCCAGCAATATCAGCCTGATTTTCCTCGAGTGGTTAACAGTCATGCATTCCCTCTCTATCCTCATGCTTATAATCAACAGTGTGACCAGCTCCCTTAGAATACTATTCATATGGTCCTCTGCCTCATGGATGCTCAGCCATGATTCTAGCCTCAGCTCAGGTTCTGAAGCTGGAGCTCAAGCTTACATCCTATTAATGTGCTTAGTGTGTGCTTTGTGTGTGTGTGTATGCATGTGTGCGTGCACTTTTCACACGAAGTATACTCCACTTGGCCAAGTTGAACTGCCATTCTATAAATAGTGATGTAGTTGCTATGTTTAGAACAGCACAATAACTTAGTAGCATTCACTAATCAGCTTCTTTTCCTGTATCCAACTATCAGCCATTCACAGCAGGATGAAAACTGTATAAGAATAAAGAAGCACTTTTTCTCTATTCACTGAACTCCTTCTAACTTACCACATTGCCACTCTACACGCTGTTGAACCAAGGCAGTACTCAGAGCAAAACACTTAACACTTAGTGAGGCGTTCAGTTATGCTTCCTGAACATTGACCAAAGCTACAGAAAAATAATTTAAGCTAACCATTAATTAATAATGTACAACCACTGTCAGAGTTTGTCAGAGTTTGTATACCCCGATTTATGCCTGCAATAAGATTTAACTGCTCTTAACCTAAAGCGTAACATTTACTTAATTGCTAAAGCAGGGGGACAAAGCCTGATTTTACATAAAACATGACCCCTTAAGACATTCACATTCACTTGCTCCTAATGCACATAATAAGCATTTCAACTGACTTCACTTGAGTTGACTTTAGAGGTTTGTGACAATTAGATGGTAGGAAAAAATACCAGACATTGGGATACTCACCCAAGCTGGCATATCAGTGATCCACAGCATATTGCGATAGTCACAATTGAGTTGGGATGGTCGTACAGCCAGTCATTGGCAAAGTGATTCTTCCATGAAAAGCTCACATCGGAAGTGTGCTTTCATAGTGGTCAAAGGAGAGCTGTCATGACACTGAAGGCTTTACTTGGGAGTTTTGAGAACAAATTCAATATCAATATAGGTCCTGGAAAAAGCTTTCTCAGGATTACTGAACTATTTGCATGAAAATAAATAAATGACCACCTTCCTTCAAAAGCAAGGACACATCCAAGGCAGAGAGCAAATGCAAGGAGAGAAAATCCTGGGCTAACACTGGTCCACAACTGAATCATTTTTCATATCCCACAAGTAGAATGTTTGAGCATACACCAGCTATAGCAGTCACCTACATATTCATTGGAACCTTACTAAAGATCCCAAATGATGAACATAGTCATCTTCACTCTGAAGTAAGAACAAGAGGAAGGAATATTGCCATTCTACCAAAGGTCAGATAACTCAACATTGAGCAGAATATTTTCATGATTTATCAAATGATATGCTTTCAATGATCATGTTATGAAATGCTTCATGTGTATTAATTTTGTGGACTGAGAGTGATGGGTTTTAGGTTTGCTTTGAATGTGTTTTTTAAAGGTTCAATGAAAAGAAACATCGGAACTTTTTTTCAATAAATCAGTTCTTGGAAATTACATGGTTCAAGAAAATTGCTGGTCTTGGTTTTCTGAACAAACTTCAAAGGGAAAAAAATGACTACTTTAAGACTAGATTTTATCGCTAGTCTGTTTCAACATTGTTTTCAGATTTAAAGTTTCTGTTTGGCTATTCAGTAATCCTACTATAGAAGAAACTGCTCAGCTCTTGTCTTCTGCTTTTGAAACACCTTTTATTAAGATCAGAGTGAAAGCTGATTGATTGTTCATCTGGAAATGTGACTGAAAGAACTTTGAATATTGTATCTCCTAAAGACGTTTTGTCTGCCAAGATTCCAGACACAACAATACGTGAACAGTAACTTGATCACAACATGACAGAACACCAGGTCACCATGTCTTGTAACATTCTGTGCCTTATCCATTTTTTGTTTGTCTTCAAATTAACCAAAGTTAGCCAGAAAGGCTCATTGAATCTCTGCAGAGAGAAATCTATTTTCCTTTATTTTACCTAAACTGTATGTGTGTGTTTATGTGTATGTTTTGTGTTATTTAGAGGGGCAAACATTTATATTTCCATATTACAGATTGTGTGTGTCAACCCCAATTCTGCATCTTCATTGAATTGACTTTACTTATAGTAGATTGATAATTTATTATTTATCAAAGAAATCTCTACATTTCAGATTTTACATAGAGAAGATATACAATTGGTCATATTGGAATGTGAGTAAAAAATGTGTAAATTTATGTTGTGAGCTGTGAAATACTGGGATAAGAAAAGTCATATCAATGACTTCTGATGTTGTCATGCATATCATCCTCATGTCTTCATACACACTTCAGCATTTTGTTTCCAAAGTGTGATGAAAGCTATAAAAGTTTTAGAATAAGTGTGCCTGTGGCTCTCTTTTATACAAAGTCTCCTGTCTTTTAAATATGAATGTAATAGAAGCTTGGATTGTACTAGTCCCTACATATATTGTGAAGATGCTTGGACCAGTAACCAAGAAGCCCAGGCTAATGTTCTAGGGCTGTAATAATCTACTGTTATCAAAATGTAATTGAACTAAGGTCCATGCATGATTCATTTGACTTGAAGAACTCTGGTTTATTTGGATAAATTTATGTATACAATAAAAAGTAATCTCAGCAGCAGCCTATGACTACAGTCCTATAGTGCATAGTGCCTGTGGCCTGAGCTCATGTGAAAACATCCAGGTATTTGGCTCATTTATATGTTGAGCTCTTAAAGGTACACCATTCTAAAGGTGATAACAAACAGGGGCATGGATTCAAATCCTACGACCAGCATCTATTGGGCTTTCAGTACTATAAATGTGGAGCATACAGATAATCACAGAACTGGTAACCATGAAGCCATCACAAATTGTGGCAAAAGCGCATTTGGTTCACTCATGTCCTTTCGGAAAGGGCCTGATGTCCTTTAAATGTAACCGTAGACCCACAGCAAGGTGATGAACTCATAATTACATTCTGAAATGACATAGCAAGCCAAGAGCAAAGACAATTGAACTGAGCAACAAATGATCGCCTTTTCAGTAACAGACACGAAAGATTAAAGGAAAAGAAATGTATATATATTATTTTCCACACACTTCTTATTGTCAAAGATACAGTAAATACAATTAAATGTTAAATTGTAAAATTTGAGCATTTGACAACCCATATCAATGTTATTGGATTTGCCCTGCAATTTCTTTTTGAGTGAATAAAGCACATTTTTTCCAATGGTAATCATTTTTCATTATAACTTGCAATTAGTGAGGGAAATTGTTTTTGTTTTGTTGAAGACTTGTACATGAAAAAGTGCTGTAGTTGTACTGCACACTAAATAAATGTGGTCCAGCTAATCCCCTCCTCCCCATATTTACTTAACTGGGGAACTTCTTGAATATATTCATGTTTCTCTATTTAAAAGAAAGCACTGGGATGATTGTTCTATTTTACATTCATTTAAAATCTGTGATCCTTTTGTTTGCTTTTTCCCTGATATAATATGAATGTTCACTCTTTTGTGCATTTTTCTTTCAAGTAGATTGCAAATATTTTGATATCCAGTTCAGGCGCTTGCTACAGACTTCAAATGAAACCAATTCTGTGGCAAGGGGTGGAGTGATCCAGCATTCTGGTTAATGCATTTGACATCCTAATGCATAAGATTGATTCCAGGAATCAATGTTGACCTGTTTGATGGTTCAAAACCCAATAGACAGTAATGGATTTTGATATTCAGACACAAACATCTGTCAGTAATTAAGTCTCATCTATGATACTGTGCAAATTTTAATAATCTAAAATGCTGACTTTGTCTTAGCCTTAGCCAACTGTATCAGAGTGTGTTTGGGAAAGGTATTTGTTTTAACCACAAACTTTATCTGAATTTACCTCTTGATTGGATGGATATAAAATTAGAAGTCTGACTCATTTCATTTCCTTGAGGTGATATTGAGGTGGGGTAAGTTAAAATTGGAGCTCTTGTGTCTTGTTAAACTAATCCTTCCTTTTCAACAAGAAATTAAAGAACACACTGCATTTTGCAAGCAGGGCTTTGTCACCTAAGAAATGCTTGGTCGATGCCTTGATTTTGTGTTTGTTAGTGAAACATCAGGAAGCACAAAATTTTGACATGACTTTCAAGCTCATGGATATAATCATCCCAACATATATATTGTCCACATGAAGAAAGTGAGGACTGCAGATGTTAGAGATCAGAGTCAAGAGTGTGGTGCTGGAGAAGCACAGCAGGTCAGGCAGCATCTGAGGAGCAGGAGAATCAGTGTTTCGGGCATAAACCCTTCATGCTGATTCCTGGTGAAGGGCTTATGCCTGAAACATTGATTCTCCTGCATCTCTGATGCTGCCTGACCTGCTGTGCTTTTCCAACGCCACACTCTTGACCCCCATATTGTCTATATACTTGACTTTAGGAGATAACAGCCTGGATTTTCGCTGAGAAGGCTGACATGAAAGCCTTTTACATAAAGCTACCGGAACCCGCTTCCCGTATTCTTGCTTTCATTCACATTTCTGGCAATTTTCTCTGGAACAACACAAGGACGGTAACCAGCCTGCGTGCAAGACTTTAATTCTAGCTGTCTCATTGCAGAGATGTGCAATTCAAATTCCGCTGCAATTTGAGTGGATTTGGGACCCTTCTGCAAATCTATGCACCTTGGGAAAGCCTGGTCTTGAGTCAAAAATAATAAAGCAGTCATTCAAGATTCTAGCTGAAATATGTTGGCCCTCATATCTTCTCATAGTGCTATCAGTCACAGCCATTCATATTCTCAATGCCAGATGCCTTTCTCCTCTTTAGACTTGTTAATGCAATGAAGATTCTTGTCAAATAAGTAGCAAATTATTGCAAGGTGATGGAGCTATCATTAAACAAATATTTCTATTCTTTCAGCTATATAAACTTTGCACGCTGAGCTCTAAAAACATTAGATAACCTTGGAACACAGTCAAGAATTCATGATGAGGTCATATGTGCCTAGCTTGCATTTGCTGATACAGTTGCCAGATTGCTTCAATATGAAAGCCTAGCTTAGCTTTCAGAATTGGAAGTGCACTTAGATCTCAACAAGCATTTTTTATGCAGTTATGGAAAGGAAGGAAAGCTGTGTTTGATATTTTTATTACCATCTAATAGTGTGATATTCCTTTGAAATTTTTTTTCACTATGTCTGTTTTTATTCATTCATGGAACATGGGCATCACAGGCTGGGCAGCATTCATTGTCCATCCCTAGTTGCCCTTGAGAAGATGATGCTGAGCTGCCTTCTTGGACCGTTGCAGTCCATGTGCTGTAGTTTGGCCCACAATTCCCTGAGGGAGGAAATTCCAGGACTTTGACATAGTGACAGGAAGGAATAGTGATATATTTCCAAGTCAGGATGGTAAGTTGCTTAGATGGAACTTGCAAGGGATGGTGTTCCCTTGTATCTGCTGCCCATGTCCTTCTTGATGGATATGGGTATGGGTTTGGAAGATATTGTGTCAGGATCTTTGGTGAATTTCTGCAATGCATCCTGTAAGTTGTACACACTGCTGCTACTAAGCAATAGTGGTGGAGGGAGTGGATGCTTGAAGATGTGGTGCCAGTCAAGCTGGCTGCTTTCTCCTGGATGGTGTCAAGCTTCTTGAAGGCTATTGGAGCTGAACCCAACCAGGCAAATGGAGAGTATTGCATCACATTGCTGACTTGTGCCTTGAAGATGGTGGACAGGTGTTTGGGGGGGTGGGGGTGGGGTGGGAGTCAGAAGGTGAGTTACTCACTACAGTATTCCTAGCTTTTAACCTGCTTTTGCCTCTGAAAGAACACTGAAAAGTAGAACACAAGAATTAAAAAGGCCAAACATCAGCAAACCCACCCTTCCACTTCCTCATCCAAGTCATTTATAAAAATCGCAATGAACAGAGGCCCTAGCACTGACCCTTGCTGGTTACCAAGCTCCAGGCTAAATACTTTCCATCTACCACCAACCTCTGTCTTCTATGGGCCAGCCAATTCACTATCCAGACAGCCAGATCTCCCTGTACCCTAAGCCTCCTTACTTTCTAAATGAGCCTAACATGGGGAACCTTATCAAACGCCTTGCTGAAATCCATGTACAACACATCCACTGCTCTACTTTCATCAACGTGTTTTGTCACATCCTCAAATAATTCAATAAGGTTTGTGAGGTATGACCTACCTCTTACAAAGCCATGCTGACCATCTCCAATCAAACTATGATTTTCTAAGTAATCATTAATCCTGTCTCCCAGAATCCTCTCCAACACTGGCATAAGACTGACTGGTCTATATTTCCCAGGATTATCCCAATTGCCTTTCTTGAACAAGGGAATAACATTTACCACCCTCCAATCATCTGGCTGTATTCCAGTGGACAGTGAGGATGCAAAGATCATAGCCAAATGCGCCGCTATCTCTACCCTTGCTTCCTGTGGTAACCTAGCGTATATCCGTCTGGGACAAGGGGCTTATCTATCCTTATATTTTTCAAAATTTTCAGCACATCCTCCTTCCTAAGATCAACCTGTTCTAGCATATCAGTCTATTTCACACTGTCCTCAGAAACACCAATGTCCCGCTCAGTAGTGAATACTGAAGCAAAGTATTCATTAAGGCCCTCCCCAACTTCCCCGACTCCAGGCACAAGTTCCCTCCACTATCCCTGATTGGCCCTACCCTTGCTCTGGCCATCCTCTTGTTCCTCATATAAGTGTAGAACACCTTAGTGTTTTTCTTAATCCTACCCATTAAAGCTTTTTCATGCCCTCTTCTAGCTCTCCTAAGTCCATTCTTCAGTTCCTTTCTGGCTACCTTGTATCCCCATAAAACCCTGTCTGATCCTTGCCACTTCAACCTTAAATAAGCTTCCTTCTTCCTCTTGACTAGATTTTCCACATCCCTTGTCATCCAAGGTTCTCTCAACTTACCATCCCTTTCCTGCCTCAGTGGGACAAACCTGTCCAGCACTATCAGCAAGTGCTTCCTAAACAACCTCCACATTTCTGTAGTGTTCTTCCTTGAGGACATCTGTTCCCAATTTAGGTGCCCCAGTTCCTGTCCAATAGCATTGTAATTCTCCCTCCCCCAGTTAAACACTTTCCCAAGCCATCTGCTCCTATCCCTCTCCATGAGTATGGTAAAAGTCAGGGCGTTGTGATGACTATCACTGAAATGCTCTCCCACCAAGAGATCTGACACATGGCATGATTCGTTGTCAAGTTCTACATCCAATATGGCCTCCCCTCTAGTCGGCTTATCTACATTTTGTGTCAGGAATCCTTCCTGGACATACCTTACGACAGCTGGCCCATCCAAACTATTTGAACTAAGTAGGTTCCAATCAATATTAGGGAGTTAAAGCCACTCATGGCAACAATCCTGTTATCCCTGCACCTGTCCAAAATCTGCCTCCCAATCTGCTATTGTGGGAGCCTTTAGAAAACTCACAATAAAGTGACTGCTCCTTTACTGTTTCTGACTTGCACCCATACTGACTCTGTAGACAAACCCTCCTTGACAATCACCCTTTCTGCAGCTGTGATGCTATCCCTGATTAGCACTGCCACTCCCCCACCTCTTTCACCTTCCCACCTATTCCTTTTGAAACATCTAAACCCTGGAACATACAAGAACCATTCCTGTCCCTGTGATATCCAAGTCTCCATAATGGCCACAACGTCACAGTTCCAAGTACTGATCCATGCTATGAGTTCGTCACCCTATTTCTGATACTTATTGCATTAAAATAGATACACTTCGGCCCATCACACTCACTGCATCTTTGCCCTATCAAGGGCCTATCCTTCCTCACAGAGTCTCTGCACGTTGTATCTGGCTGTTCACTACCTAATCCATCATCTGATCTGTAGCTCAGGTTATCACCCCCTGCCAACCTAGTTTAAACCCTTCCAAAAAGCCCTAGCAAACCTCCTGCCCAAGATATTAGTGCCCCTCCAGTTCAGTTGCAACCTGTCCTTCTTGTACAGGTCCCACCTTCCCCAGAAGGTATCCCAATGATCCATGTATCTGAAGCTCTTCCTCCTACACCAGCCCTGCAGCCATGTGTTCATCTGCACTCGCTCTCTATTCCTAGCCATTATAGCATATGGCACTGTTAGCAATCTTGTGATTATTACTACTCTGCTTGTCCTGCATTCTGGCTTCCAATCTAACTCCCAATATTCTCTTTCCAGGTTCTCATCCTTTTCCCTACCTCTGTCATTGGTGCAAATGTGTACCATGACTTCTGGCTGATCTCCCTCTCCCTTAAGAATCCTGTAGACTCAATCTGAGACATCCTTGACCCTAGCACCTGGGAGGCAACATACCATCCGGGTGTCTCACTCACGACCACAGAATCTCCCATCTATTCCTCTCATGACTGAATCTCCTAGGATTAAAGGAAGGTCATGTTAGAAAAAATTCATCAAATGTTTTAGGAGGTAACCAGGAGTGTTGATGAGTGTAATGCATTTGATGTGATCTACATGTGCTTTAGCAAGGGTTTTAGAGTCAAAGAGGTCTACTGCATGGAAAATTACCTTCAACCTCTCGACTGTGCACTGATCAAAAACAACCACCTGACATTCTAATCTCATTTTCTGGCTCTTGGTCTTAACCTTATATACCTTGGAATTGCAAGTGTACATCTAAGCACTTCTTGAATGTTATGAGGTTTTTGATAAGATCCCTCATGGCAGGCTGGTCAAGAAAGTAAGACTCGATGGGATCAAAGGCAAAGTGACATAATGGAACTAACATTGGCTGAGAGTCAAAAAGCTGAGGATAATGGTAGAGGAATGTGTCTACGACTAGAAGTCTGGTTCCAGCAGGGTTCCACAGGTTTCAGTGATGGGGTCCTTGCTGTTGGTGGTGTTCACTAATGAGATGGACTTAAATGTCGGGTATATGATCAAGACATTTGTGAATAATATGAAAATTAGGGTGGCACAGTGGCTCAGTGGTTAGCACTGCAGCCTCACAGCACCAGTGACTGGGGTTCGATCCCAGCCTTGGGCAATTGCCAGTGTGGAGTTTGCACATTCTCCCAGTGTCAGTGTGGGTTTCCTCTGGGTGCTCTAGTTTCCTCCTACAATCCAAAAGATGTGCAAGTCAGGTGAATTGGCCATGCTAAATTGCCCATTGTGTTAGGTGCATTAGGGGTAAATATAGGGAAGGGCAATGGGTCTGGGTAGTTAGTCTTCAGAGGGTCAGTGTGGACTTGTTGGCCAAAGGGCCTGTTTCCACACTGTAGTTTATCTAAGATCTAGTTGGGCAGTAAATAATGAGAAGGATAGGTGTCAATGGCAAGAGGATATCAATAGACTGATCAGTTGGGCAGAGTAGTGCTGAATAGAATTTAACAGAAAAGTGTGAGGTAATGTAGGTGGGGAGGGCTAACAAGGTATGGGATTACACCATGGTATCACTTTGGAAAGTACTGAAGATCAAAGGGACCTTGGCATATCCACAGATCCCTGAAGGTGGCAAGGCATTTAGTTAAGGTAGTTAAGAAGAGCAGAATGATTTACCCAGTAGTACTAGCTGAAGCTTAGAGTATAAGAGCAAGGTGTTTACACTGTAACTGTACAGAACACTGGTTAGGCCACAACTGGAGTACTGCAAAACATTCTGGTCACTGCATCATAGGAAGGATGTGGCTGCTCTAGTGAGGGCACAGATGCAAATTACCAGGATGCTGCCTGGGCTGAAGAGCCTGAGCTATAAGGAAAGATTGGATAGGCTGCATATGTTCCTTAGAGAGAAGTACTGAAAGAGTCATATAAAATTATGAGGGACATAGATAGAGTGGATAGGAAGGAACCTCCTCCATAAGTAGAGGAGTCAGCTGCAGGTTTAAGTTAAAACATAGAAGTTTAACAGGGGAAGTGAGGAAAAAGTTTTCATCCAGAGGGAGGCAGGAGTTGGGATGTCACTGCCAATAAAGGGTGGTTGAATCAAAAATTCTTGAAACATTCAAGCAGCATTTAGATATTCACTTGCATGCTACAGCCTCCAAAGCTATGGACCAAGTGCTGGAAAATGGGATTAGTGTATTCAGACCGTTGTTGACCAGCACTAATAAGATAGGCCAAATGGCCTCCATCTTTGCTGTAATCATCTATAATTTATGAGATATTCATAATTGCAATTGGACAAATGTCACAGTAAATGGAGGCTGGCATTCCAAACTACCAACCTCACCAACACCTGTACCCATTTCTACTTTAGGTCTGGTGCTCCCACCTGTTCAGAATGGAAAGATGATCTCTGCCAAGTCAGAGAGTTTCCTGACATAATCTTCCTACCTGCTCTACAAATATCCAATCAACAAACACTTTTCCAAACTATGTGGAACCAAACACAGACATTGTCTGACAAATGAGAAAGGATATTTGGGCTTTAATATTTGGACATAAGGTATAGCCATATCTCTACTTTCAAACAAATTCCAACCCTATCCATTTCAGTTGTTGCAACTGGAAGTGAACTGTTATAAGAAGTCTACAATTCAAAAAGTAGGCTAAAGCAGTGTCTAAAAATATTGCATAAAAGCAAAAAAGAGAGGAATTAAGATGTTATATCCTCCTATATGAAGTATATACTGACAATGCAGATCATTCAAATAATAAGACAGTATTCAATTAATCGACATTACTGTGACCAGGAGATGACAAGGAAACTGTTCTCTCAGCAATGCACCAATTTATTTTCTATTTAGAGTTTTAGCGGGATTTATGCTTATCATAGGTACTGTCTCCTAAATTTGCATCTTTACAAATGTACCTGGGGGTTTCTAATTGAGTATGCTGGGATCAAGAATGTGGTACTGAAAAAGCACAGCAGGTCAGGCAGCATCTGAGGAGCAGGAGAATCGACGTTTCAGGCAAAAGCCCTTCATCAGCTTCAGGCTGTTGCCCAAAGTGTCGATTCTCCTGCTCCTCAGTTGCTGCCTAACCTGCTGTGCTTTTCCAGCACCACACCCTTGACTCTAATCTCCAGCATCTGCAGTGCTCACTTTCGCCTAATTGAGTATGCTGACCTACACTTCAGACTTTATTACACTCAGGCCCTGCACCTCTTCAGAGGTCAAATGACACATGCACATGACAGAGCCATGTATTTCCTGTATTTTTGCTTTCACTTTGTTTTATTTTTCTTCTGTCTCTTTTTGACATGATTTAAAAATTGAAATGACATATAATTGATACAGTTCTTCCCACATTAAACATCTTTAGTCTATGTACATGGTTCATAGAAATGTGATGACCAGTGGTTTAAAGTTTAACAATTTCAGTAGGAGTTGTGATGCACAAAGGCTGGGGTTTTTCCACACTGTGACGATATTGTGAACCATACCCCATACTCAGAAAGAGGGCCATGCTCCCATTGGCTATCTATTTCATTTCCAAAATTGGAACAGTATATAAGGAGCATAGAACTCAGTTTTACAAAAGACCATAGATTAAGCTCTTCATTAGACAACCTAAAGAGATTTTTAACTGGAAAATCAAAAAGCTAGCATCAAGCTAAGCACATGGTTTATTATTGTAGCTCTCTCAGTGACATTTTACAAACTTGTCAGAACACATTGGAAAAATTCAGCAAAATTCTGTTAAAAATGACAATTAGTATTATTCTAATAGTGAGACAAATTTAATTGATAAAATCTTTTCTATCTTCTGCTACAGATAATTTTTTTTTCAAATGATTACAATACCGTGACATGGCCTGCATTTAGATTTATTTCTATTTCACTATTTCAAGGGGCAATTACATTTTATTTATGAGTAAATGTTGGGAAATATGTGCATTTGAAAAGAGTTGAGTTTATAATTCATAAGTCCTGATTCACGATGAATATTAGTTTTCAGTGGAGGACAAAGGTAAAAAATTGTATCCCTAATGTGCACAGGCCTCATTTCAATGTCTAACATCATCAATGTTGCTTTCATATGTGGCCCTACCAACACTGCCATGCTGACCCAGATAAACTGGGAACGTGGGTGTTGAGCATGCCAGAGATTTTTGAGAGCATCTTCTGTTGTTTAGGCTGCACATAAAAGTACATTTTGCCAAAATGTTTTGCAGCTTGTCTTGTTTCTCCAATGATGTTTTTCTGTGCTGTATTTAGATGTAAAATGGAAAATTTCTGCAGCAACATAAGAGGGAAAGTGCAACTCCAATTCTGACATATTCCATAGTGTTCATTGAGAGATCTGAATGAGACAGCATCTGCTGGTGCAAATATGTCATCTGCAAAGTACCAGCGCCCACTACCCATCCTACAGCTTAAAACCTAGCAGAATCAAGAAAACTTGTTTATTATTCAGCTTCACTGCACTTGCAATAACTGAGCTCTGCCATCTGCTGCAGTTTGATAAAAGATAGCTTCAAGTATTGAGAGACCTCCCCGCTTTTGAGGTCAAGGTTACCACCACATTAAGGTTTTATATCTTCAGCTACTTTGGTTGACTTCTACAAATTATGCAGTTCAGTCTTGCTTCAAAGAAGAAACTTTATCAAATGTAGAAATATAAAAGCCATTTGGCCACCAAGAAAAGCAAATGCATTTAAGGTTACAGGGAAAACAGAAAACAGATTAGTCTATAATATGTTGGTGTGAAATTGCTTGAGTTTATAGTCAGAGATAATATGACTACGCACTGAAACTTTGCAGCTGATCAGAGCCATAAATTTGTAAGGATTGGTTTTGCCTGACAAATCTGATTGGACTTTCTAAAGATATTAAGGGAGTCAAGGTAAGAGTGAGGATATCTCCAATCTGATGTGGAGAATTGGTCACAGAAGACATGGGTGACACTGCATTGGGGAATAGGATTCAACATTAGCTCAAGCTATTACTTGGTGTTCTCTGCTATAGGCCTTTACAGTCAGGTGAGAAGTCCACAGCATCTGAGGAGCAGTAAAATCGACGTTTCGGCTGTATTCCTGATGAAGAGCTTTTGCCTGAAACGTCGATTTTACTGCTCCTCGGATGCTGCCTGAACTGCTGTGCTTTTCCAGCACCACTAATCCAGAATCTGGTTTCCAGCATCTGCAGTCATTAATTTTACCCTGAGAAGTCCACAGTCTGCATTAAGCCAGAACTCTCACGTCTGAACATGAAACACTCAGAGGATACATATCATGTGTGTCAGAGTGTCACATAATTTCCTTTTACCCTTCAACTAAACAAAGCCATCCAAGTTGGTGGGAAAGCATTCATGGTCAGGGTCAGAGTCACAACCTAGTTAATGAATCATAGACACATTGCAATAGATGATGAGTATATGACAGCTGAGGTCCTTGACAATAAGAGAGCTGCTGAAAATTAGGCCCGAAGCTGATAGTGTGACCCTGGGAACAGACCCAAGAACCTTACCGAAGACGTAAGGAACTTCTGACAGAGATGATAGGAACTATACACAGCCTTGAATGAATTGTGGAGGAGTCCATCCAAACCGTGAGCTCTTTTGCAGCTCTGGCAAGTGAGTGCATGGTTTCTTCCATGGTGACTACCATTTATATAAATGATAATGATACTTTGCTGCTGTACCCAGGGCCTGAACACAATTGGCTAGGCAAGAGGGAGAAGAAGCACCTTGATCTCCCTTCAGGTTTCGCTTCTCTTTCTGAGGTCAGGGAGGTGCCTTTGTAAACCAAGAGGGAGGAGCAATCCACCTCTGTGGCCATCAGCTCTGGGCTGTCTAAAAGTTGTTGATTTCAAGTCCCAACAACATAATTATGCATTGATGTACTTGAATAAAGTGCTTATATAACAAACAGTGATCTAGAATGATTGGACATAGGTCTCAACTTTATGATGGAGCGATCAGCTTGCTGAGGGCCTCCCATACAGGTATAAGTGGCCCCGAGTCAGCGTCATCTGCTGGCAGCACTGGGATCAATGGTGGAACTGAAGAAAGGGCAGAACATGAGATTACAGCCAGTCAGCTGCTGCTTTCCTTCCCTATTATTTTAAGGTCAAAAATGCCACAGATGAATTGAAACTCTTGCCTCTTAAAAAGAAAGTGATGTGATATCATTGCCTAGATTTTGTAAATTGAACAAAAGTCCGGGAAATGCAGTATATTTCCACATTGCAATATTGCACTTTGGTGCACACTGGCACCTCTCATTGCAAGGCTACTGGAGGGTCACTGCACACAGGGGAATGCACAAAGACTGCATCCTGGATTGCTCGCTGCATCTCCGAGCTCTCACTCATCTCGAATCTACTTTGATGCACACAGCATCTCTGCCTTGTCTTGCCCTTTTAGAGCTGACACATAGCCAGGCATTTTGCCATGTTTGTCAGCAGTCACCAATCAAGGGGATGGACATGTTGCTGCACACCACCAAGCTATGTCACTTTGACACCTGCACCATGTGCTAGCAGCTGATGCGGTAGAGTCATTGAGTCATACAGCATGGAAACAGACCCTTTGGTTCAACTCATCCACACCAACCACACATCCCAATTGGACCTAGTCCCATTTGCCAGCATTTGGCCCATATACCTTGTAATCCTAACTAATCATATACCCATCTAGATGCCTTTTAAATTTGTAATTGTACCAGCATCCACCCCTTCCTCTAGAAGCTTGATCTGTACACAAACCACCCTCTGCATGAAAAAGTTTCCCCTCAGGTCCTCATTTAAATATTTCCCATCTCACCTTAAACCTATGACCTCGAGTTTTGGACTACCCCACTCTGGGAAAAAGATCTTGACGATTGACCCTTTCTATGCCTCTCATGATTTTATAAACTTCTACAAGGTCACCCTTCAGACTCCGTACTTCAGGGAAAGAAGCCCCCAGACTATTCAGCATCACCCAACAGCTCAAACCCTCCAGTCCCAGCAACATCCTTATAAATCTTTTCTCAAGTTTAATAACATCCATCCTGTAGAAGGGTAACCAGAATTTGACATAATATTCTAAAAGTGGCCTCATTAATGTCCTGTACAGCCACAACATGATATCCCAACTCATATACTCAATGTTCTGACCAATGAAGGCAACTGTGCCAAATGCCTTCTTCACCATTCTGTCTGCCTGTGACTTCACTTTCAAGGAACTATACACCTGCACCCCAATGTCTCTTTGTTTAGCAAAATTCCCTAGGGCCTTACCACTAACTGTCTAAGTCCTGCCCTGCTATGCCTTGCCAAAATGCAACACCTCACATTTGTCTAAATTAAACTACATCTGCCACTCCTTGGTCCATTGGCCAATCTGATCAAGGTCCCCATTACACCACCTACCTTGCTGCCATCTGCAAACTTACTAACCATGCCTCCAACATTCACATCAAAATCATTTATATAAATGATGGAAAGCAGTGGACCCAGCACTGATCCTTATGAATAGATCTCTAATATATTAGAGTTGATCTTTCTCTGCACCTTCTCTATGGCTGTAACACTATGTACCGCTTTCAATTCTATTTTCTGGAAGGCATGATTTGTCTGCCAAACAATATTTTTCACTGGACCTCAGTACAGGTAGTAATAATAAAGCAAATCAAGTAATACATCAAATGAAATCATAAAGTCTGGTTCAGTCTGCAGTCGCCATAGTGACCACCAGGTCCAGGAGTCATCCACTGATCTCTAGTTTGGCAAGAAAAAGCATGAGAGCTGGCTCTCGCTACAGCCTGGGAGCTGGCAGCTATAAACCATGATGAAAGTGCTGCAACACCATCCATCACTTGAAACAAACATGGCTCAATATTAAGTTTACTGGAAGAGAATGTGTACTAACAACATCCAGGCTTATTATGTAAACTTGTTTGGTGTCAAAGTAGAATACAGAAAGTGATCCAAATTGGAAAATTAATCATTTGGATTTTGTATCCTGGGATGTGTGAAGTAAAGATTTAAAGTAATTTTCAAGCCTGGGAACACAAATTTATTTCAATCCCACAATATATTGAAGGTGTCCCAGGGTAGATGCATTGCATGTGCTTCAAACAAATGGCCATGCCTCGAATTCAGAGATGAGTCATACTCAGCCACATAAAGAGAGACACGCTACAGTCAAAAGGGCCCTGGCATAGTAAGTCAAGAGCAGCTTTAATACTAGGGGTTTGGCAAGGTCAGGAGGGCACTTGGGCAGACAGGATCAGAACCCTGTCCTTGTGGGATCAGGAGCTGAACTTTAGGTTCACTCACCATCCTTCTTGGCTTTTTTAGCTCTATTTTGGGCTGTTTCCTCTTCCACCACGAGAAAAGGAGGGACTAAGTAAGGTGGGTGGTACAGCTATTACTGCTGGGCCAGGAGAGAGAAAAGTGGTGAGGAGCTCTGAGTGTGCGAATGAGTGAGTAGAAGGCACAGATGCCATGCAGGGGTAGCGAAAAGGAGAGAGAGAATGAGGGAAGATGTTATATGTGAGAGTGGCAGTGCAAGAGGCTTAGTGGTAAATGGGTACAATAGCAGAGGGAGAGTGAGTGTGGCAGATCCCGGCAGTGTGGATATTCTTCCTACATTACTGAACATGGTACCAGATGGCTGAGATGACACTGATCCTTGGTAGCAACCTCAGACCAAGCTGCCACTGTCTGGTGTTGTGGCCTCCACTCACAACCCAGAGGGTAGCGGATGATCTCCCTCTCAACCATGCCATCCAGGTTCATGTCAACAAATCAAGGCACCAATTTCCCATTCTCTGCCATGTTAAGGGCAAATGTCACAAACCGGGCCGGGCGCCCGAGATGGACAGCACTTGTTTTGGCATACGACAGCCTTTTAAATATAGCGCTGAAACTGCAGATACTGGTCTATCCTGGAATATCTCAGCAGTAGCAAGTTCTTCTGGCTGTGGTGAGTGGTAGAATTGGGCTAGCACCAGTCAATAGAGGAGCCATGAGGCTAGAGTAGGTAGTTAAGAGGTGAGTTTAGAACAAACCACAAGAAAATTCACTCTGCCTTTTGGGGAGAAACCCTCCATTAAACTCGATGCAAATGACGCAAACTTTGGTAAGATCCGGCCTTAAGACTATTACCAAAAGGGATTGGGGCTAGCTCAGAACTACTCAAAGCAAATCCAATGATTCCAGAGAACATGGCCACCCACTGTTATACCACAGTAACAGCTTGGGAACATTGTCATCGGGCACATGATGAACAATGATACAAACATCAATTAGGCAATGCTAACCTCTTTTTATGAAAGAGACAAGCACCTGAGGAGAAGTAAGAGGCAAAAGGTCTAATGAGAAAAGAGCTAGTGTAACTTTAAATATGCAGCAGGTCCAAAGCACACCGGCTCTTCAGTGTATGCAAGTTTGAAACAGTTAGAAATAGTGAAAAATATTGTAAAAGGTTTGGGAAGACTGTGCAAAGTCTCACTAGAGCCAGAAGGACAAAAATTCAAATCATGAACCCATAATACAATGTTGAGTACACCTAAACATGGGCGGCACAGTGGCACAGTGGTTAGCACTGCTGCCTCACAGCGCCAGAGACCCGGCTTCAATTCCCGCCTCGGGCAACTGACTGTGTGGAGTTTGCACGTTCTCCCCGTGTCTGCGTGGGTTTCCTCCGGGTGCTCCGGTTTCCTCCCACAGTCCAAAGATGTGCAGGTCAGGTGAATTGGCCATGCTAAATTGTCCGTAGTGTTAGGTAAGGGGTAGATGTAGATGTAGATGTAGGGGTATGGGTGGGTTACGCTTCGGTGGGGCGGTGTGGACTTGTTGGGCCGAAGGGCCTGTTTCCACACTGTAAGTAATCTAATCTAAACTAAAATGTATTACCTTTAAGCAAAAATTATGGACTGAGAAGCTAAAGAGGGTTTATATCATTGTCAGTAGCAATCAACTATGGTTAAACAATGAAAACAGAAAGTGCTGGAGAAACTCAGCAGATATCATAGCATTTGTGGAGATAGAAACAAAAATAATGTTTTGTGTCAGATATAAGACTTCTTCAAAAACTGTGTTTTTAAAACTGCATCAAGTTATTGGGAAAAGATGCAAAAGAATCTTTGGAAGAAGAAAGAAAACAAAAACATGCTGGAGATCACAACGGGTCAGGCAGTATCCGTGGAAAGAAAGCAAGCTAACATATCAAATTGAGATGACCCTTCATCAGAGCTTTTGTGAGAAGGACATCCATTTAGAAAACAAATAAAACAGCAGTATGATTTGACTGGGGAGAGAAAAACAAAACATCAAAGGAAAGGAGTTTATTAAAAAATATCAATGTTTGACAGAAAATTAATTATTGTGCAAACAAACATTTTCTTGACGACACAATGACAGCTAAATAGCCTCTTCTTAAATGAAAAATTGCATGACTATCACTAAGAAGAAGTAACCAGGTGAAAAATTATCCATTTATTTAAATGGGGCACAAAACCACTAAAGGGAAATCAGTAAAAATTCACAGTCAACCCTCCATCTGAGGAGAAAATAAAAGTCCAGTGCTCATTTTAAAGCATTTTTAACAACTTTAAAAGCTTGAGTTTTTCTAACACAAATAGGAGGATAATTTTGAAACATTCAGAATTTCATCAATATTCGTTAACAGAAAATAAAGAAATGTTCTGAACATGAAAATAAAAGCACTTGAGTTAAAAATCTTCATTAAGCAACAAAACTTTTTAATGATAAATATCTATTAGCAATTCATCTTTATCTAGGGATTGTTTTTAAAAATTGCAAAATTTAAAATGCTTGCTGGCTTAGACATTTAAATCAATTGAAGTGATTATACATTTCAAACACTACATAAAAATATTTTAAAGTCCTGCAATAGAGCTTACATACCATTTAAATAAGAAAAACAACAGCAGTTTAGTAGAATGACAATGGAAAAAGATATTACTCCTCTGAACAGATTTTAAATCACAATTCCTTCAGAGAGAGAATTAGACTTTATTGAAGAGACAATTCCTGTGATACAGAATTGCTTGAGGCTTAGAAGAAGCTCAGAGTGGAACAGACCAGAAATGTTAACTCTGATTTCTCTTCACAGATGCTACCAGATCTGCTGAGCTTTTCCAGCAACTTCTGTTTTTGTTTTTGATTTACAGCATCCTCAGTTCTTTCTATTTGTAAAAATAGCATGCTTGCTGCTGGGAATTTGTTTGCACTGGATTAAAGTAACACTTCCACTGGTGCACTAGGTTAAAATAACACAAGTGTACCAGTAGAAGAAGAGGCCAATATTTGCAGAAGCCCAACCATAACAACATTGGGAGGTTTTATTGCCTTTGTGAATGAATGAATCCAAATATTTATTGGGTGTGATTCATTCATTCACAAAGGCAATAAAACCTCCCAATGAACATCCTCTAGGTCTGAGGTCTTCTATTTTTTTCAAGTAAATCTGTTAAACTAGTATTGTATACTCGAGAGAATGCAAGTATTATTTGTTCTGTTGTTTTAGTTTTGAAGAACCTTTCTAATTTAACTTGAGATCATTTTTTTCTACTTGATCCACCTCCTCCGTCTCCCTCTTTGTTCTCAATAAACAATCCAGCCCTATTCTAAATGCAGAGAACCATTTGAAAGCTGGCTTGAGTTTTGTAAACTGAGTTTTCACTAATAAAAAAGGCATCCCTTGTCAACTTGGAAGTCTTGAACCTTTCAACAAAATATTAGCCTCAATAAGAGAAATGATGATCAACTTAGTTAACATATTTTAATCATGCCTTGAAATCAAGTTTTAAAGTACCAATGACTAACACCAGCAATGTAAAGTATGCTGAAACAGAGATGACTACATAACAAATCACGTCACTTGAAAGTCACTTATTGGTTATGAAACGACTTGGGGAAATTTCTGAGAAACATAATGAGGTACCACGTAAATTAAAGTGTATATATTCACAATATTTAAATGTATTTTCAAATAAAAGTTTTATTTCCTTTGAAAGAAAGGTCAGCCACGACTTTTAACAAGAGCGTAGCTACTTTCTGAGAATACAAGGCACAGTTGATATAATTCTGGATTAGTGGTGCTGGAAGAGCACAGCAGTTCAGGCAGCATCCAAGGAGCTTCGAAATCGACGTTTCGGGCAAAAGCCCTTCATCAGGAATCATGTAAAAATGCCAGTTTCAGTACATAATGCAATTCTATTGCTTAGAAGAAAATCATCACACTCGTTACCACAAAATCAAGGCAATGTAAGAATGCTCACACCTTGGGTAAAGGTAGTGTGGTGTAAAGCTTTCAAGGGGAGGTGAGTCTGGATTTTTATACTTCATATTCTGTAATGATACTAGTCCTGTGAAGCCACACAACAGCCCACAAACTTCCATATAATCTGGACAGGTGAGCTCTTTGAGTTACATTGTCTGTGTAATGTGCAAAACAAAAATGCACTTAAGCAATTGGGCTGTCCCCTTGAAGGCATATTGTTGATGCCATCCGCACCTTATGTTTAAATGCTAGTATTCAAAACAGATGCAGCTAAAATTTTATTAGTAAATAGACCTTTGAGATTTCAATCAATACTTGCAATGTTTATACCTTTTAAGAGATATTTGCAATATGCCTTACATCATATTGTGAAACAAGTTTTGACTTTTCTTTAGACATTTCTCATGTTGAGTGCTGGAAGTTACCTCCGTATACAGAGCATGTTATTATTTAATAGTATTCGTGTGTATATCCAATCTTTTTGAAGGAAACATTTTGTTAGATAAAGTTGGATATTACAGCACGTGATTGTAAAGAGCAACAAACATGCTCAAACTCACATCAATCAGCACAACTTATTTTTCTGTAATAAGACAAATTAATAAAAATGGTATTAATTTCTAAAACAGTGGGGGTGCCTTGTGCGAAACAAAGTAAGTTCAAACTACATAAAGCATTCTAACACTAGAAGCTTGGTGAAAGCTTGAAATTGCAGAATTCTACTTAAAAACCTGACTTCCAGTTTCTGTCACTGTTTATATCTTACAACGTTCCTTGTAAGTATTTTGAAGACAAAGGATCTATCCTGGAAACCCCCAACTAGTGTCTGCAATCTGGGATATTCCAACATAAAAGGTAAGCACTATTTAACAATTATTGTTACAAGTTAAAAAGTTATTCACTGGTTTGAGTATCTGGAAAAATAAATTAAATGTCTTTCAAACTAACATTTTAACTACCTTTTGATTGGTTTCACTTTAAACACATAAAGTGGAATTTTTCTATCCTTGGTCTGAACATTGAGAAGAACGGCAGGAAAACACAGAGTAAATGGAAAAAATGAATGTTGACATCAAGAAAACTTTTTTCCAAATTTCCCCTTGAGCTTCCCCTTTGTCACCATTGAGCAGCAACTACTTCAGTTTCATGCTTGGTATCTCATTAAAACCATATTTTGCCTTGTTTACATGCCACTACCAGTTCTCTGTCCTCCTTGAGAAACAACATGGTGCAAATTCACAATGTATAAATCAGATTGGTGCCTGCTTTCTGAAGCTCACTGAATGTCCAAACTTCTTTGTGCAACTTCTTCTTCATAACAACATCCAACATGCTCCACAACCATCATCCTTCACAACCATCATCCTTCACGATCATCATCCTTCATGACGCTTCATCCACATGAGGCAGCACCAATTCATCATTCCTGTAGGTCAGATCAACTTAATTACCACATTAGCCCTTCAATGCCTTATTTTGGAGCTCAGGGGTTCCCAGAACTAGCATGCTTCTGCCAGCTTGCTTTATGCACAGACACACACACCACATGTATCTACACAGGATGCACATGGGGGCTCTTAATTTGCTTTCTTTGCACTTTATGATTTTGAGCTTGCTTGGAGACTGCTAGCTTCTATCTGCTTCACATTGCTTAATAAGCATACACTCAGCATATTTCAGCACTGACTTACCAGCTGTCAGCCTCTCTGTGATCAAAATTGCTTTCATAGCACACAGAGGCTCTAGTGCTCACTTACAGGCTAACAGCTCCTGTGGCTTATATTTTAGCAGCGAGGGAGAAACAGGCAGCTTCTCACAGTGTGGATCACTGTACAGACAAGAGGACAAGGTGGACAAGTCATTGTGCGACACCTTACGATGAGACAATGAGGACTGAAGATGCTGAAATCAGAGTTGAGAGTGTATTGCTGGAAAAGAACAACAGGTCAGGCAGCATCCGAAGAGCAGGAAAATCAACATTTGTGGCTGGAACTCTTCATCTTGTGGGCGGCACGGTGGCACAGTGGTTAGCACTGCTGCCTCACAGCGCCAGAGACCCGGGTTCAATTCCCGCCTCAGGCGACTGGCTGTGTGGAGTTTGCACATTCTCCCCGTGTCTGTGTGGGTTTCCTCCGGGTGCTCTGGTTTCCTCCCACATTCCAAAGATGTGCAGGTCAGGTGAATTGGCTATGCTAAATTGCCCGTAGTGTTAGGTAAGGGGTAGATGTAGGGGTATGGGCGGGTTGCGCTTCGGCGGGTCGGTGTGGACTTGTTGGGCCGAAGGGCCTGTTTCCACACTGTAAGTAATCTAATCTAATCTAATCAGGAATGGTTCTGTTGAAGGGCTCTGGCCCAAAACGTCGATTTTCCTGCTCCTCGCATGCTGCCTGACCTGCAGTGCTTTTCCGGCAACACACTCTCAACACTGGCACCTTACTATGTCAATGTTGCACCTGCAGCAAATGCTAGTGGTTTATGCAGGCACACTGCATGTGCTTAAAGCAAATGGCTATGTGCGATAATCAAAGAAGATCAGTTCTTAGTCTGGTGAAGTAGGGTTAAAGTCAATAAGAGATAACATCTCAGTCAGACAAGGATCTCTCTATGATCTTGTCCATCAAGCCTGCAGGATCCTGTTCATGAAATTAGGATTATGCTCTCCTTTCCTTTGGCCAGGTTCTGAATGTGGCAGTGTGAGCCGCCATAGTCTGTTTCTGGTTTGCCAATTCTGAGATGTTGTTCAGTTGGGTTTTAAATATGGTGCCAGTTGTGTGATTTTGGAAGGTCCCAGTAGTGGAAGCAGTTAAACCTCTCCAGCTATGCAATTCCCTGAGAATAGCACCTGAGAGCACGCATTACAGCTTTACTGAGGTGAAGAAAGGAAGATTGGGTGATGGAACCATGATGGATGGGGCACCGTGAATCTTATTTGACAAAACACTTTGACTGAAAATAGAAACATTCCACCGGCAATATTTAAATGGTTTCCAAGTATTTTCTATAGAAAAATATATTAATATATAACAAAAGAAATTGGGTTCTCTTGAGAGTCTGTTTCAAAGGTGCTGGGCAATCTCCTAACTCTCAGAAATTAGGTCCAAGATGTCTTCTTCTGAAGGATAAGTTCTAGATATTATCTTTGCTAATGTATTTAAATGTATGCAAATTGGTTGATTTCCAGATAGATGCAAAACAGGCACATTATGATGTCAATCCATTAATAATGCTTTGATTCTATCTCTGCCATTTTCAGATGCCATTGATTTAGCCTTGTCTGTATTCCAAATACTTGTCTTTATGAGCTACTGGAGGAAGTGGTCGAGGTGGGCACGATTACATCATTTAAAAGACATTTGGACAGGTACATGGATAGGAAAGTTTTAGAGTGTATGGGCCAAACACAGGCAAGTGGGACAAGTTTATTTTAGGATATCTGATTGACTTGGATGAGTTGGATCAAAGGGTCTGTTTCTATGCTATATGTCTCTATGTCACTAGAAATAGCTTGAAGTATAAGACCCCACAGCTGCACTATATTAAAGAAAGATGAATTACTTACAGGTCAGTTTCCAGTTTTATTTTCTGATTATTGTTTTAATGGTGTATACTCTTGAAGATTTCCAATGTTTACATAAAATTTTGATAGCTTATATGAAATTGCCTAGTTGGTATATTGTTCATTTAAAAACTTGTGCAGCAATAGGTAGTGGATCATTGAGATAAATGCCCATTATCTGAGCAATGGTCTTAATTCATTTATTCTATGAGAATCCTCTGAGCCATCTGTACTTGAAGCACAATGACAAGCCAAATACTGGCTATTGGGGAACGGCGAGCTATCCACTAATGAAATGGCTGATGAATCTGGGGTGGAAGCTGTGGTGGAATGTTCCATATAGTGCAATCTGCCATTATGAGGGAACAGCCCTTTCCTATCTGTCAAGCACAAAAATTGTCGAGTAGGAGCCTTAGTCTTTCTCTAGAGGATTTACTTGATAAAACACCGTAGATCATGACAAATAAGTAATTACATTATAAGATGAGCCAATTTTATTGGCCCTAAATATCATTTGTGTATACTTGGTGCAGAGTTCAATGCCCCTTTTCAAACAAGACATGTGATGCTCACATTAGTAATCTGTCAGAATTTTTCACCCCACAAGTGGATATTTTACCGACAACTGGGTGAAAGAGATGAAGCAGGCAATATGGGCTGACTTCTAAAGACACATAGGAGTTTAGGATGCTCCCTCAGATTGCACAGCCACACGACAAAAGTTGGTGACCGCCTACACCCATATCGACAATTCACTTTTATACTTCACATACAGGTCTGCCCCACCGCCAACTCCAAGACACTTTTGGAGCTGTTTTAAAAGATTTCGAAGCTTCAATTACTTTTTCAACCAACCTATTCAGGCATGTTATGACCCACCTCAGTAGAATGTGAGAATTGAACCTTGGCCTATTGGCTGAGAGATTGGCAATACTACCACAGTACCACAAGATCCTAAGATTGACTTTTATGCTGACATCAGTGAAAGCAATGGATAAAAGTAATGTCACCATTTCCCATACTCCTCACATATCCATGACCATGGACAAGCGAATCATTCTCTTTAAGCAAACACAAAAATAAAAATGACAATGGCTGCAGCCCTGGAGAAACAATTTAACAAGGGATAATGGTGGAGACCAGGAATGGTTGAGTCAGAAGGGGTCAGTGATGGGGTGGGGAAGGGATGTGGCAGGAAAGGTCAGGAGTTGATAGAGTCAGAAATGAGATGACCAGGGGAAAAGATTGCAGAGGATGCATGGCAGACAAATTGGAGGGGAGAGGGGAAAAGATTGTGGGCTGTGATGACTTGTCAGATTGCAGGGTGGGCATGTTCAACCTTTATGAGATTCACAGGTTTCTTTGGGTGCTGCAAAGTGGAAACATTCTTGTTTCTTGTGGCACAGAATCTGTACTGTACAAGCACTGGGCTCCTTCATGCAGATTCCAGATTCCCTATAGCTGCTGGGTTTTCCAACTGGGCAAATCCCAGCAGCCAGTGCCAAATGTACAGCAAAGGGAAATCTGAGGCATGTAGCTTCATTAAAATAATTAAATGAGAGACCCAGCACTGGGGAGCATGTTAGTCACCAGCTGCTATCAGGCCACAACCTTCCTCCATTAAAATAGATGAAATAGATGACCAGCTAGTTTTATAAATTGGAACAAAGACAGAGAATGCCATAAGACTCTTTGCCACATCTGTGGTGAGAGAAAAACACAATTCTGAAGAAGAGTCTACCAGACTCGAAACTTTAACTCTGTCTGTCTCCCCCTAGATGTTGTCAGACCTGCTGAGGTTCTCCAGCCTTCTCTGTGTTTTTTTTTCCAGATATCCAGCATCTGTAGTGTTTTGCTTTTGTTTGAATGTTAATTGGAGTCTGACAATCATTGTAGGGTGTTGTTTGCAAGTTTCAGGTACATATTGGAAGGAGCTGCCAGAAGACGTGGTGGAGGCTGTGCAATTACAACATTTAAAAAGCATCTGAACAGTATATGAATAGGATGTGTTTCGAGGGATACGGGTCAAATGATGGCAAATGGGACTAAGCCAGAGTAGGATGTGTGGTCATCATGGAAGAGTTGAACCAAAGGGTCTGCTTCCATGTTGTATGATCTATGACTCCATATTGTTGGAGCATGTATTTGCACTTACTCAGCCTATGTGTGCATTTCCTTCCCCTTTTTACTATTCATTCCAGATCCAATTGCAAGTAGAGTTGCCATATCTCCCATCCTTGTCAGTATGGCAGTCTGCCTGCTAGGCCTCATTTTAGTGTTTGGCTCCATGTCTGAACTTTTTTGAGGAGGTTGTAACCTCAAAATGGTTCAGGCCTCCTAAGTCTAACTGCCAGCAGGTGTATAGCTGCATAGAATTTACACTGGATGAGAATGCAAGTTACAGATTGCCCCAAATGCATGTTTGCCTGGTGAGTGGAAAATATGCCTGTCCATTCACTTCAGTAACCGATCTGTGAGAGAGCAGATTGGCTGTATGCAGTACACAGTTGAACAGCTTTAAAAATAACTTCAGAGTCTAGCCTGACACATACATCAGTATAATGAATATAATAGCCTGATGGAAATAATGAAATATGGACCTTAAAAAAGATTATCACATGATTAAAATAAACTATAAATATCTCTGCTTGTCGGCTGTTATCAGCAGGAAACCTGCTGATTACCACCAACCGCCCTCCCTCAGCTGAAGAATCAGTAGTCCTTGTTGTTGAATAGCACCTGGAAGAAGCATAAGGCAGCAAGGGCACAGAAGATATTCTGGGTAGGATGCACTACCAATAGTGACTGGGGACCACCACTACTGATTGAGTTGACTAAATGCTGAAGGACATATAGCCAGATTGTTTTGCAATAGGTAGTGGGAGAAGCAACATGAAGGAAAGGTGTTTTTTTTAATGAGATGTGAACATTGACAGCAAGGTCAGTCTTTGTTGCCCATCCCTAATTGCCCTTGAGGTGGTGAACAGTCTTCTTAAGGCACAGTAGCTCATGTGCTGCAAGTCCTCTGACAGTGATGTCAGGAAGTGAATTCCAGTTTTCTGGATTCATTGTCAGTGAGGGAACAGCGATATCACTCCAAGTCAGGATGGTGTGTGACTTGAAAGGTCAATTGCTGGTGGTGATTTTCCCATGTTTCTGCTGCACTTGTTCTTCTCAGTGATAAAGGTTGCAGGTTTGGAAGATTCTGTCAAAGCAGGCTTGGTGAGCTGCTGCAATGCATCTTTTGTAAAGTACACATGGATTTAATGTTCACTGGTGGTGGTGGGAGTGAATATTTAAGGTGATGGCTAGGGTGTTGATCTAGGTGGCCACTTTATTTTGGTATTAAACTTATTGAGCATTGTAGGAGCTATATCCAGGCAAGTGGAAAACATTCCACTATACTTATGATTTGCATCTTGAAGATGATGGGGAGGCCTCGGAGAATCCAGAAGCAACTGAGTTACTGCGGCAAACCCAGCTGGTAATTGCTTTGGTAGCTACACGATATATGTAACTGGCCCAGCTAGCTCTCTGCTCAATAGTAACTGCAGGAATTAAATACAATTGTAGGAAGGCTATATTTCAGTTCTACAGTGCATTGGTGACATGACAAATGGAATGCTGTGTACACTCTACGTCACCTTATTTAAAGGAGGATTCAAACAAATTGAAAGCAGTTCAGAGAAGGTTTATTCAACAAACACTGAATGAGTGGTTATCTTATGAGGGAAGGTTGAACAGGCTAGGTGAAGTTTAGAAAAATAAGAGGCGACTTGATAAAAACATAGAGGCATCTTGGCAGGGTGTATATATAGAAAGGTTATTTCCTCTTGTGGGAGAATCTAGAAGTAAGGCTCATGTTTCAAAAAATGCAGGGTTGCCCATTTAAGACAGCAATGAGGAGAGAAAATAAAAAAAAAACAAAGAACTGAGGACGCTGGAAATCAGAGGCAAAAAACAGAAATTATTGGGAAATCTTAGCAGGTCTGGCAGCATCTGCAGATGGAAAGCAGAGTTAATATTTCAGATGCAGTGACCCTTCTTCAAAATTCAGATAAGGGGAATTTCCATTTCAGAAGTTCAAGAGTCTTCAACAGTGGAGGAAGCAGGAGCTTTGAGTATTTTTAAAGACAGAAGTAGATAGTTTTTTGATAAGCAATGGAATGAAACGTTATTGTGATAGGTATGAACGTGGAATAATCAGATCAGCCACAATCTTTTTGAACAGAGGAGCAGACTCAAGGGAGCAGATGGCCTATTGCTGCCCTTAATTCGTATGTTTGTATGCATTTCCATATGTTATGAAGTTCATGCTGCTGACTGTCAAGGGGAGATGGTTAACTCTTCTTGTTAGAAAAGATCATTACCTGACACTTGTGTGACAGGGTTGTCACTTGCCATTTTTCCTCTGAATGTTGTCCATTTCCTGTGTCCATTTCTGAATCAATGATTCAGAACCTGAGAAATTTCAAATAGCAGTGAACTCAAAATAATCATTAGTGAACATTCCAATGTCAGATAATATGTTACAGGTAAGGTTAATGTTTTTTTGATGAAGCCGCTGAAGATGGTTGTACCCATGATGTAAATGTGCGAAAATGGGGCTGTTATAGCATGCTGGTAGTGTCCCAACCTCTGGATCTGGAGGCCTGGATTCAAGCCCTATCTACAACAGAGGTATATAGCAACATCTCTGAACACAATGAGCAAATATTTACCCTATGGACCTGTTCTTGTGGTCCAGTTAAGTGACCCTACCTCTCAGTCACGAGGCTGAGGTTCAAATCCCACCTAAGGCAGGTGTGTCCTAACATATTTGAACAGGTTGAGTAGGAATATCTATCCTGGGGAACTTTTGTAATTTTATCCTGTAGCTGAAATGATTGGCCTTCAGTAATCAGAACCAAAGCCATCTTCATAGAGTCATAGAGTCATACAGCATGAAAACAGACCCTTCAGTCTAACGAGTCCACACTGACCATGTTCCCAAACTAAACTGGTCCTACTTGCCTATGTTTGGCCTATATCACTAAGAGGAGAAAGTGAGGACTGCAGATGCTGGAGATCAGAGCTGAAAATGTGTTGCTGGAAAAGCGTAACAGGTCAGGCAGCATCCAAGGAACAGGAGAATCGACGTTTCGGGCAGTAGCCCTTCCTCAGGACTTTTTCACTAAGTACCTTTCTTATTCGAGTACTTATCCAAATGTCCTTTAAATGTTGTAACTGCCCCTCATGTCCTTTTTAAAACTTGCTCCTCTCATTTTAAAAATATGCCCTAGTTTTGAACCCCGCTTCCCAGGGGAAAAGACCCTTGCTATTCATCTTATCTATATTTCTTATGATTTTATAAACTTCAAAAGGTAAGTCCTCAACCTTCTATGTTCCAGCTTATCCAGCCATTCCTTTTAACTCAAAGCCTCCAATCCCAGCATCATCTTGGTAAATCTTTGCTGAACCCGCTCCAACTTAATAACATCCTTCCTATAGTAGGCAACCAGAACTGCACACCGTACTGCAGAAGAGGCCGCACCAATGTCCTGTACAACCTCAACATGACGTCCCAACTCCTAAGGTCTGAGCAATGAAGGCAAGTGTGCTAAATGCCTTCTTAATCATCCTGTCTACCTGTGATGCAAATTTCAAATGATTATGTACCAGAACCCCCAGAAGTATCTGTTCTACACCACTATCCATGCACTTACCATTAAGTATGTAAGTCATGCCCTTGTTTTTTTTTTAACCAAACTGCAATACCTTGCATCTATCCAAATTAAACTCCATCTGCCACTCCTCAGCCCATTGACTCAATTGATCAAGATCTCTTTGTTACGTTAGATCACATTCTTTACGGTACACTGTACCACCAATTTTAGTGACATCCACAAATTTACTAACCATGCCTCCTGTATTCTCATCCAAATCATTTATATAAATGATAGACACAAGTGTACCTAGTACCAATCCCTGTGGAACACCACCGGTGATAGGCCTCCAGTCTGAAAATCAACCCTCTACAACTACCTTCTGTCTCCTATTGTCAAGCTAAACTTTTATCCAATCAGCAATCTCACCCTGAAGCCCATGTGATATAATCTTGCTGATTAATCTAGCATGCAGAATCTTGTCAAAGTGTTTACTGAAGTCCATGTAAACAACATCCACTACTCTGCCCTCAACAATCTTTTTGGTTACTTCCTCAAACAGACTTAATCAAGTTTGTGAGACACTATTTCCCTCACACAAAACCATGCCGATGATTCCTAATTAGTCCTTGCCTCTCCAAATGCATGTGAAATCATCTACAATCATCCACATATAGAATTCAGAATCACCTTCAACAATTTGCCCACCGTCAATGTGAGGCTCACGAATCTATAGTTCCTAAGCTTCTCCTTATAGTCTTTCTTCAATAAAGGCAAAACATTAGCCATCCTGCATCAGGTAAAACTCCAAAAAGCAGACAATTGGTTCTCATTGACTTTAGTTTTGCCAGAGCTACTTGGTTTCCCACTTAGTAGATACAGTACAATGTGGAACTATGATGTTTTACACATCGGTGTGAAAAACTGAAGGGCAGAGTATTAATTAAATGGTGATATATGGAAAGTGGGTGTGTACAAAGGGATTGGGGTCCTCTTATAAACCAATCAATGACAGACAGGCACAGCAGGAAATTAGGAAGGCAAACTGGAATGTAAGTCTTCACTGCAACAAGATTTGAGTTCAGGAGTAAGGATGTCTAAGCTGCAGTTGTATAAAGCCTTGGTGAGATCACATCTGGACTATTTGGTCTTCCTACCTAAGAAAGTGGAGGTTCACTAGGCTGATATTAGATATGAGAATGTGGTGCTGGAAAATCACAACAGGTCAGGCAGCAATCCACATAGTTCTGTATTCATTTCATTTGGAGGACATCTGTGTCAGCTGCGAGGCCAAAATTATTTGCCCATCACTAATTATCCTTCATAAATTAGTGCTTTGTAATCTGTGCAGTCAAAATACATCCAGAATGCAACTCTGGGGGAAATCATAGGATTTTCACCCAACAACAATAAGGGAAGTTGGAATCCAACGAACTCAGGGTGATGTGTGACTTGAAGGGAAACTTGGAAGGCAGTAGACATTAGAATAGCATGGAAGAAGTGTTGGGAAGTTGTTACATTACATGTTGTGGCTGGTACATGTTGCTTCTACAATGTGTTACTGGTGCAGGTAGTGGATATTTAAAGTTATGGATGGAATACCAATCAAACATGGTGCTTTGCCCTAAATGGTGTTGAGTTTCTTGAGAGTTGCTAGCGCAGGACTCGTTAAGCAAGTAGAGAATATTTCACCTCACTCCTGTGTATGCCTTGTAGATGGTGGAAAGCTTAGTAAGAGCTCAATTGCACAGATTAGGTGAGTGTGACTGCCTTTGGTATCAAGGCAACATTTAACCAAAGTACAGAAACCAGGAGCATCCAATGTTTTTGAGTCTATGCTGCCATTCAATATGATTGTAGCTGATCCTCTGTCTCAATGTCATATTCCTGCTTTCTCCCTATTTCACCTTGATATCTCTAAAATCTAAAAAGTGTCTATCTCTTTCTTGAGTATATTCAATGACTTGGCCTCTACAGCCTCTGTGGTAAAGATTTCCACAGGTTCACTATCCTTTGAGTAAAGAAACTTTTCCTTGGTTCTAACCCCATATCTTGAGACTGTGTCCACTGGTTCTTGACTCAAAACAAGGGGAAACATCCTCCTTGCATGTAATCTGTCCAACCCTGCTGGAAGTTTATGCTTGAATTAAATTCCCTCTCATTCTTCTCAACTCTAGTGAATACAGGTGCAGCTGAACCAATCTACCTCATAGGACAGTCTTGACGATCTAGTATCAGAAGGGTGAAAGTGAGGACTGCAGATGCATATTCACTACCTATATATAATTAAACACAATTAATGGACAATTAATACATAGGACATGATGGGCAATAAGTTCTGAATTTGTCAGTGACATTTACATCCCATGAATTAATTTGGTAAGATTCTCAACATTGCTGTGTCACCTATTGTGATGTAGTCACATACTTTCATGATTAGTTGAATCTACAGAGCAAGTTCATGAAGCCTTGCCAATCCTGTCAGTAGGTTATATTTGTATTACAAAAAATTCACATTCTAAAATGTACAATGTGAAATGTAAAAATATAAAAATGCCTCTTGTCAATTGATAAATTGCCCGATAGTTTCCATGGACGTGCATGCCAGGTGGATTAGCCACAGCAAATATGGGGTTACAGGGATAGGGTGAGGGGGCTGGATCTGGGTGGGCTGATCTTCGCAGGATTGGTACCAACTCATTGGACCAGATTGCTTCTTTCTGGACTGTAGGGATTCTAGTACATTCAGTCTGCCTATTTCCAGCTCTGTCCTAACCTGTCTATTGCTAAAACCAGCGCTTAATCAATCTAATATTCTCCTCTAACATTGCATGTCCTGTAAAATTGAATTGAAACCATCGAAAACTCTCCAACACCTAGTCCTGCTTACCCATCCCCATGTGTGCACTGACCTAAATCTCTCCTGATTTGACAACAGTTGGATTTTAAAGCATTCATCCTTGTTTTCATTCCATTTGAGGTTAACTCAAGTAGTTGAGTGAGGGAGCCATGGTTTACTAAGGAAGTTGAATCTCTTGTCAAGAGGAAGAAGAAGGGTCATATCAGGATGAGACGTGAAGGCTCAGTTAGGGTGCTTGAGAGTTACAGGGTAGCCAGGAAAGACCTAAAGATAGAACTAAGAAGGGCCAGGAGGGGACATGAGTAGTCATTGGCAGATAGGATCAAGGAAAACCCTAAAGCTTTCTAAAGGCTTATCAAGAATAAAAGAATGACTAGAGTAAGATTAGGGCTAATGAAGGACAATAGTGGGAAGTTGGGCATGGAGTCCGAGGAGATAGGAGAAGCACTAAATGAATATTTTTTGTCGGTATTCACACTGGAACAAGACAATGTTGTCAAGGAGAATACTGAGAAACAGGCTACTAGCCTCGATGGAATTGAGGTTCACAAGGAGGAGGTGTTAGTAACTCTAGAAAGTGTGAAAATAGATAAGTCCCCTGGGCCAGATGGGATTTATCCTAGGATTCACTGGGAAGCCAGAGAGGAGATTGCAGAGCCTTTGGCTTTGATCTTTATGTTGTCATTGTTTACAGGAATAGTGCCAGAAGACTGGAGGATAACAAATGTTGTCCCCTTGTTCAAGAAGGGGAATTGCGATAATACTGGTAATTATAGACCAGTAAGACTTACTTCGATTGTGGGTAAAGTGTTGGAAAAGGTTATAAGAGATAGGATTTATACTCATCTCGAAAGGAATAAATTGATGAGGGATAGTCAACACGGTTTTGTGAAGGGTAGGTTGTGCCTCACAAACCTTATTGAGTTTAGATTAGATTACTTACAGTGTGGAAACAGGCCCTTCGGCCCAACAAGTCCACACCGCCCCGCCGAAGCGCAACCCACCCATACCCCTACATCTACCCCTTACCTAACACTAGGGACAATTTAGCATGGCCATTTCACCTGACCTGCACATCTTTGGACTGTGGGAGGAAACCGGAGCACCCGGAGGAAACCCACGCAGACACGGGGAGAATGTGCAAACTCCACACAGTCAGTTGCCTGAGCCAGGAATTGAACCCAGGTCTCTGGTGCTGTGAGGCAGCAGTGCTAACCACTGTGCCACCGTGCCACCCATGTGCCACCTTCTTTGAGAAGGTGACCAAACAGGTGGTTGAGGGTAAAGCAGTTGATGTGGTGTGTATGGATTTCAGTAAGGCATTTGATAAGGTTCCTCACGGTAGCACAAAATACGGAAGCATGGGATTGAAGGTGATTTAACGGTTTGGATCAGAAATTGGATAGCTGAAAGAAGACAGAGGTTGGTGGTTGATGAGAAATGTTCATCCTGATGTACCACAAGGATCTGTTTTGGGTCCATTGCTGTTTGTCATTTTTATAAATGACTTGGAAGAGGGCATAGAAGTTAGTAAACTTGCGGATGACGCTAAGATCGGTGGAGTTATGGACAATGCAGAAGGATGTTACAAGTTACAGAGGGACATAGATAAGCTGCAGAGCTGGGCTGAGAGGTGGCAAATGGAGTTTCATGTGCAAAAGTGTGAGGTGATTCACTTTGGAAGGAGAAACAGGAATAAAGAGTACTGGGCTAATGGTAAGGTTCTTGGCAGTGTAGATGAGCAGAGAGATCTCGGCGTCCATGTACATAGATCCCTGAAATTTGCCACCTAGGTTGATAGGGTTGCTAAGAAGGCATGCAGTGTGTTAGCTTTTATTGGTAGAGGGATTGTGTTTTGGAGTCCACAAGGAGTTCAAAACACTGGTGTGGCCGCACTTGGAGTATTGCGTACAGTTTTGGTCACCGCATTATAGGAAGGATGTGGAAGTTTTGGAAAGGGTTCAGAGGCAATTTATTAGGATGTTGCCTGGTATGGAGGAAAGACTGAGAGACTTGAGGCTGTTTTCCTTATAGAACTGAAGGGTGAGAGGTGACTTAATTGAAACATAATAGATAAACAGAGGGTTAGATCGGATGGACAGTGGGAGCCTTTTTCCTCAAATGGTGATGGCTAGCACAGGGGGACATAGCTTTAAATTGGAGGGTGATAAATATAGGACCGGTGTCAGAGGTAGTTTCTTTACTCAGAGAGCAGTAGGGACATGGAATGACCTGCCTGCAACAGTAGTAGACTCGCCAACTTTAAGAGCATTTAAATGGTCATTTGATAGACATATGGATGAAAATGGAATAGTGTAAGATAGATCGGCTTCAGATTGGTTCCACAGGTCAGCTCGACATCAAGGGCCGAAAGGCCTGTACTGGCTGTAATGTTCTACGTTCTATGTTTATCTCTTCCTCCAGGTCCCCAAACTTCTCTCAAAAATTAGTCACTTATCTGGTATATGTTAATATATTCATAAGTATTTATCAACTTAGAATCAGCTTGGACTAGGCAAAGGATTTCAGTAAAGCTGTTAATTTTGTTTTTCTGGAATTGGCTTAATACTAGTTTCACTAAAAACAACTATATAGTCAGAACATGACAACTGATATTCGGCCAAGAAAAGCACCATATCCTGATGAGGACTCCACAATTTTGACAGAGTAACTTACTTTAACCAAATACACACTTTAAAACTGTGCAAGGCTTTACAGTTAATCCTCAGTATGATGTTTGCAGAAAATGCAAAACATAATTTGTATGGAAGTCTAATACAAGTTACTTTCATGAATCAGTAGCTTAATAAAGAGTGAAGGCAGTTGGAGAAGAGGAATTGTGAACAGCTCCAAACATAAACAGCTAATTATAGGCAAATATGAAGAATAAAGCCTCCGGAAGTAGGCATGAGGGCCAACAAGGGGAATTTATGTGATTTATCATGAGGAGCAAGACAGAATGAAATGGGGAAAACAGTTCTGAAGATGCTGAAGATGAAGATCAGAAATTACACGTAAACTCTACAGAGACCTATGACAGGAATATAGTGTAGGCATTTACTCCATGAATTTAGAAAATTAATTGATGTTTATTTTAAGAACCATAGGAGAGTTTAATTTAAGAATGAGAGGGGATCTAATTTAAACATGCAGTTTAACTCTGTCAAGGTGACACTCAGATAGACGTGTGTAAAAGTATATAGAGGCGAAACATTTGAATGAAGTGAATGGTGAACGGAAGGTCTAGGGGATGATTCATGACTACTTTGGTCTAAACTCATGCTTGTTTGGAAGATTTTGTTCAATAATATTTCTGGAAAATATCTTGAGACATTATACCACATCAAAAATATTTGTTGCTGTTTATTTTGAAGGAAATTATATCAGGGAGATCTGAAAAGGAGTTAGTAAAGTTTCGTAATGGCAGCCATGTTCTGCTAAATTGTCTTAAGGACTCTAGAATGAAAGTGGCTACAAGCTTCTATTTCTGTTATTTTTGTTTTATTTTAATTACTCAAAGGAGAAAGCATGGTGCTTGAAGTTTGCACTGTCTTGTAGATAGAATGAGCAATAGCTCATTGGGTCTTTTGGTCTATCCCTTATCC